>NC_057861.1:223047513-224435013 GCF_019393635.1 Dromiciops gliroides | reverse complement strand
AGAGCCTGACAAGTATAATGTTAGCTCTTTTTTGTGCAAGGTAGGGGTATTAAAAGATGCCATTTCTGAAAAGAAAAAAATGGCCAGGAAAAAACAATTATGATTCTTTGGACCAGGGTAGAGATTGCTTTTTCCCATTGTAACATTTCTAGTCAAGCTACCTTTTCCAAAACACTTCATTTATCTCTTAAAGGTACAGCAACAGTGTCTGTAGTCTGTGTAGAAGATCCTAGTGAAACAGGCATTAAACTGATGTTGCATGTAACATTGCACTACATAACAGAGGGGGATACTCACTAAATTACAGGAGAATTGGAGGAAACCTTGAGCCAAGTCTGGAATAGGATGTTTCATCTTTTAAGCATCATTTGGCTATGCACTCCTATTTGATACTGGTAATACAAAGAAGAGTTCCTAAACCCATGTTATGGAGGCTATACAAAAATAATGCAAGTTGCATATTGATCTAGATTTTATCTCTTGGTTTGTTTTAGGTCAGGTGAGAAAGGGAAGAAATGTATGAGAGAAAAATGGCTATCAAAAAGTATTATATGGGGGCAGCTAGGTGGCACAGTGGATGGAGCACCGGCCCTGGAGTCAGGAGGACCTGAGTTCAAATCCGGCCTCAGACACTTAACACTTACTAACTGTGTGACCCTGGGCAAGTCACTTAACCCCAATTGCCTCACTGAAAAAAAAAGTATTATATGGATGAGTGTCATTGAAGTAATCTACCTCTCGAGACATTGAGATGGCATAGAGATTGAGTATAAAATAGGACTGGTAGACTGGTATCTCATGAGATTGGGGAAGTCCTCCTTAGAGATAAAATAAACTGTCAACATACCCATGATAATACCAAATTTTCCAGAGGAGTCTCCAGTTGAACTCCATGGAATTCTGTGAGGAACTGCTAGAGTCTCAGGAGAATTTTTACAGAATAGGTATTGGCTTTGTATATATAACTCTGAATATGAATGAAACAGTGAAAGAAAAATCTTTAGGTTGTGCTACTCAATGTGGTAATATTGTACCATCTAAAATGAGGTTATCCCTGTGGCAAGTTTAGAAATGTGGTTGTTGTTTATCCTTTGGTCTTGAAAAGGACATTTATACAGGGAGATAATATCATGACTTGCAGTGAATTGGATTTAAGTGAAGCAGGCCTGTGCAAAGTCACCAGCCTCACTCTCCTCTGGAGCCATCTGGGTCCAGTGGCAAGATATATATCAGGATGACTGGAAATGGCCCTAGATGCAGTGGGAGACCTTGGCCTTCTCTTAAGCTAAGGTCTTTCCCAGGTCTCAGTTTGTCTTAATCACCCATTCAGTGATTAAGTCTAAATGAGGCAAAGAATGACTTCTTTTACCTAGTCAAAAGAAAATCAATCTGGAAAGGGAAGGACCCTCAGGGTTGCTGTCCAAAACAGAAACAAGGAAGAGAGGGAGGGAGGGAGGGAGGGAGGAAGGAAGGAAGGAAGGAAGGAAGGAAGGAAGGAAGGAAGGAAGGAAGGAAGGAAGGAAGGAAGGAAGGAAGGAAGGAAGGAAGGAAGGAAGGAAGGAAGGGAGAAAGGGAGGAAAGGATGAAGGGAGGAAGGGATGAAGGGAGGGAGGAAGTTTTTCTGTATGTTTGAGACTCAGGTCTTCCTGACTCCAAGTCTAGTGCTGTAACCATTATATCACCTAGATGCTCAGTTATCAGCTTTGTCACAGATAGATTTGAAGATCAAATAAAGAAATATATCAACTTTGATAAGGGTGCCTTGTATTTTGCAGTAAACATAGGGCAAAGGAAAGCTTTAAGTGAATGCCACTCAATTCTCCAGAAAACATGCTAGACTGCCCAGGAAATTCTCAAACACTCCTTAGCTTTCACCCTCACAGAACCCTTCCCTCTTCTTAAAAGTCACTGGTGCATACAGCTCTATGCCACACAAACAGACATATATCTGGGCCAGGAGGCCACAGCTCTATCAAAGGGGAACTTTGATACAGATTCATCTCTCTCACCTAAACTCACCAGATAACCTAAATTCTCACAGCTGCATATATGATTCAATGAGGAACTGAGTTCCTTTTAAGCTGTGATTTCAAGTGAAAAATCTGGATTTTTTTATGGCATCACTGAGCCAGATGATTGGCAAAGACTTCAGCTGGTGCAACCATAAAAAAAGGGGGAGCAGATGTTATATGTGCCAGAAGGCCAGATTCCCAAATAAATCATCTGCCTGTTGCATTTCAACTGATTAAGGAAAGCAGGGAGATGATCACCTAGATTTTTGAGACGTATTACCCTCAAGCCCCTCTGAATGTGATCCATGAATCAGAGCCAGCAGCCAGGCACAAGCTGTTGGAGTTCTGAGGGTGGAAGGGAACAGGTATTCCGCTGGGAATTCACACTGCAGAGATGCGGCTGGAAGGCTGGAAGCATCACGCAGGTTCTGATGGCGCACATCTTTGTGTGCGTCAACCTGCAGTCAGTCTGGCCTGAGGGGGAGGACAAGGGGGGGGCGGTGCGCAGCCGCCAGAGAGGCATATTGGATTCCTGCTGCTTTGCTTTAGTTGTTAAAGGCCACAAAGTGGAAACAAACCTGGTCTGTGAGCAAAGAAAAGATTTTTTTTCTTTATACTGTCTGGGATTTTCAAGCTCATAAACATCAAGTGCCATTCATAAATATTTATAATTCTGGGGCTGGAAGCTTCCCAGCCTATTTTTGCAAAGGAGCATAACTTAACAGATAATAAAAACATCATATTTGGCTGTAATCAGATGAAAGAGTGGCCTGTAGTCAACCCTCAGTGGAATTCTCACTGTCTAGCAGCAAGCATTAGCCTTGGGGAGAGCTGGGCCATGTGGATGGGTATATGAGAGGGAGGTACTACCATGCTTTCGTGTACCACCCCTTGGTTGTTGGCACATGCCAGGCTTAAGTCCAAAGACCCTACTTTGGTCCTCTGGACCCTGGTGCTGGAGTATAGCTCTTCTGCCCCCATTCCACAATGATTCAAGGCAGTTTGATTAGAGAACACAGAATTTGGAGTAGGAGAACCTAGGTTCCAAATCCTTGCCCTCTCACTTACTACCTGTGTGTTCCTGGGCAGACCTCATCACTTCTCTCAGACAATTCCCTCATTTGTAAAATGAAAAGGTTAGGCTGGTCAGAGATTCTTAACCTGGTACTTAACCATGAACTTAGTTAAAAAAATATTTGGAGAATTGTATTTCAATATAATCAGTTTCCTGGGTGATCCTATATAATTTAGTTTATGTCTTTATGCATTTAAAAACATTATTCTATAGGCTTCACCAAACATCCCAAGGGGGCCTTGTAAGGGGTGTACCTGAGCCATCTCCTACAGATTGTTAAATTTTCCATGTAAGCATTCACACATTGGAAATTGGCAAATGCTGTGAATCAGGGCTTGGTTTATTGTTTAATGTGTCCAGCCATTTTCTGAAGAGCCAGAAAAGGTTAAGAACTCCTGATCCAGAGGTTCTCTAAGCTCCCTACCCATGCTCAATCTTTTATCTCAGATGAAATCCTTCCTTAGAACCAATTACTGGGACTGACATTTCAGAACTCTCAGATTTACATCCTTGTCACTAAGGATGTCTGATACTGTATAAAAGCAGGTAGCAAACATCTGGCGTTCGCCCCCTGGCAGAATATTTACAGTCATGTCTGACAATCACCCAAAAAAACCCAGGGCCATGGATTCAGACCACAGAGAGCAACCACTATAATGGTGAATAGTGATGGAGATTAACTGCTTTGTAGAACTAGTGAGTTTATGGTGGCAGAAGTAAGGGGGAAGAGGAGCATCCCCTTTTTCTCCTTCATCAAAACTTCATTCCTGAGTCTGTGTCATAGACTGAGATAATGGTAGGTCTCTGAAATGGATTCTATGCTTAGAGATGAGCTTTGTTGTAGTTTCCTCAAGGGAAATGGAGAGCTTTTATTTGGAATGCTAGCCAGCTACACGTTTGATATTTCAGACGCAGGTTGGAGGGGTGAGATGATTAATGGAACTGAGCTTATGAACTCCAGATAAAAAGGATCAGATGAGGCAGAGATGCAGATATAGATCAGGCAAGGCAGACAGGCTGTTATTAGACTGGCCTTTTAGGAAAGTAAGACCTATGGCTAATGCAAAACAAATGAGAAGTTCACAGTACCATGAGCAGTCCCCAAATACAAATTATGTCCCTCTTGTCCTTTCTGTGAAAATGTAATCTCATAATCATCAGTGCCACCAAGCTAATCCTGCCTAGGAGACGACAGTCCTCTAGCTCAATTTCCTGCTCGTTCTCTCTCTCTCTCTCTCTCTCTCTCTCTCTCTCTCTCTCTCTCTCCCCCCACCCTCCCTCTCTCTCTCCCTCTGCCATGAAAAATGCTACAAGTGAGAAGCCATGATTTCCAAATTTCAGATAGCTTACTATGAAATTAAGCACTTGATAAAAACAAGGAAGGGTGTTTTGGTTTGGTTTGGTTTTTTTTTTTTTTTGCATTATGGCATTATTCTTTATAACATCATAAGAGACTCAGACATAACCTGAAGCTTGTTCTCTTATCTGAAGGATTATCAAGCTTGTGTTTTTAAAGTCCCCTTTAAAAGGATTCTGTCCTCAAGTATTTTTAAAATTCATGTTCAGTGAATGCACTGGCCAAAAAAATGGACCATATTAATTTCCCCCGAAAAGAGGATTGCTGTTGTTATGAAACCTGGCATTATGTGGCTGGGTCTTCCCCCTACTCCCATCCCAGAGGGTTTTTACCTCAATTACATCATTTGGTGGGTGTGAAGTGATTTGTGAGTGAAAAGTATAGCTCCCATTCTGGGTACTTGGATGGGTAAATTTTTTTCATTTTTGTGGCTATAGCCTGCCATGATATAATTCCCAATACCACCATAGCTCCTTAACCTGTGTGACTCATATATATATATATCTGCCCATAAATCTTCCATTCAGATACACCAGAAGTCTTACTCTTCTTTTAGTATCTTAGAGATGGCAATGTATCAGTCAGGCTGACCATCTGTTATCCATTTTATGCCATTTGTATTATTTGCCTAGGATATGATCTTTTTGTGAAAACAGAAACTGGGAAGCTGGCATCCCCAATATATTATATCCCTACTTTTTTCAGTCACTTCTACCTTCAATGATGTAATTTATTGGCATAAATACTCTCTTGTAAAAACTATCAATGATAATGTGTTGTGGTTTACTTGTAGACACTGTGGATCTTTAAAAATTTTAATTTTTAATCTAAACACCAAATAAAATAGATATTTTCCTATATGTAGAATTAAAAAGAAGGGTTGCACATGAAACTCTATTGCATACAGCTTGTTTTTCCTCTGAAGTATATAATCAATCAGCCTGTAGCTTTCAAAGCAGTATTGCTTATTTATATTTCTGGTCTACCTTCTAATCTCTTCTCTGCAATTAAAAAAAAATAAGATGCCTCAATGAACCTTTCTTTATTTTTCTTCATTTTTGTTTCTTTTTCCTTCCTTCCTATTTTTTCCACAAATCCTATGATAACAACTACTCCCATTTTGTGTCATCATTTCCAATTTGTAGGGTGCAAAATGGAATCTCAAGGTTGTTTTGATTTGGATTTCTTTTATTAATGATTTGGAGCATGTTTTCATCTGGTTGTTCAGAGCTTGCAATTCTTTTTAAAACCATTCTAATCTTTTGGCCACTTATATATTAAGGAATGACTTTTGGTCTTAGGTATTTCTGTCATTTATCTCTGTATCTTGGATATTGAAGCCCTTTCTAAGAAATTTGATACAAAGATTTTTTTCTCCTCTATTTAACTTCTTCCCTTCTTATCTTATGGGTAACTAGGTAGAAATGGATAATGTGATGGACCTGGAATCAGGAACAGCTGAGTGCAAATCCAGCCTCAGATATTTCATGGCTATGTGACCCTGAACAAACCACTTAACTTTAGTTTTCTCAGCATTTTTTTTCAAATAGGGATTTCTTTCCTAGGTAATTTGTTTTGGGGTTTATCAAACACTGAGTTACGGAGTTCTATTCTTTATGATCCCCCCTTGTCTACTCTGTTCCATTGGTCTACCTTTCTATTTTCTAACCAATATCAAATGCTTTTGATGAGTACTGATTTATAATTTTAGGTGTAGAAGTGCTTTTTCCCTTCATCCTACCTCCTTTATTTGTCTTGATATTCTAGATCTTTTGTTTCTACAAATGAATTTTGTTATCATTCTCTCAAGTTTTGTAAAGTACCAGATAATTTGATTGATATAACCTTACCACTGTAAATTAACTTTGGTAGTGTTATAATTTTTATTATAGTGCCATAGCCCAACCATGAACACTGAATGTTCTTCCAGCTCCTTTTTTATTTCTTTAAGGAACACCTTTTACTTGAATCTATAAAGTTGGTATGTTGTGGTAGATTGATCCCCAAGTTTTTTATGCATTTTGTAGTTATTTAGAATATCATCTCCCTTTATATTGTTGCCTCTTGGACTTCTTTATTATCATGTAGAAATGCTCTTGATTTTTCCGGGGTTTTTTTTGAAGCCTATAATTTTGCTAAAGCTATTAATGGTCTCAACTAGTATCTTTGCTGCTTCCTTAAGAGTTCCTAAGTAAACTATCACATCATCATCAAATACAAATAGTTTTTCCCCTCTTTACCTATATTTATGGCTTTAATTTCTCTCTTGACTTAGTTCTACTGGCAGCATTTCTAGAACTATATCAAACAGTAGTGGGGAGAGTGTACATTCTTGCTAACTCCTGTATTTGTTGGGAAAACTTTACATATGCACATAACGCTTGTTTTTGGTTTAAAAAAATACTTTTTATGACATTAAAAAGATCCTTCTATGCCTATACTTGGCAAAGTCTTTTAGCATAAGTGAGTGTCAAAGGCTTTTTTTCTTCATCTCTTGAGATAATCATATGGTTTGGAATGTCTTAAAATGTGTTTTTCTTATCAATTTTTTTCATTGTATTAATTGTTCTCCATTTCCTGCTTACTTCTCTCTGTATCAATTCCTACAGGTCATTCCAGGTTTCTCTAAAACAGTACACTTCATTATTTCTTAGGGCATAATAGCTTGTGTTCTTAGAGTATCCTATTACATTTATATAGCATAATATACTTGGCCATCCCCCCAATAGAACAGACCCTTACCATGAACCTTTTCATTGAAAAGGGAATTTCTTAAGAGAGATTGTCGGTTAGTTTTTTTCTGGGGCCATGAGATGCCATAATTTGAAATAACATCTCTGAAAAGAAATTGTATTAAAGAGATGGGATACTTTGAGGAAGCCACTTTGGATCAGTGAAAGTACTGCATAGTTTTTCAAATGCAGTCCAGTCAAATCTCATCATACTACTCAGTCCTAGGCCTAATTCACTATCTCCTTACAACATAGGAACTAATTCAGTCATCTGCTTGTCTAGCTACATGTTATAGGCTGAGCAATAGGCAGTTTTCATGCACTTTGTTTTTCTGCTGTGGATGGTTAGACCATTCTCTCTTATGTTACTGTGGATTCTACTAAGGACAATTTGTGGTGTTTCAGTGCTCAATGAAATTAGCACGATATCATTTGGGAGTAAGATCATTTAGGGAAACTTGCTATCAATTGGAAATTCTTACTTTGCTTGCACCTTATATTTTCATGACCCTAGTAACAGTGATCAGACATATTTTAATGGTTCATTTGCTATGACAACTGTTCTCACATTATAAAATTTCCTTGACTACCCTCCTGTTATTATTTTAAGAGGAATGAAAAAACAACACCTGACAACAGTTTTTGATTTGAAAGACTGAAGAAAAGAAAAATGGGAGTTTTACCAAATAATGATTAGCCTCATTCTTTGAGGGTTGATTTGAAAGTTGAACTATCAATAAACTCACAGTAGGTAGCTTCAGAAGGTTTATAGCTAACATTTTCATTAGACTTTTAAGATTTACAAAGTATTTTCCACACCTTTCATTTGATTCCCACAAATGTCCTGTTGTCCTTGCAACAAAATTTTCTAGGGTTATACCTCCAAATGGATGCCTATAGACCTAGATGTAGAAGTGGGGAGGAGAGGAAAATTTTTACATAGGCATAATATGCTCTTGCAATGCATCTGTAAACACCATACTTTGTTGCAAAATGTACTAATCTGGAGGAATAAACTCATTGTGTTTCCCTGGAGAGGTCTTAAAGTGAGTATAGGGACCTATGAAGGAAAAAGGGAACAAAGTATTTTAAAAATAGGAAAGAGATTGAATCTAAAGGTGAAGCTAATATAGGAATCATCTTCTAAATCCAATGAAATCCTAATGAGAATTTGAGTTAGAGCAGAAGTTCTTAATCCAGGATACATGGACTCACAATGTATGTAGGAATATATTTCAGAAAGTCAGTGAACTTGGATTAGGAAAAAAAAGTTCTTTTAATTTTCATTAACCTTTGTTTCCTTTATAAGCTTATGGGTTTTTTCTTTGTAATTTTGCAACATTTCTTTTGGACTGCTATTCTACTTGCACTGTTGTGACTATTGTGTATATTGTTTCCTTGTCTCTGATTACTTCCCTTTGCATTGTGAGACAATTATTAATAATAGGGTGTTTTGGAGCTTATGTTTTTTTTATATTATGCACTCAACCATTCTGAGGAGAGGGCTTCACCAAGTTGCCCAAAAGGTCCATTATCCACCAAAAGTTAAAAACCCCTAGGATTATATAAATGAGGAAGATATGTATCTTAAGTTTTCAAATCAGGTTATGTTCTATAAATAGGCCATGGAAAAAAAGGAATTTCTTGGGAGGGAACATCTAAAAACATCTTTAAAATCTTCCCCCTCTATCAAAGCCCTATTTTCCCCACACATTTACTTATGATCTAAAACTTCCCAAACTGTGGCTATTTGCCTTTTATTTTAAGCCTGAATTTTAAGTGAGGCACCTGAGATGCTCTTCAACAGCTTGTCAGTTTTTTTGTGACAGTTTTTGGAAGCAGCATACTTGCTTGCTAAGGAGACAGGCAGCAAATACCATGAGGAAGGTTTTAGCAATTATCTAGCTACCTATTTTATTTCATTATATTCCATTCTCAGAAAAGACCTTGTATGGATTTAAAGTTGAATTCAACAGTCATCTATTAAGCACAAGATTTGTGCAAGGCAGTAGGGATATGAAGACAGAGCTTCCTTTATTTGTGTGACCTTGGGCAAGTTATCTGACCTTTCTGAATTTCCTCACTTTCTATGTAAAGTGAGGAAGTTGAACTAAAATGGTCTCTAAGAGTCCTTCCAGCGCTAAATCTGATTTACTATAGTGGGGAGACATTTCCAAAGCTATATAAGTACAGGGTAATTTGAGGAGGGAGAGAGTACTGACACATTAGTGAGACCAGTCAGGAGGCAACTAATCTAGTCCAAGAAAAATTACATTTTTTTGTCTTATCTCAAATTGTCCTCAGTAGGAAAGATGATTTTTTAATGACTTGAGGAACACTGGAAGAAATTTCTAATTTAAGATTATAAAAGTTTAAGAATTGATTAACAGTGTTTTGTTAGGGGCTTTCCCACTCATAAGAATCCAGAATCTTTGGCCAGTGATTGACTTAAAGTAACAAGAGTAGATTTAATTAGCTGGAAGTTCTACCCATTCTGTGGCCCAATTCACTCAATATATTATATGAATAATACTTCTTTGAGGACCTTAATTTGACCATGACTTCCCAATTCATCCAATGGGATAAGTAGCATTGACATGAATAACATTCACCCAGTTTATCTCATGCCCAGAAGTACAGGGCAGCAGAAACACAGCGTTTTCTGCTCAGCTATTACAAACAGTTCTTAGCAGATGAGCTAAAGATGTACCCGATTTTGACCCAAGCTTGTGGTACAACAACAATCTGCTCTCCCACAAGGGACACCGGAATTTCCTGGCATTTGGTCACTCAGCCATATGTCCAGAGACCTAGAGACCAGTAGGGCACCTGGCAATCACAGCCTGATTATCCAATACCTGTATCCCCAGAGCTGAGAAAAGGACTTCTTAGAGGAGTACAGGCTGTCACTTAGGGGTCTGCAAAATGTCCCTCCTTCATCCTGCCCAGCAATAATATATATTTTGCGGAAGCCTGCTTCCCAACCCTGACTTCTCTATTTTCACATTTGGCAAAAAAAAGTGAAAATAAAACTTGACTGGCCTGTGAATCTTTCTGAGTATCAACACAGCTACCTACCTTGAACCTAAAGTTGGAGGGTGGTAATACCCTCTTCTTCTCATCCAATTTTGAGGCCAATTAATAGATTTGTAAAAATCTACTTTTTTCCATCAAATATGGAGTCCCAACATTTTTCTGACTCAGGTTTAAAAGTAGATTCACAGAGTCACAGAGTCAGAGCATCCCTTTAAATTCAGAGGTTAAAAAGTATCTTTTTCTGAGCTAAGAACAGAGGTATACTAGGGATTTAACTATCTCTAGGGGGAAAAGTGTATCTGATGCACTTCTTTGGGAGTTAGGGGGAATGAAAGGAGAAGCAATCAGGGGTTAGGTGACTTGACTTGCCCAGGGTCACAAAGCTAATACATGTCTGAGGTTGGTTTTGAACTCAGGTCTTACCTCACTCCAGAGCTGGTGTCTGATCTACTGTGCCACCCAAATGCCCAACTGATTCCCTTTTAAGTTTCACTTATAAAGTCTAGTCAGTCGCCAAGACTTTAAATCAAACCTGAATTGTTGTGTTTGCCAATCTCCCAGGTATAAATGCTCACAATGAAAATTTAACAACCTGCATCAATCAAAATGGCTCCAGCATAGCCCTGGTTGAGTTCCACTCAACTATTGGACTCTAGCCGGTTGTATTTGTTGAGGAATTGGTGGGATGTACTTTTTTTAAGAACATAGAAACTGGATTAGATTTATTAGGACTATGAAGTTGCTTTTAGTTATTTAGTTTTTGCTCCATGTTACATAGGTATTTGCAATGTCACAATAGCACTAAATTTTGGTTAATCAGTTACTGATGTGTCTATTTCATGACTGGATTCATGACAGAAGCATATTATAATGCCTTATTGAATGAAGGCCATGTTGCCTTACTGTGTCTGGTCAACAGCCCTAGTCTTAGTACACTGGAAAAGAACAAAGAGTGTGGCATAGTGGATAGAGAGCCAGACCTGAGTTCAAGTTGCCCTTCTGGCATATACTGGAAAATCACATACCCTCCTAGTGCCCTGGAAAGTCCCTAAGATGATAAATTGCAGAGAAAGTTTCAACCTTCACTGGTATAGGGAAGGGATTCCCTAAACCTATGAAATCTTAAGTCTAGTCCCAATCCTCCCCAAAACCCTATTCATTTATTCAAATTATATGGCATATGCAGCATGCTTCTTTCATACCTCTAAATCAGCTTCAGCTTGGAGGCCCAGAGATTTTTTGTCCCAGGCACCTGCTAATTCATTTTTCTATTTCATTAAAAAATACTTATTACTTTGAGAGCTTGTAGAATCACAGAAATGTACAGCAAGGACTGACTTGAGAGAACTGACAGTTGGGGAAATTGGGTCTCAGAGAAATAAAATTATTTAACTGGGTTCACATAGTTGTTAGTGGCAGAATAGGAACTGAAACTTGACCGACCCATTTCTTAGCCAATGACCTTTCTGCTAGATCTTTGTTACTTTCACTGGGAGCAGATGAAGAAATACCATGGGAATTCCAAACCTCCCTGTTCCCTTGACACTGATATATGATTTAAACCCTAAACTACTGGTTTTGAATACTGTCACCACCTAAGTGGATTCCTTTTTGAAAATATAACCTCTTATTTGTCTTCCATATCTGTCTTCTTTATTTAGAGAACAATAAACTACTTCATCCTTGAGTTTGAGCATCTTGAGGTACAGACTTTATATGGGTAGGTAAACTATAGGATTAGGGCAGCGAGGTGGTTAACTGGCTAGAGTTCCATACCCGGAGTCAGGAAGACTCATCTTCCTGAGTTCAAACCTGGCCACAGACACTTACTAACTGTGTGACCCTGGGAAAGTAACTTATCCTTGTTTACCTCAGTTTCCTCATCTGTAAAATGAGCTGGAGAAGGAAATGGTAAACCACTCCATTATCTTTGCCAAGAAGACCCGAAATGGGGTAATGAAGAGTCAGACACATCTGAATAACAACAAAAATTAAAACCATAGGGATATAGTAAAATTACCAAATCTAGCTGTCAATACTCATTTTGGCTGGGTCTACCAGGAAGTTTGGTGGCTTCAATGCTATCTCTGGTACATTTTTTTTCCAAGTCTACTTCTATCCACCAAGCCAGTGAGAGCTCTCTCTCTCAATCTTCTGGTACAATTTCCAAGTAGCTTTTCAAACAACACCACCACTTTTCAGGTTCAGGTTGAAATTGCTTCCCTTACAGCCAAGTTCTCCAACACCCTAAGCTGGTTACTATGTTCTCCTTGGTCCCTTTACCAATAGTTATCTTTTGCCAACTAGTTTCTTTCCTAAGTATTTAGTTCTGATCATCTTTAAACATATGTGAAGTAGGTGGGTTATTTGCTGTAATTTCCTTCACTGGTGTTGCTTGAAATCACCTAAGAAAGAACAAAACCCTTCACACCATAATTAGAAGATTTTGAAAGAAATGTCTATGAGAGAGGTAACACTGATTTAAATTATTCTCAAATGTATTTACATATATATGTATAATATAAATTTTACACTGGATCCTTTCCTAATAATAGCTTCTAATGGGGAGGAGGGAAAGGGAAAGATCAAGAGGGCCCTGGGTAGGGGCAGCTAGGTGGCGCAGTGGATAGAGCACTGGCCCTGGAGTCAGGAGTACCTGAGTTCAAATCCAGCCTCAGACACTTAACACTTACTAGCTGTGTGACCCTGGGCAAGTCACTTAACCCCAATTGCCTCACACAAAAAAAAGAGGGCCCTGGGTCCACCTCAAAGTTGGAGAAAGGTACCAAAGTGGTAGGAAAACCCTACCAAGAGTTCAGACCAATGGCACCAAAGACAAAGTTTACCAGCTGAGTCCAGCACCAAGATGCCTTGGGAAAGGTACCAGTTCTGAAATCAGAGGAACTGCCTGGTAACCTTGGACAAGTCACTTGAGTCCCTGGGGCCTCAGTTTCTTCATCTGTAAAATTTAAGGGTTGGGGCCAATGGCCTTTGAGGTTTTTTCTAGCTCAAGATCTATGATCTATGCACAGGGCTACTTAACTTTAGATGGCTTTGCACAGAGTAGGTGCTTAATAAATGCTTGTGGACTTGAATTCAATTGGATTTCTAAATTGCTCTCTACCAGCTCCTATCATGAAATATATTATTTAGTATGAATCAGTTAACATTTAATCACATTTGTGCAGATTCTGCTTTATGAGGAAGTATTCCCCTTCTTAGGCCTATCAGCTAGTTTAAGTAATAGCTGAAGCAAAACCTAATTAAGAAAACAAGCCAACTGCCCAAATATCACAATATACATCTTAAAACTGACATTATTATTATTAGCAGTAGTACTAGTTTGATTATCATGTCTTATTTCTCTTCATTAATGTTGATGATTGAAGGTCGGCAATATATCATTTTCTCTTTTCTTTTGCAAATTCTCTCAATACAAGAGGATTTTGAAGTTTTTATTTTATCGGGGCCTCATAGAACAGATTACATTGCCTTTAAGCAACACTTTAATGAGTTTCTTATTTTCCAAGAAGAAAAAAATAATGTACTTCTAACAGCACAGGCCTGTTATGGCCTACAAGAGGCCTTTGCATATCTCCCTACTCATTTGTGCTCCTCCTCTCTTGAAATTACTTTGCATTAGCTTGCATTTACCTTTCTTGTGTTCCTCCTCCAGTGGATTGTAAGCCTCTTGAGGGCAGGGCTATTTTCATTTTTATCCTTTTATCCAGAGCATCTAAAATTATTCTTAGCACATAATAGAGGTTTAATAAATGTTTGTTGAATCACATACTCTCACTAAGTCAGCTTAGTAGCAATAATATAATTTCGACTTCAAGTATAGAATCCTGCACTTGGTGTGTTATTTGCTAGTAAAACAATGTCACTTATGTTCCTTTTAGAGTACTCTGAAGAGAAGGGGCAGCAGGGAAATGCACAAAGAAAAGAAAACTTTCAACCAGGTAAGTAAATGCTATATTTTTTATTAATTAGAATGAGGAAACCCCTTCATTTAAAATCTTCTTTAAAAGTATCACCTGAGGGGGCAGTTAGGTGGTGCAGTGGATAAAGTGCCAGCCCTGGATTCAGGAAGACCTGAGTTCAGATCTGACCTCAGACACTTGACACTAGCTGTGTGACCCTGGGCAAGTCACTTAACCCTCATTGCCCCACAAAACAAAAACAATTAAAAGTGTCACCTGAGCTATCAAAAATTTAAATAAAACCTATCATTTACCCATTTGAAGGTTTTAGACTCACTCTTTCAAAACAACAGAGAGTATCTCTTTTGTTTCCTTTTCTGGCTATAATTAGTCAATGATGTTATTCATGAAAGAAAAAAAATAATATTTTGCAACTAAGCATCATAGCTCAAGGCCTGGAAGGACTGAAAATTGGTGTTCAAGTATTGGTTATTATTCCCTTGGTTAACAAGTATTTTGGCACCAAAAGTAGTTCACACAATATATCATCAGCTCCCATAGTTTTATGAGCAATTGTGAAACACTGTCTTGGGCATATTCTAACATAGAAGGTGCACAGTGTGTTATATTGTTGATGAACTGTTCAATAAATTAAGGAAACAGAATTATCGTGATTTCAGTCTGCCCTATGTGGATATGCCCTTGGTTAAACAAATCTTTCTGGTTGTTTTGCTGAATTCCTTTCTTTCTTTTTCCTCTGAGGGGGGTTCCACTCCCGTTGGGTGGTTGATAGAACAAAAGTGTTACTGAGATATTGACCCACAGGGCTCCAAGAACCAGTAGTAATTAGAGAGATGTCATAATTCCATGTGAGGTGGATTGTCCACCCCCAGCCCTTGATGCCCCCCTGCACATATCTCTTTTCTCTGATTTCCTCATTCTCCAAACTACTTATCCCCAGAGTGTTATTTCAGTAGCCCCAAAATCCTGGCAGAACAACAGGAATGTGGCAGATTTGAAAAATTTTATACGCCCTCTGCCCCCAGAAAACCTGGTTGTGCAGCCAGGGATAATTGTTAAATTAGAATTTAGCTGTAGTCCTGCTGCTGGGACTTAAATATTCATGGGCTAGGAACACATTTTCTACTTAGTGCTTCTTTGTCAGGAAAGAGTTTGGTCCTTACAGGGTAATTACAGCCCATTATGAACTAGACAGAGTCGAGCTTTTCATTCGACTCCTAATGGAGGAGGGAAAGAAAAGATGTGTCACTGCTCTGGAGGGCTCCAAAGCAATTGGAAGGGGAATGTTTTTAGTCATGCTCCACCTGACAGTATTATTGAGAAAAGGAGTTTCTATTTAGCAGACTGGAGGAATGGAACGTCTTGGGAACTGCAGGGCAGGAGCCAAAGCACAAAGGAAACTGGTTCCCCGGCGCAAGGTAGGAGTGTGAGCAGTCAGTGCTGCTTGGGGTGCTGGTAGGTGGTGCCCTGCTATCAGCCTTGCAAGCCAAATAATATATACATCGATTTATATATTGTTGTTGCTTGGCAAGACCTTTTTCCGTTGGTGGTGGTGGTGATGGTGGTGGCGGTGGTGGTGTCGGTCTTGTGTGTGTATCACCCTCCATACCATGCTTGCATTTTCCTGCCCGTAAAAGGAATAGTACCATGTGCAAACTTTGATTGAGTCTTCTGCCTTCATACTGCATTCCTGAAGCATATCTGATGAGCTCTTGAAACCTGAGCCTGGCATTCTTGAGTTTAAAGCACCTGGGAATGCTTAGAGAGCCGGGGCCCTACCCCCAGAGTCTGGCAGAGGTTGGGAAAGTTCTCCATTACAAAATAAGATGGCTATCCAGACCACCTGCTGCCTCTTACTGAGGTTTTGATTCATGCCTGCTCTCCCCTATTGAATGAATATCTGTCCTGCAGTTTTCTTCTCCTCCATTCTGAGCAGACTGACTATGAACTCCCTCATGTCTCCCTTTTCCTTACACATTGACTGTAACAAAAGTCATGGGCCCTCCCTGTCTGCCATCACACCTGGCAGATTTACTGAACCTGGCAATGAAAGAAAAGAAAAGAGTTGGCTCTTGAAGGGGTGCCTTTCAGCTACATAGAATGCTTAGGGTCTTTTTTGTGGACTCCTACATGGGGTTTGTAAAAGACTTACTTGGCGAGCCTTTCTCTTGAGTTAGCGTGCCTAATGTTTTTAGAAAATCCTTGTTTAAGGAACAGAAGACATTTAATCAGTCATCAAGTAAGATGAAAGTTGAGTCCCTTGGTATCCTTAGCAAAAAGTCCCTCCTCTCCCTAGCCCCTCTAGTTAAGTACAAGGCTGTGGATTTAATCCAATGCAGGTTTAGGGGGATCAATCTGGTGACCAATTGCTGGGAAGCCTACAAGTGAAGGAAGGAAGGTCAGAATGGGGCTGTGCTTGTCCTAAGTCTGGGCTTCTCCATCTGGGATGGGTGAACTTGGTTTTTTTTGTTGTTTGTTTGTTTCTGTTTATTATTTTTATAATTGAATTTCAATATAATTGCTAATTCTATATATTTTACTTTATACATTTAAAAACATTAGAAGGGGTTATATAGATTTTACCCATCAATGGGATCCAAGACAAAGAAAAGGTTAAGAGACCCTGGCCTAGAGTTTACTTTAGGGAGGTTCAAATCACTCTGTAGCTCCCAAAGAGATTCAGAACTCTGGGGCAAATGTAGGACTCATTTTGTCCCTACTTTTTAGGATGAGCCAGACTTGATGGAAGACTGCTGTCTTGAGATCTCCTAAGGACTTTCTGGTCAATACCTGCAGCCTTAGGGAAATCTTGGGGCTTTTTAGAGTCACCTCAGAGCTGAGGAGGGTCTCTATGGTGTAGCCCTACTCTTAAGTATGTCGTCCCTTGTCACTTACTCACCCCTCAGCACCATCCCAGGATTGGACTGAAGCTTTGTCATAACTAAAGGCCCACTCCAATGCCTCAGCATGGTGTGAAGGTGGCCCGGATTTCTCAAAGGCTATAGAAGCAAAGTATAAGCTCAAGAAGAGTCTACCAAGTTCAAAACAAAACAAACTTCTATTATGGGCCCAGAAATAGAGTTTGTGCTTTGTCTGAGGATGGACCTAATTAACTTCAGAAAAAAGCTTATTACCAGAGGGCTGGCTCCTGGTTAACAGCAAACCATTGACTAATGTGTGTAGAGGATTTCTATCTGCATCAATGGTGAAAGTAACTACCTCAATGAGATCAAATCCTTGAAATATGAAAATGGTCAGGAAACCTATCCCAAACTGTGTCCCCTGTGAGGCCCCCAATCTTGGCTCCTAGAGCCCATCTTTGAGATGATCATGGGGCCTACCCCTGCTACCCTGGAAGGTGTGATACAACTAAAACACACGATGCCACTATGGATACTTGTACCATTATACGTATCTAGTTAATGACATTTGCCTTCTCGCCAGACTCTCCACATCATATTAGGTTAAAGTGATAAGAAGAGAATCCTCAGAAGATGAGATATTTAAAGTGCATGAGAGTGTGAATGTCCTTATTTATGAATCAAGGAAGATGGGGCATGGAGTCATTTAAGTAATTTCCCAAAGTCGGACAGTAATTGTGACATCAATGATGGAGCCATGATGCCTTCTTTGTCTGCCACATGAAGCTGACTTCTAAATTTACTTATTTATAAAACCACATAAAGCTCTTCTATCTCCATTTCTCTTCACTTCAACTCCATGATTCCATCTGCAAAATAGAATCCTTATTTGGGAATATATATTATGGTCTGTGGTATTTGGTTTACTCACAGTTCTATTTTTAAGAAAATGAAAATAAACACATGTTTTTGTTTGTTCTATTTCAGAAAGCTCTGATACTATTTTGTTTTGTTTTGTTTTTTTAAGTATAGTGCATTTTCTCTAGTGGACTGTAACTTAACATTTTACTTTTATGGTAGGTATTGAATATTGATAGTCATCTAAGCCATTCTATATGATTTATTTTAAAATTTCACTTCTCCCAGCAGCACCAATAACATAATATTTTACCTCTGAATAAGTAACTATCTGGGAATTGTTTACTCTTTGGTCACAGAAATTCTTTTTATTTTTTTCCTGACAAAATTAACTCTTGGTATGCTAAGCCTGGATAAGTATGTAAAGAACTTGACTACAGTTAAAATTCATTCACCTCTCTCTTGAAGAACATAGTAATAACAATTTTTTAAAAATCTAACATTTATATAATACTTTAAGATCTTCAAAGTGCTTTACATTTATTAACTGATTTGGTCTTCACAGCAACCCTCTGAAATAAGTGCTATTATTGATAATTCCCCTTTTTGTAGATGAGGCAATTACAGTCAATAAGACCTAGGTTCCAGTCTTGACTTTGATATATGCTGTCTGTGTCATCATGGGCAAGCCTCAGTGTCCTCTAGCAATTCTCTAAAAACTATAAATTGAAGAGAAGGTGCTGACTTGAATTGATAAGAGGGAGTTTTTTCTCCTCAGAGTTTTCTATACCAATGAAATCATAAGACCTGTCCCTATCTTTCATCGACAAGGAAACTAAGGCTGAGAGGGGACTTGTCCAGAATCATCCAGCTAATAAGTATCCAAAACAAAATTTTATCTCAGGTCTTGCTGGCTCTAAGAGAAGGAGGTAGGCCTAATATTTTCATTTTCCCACCAAATATTGCTTCCCCCTCCAAAAAAGATAAAAAACCCAAACTCATTTCAAAGAAGTGAGGAAATTATCTTAAAGTGAGCAGAAAAGGGTGATTGCAGTGCTACAGGGAGGGAACACACAAATAGTACTAGGTTATGCTTTCTGAATGGAGCAGTTTTATAAGCTGGTCTGTAATTCTTTTCCTTGAATCTTTTCAGACATGGGTAGTCAGTTTATTGGGTATGTGTTTTTGTTGATGAAGAGGAAGGAAAGAGATATATATCTTTTGGTGCCCAGCAAAGAATTTATGGCAAAATAATCTTAAACCTGATTGACCTTAGGTATAGACATGTATTATTAACTTTTCTAAGACCATGCAGGCACCAGTTAACTACTTTATGAGTGTTTCCATGTCATACCAATTCCCTGAGGAAATTGTCACCTGTTCAGAGGGCTTTTCCCCACCTCTCTTCCCTCAGAATACAGATTATATGCTAAGAGAATGTGGCTCAAAGAATATCATCAATATGTCTTTCTTGGTAAATACTGGACTTCAGACCAAGAAGAGACAAGGCAAGAAAAAAATTGAAGATTTATAAGATGGAAGGTACTAGCATTAAGGTGGATCCAGAAAGGTTTCTGGTAGATGATGGGATTTTAGCTGGGACTTGAAGTAAGCCAAAGAGGTCAGTAGATGGAAATGAGGAGGGAGAGAATTCCAGGCAAGGGGGACATGGCGTGTCTTTTGCAAGGAAAAGCAAGGAGGCTATTTCCTCTTTTTTTCTTGTTGCTGACATCATTGAATGATAATTGTACCTATGAAAAAGTTATTTTATGAGATTAAGGTGGGGTGGGAGGTGGGCACGAGGGCACTAGAGTAAAGCACATAGCTTCAGAGCCTTTTGTTTTTACCGATGAAGCCAGCACTTTCAAGAGATCATCTTTCTATGCTGTCCAAAAGTGAAGGACAAACAACAACAACATTTAACATTGGTCAAGACCAATTCCACAGCTGACCAAGGAAGGCATTGAGGAGTTTGATGAGTTAAATCATAGCTGATGGTTGTCTTCTTGCACTGTAACTAAGTATTTACACCTTGCCAACCCTCCAAAAGTCCTCTCAAAATCCAGAGGCATTGTCTAAAGAGCTCTTCCTCAGGTTACAGGACACTTAGCTCCTTGTCTCTGATGTCTGAGTTGAATTTCCTGCTGCAACTAAAGGGAAAGAAACCTAACCAAAGTACTTGATGTTGCATATGCATGGCGAAGGTTTGTGAGTAACTCAAGTGTTTAGGTTTGCAGTGAGTTCTTTCTACTAACAATCTAATTCACTCATCTTTATTTGGCGCTTTGGCTTCCAAAGCACATCCATGCATCATCTAATTTGTTATCCTCACTACATTACTGTAACATGGGGCGGGGCAGGCTTTTTTGTCTGTGATATGCAATCAACCAATCAACAAATGTCACCTTCCATGTGCTAGGGACTGTGCTATGCACTGGAGAAAATAAGGCAAAGTAAACCAGTCCCTGCCCTCAAGGAATTTATTACATTATAATTGGGAAGACAATGTGTGCTTATATGAATATATATAGAATCTGTGCAAAAAGAATGTAAGGAGGTTTGGAAAGGGAGAGAACTAGCAGCTGAAGTGGTCAGGAAGGGCTTCCAATAAAAGGTGAATATTAGTGATGGCAAAACTATTGATTAAACAGATTCAATGATACAGGTGTACTAGTATAGGTGTAGTAGTCCAAACAGGAATATTCAGCACCTGTCTCCTAAGACATCTGCTTCTCAGTCAAATAGGCATAATTGGTGGTGATTTGCCCCCTGTTTCTCAGTAAATCAAAGATATCTAGAACAAGATTATGAGTTGCCTGAATCTCCAGGTCTTAGAGCATTGGGCTCCATTTTGCCTCAGGTCTTCATGGAAATTACTAGTTGTTCATTGCCACCATTATCTGTGCAATGATAATTCCTCGTTTGCTTCGTTACCAGCACTGTTGAAGTAGCAGCAACCAAACAGCAGCATCAACTGATGCCTGTCCAGTACCAGTCACCAGTAGTGGTGCAGCCTTCTTCCCATCATTGCTGCTGATAACTCATTAAGTTAGATTTATGAATTAATTAGGAGAAAGGAGAATGAGAGGAAGACAGTGGAATCCATGGTGCTACAGGTCAATGTTGGGTTTCATTTGTCTTTATTCTCCTTTGCTCATTATCTGTTTAATGTTTTCCATGTGCTTGGTTTTCCCTGACTCCTCTGTTCTGTTTTGGATGGGAGTTTTTGGTGACATGGTTTGGGGTGTTTTGTTGGGGGCTTTTTGTGTGACAAAAAGACAAAGTATAGGTTTTTAATGTGTTCACCCAGGGAGTCACCTGTACTTTCCTTGAGTGCCCAGCAGCATGGAAAGCCTGTGTGTGTGTGTGTGTGTGTGTGTGTGTGTGTGTGTGTGTTTTGCACGTGGGTGAGTATGTGTGTGTTGGGGGCAAGCTGCGAGGCAGATTAATTATCCCCAAACACAGAATTTTGACATTTTAAAATAATTCTTTTTGGGCTGTTCTTTCCTGGCAGGATGACAGTGCTGACTTGAAATGCCAGCTTCAGTTTGCCAAAGAGGAAGCCACCCTGATGCGCAAAAAAATGGCCAAACTCGGGAAGGAAAAAGATGATTTAGAACAGGAACTCCAAAAATACAAGTCCCTTTATGGTGATGTGGACAGCCCACTGCCTACTGGGGAAGCTGGGGGGCCACCTAGCACCCGGGAGGCAGAACTGAAGCTGAGACTCAAGTTAGTTGAAGAAGAAGCCAACATCCTGGGCCGGAAAATTGTGGAGCTAGAAGTGGAGAACCGTGGCATCAAGGCAGAGATGGAGGACATGAGGTGCCAGTATGAGAAAGAGTGTCTTAGCCGGGACCACATCCCAAGCATTCCTACCTCTCCTTATGGCGACTCTGTGGAATCATCCATGGAGCTGCGGCGTCATCTTCAGTTTGTTGAAGAGGAAGCAGATCTGCTCAGGCGCTCCATCTCTGAGATCGAAGATCACAACAGGCAGCTGACTCACGAACTGAACAAGTTCAAGTTTGAACCCAGCCCCGACTCAGTATGGCCGGATGACAGCGTCTGCAAGGGCGGCGGCGGCAGTAGCAGCAGCAGCAGCAGCAGCAGTAGCAGCAGTAGCAGCAGCAGCAGTGGGGGGATGCTGCAGGAAGAGTTGAAGTCCGCTCGTCTGCAGATCAACGAGTTGAGTGGGAAGGTCATGAAACTTCAGTATGAAAACCGGTTGCTTCTCTCCAACGTTCAGCGCTATGACCTGGCTACTCACTTGGGGCTGGAGCCTTCCAGCTCTGGAGAGAGTGACACCGAGAGCGAGGACGATAAGAAGGAGAGCGATGGAGAGGACGTTCGCCCAGGGCAGCCCAGGAGGGAGGGGCCCATCGGGGGTGAGAGCGACTCCGAGGATGTCTGCGAGAAGACCTCGGGCATTGGGAGCGGGAAGCCGTCTGAGGCCAGCGACCTGTGCTCGGCTGAGTTCCTGAGGGCCAAACAGGAGACAGAGTCCTTGGTCAAAATAAAGCAAGTAGCGGAGAGGTTGGAGAGGACAGTAGAGCGCCTCATCACCGACACGGACAGCCTGATGTATGATGCCAAACTGCACGTCACAGGCGACGCTTCCCCCGAATCGGGTTTCCAGGGAGAAGGGGAGACGAGTGAAGGGGACAAAAATGAACCTGAATTGTTGGATGCGATCAACTCCAAGATGAAGATCTTTAGGAAGGAGCTCCAGGCTTTTCTAGAGAAGGTGGACCAGGTGAAGGAGGGCCTCAAAGAACACCTGGAAGACCTCTCTCCTCTGCCTCACCTCACTGAGTCGTCTAGCTTCCTCTCCACCATGACCTCCATGTCCCGGGACTCCCCTATTGGTAACTTGGGAAAGGATCTAATCACAGACTTCCAGGTAAGGGGGCTCCTTGGTTTGCCTCCCCACTCTCTTATGCTGTTTTTCCTTCTCGCTGGCATTGCTGTTCTCGAGTTTGTTCTACTCACGGCTGCTTTGTTATGATTTCAAACTTGCTTTTTGTATTAAAGCCTGAAAGATCAACCAAAGCCTTTACATTGGTTGGGTGTTTGTTTTTTTGTTTTTTTTTTTTCATTTGTTTTGGTTTCTTTTCCTTTTTCTTCTTCTTTCTTTCTTTCTTTCTTTTTTTTAACTACTCAACCACTTTGGGTTCCAAAGGCTCATGATACAAGGCTAAATCCCCCTGGAAGCTTATATAGGGATCAACGTGATTTTTTCCTCTTTTCCTCTTTTTGGTCTCCCACCACCTGCAATCCTGATGAAGAAGCAATGAGGAACGAAAACCAAACACAAACTCAGTTTATTTTTTTGCAGTCAGGATAATTAGCAGACTTACTAACAAGCATTTGAATCTTTCTTGGCTTCGTTACTAGAAGGGGCGAAGCACAGATCTCAAAAAGCAATGCCTACCCCAGGCCTGTCCACTCCCACTGGAGGAAAAGAAAAGTATAAAATGGGGGGAGAGGAACAAAATTTCTGAGAGGATGATGGTTTTTTTTGAACAATCCTGTTGACGGCTTGCTCCCCGCTCCCCTCCCCTCCCCCTGACCTGGGCACAGTGAGGGAGGAATGTCAGCCAGCAAAGGACTACTTTTCAAGGCATCACCCTTGGGTGAATGGTCAAAACCATCACCCTGGATTATGGCTTTTGCTTCACAGCGCAAGTAAGGAAGGAAGAGCCTTGTTACCCGTATCCTTCATGACAACTATGCTTGCTGTTGATTCTTTGATTCATGCATCCCCCATTGCATGCGCCTCATAACCAGTGTTTGCATTCTTTTTTTTCCTCTCTTTCTCTGTTTGCTTTTCAGATGTTTCAGCCCATCATTTTGCTCATCTTCATTTTGGTTCTGTTCTCTTCACTCTCTTACGCCACTGTGTTTAAGTTGGTTTTTCTATTCACGCTTTTCTTTGTCTTGTAGTTTTTCCAGTTGTCTACCTTTACCCATTTTTGCTTTCTTTATTCCCTCCCCTTCCCTCCTGTTCTTTGTTTATGTTATAAAATGCACATGCACCTAACAGTCCAAACTGAGGGATCAGTTGGAGTGGCAGCCCAATCAAGACCGTGGAGAGGAGCGAGAGATTCACCGCCTTCGAACAGCTACCGAACCACACCGCAGAGCTGATGGAGACATTAAAATCTACAGGCCAGGAGACAAAGGCTGTTTCAGTCTAGAGGTCAGAGTCAGAGCAAGTCTTCCTAACAACATTTCCCCACCAAACCTTTTCTTCCATCTCATTCCATCTTGCTATGGCAAAACAAGAGCTAGTAACTCTTGTAGTTTTGGGAAATAAAACTAAAAATATAAACGATCAGAGGAAAATTCTAGGGAAATCCATATGTGGCTCTGGACGACCAGAGGTGAATACATGTTTTCTTCGACATACTAATTCTTATATTTAAACAGAGTTTACCACATCACATACTTCATTTCCTGTGCCAGATACGGTATTTTCAGGTAAAGTTAATACCTGTGTATGTCATTTGACAAGTGAAACTGATTCAAAAGCACTAGGATAGCTGAAGTCAGGATGAAAATAAGAGCCTGAATTTTCTTAGAAAAAGATTTCTTCTAAATATCGTTTTAATTGTAAATTTGGGCAATATAAAATGCTGCCTGACAAGTTGCATGGCTTCTGAAAATTGACAGGATCAGGGCAGGGCTGTGGAAAAGGACATGAATATCCTCTGGACCTTTCAACCCTGCAGCTGTCCCAATAGACCCCATGTGAATGAATCTCTCCACACTATGTGCTTCTGTATCTGTCAAGGAACATTTGCCAACAGCCATGTAAATTAAAACTACAAGAAGCAAGTAATTCTATCTGGAGATTAAAAAAAAAATTTCCCTGAGGGGTACTGTGAACTTTGGGATTGACATTGTCAGAGGCAAGAAAGCTGATTGGTGGCATCAGACCAACCAACAGATCCTAAAAGGAAAAGGGATAGTCACATCTTCCAGATTTTGTCAAAGATTTTAATTATCACTTCCCAGGGGGATGGCATTATTCAGCCCCAAGAGCATTAATTGCTGATTCTGAAAGGACAAAGGGAAGGAGGGAAACAGAGGATCCTAATCTGAGAACACAAGTAACAGAAAATCAGCCTGTAGCTGGAAGGCAAATTGTTGCTTGCCTTTGTAAAATGAGGGAACACAGGGAGCAGAGATCCTTAGGGGAAACTTTTGTTTCTGTGTTAAGCTTTTTGGCTAATATTTGATGGTCCAGTTTTCAGGAGAAGATATGGGGCAACATATCTTAAATTGACATTAAATATTTATGTTTCAATATTTCTATTTCCCTACATCAGCCCTTTGTGGCTCAGTAAATAATAAAATATTTACATGACTTGACAGTGGCAGTACCCCCACACAAACTCTGGGTTGTTGGAAAGAAATGTTGTCCTAATATGGATAGGGGGCCAACCAGGAGAAGGATAGACAGATAAAAATTTATTAAGCACTTACTCTGTGCCAGGAGGTATTCTAGGCTGATGGGAACATAAAGAAATACAAGCAAGATTTGTCCCTTCCCTCAAGGACCTTACATTCTCTTGGGAAAAGATGGCAAATAAAGAGAAGCTAGAAAAGGTGGAGGGAAGTGTGCACTTGGTGGCATGGTGGAGGATTGTCTGATTCAAGGAAAAGTGGCCTTGGGATTGTCCAGGAAGTCTCATCTATACCAACAAAAGCATATCTGAGTCAGCCCCAAGGAATAGTCAGGGGACATTGGAAAGCCAAGTGCTTGTCATTACCAAGTTTCCTCTGTTAACATGCAATGCATTACAACACACATTGCTTTTCTTTAGCCTTAGCAGATGAGCAAGAACAAAACCATCATATGGATACCGCAGACACCGCCTGTTAGTTACACATCTCCAAATTTTGCAAGGAAAGGTCCTCAAAAACAAACATTCCCCAGGATGAGGATCTGTCATTTATTTTGTGAAACATTTAAAAATTGTTTGTTTGGCCTTGAAATTGGATACTCATTCAGGTGCATCCTAGCCACAGGAGCTAGGGTGATTGGGATCTCTATGCAGTTCAGGGGTCTGAATCCCCCTGACTCTCCTCATCCTCCAATTTCGATCAATCTGTATTCCAACCCAGGTCCTTTAGTCAAGAATGGTGCTTACTTAGATTTTGAATTAGCAGCAATATTACACTTGATACATCTATCTGGTGATTTGATCTTTAAGGTCTCTCCAAGCTCTTATATTCTATGACTTCGGAGTCTTGATAAATCTTTAGTGAGTTGGTAGGTGGAATTCAATGGAAGGTACCTTTCCAAATTTTAAATCAGAACTGTATCCCCAATCTATCTCAGAGCGGGACCTTTACTGCTATTAAAGATCTCCAGGCTCCTCAGGGCAAGGTAATTAGCTTTCTATTTTTATTTCATTGTTGTTGTTTGGTCCAGACATGTGATTGCATTGGCTATGGAGAACTCCCAGGGTGAAAACTCCCTTCACCAACTCAGATGGGCACCTTATCTGTATCTTTATATATATATACATATACATATATGTGTATATGTGTGTGTATAACTTAGAGGGGAAAACTATTAAATGCCACTCTGACAACATTATTAGCTAATGTTTGCTTGCCAAAATATCATTAAATATTAAAAAAAACACTTTAAAATTCTTGGTTCCAAATTGACTAGGTTGTCTGGAAGTGATTATATCCACTGTGGAGAATGATTGTTCTTGCTTGTACTGTGATAGAAATAGTGAATAAATGGAGCTGCCAAATAAATAGGCTGAAAAATAAAAGATTATCACAAGTCACCACCATGTGTGTAGTCCAACCTCTCCAAGATTACTATGGTAATTGAGGAACAAAGGCCAATATTTACACTCAGCACCTAGAGTGTAAGCTACAAAAAAACCTATTTGTAAAGCCAGCAATTTTCTTTACTGTATCTGATGCTGCAGCTAAACAACTGTCAAGGTCTGTCTTAAGCCAGCTGCTGATTTGAGCTTGTGAGTTTGATTTAGCGCTTTGTCCTTAATTCCCATATGTCAATTCTGGTCTACAGCACCCTTAGCTCAGCCAAGTAAGACAGCTTTCCAAAATTACTTGAAGTCTTATTATTGGTTTCTCTAATTGCATTTGTCAAGTACCTTCTATATTCATTCCCTCAGAGAGAGGAGAGGTGTAGAAGAGAGTGTTTAGTTAGCCTTTAATTCAAGGGAAAAGAAGAGTTTCCAGTTTTGTATTATATGGATATTTTAACTGGGTGAGAAGAATATTGTATTTTCATTCTTAAAATAACGAAGATGTATCTATTTTGCATATATGCATATGAAGAGAGGAGAGCTGGGGAGAGGAAGACAGAGAAGAAGAGGAGAGAGAGAGAGGAGGGGGGAGAGAATGTGGGAAAGAGACAAGTATGACCTAGGTTCAAGTCTTGCCTCAAACTTATATTGTGACCTCAGTGATCCTAGATAAATCATTTAATCCTTCGGTACTCTAGATCAGTGGTGTTCAACTCAAATAGAAATTATAATGGATAATGATACCAACAGACCACAGATTAACTTGGAAAACCACATATTAACATTATCTATTTTCTATTGTAATTTTATTTCTTTTGTCAAATGTTTCCCAATTACATTTTAATCCTGCAGGCTGTGTGTTTGACACTACTGCTCTAGACAACTCTCTAAAACTATCCATTTCAGAAAAGAGGCATTGACTTGCATCTGGCAAAGGGCATTTCCTCATTTGGATGTTTCTTATACCAGTGAAATTACAGGTCTACTCCATTTATTTATATTTATATGTATTTATGAATACATTTGTGTGCGTCAGTGTAAACAGTTTGCAACTCTGAATTCAATTGCCTAAGAAGAAAAAACTACATGTATTTACAGTCATCTTATGAACAAGAAGGAAACAGCTTAGTGCAGTGGAACATGGATTTGAACTCAGAGGACCCGAGTTCAAGACCCCTCTATTGTTCAGAGTCTATGTGATTTTGATCAAATCATTTAAACCCTCCAAGCCTCAGTTTCCTCATCTGTAAAATGAGTCAATTGAAATAGCAATCTCTTACAAGGTCCTTTTTAGCCCTAAATCTATGAGCCTATGAACACTGTAACTTTATGTTGTTAGATTGACCAAAGAAAACAAAGTTTAGACACGTTCACATACAAGTCATTACCAAATCATTTTATAAAACTCATTTCAGAGTGAACTGATCCCAATGAGCAAGAATTTATAATAGCAGATATTTGTGTCTGCCCATGTAACTCATTAGGCATTGGCATGTTTCTCATGCTGTGGGTTAAATTCATCTCTTAGACATGCTTCTGTTGCACTCATTAAGTTGCCTGAAAGATTTACATGTATTAAGTGAGGAGAGATGCTCACTCTTTCCTGTACATATCATATGTATTTTGGAATGTGATGGGTACCTTAAAAATAGTTCTGAAAGAGATGCCACTACCCATGTGCAGCAGTCACATTTCAAACATAAGTGAGTCCTGTCATTGCGCAAAGGCAGTGGTCATGTTTCAGGGTCAGAATTCTCACAAGGCTTTTTTCTCTAGCCCTTCTCTTATTCTTTCAATCATGAAAGTCCACAAAGCATCTGAAATCCTTCCTTCATGAAACGAGAAACATTACTTGAAATAGGAATAGATTTTTATACTATGCATTTATACACACCCACTGATACTATCCACTGCATTTGAAAGAGATGGTTACAAAATTTGCACGGGCCAAATGGAACTCATCACCAGATATAGTGATAGTAATTCACTTCATTGGGCATGGCTGCAATGCAAAGCATGTAGAGATTGGAAAGGTGGTAAATAATTAATGCCACCTGTCTTGAGGATATTTGGGAGGCTGGTAAATAAATCATAGTAAGAAACACAATGGGCCCTCTGTGGAGTGGGAATAGAGCTATGTGCTCTTAATCAACTAACAAAGGTAAAGATGACTATGATGTACTGAGGAATGAGTTTTGACAGCATAGGATGTGAATGTTTAAATAATTTGTTCTGAGAAAGAGAGCAAACTGAACTGGTTTGCTCTAAAATTGTAGTATCTAATAAAGTATCTTGCAATGGTTTCTAATCTTCAAAATTGTGGTAAGTGAGTGACCAAGGGAATAATAATTGAAATTGTTTGAGTTGGAGGGAGGGAACTGGAAGCATGAGACATATTACATGTTCCTCCATATACATGTGAATGTTCTGTAGCTGTGTGGCCAGAGAATGAGTTGGTGTTGTGTTGTATTTGTATTTTATATCTGTGAGCATCTCATCTTATGTAACACTGGAGTGACATTTGGCATACTGACTGGGGAACAGTTGCTCAGATTGCTTTAATATCCCATATACAGTAAAATTGTTGTAGAGGAAGTATAATTTTATATAGTTATTACTACTGCGATATACCTGATCCAATAACATAGGATAAAACTTGAACCCCCAAAATGGGAGACAATGTCATTGTATCAGATGATCTAACCCAAGCACATTTCTCTAAATTATGTCTGGCCTTCACAGATGCTCTTTCAAACAGATGCATCCATTTTAAGTTAAATTGATCAGCAATCAGGACATATCCTTGTTTCAAGTAAAAGTGTTAATTTTTTTGCATTATTTTTTTCAAATTAAATACTCTAGGTTTAGATCAAAACTAAGTAACCTAGTCAAGAAGTGTAAGAAATTAAACTTATAGTTTTCCAGCAGCTTTTCTAGCTACTGTATATGGAACCATTTTTTGCCACCAAAGTGACATGTTAGCACACAACATAGTACACATGTTTTGTTACCTGATTTATTTAAAGATGGTAGAAGATATTTTTAAAATGTTAAATTCTACACTTATCAATTCTATGCTGTTTGATAGAGATAAATTCAATGAGAATAACACTCCAGTTAAAAAACAACTTTAAGAATAACACTTCTGAGTATCTGGATAGAGAAAGATGTTAATCTTTTTCTGAATCTAAACTTTTTGTGATAATAACAATCTCTTATTCAAAGATCAGAGAATGATCAAATAAAATGTTCTCATGGGCACACCACCTCACAGGTATGATCCTGTCACATTCACTGGAAGATAAATTGGTTAAAAAGATAATAAACGGGGCATCTAGGTGGCGCAGTGGATAGAGCACCAGCCCTGGAGTCAGGAGGACCTGAGTTCAAATCTGGCCTCAGACCCTTGACACTTACTAGCTGTGTGACCCTGGGCAAGTCACTTAACCCCAATTGCCTCACACACACACACAAAAGGATAACAAACAACACTTAAGGGCAAACATTTTTGTTATAGTGATTTACTCTAATTTTCATTTAGCAAATCATTCATTGAATTATTTTCTCAGATAACATACCAGAATGATATTAAGATTTTTAAAATTTTGTTGTCACTGTTTTCATTTCTCAATACATATGACATTTTAAATTATAACCATAGGCCCTTTGACACTTACATTTGGACATAAAAGATGGCCAATCTTGATTTTTTTATACCTTTTCATAGCCTTCTCTAATCTCAAATTGGCTAACTCATTGTTACATTCCCCTTATGAAGTCCTGTGTTTGGGCCTTGAGCAACATAATAATAACTAACATTTATAACAAACTTTAAAGCTTGCTAACCATTTTATGTAGATCTCATCTAGGTCTTATGACAAGTGAAATACTACTATCCTCACTTTATGGAAGAGGAAACACACTCAGAGACCATAGGTCACATTGTTAGTAAGTGTCAGAGATAGGATTTGAACCCAGATCTTCCTGATTGTTCTAACCAAAATAGAATGCCTCTAGAAGTGTCTCTGACAAAACTTAAGTCGAAATGGGAAATTAAGAACATTCAAAATGACACTGAAGTCCAAAGAAAAAAACACGTTTTCTTTGATGGGCACGGGCTGCCTCCCATATGAAAAGACAGGGCCAAATGAGATATGTGATTTTAAAAGACATATTCACCAAAAAGACAAGTATTAGTAAGAAATAAATATGGTTTAGTCACCAGGACTGAGCCTTGGATTTCCTAAAGCCTTTTTCTAAATGTCAGTTATGGTAGTACATAGGGACTTCTGCATAGAACAAGATTTTGTATTAAAAAACCGTTTTTGAGTTGTTTAATAAAGCATAACGTCCTGTCTACCTTCTCATAGACATCATTGAAAAGGGTGTGTTTTGGTGTTTTCTTTTGCCATAGTGGACTTTGCTGATTATGCAGGTAGTTTTGAAAAGCATGTGGTAAGATCTGATGCTTTATTCTTCCTCGCCGGGAAATTCTGCCCTGTTCACTCCATTGCTACAGACCCCATGCTTGCATACTCTGTGTTACTCCTCACCACCCATGACTGTGATTTGTGTCCATCTTTCCCACGCACATTTTTCACCTCAGTCAGAATTCACCTCTCTACTAAACCTGTCCCTTTATCCTGCTGATCAGCTCAGGGATTCCCCTGTCTTACCTGTCCAGAATGTATCGATACAGGAGCTTCAGGCTCAGCTTGAGCAGGAGACCAGACTTCATCAAGAGGATCAAGAAAAATTTAAAGCAAAGATCATCCAGGTAAAGACTTAACTGGTACTGCTCATTTCTCTGGAGTCTTCATACCTTGAACCCTAATATTCTTTCCCATCAGGAACAATGACGAGGTACAGTGGAAAGGACACTGGGCCTGGAATCAGAGGAACTGGATTCAATTCTTGCCTCTGACACTTGCTACAAGTGTGACCTTAGTTCCGTAGGCCTCCCTAAAGTGAATAGGTCATATTAAATGGCTTTTTAAAACCCTCCTAGCCCTAGATTAATGATCTTCTGAACTACATCTTAAAGGAAGATGCAGTGGTCATATTTCCCAAACCATAAATCGAGACATATAATCTGACAAAAGATTTCTTTTGCAAATTCTCTTTAAAAGTATACTCTTTGGGGCAGCTAGGTGGCGCAGTGGATAAAGCACCGGCCCTGGATTCAGGAGTACCTGAATTCAAATCCGGCCTCAGACACTTGACACTTAACTAGCTGTGTGACCCTGGGTAAGTCACTTAACCCCCATTGCCCCGCCAAAAAAAAAAAAAAAGTATACTCTTTTTTCCCCCCAAATCAGAACCAAAATCCAACATGGTCAGCATAAAAGTAGATCAGAGACTCCCAAGCCCAGAAAAGATATCAGAAGGTCATGCAATAACCCTGTAGGATTTGTTATCCCAAAAGGAGGGCACCTTGTTTTTTAGGACTGTTTTCTGGCATCTCGTAAGTCTTAGAACCAACAAATTTTTCCTAATGCTTGATCAAAAATCATACCACTACAATTTCAATAAATAAAGTCAAGTAAAATAAGGTGGTGGGGACCCATTTGAATGTGAACCATTGGTATTATTTCTGTATCTTTTCAGAGTACAGTTCTTAGTCCTGTCTGTAGCAGATAAGGCACCAACCGCAGTGATAGCATTGCCCTGAAATATTATCCACAAAAAATAATCATGAGGCAACTTATCTCCTACCTAATTCTTCTAGCTAGTACAGAACAAGCCAAATACCAGCTAATTATCCCTTATCCCTAGACTCCTTTACCAGGTTTCTTGGTGGAAGAGAGTCACAGATAAAAAGGCAAACCTTGCCTACAGGTCCCTGCAGAACATTCAATCCTCATCAGGCCTGTATCTAAGTTGTAAACACGAGTAGGGCTTAGCGTACCTCTTTAAAAGAAAAAAAAAAAGATTCACACACATTCTTAATGATAGGAATATCCCTGAGAAACAACTGATCTCAATTTCATGAGCTTTTAAATTGTACAGATCATGTGTAAAATCGTGTTTTCGATTTCTTTAAAAACTGTTTTGGGGCAGCTAGGTGTCACAGTGGATAGAGCACCAGCCCTGGAGTCAGGAGGACCTGAGTTCAAATCCGGCCTCAGACACTTGACACTTACTAGCTGTGTAACCCTGGGCAAGTTACTTAACCCCAATTGCCTCACACACACACAAAAACCCTTCTGTCTTTATTTGCAGGGATTGGCTACCATTATTCCTAATCCTCCTTCTTTTTGGAGTTGCTTATGTCCTTACAAGTTTATGTGTTGAAAATCAGGATGCAGAAACTGTCATATCTTTCTGATAACCCTTACCAATAGGTATACTCCTGTCTTAGAATAGTTTGCTCCTGTATTAACTCAGTGGAACCACTAATAGGCTTATATTAAGAGGTCAAAGCCAGAAGGAAAGAACCCATATCTACAAATGTTTATAATCACACTTTTTGTTGTAGCAAACAACTGGAAGCACAGTGGATGCTCATCAACTGGGGGAGTAGCCAAACAAATTGTGATATATGAATGTAATAGGATATTAAAGTGGTTTGCTCGAAGGTCAGAGTTTGCATTTCATTTATTCCAGAAAAATAAAGACTTTCATGTTATTTGGAAAATCAAAATTTGAGTTGTTTGGGGGAGTTGTTTTGTTGTTGTTGGTATCCACATTCTTATTGTCTGTATAGTAACAAGATAGTTGTAAAAAGGGGTTATCGATAGTGTTTTACACGATTGGCTTGGGATTCTGACCAGGCATATTTCTGTACAATGGATTAAAATGCCCTCAAGCATTTTATTGTAACTGTGAGTTACAATATTCTGGTATCCCTAGGCATCAACTTGAACTTCCTTATGAAAAAGACAAAATGGGGCTTCCCATCTGCATCCTTGGCTGTCTTATGCCATTATATAAAAGAAGCTCAATAAATACTTTTTAAAGGGAAGTCACCATAGAGTTTGACTTGGGTGTACTAGCCCATCCTGCAGAAACATTCCCATTGGTTCTTACTCTGATGGAATACATCACATCAGTATTAGACTTGAGCAGTGGAACAGGGGGAAAGTAAGATGAATGAGACAGGAAGCACTGGGTTAATATCCTCAGACCACTAACTATGATGTTGATATGTTATGTGCAGAGTGAGAAGTTGGGAGTTCCTTGATCCACAGAGATCCAAGGACTGAGCTTTAGGAAAGACCCACAGCTAGTTGTGAGGCCTTTCATCAGCAAACCCATACAGGACAAGAAGCCAATGAAAGAGATAGAATCTTCAGAAAGAAGTAGGAGGAGGACTGGGATAATGTAATGTTATGGAATCCAACAAAGGGGTTTCAAGAGGGTGGTGTTGGGTAATGGCATCAGTTAGTCAAAGAAGATGGGACCCCCCCCAAATTTTTTAAATAAAAATTTTTTATAAATTAAAAAAAAAAAGATGGGACCCCTTGCTCTGGGGGCAAGCAACTATTCACTCTGTCTCCTAATTATGCCCATGAACCAATAGTAACATGGTGTAATTTAGACATAATTTAAAATAGTCAACACCTGGTATTAGAGTCTTCCACCATTCTTCAGGGTGGAGGTTTCTCATTCAAATAAAATACAGCCAATTAGCACTTCATGGCTCATTCTGTGGTGTTGAATGTGATGATGAAGAAAATCTTCCTTATTTATATTGGCTTGTAAGAACCAACATTATGATAATAGATTTGGAAGTATTTGGGGGAAATGGTACAACATTCTCATCATTATTATAGATGCCACTGTATAGCCCTGTCTGGACACCATGACAAAATATAAAAGTTCATTTATATAATGGCACATTTTAGAGATTACTTTGGCTTTGAAGCCAAGTCTCATGACCTGTTCTAGTTTCCTATGGCACATCAACATTCACTTTAGAGAAACAACTTGAGACCCTTTATTTTTTTTCCCAAAACCCCATTTCCTTAGTTTTAGAGTTATAAAAGGATACTTGGATTGGGATTCTGACCAGGCATATTTCTGTACAATGGATTAAAATGCCCTCAAGTCATTAACTATGGGTTGCAAATTCTGGTATCCATAGGCATCAACTTGATCTTTCTTGTGAAAAACACAAAGTGGGGCTTCCCATCTGTATCCTTAGCTGTGTTGTGCCATTATATAACAGAAGCTCAAGAAATACTTTTTAAAGGAAAGTCACACATATAGTTTGACTTGGATGTACTAGCACTTCCTGGAGGATCATTCCCATTGGTCCTTGCCCTGACAGAACACAAGCCCACAGTGTGCTGGCACATCCAGTCCACCATTCTATGCATGTCTAAGCCATTGGGATTTGGAGAAGGAGGCAAAGAAAGCTTACACAGATATTTAAATGTCAGAGATATAGGATTAATATAGAAATTGAAAATGTTTTGATTCTGAGTAGGACAATTATTTCCCCAAGACATAAGCTGATATGAAGTTCATGGTAAAGATGGAATTTTTATGGCACCAGGTTATCAAAGTAACTTAATTTTGTGCTTTCTTTGTAAGAGTATATTCAACAAAGAGAAAGATTCACCATCACTTTAAAATATGCAGTTTTGTCTACACAGGCAACTACAGAAATTATTGCTTGCTTGAGTTGTTTCCTCTCTAGTCAGGCCTGGGTGGGAGGTTAGGAAGAACACACAGATAAAGGCGTAGTCTTCTATCATAGGATTGTTAGGGCCTGCATTGTACCTTTACACACTTGGATGTCACAGCTTGACATTTTAGGCAACCCCAGATGATATGATCAGAGAATATTTGCCCTGGTAAGGTTTGGAAGTCTTAGAGAACATTCTGAAGGGATCTGAGGAATACTAATATCATTGCTTTATGTTTGAATGGTACTTAACCTGATGGTTCAGGAAACTCAGGAAATATAACTGGTTTCTTGTCAGATTTATTTGAATCAAGATTCTTCTGTGTTTCAATGCTCTGGGAAAATAGCACCTTTGTCAGGTATCAGGACAGAAATTGCACTTTGGTTTGAGTTAGGTCTGTTTGGGCAAAATTGTGTTCCCTCCAGGACATGTGGTCTTCCCATACTCTGTCTTTTATATTGTTCAAGATGGAGCAGGAGCACCTGTATGCCTTGCGCCGGAAGGAGCTAGAAGTCCAGAGCCTGTCCTTGCAGAACACCCTGGAGCAGAGGACATGGGAGGAAGAGAAGAACTTGTTGCAGCAGGATCTCCGTCACTTCAGGCAGAACACTTTCCTCTTCTATGTCAAACTCAAATGGCTTCTGAAACACTGGAGGCGGGGCAAGAAAGGGGAAGAGGAAACAGAGGATTTCATGGAGGTACTCACTCCTCTCTCACTTAAGTAAAATGGCAGCATCTGAGTCAGGCAGGTCACCTCCAGGGGCCAGGAATGCTGAAAGAGCCCTTGGCACAATGGGGGAGGGGGAAGGGGACACTCCAGACCCTGGCCCTGGGTCCTGAGACTCATAAAGGCAGTATCTAATGGGAAGAAATTGAAATTATAATTCTCAACCTGAATCCCTTTATACCGCTCATATACTATGATATTGAAACTGGTAAGAACCTAACAAGTCACCCAGCCTGTTCCCCTGAAAATGAACCTTATCACCTTTTTTCAGAGGCATTGCATGGGATGGGTTTGGCCTTTTTTGTTCTTCTGTTGTTATTTTGTTCCCTATGGGGGTTCTGTATGAATATTGTGATGAAAAGCCTATGTAGCATCAGAAAATAATGCAGGCAGAAGAGAGAGAGAAGGTGGCTCCCTTTCCTCCTAGAATTTAAGAAAATTATATTTTAAAAAATGAATTCAACCAACTCTGTTTTCAGGCATCAGGGGCATAGATTCTTATGGATACTTAAAAACCTACAGATTATCCAAAAAAGTCATGTTAACCAGTAAACCTCTTCATCTTATATTTTTTTCAAGTAATTCTAATTCTGTGGCAGAAAGAAGTTGACTGATTATAGAGGCTTTTCTATCACTAACCCTGCCTGCTCTCTGATGCAAATGCTAATCTCTAGGATATGTGTTACCAAATGGAGGCCCGAGTAGCCAAAGACTTTAATTTTCAAAGTGGGAAATTGGCCCCCTCAAATCAAAGATGTGCTGTAGAAAAACAGGGGCCATGGGAAGGCTCGTTAAAAGTGGGCACTGTGGGTATAATGTAGTGTTACTTTTAGATGGAGCATCCTGAGACTGTACCAGGACTTGGAGTTCATTCTGAACAAAAAGATGAGGATGATGAAGAGAGAGGCATTGGGTCCCCAATGGAGTATTATTCCCAACATTCCAGCATGGAAATTGATGACGATGAGCCGGAGCTACAAACTGCGGAGATAATTCAGCACCAGAAGCAGGTACCGTGGGCACCAAGTACTTTTAACTCTAACATCGAGGGTTGTTCTCCCATTCTGAAGCCTCATCATTTTATTTAAAGTGCTCCAATGACAAGTCAGTATCATGCCATCTGCTTATAACATGACTTCCTTGAATAGTAAAACAATAGAATCCTAGAGTGTGAAAAACTCATCCAGTTCAACTGCTTGATAGATGAACGTTCCCTCTAGCATCCCTGAAAGTGAACATCCAGCCTCTGTTTGAATACCTCTGGTTATCAGGTTCACAGTCCATTCCATATGAAGATGGCTTTAATCATTGGAAAATTGAGGGAGAGGGCAGCTGGAAAAGTGTCATTGATGTTGGACTAGTTGTTAGAAGACTTGTGTTCAGTCCCCATTATGGCATTTCCTGGGTGACCTTGGGTAAGTTACACCCTGTCTGAGACTCACTTTGCTTGTCTGTCAAATGAAGGTAATAATATTCAAACCATCTGCCTCACAGGGACATTGTAAGGAACATGCTTGGTCAAGTTTAAGCCTTTACTTCTTTCTTTCTCTCTCTCTCTCTTTCTCTCTCTCTCTCTTTCTTTCTTTCTTTCTTTCTTTCTTTCTTTCTTTCTTTCTTTCTTTCTTTCTTTCTTTCTTTCTTTCTTTCTTTCTTTCTTTTTGTGGGGCAATGAGGGTTCAGTGACTTGCCCAGGGTCACACAGCTAGTAAGTTTCAAGTGTCTGAGGCTGCATTTGAACTCAGATCCTCTTGAATCCAGGGCCAGTGCTTTATCCACTGTGACACCTAGCTGCCCCTTAAGCCTCTACTCTTACAGTGACCTGTTATTATACAGAATTTATACTGAATGACATAGTCATCACTGCCCTTTCTTTGTATGGGCTAGTTTGTTTACTTAAAGCATGGTGCCTTTGAGGTGCAAATAAGGGAAGGAAATATGCATTTATAAAGTGCCTATTATGTTCCAGGCACTGTGCTAAATGCTTTTTACAAATAAGATCTCATTTGATCCTCACAACAACCCTGGGAGATAGGTGCTATTATTAACCTCATTTTACAGCTGCAGGTTAAGTGACTTGCCCAGGGTCACATAGCAAGTAAGTATCTGAGGTCAGATTTGAATTCAGACCTTCCTGACTCCAGGTTCAGTCACTTTATATCGCCTAGCTGCCTCCATACTCTTTGAGGCCAATCACATGGGTTGGATCCCAGTAAAATGGCTTGGCTTCCCTAGTCACATACTCCCTCCATTAAACTGGCCAGCTGCTTTAGAAATGTGTGCTCTTGTTCTCAAGGGAATCTGTGTAAAGAGTATGGATTGCCCAATGTGCAAAGTTATCACCGCTACTGGAAAAAAATAATTTAGGGCACATGTGCTACTAATGGATAGTCAGGGGATCACACTGGTCTGTCATTTTGGCAAGCTGGAGAGTGTGAATTTCACTTTTGGAGATGGCACTTGGCAGACATACATATCCCCAGCATCTGATAACCATCTGACTTAGAATTAACAGCACCATTGCCTGGGATCCTGACCAAATTGGGGGGGGGGGGAGCGGGGAGGGGAGACACAGAAAGAAAAAATAAGCCCAAACATGTAAAAAGAAAAAAAATGACTTCAGGTTTCCCTTTGGGCCATCTGAAAAGTTGTGCCAAAAATACAAACCTTTGATGTGAGGCATTGGTTTTCATTAAAGCCAGCATAAAGAACTGTGATTTTAATTTTTGTAATTTCAAAATAATTACCAATGCTACCAAACACCATAAAAATATAACACAGCCGTCCCAAATTAATACTCTCAATTGCACCACTGGTACTTCATGGATCCTGGAATATAAATGTAGTATCTAGAAGACACCTCAAGTATTCAAAGTGAAACTGGTTGTTCCCCAATACTGACCCTTTAAGAGGGTCTTTCACTTTCTTGTCTTCTTTGTGTCTATTTTCATAGTTTGCTTCTCAATAGGCCCAACAAAGTTTCAATTTATCCAGAGACTAGAGATCTCTGTGTTCTGAGCTGGGCTGAGCTGGGCTGGGCTGGGCTGGGCTGAGTGAATATTGATGGATGTGGTCACCTTGGGCCTGAGTCCAACTCCACCGTTTCCAAGATTTACTGGGCACTCCCTGTATGTATGACACTGTAACAGCTGCTACTAACTCCGGCCCCCACTCAGCAGGGAACCTCCTCAAGTTAAGGGAATAAGGAGTTTGCCATCAGACACTTGATTTCTTGCCAGTTGAGGAGTGGGGGGAAAGGCAAGATTCTTGGCCCCAATAAAGAAGTACATTTTTGTTTGGCTTATTTGCCTCCCAAATGCTTTTCCCTCCCCCACTCCAGAAATCCATTTTCTTTTTTTTTTTTTTTTTTTTTTTTTTTACATTATGAGATAGTTTATTTTTTCCGTTACATGTAAAGATAGTTCTCAACTTTTGTTTATACATGCTTTACAATTTCAGATTTTTCTCCCTCCCTCCCTCCCCTCCCTCCCCCCTCCCCTAGACAGCAGGTAATCTGATATAGGTTATATCTATATATATCTATACATATAGATATATATATACACACACATATATATACACATAATAACATTAATCCTATTTCTGCATTAATCCTGTTACAAGAGAAAGAATCAGAGCAGTGATGCAAAACCTCAAAATAGAAAAAAAAAAACAACAGCACCCAAAACAAAAGAAATAATATGGTTCAATCAGCATCTATACTCCACAGTTCTTTCTTTCTTTTTTTTCTTGGATTTGGAGATCCTCTTCTATCATGAGTTCCCTGGAACTCTTCTGTACCATTGCATTGGTGAGAAGAATATAGTCCATCACAGTAGGTCAACACTCAATGTTGATGATACTGTGTACAATGTTCTTCTGGTTCTGCTCATCTCACTCATCATCAGCTCACGTAAGACCCTCCAGGTTTCTCTGAACTCTTCCTGCTCATCATTTCTTACAGCACAATAGTATTCCATTGTATTCATATACCACAACTTGTCCAGCCATTCCCCAATTGATGGGCACCCCCTCAACTTCCAATTCCTTGCTACCACGTAAAGAGCAGCTATAAATATTTTTGTACATGTGGGTCCCTTTCCCCCTTCCATGAGAAATCCATTTTCTACAACACAATAGCTGTTTTCTATAAATAATCAGCTGAGTTTAATACCAAAATTGTTTGACTCAAATAAAACACTTGCCTAAAAGGTAAAATAATATGGACACAAAATAGAAAATATGTCACAATATTGATATCCTTGGGGAGGTTTTCAGTCAGGAAATGATTTTTTCCAGCAATGATCTAGTTAGGCGATAATGTGTTATTCTATTTGATAGCAATATTTTAATATCTGCTGATAATTTCCATTTTTTCTTTTTCTTTTCTCATTTTGGTGATCTGATGAAATGTAAAGGTCTCTCAATGATGGGTTCGTTAGCCCAAGTAGCATTTTTTAAAATTATTGCTAATGCTGGCTGCATTTAAGAATGTGATGGTTGCTCCTCTGGAGGCACATTCAGATCTGTTTGGTGAGAAAAAATAGAGAAATAAATCAGCTTAGCATTCCACACAATAGCCATAAAAATGGAGTAGAGAGACACAAAAAAAATTGTGCAGTAATAACTTCACCAAAACAGCATGTTTAATAACCCCCTCATCTTCCTGCCCCTGGATCCAAATAATCCCTTTTCCTCTGAATAGGCAGACTTATGTGGGTCTGCTGCACATACTGTGTGAGGAAGATGCAAGTATGTTCAGTAGGGTGAGATCCTTTGAGTACAACTTGGATTTTAATAATTAAGGCTTATGGTAGTGTCATCTAAACCAGAGGTGAGATTGCTTTAGCTGCTCATGTGTCCATGACATCATTAATGTGTCTCTGAGGGAAATAGACATATGAAATCTACTGTAAGCGACAGCTGTTTGCATGGGATCATTCTCAGCTATGAGGCTTGTCTCTTGCTCAGATGAGTACTATTATTAGCCAAGGAACATTTAGGCAGAGAAATTGTGTTCAGTAGAAAGTTTAAAGTTTATGGGCAGATATGGACCTTTGGCCATAATAACTGCAAAAACAGTCAAAATGATATGCAGAATAGTGAAATGGCATTGAGCATCCACAGCATCTGGACTTTGATCTTTGTTTTGCCTCAACTTTGGATTTCCCACAGTTGGACACAAGAGATGGCAGCATCTTGTCATGTCTTTGGAGGCTGGAAATTTCATATTTTACATATATGACTACTATATACCTGATACCATAAGCACATAATAAAAAGTCCTGTCAATCTATCTATATTAAGGCAGCCTTGGAAGTAGTTTTCAGTAACCATTATATGTCAAAAAATTTTACCTTCTTATTAAATGAAATCTAGCTCTGCCTATTGAGTACCTTTGTAGCTTGAGGCAAGTCATTTTACATCTTACATTTTACATACAGTTTCCTCATCTATAAAATATTGAGTTTGAAGCAGTAGATCCCTAAGATTGCTTCCAATCCCTAATCTTTTTTTTTTTTTTAGTGAGGCAATTGGGGTTAAGTGACTTGCCCAGGGTCACACAGCTAGTAAGTGTTAGGTGTCTGAGGCCAGATTTGAACTCAGGTACGCCTGACTCCAGGGCCAGTGCTCTATCCACTACACCACCTAGCTGCCCCCCCCCAATCCCTAATCTTTTGATCCTATTATTCTGTCTCCCTGTGCCACCTCATTACTGCTTCCTACTACTATTTCCCATTGCAATAGGTTATATAAATAGTTTAGTGCTTAGGACATTGCTTAGCACATAGTAGGTGCTTAAAAATGCTTTTCCATTCTATTTCCATTCCAAATATGAGTACATGTCTTAAGCAGACAGACAAGTTTCTTCAGCAATATCACTTCATAGTAAACCACGGGGCTGCTAGGTGGTGCAGTGGATAAAGCACTGACCCTGGATTCAGGAGTTCCTGAATTCAAATCTGGCCTCAGACACTTGACACTTACTGGCTGTGTGACCCTGGGCAAGTCACTTAACCCCAATTGCCTCACTAAAAAAAAAAAACAAAAGAGATTAGAAAAAGGAGATAAAAGTATTTTATAATTCTTAGTAAGTTATTTGGCATCTCTTTTAAAGGCTTGGCCATTCATTCACTCACTCATTACCCCTATGAAGTATTGTTCCTGAAATTTAGGAACCATGGTGCCAGATAAATGGTAATAACTTGTAGTCTGAATGGCTAGATGTTGTATCCTGTAGATGCTATTGTTTTAAATCATGTCTCACTTTCCATGATCCCATTTGGGGCAAAGATGCTGGAGTGATTTGCCATTTCCTCTTCCAGCTCATTTTACAGATGAAGAAACTAGGGTCACAGAGGTTCACACAGCTAGTAAATGTTTGAGGTCAGATTTGAACTCCATGCCTGGCTCTCTAACTACAGTGCCACCAGCTGTCCCTATTCCTGTAGATATGCTTAACTAATTGAAAAAATACCATGTTTAAGGTGTGTGTGTGTGTGTGTGTGTGTGTGTGTGTGTGTGTGTACTGATGGATTAACTCAATTGGTTATCCATCTAGCTGCATGTCATAATCCAGTTGCTTTTTGTTCCTCATCCACTTTATTTTTCAAGTGTGGATGTCTGTACTTTATGCCTCTCAGTCGTTTATACAGATAAAGATGTGGTTGCCTAAAGAAAACCATCTGTGATAACCTAGACATCTTCTTTTAATGCTTTCATCAAGAATATCATAAATATATGTAAAGACAATTCTCAGAAATTTTATAAATATGTGAGTTCATAATCATTATTGTCCCCTTGTTTGCCTTTTATTGCTAATGGTACTATACATGATCTATACGTTCTTTTCATCTTTCTTTCAATGTTTCTTTCTCTGAAAACTGATTCTTGGGCACCTTTAAAATTAAATCACTGTCACTCTCAAACTCAGTACAGATTTCTCCTGTATGTATTTGGCTAGTTCCAAATGTTCATTTTTATTTTTATATCCCCAGCACTTAATATAGTGTTTGGTATGTAGGCAGCCATGTGGTGCAGTGAATAGAGGTTTGAGTTTCATTTAAATAGATCTCAGCTACTTTTACTAGCTGTGTGACTCTGGCCAAGTCACTTAATTTCTGTGTGCCTCAGTTTTCTCACCTGTAAAGTGTGGATAATAATGGTACCTCCTAGGGTTATAGTGAGGATAAAACCAGATGATGTTTATAAAGTGCTTTTCATACATACATTCATACATACATTCTATTTCAACCATTCATTCCAGCCCTCTTTCCTGACTGGATCTTCTTAAATACTCTTGCCAGCTCCTTACATCAGGTACTGAAATGGTGAAAACCAAGGGCAGTGTTTTCAATAATGTCAATGATGAAAATAGCTTGCAGTGGAAATGTTTAAAAAGCTGTTTCATATCACACCTTTTTCTTATATTTTTCCCCAACTCATCTTTAAATGCTTTTCAGATGATTTGTTTTACCTGGTATCCCATTTCAAGCTCTTTATAAGCTTTTTTTGCTGCTCAACTGGGTTTTTTCACTGTTGTGTGAGACAATACTGTTCATAATCATACATCATCTTTCTTTGTAATGTTTTATAAATGAAGCTATACTCTTCAGCTAGTGTGGCCATTGGCTTCCCTGTCTCTTCACATGGCAAGGAGATCACATGTTTTCTAGATGTACTGGCTTTTGGGCTTTCTCACCTTCCTAATTGTAGTGACTGTTATGCACAAGATTTCAAGAAATACAAACATCTGAAGCACAGGCACCTTTCTTACTTACCTTTGTCTGTAGCTAATCATTATTTAGAATAATCCCAAATCTATTCCCAAACAGAAGTGGGTTTACTTATCTAGTCTATGTTCATCCTTTCTTGGTTTGTCCAAAGTTTGTCTATAATTCTGGGACTTGCAATAAGTTCTCCACCACATATCAAACTCCTGATGCTTTTCCTTCAGATTTTATCTCCTTGAGAGAGTCTTTCAGTTGTCACTCAGTATTTTGGTTATCTAACTATACAATGTCTCTTTATCTTTTCTCAAGTAAGTCCTTTCCTGCTTCATGTGGTTTGACAAAAGCCTAAAGAGGAAAAAAAATTCTTTGAGCCAATTTTTAAACTAAAGCCACTATATTTTCACGTCAGCATTATGAATCCTTGTGCTTGCCTTTATCCAGTTGGAAAAGAGTTTCACCACCTGCCTGCTGTCCTTAATCTTAACCCTTTGATCCTTGAAGCTAGAGTCTAATTTTTACTAATTTGCACATGATATTTAAGTTTTCCCATCATATAGTGCCTTAACTTCCCTGCACCTTTATAGACTTTCTCTCCAGACTTTTGTTAAAGTGATCATGCCCCCTTCCCTCAAAATTACATTGTTAAAGCCTTGGAAATTCAGAATAAGGTTTTTAAACAAAAATAAAAACTTATTTTCCACTATCTGATTTGCACCAGTCTTGCCCTGATTTCTTGTAGCTATTAGACTGGTGAGTCAATGTTTATTTTCATTATTTGGTGCCTATAACTCTTCAGTTTTCATCCATTTCCTTCAGAAAACTCTCAGTCAGAGATATTTTATGGTAGCATATTGAGGTGCTGAACTCATAATTGCATAATTGCATTCACCTCATATGCTAACTTGTACATGGATATGCCACCTCAGTAAACCTCCATCATATATTGGGTTTTCATATCCAGCCTTCACAGTGTCTTTTTTTTGCTGCTGAAGAGTCTGCAAAGAAAATAAATGATAAGGAAACAATCATTCCTTCTGTGATTAATCTCAATTAAAGTGGCAGCAATGGTAAGAAGGACAGTAAAATGCTAATTCTTAATAGATGTTATGTGGTATTCTCATGCTGCACTTCAAGTTAATCTCACTTAAGAACCCGAGCCATGGCAACTAATCATGTCTCAGCTCCCCTGCCGATAGAGCAGATATTTTTAATGAACACTGCAGGAGATTGCCTTGGATTAGTTTGGACAAAACATTAGCTTCCCCACCCCCGCTTTACATCAAATAGGAAATAGATGCAGAGTACCTAGACTCTGCATGCTCAAAAACACATTGGCTTTATACATTATAAGCTGAGTTAGTAGAAAAATATCACATAACTTGAATGTTGCAATTGCCTTTTATTGAATCTGTAGCTAACAGTAGGGCTATGTATCCATTGTGGCTTTAAAGTCAACCCCCATATTGCCAATTGCACTACAACCAAATTATATGATGCCAATTTGGCTCATGTATTATACATATTAACTAATTATCATCTTTAGGCAGGAATGATCTTTTTCATTTGTTTTTTGTTTTATGCGTTTATTTTTATTGACTATTTAAAAAGCATTTGATTTGGTAGAGCAAAAGGCTACCTTAAAGGTTCTCCTACAACAAGGTGCCTCGCATGCAGATGTCAAAATCATAAAAGATTCCTTGAAATAGGTAGCAACAGAGTTAATTTTGTTCAACCCCGTGATTATCAATATTAAGAAGCAGAATATATGCTAAAAGTGTGTGTCATAATCCTCCTATTCAAGTTCCTTCCCCCAATCTTGCCCTGACAATAAGCCTCAGTCTTGGATTATTCCCACTTTGCTCCCATTCATGTGCTGTTAAAAGAAGGTGGGGAAAATGACAAACCAGGCTAGACCAGGTCCACTACAAATTTGTAGCAAGGCAATTTTTTTATACTTCCCTGATTGACTCACTATCCCACTCACCACAGTGGTTTTTCCAAATCTTTTATCCCTCCTCAAACCTCTTTTCTATTACCCCAGCCTCTTTTAGTTGAGAACCTTGCCTCCTATTTTACTAGGAAAAAAATTGCCATTAGAAAAGTACGATATTGAAGAATAGCTTTCAATTGCACCACAGAAATATCAGTTCATTAGAGACCTTCTCATCCACTTTTCCTTCTTCAGACACATGATATCTATTGCATGTTTCAGTAGTCAGATGATCCCATTCAACTGCTCTGAGACTGGTAAGACAGTTTAAAAATATATAAATAAATAAAAAAGACAGTTTAGCATGACTATCAGTCAAGTTGAGGATGTCATTGTTGTAATTACTTTGAGCTCTACTCAAGAAATGACCCATGAATGGGATAGGACAAAATTCCAAGCACTCTTTTTGAGGAAGCCAAAACAGTTGAAACTTTTATTCATTTCTTTGATGGAAAGCTTGTCCACCTTTGATCTGTGAAGAGATAAAAGAATGGCATTGGAAATGAAACTGTCCTTGAGAAAGTCCATGGAGACATAGCCTGAAATGGTTGTAGGAACTTAAGAAAGTTATGGAACAAAAAGAAACTCAATTTCAAAGCATTTGATCTTTTTGATCTGATCTTGTGTTTTCATTGGTGTAGATTTTCCCTTTGTGAAAATTCTTTCTACCAGCACAGATTGGTAATTCTCCTTATATCTTCAGAAAGTTATCTAGAGCATGAAAAAGTTAAGTGACTTCTTCATGGTCACACAGAAGGTATTTGTCAGAGGCAGGACTGGAACCCAAGTGGTCTTCCAGATTCCAGGGCCCTCCATCCATTATACCACCATGTTGCTTCCTTGAGAAAGTTTCAAAAAATACAAATTATAACACAACAAAATTTTTAATAGCATGTAGAGTTGACTCAGGGATGCCACCATTGTTACAGAGCATGTGTATTATGATCCAATAAATGTTATGTAGAAGAGGGAAGAGATATAATTGATTGTGTTTGCTTGGTTTTACTGAGAGGTGATTCTTATCATTATCTTCATGTTAGGGGAAATGGGAAAACAAATGAGAGGCTAAAGAACTGGTTTGTGGCTTTACTAAGGACAGAAAGCAAATCTGGAAGAGAAAGGACATGAAAACCTGAAGACCTTCCTTTCTTCCCTGGGTCTAGCAATGCAAAATCAGCCTACATTTTGTACTGTGGCTTCCTTCTAGACCAAATGCTACAAACCATAACTAATAATAACTAACCCCTCTTGCAGAGAGGAGGCAATATTTTGTTCCCATTATAGCCTACACAGGGGCTCGATTAAACACTTGTTTTGTGCTATGATTAATGTTATGATTAATATTAGACAGAAGGCAGTGCATAAGTTGATTGCCCAAGCCTTAAAGTGCATCAGAAGACTAAGACACCATTCCAATTAATACCATGTATATAATACCAAGAAGTACTTACTCTTCAGCCAAAGGACCACAATAACAACTAGCATTTATGTGGTGCCTTAAGGTTTACAGAGCACTTTGTAAGTATTATCTAATTTTGTCTTCCAAGCCTGGAACATAGATTCCATTATTACCCCTGTCTTACGGATGAGGAAACTGAGGCAGGTAGCAGTTAAATAACTTGCTTTTAGGTCTAGCACTCTATCCACTGTACCACCTCATCGCCTTGTAATGTAGAAATCCTACCATCCGGCTAAGTTCTACTGCTGTTGTCATTAGGGCCTGACTTCATATTTCATCTAAGGACATAGGCTTTTCATAAGGAAAACTTACAGTCTCTGTCTGTGGAATGGTTACCAATAAGTCCTGCTTCTGCTTGTATGACCCTGGGAAAGTTACTTAACCTTTCAGTGCTCTGAGCAAGCCTATAAATTGAAGAAAATGTGCTGACTTGTTTTGGCAGAGGCCATTTCCTAGCCTAGGAATTCCCTCTCTGAAATCAAAAGTTTGGTTCCTATCCCAAAAGAATGGGTACAGCCTTTCACATGCTGAAATTTAGCCCATAAACTCATTTATCATCCAAGAAAGCACACTGATCCTGCCTAATGTAACCACATGGCCACTCAAGAGCCATTTGGATCTTGTGGTCCTAGTCTATATGTGTGCCTTTAACCCCCAGCACACATTTCAGGGCTTCCTCCTGTGGTAAAATATGAAAGTTTTTAACAGTCGGTTAGGATAACTGAAAGACGCCAGTTTTTCAAGGACCACCCTTTTGGGGAGGAGATGAACAGTCCGCCTGCTGCGCATGTCAGACTGCCTGCCGGGTTTTTGACTTCCGGGGTGGAGAGAACGAGGGTAGCCCTTTTTGCCTGCTTGGCGGGACTCCTGGCGGCGCGGCACAGACGGTCTCCCTCTCTCCAAAGGTGGCCTTTTCGGTTTGGTGAGTTTTTATAAGGAATATAGACTAAGCCTAGATTTAAGACGATTTGTACTGTATTTCTATTTTCCTATCCTTCTAATCAACAACACCTTATATACAATAAAGGCTCTATCTAGAAAACCAGAAGCTTCTTCCATTTACTAGTCTGGGAGATAAATTAAGGGAAAAGTTAAGTAGGGGAGATTTATGATCTAATATCCAATTTTAAATCTCACACTCCTACATTTAGGACGACTGCTTAGTGGGGTAGTGGCAGTCCAACTTCTCCAGAAGCTTGGAACTCCTGACTTCTTCCTCACTGGCATAGTCCTTTTAGATTCTTTCACATCCATACATCTATATTTAGATTTTCACATGGATGCCTTGCTTTCACAATTTTAGAAATGTACCTAAACTACCTGTGGTCTCCTATCATCTTCATCCAATATTTTCTGCAAAGGGATCTGGCTTTAAAATGCCTGTGTACCCCAGAATTCTTATTAAATGTCATGGTTCTAAGAGGTTTGGGTGACCCAAAGCTCTGTAACTCAGTTTGACTTTCTCACTGGCAGTTGACAACCCTCTCTTCTAACCCTCTCTTTTGAAAGGGGGAACCCTTTCCAAATGGCTCCTCATTAGGCAAATTCCTACCATACATCCCCTGTCTAGGCTGAGACGCCAATGACAAATAACATGTCAAATAATATGTGACCCATCATCTCACAGGAGGAAGAATTGTAAAAACTTTTCTTTCACCTTAAGTTAAATCCAATCTTTCCATCACTTTTGAATTGGATTGATGCTCTCTCTCCCTTCCTAGTCTAAACAATGCTAAGAAAAAGTAAATGATGGAGATTTGATTCATGTTCCTACAGGCAGTGGAAAACCGGAATCTCATAAATTCCCTTAAGACTTTGCTGGACGATTTCCACTCGGAGATGAGGGAAGATGAACGGGACCGCCTTGGATTGCAACAACAGTATGCCAAGGACAAGGCTGCCTGGGAGGTGGAGTGGGCAGAGCTGAAAAGCCGTCTGGAACAGGTATATACAGTACTACGTGCTCAGGCTACCCTGACTTCCAAAGCAAGTCACAATTCCCCAGCTTTCCTTATCTGTATAGACGTTCCTCTCTCATGCTTATGTCTTCTCTGTCTAATATTGGTTGTGAAAGATTTTTTGCAAGTTCCCTGCCAACTCTAAATCCTCTATGTTTAATTCAAGTACTATTTCAACCCTCCTCTCCTTTCTTCTCATCTTCCCTCCTCTGCTTTCCTCTCCTCTCCTCTTCTCTCCTCCCCTCCGTTCTCTTTCCTCCTCTCCTCCTTTCCTTCTCTTCTGTCCTTTCCTCTTTTCCTCTATTCTCCTCCCCTCTTCTCCCCTCTCCTTCTCCTCCTCTTTCTCTTTCCCCCTGGTCTTTCCTCTCTACTCCTCTCCTCCCTTCCCCTTCCCTCTACTTTCCTTTCCTCTCCTTGCCTATCTTCTCACCTTCCCTTCAGGATCTGTAATTTCATCCATGAAGAAACACCTCCTACCAATGAAATTCAGCAACTCATCTGCAATTTATTGTCTTTGTTGCCTGCATCACTGAAATATTAAGTGTTTTGCTCAAGATCACATAATCAGTTTGTGTAAGAACCATGGCTAATGTTCAATAGCTATTAGGAAAAAAAGGCAATTACAGAGGAACTGATGAGCAGAGCCTCTCCATCTCTTCTGAGAAGAGAATGAAAGAAAATGATATGGCAACCAGAGACTGCCATATCTAGCCATAATATACAACACCAAGGGAGATTTTGTGTTTTAGTTCCCAGGAGACCCTTAAGACTATCATAGCTTATGTATAGAAGATTCAATTAAGTAACTTCTTGATAATCCCTCTCCCCCTTTCCAGGGAGTGGGAATCAGTGTACTACTCTTTACCATTAAGCAAATCATAGAATTTGATTTGTGAAATGTCTTGATCCTTGGGATGAAATGACCAGCTAATATTAATAAGGAGGCCTGGGTTCAATTTCCCATTTCTAATGTCATTATTGGTTTACTGAGTAATTTGGAACAAGCCATTTAACCTTGATATTATTGTTTAGGATATCTGCAAGATATCCCAATCAATATCAGTCACTATGGGTTTTTTTTTTGGTTTTGGTTTTGGTTTTGGTTTTGGTTTTGGGTTTGGGTTTGGGTTTGGGTTTTTTTGGTGAGGCATTGAGGGTTAAGTGACTTGCCTAGGGTCACATAGCTAGTAAGTGTCAAGTGTCTGAGGCCAGATTTGAACTCAGGTCCTCCTGAATCTATGGCTGGTGCTTTATCTACTGTGCCACTGTGCTTCTGTGCCCCAATATCAGTCACTATAGCAGATAAAGGGAAAGTAAAGGGGAAAAGGACCAGAGGGGATGAGGGGAAACATTTGTATAGTTGTCAGAAGGATGTACGGATATTGAAAGAAGCCTTGTCCACTGAACATTTAGTTCCTATGGAGAAGGATGAAAAAAGTTATAGAATTTAGATCATTAGGATGGCAGGAATCTACAAATGACTTATTCCAAAAAGGACTTAAAATATGGTGTTTTCACCTTAGACAAGAGCTGTCAGGAAAAAAAAAATTGGTTTGGGAATTTCCTTGGTCATTTTGCATATTTACTAATGTCTGAATGCATGAATTAAAACCATCTTTCAAGTGTTAATTATTTGTTGAGCATGATGCTAAATGATGTAGATACAAATACAAAAGTAAAATAGTTCTTGCCCTCAAGAAAATTACATTCTATTTGGAAGAGACAACATATATTGGAGGAGGGTATTTTGGTTCAAGGGGTCATAAGGATGTTGAGTGGATCCATGGGGAAAACTGATGAAGTTGATCTTTCCAGAAGCAATGGTTAGTTAAATCAAATGAGATTAAGTTTATAAAGTATTTAACACAGTGCCTGGCACATAGTAGGTGTCCTAAATACTAGCTCAGGGGCAGCTAGGTGGTGCAGTGCATTGAACACCAGCCCTGGAGTCAGGAGGACCTGAGTTCAAATCTGGCCTCAGACACTTGACACTTACTAGCTGTGTGACCCGGGGCAAGTCACTTAACTCCAATTTCCCCACAAAAAACCCCAAACAAACAAATAAATACTAGTTCGTGTTAGTAGTATTCATTTGAAAATCGTTTCCAGAACCAAAGGTTGAAAGGGCAGAATATATAGACGCATTCCAGGTGGCATGAAGACATCTGAAGAGTTCAGCTTTATGGGGTATGAAGCATGATCTGACTATTTAGATATAGTGGAATCTGTCATTCCATCCTCACTCAATCAGCAAATAGTACAACTGGGCCCCAGGGTGATGGTTCCAAAGCTAGTGGATTGTCTCAGTTTTGTCATCTGTCAAATGAAGGGGTTGGACCAGATGAGCCATAAGGTACCCTCTAGCACTGTATCCTCCATCTCTGTAAATGTATCCTGTATCACAAGAGAGCCCAGGATTGGGGCCTCTTAACACCAGAAATCTCAAACTTGAGCCTGCTACACTTGGGGCAGCTAGATGGCCTGAAGTCAGGAGGATGTGAGTTCAAATGCAGCCTGAGACACTTGCTAGCTGTGTGACCCTGGACAAGTCACTTCACTTTGCTTTCCTCAGTTTTCTCATATGTAAAATAAACTAGAGGAGGAAATGGTAAACCATTCTAGTATCTTTGCCAAAATAACCACAAATGGGGTCACAAAGTGTCAGGCATGACTGAAATGACTGAACAACAACAAATGACATACTTGGCTGCCTATAATACAACATAAAAGTTTACTGTGGTGGAAAGGATACTGGAGCTTGTTTGGAAAGAACTGGGTTCAAACCTCATCTCTGATACTGGCTTTGTGACTGTGGGCAAATCTTTTATGACTAAGCCTCAGTTTCTTCATGTATAAAATGGAGATGAGAATAACTATAGTACTAACCTCACAGGTTGTTGTGAGGACCAAATTGGACCATATTTATAAAATAGTTTTAAAAATCACAAGTTATTATTATTCAACCTGTTGTTTCTTGGTTCAGACAAACATATAATTAACAGTATTGGAGTCACGAGTCTTTTGTGAAGAAAAGCAGAGATTGAGCTTGTAGGTGTACAAATGAGCACCATGCAAGAAACGATACAAATGGCAAATCTGGTTTGGTGACTATTGCTTTACCTCTTGTCTTTTTGACAGCTGGAAGGAAAGAATACAGAGAGAAATCCGGGAGAAGTGTCTCCCTCCTTTGATTTAAAGGGAGCTTTTAGGAGGGAGAGGGAGGAGCTCAAGAAGCTACTTGCAGAGAGTCATGGCTTGGTGATGGAGCTACGCTGGCAAGTCCATCACAATGAGAAAAACTGGAAAAGGGAAAAAGTGGAACTTCTCGACCGATTAGACAAAGAGCGCGAGGATTGGGAGCAGCAGAAGAAGGAGATGCTGCGGAGGATGCAACATGTAAGGCAGGAACCACACAGGGTTCTAACAAATGCATGAATGTAAGGAAATAAATTCACACAAAGGTCAAAGAAAAAAGAAAAAAAAGAACCACTTTGATGAGGAGCGGTTTGGTACTATAGCCAGAGGATAGACTTGGATTCGGGAAGACCTGGGTTTAAATTTTGAACACATACAAGATAGCTGATCCTGAGCCAGTCATTAAACATGTCAATGCCCCAGGTAGTTCTCTAATACTAGAAGTTGAAGATGTGCATGGGGATAGAGTTTCTGCATCAGGAGTTACCTATAATCTTGAAATCCCAAATCTAGGCCAAAAATAAAACTAAACCAAAGTCCTTTTGTGAATTTTGCCACCCCAGAATGATTTATGAAAACCAATGTGGGGGTAGTGGCTTGAATCCCAGCTGTGGTACCATGTAATCTTGGTCAAATTCTCTCTTTTTTAGAGCAATTAATTGCTATTTGTTGTTGTTGTTGTTGTTGCTGGGCCATTTTTAGTCCTATAAGACTCTTCAGGACCCCATTGGGGTTTTCTTGGCAAAGATACTGTAGTGGTTTGTCATTTCCTTCTCTAGCTCACATTACAAATGAGAAAATTGAGGTAAATGGTGTTAAGTGACTTACTTGTCCAGGGTCACACAGCTAGTAAGTATCTGAGGCCAGATTTGAACTCAAGGAGATGATTATTTCTAACTCCAGTCTCGGTGTTCTATCCACTGTCCCACCTAGCTACCCCTTTAATTAGCTTTTAGAAAGGGGCATTTACAGTGGTTGCATAGTAAAAACCACAAGTACAAAACATTCTTCTCAAAAGTCTATGATACTTTCTCCCACAAGTACAAATATAATCCAAGGGAAAGTACTTCAAGATTAGGTTACGTATGGCAAAGGGGATATTTGATAGTTCTTTTGCTTTAGTACTCAAAATGTTCCCCTTTAGGTAGGGAGCATCTTGTCTTCTGGGCCCCTTGTGGAATCTTGAATCTTCTTTTCTTCAGTGTGTCTAGTTGATCCTTGGTACCCAGTACAGACAGTTCTTCCTGCTGATGTTATCACAAGGACACTGCTAGGATGCCAACAAAAAAACAAAAATGTCCAAATCCTCCAGCCCTCTGAAATTCACCAGGTCCTCCTTGATCCAAATCATGGGAGAGGAAGAAAGATATTAAGAGAGAAACTTAGACTCCCCTCCCCATTCCATGTTATTCATGCCAGAAGCTCAAATTCTTGATTCCAAACTAGCTCAGTAGTTTTATGCAAGCCCCACAGAATATCATCAAACCCCTCAACCAATTCAAACAGACTTCCTATTACTTAGCTGAAATGCCTTTGAATGACTGATTAATTCTCCAGAGGTATCCAGGTCTCTTTCATACCAAGCATACACCTCTAATTCTATTGAAACATATTCTTACCTCATTGGGAGGTAGGTGGGGAAAAGTAGTTGGGGGAGCAATTGACTCAATTCTCATCTTTACATATAAAATTTGGAGATTAAACTAAATGATCTCCAAGTTTCCTTTCTTTCTAAATATGTAAATGTGCAAAGTATAGGGTACATAGAAAACAAAAGGAAAACACTAAAATGACCAAGATGAATTTCCAGTTTGTAAAAAATCATCTCTGTCCTTCACATCTCTCCTCTCCCTTCAGCCACACCAAAAAATTTAATGATAGGAAGGAAGGAAGGAAGGAAGGAAGGAAGGAAGGAAGGAAGGAAGGAAGGAAGGAAGGAAGGAAGGAAGGAAGGAAGGAAGGAAGGAAGGAAGGAAGGGAGGAAGGGAGGGAGGGAGAGAGGGAGGAAGAAAGGAAGGAAGGAAGGAAGGAAGGAAGGAAGGAAGGAAGGAAGGAAGGAAGGAAGGAAGGAAGGAAGGAAGGAAGGAAGGAAAAGAAAAAAATTTAAACCCTAAATCTGAGCAGGCTCACTTTTAAGTGCACTGCTAATAGCTTAGTCCCAGTGAGTGTTTCTGCCTGAATTCAGATGTAGCCTAATAATAAAGGAAGTGCTGAATAAAGCTAGAAGTTAAACTGTTCCATGATGACCCGGCATGCTGGGCATATCCCTGAGTGGTGATCAAATATGACCACAGTTAGAAAAGACAACCGCCTAAAACTGATCTTTAACTGGACCAAAAAAATCAGGAGGAAAAAAAATCTTAATTGGAGATTAGGTTTTCACTAATATGTGACTGTCTTTTGCATTTGCAGTCATTGGTCTGCACTGTAGCTAATCTCTTGATCTGTGGTGACAGCAGTCATTCTTGAATGATGCACAAATTAAACTAATGCAGCCTTGGCTTTTATCCCTGGTTAGTTTTGCAAAGTCTGCTTTTTATTTGTGTCTGTGTTTCACATTTAGAAATGCTTGAGATCATAAGAAATGTTATTAATCTTGGAAAATATTAATCCAGAGAAATGGCAATTATCCTTGCTACTTTCCATTAGGACATTTTCAGAAAAAAAATAACTAACATATATAGCACTTAAGGTTTGCAAATCTCTTTATATGTATTATCCCATTTGATCCTCAGAACAATCCTATAAAGAAAGTGCTATTACTATTCTCATTTTACAAATGAGAAGACTGTGGCTAAGAAAGGCTAAATGAAAAAACAAAACTTAATAAACAAAAATAAGAAGGGGGCAGCTAGATGGTATGGTGAATAGAAAACCAGCCTTGGAGTCAGGAGGATCTGAGTTCAGATCTAGCCTGAGACACTTTGTGACCCTGGACAAGTCACGACCCCTGATTGCCTAAAAAACATGGCTAAATAATTTGCCCAGGTTGAAAGAGCTAGTAAAAGTGTCTGAGGCTAGAACTCAGGGCTTTCTGCCTCCAGATCCAACATTATTCACTATGCCAACTACCTGCCCTATCTGTTACATGAGTAATTATTGTCTGTGTGATGCATGGTTCTTACTTGAGCACACAGGTATTTAGGTCATTTTTATATTAAATTGTAACATTGAAGGAAATCTATCAAAAGCTGGGAAACACTGGCAGATTTTGGATTAGGTACTATTTGGGACCCTAGTAAAACTCAAGGAGAGTAAGGATTGAAAGGGATGTTTGGCACTAGACGTCACTCCTTTCTCTGTACTTCATGGGTTTTATTACCCACCTTCTTAATGTTTGATATGGCTACAATCCCAAATTCCCCAATTCCCCATCAAGAGGAATGCCAGTTATTTCCTGTTTTCCCTGGAAGCTAACTGTAGGAAAGTCTTTAGATTAACACCTGTGGGTAGTCTTGGGGCCAGGTGAGTCAATGATTAGTTTTGAAGGTTTTAAACCTTTTCAAAGTGAAAAGCAGCCTGTCTTTGTTCCTAGGAAGTTTGTTTTTTCACCTGATCTTACTTACATCTTATCCTTCCCCTCTCCAACTCCTTCACTTTCTCAAAAGAGTCCTGTTTGATTAAGGAATTCCCCTGATCTTTCAAACTTTGGAATCAAATATTTATCAGTGTACATTTTCAGTTATCTTAAGTCAGCTATACCCTGAAGAGATCAACGAGTTACTGAATAGAAAGCCATCTAGCCAGGACCAATTCCTGTGATCATGGCTTTTCCTATGCCTGAAAATGACCATGGTTGTCATGGTTAATGCCAGGTACCTTTCTGCATCATCAGTGACTATTCCACAGCAACCATAATGATTTATTGGCTCAACCACATCACTCATTTTACAAGTCACCCTTCAAATTTGCAGAGGAAATTTTCTATAATTAAAAAAAATATATTTTATTTATATCTTTTGTTTTTACATCACCAGGATTTCTTCTAGTATCATACCTCCCCCCGTCCAAGAGAGCCATCCCATATAACAAATAATGTTTTTAAAGAAAAAAAAAAAGGAAGGAGAAAAAAATCAGCAAAACTGATCAATACATTGAAAGAGTTGGGAAACATATACTATATATATATATATATATATATATATATATATATCTTAGTATACTATATATACTAAACATATACTCTCTAAATACACATACACACACACACACACACACACACACACACATATATATGACAATTGTGGACCTCCAACATCATTTTTTAAGCATGTAAGAATGTTTACTAGGGGCAGCTAGGTGGCACAGTGGATAGAGCATCGACCCTGGAGTCAGGAGGACCTGAGTTGAAATCCGGCCTTAGATACTTAACACTTACTAGCTGTGTGAGCCTGGACAAGTCGCTTAACCCCAATTGCCTCACTTAAAAAAATTAAAAGAATGTTTACTATTTCTAATAAAAAGAAGACCAGCAAGACACATGTAAAGATGTACCATTTCCAAGAGAGTCAATTTACCTGTTTGGACCAAATACACAGAAATGGAAATCTCCTTTCCAAATTTGCATCTATTCAATCAGTGACCTCAGAGCTTCACCCTTTATAGTAATACATCTCTGAGTATAAATGTATTCTTAACCTACATGTGAAATTAAATTTGGGGCCATGGACTTTAAGCCAGTGTGGTGCTTTCTCTGCTATTATTAGAGATATATTTGTCCCTAATTAGTTTGTACTTTGGACAAAAATAAATGCTATTCTTTTTTCCCCAAGTATTTAGCATTTGAAAGTAGGATTTTTTAAAAATCATGATAACTAGGCTTGCAAATTAAGGCAACAAAGGGACATTCCTTGTATAACAGGAAGTTGGCAGAGGTTATTCCATTAGTCAATTTGTTGCTCACTCATTAAACTCTCAGTCACACATTCCTAAGAGAAGCAAGAAGCATATCAACAGCTCTTCATGGAATGTTTAACAATGCATGGCTCTGGTACACAACTGCTTTGTAAGCTTCATAACCTTGAATATGATAACCTCATACAAATGGTCAAGAGGCTCTCTAAATCCATTTTCCACATAGGAAGCGTATGTTTCTTGCTTATCAGGCATCATAAAATTCCAACATGATTTCTCCACCACATAAGACACTCTATACGATGAATGTGAGTCTTAGCTCCTATCATGCTTTCCGTTCACATTTCAGGACAGATTTTTTTTAATGGATTCATACCATATCATCCCTTACATTAAGCAGGTTTCTAGTTCATATGCAGATGTTACAGGGCTTATTATTATTGTCAGTTATAGTGTAACAACTAGAATGTTGAACTTGGGATCAGGAAGACTGGGGTTCAAATCAGACATATAGTAGCTATATGACCCTGGGAAAATCACTTTAATCTCTCTGGACTCAATTCCTTCTTATATAAAATGAAGGGTTAGCTTCAATAAACTTTAAGGTAACTTCAAGTTCTCAATCTATGATCCCATCTCCCTAAGTCTAATTTGCACACATAATTCTCCTTTTCATGATACACTTAAATTAGCTGTCTGTACAAGATGAAGACCAGTCTCTGAAAGTCCCTTTGCAATGTGTAACATGTTTCAGAGGGCTAGCCTTGGACTTAAGAAGACCCTGGGTTAAAGCCCACCTCTGATACTCACTGGCTATCTCAATGCTTTATGCAATGAGTAGAACTAGAATGAGTTAGAGAAGGAGATGGCAAACCACTCCAGTATCTTTGCTAAGAAAATCTTAAAATGGAGTCACAAAGAATTGGACGTGACTGAAACAACTAAAACCAAATTTGTTATATTAGAAATTAAGACATCTTCATATTATTATAAAAAGAGCTTTGACCTCATGGACTCCCTAAAAGGGTCCCCAAACTACACGTAGAGAACTGCTGTTCTAGAAAGATGAGAACTTCACTTAGAATCAGAAATTCAAGACCTGGCTTTGATTTTCCAAGGACTCACTCTCTAGGTAGTATTCATAAGGCACCACTAAGAATCAGTTTCCCTATCCTAAAATGAAAACACTTGTACTACTTCCCTCGGAGGGATATTGTGAAGAAAACCTTTTGTAAATCTTTTTTTTTTTTGTGGGGCAATGGGGGTTAAGTGACTTGCCCAGGGTCACACAGCTAGTAAGTGTCAAGTGTCTGAGGCCGGATTTGAACTCAGGTTCTCCTGAATCCAGGGCCAGTGTTTTATCCACTGTGCCACCTAGCCGCCCCACCTTTTGTAAATCTTAAAGTTCCATAGAAATAATGAGTTGTTACTCTCATCCACAGTAGCTTGGACCAGCTAGAATCATTCTAGTCTCTTTCATGGAGTGAGAAAGTGTGTTGGCCTAAGTTTATGTTGCCCTGTGCTCCCCAACTTTATTTCTGAAATCCAGGTAGGACAGAGCTATGGATCCCAGTAGTATCTGTACTGCTTTTTTCTTCAGGTCCTAACATAGGCCTCCACTCAAGATACTGCTGTGTCAAAACCAGAAGAAGAATATTTAAAACAATGGGAGACAGAGCCAGGCTCCTATTCAAAGATGCTGAATATTTTCTTAAACTATGCTTGAGTTGTACTATAAAAGGGCTGGCTGTGCTATATTTTTTAAAATGGAATTTACTGCTACTTACCACCTGTGTGACTTTTGGCCAATCCCTCAACTTCTCTGGGTCTTGATTTCTTCATCTGTAAAATGAAGTAGTTGGATTACATGGTGTCTAAGGAACTCCCAGCTTTAAATCTCTGATCCTGTGATCCCATGAATTGCTATTCTAGTCGTGTAGAACTTTATGCTCTTCCAGAAGAGGAAAAATCCACAAGTCTATCCCTCTTCACCAATTCCAACGAGCTAGTCAATCTGATAATACCTCAAATCACAGTGTTGCTTCATTAGAAAAACTCTGGGTAAGATTGACCCAAGACTTTGGCCAGAACTAACTCCCACCCTTACAGATCCTGTGCAAAGTCCAAGGTGATGTTTCTCAATACAGGGCAGTACTTCCTTTGTATTATGCTTTACTTGTCAGCAAGACATGTTTACCAGGCTGCTGTTGTAGGTTCTCAGCTCTTTCCTCCCATCATCTCCCCAACCTCATCAAAACCATCAATTCTTCTATGTGTTCTCTTTAGTTCTTTCCCTTAACAGCTTAAAAATGTTCATGTGACCTTTTTATTAGCATTCACTGGATCTAAAAATTTCTGCCTTTTGGAGGGAAGGTTTTTATTGTTGTTTAAAAAACTATAACAGATTGTTTGTCTTCTAGCAGGTACTTTTGACTCTTTCCATTCACATCTCTTGTATCTAATCAGCCACCAAAGTCTGCCCATCCTAATTCCATATCATCTCTCACGTCTGTCGCATCCTCCCTATTCCTACCATATTCCTACTGTATTAGCATGTTTGGTTTCTTATTGGACCTGTGTATGGGACTGGAAGTTAGTGACTTCCTCTCCTGATACATGTAGCTGCCTTCTCTACAGCTTAGTCTTAGAGAGTTGCCCGGGGCACTGAGAAGTTAGGTGACTTGCCCAGGGTCAAACTGCCTGTAAGTGTCAGGGGCAGAACTTGGACCTTGCTCTTCCTAACTCCAAGACCAGCTCCCAGCACCCCCCCCTCTTCCTGCTGCCTCTTTTATTGTATACAATAGTTCTCTGCTTACATGTTATTAGCTTACCAAACCATAAGCTCTCATGGAGACAAGGACTGTGTCTTATCTAAATCTTGTGACTTTTCCAGTGGCTAGCACACAGTAGCTATTTTAATTTTTTTTTATTGAATTGAATTTTTTTTAAAGTACAACTTGTAATGGGGTTAGAGAGCAGTGGAAACATCACTGTATTGATGTATAGAAAAATGCTGTTTACCTCACTTTCCTCATCTGTAAAATGAGCTGGAGAAGCAATGGCAAACCACTCCAGTATCTTTGCCAAGAAAACCCCAAATGGGGTCACAAAGAAAAGGGGAAGAGAGAGCAATAAAACTTAAAGTTAGATCAGTAGCATAGTCCTACAGCCTGTGTGCTTGCAAATAATCTGAGAAACCTCATAGATTGTTATGGCTGAAAGGTACCTTACACATCAATTCATCCAATCACCAGGGCACACAAAGGTTGAAGTGACACAGAGACAAAGTGACCCAAAAGTCCAGAGACACACAATTAGTGAATAGCACTAGGAAACCTTGGGGAGAGTGGGGAGAAGAAGAGTAATAATACTTCTGACCTTTATTTTCAATATTAGTAACAATTACACAAACAACAACAAAACCTCAGTAAGTCACATTTAAATAGCACTTTATGTGATTTCATTGTAATAGGAAACTCTCTTTCCCTTCACATATTGGCATCTGTTTTCCAACTTTTTATAGCCTTAAAGAGACTTGTCTGAGGCACTGATTTAAAGTGGCTGGACATGGTCAGGTGGCCAATTTATATCAGAGACATGAATCTAGGTCCTCTTGACACTTGGGCCAATCAGTGGATGGAGGCCTTGCTGCCTTTATCTATCAAAGATCTGGACCAAAAAATAATACCTTGAGGTTTTGTGAAATACTTTCTTCTCAACAGTTACCATCCCACCCTCCCCAGCAAAGTTTGTCTAATGTTGCATGACTTTCCATGGTCCATCCTCACACATAAACAGGAATACATGGAGGTGCACACTAGGAAACATGATTAAATCTGTGAAAAATGCTTTTGGAAATCTTGATATGCTCCCAAGGAAATTTATAGCATTCCCTGACAGCATCTCAATAGTTAATGACTGAAAATCATTATTTTCCCTTGCCTTTGGGTCAGGTCTAAATGTCACTTTAGTCCTTTAAGTATTTTGCTTATTAAAACAAAGCAATCAACCCAATAGAATTTTCAAATATGTCAGCCAATAAAGGACTCATTAAAAGTAGTTAAGTAAAAATATCCTTGGGTCTAGTGTTTGCTCATGCATAAATATTTATTAGAGAAAGGCAATAACAACAAAAAATTCAAAATTAAAATGTCAGTGAGCATTATAAAGTTTTCTAAATGGAACAAAGCTTCATTAGGAGCAAGTTCCCCACCTATTTTTCCAGTTCCTTGTTGTTTAATGCTGGCATATTTCCCTTGCTTAAGCCTCTCAATGTCTGCATGGGACAAAGCCATAAGTGATAGAAGGCAACCATGGAAATAGTACTTGAGCGCATGCTCAAAGCCAAAAGGAAATGATGTGTTATGGTGTGATAGATTGGAAGGACAAAGACAATGGTTCAAATCCCATTTCTGCCATTTGTTAAATGTATATTTCAGTGAGGTTTCCATTCAAAATACTTAGGGAATTCTGCTTTGAGAATTGCCTTTCAAAGCTGTGTCAAATCCTTTCAAAAATCTTTAGGGTAGTAGACTTCATGCTCTGAAGGTGCATTTGTTTTTTTGAAATATCCAAAAATCATTCAGAGCCAAGTCTAGTGAAAAAGACAAATGACCCACCTTGGACCAAAAGCAAGGTATAACTTACTCTAGGTATTGAGGCCAAGGTTCTTCTTCTGTGCCTCACTGACCCTCAGGCAGTTCCAAAAGAGAAATTCCAAAAATGGTGGTAGCATCATTAGAATAAGTAGGTGACCCGTTTGTACTCATTTGGATATCTGAGTCCTGATATATTTAGGTTGTTGCCTCTTTAAGCAATGGCCTCACTTAATAGTCTTTCCTTGGATCATCAAAATTCTACTGTCTACCTTGTCAGTCATTTGGGACAAAGTTTTCATGTGAATGGAGCTGCTTTCCACTCTTTCCTTGTCTCCCCTGACTACCCAGGCAGGAGGTGTTTGGGAAAGGCAAATTATTTTTAGCAGTGACTTTCTTTTTGTACTAAACCTGCAGTACCTTCTTAGCAACTTAGAGTCTGAGAATGTATGGGGCACTGAGACTTACCCAGGGTCAAGCAGTCAATATGTGTTAGAGTCAACACTTGAAACCAGATCTTTCATGAAGCCAAAACTAGTTGTCTATCCACAATACCTCACTACCTCTCAGCATTTACTTCAATTAAACATAATTAGGAAAATCAAATAGACTTCTTCCAAGCCTTATCTGGTATAAATGATTTTTTTCTAAAACTTCCAGGTCCTGAGATTGACACCATCTTTATTACCTGTCTTTAGCATGAGTAATAAAGTTGACAATCACCCTAATTTTCCTTTTAAAAATCTTTTGGTTTTGTTCTTTGAGCATTAATATAAGGTGACTCCTAAATTATTTATGTTATCCGCTGATACCCCTGATCTTAAAAACCTATTGACACAGAGGCAAAGAAAAAAATATTAGAGAGGCCCCATAAATGAAGGTGTAATTAATCCAAATTAAAATGTTGGGACCAGATGAATTTTATTTTCTTTCACCGCTATCCATATGAGATAGCATGGTGTCAATAGCATTTTTCCAATTATATGTAAAGAAAATTTTTAACTTTTTTTTTTTTTGGCGAGGCAATTGGGGTTGTGACTTGCACAGGGTTACACAGCTAGTATCAAGTGTCTGAGGCCAGATTTGAACTCAGGTCCTCCTGAATCCAGGGCCAGTGCTTTATCCACTGCACCACCTAGCTTCCCAACATTTATTTTTTAAATAAAATTTTGAGTTTCAAATTTTCTCCCTTCTCCCTTAGATGGTAAACAATTTGATATATGTTACATATACGCAATCATGCAAAACTTATTTCCATTGTGAAAGAAGAAACAGAACAAAAGGAAAAAAACTATCCAAAAAAATGTGAAAAAAGTATGCTTAAATCTACGTTCAGACACCATCACTTCTTTCCCTGGATGTGGACCAGATGAAATTTAAAAACTAATATAAGAGGGGCAGCTAGGTGGTACATTGGATAGAGCACCAACCCTGGAGTCAGGAGTATCTGAGTTCAAATTTGGCCTCAGACACTTAACACTTACTAGCTGTGTGATCCTGGGCAAGTCACTTAACCCCAATTGCCTCACTTAAAAAAAAAAAAAACAACTAATATAAGTTTGGCACCCATTGGGGGAAGGGTGAGGTAGAGGATGGGTAGGAGAAAAGGGAAAAGGACTATTATAGTGTCCTAACATTCTACAGAATCAGTCCAAATAAAATCCCAAGTTGTGAGAAAGAGACAGTGTACTTCAAAGCCAGATGATGGACAATCTCTACTAACTTTTCTCTTCTTTACATTTTAAGCTACAGAATGGAATGAGCTTCCTTGGAAATGACAGTTTCTTTAGGGACTCAAAAGATGTCAACATCCGTGTATTTTCCAACCAAGGGAGCCATCATATGCCTCGTTCAACAGGAAACTGGTCTTACTCCAATTCAGACCCAATGCAGTTTGAAGACCAGACACTGTCAAAATTAAAGCAAACAGACCGATGCTCTGCCACAGAGAACATCTTCTTGGATGCATTGGCCTTGGATGATGAGCCCGATGACACTCAGCCTCGGAAAGTGGGACGAGAGAAGTTTATCACTTGCCTGCATGAAGTAATCCTTATATTCTCTCTACTTCTTAATTACTCTCTAATGAAGTAGCAATAATTAAGCAATAATGGAATGTGATCCTTTCCCACAGCAGAAAGTGCCAAGAGAAAAGATAAATGAAAGAAAATGGATACTAGAATGGAAATAGGCATTTATATTTCTATGTCATCATTTCTGCCCATGTTGTTGTCCCCTGCCAACATTACCACTATTTGGTTTTTCCACATAGACCCAGTTTATTTGCTATGAAAGGTGAAGTCTCATAAGAGAACAGATGCCACATTCATCAGGTGTTGCCAATGACACCAGTTCTAATCTTTGCTACATATACAAGATGTCTAGATATTTAAAAGTTCATATAGAAGCTATTCAAATAATCCAGACCCTAGTGCAGATCTCTTTGATTAGAGAAAAAAAATATTCTATCCATATGAGATAGCATGGTGTCAAAGAGTGGAGAAACCTGGGTTTGCCCTTAATGTACTAGTGAGACAGGTATTATAGTCAATAAAATGCTGGATACAAGGTCTGGAAAATCTGAATTCAGATCCTACTTCAGATATTACAAGCTATGTGGTTCTAGGTAAGTCATTTCTTGTCTCAGCCTCAATTTCCTCATCTGTAAAAGGGGCATAATAATAGCATCTACTTCATAACACTATAATCAAATAAGATGTATGGAAAATACTTTGTAAACCTTGATGGGTTATTTAAATGTTAGCTGTTATTACACTGTAACCCTGGGAGTATTGAGAATGACAAAGAAAAGCAAAAAGCTGATAATCTAATGGGGAAGATGAAATTAATCTAATTAGCTCCTTCAAGGTTCATTTTCTTCATACGTCTATAAGGCAGTTGGATTAGATGATCCCTAGTCTACAATCTAGATGATCCCTTGAACTCCAAAATTCTAACAGAAAAACTGTCTCCAAATATAATGAACTGCTTCAGAAAATTATAAGTTTCCTATACCTGTAGGTCTTGGAGAGCAGGGAAGAGAAGAGGCTGGATAATCATTTGTTGATATGGTATAAAAATGATTCTTGTCCAGTTATGTGTTGGACTATATACTGAGATCTCTTTCAGTTCTGAGATTCTAGAATTGTATGAATCCTTAGGGAAGATAGGAAGTATTGAGAAATACTAGAGAACAGGACAGTGAAAGAACTAAAAGTAAATGCTTCTGCCACTCCCAGATTATCATATCAGTAATCAAATGCAAATGAAAGTGAAGTCTCTCTTCATGAGAGTTTGGGAACACTAGTTCCTTGAAAATTCCTGAAGACTCATAATTTCCCAGTAGTCATTCATTTATGAGAATATGGATAGGAATTGGATTATGTTAGAAATGAGGAATATCATCAGTTCTCTATTTCTGTGTAATTAAATTTGAGGAAGATGCTCCAAGTTCTCCTTTAATCCAATAAAACCTTGAGGAGTCTGGTCCAATTCAGGATTATCCTTAGTGAAGAAAAATACATTGGAGAAAGAGACCTTATTCCAAGAGCTACAGGGCAACCAACCTGGGTAGGTTTTTTTTTTTTAAGTATAGGCCCCCAAGACAATGATAATGACAACTAACCCATATTTCCATAAAATTTTAAGGTTTACAAAGTGCTTTGCCTGAAGGGACCTCAGTTATCACTTCCATCATTGACTCCCAAGGAATTCCAGGATGCCAAGAATTTTTTATGCCAAATTGGATCTATTCCAATCCAGACATGATTCCCAATGTTGTGAGACCTAAGACATCCTTCTGTGGAGTAAGGGTAGGATTCCATGCATCTCTGGGATTCTCTCATTTGCCATACTTTCCTTTAGATTTTATATGTAGCATCATATGAATTCCACATTAATGAAACCACCATTTGGTCACAGTCTAGGTTTTATCACCTGGTTGTGCTCCATGAACCAACTGGACTTCAGTCGATCAATCACCAAGCATTTATTAAGCACTGTGATTTTATATGGAGAGAGAGAGAGAGTAGATGGAAAGTAATCTCAGATTGGAAGACATTAACTATTATGGTAACCAGGAAAGACCTCCTGCAGAAGGTGGGATTTGAGCCAAGTCTTGAAGGAAGCCAGAAAAACTAAGAGGTAGAAGTGAGGGGACAAAACATTTTAGGCATGCGGGTCAACCAGAGAAAGGGCCCAGAGAATGAAAATGGAGCATTATGTCTGAGGAATAAAAAATAGGTTAATATAGCTGGTCATAGAGTGCATGGAGTAGAATAAAGTATAAGAAGACTTGAAAGGTGAGAAAGGGCCAGGTTAAACAGCCAACAGAAGAGTTTATATTTCATTCTGCAGGTAATAGAGAGGCACTGGAGTTTATTGAATTGGGGCAAGGGTGGGGAGGGAAATGGTGAAGGGAAATCTGTTCAGACACAAACTTTAGGAAGTCCACTTTGGCCCCTGGGAGGATGGATTGGAGAAGGGAGAAATTAAGACAGGCAGAACAATTAGAACTCCAGGTGAGAGATAAGGACCTGGATTGGGTTGGTAGCTGGACAAATAATGGAAAGGAGATATACACTAGAGATGGTGTAAAGGAAGAAATGATGAGATCTGGCAACAGATTAGATATGTAGAGTGAGTAAGGTAAGAAGTCATCATGTCACCAAGGTTGTGAGCCTGAGTAACTGGAAGGTTAGTAGTACCCTACACAGTAATTGTGTAGTTCAAAAGAAAGGAAGGTTTGTGAGAAAAGAATCTAAGTTCTTTTTTGGACATAATGAGTTTGAAATGTCCCCCCCACACACACACACACACTTTCTTATAAGTTCCCTTTTGTGTGTTATCTTCACCCATTTGAGTGCAAGCTACCTGAGAGCGGGGTCTATTTTTCTTTTTGCTTGTATTTTTATTCGTAGTGCTTAGCACTAAGCCTGGCATATATTAAGCATTTAATAAATGCTTGTTTCTTTCCTTTCTTCCTACAGATAAACGCAAAGGAGAGGCAGTTAGTATTTGGGATTGGAGCTCAGGAGAGAAACTAAAGCTGGCCATATAAATTTGGGTGTCATCTGAATAAAGTTAACAGTTGGACCTCTGTGATTTGATAAGATCATGTGGGATAGAGCAAAAAAAAAAAGTCTAAGACAAAGTCTCCCGTATCCCCATTGTTAGTAGGTATTTCATAGGTGAAGAACTAGCAAAGGAGACTGAGAAGAAGCAGCAAGATAAATAGGAGAATGGAGAGAGAGCAGCAGCATGAAAACCTAGAGAAGAGAGTATCCAAGAAAAGAAGGTGTTCTAGGCAGCTAGGTGATACAGTAGATAGAAAGTCAGGAGCACTTTATCAAAGAGTTTATCCATGAAGGGAGAATGATATCTAGTGAGGATAGTAGGATCAAGCAAAGGGTTTTTTGAGAACAAAGGAGACATGGGCTTGTTCATAGGCAGAATGGAAGGAATAGAGAGAGATTGAAAATAAGAGGAAAAAGTGGGGATGGTATAAGATCTTTTGACTGTCAGATTTATAAGTAACTAGACCTATGTCACTTAGAATTAGGATTATTCATAAAGCTTCCCCCTAGTCACCAAGGATCACCAAATCAGAGTTAACCTCTTGGCTCCCTTCCCTATATCCAATCAGTTGCTAAGTCCTGTCACTTTACCTCCATAACATTTGTCATCTCCTTCCCTTTCTCTTCCTAACCCCACAGTTGTTCTGGCTTTTGACATCCCTCACTTGGACCACTAAAATATCTTCCTAATTGGTTTCCCTCTTTCCAGTGTCCCCTTCAACAATCCACCCTCCCTCCACACAGCTGCAAAAAGAATCTTCCTAATGTACAGGTCTGACCTTGTCAGGACCTTGCTTAGACCCCTTTAATGGTTTCCCATTGCCTGTAGAATAAAATGAGAACTCCTGACATTGACATTTACCACACTCAAAACCTGGATCCCACCCTCCTTCTCATATTTCATATTGCCTTATTTCATATGACCATCTTTTCCATTCTATAATTCAGTCAACCAGACAACTAACTGAATTGTTCCTTGAACCCCATTGTCTATCTTGGGTCTTTATGTACATCAACCATCCCTCATATGGCTTCAATACATTCCTGCTTTACTTCCAAATCTCATAATGCTTGCCTTCCTCTAAGTCTCAGCCTCAAGTGCTTCTATCTCCATTAAGACATCTGTGGTCTTCCTCATGGGTAATGTTCTTTCCCTTCACAATTTTCCTTCAGCCCTACTTATGTATGTACTCGTTGTATCTTCCCTACCTATAATCAATTGGAGCAGGGCAAGGACCATTCATTATCTTCTACATAGTAGGTATTTAATAAAAGTTCAATTGAATAGAGTTGTTTTCAAATATGAGTATGCTCAGGAAATTTCAGAGGAGGCAGAAAAGAAGCTAGGAAATCCATATTCTTTAAATCACAGGAAAACATTCTGATTCTAGAAATCTATTGGGTGAAAGGGGAAAAAATTATTTTAAAAAGTCTTCATGAAGAGAATGAGAAAATGTCACTAGATAATAACACATTTTAAAAATTGTTATATTATGTAAGAAAGAAAGGATTCAACTCCCAGAAAACTCAAGTGGATGTTTGAATTAAATCCTATATTTATCCTCTTGGGACAGAATGGTACCAGTGTGCTTTGTGTTTCATAAGGGAAGACAGGGGAAGAGGGAAGCTTTCTGAATTCAAGAGATAGAATACTTGGGCCAAATAGATTGTATCCCACTATATCCTGAAATGTTCAAGTTTTCCTAGTTATCCCTTTCACTTGAGACACTGAGACATTAAGTTTAAAGGATGGATTAAAGGAATTGTTACTAGGGAACTATTATAACAGCTGCTTCATCTGTCAGGCAGCCTCCCACACGTTTAATGGAGAGTAAATGTCAAAGAGTGCCTTTGTTGGAATGTAGGGAAATGGTGTGTTGGAGGAATAACTGAATGCCTGATCAGCATGTGTAGGAGATCAAGGCCTATGGACAGCCAGCCATACAGCCCAGAGATCTCGGGAAAGGTCCTCAATGTATAGGGTATAGCCTTCCCCTGTATTTTCTGGAGGGCTTGAAGAGGAAGTGTCCACTTTGATGAGATTACAGATTGAGGTCATAGGGTAATTTAGTGAAAAGAGATCCTGATAGGGATTTAGGACATTTGTGTTTTAGCACCAGCTCTGCTAAGAAAGTCATGGGGCCTGAGCTTTCCTGTACTTCTGAGCTCATGGCAACTCTCCCAGAAGGAAAATGAATTAATTTGATCAACAAAAATTTATTCAGTGCCGGCTCTATACCAGGTGCTATGTTGAACACTAAATATACAAAATATAAAAATAAGACAGTTCCAAGTGTCCCACCCCACAGCCCCCAGGGAGCTTACATTGTAGTGGGGGAAACCTTAATGTCATATATAAGTAAATGCAAAATGTAGGCAAAGTAAATAAAAGGTAATATGGGTGAGAGGGCACCCACAACTGGAAGAAATCAGGAGAGGTCTTGTACAGCAGTTGGCACTTTGAACTAGGCCTGGATGAAGTTTGGGATTCTAAGTAGATAGACTTGAGAAAAAATTTCAGTTAAAACCAAAGTTTATGGAGAATCTGGCTCACCATCACCACCACCACCACCATGATTGAAGACCTTCATATGGTGCTTTAGAGTTTACAAAATGCTGAAATTACATCTTCTCATTTGAACTTCACAAAAATCTTGTATAAGTATTATAGGTTTTATTATCCATGTTTTACAGATAAGGAAACTGAGGTTCAGAGATAATAATAACTAGCATTTGTATACATCTTTACAAATATCATCTCCTTTATTCTCACAAAACCTTGAGAGATGGATGCTATTATTATCTCCTTTTTATAATTGAGGAAACTGAAGCTGACCAAGGTTAAGTGACTTGCCCAAGGTCATATAGCTTGTAAGTAAACTCAGATCTTCCTGACTTCACGCCCAGCACTCTACCCATTGCATCATTTAGATGCCTTTTTAAAAACTATAAAATGCCATGATAACTTATGGTATTATTATTAGGTTCCTTTAGAGAAGTATGGAAGAACTAACTTTCCCTGTAAATATCATTCCAGCCAGGTTCCCTATCTCCTTATCCTATTATCATCTCCATTCCTGGACCCCTGCTAAGGGTTCCTGGACCAGGACCCCTCTTAGTGCCTGTGGTGTCTATATCACAGTACTTCTCTGCATTTCTCTGGCCAGCACCTTCCTCCTAGCATATATCCCATCCCCCACTGCCTGCCATGTAAGATGTATTTTCTTTTTTTTCTTTTTCTTTTTTTTGTGGGGCAATGGAGTTTAAGTGACTTGCCCAGGGTCACACAGCTAGTTAAGTGTCAAGTGTCTGAGGCCAGATTTGAACTCAGGTACTCCTGAATCCCGGGCCGGTGCTTTATCCACTGTGCCACCTAGCCACCCCTGTATTTTCATTTTTAAAAATGTTTGACGTTATATTTTTCAATACATTTTCAGAACATCCTTGTCCTGTGAGAGTAAGTTCTCTTGTAACAAAATAAAACTATTAACTAACAAATACTAACTATAACAAACTAACAAAAACAAGTGACCTTTTCTGAAAATGCATTCAACATTCTATACCAGTAGCTCCTCTCATCCATCTCTCTACTTTGCATAAAGTATTTTTCAGGAGGTATTTTCTCATGATAGAAGCCACAGCAAGAAGCAGCCAGAATCGGATTTATCTGTTTTGTTTTGTTCTCTTACAGGATGAAGATAACTACAAGGGAAATCTTCAAAGGTAAGGTGAATGAAAATCACACTAACTAAAGTAGGCCCCAAGTGAATTTCTCAGGGATTGATGTCACTCACCCCTTTTGTAGCAGCCTGGTCTCCTTTTTATGATTATGAAAAAACAAATGTGATCAGGTTTTATCATGTTTCATTAATATGATGTCATTGATCACTAATAACTAAAAGATCAAACACGATTACATCAAGGATTGGACTTTGGTTTGGAATTCACCTAAATTATGTTGTAATTTTATATGTATAATGCAGATAGGAGTCTCATTAAATGATCACTTGAAAATTAAGTTCACAATAGTGTCTCCCTTTTCAATATAAAGCAAGTTTAAGGAATTCTGTGCTGCAAGATATTTCATCCAGTTTAAAAATGTATGAAAAGTTTTATTTTAAAACTACTGGTCATCTCTCTTGAGGAAATCAAAAATGAAATAGTGGCCATGGTACACTGGAATGAGCACTGGATTTATTTTCTCTTAAATCAGAGGAAGAGGACCTGGGTTCAAATCCTGGCTTTGCATCTTACCGCTTCTGTGACCTTGGGCAAATGAGTCAACCTCTTTGGCTTTCATTTTCCTCATTTGCCAAATGAGAGGGTGAGACTTCATCTCCAAGGTCCCTTCCAGCTCTAAGCCTGTGAAGCTATGAAATAACTTAAGCACCGTTCCTCTTCTGCCTACTATGGTTTTCTCCCCCATTCTCTTTTTAACTAGTCCCTCTCTACCTTTCTTCCAACCCTTTCTTTCATTCTATAAAAGTAGATGCTTTTGCATTAAATGAAAGACTTTGTCAGGTCATGTTGACATTTCTAGTAGCCCTCATCCTGGATTCTCCTGTGAAATTTGACTCCATCACTGTTACCTTACTTCTTCCCCTACCCTCAGAGTCACAGACTTACAGGGTTGAAAGGGACCTTGGAGGTCATTGGATTGTAGCCCCTGGACCTCTTTAAGCTATATTGCATCTGCTGCTGACCTTGCATTCTCTCTCCAATCTGCACTTGCCTCATAGTATACTTCCTCTGCGTCCTCACTGCAGTCTCAACCCTCAGTGCTTAAATTGGAGCTAATTCCTGCCTTTAACCCTTCCTGTTTTCTCTCACGGGAGAAAAGCTAATAATTGTTGCACCCTCGGAGCTTCCATCTGTCCCCTCTCACCCTACCCTCTGTCCTCAATATCTATCCATGCTCTAATCCTTACCAGTACCACTACCTTCCATCATAATTCCATACTAGTCTGTGCCACTGGCAACACTGAGCATAGGAAATTAACTGATTAGTGCTTTAGCGGGCTGGACTTGTTACCTCAAAGAAATATGGGAAGGATTGAGGCTTCACTAAACTACTATAAGACTACTTTCAGCTGCTCAGACAGCAATGCATTCTGGTAATCCACGTGGTATTGAACCTATTGCTTCGATTTGAGAAGTGGAATCCGAGGTGAGCCAGGAAGAACAAATGACAAGGTTTCAGCCTCCTCCTTCCTCATAACTTTTGGCGTGTTTGGCTAAAAGGACTATACCTGTCAATAAAGTCATACCATTTCCTTTTTTCCTCTCATTTCAAGCACTGGTAGCCATCAATTAATTCTCCAAGTGCTTATTAGCTAGTTTGTGGATGACTTCAAACTAATGCCAAAATAGTGACCATCAAGTCAAGGTTGGAATCATAAAATGGTGCCCAGGAGGGAGGGTCATTTCATCCTTTTCACTTTTCCTCTGAGAAAAAACTTAAGTACTGTGGGTCACGCCCTGTAGTGTATGTGCTAGTAGGACCTGTGTTAGCTAGCTGCCTTCATGTGTTGAATCTTAGGGTAAAAGTCTCACAATGATAGAAGAAAGACATGGCAAGATAACTTGTGCAAACCAGCCATGGCCAGTCATTCCCATTGAGGAAGATTTTTAGGTAATTGATCTCTCTGGGGCTCTCTGGGAGGATGTCTGGGATTGGAGATTTACCCAGAGGTATTTCAATCTCGAGTTAGCTGTGAAGGAATGCTCCTGAAGCCAGGGAATCCAGGGAATTGTAGATTCCTGGAAAATAAGAACAGGAAGGCACTTAGGATCGTTTGGTATAGCCCATTCACTTTAGAGATAAGGAAATTCCTCTGGGACTAAGCCAGTCATCCACCCTTTCCCACATATACACAACATGTGACCCTAGACTCTAAACATCATGGCCTAGCCTGAAGGTGTGTGTAGGGGAAAGCCCAGGGGCTGCTGGAGTGGCTGGCATCATAGCCATTAATTGTCCACTTCTGTTCATACAATGACAGGCAATTTACCCTAGGGGAGGCACTGAGGCATCACATGTCATGAGACCTCAAAGATATCTGGCAGAAGAAGCCTGAGAGAAGAAGCCTAAATTGGGTAGGCTTGGGTAGTCTCCGACTTTCTTTCCCTATCTTTGGTGTGTGTATGTGTGTGCTTTCAAAATAATCTGTGTTGGGAAAGGCAGAGAGAAGAAAGCCAGGATGCTCTGTATCTTTGCCACCGATGTGTTCTTTTCATCTAGTAAACTCGGCAGCCAGAGTACACGGTGGGTGTAGCCCGAAGAACAAGGGGCCTTTGGGCCAGGAGTCAATGTAGGCAGGAACACATAGATTTTTGTAGTGGAAATATTTGTAGATTATTTATCAGGTGCACTTAGGACCTCTGCCTATCATTTTTCTTTTTGCTGTCTAGTTTGGGGGACTTTCCTGGCTCGTTGAGACCTCCACCAGGGAACGGCCAAGAGCCAATAGACAAGCAAAGTACAGGGCTCAATGGGGGAAGTGGAAACGGTCGACTGCACTGAGATTCAGGAATATTATTTATGAATCAAAATATTCCATGAAATTTTGCCTTTTGTCAGCGGGGAGAGTCGGTTGTGCTAAGTTCCATGAAAACGCCCCGTGGGATCGGCTGATGCCTGAAAAGCGCCGTCAAACAAGGAAGTGTGCCACACAAGCGTTAAGAGTGCTCTTTAGGCAAGGGGAAGGAATGACCAGGGTCCGCTTTCCTTTGGCCGTGCCAGAGCTGTATCTAGCAGGATGTGTGGCGGGTTTATGATCTCTTCTTTTCTGCTTTTCTCAGGGCGGTTTCAGTGTCCTCCATGTCTGAGTTCCAGCGCCTGATGGACATTTCTCCCTTCCTGCCAGAAAAGGCCATGCCTTCCGCCAACCACAAGGAGGACATCACTCCTCCCTTGTCCCCCGATGACCTGAAGTACATTGAGGAATTTAACAAGAACTGGGACTATACTCCACCCCAGGGCCACAGGAATGGGTTGGCCGAGAAGCCACCAGATTCCTGGGCGGAAAGGACCGAGGGGGGGAGGTCAGGGAACGATGCCCCCGGGTCATCGTGGTACCTCACCACAAGCGTCACCATGACCACCAACACCACGACCAGCCCAGAGCACTGCCAGAAGCAGCCTTTGAAGAGCCACGTCATCAGCGACAAAATGGGGGTGCGAGTGTTTCATAGCCCACCAGCAGTCCGAAGGTTTGATAGCTCGGTGACGGCAGGCAGCGAGGAGAAGAGCCAGGCAGAGCCTGGCTTGTTGCTCTCTGTGAACAAAGCCAAAGGGAGCGTGGGGGAGGGAAAAGGCACCCTCCCCGAGCATGCGTTTGGCAGGTGGCCCTGTGAACACCCAGGGCACCACAGAGACAACTTGGAGGGTGGATTCCACCCCGCGGAAGGCCCTGCTCGCACGACCATGGGTTTTCCCTCCTCCTCCTCCTCCTCCTCCCTGCATAGCCTCAAGATGTCCAAGAACATGAGTGATGACATGAAAGAGGTTGCCTTCTCCGTCAGGAATGCTGTCCACGCTAGCCCCACGAAGCCCCCGTTGAAGGACATGGCCTGTCAGACCAACGGGTGCAAGACAAAAGGAACGCAGACCACCCAGACCATGAATGTTAGCCTACAGACTGAAGCCCTGCGTGGTGGGAGTATCACCAGCAGTCCCCACAAGTGTCTCACACCAAAGGCGGGGGGTGGCACCACTCCGGTGTCATCCCCCTCCAGGAACCTCCGGAGCCGGCAGGTAGCCCCTGCCATTGAGAAGGTGCAGGCCAAGTTTGAACGCACATGCTGCTCTCCCAAGTACGGTTCGCCTAAACTACAGAGAAAGAGTCTCTCCAAAGCTGACCAGCCAAATAATAGGACCCTGCCAGGGACGCCCCAAAAGGGGTATAGTGAATCTGCCTGGGCTCGCTCAACCACCACAAGGGAGAGCCCTGTGCATACTACCATCAATGATGGACTCTCCAGCCTGTTCAACATTATCGATCACACTCCTGTGGTACACGATCCCCTCCAGAAGGGAATTCGAGCAGGCAGCCGATCCCGCTCAGCTGAACCCCGACCGGATCTGGGCCCAGGTCAGGAAACAGGCACAAGTTCCCGGGGAAGGTCACCTAGCCCCAGTGGAGCCGGCACCGAGACATCCAGAGAAGAAGGGGGGGAAGGCACACCCGTGAGACAGGACTTATCTGCTCCTCCCGGCCACACGCTGAATGAAAATACTGCCAGGATCCTGAACAAGAAACTCTGGGAACATGCCTTAAAGGAAGAGAGGAGACAGGCTGCCTATAGCCCCCCCGAGTCTTAATAATGACAGCAACATGGGAGAAATGATCAAAGCTGAACCAGGGTCCATTGAGGTAATGAGCACCTTTCCCTCCCTTGGTTCACTATCTTTGTATCCTAAGCTCCTACCCCTTGGCTTTTTCTCTGCTAAAGGGTTGATATAGCTTTGAGCTCAGGACTTCACAAAGTCGTCTGGCTTTAAAAAGTTATGGGGAATTAGAGAGAATGGTGGGATGGGGAGGTATCTGGATTAGGGAAAAGGGGAATTGGGAGAAAGGTAAACCAGGAGCTATTTCAAGAGAAGGTGCCATATCATTTCCTTCTGCGAGCCAATGAAAATATGGATTGGCCCAAGCTGCTCCATCGGTCATATGCCAATGACACCCACTTATTTTTACTAAGGACTTTCATTTAGGGTCATCATATATCACTGTGTGTATTTATATGGTAAACTAGGATTACTTTCTTTTTTTTTTCTTGGCGGTAAGTGTGTATATCAAAACTGACTCCGTTCTTTCCACGACAGATCTTAAAGATGACAAAATCATTCAGAGTTTGGAATTGACTCCTTCTGGTTAAGTTGTGAAGTTGTTGTCAATGGGTATATTAGAATATCAAATGCTCTCTTCTTCTTTCTGAAGGAATTGTGATAGAAAATCTTGGATTCTAATCCAATCCCCAAAGTGCTATGTGACCTTGGACATGTAGGCCTCTGATTCCCTTACTAGTAATACAGAATGCCAAAAATGCCATCATAGAGAATGGATATTGAGTAAACCCATTTATCCAAGCACAATAGTAAACAAATCAGAGAACCTGAACAGATTAGAATATACAAAAAAAAAAAATACACAAGAATAAATGAGCTCTTCCACTGTGGAGTGAGAGAAGATTTCAGTTCAAACTAAGAGAGATCTCAGCCAGAGGAGATCCGTTCTCAGCAGTCTCTAGAATTTCAAGCAAGGACAGGAAAATAAAGGGACTAGATTCCCAACCATTGCCACCATTTCAAAATCATTTTCTCTCCCCTCTTCCTCCTTGGAGTGTCCCCATCCATGCATTTCTCCCAAAGAGTGTATGGAACCAATGCAATAACTCCCTTATGCAGGTAAGGTTCAGCATTCTGTCTGCCAATCAGGGCTCTTGTCTCCTTTCATATATGCAACAGTGCACAAAACCATTCCAGGTTTGGAATGTATATTTATATGTCATCTTTGAAAAGAAATTTACTATTTTTATTTCTGTAGCTAGAGAAGTAAAACAGAACCTTATCATTTGGTTGGTATCAGGGAATAAAAATAAAACCTGCCTTATAGGTTGTTTTTTGTTTTTTAGAAAATGAGTAGCTATGCAACAATATGTACTAGAGTGATTTATAATAAGTGAATTAGAGGGTATACTGGGTTAGGAGTATCTTGACCCTTTACAACTAATTAAATGAACTTCTTCCACACCTTTGCCCTTTAAAATCCTTCCCTTTCTTCAAGGCCCAGTTCAGTTGTCATGCACTCCATGAAGTCTTACCTGATCCTCTGGCAAGTAGTAATCCTTTTTTTTTTTTTTGGTCCAGTTCTCTTATCTCCCTGTGATTGGTTTCTCCTATGCACATATCTCATTCTAACTTGTATCAGAATTGTGTATGTATATATTATCACACCATTAGAATGTAAGCTCCTTGAGGGCAGGGCCTATGGCATTTTGGCATTTTTGTATTCCTAGTGCTTTTTACGTAGTAAGCACTTAATAAAGGTAGAATGAAGAAGTAAATTAATATTTTTGTATACCTGGCATCCTAGAGCAGTTATTATGCTCTGACAGTTTACCACTGGACTTAGAAACATCCCACACATAGTAACAGCTATTCCACCCTTCTTTCTTCTTGTTCTATGTTGGGTGGCTACCCCAACTATCACAGATGTGGCCAGAGGGAGAGACACTCTTACAGGTCCACCAGGTTCCCTTCTTGCCAAATGCCATAGCTAATTTTTCCCCTCTAAAACAAGCTAGAAAGTATATCCAAATATAGTTCTGGGCTAGGCCCTGGGTTATTAAGCCCAATAACCTAGTTGTCGTTTCCTCTGGACTGTTTTATGAGGAAATGCATCTTGAGTTCTAAACAACTGACTGAGCAATGAATTGGAGATGAGGATTTAATCTCCTTTAAAGTTGAGCTTTGCTCATAAAACCAAATGGGAGCTAGTGCAAGGTGCTTCCTGGTGGGATTTGACTTCATTTCATAGCAATCAACAAACTCCCAATCACTGTTCTCAAGCACATAAGATCCAGATGTGAACCCATAGTTTTTGGAGTCCATGAAACATTGACCTGCCATCATCAAAGATGGTCCATCTACATTCCTGGTCACCTGACCCTTACTTAGGCCTCAAGTGCTAATTTTCTATTTGTATTTGTAAGCAAACAGGTTGGGGAAAAAACTCTAAGAATTATAGATGAAAAGAATGTAACTAGTTGGAAAGCCAGATCCACTCTTTAGCTTACTGGTTAGGACTTAACAAGAATCTCTTACTGTTTGTTCATTTCTAGCTATTAAAAAAAAAAACACGTCTTGGTTTTCCACTCAAATAATCTCTTATTCACTTTAAGTTGTTCTTATTATCCCCATTATTTCCACCAGTATCCCCTCTCTTTATTCTTTTTACTCTTTATAAATGACAGGTCTCTCACATCAGTACACCCATTCCTTTTCTGGGTCTCCTCAAACAATTTACCCTTTTCTCAGTAACAGGGTTTGAAGGTGAGATCCCCAGAGTCGTTTTCCAAGGGACTTCCACTACCTTTCCACAGGCAGCTCACAGTATTAGAAAGTCTGACCACACTGGAGCAACACTGCTCACCTCCTTTGTAGATCTTAGTGGCATTTTTCTTTTCTAGTTTCTGCCTGTTTGTCTAATGTCTGTTGTCTGTTGTGAAGTTTTCCTCTTCTGCACAGGATGTTTCTCAAGTGAATCTATGGTTTCATCACTCTAGAGAACTTGCCACAGCTTAATGTCCTGCAACTTCAAGCCTTAGAAGCTTGCCTAGGGTACTGAGAAGTTAGGAGACTTGCCCAGGGTCACAAGGTTAGCATGTGTCAGAGACAGGTCTTGAACCCAGACCTTTCTGATTTCCAAGAGCAGCTCTCTAACCACAATGCCACATTGCCCCCCCCCAAAACTTCAGCTGATGTGCCCCGCTTTTTCTCTTGCCACATTCTCCCACTCACACTCACTCAAGTCACAAATGTTATTTTTAGTGTCCAAACAGCATATTTAGTGCTCTTCTGAATTTGGAAATATGACAGGCATGTTGCAATTTCAGTGATTTTCTTTATTTACCTTTATACTTTTACATCTCTTCTATGCTTCTGTTTAACATTGGAATTTTCAGTACCATCAAAGCCAGTAATTAGCCAGTTCATGAACTGGTTATCTATTGCTTCCTTCCCCTGGTAATATTAAAGATCCTAAATAAAGAATGACCTACTAATGAGCCCCCTTGAAGTCTTCAAGCATCCCTGTGCTACCAAACATGGCATCATGAAGCACTGTGTTATTTCCTGTGTTGACTTAGCCAGTCCCATCAGTTTTCCAAGTAGATCAGTCAAGGTACTTTCCTACATGGAGGTCTTCCTTATCCATCATCATGGCAAGGAGGCCACGTTGGCCCTCAAAAGCTCTAACAGTGAAGCCTGGGGTCTAGCAGAGACCACCACATTGAATAGACTTTGGCTATGGGCCTATGACAGATTGCATATCTCTCATAGAAGGAATGATACAGTTAAATATAGAGGAGCTCAGCCACAGAATGTCAATTAACTTGGCAATGAATTTGGGGTGCCATATCGGCTCACAAAAATCATTTATGAAAGTATGGAGGAGTGGTGAAACAGCCTCTGAGTCAGGAGGGGCCAGGTTCAGATATTGCTTCTGATACATGTTAGCTGTGTGACCCTGGGCCAACCTCTCACTGTTTCAGGCCACACTCTTAAGATGCAGAACAGTTGTCAATCTGGCTTGATAAAAGGAATCACCTTCCCTGAAAGTTCCTTATATCAAGGAAATCACAGAACTAAACTTCTCCCTTCTCTTTAAAAAAAATTTTAAAAGGAGAGCGGCATAAAAAGGTAATTAGTCAATCAACAAGTATTTATGCCAAGCATTGTTCTGCACAGCTAAGTGGCTCAGTGGATAGAACACTGGGCCTGTAGTCAATAGGATTTAGTTCAAATCTGGCCACAGACACTCTGTGTGACCCTGGGAAAGTCACTTAACCTCTGTTTGCCTTAATCCACTGGAGAAGGAAATGGAAAACCACTCCAGGATCTTTGTCAAGAAAACCCAATACAGAATCACAAAGAGTTGGATACAACTGAACAACAACAAAATCTTCAAGTGTTACCTCATGGGATAAACAATATGCAAATAAGTTGTATATATAAGATATGAACTATATCAAATGGAGGTAAATAGCATTAGTGAAGAGTCACAATGGTGAAATCATAGATTCCAGAAGTATACATTGCAAAGTACAAAATATACTTCGTGTATTTTCACCTTTAATTTGTAATTCTGAAACTCAAATAGCTCGAAAGGAGATTTGACAAAAGATATGTCTTTAATCTTCCTCTTCTTCCCATTTGTTACTGCCTTTAAATTTTCCCAAAATTTTTGTCAATTTACCATACTTAGTTTTATTTCCACATTTATATGCATATGTTCAATACACAGACATACTTATACTCATAAAATGGTTTTTCCCAGAAGATCTTTGAAATTCTGCTTTGTGTTCCAAGCATTTTTCTTTCTCAGATGGAACATCTGATATCCCTTCATCACAAACTCTTTTAGGTTCTTTCACATGTCTGAGATTTTGAAGCATCTAGCTCTTGCACTATATTCTGTTAATTGTTTCAATCTCTAAAATTTACTTCTTTTAGGAAGGATTAGGATTTGGAATTTTGAGGGCCATACTTTTCTGTCTCCCACCACATATCTAGTCCACTTTCAAGACTTGTCGACTTTTCTGTCTTTGGCATTTGTTCTTACTCCATGCTTAGCAGTGCCTGGCACATAATAGACACTTAATAAATTGATTAACACTTCTTATATTTTTATACATGATGTAATTCCAATAGTTATAATTCTAGTTGGTGCCTTAATCACCTTGTGTCCATGTCTTCTGAACCTCTTCTCAGAGTTCTCTTCCTCCATCTAGTCTTTTCACTTGTCCAAACAGCCTTATGCGTCAAAAATCTCCTTCTAAAGTAGCATTTCCCAACCCAAACTATGTACTACAAAGCAGTACAATGTCTAAATTCTCTACCACAGTCCTCTTCACCCTCCAAAGGTTTAATGTAACAGTTCTCTCAGAGAATGGAAAGTCTTAATCCTATAATGTCTAAGGTTTACAAAGTGCTTTCCTTCCAACAAGCCTGCAAGGTAGGTCATTATCTCCATATTACAAATCTCAGAGGGATTAAGTGACTTCCTCACAATTACCCAACTAGGAATTGTCACAACCAAAATTTGATGCCAGAATCAAATCCTGCATCTTTATTTCTGCTACTCCATCTTGACATATGGGAACACCGGGGCCATAGGAAGGTGTCAGTTTTTTAAGTCTTAGATTTTGAGAAGAAAAAGAACAGCATAAAAGTTTTGAAAAGCAGTAAAAATGTGCCTCAGAATGGTGCTGGCCCAAGGATAGACCACTAAGAAATACTAATTTAGTGTTTACTTGTTATTCCCTTGCTTAAAACAGTAGTTCCTGTCTCACATCTGGGATCTCAGTCATCAGGGTTCCTTCCCAGCTATCCATCACCACCACAGCTAATTTCTCTTCTCCTCCATTATATGCTGAAGTCATCCATCCTCTCCACTCTAGCCAAGCAATCCTGCCCTCCCTGCCCTTCTAGGGTTACTTATTACTCAGTTATTTCCAAACATATTTAGGCCACCTATGTGACTTTCAAAATATGTGCAGTAACATGGATATGCCACAGGTCTCAGAAAATGTTCCAGAAAATCAAAACATACTATGCAGAAATGTGAAATGAGACTGATTCTATCCCTCCTCAGTCAAATGAAGAACTCCATGAAAACAACATTCAGGTGGTGCAAGAACATTTTGTACCAGAAATGGGTTTCTATATCAGAAAGACAGGTGACTTTAAATGAAAGCTATATTTAAAATGCCAATAAGGAACATCATTATTCAATATTATAGTGAGAGTCATCCAAAGTTACTCATACACTTTTCTAGCATGGTTAATGATTATATTGAGGACACTGTCTTCTTGGTTGGTCGTAATAATTTTTTGTGAAATGTTGAATTTGCGAGTACTTAATTGCCTTCACTACCATTTCTTTTAAGTGTGTTTATATACTTAGACATTTAAATTCACTTGCAATCATGGTTGCGAAAATTTTGCTATATCATAGCTATCAAATTATTTTTCCCATCTCTTGGCAGAGGAAACTATAATAAAGTTGGTTACTCAAGAATGTATATATTTATTTGTGCCATTTCCTATTACTGCTAAAAAAATGGAATTGCAAAAACAAATTTCCCCAGAAAGGATACTAGCTTACTATGAGTGACCTTGGATGAGTCAAATAACTTCCCTGGACCTCAGTTTCCTTATCTGTACAATGAGGGAGTTAGACTTAAGTTCTTAAGCCTTAGTTCTATAATTCCATTTCACTGGTTTTGGATCTCCCCTACAATGTCCAGCTTCTCTCTATAGCCTTTTCTTTACTCTTCACTTTTTAATTAAAATGCCTATAATTACTGCAACCCCAACCTCTTAGCTTATTCTCCAGGAAGGAACTTGAAGATTTTCTACACATTTTTCGCATGCCAGTTATGAGTTTCTATACACCTTTTGAGTAGGACTGCTGACCCTTCCAGACTGGCCCAGAGCCTCCCAGAATCACTCGAGAGGCAAAAGGATCATTTTTCCTGAAACTGAGGGAAGCTGCAGGATCACCCTTGTATCCTTCATTGCCTTCCTTTTTCCCCACTTTCTTGTATACCAGGAAGTAAACCGATTTCTCTCTCTCCTCCCTCACTCCTAGAATTGAGGATCAATGCTACCTACCTTTCTCTGTGCATTGTTCCCTAATCCCTTTCCCTGTCTTCACCCTATGGCATATCCACTCCCTACATCTCTCAGAACTAAAACATTCTTCTTTGTTAAATCTATACCTGTATTAGACAGATTCAGGAAAAAAAAAAAGAAATGTGTGGATCTACTATTTTATCTCTTTAGGAAAGACTATACAAATATAGATTGTTTTGGACTTTATAGTCTTAGGGGCAATGGTCAAATGACTTACCCACAGTCACATAGCTGTTGTGTATTAGAGGGAGAATCTGAACCCAGGCCTTCTTTCCTTACTCTATGCCTCATTCTATACCCACTGAATAATAGTACCTCTCCTTCAGGGAAATAATTAATAAAATATGACTGTCTTTGTAAGGCTTTTCCTGTGCCATAAATCCTCCATAAAGTTAAATACATACTGTGCAAAGGACAAATATTGCTGATTAAGTGTTCTTAGGTGACAAATGATGCCTTCTGAATGTTCTCCATCAGCCCTGTCTCAGGGGCCCAGTTCTACTAGGTAAGTGCCAGTTTTTGTCAGTTCCGCAGCCATGGAGGGAATCTTTCTGTGTGAATGTCCTGCCTCCCCCCAGAAACCTGGGGAATAAGTTCAAGGGCTTTGCGCTCAAGCATTAACTTGGCTGTGCCTGCAGTTGTTGCTCCATGGTTGGGAATGAAACAGCAATTAAGTTTCAGGAAGCAAATCTTTGCTTTGGTTTATCAACAGATTACTGAGTTTCTCCATAAATCTGCAATGAGAAGAATAAAAGGGCTTCATGAATGAGTCACACCATTAAGGTGTACAGAAAATGGTTTTTATCATGGCTAAGCTGGTGTCCTTTGAGTTTCTTTTTTTGTTTTTAAAGAAAAGTCTCTTTGTGTTTCTTTCTTTTCCAACTGTTTCCAGCCAATGGAATTGATTGGCCTCCTTCTCTGCAGCCTGGCATGATGTTGGCAGTCCAGTACCTGCATGGAGCATTGATTGGCACCCCTTCTTCCTTTTCTCTTAGAGCTTTGCTTGATCTCTATGTCCAAACTCAGTTATTTCGTTTTCTGATGTGATTTGTTGCATTAGGACTTTTTGAGCAATACATTTCCCCACCTTCATCCATAATTGATGTACCAGCTCTGGCTCTTACTCCAACACAATCAGAGCAACTTCCAAACTTATTCAGTTCCCCTCCATGTCAGCTAATAGTACCTCAGTCTCCTAGTTGATTGAAGTACCTACTCTCTGAACTACCTGCCACAAGCTTATCCACCAAATGCTAACTCAGACATTCAGATCTACAAGAGTGAGTCTTGTTCTAGGTACAAAGGATTCTTGCTCTTGGTACAGGGGAACCAGAATGGCATCATAGTACATCTCGGTATGTCTTTTAAGGAGAGAACAGTCCATCTCTGTTGCTAAACTCACTGTTTAGTTCCTCTTACCTCCCACTGACAGCTGTACCACCTGATTCAGCAGTCAAGGAAGAAACAGTGAGAAACCAAAGCACAAAGAGAGATTTTATCCTCCGAAGGTCAAATTCCCCATCTTGGCCTGCCATCCATCCTCCTCTCACAGGTCTCAATGGAAACGAGTAAAGCAAAATCTTCAGCATGGAAGTGGGAGTATCCTGATCTTTTTGACTAAAATGAGACAGGCAGCACAATTGTTTTCCTGTTTCTCATAACTTGGGAACCACAGGCCACATCACTCAGATTTCCTCATCTTAGTTCACCAGGAAGGAATTTGAAATGTTAAAAGCAGAGAAAGTGGGGAAGTCGCTTAAAGCTGAATAAGAATCTCTGCTGTGCTATTCCTCCATGATAGATTTTATTTTTTCAGTCGTTGCTTCTCAGCTCAGAAATGATGAGAGATGATAGGCCCTGATTATCTGTCTGCTTTGATATAAATGTGCCCAATTCCATCAGGGGCTAGATGTTTTTACCCAGTTTGCTCCCACAGGGGATGGCTGAGAGAGTTACCCACAGCCATCCTTCTTGTTGACTATAAAATCTTTACTCTGTTTTCTTTTTAAAAATTCATTTCCAACCTTTTTGCTCTTCTTTTTTTCTTTCTTCTGTCTGTTCTGTCCAGAACCAAACTGTCTTACTAACAACCCCCTGGGGACTCTAACCCTGCCTGCCTCACTGCTGTAAGTGCTTTCTACCTTGTTTTCCAAAACTGTCTGAAGGTATCATTTTATATAACTATTGGATGGTATTTGTACCCTTGAAAACAAAACAAGAATACTTAAAATAAAAGATAACAGTTACTTTCTGTACTAGGTAGCCTTCCCCAGCACAACCCAATTGTTATGTGGAGGTCAGTGTATGGAATAACTCCTGTGAGCCTCAGTCCAGCCCCTAGAACTTAATGGGAAGAAATTGATTTTCACTTAGCTTGGGTCAGGATCGATCCCACCCCAGTGCCTAGGAGAGAGAGGCATTTTGCAGCCATTACAGTGAAAAGAGTTAGCTACCTACAAGGCCAGACTGCTTCACAGTGTAAAGAGGTATTGACTTTGGAGTGGGGGGGGGGACCCTTTTTTTTCTGTAACAAACAGTTCTCACTCAGAATTCTCCATCTAAGCTTCTGACAGAATTCTTATTTTTCCACAAAGTCCAGACCTGCTTGCCAGTTACAGCCTGCCCAACAGAAACAGTGATGTAATCTACAGTTACCGAAAAATAATGAGATTTATTTTTTTAAAAAAAAGAAAAGATATTGGAATATATGCATCCAATTGTGCATTGATCTTTAATCTTGATAAAGATCTCTTATTCCAGTCAAGCTGCCAATGCTTGAAACCTTTTTTGGAGCTCTTCCTCCAAAACTGCTTTTAGAGGCACTTTATAGCTCACGCAAGAAAATCCATCTCCAGATTTATGATCATACCCTCTTTTTTCCTGACCAAAAACATCAGTGCACAGCTTAATCAATAATATTACTCAGCAGATGGAATCTGAGTTACCTTTGGCTATTTCCAAAAACCAAGTCCACCCTTAAAAACAAAATATGACATCACTGAGGATATTCAACATAATGTCATGGGTTTTGAAGGCTGTTCCATAAGAACGAACGTAATGGAATAAAAGCATGACCTCATAAGAAGACTCCTTTGAAGGAGACAGCCTCTTCTTGAATGGACATGGTGGTCCTGGCATGTATGTTACAAAATAGGTCATGCTATGTTACAGTTGCACCTCATGCAGAACCTTTCTTTACTGTGAGAACTGGCAAGTATGTTGATGATATCCATTTATTTTGAGTAGAGTTTTATAGCAGACAAATTGTTCCAATGAAAGTCCTTTTTCCTAGTCAGTGCAAGAGCTAGAAGGGGAAGAGGTGGAATAGGAAGTGTAAGAGAGAGAGAAATTATGATAATTCCAATCAAAGAAAAAAAAAGAAAATCACAAAAGCCTTTATAAAATTTCACAAAATCCTATTAAAATATCAGAAGCAGGGACACAAATCAACCAAAATCAGTACTTCCTCTCACCCGGTTGTGCCTCTTACAGGTATCACAGCACATATGGCTTTCTGTCAGAGAGGTCCAAAACCAAAGTATTTTTCACAAAGCATATGTTCTCTTACATTCAATGAGCTGGGGTGAGATAAGGACATGGAGCCAGTAATCCTAGTGGAGACTTGTGTCTCAGCAGCTGAGATTATTTTCCTTATTGATACAGTACCAACAAGGCCATATGCTTTGCTAACTTTAGACTTTCCCCTATGTACATGTAGCACTGACCACTTGGAAGGCAGGGTACGTCTAAAAAATAATCTTGAATGTCAGTGGTCATTTGTAAATTCATTCTGTTTACTACACAAAGAGATAGGGGAATTACCATTACTCACTCATCCTCTCATGCCCACCCAAACAGTTCAAAAGTCCACTTTGGCTACTTTCTGTTTCAGTAGCCACCATTGACTTTTGCTTGTTCCCCTGCTGTCATCCATCCAACTTTGCTTCCTGCTTCATGTCATCCAGAAATCATATTACAATGTCTCTTGCTATTGCTCTAACCAGACTTCTCTCTTATCATCCTGTTTTCTTCATGGTTCACGTCACTTGTATTAAATCTTTGTTTGGTTAATTGACTACCTGAGTGCTTGTCAGTCCTCTGGTTTTATCACTGCTCTTTCTTTACATAATATGGTTCATGCTTTCTGCCATCTTGTTTGCCATCTCAGCTTTTGGTTGTATGATTGATTTTAGGACTTAACATATACACCCTGTGTCATTAACTCTCCTCATCACTGCTGTATATATTTTCAAATGCCATCAAATTAGGCAACTCATTTTTTTTTAAATGGAGATACCACTGAACCCTTTACATTTTACTCTTCAGGGCATTGCACATCATTTCAGTATGTATTGCACATAACCATTTTCAGTATATGTGTAGGATTTCTGTAATGGGAAATAATAGATGTGCTTTGCCTCTAAATTAATTTTTGCCTCTAATCTAATTCTGATCCTGCTGTAATTAATCGATATTCAGGAAAACTATAACTAAATTATGATTTCTATCTATAGATAGAATATTTTTTCTGTAACAGAATTTTTTGTATAATATTAGCATTTTTTCTACTTTGTAAGTCTTTGTTGAACCTATTATCATTTGATTTGGAATACACAGTAGTTTGTAACCAGGTCTGGTTTTGTGTACATTTCATTGCTAATGGACATGGAATGCACTCATCTCAGGCTTTATCCTTACATGGACAACAATGCAGACCATGGCAAGGCCTAACTGGTCATTTTGGACATCCTTGCTATCACTGCATACATCATTATTAAGAAGAGATAAATAATTGGATCAGCTGAATATATCTGACCAATTTAATTGCCTAGATAATAGCCACAAATTCTGCTCTCCATGTCCTATTTACATTCCAGCCCATACTGTGAAGTATTTCTATAATGACACTCTCTTTACATGACTTTTCTATACACAAGATTGGCTGATTTTTTTCAATGCTTTAATGTCAGCAAGTTAATGTATGCATTGATAATTTTCATTCAACAGTATTGATCTTAGGTTGCTCTCTCAGAGCAAAAGAATGCTTAATGATTAAAAGTAACAATTAAAAAATTGTCCACTTCTGCCCATCTCCTCCAAATATTCTCTAGCTTTCATTTGGCATTTGAACATAGAAAGACTTGCATTGTTTGTTTATGGTATGCTCCACCATTTTAGTAGACCTTCACTTTGGCTTCATTTGAGGATATAACGACAGCAACATTATCAATGTTAGTAACTCTCTTTTTCTTGTCTTGGCTATGAAGGAACTACCTTGTTCTGCGTTAGCTCCACCCCTAGAATCCTGCTTCTCCCGGCCCGAAAGACCAGCAAAACGTCGTCCTCCTTCCCGTTGGGCCCCACATTCCCCCACTGCCTCACAGTCTCAATCAACCGGAGACCTGATATCCTTGGAGGAACATGGCGGACAGGAACCAGCAGTTGAGAAGCCAAAAAAATGATGCAAGTTGGCATGAATTATCACTGAATAATTCACTGTATTTTGCATTACCATACCATCATCATGACCCAATCCCTGTCCGTAAAGAGAGATAAAGTTTTCCCAAGGTCAAAGAATGTTTTAAAACAAATAAACAAAAACAACACAGCTGCTGAATGTTCAACCTGTGAAACAGAAATGTTTCTAGAATGAAACAGTTAATGTGCCTGTAATAACTTAATTTTTTTTCATAGCTCAAAAAACTATTTTTGTCTCCATCTTTTCTACACACAGTATATTAAACAAAAGGTTAATAAGATATAAATTTAAAGAGTAAGAATTTTAAAAATGTACATTTTAAGAGATTCTGAATGCGCTCGCTCCCCAAATACTGACTGCCTTTTTGTTCAATTTGCACTGTTCCATTTTGGTTTGGTTTATTTCCATGTTGACTTAGGGTGTTTTAAGTTAATTTTGTTCTATTTTGATGTCAGTGTTATTTTTTTAAAGGAAGAGTCTTGAAATGTTTAAGATTATATGAAACATTAAATTTTATGTAGTAAAGAAAGCAATTTAGCTGACTAGAATGGTATTCAATAGACTGGAGGGAATACAGGTCAAACAAACACACAAACAAAAAGTCACAAAGAAGGCCTCTGAAAGGCTTATGATGTTAGCTATATAATTCACACGCCATGCTTGACCTGCATGCCTTTGGGTTCCAAGCTCTTGCGTGCATGTACATACTGCTACTGTACTCTGACCATCGCCTAAATGTGAGCCAATATGTTTAACTGTCGTATTGTTGTGAATTTCCCTGTACTGTACTTTTATTGTTGGTACTATTGCATCAAAGCAACAAATACAACACATTTTTAAATCGTTGTTAAAAGTTCAGCTAGCAATGTACGGTGTTTACTGAGAACTTCCTTGCTTGGAGAATATATTAAGAAAAGACATGAGAATACCAAACTGTAAGAGATGGTTGTGTCATTGTATAAGACTGTGGTGAAATAAAAATAAAGCCCTTGGTATTTAAAAAAAAAATGATGGAATGGCCTGATCATTTTTTTCCTCTCCAATGTCTTCCATCCTTATCTTGGTGATTCAGTCAGGTGAGTTCTTTAAATGGGAATCTAGGTACTATGTCTAAAAAGAATGCATTGGGTGGAATGGAGCATATAGTAGCTTGATATAAATACTCTTTATGGATCTTATTACAATTTTTTTTGTGGGGGGCAATTGGGGTTAAGTGACTTGCCTAGGGTCACACAGCTAGTAAGTGTTAAGTGTCTGAGGCCGGATTTGAACTCAGGTATTCCTGAATCCAGGGCCGGTGCTCTATCCACTGCGCCATCTAGCTGCCCATCTTATTACAATTTAACTCTTATCTGGATATAAAAATTCTACCTGCCTAGATACTTGGTTTCAGCCATGCCTGAGATAAAATATAAACAGGGGGAAAATGTTATTTAAGACTGTTGGGTTAAAACAAAAAGCTAACTCCTCTATTTATAGGAGATCCTTAGCTAGGAGGCCCACTCAGGTCAGGAAGAGAAAATCTCAAGCAAACAAGTATTGTCATTCCTGATACTATTGCTGGAGTTGCTGACCCAAATCCCACATTTCTGAATAGAGGAGATGGATATTAGGGAAAGAATTTCTTTAAATTACAATACTTTCAAGTGATTGGACCCTTTCAGAGACCCTGTATTTCAACACTGTGCAGCACAAATCACCATTGCATTGGATAAAAGAATGAACTGATAGGTAATGTCCTCTGGAATTAATCCTGTTTTTATCATAGAAGATAGACTTAGGAGAAGAGGGAGTTTCAACCTACGCCATAACCATCCCTTTTCAGTGGTTCAATAATCAATTTGGGTCTCTCAGATGCTAGAGGATGGAGCAGGATCCAGAGAAATAAGGGGGGGAGGGAATATTCCCAGCTAGAGCTTTGATGATAACTGGAAAAGAAACCAAGAGATTCACTCACCTTGAAATGATCTCAAATGACAACAGGATATCAAAATGAGCAGGCCACTGATTGAGCTGCTTACACAAGGGCATATGTTCTGAAAAAAAAAAGGGGTTTAGATAAAACACAACAGCCAAGAGGACCCAAATCTAGGTCTATCAATTCAATCAACAAACATTCATGAAGTCTTTACTGTGTGCCAGGCATTATGTAAAGTGGGGGGAGGATAAAAACTATCACTTCTTCCTTTCAAAAAATCTACCTTCTGTTGAGTGAAACAAAGTGTACAAATGTACATATAGGGTGTGTTGCCCAGGTAGCTTATCCATGTCCTTGTGGGTTTGTCTAAATGTGACTCACAGGGAAGCTTTGATAGATAAATCTGGATTTTTTCTCATTCTTCTAGAAAGAAAGATTTTGTTTCCTGTCTGGAAGAGTATAGCAAAAGGGACCAAAAGTATGACCACACACTATTCTCCTCTGAGAGAGATGGAATTAGATGAGAATTACATCTATTTGCTCTCCAAATTACACTCAAGGGAATTAAGGTTTTAGGTTCATGATACTTTCCTGGTCACTGTCCTTTAAAGGGACTTTAACTTATATCTGCAGGCTTGACTCCTTCCTTCCCAACACATACATATACATACATACATACATATGTGTATGTATGTATATTTATGTACATATACTGTAAGGACTAAAATTCTAGCTATACTGTCTAAAATATCTAATGAGTGGTCACCAATAAATTATAAGCTTTAGCAAGAGTATTTAAGTATTTATTAAAGAACATTAGGATCAGAGAGAAAGGCAAAAATCTAACTATTTCTAAGAGACCCCATCATCTGACCTGCCATGGCAAGGTCAGGAATAAAAAGGACCCAATGCTTCCTCCTTCCTCCCAGAAGCCTCCTTTGAAACTGGGAACATCCCCCACACGCAGCTCCAAGCTAATTGGTTGGTAGCTTTGATAGACGGTACCCATGAGCAAACATCACTTCCTGACACTTGCCCTCAGACACCTTCTCCTCATGGCGGAGCTTTCCTACAGTAGCTCTCCAGCAGATGGCATCATTCCAGTCGTTACATACACACAAACACACATGCACACACACACATACACACATATATACAAATATATTTTAAAACATCACAAAGAGTGAATAGCAAGTAAATTAACTTATTCAAGCTACTATAGCAAATAAAAATCAGAGAGGTTATACCAGAAAATACACAGAATGAACATGCTCTTTAGAAGGGAATGAGTTGAGATCTCACTCAACCAAAAGAGAGAGAGATGCTTTGCTTTCACTCCAAAGTATCTAAGGAGGCAAGTTGGAACTCATGAATGTGTTGAGGATCTGACTCCCCCTTACTTGTCTACCTTCTGAAGTCTTTCCATGGGTCTCCCCACAGAGAGAGTGTGTAACTACTCATGTCCTCTCTTGAAACAGATATGAGGAAAATTGTCTCTTCTCCGAACTTCTCAGGCCAACTTTGCTCTAAAGATATGCAACCATTCTTTCCATGTATGAGGAGAGTCATAAGCCAGTGTTCCAGGCTTAAATTTTGGGTAAAATAAGTAAATACAAAACAAATACAAAGTAATTTCTTGGACTGCACTAACAACTTGGGGCACCAGAAAACACTTCATGTAGGATACAGCATCAGCCAGACTTTGGAAACTAGAGATTCTAAAAGTCAGAGGAGAGGATAGAGTTTGTTCCTTATACAAAGGACAGCTCATTTAAAGGCACAGAAAGGAAACAGAAAGCAATGTGGGAGGAAAATCAAGTGGGTTGGTTTGGTTAGAATATATAGCATGTGAAGGAGAATAATATATAAGACTGCAAAAGTAGCTAGGGTAAGATTGTGAAGAATAGGATGCCAAAAAATCGAAAACAAACAAAAAGTTTGTATTTGAGACAATAGGGAGCTCTTGGAGCCTTTCGAGCAAAAGAGTGATATGGTCAGACCTATGCTATAGGAATATCACTTCTGTATGTTCAAGAATATATCAATTAGGAGGCTGCGGCAATAGTCCAAACAAGAAGCGATAAGGCCATTGAACTGGGATGGTGGCTGTATGAATGGGGATATAGGGACAGACTTTATTTTCCTGAGGACCAAATATTTAAAGGACACTGGGGGCAGCTAGGTGGTGCAGTGGATAGAGCACTGGCCCTGGATTCAGGAGGACCCGAGTTCAAATCCAGCCTCAAACACTTACTAGCTGTGTGACCCTGGGCAAGTCACTTAACCCAATTGCCTCACCAAAAATAATAATAATAATAATAATAATAATAATAAAAATAAGGGACACTGGCAGGACCTGAAACAAATGAGCTTAGCTTCTTGTCATCAAGAAATAGGAAGCTACCAGATGGCAGGCTTTCTTCTCCCAGCAGAGCTACACTTGATTTGAAGTCCTTTCCAGTCCTAACTCTAGTCCTAACTTGGCCTTCCCAGAATCATCCTTCCAGCATCCAGGGATTTCTCTCTCCCCCAACTTAGAGTTGTGTCCTTGGGGCTTTAAGGTGTCTTTCCTACTGTTTACCAAAGCCAAGGCCAGTTTTCTTCCACTTCCCCAAGTGCAAAAATAGCTAGCTACAGCCCTCACAACAATAAATATTTATTAAGTACTTTCTGTATTCAGAGTAGTATATTAAGCACTAGGGGAGAGAAAATCTTTAGGAAAAAAATTCACAAAATTATATCACTTTATTGATTAGCAAGACATGCTCCTTGCAAGCTTACAATCTAGTAGGGAATGAGAACAATACAGAAAGGCTTAATACAAATGTTGAAAGTGAAATATAATAGAGCATTACCAAAATTGTGTGTGTGTGTGTGTGTGTATGTGTGTGTGTTATGAGAGAGGTCATTGCTAACCTAGGGGAAACACAAAAAATAAGAGAAGATAAAAATCAAACAACAAAATCTTCAGTGTTCATATCACAATCAAATTGTTTTTTTTTAAATGAAGATAAACCAATGGACTAACTAGGACTAGGAATCAGTGGACATCAATTCTATCTTCAGCCTAGCCAGAAACTGAAAAATATAAAAGGAAATGCTAGGCCCATAATTCTACTTTACAAAATGGAAATTAAGGATGTATAAATGCCAAAACTAAGTAAAGCCACAGATGCAGTATTGAATCTATCAATTCCACTAACTTCTCCCTAGAAGAAGGGGTTGTGTTTTATGTCTCTTTCTATTGAGGACACCACCATCCTCTCAGCCACACAATTTCAACATCTCAGAGCCATCCTGGGCTCTTCATTCTCCCTTAGCACCACATCCAAGCAGTTGCCTTGATATCAGGGACCTGCCCCCCAAAAATAGCATTTAGAACAATTCTCCACTCTCCATTGCTGCCAAACTAATCAAGGCTTCTTTTCATCATCTTTCACAGAGATTATGACAACAGGTCCTTGTTTGTACTTTGCCACATCCTCTCCTTCTCCAATATAGCCTTTAAATAGCTGCTTTATGTCACTATCCCACTCAAAAACTCTTAAAGTATTCCTATTGCCTACAGAACAAAAGATAAACTCCCTGGTCTGATGTTTAAAGCTGATGACAACCTGCCTCTAACCCAAAGCTTCTTCTTTTTTTTTTTTTTTTTAGCGAGGCAATTTGGGTTAAGTGACTTGCCCAGGGTCACACAGCTAGTAAGTGTTAAGTGTCTGAGGCCGGATTTGAACTCAGGTACTTCTGAATCCAGGGCTGGTGCTCTATCCACTGCGCCACCTAGCCGCCCCTAACCCAAAGCTTCTTAAACTATAGGTTGAACCCCCATGGGGGTTGTATAACTGAATGTGGGGATTGCAAAAAATTTGGCAGTAAATCTTTGATTTGTATACCTATTTTATATACATATATACCCAGGGTTTGATTTGCATACCTGTTTCATATACATGTATACACAGAGCAAAAAGATGTCGTCAGTAGAAAACGTTTAAGAAGGCCTGCTCTAATCTACATTTCCAGCTTTTTTATACATTATAACCCTAAATAGCAAAGAGGTGGTGGTGCAGTTGAATGTAATGGCCAGGCCTGAAGTCAGAAAAGACCAGAGTTCAATCAACCAGTACTCATTAGATGTCTGACCCTTATCACTTCAAATAATGTGAATTCAAATACATTCAACTACTTCAGGAGACTCATTATTTATATCAATGGAGATTTAGCTATATGAACCCCTTTTGTGCCCTCCACAGCTGATAGTTCTGGCAACATAGTATAATACATTAAGTCAGTGAGGATACTGTGTACCCAGCACTGTGCGAGGTACCAGGGACCTAATCGTCCACCCTTAAAGAGCTTATATTCTCTCAGGTGAGATAACATGTACACTTGTAAATACTTATAAAATATAGACAATATAAATACAAAGAACCTTTAGAGAGGTGCACTAGCAGATGGAGGATCAAGAAAGGCCTCACAGAAAGGGTAGAAGGAAGTTAGGTATTCTAAGAGGCAGAGGTGAAGAGGGAGCACATTCCATGCAGAAGAGACTGAGAAAAAGTAAAGACAGCCTAAGGAAAGCCGGATATTAAAAAATGGTAAGAAAGTCAGGTTGGCTAGACCACTTGGTGGTATTATTATTATTAATTATTATTATTTCTTCTTCTTCCTTCTTTTCTTCTCCTCCTCCTCCTTCTTCTATTATCATCCTCCTCTTCCTCCTCCTCCTTCTTCTTCCTCTTCCTCTTCTTCCTCTTCTTCTTCTTCTTCTTCTTCTTCCTCTTCCTCCTCCTCCTTCTCCTCTTTCTCCCTCTTCTTCATTGTTAGCATTTACATAGAACATTAAAGGTTTGCAAATCCCTTAGCAAATATTATTTTTCCCTCATAAAATAACCATGCGTAGTTATTGTTCTGTTGTGTTTGCCATATAGGCGACCCTATATAGCATTTTCTTAACAAAGAAACTGTATTGGTTTGTTATTTCCTTCTCTGGCTCATTTTATAGATGAAGAAACTAAGGCAAATGGGATTAAGTGACTTGCCCAACGTCAAATAGCTTAGTAAGTATCTGAGTCTGAATTTTAACTCAGTTCTTCCTAACCCTAGGCACAGTGCTCTATCCACTCTGCTACCATTATTATTATCCTTCTTTTACAGATGAGGAAACTGTGGCAGAAAGAAATTAGGTGACTTACCTGGAATCACACAACTAGGGGGTGTCCAAAGTAGAATTCAAACTCAAGTGTTTCTGACTCCAGGTCCTTTGCTCTATTAATGGGGGTAAGGGAAGATATGTATAGAGATACACACACACACACACACACATATATATATATATGTATATGGGTTTTTACAGATATTTCATTTGATCCTTACAACAACCTTGTAAGGGAGGTGCCATTATTATCTCCTTTTTACAGTTGAGGAAACTGAGGCATATGGAGACTAAATGATTATATCATGTATCTAGAGAATAACAATTGAAAGATAATAGGAGAGTAGTTAGGTGGATAAAGCACCAGCCCTGAATTCAGGAGGACCTGAGTTCAAATCCAGCCTCAGACACTGGACACTACTGTGTGACCCTGGGCAAGTCACTTAAACCTCATTGCCCCACAAAAAAAAAAGAGAAAGAAAGAAAAGAAAAAGAAAGATAATAGGGTCATTGGATCTTAGATTTAGAAATAGTAGGGGACTCAGAAGCCATTTTAAGAAGCCAGGAATTCTTAAATCTCTTTGTGTCATGGATCCCTTCTCAGAATAATGCTTTTAAATGCATAAAATAAAATACACAAAATGACAAAGGAAAGAAATTCTATTGAAATATAGTTATCAAAACATTATTTAAAAACAAGTTTACAAGCTCCGAGGTAAGAGGCCTTCATCTAATCCAACTTCTACCCCATTTTACAAATGAGGAAACCAAGTGACTTGCCCAAGGTCATACAGGGAGGAAGACAGAAAATGAACATAAGTCCTCTGATTGTGCAGCCAGTGTTCTTTCCAACTTACCATGCTATTCCATAATGGAGCAGATTATGAATTCCTGTTGGAGAACTTGTGGAAATAAGGCTGGAGGGCTGTAATAAGGCCAGATCACTATAATACTTTCAAAGTCAGTTGGGGGGTAGCTAGGTGGCGCAGTGGATAAAACACCAGCCCTGGATTCAGGAGTACCTGAGTTCAAATCCAGCCTCAGACACTTGACATTTACTAGCTGTGTGATCCTGGGCAAGTCACTTAACCCCCACTGCCCTGCCAAAAAAAAAAAAGAGTTATTTTCAAAATCAGTTGGGATTCAATCCCATTAATTCAATAACCTAACAACAAAAGTACTAGCCAGCATTTAGATAGTGCCTGCTATGTGCTGAATGCTTTACAGTTACCTCATTTGATTTTCACAACAACCTTGTGAGGTTGGTGTTATTATTACTCCATTTTACTGTTGAGGAAACTGAGGCAAGAAGAGATTGAGTGATTTATCCAAGGTTATACAGTTTGTAAGGTCAAATTTGAACTCAGATCTTGCTGACTGTAAACCCAGTCTTCTATCCATTATGCCACCTAGTTTTTGCTGTATCTTGAAAGTTTTGTGTGTGCTCCCGTGTGTTTACACATTTGTGTGGATTGTTGGATGGATGGATGGATGGATGGATGGATGGATGGATGGATGGATGGATGGATGGATGAGTGGATGGATGGGTGAGTGGATGGAGGGGTAGATAGATAGATGGGTTGGATATATGGGTGAGTGGTTGGGTGGATGAATAGGTGGATGAATAGGTAGATAGGTAGGTGGGTGGATGAATTTAAATTATACTGATTAGAGTGTAGAATCTGTCCCATAATCTAAAAATTAAAACAATGAATGAGGGAACTATGTGGTGCAGTAAATGTATTGTTAGAGTTGGAGTTAAGAAGATCTGAACTCAAATCCTGCCTCAGATACTACTGTGTGATACTGGGCAAATCACTTAGTGTCTCTCAACCTCAGTTTCTTCAACTGTAAAATGGACATAATAATAGTACCAACCTTACAGAGTTGTTGTCAAGATCAAATTGAGATACATATATGTAAAGTACTATATCAATGCTAGTTTTATTGTTATTATTATTTTTTACCATCTCCAAATGACTGCTGAGGAGCTGAGTAAGGCAAATCTATGAAAAGAGCAGCATTTATAAAGGAAATGCCCAAAAGCTGTCAATCCTTCACCCCTTGAAGCTATTATTCAGTTCTGAGTATTGCTTTTGACATTAGAAAGAAGGAGGAGGGACAGCTAGGTGGCACAGTGGATAGAGCACCAGCCCTGGATTCAGGAGTACCTGAGTTCAGATCTGGCCTCAGACTAGCTGTGTGACCCTGGGCAAGTCACTTAACCCCAATTGCCTCACCAAAAAAAAAGAAGAAGGAGGAGGAGGAGGAGGAGGAACAAGTTTCCAAAACAAAAGTCAACATTTTTCTCAAGCTTTGTGGCCACACCCTGCCAAGTAGGTCATAACATTGAGTCCAAACATCTCAAAATGTTTTTCCTCCTGTAAACTACAATAAATCTGTGAGGTGTGCAGTCAGATGCCACTCTCCTCTCTTTCTCTCTTTGTGCAAGGGTAGGAGGCTGTATTGAGTGTGTCAGGAATATGCAGTGATACAAGAAAGAGAAAGGGAACCTTATGATTGTGGAACATTAAGCAGGGTTTTGATGAGCTATTTTGATGAGTAGAGAGTACACAGAAAGAACTCATTACAGGGTGAGTGGAAAACTCATAAATCAGTTTACTTGGCTAACCAAAAAGGGCACTAGTACTTATTAACTCTTCAAGGTCTACTAATGGACTCTTCTGAAGCTATTTTAAGACAGCCATCTTAGTCATTTTCTTTGGGAAATCATTCCCATTTCTCTTTACCCTTTGAATAACTAATGCCTTGGACATAGCATGGCACATGACCTGGATTTACAACCTCCTTCTGATAGCTTACTACCTGTGTGACCTTGGGCAAGTCACTTAACTTCCTTGAACCTCATTTTCCTCATCTATAAAATGAGAGGGTTGGACTAGATGGCCTTTGAAGTCCCTTCCAGCTATAAATGTGACTAGAGTAGAATGAATGAATGAATCCATGAATGAATGCATGAATAAAGTATGAATGTCTAGAGCTATCTATATTGATGACTTCTAAGAATCAGGGTCCATAAGCCTCTTGCCTAAGTCAGAGAGCAATTAACTACAGTCTGACCCACCAGTTCTTTGCAGAGACCCATTCCTAAGCACCCCCAGACCCCATTCCCAGGTCACAGAAAGACTTTGGAAGCCCACCCCTACCCCCCAGAACTTCTGGAGCTTAAAATCCAGTCAAGCCTCAAACCCCCAATCTAGGCATTGCCTCTAAGGGCTCAGACATCTCCCTTAGTAGAGGCAAAGTCTAGAGATAAACCCTACCCCTCCCCAGTCCATCTCCCCCCGACCCTGTGCAACCACTTTGCCTGCTATGTGCCAGGCACTATGCTAAGTGCTAAGTACATCCTTTGGGGATGTATCATTTTAAGCCAATATCAGTCATATAGACTTATATGAAACGTCAGGTGTGGTATAATAGCAGCAGCTGTGGTGTAGAAAGAATCCTGGATCTGCCAAGCCAAAAGAGCTTTGTTTAAATCCTGATACCTTCATATATTACCTGTAGGACTTTAGATAAATGAATTCTTTCAGTGCTAAATTTCCCAATCTGTAAAATGAGATTGGTCTAGAACCCTTTTTTAAAAACATGGACCCCTTTGGTAGTCTGGTGAAGTCTATGGACCCTTTCTCATAATAATGTTCTAAATGCATAAAATAAAATACACAGGATCACAGAGGAAACTAATTATACTGAAACACAGTTATTAATTTAAAAGGAAAACTTTCATGAGCCCAGGTTAAGAACTCCTGGTTGACTATCTCTTGAAGGGAGAGGAAGAGAATAAGCATTTATATAATACCTACTATACTGCCAAGCACTATGCTAAATACTTTACAAATTTTATCTCAATTCTCACACCAGCCCCAGGAAAACAGGTGTTAAGGGGTTTGCCCTGGGTCACACAGTTAATAAATACCTGAGGCTGCATTTGAATTCAGGTCTTCCTGGCTCCAGGCCCAGAGTTCTAACCAATATACCACCTCCCTGGCTTCTTTCAGATTTCCTTCTAGGCTCTCCTCCTCTATAAATTTCCCTACAACCCTCAATAGTTTCCTAAGATTCTGAGAAGGACAGAGCTGGAGGATGCATACTGGACCCCAAGGGATAAGAAAGGAAAAATCATCAAGGGAGAAAAAAGAGGCTCAGAATTCAGGTCCCACAGAAGAAAAGTTTTAAAATTTCACCAAGGACATTGTATTGCCCATAACTTTAAAATACATACCCCAATAGAAGCATTAGGCTACAAACCTAATTGGAAAGTCTATGTTCCTGTAATAGGTTTCAAGAGCAACCAGAATATCTTTTTTTTGATGAAAAATGTCCCATAGGGGCAACAGAAATGTTTCCAAAGAGCTAGAAAGGTTCTTAACAAAGTCTACCTCCTAAGAACCATAAAAGTTCTTAACCTGAGAGCTGTAAATTTGTGGGGGGTTTAAAGGTTTTGATAAATGTGTTTTTCCTTTTTAATTTTTATGCATTAAAAACTATTCTGAGAAGTGGTTCATAACCTTTACCAAACTGCTGTGATTTGAAAAACAAAAGTTTAAGAATCCCTCCATTAGAGATAGAAGGGACCTCTGAGGTTTTACACTGAGGCACAGAGAGGTTAAATGACTTGTCCATTTATTGCATGGGTAACAAGCATCAAAGGCAGGATTTGAACCCAGGTCCTCTGACTAGAGTTATTGACCATTTCACTGAATCACACTGCTTCCTTCTATGCTGTTGGGATAAAGTGACCTACTAGAAGGAAACTAAACAGAGGTGATTCAGAGGCCAAACTGGTCAAAACAGAAGCTTGGGATAATAAGAAAGGAACATTTTCTCCCCCTTGAGAACAGTGTCCTTAAAAATCAAATCCAAATTGAATCAAATCTCAGGCGAGCCATTTACAAGCTCATCTAAATTTACCTTGACCCATATACAGGGAGAAGTCAGACCTGAGTGTTTCTTTTCTTGCCTCTGCAGTTGGAGAATTTGGGACACCTGCACACACTATCTGGATGGATGCCTCATAAAATAGAATAACCAGTTTTTGGCTTCCAGTTTTCAGATGCAATGCGACATTTTTCAACCTTGTTGCCTCTGAGGTCAGGCAGCAGTAATTATATTGGCCTGTATAGAGATGAGGTAGAGAGTCAGTCGCTGCTCTGAGAGCAACGTGGGACAGAACATCATTTGGAGATTGGCCTGGCCAGAATCAGGGATTTGAATAGGGCAGAGACCAGACTCCTTCAGCGATGTTCATTTTAGATGTCTAGAAGTGAGAATGCCACTGTTAGAAGAGAGCAAGTGTAGCAACACCTACTTTGCTATTTTGGTGCTTGAGCTAAACTGGAGGTGTGTCTTAAATCATAGCCTCAGGCTGGGGATAAAATTAAATTAACTGGTGAACAGGAAGAAAGAGGAAATGACTAGTAGAGGGTGGGAGAAACTCTGAATCTTCTTTGGTTAAGGAGGTAATCTCCCCTTCCCCAGAAAAACAGCTGTGATACCTGCCTTTTCAGTGACTGATCAGAGCAAAAGGGGGCTGTCGTAGGGGCTGGGAAGAAAGATTTATTTGCATTGGGAAGATCAGTCCCAGCCACACTCAACTCTTCCATTAGAAATGGCAAGGAAGGGCTAGGGCTTTCTTTGCATTCCTGGGAGGGAAAGCTGCGGGAATGGTTCTCTTTCCCCTTTGATGTTGTTTTATGCTTGTGAAAAATTCACTAGGAAGAATATGAGCTGATTCACAGTCCAGCCCCATTTTGAAAGACAGGTTATGTGGGAAGATGACAGAGTGCCAGGCTTCATGAGAAACAGACTCTGTGAGATCCCACTCAGAAATAATAGCAGACAGGAAAGAAATGAACATACTAGGAATTATCACAAGGTAATTAAAACTCGCCGAAAAGATAATAAACAATCTAGGGAAAAAGCTGAATATAGTAGGGGGAAAAATACTATGGAGTAAAAAATGCCAGATGATCAAGGCTCCAACAAGAGTAAATGCCTACTGTGTTACAGGGCAGGTAGGTGACTCAGTGGATAGAGTGCCAGGCCTCGAGTCAGGAAGATTTATCTTCATGAGTTCAAATCTAGACTCAGACACTTATTAGCTGTATGACCCTGGGCAAGTCACTTAACCCTGTTTGCTTCGGTTTCCTCATTTGTAAAATGAGCTGGAGAAAGAAATGGCAAAAACCACTCCATTATCTTTGCCAAGAAAACCCCAAATTGGGTCACAGAGTCAGAAACAACTGAACAACAACTGTCTGACAGGCACTATGTTGGTGATACAAAGACAACAATGCATAGCCAGTACTGGAAAGAGTAGCCAAGGAAGAGCAGGTACAGGAGGGAGAACAGTTCTCAGTAAGAGGCAGAAATGAAAGGAGTGAAAAAAGAAAAGGTTAGGTCTGGATAGGTGTGGAGTGGGGCATTTAGTAGGTATGATTGAAAGAGATGAGAGTGAAGAAGCTGGAAGTTGGGGATGAGGAATGGGGAACCGCGTTTGATTTCAGCTATCAAGGTTTTAGAATCACGAAAATGAGAAGAGGATGGGAAGTATACTAACCAGTGAGGAATGAGTCCAGGCAGAGGACCAGTGCTTGGAGAGATGTCTTTTGAGGGAAACAGATAATGAGACTGTTCAAGGTCTTTTTTTAAGATCCGACCACTTGGCAGGTGGTGATATTTAGACGAGTCCTGTGAGGCTTCAGGAGGCCTCAGAGCAGACAGGAGCTGGTGAAGGTATGGCCCCAAAGCATCCATTCAGAAGGTGGGAGGTGGCAGTGGAAGGTCTAGTCTTGAGATAGTCTCGTTAACACTGCAGAAGGCCTTGGAGTTTAGAGATCAGAGGGAGGTAAGCTGGATCTGGGACTGACCTGGGGCTCTCTGACAAGAAAATGTCCAAGGCTATAAGCAGCAATGTTTCAGAGAAGATGCAAGGCTATCAAAACACAAGGGACACTTGACACTTACTAGCTGTGTGACCCTGGGCAAGTCTCTTAACCCTCATTGCCCCCCCACTCCCCCCCCAAAAAAAACCACAAGGGAAAGAGATGATAATAAACCATACTTTACACAAAAGTTTCTTCTACTTTGGAAAAGAGTCTCACAAAAACAGAGGTTGCTATTACAGTTACAGTAGATGACAAGTAATAATAATATTTTTAGTTTCATGACATTGTTATGATTACTTCTCATCTACTATAATGGCAAGCTTGATCCATTACTTAGCCTCATTTCTACAGGTAGAACCTCAGACTATATGAGATGGGTCACAGCAGTCAAAATATTGCACTACCTAATGAAGAGAATGGCCTCCAGGACAGTGACTAGAATACTCAAGAACATGGTATATAATAATCATTTGAAAAACTGGGATGTTTATCCTGGAGAAAGAAGACTTGGGAGGTGGGGAGGGGCATGAGAATTGTCTGTAAATATTTGCAAGGCTGGCATGTGGAAGGAAGATTAGATTTATTCTGTTTGGCACCAGATGGCAGAAAAAGGATTAGAAGGACAGATTTGACCTCAATGTAAAGAAGAAAGAAAGAGACAGACAGACAGACAGAGGAAGGGAAGGGAAGGGAAGGAAGGAAGAAGAAGAAGAAGAAGAAAGAAAGAAAGAAAGAAAGAAAGAAAGAAAGAAAGAAAGAAAGAAAGAAAGAAAGAAAGAAAGAAAGAAAAGCTTCCTAAGAATTTGCACAATTCATGTTATGCTGTAGTCATCATTGTAGCTGAGATATTCAATATGAGCATTTACACATAGGAAATCAGCAAACTACAAATTGGCTTGATTTATTGTTTTGTTGATTATCTAAATTTAAGAAAGTGATGGAGAAATATTAATAATACAAATTAAATTTAGAAGTGTGTCATGTGTACTTTTTTCCACTGGAGAGCCAGCTGTTAAACGTTTACTGCAACACTCTTGGTAATACATATATGAAAAGGGTTTCCTTGAAAATCAGTAGATTTCCACTCACTAGAAATATTAAGCCAAAAGTTAGACAACATCCTGCTGAAAATTCTATAGAGGGGATTTTCCAAAGAGTATAGGTTTTTTGACTAGAGGGCCTGAGGCTCCATTAGCTTGAAATTTTGTGATTCTTTACAATAAAATAAAGGAAAGCAGAGGAGGGGGAAATTTCTAAAATTTGTGTAGATATTAAAAATATATAAGACAAAAGAATGATAGAAATGGTAATGGTAATTGAGCTGGTTTTAAAAATACCTATGAAATGGATAAACAAAAATTATCAAAAAGAGAGAACACTAAAATTGGGGGCAGCTAGGTGGAGCCCTGGATTCAGGAGGACCTGAGTTCAAATCCAGCCTCAGACACTGACACTTACTAACTGTATGACTCTGGGCAAGTCATTTAACCCTCATTGCCCCGAAAAGAAAAAAATAGAGAGAACACTAAAATAACCTAAATAAGAAATGAAAATAGGGAAATCACAAAAATTACTAAAGTAATTAAGAAAAAATAACAGATATTAACTTTATGATAGTTCATTTGAGAATGCATGTGAGATGGATTAATAAATGCAAAAACACAGAATATGACAAAACAGGAAACAGACTTAAATAGACCAATCTCAGACAAGAAATCAGAAAAGCTATTAAAAAGCTGCCCTATGCAAAACCACCCAGATCAAATAGATTCATAAAGTAGGTTTCCAACCTTCAAAGAACTACTAAATTCAGGCAGTTAGTAAATATGGAGAAAGATGACATGATGCTCAATTTTTTCTTTTTGAAAATAACTTTATTGACAATATTGTTATTTATACAACCAGAATTTCTTTCAATTTCCTTCTCACTTCAGTCTCCCAGAAAGCCATCCCAAATATCAACTAACATTTTTTAAGAGAAAAAAAGAGATAAAAAAAATCAGCAATCAACACATCAAAAAAGAGAAAACATAAGCAATGTACCCTACTGGTAATAGGGCAGCTGGGTGTCATAATGGATAGAGCTCCAGGCCTGGAGTCAAGAAGACCTGAGTTTAAATCTGATTTTAGACATTTGCTAGCTATGTGACCCTGACTAAGTCACATCACCCTGTTTTTCTCAGTTTCCTCATCCAGAAAATGAACTAGAGAAGGAAATGACAAACCATTCCAATATCTTTGCCAAGAAAATTCCAGATGGGGTTGCAAAACTTAGAGGTGACTGAAAATGACACAACAACAACAAAATACTGTTGAACATAGTATCTCTTCAAAGGACTGAAGGGGAGATGTTTCACAAATCTCTTTGAAACTAGTTTGTTCTTTCTAAATTTTCTTTGGTTTTGATGCCATGATCTCCTGAGTTTTGTGATTCACTTGACGCATAGCATAGCAAATTTTGTTCCATTTTTATTCTTCATATAACTTTGCTTTTTAGGTATATTCCAAGTAAAATCCCGTGCTCTGTTGGGATTTCGTTTTCTTATCCAATCTGTCACTCCCTTTTGTTTTATTGTATTATTTGATACATTTGCACTTAAAGTTATGAGAGCTAAGTTTATATTTTCATCCTTTTGTCTCTAATATAGGTTTTTTGTTGTTGTTATTCCTCTCACTCAGTAAAGACAAGATTTTGTCTCCAACTATTTTTGCTTAATCTACTATTACCATAGGCTCTTTTCCAAACTCTCATACCATACCCCCTCCTTCCCCATTTGTCACCCATTTCCCTTGTTTTGGAGTTTTGCTTAATTTATTGATTTTTTTCTTTATTCTTTTTATCTAAATATCTATTTCTTCCCTCTCTTTTTTCTCTCAGTTAAATGGTTCAGTAAAATTTGCCTTCCTTTCTTCAAATTTCTCTTCAACTTCTAATATGATTTTTATGCCTTTTTCTTTTAAAAAAGGATATATTTCCCTCATTCTCTTCATTAATTCTTTTTATTTCTATCTATTGTATTCCTATTTTGTGGTCCTTATACTTATTTATTCTGCGGAAGCTAAGTGGTGTAATGGATAGGGTGCCATCCCTAAAGTCAGAAAGACAGCATAGTGGATAGAGCTCCAGGCCTGGAGTCAAGAAGACCTGAGTTAAAATCTACCCTCAGAAACTTACTAGCTATGTGACCCTGTTTGCCTCAGTTTCCTCATCTTTAAAATAAGCTGGAGAAGGACATGGCAAACCACTCCAACATCTTTGCCATGAAAACCCCAAATAATCAAAGCTATCCGTTGCCATATGAAAAAATGCTCTAAATTGCTATTAATTAGAGAAATGCAAGGTACACCTCACACCTATCAGATTGGCTAATATGAAAAAAAAGAAAAATAATAAATGTTGGAGAAGCTGTGGAAAAATTGGAACACTAATGCATTGCTGATGGAGCTGTAAACTGATCCAACCATTCTGGAGAGCAATTTGGAACTATGCCCAAAGCACTATGGGACTGTTCATATACCCTTTGACCCAGTAATACCACCACTAGGTCTGTATCCCAAAGAGATCATAGAAGAGGGAAAAGGACCCACATGTACAAAAATATTTATAGCAGCTCTCTCTGTGGTGGCAAAGAATTGGAAATTGAGGGAATGCCCATTAATTGGGGAATGGCTAAACAAGTTGTAGTATATGAATGGAATACTATTGTGCTGTGAGAAATGATAAGCAGGAGGATTTCAGAAAAACCTGGACTTAAGTGGACTGATGCTGAGTGAAGTGATCAGAACCAAGAGAACATTGTACACAGTAACAGCAACATTGTGTGATGATCAATTGTAATGTACTTAGCTGTTCTCAGCAGTGCAATGATCCAAAATAATTTCAAAGAACTCATCACAGAAAATGTTCTCCACAACCAGAAAAAAGACCTGTAGATTGTGAATGCAGATTGAACCATACTGTTTCTACTTTTTGGCTGGTTTTTTCCTTCTTTTTTGAGGTTTTTCCCTTGTGCTCTGATTTTTCTTTCACAATATGACCTATCCAGAAATGTTTAATGTGATTGTACATATACAACCTATATCAGATTGCTTTCTGTCTTGGGGATGGGGGAGAGAAGGGAGGATGGGAGTAAAATTTGAAACTAAAAATCCTATGAAAACAAATGTTGAAAACTATCCTTACATATAACTGGAAAATGATAAAATACTTTTATAAAAAAAAAGAAAAGCCCAAATGAGGTCATGAAGAGTCAGAAACAACTGAACAACTAACTTTATTTATCCCTTCTTTAGTCACTATATTCCTTGTGGAATTAAAGTTTTTTTAAACACCTATTTTGAGTTCTCTCTTCTAAACAGTTTCCATGTTATTTCTGTTTAGATGTTGTCCCATGGACCCTTTTTTTCTGTTGTGCATCAATCCTAGTGTAATTCCTACAGGAGACAGAGAGGATAGAAATATCACCCTGTGGGTAGATTTTTTCTTTTCCCTACTTGCCATGAAATCTCTCTGAGCCCAGGTCCTCTGGATCCTTCTGGATTGCTCCTAGAAATTCTGACTCTTTCTTGTGAGGAAGGATGCTATTCACAGAGGCACAATACTATCTTAGAGGTAATTGTCCCTCAAAGTATCAAATCCCTGAATATATAATGTTATATACACTGAGATACTCATCTCTCAATATAAACTATCTTTGTCCCCCATGGGAATATTCTTTAGTGCACTAGTATTAGTGTTATTATTAGTATCCCCACTACTGAATCAAGATTTTCCCCTTTCTTGATTTCAGTCTTTCCCTTTGCCACCTCACCCATTCAACCCAAAGCCTTTTCTTCTTCCTAAGAGACTAAAGGAGTTATTTTTCCCTTAACTGTTTAAAACTGACTTGATTAATGTATATCACACTCTATTCCCCTCTATCTTCTTCCTCTCTTCTCTCATTTTATAAGCCCTCTTATTATGCAAAAACAATATCAATTAAAAAATCTTTTATTCACCTGTAGATTGGTTGTCAGAAGGTTTTGGTCCATGGAGTTTCAGGTTTGTTCTTCTAATTCTATTTAAACTCCACCTGCATTCTTATAACCCTGTGTACTTTTAAAAATCAATCTTTTCATGGTCCTTCTGTTCTTTTGGTGGTGGTGTCATTTTAATCCCACAGGAGTCTTTTTCTTCCTTTTATTTCTAGAGTAATTTGTTTCCTTACTTGCGACTTCCTTGTTTGCTGTATTTGTTTACCTTTCTTGTGTTTCTGTTGTCTGTAGCAAAACAAATAATCAGCCCACTTGTGGGATTTTGGGAGGAATGTCTGAAATACCTCTTTTTTATTGAAAGTTCATGTTTAGGCTCAAGTTTTCAGGGTAGTCACTTTGTGAGTGCCTTTGCTCTTCAGAAAAAAAATATCCTATTTCCTTCTGAATGTTCCCTGATGAGTACAGAAGGTCTGTCTTATGTTTATTTTTAGAATTTGCTGCTGGTCATTTGAATTGTTAAGTTTAGCCACTATGCGTCTTGAAATTTGTAGCATAGGGTTTTTATTTTTCTAAAGGTAATACTTGAACTTGAAATTTGCATTTCCTTTTCTGTGTTCAGAATTTTGGATAGTTTTCTTGTATTATTTCTTGCATTCGGGTTTTTTGTTTTTTGGGGTTTTTTTGCAGGGCAATGGGGGTTAAGTGACTTGCCCAGGGTCACACAGCCAGTAAGTGTCAAGTGTCTGAGGCTGGATTTGAATTCAGGAACTCCTGAATCCAGGGCCAGTGCTTTATCCACTGTGCCACCTAGCCGCCCCCTTGCATTCAGGTTTTTTAATTCATCATGTTCTTCTACAAGACCTATGCTTCTTAAATTGCATCTACACACCCTGTTTTCCTTGTTATAGAGATCATTCCTTCTTTTAGCATGACTGCATTTTGCTTTCCTTCTTCCAGATTGTCCTTCACATCTGCGCATTTGTATCACCAATCAATTGTTCTGTCTTTTGTTTCCTTGTAGAGAATTGCTTTGGATTCAAGTTTGGGGATTCTACCAATTATTTGTGCTCTGCAGGGTGTATATTCTGCTTTCACAATTCTTATTCTCCTTGAACCATTCAGGAACATCCAGCTGTGGTTCTCTGCTTTCTTAGGAAACCACTGGGTCCTCTGCCTCATCAGGTGTTGATTCATTTCCCTTTGTCTTGCAATTCAGAAGTGTTTGGGTATGTTGATATCTTAGAGGCCACCTTCCCTTCCATTATTAATAGCTTTCCCAGTTGAGTTAACTGCTTGTGCTTGGGGGGTTTTTTCCTCTTCGGTTTTCTTTTTCTTTTTCTTTTCTCCTCACCATCTTCCCAATCCATGGAGAAGTCAAGAAATACAAAACTCATTACAAAAATAAAGTCAAACAAAACAAATTTCTGCATTAACCATGTTTGAGAGGAAAAAATAGCCTTCAATGTGTACTCTGGATCCATCAGTTTACTCTCTGGAGGTGGATAGCATGTTTCCTCATGAGTCCTTTTTTGATTTGTGATGGGTATTTGTGTTGATTAGAGTTACTAAACCTTTCACAGATGATTATCTTTATAAAATTACTGTTACTGTACCTGGTTCTACTCACTTCAGTCTGTATTAGTTCATGCAAGTCTTCCCATGTTATTCTGAAATCATTCCTTTCATCATTTCTTATATCACAATAGTATTCCATCACATTCATATACCATAACTTGTTCAGCCATTCCCCAACTGAGAACCATCCTCTGAACTTCTACTTCTTGCCACCACATAATGATCCAGCTAGTAGCGGTATAACTGGGTCAAAGGGTGTGCATAGTTTAATAGTTTTTTGGGAATCGTTCCACATTACTTTCTAGAATGGTTGGGCTAGTTCACAGCCCCAACAATGTTGCATTATATTTTCCTATATCTTCTTCAGAATTTGTCATTTTCCTTTTCTGTCATCTTAGCCAGTGTAATAGGTATGAGGTAGTGCCTCTGAGTTGTTTTAATTTCCATTTCTCTAATTATTAGTGATTTAGACTATTTTATATGACTATGGATAGCTTTAAATCCTTCGTCTGAAAATTATCTGTTCATATCCCTTGACAATTTTTAATTTTTTTTAATTTAATATTTTATTTTTCCCCAATTACATGTAAAAATAATTTCAACATTCTTTTTTTCAAATTTAGAATTCCAAATTCTCTCCCTTGCTCCCTTCCCTTCAAATGTGCTTGAGATTTTTAGCTGAGATTTCTCTCTTCTGAGAATTATGGTAAGTTCAGACTTTTTTTCCTTATATTCCCCTTTCCCTCACTTTCTTACTCTTTCCGCTTTGATGAAGAAGCCCAACAATTCCCCTTATTACTCCCCTTCACCTAAAAAAAATCCCTTATAACAAAGATTTTTAAAAAGAATAAGAAAAAACCTGCAAAAGTATTGCTATCAAAATATATCAAAAGTGTGATGTGATTTACATATAATTCTTCACACACCTTTGGACTCCTATCTCTGCAAAAGGAGCTTGGGAGGGAGAAGGTGTCTTCTGGTATCTCTTCTTCAGGGACAAACTTGGTTATCACAATTTCAATTGTTTTCTGAATATTCTTTCCATTTACAGCATTGCTGGCCATATATCTGGTTAGCTGAGTGGTGCAGTGGATAGAGCGTCAGGCATGGAGTCAGGAAGACCTGAGTTCAAATATGGCCTCAGATACATACTAGCTGTGTGAGCCTGGACAAGTCATTTTACCAATTTGCCTCAGTTCCTTCATTTGTAAAATGAGCTGGAGAAGGAAATGGCACGGAACTTTAGTATCTTTGTCAAGGAAAGCCCAAATGGGGACGTGAACAACGATGACCATATATTTATATTGTTTTCCTGATCCCACTTACTTCATTTTGTACCAACTGATATTATCATACTCATTGTTCTTACAGCACAGAATTAAGATTCCATTACCTTGGGGCAGCTAGGTGGTGCAGTGGATAGAGCACTGGCCCTGGATTCAGGAGGACCTGAGTTCAAATCCAGCCTCAAACACTTAACACTTACTAGCTGCGTGACCCTGGGCAAGTCACTTAACCCCAATTGCCTCACTAAAAAAAAAAAAAAGATTCCATTACCTTCATGTTCCACAATTTATTTAGCTGTTCCCCAATTGAGGTAAAATGCATAACATTTTAATGTTTCTTCATATTTCTGTGATTTGCTTGTTACTAAAGACCCAAATTTTAAAAGAAAGATTATTATAACAATTCAATGCTTGTCATTTTGGCTCAGGTCTGATCTCATTATTCTCATTTAATAAATAGAAGCACAAAAGTGGACAAAGAATATGAGACAGAGTTGACACATTGTGACAGCCAGTCTGTCCACAGCATGCTCACTTGTGTGTTTTTTTTTTCTTTCTTCCAGCTGTCTTCACAATTGATTGTGTCTAATCTATCAGCCCTAGTGGTTCAAAATGACCTACTAACTATAAGACCAGCTGAGCCCCTTTTCTAGGATTTCAATCTTATAAAAGGAGAACTGAACAATTAGGAATATATCCCTGCCTATGGTTAGGTGGAACTAATATAGTAAGACTTTTCTGCATAGCCACAACAAAGCCACATCCCTCTATTATCATTAAGTACCCAGACAGGTTTGGGCTTTCCTAATGCCAACCTTCTTGCCCAAAGCACTTTACTCCTCCTTTCTCCACCACTGGACCCAGGCAGAATTAAACTCTACCCAGCTATAATAAATAGAAGCACAAAAGTGGACAAAGAATATGAGACAGAGTTGACACATTGTGACAGCCAGTCTGTCCACAGCATGCTCACTTCTGTGTTTTTTTTCTTTCTTCCAGCTGTCTTCACAATTGCTCCATAACTTATTGCTACATGTGAATGCTCTATATATTTCTTCCTTGAATGCCTCAATTCTTCATAACCATTCACCACTCAAATATCAGGCTTCTTTTCTTCTCCAGATCTCGTTCAAGAGTAGAGCCTCAGATCTCAGTCCCAACTCAAGAGCTAAGTCCATGTTTCATGTAACTGATATCTTCTGGCTGTGAATCCTCTTCTGCCATCTTGGCATGAGATAATGGAGAGAGTGACACTAAATATGAGTTTATTAAAATCCTTTGATAGTAGATCTACAGGGCAGCTAGGTGGCTCAGTGAGGGCTTCAAGTCAAGAAGACCTAGTTTAAATCCAGCCTCAGACTACTAGCTGTGTGACCCTGGACAAGTCACTTAACCATTTTTGTCTGTTTCCTCCTCTGGAAAATGAGCTAAAGAAGGAAATGACATGTCACTCCACTATCTTCACAAAAACCCCAAATAGGATTACAAAGAGTTGGATATGAATGACCGAACAACAACTTTAGATCTACCAATTCTTACTGATCTATTAGCCCTTCTTTCCTGAAATTTTAGAAGGAACAAATTGACACCACACTCTATCACCACAGTATAATGAAGAAGGAAGAAAATGAGTATTTAGTAAACACTTAGTACGTTCCAGTATGTGCTAAGTGCACTGTGCACAACAACCCTAGGAGGTAGGTGCTATTGTTACCCTGATTTCACAGTTGAGGAAATGGAGCAGAGAGACTTGGATTTAAGCTGACACAGACTCCTCCCACACTGGGAAATTAATTTTTCACCAACCTCAATCTTTGCCTCCAGGATAGTGTTGGGTAAGTAAGCACCTAAAGGATTAGGGATCAGCTTTCTCTGCTAGTTAGGGTTTTTGTTGTCAGCCTATAGAGAGAGTTTTTCACATAATTCTTATTTGGGAGACTTTTGAGAGATTATGAGAATTGGAGATAATATTTAGTTTTCTATCTTTCTATCATAAAAGTTTTTTATTATTTTTCTCTTTTTGACTCTCTATTTAGAATTTTAGTTTCCCAAATTACATGTAAAAACAAATTTTGACATCAACGTTTTTAAAACTTTGTGTTCCAAATTCTCTTCCTCCCTCCCCACCCCACCCAAGAACTCAAGCAATTCAATACAAGTTATACTCTTTATCTTTTTAACCATGTATTCCAGAAGTCTCCAATTCTTTCTATGAGGCAGGCATAGTTTTGATAATCAAATCTAACAAACGTAAGACGGAAAATGAAAATTTCAGGACAATATCACTAATAGTTATTGACACAAAAAATCATTAGACTAATCATTAGCAAACAGAATACACCAATTTACCAAAAAAATCATCATGACCAAGTAAGATTTATAACAGAAATGAAAAGATAGCTAAAATAATAAGGAAATGATCAATATAATAATTAATTAAAATAATACAATTATAACAATAGATATGATCAATAGATCCTTCACAAAATTCCTTTGGGTTCTTGGAGGCTATGTCATGGGAATAAAAGTTACAAAGAACCTGCAACTGGAAATGAATTGTTTTGACTCCCTTTCTTGCCAGTACTATGCCCTTTACTGTCTTTTTGCCTTAATGCTGGACCTAACATTTCTAAAACTTGTTAAATGTTGTTGTTGTTCAGTCGTTTCTAATTCTTAGTGACCACATTTGGAGTTTTCCTGGCAAATCTACTGGAGTGATTTATTATTTCTTTCTCTAGCTCATTTTATAGATGAGGAAACTGAGGCAAGCAGAGTTAAGTGACTTGACCAGGGTCACACAGCTAGCAAGTGTCTGAGGTCAAATTTGAATTCAGATCATCCTGACTCCATGCCTGGCTCTCTAACCACAGTGCCACCTAGCCGTCCATATTCCTGTAGATATGCTTAACAAAGTGAGAGAATACCATGCTTTCCAGGTCAATTTGCTTTATGTGTCAATGATAATAGTTCCCAGGTCTTTCTCACTCCAGGTCTGGTACTCTATCCACTCCCCCACCTAGTTGCCCCCTATTTAACCATGTTAAATAGAAGTGGTAAAAGTAACAGCATTGCTTTTTTTTTTTTTAAGTGAGGCATTTGGGGTTAAGTGACTTGCCCAGGGTCACACAGCTAGTAAGTGTTAAATATCTGAGGCCGGATTTGAACTCAGGTACTCCTGACTCCAGGGCCAGTGCTCTATCCACTGCACCACCTATCTGCCCCTACAGCATTGCTTTTTGATGGGAACTACCTCTATTGTTTCTTCACTGCGTGTAATGTTAGCTGTTTGCTTCAAATATATACCTTTTATTATCTTAAGGAAAAATACTTTTGTCTCTCTTCTTTTTAATGGTTTTCATAGATGTCATACTACTTGCTCTGAGGGAGTATCAGAAGATGTAACAACAGAAATAACACTGTTAAATGAGACATAAAAAGCAAGGTATGGACTCACAAGCATGTTTGCTATTGTGATAAAAAAGAGCCAGTACAGTCAAAATTGAAGAGGCATTTCTAATAGATGGGGAGATTCACTACAACCTCCTATTTAGGGATTACATTGGACTGATTTTATCAAGGCCCAAAACACTACAGAGCCTTCTGGAAGAGGTCTTCATTCATTTAAAGGACTTTTTAAATGGCCTGATTGTCCACACAAGAAATAGTGCCTACATTCCAACATAGGTTTGTATATATTCCCTACAGAGCTTGTCCAAACAAAATGTAAATCTGGAACACACAGTACAGGTAGTATATAGTAACTGGGCCCAGGGTTCAACAAGAGGAGGAAGACTTTCAGAAGTATTTTCAGTATATTACAAAGTTTTTTGGCTGATTTCCATCTTCCTATAAAAGTAAAGGTACATATTTTCAATACTAACACATTACCACTAGTGCTAAATGTGAGGAGATATGGAATACCACTATCTCTAAAGAACTAAGATTGACATCACAGGGAACAATGGAGAGGTGCATGGTGAGGGTGAGCAGACTACACCATATAACTAATAAGTAACTCCAAAGAAGAGTAATGAGAAATTTTATAAAGGAATTGTATGATAGGAAGAAAAAATGCAATAAGAGTAAGGCATTATAGTCAAAATAGTTTGCTGGTATCCTTTGATATTGGGGGAAAATGAGGAATGCTTTTAGGACATTGGGTAGACTCTGCATTATGAACTTTGGGGAGGGCATGGACAAGAGTTGCACAAGTTAGGTGGATATGGTTGGGTTTCAATCCGTATCATTGGATGGAATTTCCAAATCAATGAGATTACATATCTCAGATTTGAGTATTTGAGTAATGAAGGGTTAAAGAAAACTATGTACAAATAATCTGGTACCATATCTAGAAAATTCAAAAGATTCAAAAACATTAATTGAGCTAATAAATGACTTGGGCAAAGTAGCAAGGTGTGATTTTTTAAATCTAAATGTGCCTTAAATTACAAGCTTTAGCACCAGTCTTTGGGGATTAAGCATTTATTAAAGCATACTAAGTATTAGAAAAAAGAGAACACATGGAGTTCAGAAAGTTAGGAAAAGGCCTATATAGCCTAGAGTTCCAGTCTAGTCAAGTTCTTCCTCAAGTCCTCCGTCACAAGCCTGCTTCAATCATGAACTCCCTCAAACTGAGTGTGGAAACTTTTTATAGGTCCAGAGCATGGGCAGTCCTTACACACTGCTTCAAGCTGCATTGGTTAGCATCATCCAAATCCATTGGTTCACTGGACTTGAAGGTGGTCTCCAGTTAAGTTCAAAGTCTTTAGCTTCTGAGAACAATACCTTCTTAAGGGCTAGCCAGGTGTGCTTACAATCTAGTTAACCTGAAGTAGGCTAATCAGTAGTCAATCACTCTTACTTAATTCAATCAGTTTAGATTAATCTCCAGGTGGGCCTTTGAGTATCTGCTAAATCCCATTATTTTATCACAAAGGTAAACAAAGAAGTTTATTTTTATGTATCACTAATAAAAATCAGGGGAAACAATGGCAGAAAGAGGAATATCATTTACAATTACTATTTGAGCATTAACCTACAGGTGAAACTTACTACATAGTAAAGCTATTTATTTGATAGAAATAGAGAACTGAACAATTAGAGCTATATCCCTGCACATGGTTAGATAGAACTAATATAACAAAAGAAAAAAATCTATAATAGAGATTATATAAAAGAAAATCTGTACTTCCCATTGTGCTAGGAAGCAAGCCCTAATCTGCTAGATTTTAAGATACATTGTCCACAAGTCCTAAAAGTTAGGTCTAATTGAACAGAGAATGAGATTGTGAATTTCCACAAATTGCTGTGTTGGCAATGTTGTATGTATATTGTCAGAGCAAAATGGCAGGACTGGAGGAAGTAGAAGTAGAGCCATGTTATAGAGATGACAGTGAGTGCCAGATCATGGAGTTGATCAGGATCCAAACGGTCTAAATGAATAGGCTATTGGCCAAGTTATGATGGGATGTGAGCAAGGAGAAATTTCCAAGATCTTGCAATACCACACAAAACTCTATAGAGTTGTAGAGATCATGGTGACAACCTCATGCTATGCAAAGCAAATGGCAGAGACCATGTAGGAACAGAAAATCAGCTAACTCCTGACATATAAAGCATGAGGTACTTTGCATGAAGTACTCTAACCTGCAGAGATTTTTCTGTTTTACCTGGTTTATAAGCAGGAATCTAGAGTAGAAAATTTTAATTTACTATTCTGGGGAAGAAAATAGTAGGAGGAATGGCTGCTGATAACATTTCCTTTGTCTATTTTTCCATCTCTGTTCTGATCAGGTAGTCTTACTAATTCTGTGTTCTAGTTAGTCTAGTTTTCTATTGGTATGGTACTAACTGAATAGCTTGCCCCGAGTTGACTTTAGAAATATCTAGTCTTTGACATTAATTAGGAGCATAATGAATTGAAACAAGCTATATACCAGAGAAGTATGGATATAAATTCATGAGGGACTAGTGCTGTCTGGCATATGGGCAATATGTCAATATTTTCCAAGTTAATTCATAGATTTATTACATTATCCATCAAAATATCAGTAACAATTCAAATAATTAAATAAAATGGTAACAAAATAGGTAAGAAAAATGAAACTGGAGGAAAATAAATATTTCAAAATATAATATAAAATGCTAATTATTAAAAAATGTTACTGAACTAAAATAGAAAAATATATCAATTAATCAGAATAGAGAAATATCAGAAATAAATAATTTTGAGATCCATCTTTGGGAAAACAGATGAAAAAACAATAGGAAAGTTGTTATGGGCTGAATATTTTCAGGAAAATCATATGACAATATGGTGAAAATTAGTTTTCATTTACATCTCACACTATGTACCACAATTAATTCCAACTATATCTGTGATCAACATTTTAAAACATCATAAATATTCCCCAAAAAATGTAATATATTTTCTTAATTGTGGAGAGAAAAAATTGTATTAGAAAGAATATAGACTTGATTACATAAAAATTAAAAGATTTTGTACAAGAAAATGCAATATTTCACAAAGAAATAGATTAGAAATATTTCATAATATACATGTAATTAAAAATTAGCATTCAGAATCTACTTGGTACAGAAACACATTTATAAGAACAATTTCTAATAAGTAGTTCAACAATAGGGACAGATGAATTTCTAAAGAGGAAAAACAAATTGCCAATAAGTGTTGGAAAAGTATGCAAACACTCTAATCAGACAAATTTGAGATGATACCTTAAATCTATTAAATTGGCAAAAACAATATTAAAATTATAAGATTTAATGTTAATATAGTTGTTGAGAAATGAACTCATTAGTGTGATTGTAAATTGGTGCAAATTTTCTGAGGAGCAATTTGGCAATTAAAGGAAGAGGTACAAAATCAATCACATACATTGACCTAAAGATACTAATACTAGTATTACATCTAAATGAAAAAAGGAATTTTTTAAAAAGGAAAAGAAAGACAGTTGTACAAAAATTCTTGCATTTATTTTATTTGGAATAGTGGAAAACTGGGACAAACTACATGTTCATTGAGTGGGGAATGAGTGATTATGATCTATCAATGTAATAGAATATTATTGCCACTATAGAAAAAATGAAATATATGAATAATATAATGAAATATTAAAATGTTGCAAACAGAAGGTAGAATTAATAGAATAACTCACATTAATTAGTGATACATAAAAACAGAAACAATAAAACTATAAGTCATTGTTCAGTTATTTTCCAGTCCCATCCAACCCTTCATGACTCTGTTTTGGGGTTCTCTTAGCAAAAATACTGGAGTGGATTGCCATTTCCTTTCCCAGCTAATTTTACAGATGAGGAAACTGAGGCAAACAGGGTTAAATGACTTGCTCAAAGTCATACAGCTAATAAGTTTCTAAGACCAGATTTGAACTCAAAGATGAGTCTTCCTGACCCTAGGCCTGGCACTCTACCCACTAGACCATCCAACTGCCCTAGTACCTTACCCTCTCCTGAAGAGTCCAATGTGCTGTGTGAAAATTTCTTTTAATTGTGCCCCTCACCCAAATCAGCAATCCATGGTGAAGGCCCTTGCCCATCACTTTGTGCCACCCCTCCAATAACTAGCTGGCAAGTAAAGCTTCAGGCTCACAGCTGCCTTGGTGCCTGCCAGGGTGGCATCTGAACTTCACTAAAGCTAGTACAGAAAGCTAAAATTCAAAACAAAAGCCAGTAATCCTGGACAAGTCCCCAAAATATCACCCTCTAGGTATGATTTGGGAAGATCTGTTTTGATCAATGTACCCTTATTCCAGGGAATCTAGATTTTTTTTTAAAAAATCATCAAAGTATCTCTAGACTCACATGGGGCCAAGTTCATATCTTAGAAGCCTCCCAGTAATTATACGATTTGTCTTATGTTCTTGCCCAGAATTCTCCAGGGAACATCTAAATTGGTCTCATCTAATTGTCCTCAGTCTTCTTGCAACCAAGATACTAACATAGAACTTGGAACGTGGATCATAAAACCAAATGAAATAGAATACAGAAAAGGCTCATTTATAAGCTCACAGACAACTGAGAAAACCTTACCTCTCTGTTGGGCCCCATTTACCCGAAATGTCAGACCCTGACCTCTTGTCCCTGAGTTCAGGGCTCCAAATGTTCTTTTTCATCTTTCCCCTTGGTGCTTACTTCATTCTGCTAGCATTGTCTCTATTCCTTGAAGTCTATATAGTTCCTTTATCTCTTTGTAGCCCATGTGCAGCTTGATACCAAGAGCAGCCAGATGGCACAGTGCATAGAATGAGAGGCCTGGAATCAGGAAGACTCATCTTCCTAAATCCTAATCTGGCCTCAGATGCGTACAAACTGTGTGACTCTTCTGTTCCCACTGAGGTTTACAGGCTCTGTAATTCTGCAGCACTGATATACCATTATTACTACTGCCATTGCTATAATTTCTTCAGCCAAATGTTACAACTTTTTTGGAATAAGCCAAGTCCAGGCTAATATAACTTTGGGAATAATCAATACGTTACCAGCTCTTTCATTAGTCGGGTCCACAACCATGCCTAGAAGGCACAAAAAAGAATCCTTCAGGAAACTAGAAAGACTTCTAATCTTTCTGGCCCCAACTGGCCCCAACTGGCCCCAACTGGCCCCAACTGGCCCCAACTGCTATTCTCTAGCCCTCCCTCCAAGCTACATTGGGGCAATTGAATTAATTCCATTCACTTCTTCAGTCATTTAATAGATATTTTCTAGGTACCTACTATATGTCAGACTGTGATAAGTGCTCAAATACAAAGAAGAGCAAAAGATAGTCCTTGCCTTCAAGAAGCTTACAATCCAATGGGGGAAAGTAACAGATAAAAGGAAGTTGAAAAGCTGGGGGTGGGGGAGAGATGATGGAGAAATCCAGAGGAGCATAGCAGTGTGGGAAACAAAGAGATGGCTTACCTGGGGCTCTCTTTAGATGGAGGTTCTGGATGGAGCTCTATGCTTTCTTCTCTCTGATCAGAGAGAGGAAGAGGCCCCAGGGGCAGAAGGTACTATTGAGGTGTGAGTACCAAGCTTCCTGGGACATGATGCAGAAGCCCAGAGGAACATAACCAGATGGGAAATGCCTCAGGATTCAGCCAGTGTAATGGCTAACAATAGCTAACATTTGTATAGTGCTTACTAAGTACTGGGTACTGTGTTAAGTGCTTTAAAATATTATTTCATTCAATCCTTACAACAGCCATAGGAGGAAGGTACTATTATTGTCCCCATTTTAGAGATGAGGAAACTGAGGCAAACAGAAGTCAAAGGAATTCCATCCCCATATGATCAGTATAACCCTAATGATTCTGAGACTAGAGGAAAAACATTTGTACCCCTTTTCACTAACTTTCTCCATATCCTTTCATCACCACATTCTGTTTAAGAACAAGCCATGAAAATTAGGCCAAGGTTTGGCCCAGGCCTACAGAAAAGCACCAGAAATACCAACAGGGGAAGGGACAAAGATGGTAATCATCAACTCTGCTGCAATGGGAAGGGTCCAATAAGACTATCTATTTGTGACCCAATTTTTATTAGTATAATATAATACTCATAAATAATAATAACAAATGCTAATATAATACTAATAAATAAATAGCAGCCACCTCTACGAATTATTTCTTGTTTCCATTTCTTGGTAAACCACAAAGGATTATATAAATGCAAGTCATTGTTATTATCATGTAATATTTGTAGACCAACTGTGAAATGCATTGGGAGATCTTTGGTTTTACCCATGAAGTATGAGTTTTTCCCTTTCTTTCATCATCATCATCATCATCATCTCTCTCTCTCTCTCTCTCTCTATATATATATATATATATATGTGTGTGTGTGTGTGTGTGTGTGTGTGTGTGTGTGTGTGTATAAAATAAAACACCATTTGTCATGATGTTAATCAATAGACATTTATTAAGTGCCTACTACGTTCCAGGTACTATGCTATATAGTGTTTTGGTCCCAGAAGAATTTCTATTACCATTTACCCATCCCCTAGAAAACCAAGTTTTCCTCCTGCATATTCCACTTTCCTACAAGTCCTTTGTTCAGCCACCATATTTGTCAAACAACCCAACTGTACATTCACTACAAAGTAAACTGTGAAACAATATTTATTATGGTGTGATCTGAAAATCTCAGCATGTTTGGCAAACTGCAAATGGAATTTGTTCACATCTGGAATGACTTTTACTAGGTACTAGGTGCCTTGTCCACATTTAACAGCTGCTGAACCTCTGCATTACACTTTAGCTAAAAGTCCTCTTGTCCTGGTATCTATCAAGTATCACATTGCTAGAGGGTCAGCTCTCTGAAAAGCAGCAGAAATATGTGGTCCATCAGAGAAGAGATATTTCTTAAACTTTGTAAGGAAGTACAACAAAGAAATCCTTTTATCACTCTCAGTTACCTTTGAAAGCAATGAGAAATTTGGTAAACAACTGCCCCCCCCCAAAATTAGCAGTGTTTAGGAGAGGCATTATAGTGTAGTAGATTCAATGAAAGATTTAGAGTCATGGGAGATCAGGGTCCAAATACAACTTCCAATAATTAGTAGCTATGTGTCTATGGGTGGGTCACTTAAAGCTCTCTAAGTCTCAGTTTTCTCGTTTGTAATATGGGAATAATAGCATCTATAGAAGTTATCTCAGGGTTTGGGAGAGGTTTATATTTGTATTGAGAGAAATTACTATTTCTCTCATATTAATAAGCAATTATTGAATTAGGACCAAGGTTTTTCCCTTTTTTACTTTCTCATTCATAAATCAGCTCCTGTAGGTTATTCAGGCAATCTTTGACATACAGGACTGATAATGTGAGGAAGACTCAGATCTGTTCAAAAGGTAAACAAATTTCAGTTTAGTTGAATTGATGGGTTCCATTGTATTTTAGTCAGACATACATGGGTAAAAGTGGATTCTCCCTTTTGTCTAGATTACTCTAGATGGGGTGATATGGGTATAGATTTTTTTTTTTACCAAGACACAGAGTTATGGCCCCCAGACTCTCATTAGAAGAATAAGCCTAGGGGGCGGCTAGGTGGCGGCTAGGTGGCGCAGTGGATAAAGCACCGGCCCTGGATTCAGGAGTACCTGAGTTCAAATCCAGCCTCAGACACTTGACACTTACTAGCTGTGTGACCCTGGGCAAGTCACTTAACCCCCATTGCCCCATAAAAAAAAAAGAAGAATAGGCCTACCTTTCATTTTAATGTGCATTCTCACATTATTTATTAACCAATCAGAGTTAATTGCCACCCTCAGGAACACTTCCAGGGTCATATACTTGTCGAATGGGTTTCATGAGGGGTCTTTGGCATTCAAGAGTGCCACTGACCCTTTTATTAATTACATGTTAGCACAATGAATAAAATGATTAATGACCTAGAAACTCTGTCTCTCCAACTTTTAAACATCACAACATTTATGATATATATGTATACACATATACATGTATGTGTATCTATGCACAATCTAGATACATATATGTTATACATGGTATATGTATTGTACATGTTACTGTATAGATGGATAAGATAGATGGTAAATTAGATAGATAAGATAGATGAGAGAGAGAGATGGATAGATAGATGGATAGAGTTATGGGGCTAGAAGTTTAGGACTATTAAAGTTTAAACTGGTCAGCTAAATTAAAGGACATGGGTCTGGGGTAACTCTCCTTGAGAAGCTAAACCGAAGGATGAACACACCTTGAGAAGCAAGAGAGATAAGCCCACTGCTGCCTGAGTGGCGCCAAGAGGACAGACATAGCTCCAGAAATCAGAACAACTGAACCTCACTCAATTTCTCCCAACTCAACCCTAATAAGGGACATCCCACTCTAAGATGATCACCCCAATCTACCATCTATAAAAGCTTTTGCCTTTCTCCTATTCAAGGGGATAGGTATCTCAGAGAACCACGTCTCTGAAACTATTTCCCCTTGACAGAAGTTTGACTTCCCTCTTGATCTCCTTTCTCTAGTGCCTAAATAAAAGATTATTTTCTTCTAATTGGATTTGTGTGCAAGAGGGTGTAATTCTTTAAAGGGGAATTCCTAAGTACCCCAACACCACCCATCTCCCCCATGACAGATAGATGATAGATAGATAGGTATTTAGATAGATAGATGGTAGAAGGATAGATAAATAGATATAGATGATAGACAGACAGACAAGTGCCAGTTGGCACGGTGTTAGCACCATGTAGTATGTTGATCCTAGGTAAAAATCTATACTGCCACTTACCCATGCCACTAGTAAAGTGAACATAGCCCCAGCTTCCTTATCGCATGTTTTCAAATGCCTCCTATGGCAATCATGTAGGTCAAACCATTCAGCTGCATATTTGCCAAAAACTGTGAAATCGTGTTTATTATTCTATGGCATATATTTACATGTGTGTGTAGATGGAGAAATATGTATATATCTGTAATGTTTAGATCTGAGTGCTGCCACACTGTGCTAATCAGTGTCTCTGCCCTGCTTCTCTCTGAGATTTCCAAAGTCTTCATCCTGGGACTATCTGACCATCTGGGACTTTGGAAAGGGAAAGCCCTCTGTGTATTCATATGTATGTATGTACGTATATGCATATATATATATGTATATATATGTATATATATATATGTAAATGCTACACAAACTTTAAAATGTGATATAAATGTTAGCTTTTTTTTTTTCAGCTTTTGGGAACTCAAGTCTCCTTACTTAATTGTATTGAAAATATCATCTTTGTCTCCTTTTACCCTCCAAATATCTCTCCCCTATACTCCAGACTTCCTTTCCCTAGTCTATCTATGCTTATCAACACCACAAGCAGCCAGGAAAGCTGTCCCTTGAATGCAGCAAGTGAGGCAAAATCAAGCTTCTCACTTCAATTTTTCTTTTTCTTTTTTTCTTTCTTTCTTTCTTTTTCTTGGTGAGGCAATTGGGGTTAAGTGACTTTTCCAGGGTCACACAGCTAGTAAATGTTAAGTGTCTGAGGCCAGATTTGAACTCAGGTCCTCCCGACTCCAGGGCTGGTGCTCTATCCACTGCGCCACCTAGCTGCCCCCTTTATTATAATTTTTAAAATTTTTTATTTTTTATTTTGAACTTCAACACAAAAAAGCACTTCCATACATAGCAAAACACACACACACAAAAGATTCTCTATGAAACTATGAATTTCTATTTCATGCAGGTTGCTTTTCATTTTAAAGTATACAATAGATTCTGTATACTGCTTTCAAAACTATCCTCTTGTCTGTGCTTCCTCTTTTTGTTCCCTTCTTATTTCTTTTCCCTTATGCGCATTTTTGGTTTGTTTTTTGGTTTTTTGGGTTTTTTTTGTTTTGTAGGGCAATGGGGGTTAAGTGACTTGCCCAGGGTCACACAGCTAGTAAGTGTAAAGTGTCTGAGGCCGAATTTGAACTCAGGTACTCCTGAATCCAGGGCCGGTGCTTTATCCACTGCACCACCTAGCCGCCCCCTCCTTATGTGCATTTTTAATGTCTTAATTAACTGGTGTTTTAATGATCCTCTTTTTTTTAACATCTCTACTGTTAACCTCACCTCTCCTGCCCCAGCCCTACCCAATTAAAAAAAAAGATAATTTTTTTTAAAAACTTGGCAAAAAAATAAGCATAATTAAACTATAAATCTACATAGTCCAAAAAGATCTCTTTCTGCTCCCTGAGTCCATCATCTCCTTTTCAGGAGGTGGATAGTACACTTCATCATAGCCATCTGGAAACACCAATTGTCACTGCTTTGATAAGAACTCTTGTTTTCCAAGTTATTTTTTCTTTACAATGTGGTTGTTCTTGTACAGAATGTTCTTCTCGTTTTCCTCACTTCACTCTACATCCGTTCCTATTACCCAGGGTTCTATGAAATCATTCCTTCTGTCACTTCTCATGGTGCAATAGTATTCCATCATATTTATATACCACAATTTGTTCAGCCATCCCCCAATTATCTAAGAAGCAATATGTAAGGTAAGCACCTTAAATTCTAGATCTTTTCTTTTTCCCCTTTTCCCCTCCTCTTCAGGATCAGGAAGTTTGTTTTGCTTGGAGCTATTTCTTCCCTACAATTATCTTCTCTCTTTACCACCTCCCCCTTTCTATACCTGTTAGTTTCCTTGTTGTACATCAAAATCTTTGTGTGTATGTGTATGTACATTTAAGAGTAAGGTTAGCCAACCCTCACTCTTTTTTCCATGTCTTCAAAATCTTCTCATGAACCCCATTAATGAAAAATATATCCCCTCTTCCTCCTTTCTTCACTAGTGTATTCCTCCTCTTATCCTCCTTTCTCTTTCCATTCTTCAAACCCCCAGAACAGAACCAATCTACCCAGGATGTTGTTTTCCTTATTTAACTCTTTCAATACTCTTTGAAAACATTAAGATTCTGAAGGGGCCTTTGTTTCTTCTCCTCATCACATAGCATTTTACAATTGCTCAAATAAGTTTACCTTTGTGGATTTCACTTGATTCTTATATTTTGAAGTTCCTGCTAAGCTCTGTTTGTTGTATTGTAACTGAGGTAGTTTGTTTAGGGTCGTACACCTGATTCCAAGTCCAGTGCGCTATCCACTGCACCACCTAGATGCCTTTTGGATACCATGCACAGGGGTAGGAGCAGGGATGCAGGCCCTGCTCTCAAGGAGCTTACAATTTTATGGAGACAAAAACAGTACACAACTAGCTATGGCTCATGAAAGAATGAGATTAGTACAAATGAGAGACCGTGTCAAAGTGCTCTGAGATTGAACAAGGGGAGATCATGTTCTCCAAGGTAGGAGAGGAAGGTTCCAGAACAGCTACTTGGAGAAGGCAGCATCAAGTTTGGGCTTTAAAGGAGACACTTCAACAGAAGAGACTGGGGGAAGGGACAGGGAAATGGAGATGGTACAGACAAAAGCAAAAAGATGGAAAAGAGCAAGATGAAAAGGGGAAGGAAACAGTCCAGTGGAATTCAAATTTCATCAGCAAAATTGACAGATGATGTCGGATAATGATAATTGATCGTTAACATAGATAAATAAAGTGGAATGAGATCATTTGAATTGGTTGTAAAGGACTTCAAGCAGAAATTTTGGATATTGAATACTTAATCTGCTGCTAAAGGTACTAAATATCAATTTAGTTAAGACAAATCAATTTCTGCACCAAGAAAATGCTTTTGATCCTTTGAGAAGGGAACATTGTAAGTCATAGAGTCCTATAAATTAATTCTATTATTAGTGTTAGATTATAAAGTCCTTAAGGGCAAGGGCCGTTTGGGGCTTTTTCTTTGAATCCTTAGGGTCTTATGCATTTTAGGTGCTTCATATATGTTCATTTAATTGACCAAGACCCAGTCCATACTGTAGAAAGGGAATAGACCAGTAAGAAGTATAAACAAAGACAATGGGGGCTGGGTTGTAATAGTAAAAATCAGAACTGTTCTTTAGAACTCGACTTTTATGCTTAGGTCTTTTAATAAAGAGCTCTATTTTCTTTTAATCTAAAAAAAGGATAACAAATCACACATTTGTAATTTTGCCCTCTCTGCTATAATAAAGACTGTTCTTTGCCAGTTGGACCTTAGGTCACATAACCACAAGCTTACTCAAATAACGGACAAAATACCTAGGAAAAAAATAAACAGCTTCCTGAGTGCTGGGCTTTGTTAATGGAAACTGTGGAATTTCAAAATTGCTTTAATGGATGTGTGACCTCATCAATGTAGGTATATGTTCCGCAGTACAGATCACAACCTACCAACATCTTCTCATCCTGTGTGATTCCTGGCTACATCCTCCCATAAATTCTTCAGAGACAGTCTAACCAATGTGCCTGAGGTCTTTGTGGGGTCTCATAATGTTTATGGGCACTAATTCAGTCCTTGAACTTCCCATGTTTTATGCCTTGTTCTTACCTCCTTTCTGTTAGTATGTGTCCTTGATGAGGTCTTCAGTGCCTTTTTTTGCACATCATCCTTGGTAACATGGGAACATGCAGCAGATAACTTATACCCCAACAGCCTTTTGCCTAAAAGTGATGCCTGGGATATCAGGAATTCATCATAGAAATTCCATTAGAGATTTGTTAGCAACCAAAGTGAAAACAGGGAGAAGGAAACACTGCAGCTTCTAGGAGAGCTTCAATTACCCAGATCTGATCTTTTAACAGAGCAATAACCTTTCTTTTCACATTCCCTTTCTGAAGGCATCAAGGACTAGGCAAAGGGTCACCAATGCCTACCACATAGTAGGTTCTTAATAAATGTTGACTGATTGACTGACTTTCCTTCTACAAATCCAATTCTTTGTGTATCAACCTATGATTTCTTCAATGTAAGAAACTCCTTCCTTCTGACAATGCAAATTAGTACCTAATCTATTAGTCAGAGTCTTAGTGAATTGCCATGGGCCCAAAGTGGCTAAGTGACTTACCCAAGGTCACACAGCCCTTTCATATCAGAGGATAGACTTGAATCTAGGTCTTCCTGATCAAACAAGACTAACTCTCCATCTAGTAGAGAACTCCATTGCTTCTCATAAGCTTTCATATGGAGTTTCAAGTCATCAAACATTTATTAAGTGCCTACAGTATACCAAGCACTATGCTAGAGGCATAAAAAGACAAAAAAAAAATTAAGTAGTCCTGACCCTCCTATTATTCATGCTCTCAAAATAATGAGTGGCAGCTAGGTGACATTGTGGACAGAATACTGGACTTGGAGTCAGAAAGACCTGAGTTCAACTCTTACCTCAGACAATTATTTAGCTGTGTAAATCACTTAACCTATTTCAGCCTCAGTTTCCTAGGGTTACTATTGGGATAATGGGTATAATAATAGCATCTACTTCACATGGTTGTTGTGAGGATCAAATGAGATAGTATATGTTGAGTACTTTGCAAATTGTAAAGCTCTATACAAATGCTAGCTATTACTACTATTAATCACATATAAATAACAAATTGTGATAATATAATAATAACAGCTCAGCTTTACATAGTGCTTTATGGTTTAGGAACTTTAAAGGCCATCAAGTCCAGATGATTTTCCAGATGATGAAACTGAGAGACAGAGAGATTTTGTCTTGCTCAGAGTTAGAGAGGGCAGCTATGTGGTGCAGTGGATAGTGCCGGGCCTGGAATCAGGAAGACCTGTGTTCAAATCTGACCTCAAATACTTCTTAGCTGTGTGACCCATCATTTACTTCTTCTGAGACTCTGAGTAAGCCTATAACTTCTCAAAGACTCAGTTCCTTCATCCATACAATTGGAATGAAAGTATCTTCCCATTTTACTTCACAGGGTTTTTGTGATAATCAAATGGGAGAGTACATATGAAAGTAGTTTAAAAACTATAAAATACTATGTAAATTTGGGACATGATTATTCGGGGGTGGCAGGGGGGATGGTGAGGAGGGGAAGGATATTTGGGCTGCAAATCCCAAATCCTCCTAACCCTCAGTACAAAATGTCACTTTTACTCTTTAACAGCCCTGTAAAGTTGGATCATTTCAACAGTTGAGCTCGCCCAGAATTTTGTTATCAGAAGAGGGAATCTAACCATTGCTTCGGGTTGTTGAGTTTCCTCTGTAGTACACATTCACAAGGTCCTTTTCCTTTTAGAATTTATGGATTCTCCCTCCATAATTTTGTCCTTTTTCTGGATTCCTTCTTCTCTTAAGTAATATATAATATATATAGCAAATAAAATATATAAGCGCACATGTGCTTATATATACTGCCTTTGAATCCTTCTCTGAAGTTAAGTGACTTTCTTAGAAAGGTCAAGTGACAATAATAGCTAGCATTTATACATTACTTTAAGGTTTCCAAAGTGCTTTACAGATCTTCCCAACAATCCTGTGAGAGAGGTACTATTATTATCCCCATTTTAAAAATGAGGAAACTGAGGCACTGGGCGATTAAGTGACTTGTCCAAGGTCACATATCTAGTATGATCTTGGGCAAGCTAATATGTTTCTGAGGCAGGTTTTGAACTCCAATCTGCCTGATTCCAAGTCCCATGATCTATCCACTGTACCACCTACCTGTCTGCTCAAGATTACAGAGCTAGAGTTTAGTGACATTAAGAATTGAACTTAGATACAATAAGGAGATCAAATGCATAGGGAAAGGACACACATTAAAAAGTATTTATAAAAGCAATGGGTTTTTTGTTGTTGTAGTAAAGAACTAGACACAGAGAGACTTAACGAATTGTGTTATATTAAGGTAATGGATTATTGTTGCACTATAAGAAAGGACAAAAGGATCAGATGCAGAGAAACTTGACATGACTCATATGAACTGATGTATGAAGTAAGCAAAAGCAGGAGAACAATTTATATCCTAACAACATTGTAAAGGTAAATAACTAAAAGATTTAAGAACTCTGACCAATGAAATGACTTATTGTGACTGTTGAAGACTGATGATGAAATATTTCTCCCACATCTTGGAGGGAAGGTGATGAACTATAGGGAAGGAATGAGATATCCACTTTTAGACATGACCAATGCAATACAAATTTGTTTTACTTGACTACTCTTATGTAACAAGGGACTGGCAGAGTATACTCCTATACTTACTAGTTACAAGGAAAGACTTTTTTTGGTGAGTGCAATTGTTGTTGGGGAGAAGTGAGGAGATCAGTAGTAATGGAGGAAAAAATGAAAGAACGAAAGGAACATCAATGAATCATCTAAAAATACACAAAAGAAAACAGAAAGAAGTCCAGAAGGGTTCACAAACAAATAAGAAAGTGTTGGTGCTGTCATGTTAAATTTAATACATATTTTTTAAAAACCCAAGCTGTATTTAATAGATTCACATTTTCACATTATAAAAAAAATCCTTCTGTGCTACATCTCATTGATGTTGTCTTCTGTGATTTCTAAGGTCCTTGAGTACATAAACCCTCTCTATTTAATTTTAATGTTCCTCCAGTGCTAGACATACTATAGGTGAATGAATGATGGCTGAAATCCTGACGATTATGTGCACTCCTATAACCGTGTTCCTCTTCTGAACAATCCTTATACAAAAAATTAGAAAACTTTCCCTCCTTCCTTCCCTTCTTCCTTCCCTCCTCCCCCTCCCTCCCTCCCTTATTTCTTTCTTTCTTTTTCTCTTTTTCTTTCTTTCTTCCTCCCTTCCTTTCTTTCCTTTCTGTCTCTGTCTCTCTGTCTCTGTCTGTCCCTCTGTCTGTCTCTCTGTCTCTGTCTCTCTGTCTCTGTCTCTCTGTCTCTCTCTCGTGCATGGGGGAAAGGCTAGCATTTAGTATCTTGGCACAGAGCCTAGCTTTAAAGCTGACCCCAATTTAATGCAGCAGGCTTTGCAATGTGCTGCTGCCTGTCCATTATAGTTTGAGGCTGATTTAAAACAAGAACTTGAGACTGTTGTACATTACTGTGATCGATTGGCTGAGCCTTCCTAAAATAGGTCCTAGAATTAGAAAGCTGACACTGTTTCCAAAACAGCAATGGTGAAAGAGCTTCTCTTCTTGCCTTCTTTCTGTAAATGATAAAGGGGGGCCCTGGTTTGGGGAGCACACTCTCTTTCTCTTAAGAGCCAATAAATAAAATGAAGTGCACATCAGATGGCCCACTTGTTAAACAGTGAATGAGGAAGGAAACCAAGCCAGAGATAATGAAGAAATAAGGGCGGGGGTAAGTGGATGGGATTGGAGTTCCATGGCTGTCTGCTGGGGCTTCTGAGGAGCATTTTCTGGCAGCTAAAAAGTGGAAATGCCTGAGATGGGAAATCTTTGAAGCAAGACAGGCTTCAGTCTACAGATTTTTCCTTGGATTGAAAGAGTAGCAGGTGTCGCTCTCTCAGTCTCAACAACTTCTCTGTTTCTCCCCTCCAAACAGCTGAAGTAGTGTCTCCTCTAACTCAAGGCCGCTTTTATCTCCCAAGTGCTCTGGGTGGGTCAGATGAGCAGGTGAGGTTTGGTTTGCCAAGGACTGAGTCAGAACCCAGAATTGGCCTCCTGCTCACCCCCAGGACAAATTCTGAATCAAGTAGGAGACAGTTCTAACTTTAGCCTATACTAAAGGCTGAAAAATAGCCAGAACCAAAGTCCACACAAGTCTGGGAAACAGACCAGTGATTTCTAAAAATTTTCAGCCTTCACTGTGAGTCTAAAGTTAGGCCCAGCACTTGCTGAAGATTTCACAAATGGCCTTTCAATTTTTATATCACACTGCTTTAAGATTAGATTTATCCCTTTGTCTTAGATCAGCCAATATTTTTGGTAGCAAAATCTAAGTGTAGCTGTTATTTTGCGATTTAAAAAGTTTTTTTGTGGGGCAATGAGGGTTAAGTGATTTATCCAAGGTCACACAGCTAGTGTCAAGTGTCTGAGGCTGGATTTGAATTCAAGTCCTCCTGAATCCAAGGCCAGTGCTTTATCTACTGCGCCACCTAGCTGCCCCTATTTTTGCTATCTTTTACAGAGAACATACAAGGAAGCTAGGTGGTATAGTGCAGGACTTCTTAAACTTTTTCCATTTGCAACCCCTTGTTGCCCAAGAAATTTTTAAGCTACCCCAGGTATATAGTTATATAAAATAGGTAAACATAACCTTTTACTGTTGGCAAATTTTTCACAACCCCACATTCAGTTATGTGACCCTATATGGGATCACAACCTATAGTTTAAGAAGATTTGGTGTAGAGGATAGAATGCCTGTCCTAGAGTTAGAAGGACCTGAATTCAAATCTAGCCTCAGACACTTACTAGCTGTGTGTGACCCTGGGGAAGTCATTTAACTCTGTTTGCTTCAGTTTCCTCATCTATAAAATGAGCTGAAAAAGGAAATGGCAAACCACTTCAGTATTTTTGTCAAGAAAACCCCAAATTGGGTCACAGAGAGTCAGACACAACTGAAAATGACTCAACAACAGAGAACACATTCCGGTTTTATCCTTTAGCAAACTAATTGTTATTAGCATTACAAATTTCTGCCATTGGAGGTCATTAATCAATGATATCACATTAGTTATGTCATTCATTCAAGTATGAACACAGCATTCAACAAATATGTTTTCGATGTCTACTATAAGCAAAAATTTGAAAATTTCAACCAGAGAGCTAAGCTCATTGGAAAATTTCATGAAATAGCTGGGAGCAAGGGTTGAAATGTTATTTAAGATGTTTCTTATATATATATATATATATATATATATATATATACACATATATATATATGTATATATATATGTATATATATATATACATATATATATATATATACAGGGTTGATACATGAATTTATACAAAACACAATTTAATAGAAATACAACAATTTGCTGATTGTTTACTTGAGCTCCAAACATAAGCACTTTTATTCTTCACTAAAAACCAGTGACTATTTGACTTGAGAAGGCAAAGGAAGAATGTCATAGATAAAACTGACATCAAAAACAAAGAAGATCTAAGGTGGGGTTTTGGAGGGAGAACAAAGCAAGAAAATAAAAGGCAATGGGAGTAAAATAGGAAAGGAGTCTGAGTTTAAGTAAAAAAGGATGTCTGGTCTGCAAAAAAACATTTTGGACTATAGATTCTGTTTGGTTTCAAGCCAAGAGAAAAATATGATGTGCATAAAAGAGAAAGAAGTGGAAAGGGAAATGATCATCAATTTACAATTTTATTTTACTTAGCCCCTCCTCCCCCCAACTCATTTAAAGTAGTCACCCTATATAATCACTGGCTGATGAGGCATTAATGTGGTAACAATGTGTTAGCACCGGGTAATACCTTCACAATATGTGAATACCTTTCTGTGATTGAGTTAGATAGGGCAATGCCACATATTAGGCTGAAAACTGGCCAAACTCTTGAAGGCTTTAAATAACAATCCTGTCCGCAAGTTGATGCAGTTCTGGCAGAAGCTTACAATTAAGGAAAACCACTATCTGAGAGAATTTCCGCACCCCCCTCTCCATTTTTCCATTAGCCATGATGCTAAAAGCCAGCAGAGGAGCTATTTATCCAGAAAGATACAACCTATCTAGTATTGAAAGAATCTGTTCAAGAGAGTTTGAAGCACAGTTGAGGGAGCAGAGATATATTCTTGAAAGACACAGGTATAGGCAGTGCAATGGATAGAAAACTGGGCTAGGAATCAGGAATACTCACCTTCATGAGTTCAAATCTGGCCACAAACACTTTACTAGCTGCATGAACTTAGACAAGTCATTTAACCCTATTTGACTCAGTTTCCTCATCTGCAAAATGAAATGGAGAAGGAAATGGAAAACTGCTTCCATATCTTTCTGAAGAAAACCCCAAATGGTATCACAGAGAGTGGGAAGCAACTGAAAAACAATTGAAGAGCAGCAGCACTTGAGGATAGAAGCAGCTTCAGGGAGCAGGACCAGAGGAGAGAGCCAGCTATGGACTCTGAAGAGCTAGAGCTGACAGTTGAGAATAGAGCTGCACAAAGGAACTGGGAAAAGATGCTAAGCCCAAGGGGAAGTTTTGTGAGCACTCCACGGGAAAGAAGGGCATTCAAGGCCTTGACGAATTGGAGGAGTGTTTCCTACCTATGGGCCTTTTGAGATGTAGGCACACTCTCCCATGGTGCTATGCTGTGGGGGTTTTGTCCAGGATAGATTTGGGTCCCCTGTGCATTTCTGAAGGGACCCACTGGAGACATTCTTCATTGGGAATTAGCTTTGGATTCTCTAGTATGGCAGCTAGGTGGAGCAGTGGATAGAGAACCCAGCCTGGAGTCAGGAAGACCTGAGTTCAAATCAGGCCTCAGATACCTACTAACTGTGTGACCCTGGGGAATTCATTTAAACGTGTTTGTCTCAGTTTCCTCATCTGTAAAATGAGCTGGAAAAGTAAATGGCAAACCACTCCAATATCCTTGCCAAGAAAATCCTAAATGCAGCCATAAAGAATCTGAAATGACTCAACTACAACAAAAGTATGGAAGGAATCCATGAGAAGACAAATGAGTGTTTTGCTTCTTTTATTTTAATTAGATAACTTTCAACCATGTTTCCTTCATGAATCAGACCAGTTTAATTGATAATTTCTGTATGGTTGAATTTTTTATACTGATATCTATTGTATTACTGTGTCTGTGATGAGTATGAAAACTAATGAGAGCAGGATATATGCTGAATCCCTTAGAATATTGACACCTAGAGAGCAGCTAGGTGGCAAAGTGGATAAAGCACCAGCCCTGGATTCAGGAGGACCTGAGTTCAAATTCAACCTCAGACACTTGACACTAGCTGTGTGACCTTGGGAAAGTCACTTCATCCTCATTGCCCCGCAAAAAGAAGAAGAATATTGACACCTACCAATTTGTCTAGTGTACACTATGGAAGCAATCCATCTTCATGGGTTTTCTTTAAGCTTTTTTTTTTTTTTGCAGGGCAATGGGGGTTAAGTGACTTGCTAGTAAGTGTCAAGTGTCCAAGGCCAGATTTGAACTCAGGTATGCCTGAATCCAGGGCCGGTGCTTTATCCACTGCGCCACCTAGCTGCCCCTTCTTTAAGCTTTTGAGCAGACTTACTGAATCCATATTACCTGAAATCCATATGAATACAGATCCATGGGATGAGGTCTGGTTGATGGCCTAGAAACCCCAAGCAATCAACCTTAAGTGTACTTAATCCCTCTTTTGGGAACCCCATACCTATTTGAGAATTTTCTGGGTCTATTTCCTTTTAAGTTGTGCTGCTTGTCCTAGAGAAGGGTGAGTCCTTCCTTCCTTTTGAAATACTTTATGTGTTACAAGGGCCCCCTGGTGAAATTTTCAAGTGCCCAAGTGTGTTGTGGGGACCTGGAAGAATTTTTACCAAAGATTGTTTATTTTTCCACTTAAAGGTGAGAGGATGATTTCAGCTGCTCCAATTAATCCCTCTTGGGAGAACCCCAATTGTTCCTGGAGCTCTATAGGGCCCAGGCTTTCCCTCTAAGGGGGAGCATTTGCTTTTCTTCTCACTTTTTTTCCTTTATTTTCTTTGAGTTGAGTAAGTCCTTTGTAGGGGGAGCTAGGTGGCACAGTGGATAGAGTGCCAGGCCTGGAATCAGGAAGACTCATACTCATCTTCATGAGTTCCAATCCAGCCTCAGACATTTACTAGCTGTGTGACCCTTGGCAAGCCACTTCACCCTGTTTGCCTGAGTTCCCTCATCTGTAAATTGAGCTGGAGAAGGAAATGGCAAACCACTCCAGTATCTTTGCCAAGAACACTCCAAATGTGGTCACAAAGAGTTGAACATGACTGAACAACAGCAACAAAGGCCTTTGTAAAAATCAACAGGTGGCAACCTATGAGAATTTTATAAAATGTCTGCTTATAAAATTATATAAACACCATTTGCAGATGAGTTTAATCACCAGGCCCATTAGCAAAGGAAGTCCTCTCTATCCTTGTAAAAGAATGTGAATTTCTGAATACTGTAAACTATATTACATGAACTCTGCCAAAAAGCATCCTACCTTATTTGCTCTGGACAACAAATGTTTAACTGGATAGTGTAACGAGGGAAGAGATTTGGATTTTGCAGAAGACATATGGCAATATAAAGTGAACAAAAGGATCTCTCTTGGTTTGCAGCTATAATAGTGACCATTGTCTAACCCTGGGAAGTAAAATTATCGATAATTACTGAAACAGAACAAGTAGAGATTATAGTGATTAGAGCTTGAACCCTGAAAGGCCAGGTGTGAACTCCCTTTTCTGTAGCTCCCCAAAGACCTACCAATGAGTCTCCAACATGCAAGGGTTCTTAACCTAGTGTTAATAGAAAGATTTCAGGGATATTGTGAACTTGGAAAGAGAAAAAGATGTATCTTATTTTCATGAGTCTCTAGCTAAAATTTAGCATTTCTTCCAATTATTGAAAAACACTTAGAACAGAAGTCCATAGATTTTACCAGACTACCAAAGAATAAAAAATTAAGAACCTCTGAAATATACATATCATTGGTAATGCCAGAAGACTCACCAATAAGCTTTGTCATTAATGAGCTTCCCTTTGCTGATCCCTATTCAATAAACCTTTTTTGCTACCACACTGTGGTTCTCCTTGTCTTGGTGAGTTTTAACCCTATGTGAACTACATTCCTCTCCTTCCCACAGGTCAGTTGATAAAGCCGAAAGATAGAATCACTTGTGTGTTAAAATAGTAAAAAGATGCTAGTCCCAGGTGTTCCTTTTTATGAAATGAGACCAACTCCCTCTAATTGAGTCAGAAATGGTCATGCATAGGCTAGGTTGAAAATTGGCCACGTACTTTAAATAGCTAAACCTGCCGCCAAGATGAGGTTGTTCTAAAAGAAGTCAGCAATTGAAGAACCAGATTCCTGAAAAGGAGCTGATATTGGAGAAATGGAGGACAGCATTTGTCTGAGTTCTTTTCCCTCCTATCACCCTACCTAACATCAGTATTACTTGACAAAGATAGGTAAGTAGATAGATGTATCACAGACTATCCTAGCCCTCACTGCCTGGAAGGTCAGGTATATTACATTTTCATCCTTCCCCCAGGTTCCTCTTCCCCATAAGAGGGTTTAGGGTGGGGTAGGGCTAAATTCTCTGTACATGGTTCCAACCCTATTAATGATATTCCCTCAAGAGTAGGGGGTGGTCCCCTACACCGCAGTTCTATTTAGCCACTGTCAGATTAGCTTTTATAAAGGAATATTTACTTCAAAAGGTATGATAACACACAAATCCTTTCTTCCATGCTACCTCATTCTCTGGGGAAGGAAAGGGAATTAGGCTTATACTTATTTCAGTTCCTATAGAGGAGGGGTGTCATACTTGGGGCTTATCTTTTGTCCAGTGCCAGGAACCAGATAAAAATGTAATTGGGAAATGTTTGACAAAATAAATACAAGTATAGTACAATAATGAGTTTCTAAGTAAATACTTGACACCACCTCTATGGAACACATGCCCACTTCCAAGTCCAAAACCCCCACTGAGTTCAAGTTCCAGGCACCCTGGCCTCTCTAGACTTCCCTGCTGGGCTGGGCTACAACATCCTGCCTTCAGTCTTGATCTAAAGTCACCATGACAAATGCCCTGGTCAGTTCCTGAACTGAGAAGGGTAAACAACAGAGAATAGGAAGACCCCCTGAGACCCATTTGTCAGAACTGGAGTAAAAGAGAGAGAATAGAGGAAGTCCTTCCCCTCTCACCAGTTCAGTTTATGGCACCAGTGCTGTGAGACCCTGGGCAAGTCACTTGCCCTTGGTTTCCTCAAATGTAAAATGATGATAATAATGGCACTAATGTCACAGGGTGGTTGTAAGTCTAAAAAGAGATAACATTTGTGAAAGTACAGTGCCTACCACATAGTAGTTGCTATTTAAATGTTTATCCTCTTTCCTGATGAATGAAGACAATGCACACGGAAAAAAGGAACTGAATGGATAAAGAGGAGATAATACCTAATGGGGGTAAAGGGTGAAGTAGGTGAGGAGGGAAGAAAAGATGTGGGATGAGCTATTATTGAGTTGAACCTGGTGTGAGAGTGGTGGCTTAATTTATTCCTCAAATGGAATTTCTGAGAATGAATTCATCAAATGAAGAGGAGACCACAAAATAGAAACACACCATTCTGAAGAGTCAGTTAAAGGGAGTTTATGGTTGTCTCTGTTGTTGAGGTTCTGTCTGTTGACCAAATAGACAAAATCTTCAGACAAAGAAACAAAAGTACTGTTATGACATTGGACTTGGAGTTAAAGTCCTGAGTTCAGATCCATATACTTATTAGCTTTTTGACACTGGGCAAATCACTTTTAACTTTCCTAGCCTTTGTTTCCTCATTTGTAAAATAATCATAATAATATACCACCCACTTAATGATGTAGCTTTAAGGAAAGTACTTTTAAAGCCTTAAAAGTTCTACATAAATTTTACCATCTTTGTTCTATGAACTTGCTGATGTTATTGAGTCTTTTCAATTGTGTCTGACTCTTTGTGACCCTATTTGGGGTTTTCTTGGCAAAGATACTGGAGTGGTTTGCCATTTCCTTCCCCAGTTCATTTTACAAATGAGAAAACTGAGGCAAACAGGGTTGTGATTTGCCCAGGGCCACACAGCTAATAAGTGTCTGAGGCCAGATTTAAACTTGTGGAGATGAGTTTTCCTGATTCTGGGCCTGGCCCCCTATCCCCTGTACCACCTAGATGCCCTCTATAAACTTAGAGGTGGTCCCAAGCCTAACTAAGAAATTTATCCCCAAAACTTTGTTTCGTTTGAAGTGAACTTAGTACAGGATCAGCCACTAGTCAAAAATTGTAAGGTATTCAGTTAAATTTCAAGGCTGCTTCTACCTCCCCCACATTTACAATATTCCATTCTTTTTTTATTTTTTATTTTCTTTTGTGGGGTAATGAGGCTTAAGTGACTTGCCCAAGGTCACACAGCTAGTGTCAAATGTCTGAGGCCAAATTTGAACTCAGGTCCTCCTGAATCCAGGGTCAGTGCTTTATCCACTGCGCCACTCAGCTGTCCCCCAATATTCCATTCTATAGACTTGAAAAATGTGTTATCTCATTGTTTTGGAAAAAAGAAAAAAGAAAAAAATCATGATGAAAAGTAAGTAGAAAAATGTAACAACTTTAAAAGAATTCCTCTCTAGAAAAGATATCACACTTTCAAACAGATGCCTCTTTTCTTTAAGGAAAAATTATATGATTTGTAAGAATGCACTTTAAGTAGTGTCCTCTAATAGACAGTACTCCCATTTTAACACATCATATGTCCACATCTGTTTCAAACATAGTCTGATGTAATTCAAAATCTGGAAAACAGATGTAGCGATTACAAAAAGAATTTGGATTTTGGTATGTTCTGGGAAGCAATGAGCAAATTAGCTCCACTTAAGGTTGGTTTGCAAAAGGTTTAGCTTGCAAAAGAATTTAGAAGGAATTGACATCCCCTGTTCCAATGGCAGTTCCCATACTGAAGGAATGGACAGAACTTAATTCATAGGAATAACTGTATGATAGAAAATTATACAGGATGAAAAGTAGTGTGCTACAAAGTATCGAAATCATGACTGGCTGGCTCTCATGTGGCCCACAAAGCTCTTGAGTGTAGTCTGAATGAGATTAAAACATAATTGGGAAATATTTAACAAAATAAATAAAAATCCAATAAAATGTAGGTAATATTACAATTTAAAACTAAGTCAATTAAGCTGCCTGTAGGGATCCTTATGTATAGTTTAGTGGTCCCCACTTCTATTTGATTTTCATACCACTTGTGTAGTGTTTTGGTTTGTTTGGTTTTTTCCATTTTCTCCTTTCCTGAGAAAGGAAATAGGTATATATTTTTTCATTGTTTAATAAACATTTTTATTTAAACTTTTGAGTTTCAAACTCTATCCCTCCTTTCTTCTCTTCCCCCTTCCTGAGGCGGTAAGCAATCAGATAAAGGTCATGCATGTGCAATTATGTAAAACATTTGCATAGTATTCATTTTGTATAAGACTCGAATAAAAGAGTGATCAAACAATATCAGTTCTTTCTCTGGAGGTGGATAGTATGCTTCATGATGAATCTAATGATTAGTTCTTTAGGATTGTCTTGCATCATTGTATTGCTGAGAACAGCTAAGTCATTCACAATTCTTCATCAGACAATATTTCTGTTACTGTACACAATGCTCCCACTATACATCAGTTGGTGGAGTGTTTTGAAGGAACATTGGACTTGGAGTAAAGAAGCCTGGGTTCAGCTCCAGGTTCTGAAACTAACAATGCAATCACAGGAAAGTCACTAGTATCCCATGTTCTAGCAACCTTATTCTTCTGGACAGTGGCTTCTAGTCGTTGCAGCTACTTTACCCTGTAGCTACATACTCCATCCGCTTCTTTCTCCAAGAGACATATTGCTCAAGAAAGTTTCCTTCTCTGGAGAGAAGACTGGATTCTCAAACTCTTGAACTTGAGTTTATTCATAAGGCAACTCCAAGGCTGTTGTTGCTTCCACTATTTCCCTTCTCTGACTAGAAGGTTAGATTTTAGAATCATGCTGTCTAGGAAATTCCTTCTCTTCTAACTAGTAATCAGTGGATCCATAATGCTATTTCTCAAGAACTTCCTCCCTCAAGGACGTAGAAGGGAATGTCTACTTCTGCCATGTCTCTCCATAGCTTTGATCAGCATCCAGCCCCCCAGTGTGGACAAGTGTACACATCCATGTGTGTACATGTGTGTATAAGCACAGAATGGCAGAATGTCTCCAAAAGAATGGGGGTGGGGGGAGGAAAAACCCTGAAAAATGGTCTGTCCCTGTTAAGACAAACACAAAGGAATAGTCCCTCTTATAAGAGTTGTTCTCCCACAAATCTAAAGAAACCAATTCATCTTGGGCAAAGTCCCCCATCAATGAAATCCACCCTCTAGGAGGCACCATATAGCTGATCTAAATAAACCAATTCATCTTAGAGGCAGCCCTAGTCACTGAGATTTCAATAGATGCCTATAGTTTCCCTTCACAGATGTTATTAGTCATGTGACCCTGTCTTGTTATTACTCTTTGGTTTCCTTATCTGTAAAATGAGGATATTACACATAGTGCTTTCTTCATTATGTTATCGTAAACCACTTCGCAGACTTTAAATTCTGGTTATTATTTTTAACATGATGTCAATGGATTTATATACTTTTTTTTGCAGGGCAATGACGGTTAAGTGACTTGCCCAGAGTCACACAGCTAGTAATTGTCAAGTGTCTGAGGCCATATTTGAACTCGGGTCTTCCTGAAACCAGGGCCAGTGCTTTATCCACTATGCCACCTAGCTGCCCCCGATTTATATACTTGCTATGAGAGATGAAATGAAAAGTCCCCAATAAAAGCTCACTAACTCATCAAATCCCAAAGGTCTTCCTTAAATTTGTCAGAGTGAATGGGGAACTACCTTAATCAACCCTTTACATTATTAAGTTACTGAACATGTTTCTTCCTCTGAAAAATGGGGATAATAATATGTACATGACTTTCTAAGGTTTTTGTGAGGAAAAGCACTTCCTAAACCTTAAAGCACTGGATAATAGGAACTGCTTCTTCTCTAAATTAGGAAGTGGCAAGAGGAGGGAAATACTATTCCCAGATTCTGGTTTTGGTTTTTTTTTACAAGGCAATGAGGGTTAAGTGACTTGCCCAGGGTCACACAGCTAGTTAAGTGTCAAGTGTCTGAGGCCAGATTTGAACTCAGATACTCCTGAATCCAGGATTGGTGCTTTATCCACTATGCAACCTAGCTACCCCAACTTTTCCCAGATTCTATGTATCTCTCTTGAAAATTTCAAATATTTGTAGGTATGCAGTGGGTAAGAGAGACTAGACTGCTGCTTTATCCTTGAAGGCAATCCAAGAACAATGTAAGCTCAATATGAAAAAGGTAGACTTTGGATCCATGTAACAAAAAAGTTCCCAACAATCAAGGTCCCAAAGAAAAGCAGGCTACCTTGGAACATAATGGGTTTCCCATCACTGGAAGTCTTGAACTAGACGCTGGATGACCTCTTGTTGGAGAATCTATAATAATAGTAATAATAATAATAATAATATAGTTATCATTTACATAGTACATACTGTGCAAATCAGGAGTAGGCAAATGGTGCAGTGGATAGAGTGCCAGCCTGGGGTCAGGAAGAATCATCTTTCTGAGTTCAAATCTGGTAATAGATACTACTGTGTGACCCTGTGCAAATCACTTCACCCTGTTTGCCTCAATTTCTCATCTATCAAATGAGCTAGAGAAGGAAATGGCAAACCACTCCAATATCTTTGCCAAGAAAACCCCAAATGGGGACACAAAGGGTCAGACATGACTAAAATGACTGAACAGCAACAACATGTGCCAAAGTGCTTTTACAAGTATCTCATCTGAGCCTTCCAACAACTCTGTGAGATAAGTGCTGTTAATATCTGCATTTTATAGTTGAGAAAATTAAGGCAAACAGAGGTTAAGTGATTTGCCCAGAGTTACACAACTATTATCTGAATTAAATTCAATAAACATTTATTAATTATGTGCCAGGCTCTGTGCTAAACACCAGGCAAATAAGAAAAAGAAAACCAGTCCCTGCCCTTGAGGAGCTTATAGTCTAATGAGAGAAGACAACATGCAAAAGGAAGCTTGAAAGGGTTGGGGAAAGGGAGGGACATAAGGGGGACCCTGCATGGGAATATCTCATTCCATGAAGTTGAAATCAAGTAGAGATACAAATGGAGAGCAGTGTCATACACTGGATTTAACTCAGGTATTTCTGACTATCCACTATCTGACTATCCAGTTCTCTATCCACTGTGCTCCAGATCTGTTGAACCAAAAGGCCTCTGAGTAGCCTTGAAACTCTGAGATTCTGTCAACCTGTGAAATGTTCTCTTGTTCAGTAAATCTAATTTGGAAAGAATTGTGTAACTGTTGCCAATAGAAAATCTGGAAAATTTCTGAAAGAACTATACAATCCTAGCTTTTGGAAGCATCTTAAAAGACATCTATTCCAACTTCCCTTTCTCTGATCCTTTCTGACTCTTCATGAACCCTTGGCAAAGTTACTGGAGCAGTTTGCCATTTTCTTTTCCAGTTCATTTTACACATAAGGAAACTGAGTCAAACAGGGTTAAATGACTTGCCCAGGGTCACACAGCTAGTAAGTGTCTGAGGCTGGATTTGAACTCATAAAGATGAGTCTTCCTGATTCTAAGTCCAGTGTTCTATCCACTGCAACACCTAAATGCCCTCCAACTACCCAAACCAAGGTAAAGAAACACACTGGATGACTTTAACTAGTCCTCCCTCTCTCTCTCATTGTAGAAAAGGAGCAAGATGTCTCACCTGACAGGAGGTAAGACAAATGGGAACAATTAAAGACTCTAAAAGTCAGCCAGCTGGCCAGCCAGTGGAAGGACAATTCTGAAAGAATCAGTCAGATGCAGGAAGAAGAGCTGAACTTGAAGGAGTACTCTGGGAAGAGGTATGTGCCTGAGGGTGCAGCTAGGTGGCATAGTGGATAAAGCACCGGCACTGAATTCAGGAGGACCTGAGTTCAAATCCAGACTCAGACACTTGACACTTACTAGCTGTGTAACCCTGGGCAAGTCACTTAACCCTCATTTCCCCATAATAATAATAATAATAATAACAATATACTGTCAATTTTGTAGGCTGGAACCTAAGAAAGAGGCTAATGTAATATGCAAAATCAAATTTTTTAAAAGTAAACATTTCTAGCTGATCCATTTTACTCATGCAAATGTCTTACAGTATCATCATACATAACTGCTTGTGCCTTTTGGTACCATTAGGAGAATATACATACTCATATCATACTTGATAGAGGTATTCCTTAGCCTGGAAACATTATTTAATGGGACTAGAAACTAGTGGGGAAGAAACTCTACATGGGATAGATTTTAACTCTGGTTCCCATTTGATCCAATGGTCAGATTAAAAAAAAAACCATATCTGGTACCCATTAGAAAAATATTTTGGTAATAATTGCATGTTTACTAGACTGTAAGCTCAATGAGAATAGGGTCTAGATAATCTTTGTATTTCCCATAACACCTAGTACATACAATGAGCTGCCCATTGTATGTCTATTAAATGGATAGATATGCTTGCAAGGTAATACTTGAGTTCTAATTTCTCATAAAGACTGTAGATGATTGTTCATAGTATTTAAAGCTGAATGGAATTTGAGTCCAACTGCCTCGTTTTATAGATGAGGAAACTGAGTGATGGAGAGGTTGAGTGATTTGTCCACGGTCACATAGGTAAGTACATAGCAGGGCTTAGATTTGAACATAGGTCCCCTGACTCTAAATCCATTATCTTTTCATTCTTCTGTAAGGGCCTAAAATTCTAGCTATGATGTCTAAAATTTAATGAGTGGTCACCTTAAATTAGAAAATGTATAGCACCAATCTTTGGGCATTAAGTATTTATTAAAGTATATTAGGGGTAAGTAAAGGGAAACATGTGGATCAGGTATGAAAGTTGCTTGCTCTCCCTATCCTGCCTGTCTCCTGCTCCCCTGCCAAAGTCTCCCACCCGAAAAGCCTTTTCTCCCAGGTCTTCTCCCAGGAGCCTCCTGTGAAACAGGAAACCGGGCCATACACACACACACACACACACACACACACACACACACACACACACACACACACAGCTCCAAGCTAATTGGCTGGTAGCTCTGATTGACAGGTCCCACAGGTGGTTCTATAAACATAACTTCCGGATGCCAGTCAACTTCCGGACACTAAAGTCACATGGTTTCTAAATCACACACTTTCTCCTCATGGCAGAGCTTCCCTGCAATATCTTTCCTAGCAGGGGGTATCATTCCAATTCTCACACTTCTTAATATTGATTATGAGACTTGAGAGAGGTTGGCACAAGACCACCCACATCAAAGAAGGCTCTGTATTCTATGAGCAAAACAGAATTGTAGTAGCACAAAGGAAATGTGAGATGTGCAAATCTAGAGACATATCCATCCTAATTGTTCAAATGGAATTGTGGTAGAGACTTCCAAGCTCATATTGGACTATTCAGCCACAGCGAAATATACCATACCTTGACCCCAACATCATGATGTCATTGGTCCTCTTCTAGTACAAAGCAAGAACAACAAAAACAACTCTGCCTCCAAACAAGTTGACTAGAGTAGTTGAGGCAAAGTCTTGGATCTTCATTAAGCCCAGCCTCAATTAAAAGTTAATCCCTTCCTGTTTATTTTGCATGATCTATGCTGCTTCTGTTAGATATTCAGAAGAGAAGTGAGGATTACATAGGACAGCTGAGTTATTTCATGGTATTAGGAGATGGGAGGGGGTGGAAATAAACCCAAATAATACCAAACAGGAACATAGTTTTCTTGCCCTTTATTTCTATATCATTGATAGACCAGGGCCTAAGACCATTCCCTGAAGTAGAAAACTGAAACAGCTATCCAGATGGGTTCTCAGATCACAATATCACGTCATAAATCATAGATGATTCAGGTAAAAGCTTTTTTTTTTTTTTTAGATCTGAATTGTCTAGATAATTGTTTCAGCTATCTTAGATTGTGGTGCCCTTGACTAAGGGAGCTACTACAGGAAGGAGAAGGACTGGAGCCTTTTAAAGAGTTCAATAGCTGGCAAAATTTCAATTCCTAATGTTGGAGAGCAATGAATTATTCACAATGAAATAATTCTGGCTTCCACTTTCCATAGTGAAAATTTATTGATTCTTCTACATTACTAGCCCATTCAGCCATCTTTTCAAGATGGTTTCATGAAATAAGGAGACAACTGTTTTGATTTTTTTTTTTTGGCCTCTTCTCATTCATATATGGTAAAATTCTTTATAGGGGCAGATAGGCAGCATAGTGGAATGAGTGCCTGGCCTAGAGTCAGGAAGACTCGTCTTCCTAAGTTCAAGTCTGGTCCCAGATACTCCTTAGCAAGTTACTTCACCCTGTTTTCCTCAGCTTCCTCATGTGTAAAATGATCGGAAGAAGGAAATGGCAAAACCACTTCAGTATCTCTGCCAAGAAAACCTCATATGGTATCACAAAGGGTCAGACACGACTGAACAATAAGAACAAAAAATGACAATTCAATTAAACAGACATTGATTAGTCAATAGAATTCTGGGCTTAAACTTAGGAAAACCTGGGTTCAAATACAATTTTTAACACTATCACAAGACCCTGAGAGCAAATCACTTAACTTCTTCACACCACAGGAAACTCTCTAGGCCTTACCTACTGAATTCTCATCGCTTGAGAGAGTTGCCCAGCTGAAATCATAGATCATTTCTCCATATAAAGCAGTGGATAATAACTGAATTTTTCCCTGGCTTTTAAAATTTTGCAAAGAATACATAATCTTATGTGAGCCTCAAAACAATCAGGTGATATGGGGACCACAGTAATTATTTCCATTTTATAGATAAAGAAACTGATCCTCAGAGAAATTGTCCCTTGCCCCATTGGCACAGTTAGTAAGTGTCAGAGACAGGATTTGAACCCAGGTTTTCCAGACTACACATCTAACATTCAATCCATCAATCAATCAGTCAATCTATCAATTATTAAGTACCTACTGTGTGCTAGACTCTGTAACCTGGCTAGGAGCAAGAACAAGACATTTAGAAGGTATTAACAAGTACTTTGTAGGACTGCACTCTCTTACAACAACTTTATAGGAATATATTTATCCCTACCTATAGTGAGAATGGATTTTTTTTTACCTTAATTAGATAGTAGGAATAAGTTTGTCAGCATAGCATAACTGACACTATTTTGTGTTGTCCCCATTTTGTGATTAAGTTGTTTTGAGCAGGTTATTTTTCAATAATCAGATAAGCACTTGTGTGGTATGCTGTAGTAAATAATGGCCTGATCATAAACAACTGATAAACAAGCATAAGTGTACCATCCAATAGGATAGATCACCAGTGGAAAGAATTATAATCAACTTTATCAGTAGCTCTTGTCATGATCTAACAATTAAATTATATAGTAAACCAAATAGGAACACCTCCAGCTAGAGCTATAAGAATCCCACTAGAGACCCTAGCCATTAGCTTGTTCTTGAATGTGTACTAGGACTGGCTCTTGCCTTTGGGAACTTGAGACTAAAGCAGACACTGTTCCATTAAGGGCAGTGCTGATTGACAGACACTTGCCAGAAGGAGACACATGGCCAGCCACTGGTCGAGCAGAAAGTGTACTTCATGGTGAAGTTGAGTATGAACGTTTCTTATTAATGGAACCTCTAAGAGTGAGGTTGGTGGTTTGTTCTTGGAGATGGCTGATGTTTGTATTGTTCACAAGGATTGACTAATAGTTTAATTGCATACATTGAGAAGTTGAATTCTAAGTGCCTCCATCATTATACCACCTCCATCTTCTCCTTTTGCATCCCTTTCCTGTTGTTGTTCAATCATTCCAACCACAGCTGACTCTTTGTAACTCCATTTTGAGGTTTGCTTGGCAAAGATACTGGACTGGTTTGCTATTTCCTTCTCCAATTCATTTTACAGATGAGGAAACTGAGGTAAACAGGGTGAAGTGACTTACCCAGGGTCACAGAGCTAATAAGTATCTGAGGCTCGATTTGAGCACATGAAGATGAGTCTTTCTGACTCCAGGTCTGGCTCTCTAACCACTGAATCACCCAGCTGCCCTAAAATCTAGGGCTCCATCCTTTCACAGTTGGGAAATCTGGAGAAGTCAGACAGCCAGGTCCTGAGCTTTGTCTCCTGTCCCTCCACCCCATAGCTCTTCACTTGCCTCACCTTAATCTCCCCAAAGCAGGGATACTGGCTTCCTCCTTAAGAGAAAGGGAACAGCCTTTCCCCCTTCCCAGGAGGAGCCAGTTCCTCAGTAGTGTTGAAAACTACAGAAGCCCCAGGACAACATCTCCCTACCCTAAGACCCCTTAGGTCATACCACCATGGTCCCCAACACCAGGTGCAAAAATGACTGGCCGAAGCCCTGCCTCCCACCACTGCCTTTCACTGCAATAATCTAGGCAAGGAGTAATAAAGGCCAGTTTCTGGAATGGTGGCCGTGGAAATGGAGGAAAGGGTCAAGTTTGAGAGAAGGGTGATGGTTCTGACTCTGACATCCATGACTAAGAAGCATGAAGCAGGCCAGTCTCACTCACAGGAGCTGAGCTACTAAGGGCCTCCCCTTCCTGGGTGAAAATGACATTTACACTTTCTAGTTGTGCATCATTTACCCCTTGAGGAGGAAGATGGGATGAGGACCTGAGTAAAAGCCAGACTCTCTCTTTCCATCTCCTCTGTGTCCATGTTCAGATCCAGCTGACTTGGGTCTTTGGTACATTCAAATTCGGTCTCCTCTATGCTACAAGTGTCACCTAAGTCAACCTGCATTGTGGGACGGTAGGGAAATGATGGAAAATCCCCTTTGATTTCGAAGCTTGGGCTCTGATTCTGCTACTTCCTATCTCTTTGACATTAGGCAAGTCCATATCACCTCTCTGGGCCTCAGTTTCCTTATCTATAAATATGGAAATATTGGACTGGTGACATCTAAGGGCCTTAACGTGACTATAGAAGTGCCTGACACATAGTACTTAACAAATGTTTGTTTATTGATTCAATTCCATTAATGATATTTAATACCTCCACCTGTAATAGGCACCAGAAACACAAAGACAAAAATAAAAATAGACCCTGCCCTCAAAGGAGCTTACATTTCATTGGCAAGATACTACATGGACTCAGATAAATACAAAACATATGCCTTCTTTCTTTTGATTATTTCCAATTCATCCTGTATATATCTTGCTTATTTATAATTGTTCTCATGTTGCCTACTTCATTAGAATGTGAGCCCTTTGGAAGCAGGAACTGTCTTTTGACTTTCTTTGTATACCTAGTACTGAGCACATAGTTAGTATTTAATAAATGCTTATTGACTATTATTGACTAATTTAAGGTAAAGAAGAGTATAAACAACTGGGGGATCAGGAGAGGCTCCATGGAAGAAGTAGCACCTGAATTGGGCTTTGAAAGGATCTTGGGATGCCAAAAGGGAGAAATAAGAAGGGAGAGCACTCCAGGTATGGGGAAGTCCTGGGATGTAGACGTGCAAGATGGAATGTTGTAGATGGGAAACAGTGACCAGGCAAGTTTGATTGAAAAGAGGTGGGTTATGAGAGGTTTTAAATACACTTCAAAGGAGTTTGTATTTTATCCAGAGGTATTTTATAGGAAGTCACCAAAGTTTCTTCAACAGGGTAGTGATACAGACAATTCCATCCTTTAGGAATATCAGTTCATCAGCTGTGTGTAGGGCAGACTAGAGAGACAAGAGAACCAAGGTATGGAGTTAGGTTTGAAAGAAATTGCAATAGTCCAAAGCTAAGGTAGTAACTGGGTAACTATAGAGAAGGAGATGGATTTGAGAGTTATTGTTAAGGTAGAATCTATGACTTGGAAATTAATTAGATCATTAGATTATTTAGAAATTAATTAGATGAGGACAAGCAAAGAGTTGAAGGTGACCCCAAGATTATGAACCTGGGTGATTGGAAGGACAATTGTACTCTCAATAGAAATTGGGAAGTTAGGAATGGGAGTGGGTTAAGGGTAGAAAAAAAATAATGATTTCTATTTTGGTTGTGTTGAGTTTGAGATGTCTCTGAAACATCTAGGTAGAGATATCTAGCAGGTAATAGGTGATATGGGACTGGAGCCTGGGAAAGGGGTGGGGGCTGGTTTAGATTGTCAAGAGGAAATAGAGAGAGAAAAGGACCTGGGACAGAGTCATGCATGAGGTACATTCACACATAAAGATATCCTTGATTACATTGGTTCTACTCTCTCTTTAGCATCTTCCTGGCTGCTGTACCTTGGGTGCTCTTAGCTTATTAATAGCTGATTTTCCAGACTATTTTTTCCCATTCCTTAATGCCAATTCATATGACTCAGCAGCAACAAGCCCTACCCTGACAGGCAGTTTCCTGCTCTTTGTGAAGATAAGCAAACATGAACACCGCTTCCTCCCTAATTGCTGCTGCTGGCTCCCAGTCACTAGCCAACCATAAAGTACTTGTCAGCATTTTTATTGTAGTCTGAGACAGAATCTGAGAAAGGCACAGATTGAACTGTACCTGAACAGCTATATCAAGGATGGAGATAGGGATGTGCATTCTACAAAGATGCTAAAAGAAGTAGGGAGGGTTAGAACAGGATATAACTCCCACATATAAAACTCAATTTTGGAAGTGGGAAGACCTTAGAAATCCCCAAAGCCCCTGCATTGTGGTATAGTGAAAAGAACAGGTGGGTCTAGAGATCCTGGGTTTGATTCCTGCCTTTTAACTCTTGCTACCCATGTGACCTTGGATAAGTATTTTTTAATCATAAAAGTATTTTATTATTTTCCAGTCACATGTAAAGATAGTTTTCAACATTTGTTTTCATAAGATTTTTAGTTCCAAATTTTTCTCCTTTCCTCCCCCTTCCCCAAGTCAGAAAACAATCTGATATTGGTTATATATGTACAACCACATTAAATATATTTCTGCATTAGTCATGTTATGAAAGAAGAATCAGAACAAAAGGGAAGAACCTCAAAAAACCAAAACAAAAGTAGAAACAGTATGGTTCAATCTGGATTGAGAATCCACAGTTCTTTTTTCTGAATGTGGAGAACATTTTCCATCATGAGTCCTTTGGAATTGTCCTGGATCATTGTATTACTGAGAAGAGCTAAGTCTATCACAGTTGATCATCACACAATGTTGTTGTGTGTTATTGTGTACAGTGTTCTCCTGGTTCTGCTCACTTCACTCAGCATCAGTCCACTTAAGTCTTTCCAGGTTTTTCTGAAATCTGCCTGTTTGTCATTTCTTTTTTTTTCTTTTTTTTTTTGTGAAGCAATTGGGGTTAAGTGACTTGCCCAGGGTCACACAGCTAGTAAGTGTTAAGTGTCTGAGTCCAGATTCAAACTCAGGTCCTCCTGAATCCAGGGCTGGTGCTCTATCCACTGCGCCACCTAGCTGCCCCTGTTCATCATTTCTTATAGCACAGTAGTATTCCATCACATTCATATACCACAACTTGTTCACCCATTCCCCAATTGATGGACATTCCCTCAATTTTGGGTAAGTAATTTAACAACTTTGGGCCTAATTTTTATTACCTGTAAAATGAGGTGGTTGGCCTACATAGCCTTTGAGGATCATAAATTGAGTGGTAGAAGAAATAGTAAAAGTGACCCATGCCAACTTCTTTATTTTACAAAGAAAGAAACTGAAGCCTAGAAAAGTAAAAGTGATATTTTACCTTGTTTAAGGTAAAATTCTCTGACTTAAATTCAAACTGCCAATCCACTCATTATATGAATGAGGAAACTCAGAAAAAAGCACCAAGAGTTATTTGCATCCCAACCCAGGGTGCTCAAGAGGAGAGATCCAAGTAATACTCTCTGCTTTGTCCCATGCCCTTTCCTTCCTATGTGTCCTGGCTTCCAGAGGACCTTCTCTCATATTTCTTTGGTCATCTGTCCTCAAGTGCCTTTAAGGGAAGATACTCAAAGCCTTCTATTATTGCACCCCTGCAGAAAAGAATTCAGAAGAGATAATGATGCTGTCTCTCTCCCAATCAGACGCAGAAATATCTTTTATTGTGAGATCTGAGGGCCGTAAAATGATCCTACCCTGAGATATTTCCCTCCCAGGGTCTGCTGCTGGGCCTGAGCCTCCCACTTATTGTCAGTCCTCTCGGCTAAAGCATTGTTAACATATAAATGTTTTATTTCCCATTTACACCTCAGTACAAATTCAATCAGTTGACTTTTTTTTTTTTTTTGCAGGCAACAGGGGTTAAGTGACTTGCCCAGGGTCACACAGCCAGCAAGTGTCAAGTGTCCGAGGCCGGAACTGAACTCAGGTACTCCTGAATCCAGGGCCGGTGCCTAACTACTGCACCATCTAGCTGCCCCAATCAGTTGACTTTTATAAGCTCTGTAGGATTGGGACATAAGACATATAAATTAGATTGGTTTTGTAAAGAGAGGAGATTCTAGGAACAGACCACTGAGGCATAAGGGGTACTGAGTCATCAACATCAGAACAAGGGAAAGATGTGGAACGTTCATTAAATCCAGCCCGTATCAGCCATTCTAGTTCCATGAAAGCACTGTGGATGAGAACTTGATAAGAGGGGTAAGAATAAGACCAGCTTTGAAACCTGAAAAGAACAACAGTTAAGTAAGCATATATTGGAGCAGAAGATGGCTGGGCATGAAGTCGGGAAGATTTCAGTTTGATTCCTGAGACATTCACTAGCTATATAACCCTGGGCAAGTCACTTAACCTCAGTCTCCTCATCTGTAAAATTGGGATAATGATAAAACTCTACCTCACAGATTTGTTGTGGGGATAAAATCAGTCAATATATGCAAAGTACGGGGCAGCTAGGTGGCACAGTAGATAAAGCACTGGCCCTGGATTCAGGAGGACCTGAGTTCAAATCCAGCCTCAGACACTTGACACTTACTAGCTGTGTGACCCTGGGCAAGTCACTTAACCCTCATTGCCCCACCAAAATAAATAAATAAATAAATATATATATAAATGCAAATTACTTTGTAAACTTTAAATTATTAAATAAATGCTACATATTAGATATTTATATATTAGCTACAATGATGTAAATGAAGTGAACATTGAAAGAAATATGAATATGATGAATCTTAGTCATAGACATCACACAACGAAATGTATCTCCTTCTTCTGCACACAAAAGTGGAGGATGATGGGGGCGAAGTGTCACTGTCAGACCCAATTACTGTGCCAGTTGTTTTTGTTTAAATGTTTTTCTTTGTTACAGAGGAAGGAAGATTCAGTGACTGTCCGTGTGTGTGTGTCTATCTGTCTGTCTGGTCAAGGGTGATGAGAAGACTGAAGAATATATATCCAAAAATGACATATTACAAAAGAAAAAGGCATCAATAAAACTTATTATCAAAAGCAAAAATTTTTCAAAAGTCAATGGACTCTAAGCACTGGATGAAAAACTATGCCCTTGGTTAAAACTTGCTCCAGGGGTTATATAAGGACTGGACTCAGGTGAGGCTAACATGTTAGCTAGTTAGTGGGGATAGAATTTAACTTCATTAAAGGGAAGAGCTCGTCGATAGTTATGCTGCTTTATAGGTTATGGGGAAATACAACTGGCTAAACAGGGTCAGACAGGATTAAGGTGAAGGAGCAGGGTAAGCCTTTGTAATTCTGAGATTCTATATCCACACTCCCTCTCCTCCTCCCAACTTAATTCCTTAGCAAAGCTCTTTAAATCCTACCAATGTTGGATTAATTCAGGTTTAACAACAAAAACTATTGCTTGAGCCCAGGGGGGCTAAAGTGCCTCAACCATCACCACTCTCCTTCTCCATCTCTCCCCACTCAAGTGCTGCTCTCAGTTCCAGATACCATCTTGGCACAGGTTGGCCTCCAAAGAAAGGTATCAGTCTCTTTTTTCCCCCCAAGTTTCTGGGTCTTTATGCTACCCACTATGGAGCCCTGGGGGAAATTACTTAAAGTTAGGTTTGGTTAATATTTAGGTCTCCTCTAAAAGGGGAGTAAAAAGGTACTAAAATGTACAATGTAGAAGAGTCCTTCAATCTTGAGGCACACTTGTCCCTACAATTTGCTTATATAAGCAGACCTTTCAGAAAGAGGATCAAAATACTCCCATCACAGGATAGTAAAACACTTAGTCTGTTCACATTCTCAATTAGGCAATAGAACTCTTAAGTGATTTACTAATTGGTAAAATGCATGGAGGCCTTCCCTTGGTGATATAAGGGACCACACCTATAAACAAGCATCTAGAAAAGGGGTCTTTTGACCTAACAGACTTCTCCCATCAAGTTTGCATGATTATAGTCATCATGTATGTCATTCTCTTGAATTTCACTTCTTTACCATGCATCACTTCATGTTCTTCTTATATTTCTCTGAATCCCTCATAGTCTTCATTTCTAGTGGTGCAATAATATCCCTCTATATACATAAAGCAGACTACATTCAACTATTCCTCAATCAATGAGCACCGACCTTCATTCCAGCCATTTACTGCCACAAAAAGGTGGCAAAGACCTTCAAGGGAAACTTAGATCTCCTGGCTGCTTCCACTAGGCCCAGATGCAAATAATTGGCCATGCTGTCCAGAGGGAAGGTTGTCTTGAGGCAGAAGGGTCTCTCTTGCCCACTCTCTCAGAAGCAATGGCAATAGAATCTCAAATCTATTGCCTTCCTCCTTCAAACCTGATTGAAGTCACCCACAGCTGCATTCCCAGGGAGATGAATCATGAGTAACATGAGTAATGAATAACATGGCATCTTTGTTCCCGAGGAACTTCTCTGGGGACCCTGGAGAATTTAACCCTATATCTGACTTCTTCTGGGATGTCTTGTACTGCCTCCTAGGCTTGTCCCATCTAAAAGTCATGTGTCCAGTTAGTTACCTGCCCAAAGCTTAGGTTCCCAGAATATTTCATCTGTATCTCCATAGAGCCCACCTCCCATCATCTTTGACTCATGTTGGACTATTAGCCTCCATTTCTTCCCTCACTTACTTTTATCCTTCCATTTCCTGAGATTTTTTGTTTCTGATGAAAGACTTGTGTTGAAAGCACTCCAAACACAAGCCAACTTCCTGGGAACTAGTCCTCTTGCCTCTACACCTTGACATCAATCGAAACAGTAGTTGCTTCTAGTGCATCCTGGCTGGCAATCAATGGCATTAATGGATTCTGGTCCATTAGGAGGTAGAATGACTGCAGCCCATGCAAGTAACTGGAAAATTGCTCACTGACTTCCTTGGCAGGCATCCAGGCTGTCTGTGTGTGTGCCCGTGTTACTCCTATTAGCTTTCAGAAACTAGACAAGAATAACTGGACAGGAAGGTGTTCAGGTTTAGGGGTGGGGATACCAGATCTCCATTATGATATCCTTGATGAAACTACCGGCCTCTCTGCTGCCTGCTGGTGCCAGTGACTTTACTGACTTCCCCAGACTGACCTCCCCTACAACTTCATGAAAAGTGCAGATGTCAAATATGCTAGGGAGAAAAAAGACCCAAAGGTAGCAATTTATTAGATGTGTTTCCTATAGGAACAGGCCATTTATAATGAATAGATTATCCAAAGTTCTTGTAAATATGTTGTTGCTCAGTCATGTTCAACTCTTTGTGACCCCATGGACCATAACATGTCAGGCCCTTCTAACCTTTTCCATGATACAATCTATCCATCTCATCCTCTGCCATTCCCTTTTCTTTTTACCTTCAGTTTTTCCCATCATCAGGTAGACATAGCACCACAAATAGGGCCAGAGGGAAGGCAAAAACCTTTACTGGCCAGCCCTCTCTAAATATTGGTCTTTCCATATGGGAAGAGGACTGGCCAGAATCAGTGAACCAAAGGTACAAAGGAAGAGCTAGTGGGTGACTAGGTGTCCCAGACAGAGCGCTGGACCTGGAGTCAGGAAGACCTGAATTCAAATCTGGCCTCAAACACTGGGCAAGTCGCTTAAACCCTGTCTGCTTTAGTTTCCTCAATGAGGATGATAATAATAGTACCTATCTCCCAGGTGTAATGATTGGAATGACACCACCTGCTGGAGACTTACTGTAGAAAAGCTCCACCATGAGGTGAAGATCTCTGAGGGCAAGACCATGCGTCTTTTCTTTGGCGTCAGGAAGTGACGTTTGCTTGTGGGAGGAAGAAGGGGAGCCTGGTGCTCTGACTCTCTCTCTCTTTCCTGAGGACTCTGGTGGAGAAGGCAGCTAGAAATGCACTCTCCCTTTAATAGATAGATGAATCTAGGCCTTTGTTTCTCTCTTTACCAAATTCTTATTCTCCTTAATAAATGCTTAAAAGTCTAACTCTTGCTAAAGCTTTTTAATTTATTGCAACCACTCATTAGATATTTTAGACAGACTAGCTAGAATTTTAGCCCTTTACACAGGGTTCTTGTAAGGATCAAATGAAATAATAATTGTAAAGCACTTAGCACCGTGCCTGGTATATACTATTATAGAAAAGTTAGCTGCTATTATTATTATTAATAATTATTGACTCATGCAGTGCCTAAATCACATAGAAAACACAACTGCTCCCCTCTCCTAATAAAAGTCTACTTTCCTGACCTCAGGGATAAGGATTGATTTCTTTCTTTTTTTTTTTTTTTTAGTGAGGCAATTGGGGTTAAGTGACTTGCCCAGGGTCACACAGCTAGTAAGTGTTAAGTGTCTGAGGCCAGATTTGAACTCAGGTACTCCTGACTCCAGGGCCGGTGCTCTATCCACTGCACCATCTAGCTACCCCCAAGGATTGATTTCTAAACAGAATTTTGTTTCTTGCAAAAAACATAAAGAAACTAACCTATCCAGAGGTAGGATTTTTTACCCAGCGATTAAGCAGTTAAGTTTGGTAGATAAATCCAGTGTAATGCAGAACATTTAGAGCATACATCCAGATTGAAAACCTAGAGACAGAATTGGTTAAGCTCTATGTGCAATGGACATCTTTGATATGACTCATTCCTAAAACACCCATCCTCTTGCACCAATGGTTACTTAGAGAAGGGACTACCCTGCCCCAACTCCTCTAAAGATGCAATCTAAATCAGCAGTTTGCTGTGGCGGTGGGATCTGTCTCCAGGTGCTGCTGCTGCTACTAGAAATCCGGGGCAGAATGGATTGTGATGATAATAAATGCCATGTCTGGCTAAAGTGCTCCTTCTCTCTTTGTCCATGGGGACCATGGGAGGATAATGTATTCCTTGACCCGTCAGTCTACCATTTCAGGGGTGAGGCTCAAGTTCATCAGCACAATTACATCATCCTATTTCAGAGCCCCTTGCATTGTCAAGCAGCAGTGAGATCTTACACTCCGTGCCTTACCCAGTTAAGCTCATCTTTTAACAGCCCTGATTTATGCAAATCTCCATCTCTGGTGATGCATCAAACTCTCGGATCTGAAAACCAAGTCTGGGAGCTCCCCTCTGTCTGCAGTAACTCTTGTGTACAATGGCAGGGGGCCATTTCTAAGCAGCTGAATTCTATTTGCATTTTTAAATCAACAGCTGAATAATTTCCCAGTTTCCCTGTTTGAATTCCCCAAAGGTCAGTATCATGCTGGCACATCACCCATTATTTTCAGTTATAATAATGGGTTTTCCAATAGTGCAATTGCAACCCAAGGATTTAAAGCCCAGATTTGGAGAGGGCATGCCTGACAAGCTAAATAGCTTTCCTGCTTTATTACTTAACTGAAGCAGCGGCTATCAGGGAAAGGTGATCTTCCCCAATTCACCTCTCCAAAGATTCTCACCCTGACACTATTGTTAGTTATGTCTTCAGTGTGCTCCCTTACTGAGACCCCCTCAGTTCACCCTCCCTGTTCCAAACAAACAAACCTCTGCTAGACAACAGTGGAACTTGCCCACAATAAATCTGTCAGTTTACTAAATGATCAAATGTGTTGTTTATTTCTTCCAGGTTGTCTTTTGTAAATTGAAGAAAACAGAGTCCCTCCTACATAAACCCCTCTAAGTTCTCAAAATAACTTAGCCTGATCTACCCTGGTATCACCTTTCATAGCTACCTAGCTTGAAAACCCATTAGAATTTCTTTAGAGTTAGACAGTCAGAGCTGAAGTATAGGACCAGGTGGCCACCATTAAGATATGTCTATATTACCTGAAAGCAACCTTATGCCATTAGTATATTTGCTTGGGCTCATTTATCAGATGCCTCTCTGTGTTATTTTGGGGCCTAAGAAATAAGATATCGAGTAAATCTGAATGGAGAGAGAAGAGATAAAAATAATCCCTTGGTTTATGAGGCAACATGAGGACTCCAGGGCAGGCCTAGGGTTATTGGCTATGTGTGGAAAGCACCATTCTGGAGAAGGAGGTCAAAGGCAATATCAAAGCACACCTTTCCTTCCCTCCCCCAACATTTTTATCCAAGTGAAATGATTGCTTCCTTGGGCACTTCGTAGCTTTAATGGTTAAAAAGTTTTACCTCATCTGAAAACTTTAGCTGTTTCTTTGCAAATTCTACCCATTTCTCCCACTTCTATTCTCTGGAGTCAAGCAAAAAAGCATGTCTAAAGTTTCTTCCATGTGACAGCCTTCCAAATACTTGAAAACAATCTTCTTTTCTCAAGGTTAAATATTTATAGTTCTCTTTACTGTGCCTCATATGTCCTTATCTCTGGGCCTTCACAACACCATTCATTCACATTGAGCTTTCAGACAATTATGTATCTATTCATACACACACACACACACACACACACACACACACACACAGCTCTCAGGCTATGCTTTCCCTATCGTGAACTTAAAAAGAACTTCTTAAACTCAAGTTCAAGACTTTATATTAGTCTACATTTAATTTCATCTTATTACTTTTTTTTTTTTGGCAGGGCAATGAAGGTTAAGTGACTTGCCCAGGGTCACACAGCTAGGAAGTGTCAAGTGTCTGAGGTCAGATTTGAACTCAGGTCCTCCTGAATACAGGGCCAGTACTTTATCCACTGCGCCACCTAGCTTCCCCCTCATCTTATTACTTTTAACCCAATGTTCTAGTCTGTCAAGATGTTTTTGGATCCAGGCTGTCTTCCAATGTGCTAGTTTACTCCCATTCCAACTTTGTTTTATTTGCAAATTTGGTAAACACACCATCTATGCCTTTATCAGACTGTAGCACTTTTTTCATTTTGTGCCTCCTCCCCTCATGGGCACTGCCGGGAGGCCTTGGGCCTTGTAGTAGATTGAGAGAGGAAATGTGTCATGGGAAGGGGCTGGCGAGACTGCAGGAGGATTCAGCAGTCAGAGTTAGAGAGATGCCATGGCAACATCACAGTAATAAGTTCATTCTTGTGGGGGCCAGCTGCTGAGGCCAGCTGTTGGGACATTTTACACAGTCTTTCAAGCAAGGAACCAGCTTCATCAAGGAATAGAGATCTCTGCCAATTCCTGGGTTGTTAAGATCCAGAAAAGCTCCACTGTGATAGAGATTGACTTCTCTTAAATCCAGTAGATCTCAAGTCCATGTCCTCATGCCTGATTAGGAGTTGTGATCTTAGGGTTAGCATTCCTGAGTCTTTAGCTAAAAATTGACCCTATTAGAAAAATGAGATGAATTATCAAGTAAAAAGGATGCTATGCTGTCCACACAGATTTGCCTATGTAGAGTGGGAGTGACCATTGGCTTCAAAACAAACCCAAAATGTGTCTTTCCTAGAACGCCTAGATCTGAGGCAGCTTATGTACTATCCAGGAATAGCAAGACAAAAAAGCAATAGGAGCAATGCCTACCAGTAAATGCTATATAATGCATTTAGGGGTTATTATGCATTATTTATTGGCTTTCGAGTCTGTGCCAAGAATGAAATATGTTATCAATTAAACTTGCTTTATCCATACATGGTGGTAGTCAACTCTGTTATGTGCCATTGCCACATGAGTAGGATCAAGAAACATTGCAACTTCAGGGAAAAGGTAGGGTCTCCCAGAGTAGGATACTTCAAAATTGCTTCTAATTAGGTAAATTCACAAATCTAAATCCCCTAAATAGGGACTTAGTGCTCTCCCACAGGGAGAGGTAGAGCTTAGGGTTAGGTCATCCATTCTATGAGAACCAAAGAGAGTTTGGGATCATCTTAGTACTTCTGACAGAGTAAGTGTGGGACCCATGAGGTTCAGAAACTTCCTGTAAAATTGGATCAGGAGAGTGACTGGTAGCAACTTCTAGTGGTCAAATAAGTCATTGATAAGATTGCTAAATAGCCAAGGCCAAACACAGATTCCTGGGGCAAAATTCCTTTCAAGATGTCATTGAAGGAGGGGCTAGGTGGCGCAGAGGATAGAGCACCAGCCCTGGAGTCAGGAGTACCTGAGTTCAAATCCGGCCTCAGACACTTAACACTTACTAGCTGTGTGACCCTGGGCAAGTCACTTAACCCCAATTGCCTCACTAATAAACAAACAAACAAACAAATAAATAAACAAATAAATAAAGATGTCATTGAATTATTTCTGACTCACTTTAGTACTTTAGAAACCAGACATTCAACCAGTATGAAAATCCCCTAATTATACTATTGTATAGTTCATATCTTTTTTACAGGAGCAACATGTAAGACTTTGTTTAAATGCTTTTCTAAATTTTAGGTGGAATTTTCTTTTCTAGAACATGAGTGTCTGGAGAAAAAGTCTTATGCAAAGGGAGGAGTAGTTTGGCACCCCAAAAGGTGATAGAGAGCAAATAAGACAGTTCTGCCTGCTCTAACCTAGCAACAACTACACTTTTTTATTGTTGTTTGTCCTTCATTCTGGAAGAGGATCAATGACATCAGGAAGGCAATGTCTTGATTTCCAAGTGAATTGGATTTAAGTGAGATAGGGCTGTGCAAAGTCACCAGCCTCACTCTCTCCTCCAAAGTTATTGGAGTCCATTGGCAAGATATAGAACAGAACAACTAGAGATGGCCCCAGATGCAGTGGGAAACCTCAGCCTTTTTAAGCTAAGATCTTTCCCAGGTCTCAGTTTGTCTGAGGCTACATCCATTCAGTGGTTAAGGCTAGGTAAGAAATGAGGCAAAAGAAAGCCTTTTACCTACTCAAAAAAATCATTCTAGGAGGGAAAGATCCTCAGTGTTTCTGGCCAAAACAGAAACAATTGCTATTTACACTCACTCTGAGCAATCAAAACCCAAAGACCAAGGGAGACATGGGCTGGGATTTGTTAAATCAGTAAGAGTCATGGTGATTTGGGTTTAAGGGGTAGTCAAGTAGCTCCATTTGAATTCCAGTGAGCCTTACCAAAGCCTGGTTTTTCCAGAGCTCTATTTCAAGAAATTGACTCTCCTTTGGGCAGAGCAACCACATGTAAGTACATGATTCCATGTGGACAGAGGGAGGCAGGAAAGAAGGAGGGAGGGAAGGAAGGAAGGAAGGAAGGAAGGAAGGAAGGAAGGAAGGAAGGAAGGAAGGAAGGAAGGAAGGAAGGAAGGAACAAACAACTACACTATATGTTAGACAATCATAATTCAACAGCCTCACTCCCCTTTTTTAGATTAACGATTTCCATCCTTTTTACCTAGTCCAATTTCTTTTGTACTGTCATCTACTGACCTCCAGATCATTTTCCCTTTAGGAGTTAAGTATATGACTTTGTCTTCTCCACCCCAACTACTGCTCTCATACTTAGTGACTTTAAAATTCATATCAATGTCCCATCCAATATTCTGGTTTCCCACTTTTTTTGTCATTGTTTTTTGTCCTTCCTTTTCAAAGAGGACTGTGACATCAGGAGGTGATGTCATGACTTGCACTGAATTGGATTTAAGTGAGGGAGGGTTGTGCAAAGTCACCAGCCTCACTCTCTCCTCCAGAGCCACCTGGGTCCAGTGGCAAAATATACATCAAAACGACTGGAAATGGCCCTGGATGTCTGAGGCAATCAAGGTTAAGTGACTTGCCCAGGGTCGCACAGCTAGTAGGTGTCGAGTGTCTGAGGCTAGATTTGAACTCACATCCTCCTGACTCCAGGGCTCTATCCACTGTACTACCTAGCTGCCCCAGGTTTCCCATTTCATCGACCTTCTCAATTCCCATGCCCTCCATCTTTACTTCAGCCACACCCACAAATGATAATACTCTTATTTGAACCATCACTCATAATTGTTCTACCACAACAATGCTGATTTAGCCTGAATTCAAAGTCAACCTCCTTGACTTCTGTCTCACAGAGATCATTCCTTCCTATTCCTTAAAAGTTATGACATTTGCCTTTCTTCGATCGTGTACATCTTTTTCATTCTTCACGCTCTTTCTTTTTTTTCTTCTTTTTTTTTTTCTTTATCGTCTTTCAATGACCACTGACAGTGGATCGGCAAACACATCCTCCCATTTGTATCATTTCCTGGGATGCAGTTCATCTTGGCCTTGGTGACTTGATCTCAAGGTCATCTAAGTATTCCTTTATTATCTCCCTATTTATCTTGGGTTTCAATTCCTTCTTAGCCATTTTTGTTCCAAAGATCATTCTCCTAGATATAGAAAACAGAGGTAAAATGAAAGCTGAGTAACTCTACCTTCTCTCCCAAATTTACCTTGAGCGGCAACACTACTCATTCTTTGATCCTCCTTCCCCTTTGAATTTCCCCCAGCATGGCTACAAAACCCTTTTGTAGTAACTTTTGACATTCCTCAACTACTTAGCATTATTGGCCCTTGTCTTATAGAACCACATCCCACTTTTGTACTCATTCAGTTCTTGTGACTGTCTTCTATACCTTAAGGATGACTCTACCTGAGGAGGTTGTGGACTGAGAATACTTGAAAATAAATAGGGGACTTCTAAAGAAATTTTCCCCCTTCAATTCCTTTTTGTCCCTCACTCAAAAAAGGGAGAAAGATAAAAGAAACTGGAATGTCCACAATGACAGTTGATATGTTAATACAGAACTGTGACAAGGTATGTCTGCAGGAAACCAGAATTGAAAATTATCCCCATACTTGTTATTTCCATTAGAGACGTTGAACCTTCCCAGAGTCTACATCCGATCAGAACCAGCTATTTCCCATGCAGGCAATCTTCCCCCACCCCCACCTGGAGCTGTCCACAGGGAAGCTGATTTATACAAATTGGCATGACCCTTTTGCTTAAGTTCCACTCTCATCAAACACCACTTCCAACAAAGACTTTTTTTTTTTTGGCGGGCAGTGAGGGTTAAGTGACTTGCTCAGGGTCACACAGTTAGTAAGTGTCAAATGTCTGAGGCTGGATTTGAACTCAGGTCATCCTGAATCCAGGACCAGTGCTTTATCCACTGTGCCAACTAGCTGCTCCCCAGCAAATATTTTAACCCAAACTTTACCAATCCAGTCCATCACTCTTCCATGCTGCCTCCTAATTTGTCTTAATTTTTCAGAAAATGAGTAAGTCTTTCTCAATTATTTTGAATTTTTTCTTATATCTGAAGCATATTCATATAGAATTCCTTCCTGATGAGGGCATATAAAGTACTTTTTTTTGCTAAGCAGCCCCTGGGCCAGCCAATCACAAACATGAACAAAATGACACTGCTCCTTTGACAACCAGATTTGTATTTAGTCTCTAACTGATATTTTATAAAGATTTTCTGGTGTTCCTCTTTCCTCACCACACCCACCTCTGACAATAACAACAACAAAAGAATCTTGTGGAAGCTCTGCCATCACCAATAAGTTGAGTTCTGATGCTGGAACAGCAAACAATGGTGAACCGAAAGCCAGAAGAAGGCTTATCAGTTGGAGCATGAAGTAGCTGCCCAGAACTATATATCACAGGAAAAAAATTGTCTGCCTATCACCTAGATAATGGAAATAAAGCAATGGAAGTCAATGTTGTCACAAGATGAATGTCTTTCACCTTAAAAATAAGCTCTTGGGTATTTATCTCTTGTCAGAGACCAATTTTCTGTGATAGCAACATTTTTCTATGACTAACTTTTATTTACAGGATGAAGTGATTTGCTGACGCCTCTTTTACAAATAATAATGTATTTAGTGTAGTGATATATGCTCACTTAGGCTAATCACATAGGTGTGGCTGAAAAAGAAATTTCTGAGTTAGCTATGGCTCAAACAGCTCACACTGTTTTACCCAAATGAGTTGAGGCAAGGGAGTTGAGATATATGACATAGGCAGTGACAGATATCCTGAACTTAAGAAGGAATTTCATCAGGATTCTATCACTTGGGCATAAGGAGCTTAGACATACTAGATATCCAGGATCATCCTGCAGAAGATAGGTATTGGACATAGAAATGCAATGCCTTATGATAAAATTCTGAGCTCCTAGGTAAAGATGTCAGAAAGAACAATCATTGTTTTTGTCAATTGAAACATAAATATCCCTACATTTGAGGGACTTGTTAGGTATGGATGGAGAAGCAGTATGGTGTAGTAGTTAGAGACCTACTCTTAGAGTCAAGAATTGGTCCATCAGCAAATTGGCTAATGGAATCACCCAATTGTTGTCTAAAATTTAATTCAGGTCATAAATATGAACTTCATTTAAGACATTCTTTCTTTCTGAGGAGTAGGAGGATGGAATCCATAGGTTTCACCAGACTACCAAAAGGGTTCAAGGCATAGAAAAAGGTAAGAACCTCTGATTTAATATTTCTTTTTTAAATGTCTATTTGATTTTATTTTCAGTTCTGAGTTCTTTCTTTTCCCACCCAAGGAAAAAGCAAAAAAAAACACACACACGCAAAACATTACTGCATTAACTATGTCCAAAAATTGCTTTCTGCACTCTGAGTCTATCGGTTCCCTATCTGGACATGGGTAGCATTTTTCATCATTACTGCTCTGGAATTATGACTGGTCATTGTGTTGATCATAGTTCTTATGTCTTTCAAAGTTTTTTCTTGATAATATTGTTATTGCATGAATTGTTCTCTTGATACTATTTGCTTCATTTTGCTTCATTTCATACAAGTCTAGGTTTCTCTGAAGCCATTCTCATTACCATTTCTTCAAGCACAATGTTATTTAATCACATTCATGTATCATTACTTGTTCATCCATTCCTCAGTTGATGGGCACCAGCTTCTGATTCTTTGCTACCACAAATAATGTTCATAAATGTTTTTAGAGATATGAGTCCTTTTCCTTTTTCTTTTATCTCTTTGAAATATAGACCTCATATCAGTATTGCTTGATTAAAAAATGCAGTTTAATAGTTTTGAGGGCAAAGTTTCAAATTGATTTCCAGAGTGTTGGGACCAGTTCACATTTCTCCCAACAATGCATTAATGTACCTGTTTTCCCACAGGCCACCCAAAATTTGTTATTTTCCCTTTTTGTCAACTTTACCAATTTGATGGATGTGAAGTAGTACCTCAGAGTCAAAACACAAATACACTGAATGATATAATAGTTTGGGTTTCTTTGTTGGTTTGTCACCTGACATGATTTCGCTAGTATAGAGAACCCTCAGTGTGGAAAACTCCCTCTCCTAATAGAGATAGGCACCTACCCTGTAATTTGTAGTCTTAGAAAGAAAGCTGGGGTATTAAGAGTTTAAGTGACTTGTCTAGCTAGGGTCACACAGCCAGTATGTTTTAAAGGAGTCTGGGTCACCCTAACTCCAGGACTTGCTCTCTACATCCACTACACCAGGAGTTCTTAACCTTTTTTTCTGTCATGGACCACCCTTTTGGCAGGCTGGTGAAGTTTGTGAACCCCCTTCACAGAATCATGTTTTTAAATACCTAATAGAAAATGTATAGGATTATAAAGGAATCCAATTATATTGAAATAAAGATGTGATTATTTTTCCCATCCAAGTTCATCTGCTCAGAGACCCAATGGGGGTAATAGACCTCAGTTTAAAAATCCCTGCTCTCTTAAGAAAGTGATGAATAAAATGTTCATGAGGCAGATTAAATTTAAAAATATGGAAAAACAAACCCTGCACTATGCTGCATCTAAATCGTAAGAAACAAAGTATTTTTTAACTCAAATTTTTATCAGAACTGATATTTCCTTTCTTGGAACTCACCTAGAACTTTGTACTTCTTTTATGTGTTTATAAGGTTCCAGTTTGTATCATGCTTGTTTGTGTATGTGTTACACTTCTGTACCAGACTATGACCTGAATTAGAGAAGGAACAGTGTCTTCTGTACATTTCTATCTCCCCAGTGTACAGATTCTTGTTCAGTTTAATTGAATTGAACAGTGTGTCTTATCAATGTAATTTGGTTTTTAACTCTCCTGTTCACATCCTATTTATGAGGCTTCATCACAGTGAGTAGATTACCCTGGGTCTTCAAAGACCACTAATAGAACACTAGCTTTGGTAGGTTTTTATAGCCTAGCAAAGCCTTGAGTAAGGTACCAGTGATGAACGATGTAAATTTGGTTACCCAAACACCAGTAAGGTTCATCAGCATCCTGACCATAGCACAACACATATTTCAGTTATGGCAACTCTCATCTTCATCAAATAAAGGAGTAACCTCACTGATGAAATTACAGATGTTTCACATACTGAAAGATTGACAAATACATCTTAACTCATTCAGTTAATTTTATAAAAATATTTTAAACTGAACTATTTTCAAATACCCCAAATCAAAGATTTGGCATGTGTTTGTTTTTAAAACATTCTTTCATCCGTTAAACATCTATGTTGTATAAAGCTCAGCTTAATAGTTCTTCTGTATCATAAAAATTGACTAGTTTCTATAGAACTCATTGAATATTTACATATTTGGCGGTAGTTTTACCAGTAAAACTATAACAATACAACCCAACAAAAGAGGAAGTAGAACTGAAAAATGCTAAATGAAAATGTGAAACATTTTTTTCCTTTCCCAATAACTGCAGGGATCCATGATTTTGTCCACAAGGGTACTCCTCCACCAATGCATATAGCAGCCTCTTTGTCTTAGTACCCACTCTTCCTGAGCTACTATGACATATATATATATATATGAGTTAAAATACATAATTTAATTTCACATATACATATGTTATACATATATACATGTATGTGTATAAAACCTGGTGGCTAACCCTACGGTGATGAGTGTCTCTGAAATTGGCTTAGGCTAGTTCTCAGAAAACAGCAATATCATCTACTGAAGATGGGCAATTACATGGTAGAATGGAAAAGGACTCAGCTTTAGAATCAGAGGACCTGGGTCAGATCTGTTCCATAAGGCTTACCACCTGTGTGGCCTTGGACAAGTCACTCCTCCTCCTTGGGTCTTAATTTCCTTATAGATAAAAAGAGAGGATAGGACTGGATGATGCCTCAATCCTCTTCTAGCTCTAACATCTGTGATCCTCAAATATTTTAATAGTATTTTATTTTTTCCAATTAGATGTACAAATAAATTTTAACATTCTTTTTTTTTCATTTTGAGTTTCAAATTTTCTCCCTCCCTTCTTTACCTTCCCCATCCCTAAGAGGGTAAGGAATTTGGTACAGGTTATATCTGTGCAATCATGTAAAACACATTTCTATATTAGTCATATTGTGAAAGAAGAAACAGACCAAAAGAAAAGAAACATGAAAAAGATAAAGAAAGTGAAAATAGTCTGCTTCAATCTGCATTCAGACTCCATCAGTTCTTTTTCTGGATATGGAGAGCATTTTTCATCTTGAGTCCTTTGTAACTGTCTTGGATGTGATCCTCCAGTATTACAATAATTCAGTAAAAGTATTATCCTCCAAACCAGGATGAGACCCCAGAGAAGGACTTCAATAAAAATGTTAATCAGTCCTGTTCCAGTCACCAAAAAGAAAAAAAAGAAAAGAAAAATGTTGTTACAGAATTAACTGAATGAGTTAAAATGTGTTAAAAAAAATAGTCACCTTATGGAATTATGGAAATACTACTGGAAAGTTCCTATCTGCTTAGCTCAAAGCTTCATAATTTACACACCAACATTAGCAGTCAAGTCACTTTTTACTTCCAGACCTCAGAACCAAAGAAAGGTCTAAGAACCTGAGCTCACTTCCCATGAATAGAGCCCATTCAGGAAACAATTAATGCTAACCTGAACTCTGCTGTTTCAACAGACTTAAACTAGATGTAAATTCTTAAATGTTCAGTGCTTTGCATCTCTTGTTCTTTAAAGCCATCTTCCAAATTTGAGAAAACTGACATAGAAACTCCTCATAGAATTACAAATCTTTAGAGCTGAAAATCACATTAGAGATCAGCTGTTTCCCCAACCCCTGTTTCTAAAGATGAGTTGACTGCAGTATAAGACCATTTTCCAGGCTCCCTACCACACTCTACATGGCCAGGGTGGCTGAGACTTTTGTCAGACTCTTTTTCTTCTTTTGAGTCTGTCTAATGATAGAGCTTATTCTGTCTACTAAGTGTATATGAGCACCTGGTGGCTCAGTAGATAAAGGGCTAGACCTGGAATTAGTAAAACCTGAGTAAAAATCTAGCTTCAGATGCTGCCTGGCTGTGTAATCATGGACAAGTGATTCAACCTCTGCCTCAGTTTCCTCTCAGGGTTGTTGTAAAGATAAAAATGAGATATTTATATAGTACATTGCAAATCTTAAGGCATTCTATAGATGCTAGCTATTATTATTATGTACAGAATCCTAGTAATTTCCTTCTCGGAAACAACAAAGAAAATTATATTAGCCTCATTTGTATACATCTGCATGGTGGTCAGTCAGTCTCCATATGAAACCCCCCAATGAAGGGCCATCCACTATCTCCTAAGACAACCCATCTCCCTTTTCCGTTGCTCTGAAGATATATGGAAACTCTCTTCATTCAACAATTTGCTAAAAGCCTATTATGTGGGCAGCTAGGTGGCGCAGTGGATAGAGCACCAGCCCTGGAGTCAGGAGTACCTGAGTTCAAATCCGGCCTCAGACACTTGACACTTACTAGCTGTGTGACCTTGAACAAGTCACTTAACCCCAATTGCCTCACTAAAAATAAAACAAACAAACAAAAAAAGCCTATTGTGTGATGAGACAGTGGGCTACACATCAGGATGGAGTAGTTAGAAAAACTCAAGATTTGGTATCTGAGCACCAGATCTGTATCCTGATTGTGTTACCTTAGACAGGTCACTTGTGCTCTTGGTGAAGACCAAGATGGTTTGACCAGATGTTCCCTAAGCTCTCTCATAGCTCTGAATCTTTCCATCTAACTAGAACAGTGGCACTCAGGTAATACTTCGGGATCTCTGGACCTAAGGCAACAAGGCTGATACATTGAGGATACTGGAGAGGACGTGATGAGGATCCTGGAAGCTGATGAGTCCTGATTTGTTTTGTTTTGGTTATATCCTGCAGAGCAGATGGAGTTAGGGGGAACATAAGTGGAGACACTGTTCAGAGCCAAGTTTCATAACAGCCTGTGCTGCATAGCTCCCAATATTTTTTAGTTAGGTTAAGATATTACTATTACTAGCCACATCACCTTTTGATTTTTTTCTCTTCATTCCCATTGTAACTGACCCAGATCTCTTCTGACTGAAGTAAATTGGAGACTTATGGGAAATAGGGACACATGTGATTGGGGTGAGGGTGGGGGCAAGGCAGGGACCTCCAGAAATCTTGGCAGACAATTCAGAGAATACTGCTTTAGGAGGTTATACTTGGCTTTCTTCCCCCATAGAAATTAGGGTGACTCCCTTCAGGACTGTTGGTTGGCTGAAGCAGGCAGCAAAAGTGCCAATTAGAGAGAGTGGGCATGCAACTTTGGGCCTCTGCCAGTCAAAATGAGTCTGAGCCCCACCCCTTTTCCCAAAGGGCATCAGATGTTAATGGAGTTGGGACGCTAACCATCTGCTATTGGAATATAAACAGCTGCCTAGCAGGGGAAAATGTCATCTATCTACTGGAACCCTGGAGCTAAAGTTTAAGGTCTGGTCAATGTGATTCTAAACTCAAGGGGGCAACGGGGCATTTGCCTGGTGGTGTCCGGGGTGACCTACGTTTAGCACTTTTCAAGGGAAGGGGAAAAGGAACAAGATCCCCGCCCCTCCACTGTGGTCACTCAGTCTTGGTTTTGAAGTCAACCACTTCCCAAGGCAGCCCATAAACTTTTCCATTGGTCTAATTGATGTCTGGAAGCTTTTCTTCATGTCAAGTCTAAATGTGTTTACGTGCACCTTCTAACCATTGTTGCTAGTTCTGTCTTCACATAACACATACCACCCTTTTTCACATACTTGCTTACCCTGTGTGCTGTATTAGAATTCATAAATTCATAGGATTTAGAACTGGAAGATGTCTCAAAGTTACAGAGGTCATCTAACAAACTCCTTCACTTTTCAGGTGCAAAAGCTGAGACCCAAAGAGGCTTAAGTGACTTGCCTAAAGTAATAGAGGTATTTTTTTTTTGGTGGGGCAATGAGGGTTAAGTGACTTGCCCAGGGTCACACAGCTAGTAAGTGTCAAGTATGTGAGGCTGGATTTGAACTCAGGTCCTCCTGAATCCAGGGCCTGTGCTCTATCCACTGCACCACCTAGCTGCCCCAATAGAGGTATTATTTGAAGGAACTAGTGCTGGGTCTTCTGATTCCAAAACCAGTGTTCAAAAAGCACACTGATCCTTTCACATTTAACTGTCTTGTATCTGCAAATGAATTGGAAGCTCCTAAATGGTGGTGATTGCACCTTTCACTTCTGTAACAGCCCACAGCACACAAAGAGTTCCAGAATGATAAGACTTGGAAATGCCTTTAGATATCAACTACTTCTGAAAAAAATTAAACAACTTTCATTTGGGGGCAGCCAGGTCACCCAATGGATAGAGCCCTGGAGTCAGGAGGACCTGAGTTCAAATCCAGACTCAGACACTTGACATTTACTCGCTGTGTGACCCTGGGCAAGTCACTTAACCCTCATTGCCCTGCAAAAAGAATGGGGCAGCTAGGTGGTGCAGTGGATAAAGTACCGGTCCTGGAGACAGGAGGACTTGAGTTCAAATCCAACCTAAGACCCTGGAAAAATTACTTCACCCCAATTGCCTCAAAAAAAACTTCATTTTACAAATAGGAAAACTAAGGAAAAAGGTCAATACACATAGCAAGTCATTGTCTTCTAACTTTCAGTGTAGTGCTTTCATCTGCATCCCACATGGTCATTGCTGCCCCTAATGATTTAACACCAAAGGAATTTGCCCAGCCTTTGTGAAGGTTACTGAATCCAGTCAGTCACTGACTTAAAACATCCTTTGGGGAAATGTGTCCTTGGAATTATAGGCAAGAGATTCGTGGTGGAATCCAACTCTTAGACAATGCAACTGGCAGCCCAAACCCCAAAGACTCTGCTAATAAAATCACAGAAAGCTTCAGAGGGCACCAATTGTTTGGCAGAGTCAAAGTTTAAGAAGAATGCTTCCCTTTCAGTAATTCATAACAAGGATAGAGAGGCAGTGAGATGTATTGGATAGAGTGTTGGATTTGAGTCACAGATTCAGAATGCTACTTGGGACACTTACTGTGTGACCATGCTCAAGACCCTAAACCTCTCTGATCTTCAGACACTTCTCTAAGACTCAGCTGGTAAGTTACAAGCAGGTTTTGTTTGTTTTGATGGCTAAATTTCCACCCTGAGGAAATCGGAGATACTCAATGTCATTGATATATAACAAAGACCTGGCTTATTTTTCAAGAGTATTAAGTATCAGCCAGCCAAGGCACACTCTTATTTGGCATGAACCCCCATTCAGAGACCTTGGAAAGCCTAGTAGGATGGTGCCAACTCCTCTACTTGTAAGCAGTTTGACCATAACAGAGCAAAAGAAAAGTCTAGTAAGAGAACACAAGCAAAACATAGACATTAGACACCCCACACATCCCAGCAATGCCATCTAAAATTCCTTAGTGGGGAAGTTTCCTGGTGAAGAGATTACTAAATGGACATGACCTAGGGACTGCTTTTGGTGCCCCAAGGTAAGGTACTGGGACGATCTAGAGCCACAAAGGACATCCAAAGTCTTCTAGCCACCCTTCATTTTGTAGGTGAGGAAACAAAAAAGAATTTGCCCAAAGTTCCACAAGGTAAGATGTGGCAGTCAGGATTCAAACACAGTTCATTGGAACTCCAAAGCTATCATTGTTCTTTCCACAGAACTATCTTGAGTCCCCTAAATACAAGGACTAAAAGCCTAATAAATCCTCATAAATCCACTAAAATCCCTGGATATTATTTATTTATTTATGCCTTATTGATGCTCTCTGGTTTTTTGTTTTGTTGTTTTTTATCACAGTCAGTTTTAGTTATATGCCCTGCCCATACCCACATTGCAGAATTGAGCCTAAAAACAACAGCATCTGACAATGTATGTGACATTCTCCCTTGATATTACCCAGCCTCCCTGCTGGAGGCAGGGCATATGTTTCCTTATCTGCTATTGGGGACTGAGGTTGGTTATTACAGTTGCTCAGAGCTCAGCTCCCTTCTAGTGTTTCAGGTTTGGTGTTTTTTTGTTTAATGTTCTTGTGGTTCTGCTTATTTTACAATGCGCCAGTTTATTCAATCACCGCGAAATCCTCAGTCATTTCTTACTGCACAGTAGCATTTCAAAATACGGTTTGTTCAGCCATTACCCAATTGCTGGAAACCACCACTTCTAACCTGAATCTTTTCTAGATGAACTACTGTGCATCCTCACCTCTCGAATGGGATAATATTTGTAAAGCACTTAGCACTAGGCACATAGTAGGTGTTTAATACATGTTTATTTCCTTTATTGATCTTTGTGCCTTCCTTCTAACTTCCTTCTTTCCTTCCTTCCTTCCTTCCTTCCTTCCTTCCTTCCTTCCTTCCTTCCTTCCTTCCTTCCTTCCTTCTTTCTTTCTTTCTTTCTTTCTTTCTTTCTTTCTTTCTTTCTTTCTTTCTTTCTTTCCTTTCTCCTTCCTCTTTTCTTTCTTCCTGCTTTCCTTCCTTCCCCTCAATATGTAGTTTTAAAGTAGATTTTTTTTAGCCAAAGTATAAGTCTTTATATTTATCCCCATCAAATTTGGAGCTCAGAATTCCTCCTCCGCCTAACTGGGATTGCCTTTCTAATCTACCATCTTTACCATGTAGCTCTGAAATAAAGGCAGAATCAATGCCCAAGAAAAATACAAGTCATTTTAAATATAGTCCTGGCTTTGTGTAACTGAGATGTTCCAAAGGAAAGGCAACAAGGGCTTTCTAGTCTAGCTCATGAATACAAAATGTTAGATAAATAAAATTAAAAGGATTGAGGGCAGAGATCTGGGATAAATAACCATCAATCCTAAAAGTCTAAATTCCTCTGGGAAAACTGGAGGAAAAATTGCTTTCCCTCCCTTCTAGCAGAAGACTGAGAACCTGTTCATCACCTAACCCTACTCTAATTCATCATCTCTCAGACACTATCTCCCAACTAGAATTTTTTTTTTTTGGTCCTGGACCGCATCTGTCTATTAATCTGAACTGATGTGCCATCTGCTTGCCAAGCCCTTTTTACACAGAACAGGGGACACACAGCCTCCAACCCTTACTCCCAACCCCTTCCATCCTCCTTAACACACACACTCTCTTTCATACACACACACACATCCCAGGAGGTGACAAATGAGCAGTCAACTTAATTTCACCAAGCTCAACAAGAAAGAAGAAGCCAGATGGAAGGCCACAGAAATCACCCAGGGCCTTCAGAAGGGAGGGAGTGTTTTCAGGAATATCACCATAACAACAGGCAGAGCTATGTGGAAGTTTCTATTTTGAAGCTGCCACTAATTACAATGAATTTTTTATTCTGCCCCTCAATTCAAGCCATTCCCACTGCAGCATTTTATAGGCAGATGGCTCATTCTCTTCCCTCTAGAAAGATAGCCAAAGATGATACTAGTTATGCCTTTTTAATTATTTTTTTATAAAGACATTTGGTCAGGCTAACTACAAATGCAGTTTTGTTTCCATATTTTGTTTTATGAATTTGAATGCTTCTAGAATCCACACAACCCAATATTATTCTAAAAAATCGATGACAAACCTAGCGACATTTGTTTAATCTTTAAAGATATGTACAGAGAAAACACTAACAATCACAAACAAGGGACTGCTCTCATCAACATGTTTCTCACTTTGACAACTAGATCAATACAGGCTTATTTACGGAATGCTCCTGCTTTCTCTGTTTGTATTTCAAAAGTCTCATTCTGGGAGATGCATCCAGCAGTGTAAAAAAGGAAGTTCAAACTCAGTAAGAGAAATGGAGCATCAATCAATGCTGACAGGTTATGCACCTTAGCCTTGGGATTCACCATTGGCCCTTCCCTTCTCCCTTCGGCCTTGCTGGCCTCCACCTCAATAACTTATACAGCTGTAGGAAGCATCATTAAATCCAACAATAAAAATACTTGGTTTGTTAGTGGCTCTGCTTCCTAATGAGGACAGAAGAACGATAATTTCTATTCTAGACCTGTTAAAGTATATAAGCTTTAAGACTACTGGCACTGGTTATTATAGAAATGTATCAATTTGGGGGCAGGGGTGAGGCAATGAGGGTTAAGTGACTTGCCCGGGGTCACACAGCTAGTAAGTGTGAAGAGTCTGAAGCCAAATTTGAACTCAGGTCCTCCTGAATCCAGGGCTGGTGCTTTATCCACTGCACCACCTAGCTGCCCCAAAAAGTATCAATTTCTAAGATACAGAAGCTAACATGCCTATCAGAACCAAAACCTGACTCAGTAGATACCCATTCCAGGGGTGCAGAAGGGAAATAGTGCTGATTTCTTCTTGTTGTTCTGTCATTTCAGTTGTATCCAAATTTGTGACCCCATTTGGGGTGTAATTGGCAAAGATACTAGAGGGGTTTACCATTTCCTTCTCTAACTCATTTTACAGATAAGGAAACTAAGACAAATAAGATTAAGTAACTTGTCCAGGGTCACATAGCTAGTAAGTGTGTCTGAGGCCAGATTTTAACTCAGGTCTTCTTGACTCCAGGCCTAGTTCTTATAGGACTAACTTTATCCCAAAGACAATCATAGAAAGAGAGCTGTTGCCTGCCTGTCTATCATGACTTTAGGAACATCCAGAAGCTTTCTCCACCTCTCCTTTCTCACCTGTCCAGGGTCAGGAATATGCTTCTCCCATACACTTATGATACTGTGAGGGCTGAAATTTAATATATGGAGCATTAATTGGGTGACACCAAAATATTGGGGTCCTGGAAATAATGAGGGACCTTTAGGTTCAAAGCTCCCTCCCCTCTGAACTGCCCTTTTAGATATTTCTCCCAGCCCAATAAGAAAGGAGCCTTACAGCTTCTTTTCCACAAAAGGATCAGATTTTATTAATTGGGAATTAATTAAACAACAAAGGTGAAATTAATAAAAATCAAAGATAAGGAAGTAGGAAAAAGAAAACACAGATAAATTCTCTTAACTCTAAACTAAGTCTATGCAATCTGAAGATCATTTCCAATTAAGCTAATTCAAAGGAATTTGTGTTCACTCACCACACTTGGGATGTCTACAGTTGCTCTCGCCACCGAAACGGCAGAAGCAAGAGAGAGAGCTAGCATTCTGGAAGTGCCTCTGCCTCCCCTCAGGGAGCATTCAATCTTCCTCCCCCAAAAGGGGAGGTCCTTCAAAAACTGCCTATGGAGAGTTCTTCTTCTGACCTCAGTAGCAGATGTAACTTCAGGGTGGGCCAGGTGTGACCCCTCCCAAATGAGTCAACTAAAACTCCAATGATTTTTTACCACAAATAATTTTTACCACAATACCTAAAATTCCTTCAGCAGGAGGAAACTCTTTCAATTCCACAATTAGAGATTCAGCTTAAAATGCAAATATCCCTAGTAGAGAACCATCAATACAACAAACATTTATTAAGTATTTTCTATGTACCTGTCACTTTACTAAGGTCTGGGGATACAAAGAAAGGCAAACAACAACAATAACAACAAAAACCTACAACAAAGAACAAAACAACCAACCCTTGCTCTCAAGGAGCTCACAGTCTAAGGAAGAGAGCAAAGATTTGTCAAGCAAAGATTGATAAACAAGATACAGATTGAATTAGACATAATCTCAGAGGGGAGGCACTAACATCCAAGAGAACTGAGGATAATTTCTTCAAAAAGTGAGACTTTAGCTAAGGCTTGAAGGAAACCGAGGAAGCTAAGGGGTGAATGTGAGGAGGGAGAGAGTTTCAGGCAGGAGAGAGATCCAGTGACAATGCTCAGAGCTGAGAGATGGCAGGTCATGGACATGGAACAGAACAGAGGCCAATGTCACTGGATCTCAGCATATGTGGTAGAGAGCAAGGTATTAAAAGACCAGAAAGAAGGTGCCAAGTTTTGAAGGGCTTTAAGGCTGATTTAATTTTATATTAAGATATAAATGACCAAAATAATATAATCTGTCATCTTAGCAGATAGAAAGCTGGGTTTAAGTGAGGAAGATCTGGATTCTAATCCTACTTTTCTGACACATACCAGCTATGGGACTTGGGATAAGGAGGGAAGGGAATCATGCTAAAAACAGTGCAAAAAATATCTCATTTGTGTTGTGTTCTGCATATCAGTCCTGTGAGGTAGGACTTATTACAATTCCCATTTTACAGATAAGGAAACCGTGGCAAGCTTTTGTTAAGTTACTTGCATAGGGTCACTATGCCAGATTTGACCTCAGGTCTTCCTGACTGCAGGCCCAGTGTTCTATCCTCTATGATACCTACATGCCACAATGGGTTGAGTTAGATCATTTTTACTCTCACAGCTCTCTAGAGATCTAGCCCATATCTCCTGGGTCTTTGTCCTTATATCTCTATCGGTATCTGAGTGGGAAAAGGACTTCAGGGGCAGTCATTCACTGGATAGTCCAGACTTCTACCTCCTTCGCATTAAGATTGGGAAAATTTACCAATCTTGAATACATGGATTAGACAAAGTTTGCTACTCTGTATTCATGACTCCAAATATGGCTGGCGAAGCCAGCTTTTTAATACGTAGGATGCAAAGTGAGGTGAGCAAAATAAGGAAAAAGAGTTTTTACAATTACCAAAATAATGGAGAAAACAACTTTGAAAGGCTTCAGAACACTGATCAATGACCAATCATGAATTTAGAAGGCTAAGGATGAAGCATGCATGCCACAGGCATTTTAGAAGATAATGGAGGGGCAGCTAGGTGGCGCAGTGGATAGAGCACTGGCCCTGGAGTCAGGAGTACCTGAGTTCAAATCCAGCCTCAGACACTTAACACTTACTAGCTGTGTGACCTTAGGCAAGTCACTTAACCCCAATTGCCTCACTAAAAAAAAAAAAGAAAAGAAAGAAAGAAGATAATGGAAAAGAAAAGGGAAAAGGAACAAGCATTTACATAGCACCTACTATGTACCAGACACTACGCTAAGTGCTTTGCAAATATTGTCTTGTCTGATTCCACAATAATCATGTGAGGTAGGTGCTGTTATTATCCCCACTTTATAGCTGAATAAATTGAGACAGAGGTTAAGTGACTTACTCAAAGTCACACTGCTAGGAAGTGATAGGCATATCTGTTGAGTGAGAATAATAATAACACCCATTTCACAGGGTATTTTGAGGATCAAATGAAAAAAGATAAGTAAAGCACATTGCAATCCTTAAAGCAATAAATATATTATAGCTATTTATTATTATTATTAATCATCATTATCAGAGGTACAAAATGTCACATCAATTTACAGACATGGCCAGTGTCTTGATTTATTTTGCTTGAGTATACTTATTTATTACAGAGACTATTGAGGAAGGATGAGTTAGTAAACAGTGATAGAGATGGAAAAAAAAAAAAGGAAAAATGAGTATCAGTTAAACAGAGTGAATATGTCAGCTGTGGTCTGACATGACCTCCTAAAATCTTCATTCTAGAATCCCAAATCATTTCTGGGGTAGTCCTAGATTGATTTCATTCTATGGCATGCCTACGGGTAGGTTTGAGGTTGAGAAAAGGGAGCAGTTCAACTTAGGATCATGTCACATATTTTTTTTCATCATCATCCAAAATATATGGCCTGATGCTATACACATAGCAAACCTCATTTAGTGCTTATTGATTTTTTTTTTAACTAGGAGAAGGAGGCAGGAAGAATCATATCAAAGATTTAGAGTTGAAAGGAACCTTATAGGTCATTGAGTTCAAACCCCTCATTTTACAGATAAGGAAACTGAGGCACAGAGAGTTTAAGTGATTTGCTCAGGATCACAGAGTCTAGTAAGTGTCTGAAGAAATATTTGAACCCAGGTCTTCTTGACTCCAAGGCCAGTGCTCCATCTACTACACCAACTTATGCAAAGCACCCACCCCTGCCTCAGTAATTCCCTCTCTGGAGACCCCCAGAACAAATACAGATAGGCTTTCTGGAAAAGAAGCCCTTTTTTAGTTGCTTCTCCAGAACATCAAGACCTATTTTGTCTTGCTTTATCCCCCCATTCCCAACCCATCTTATATACTGCTGCCATACTGGTCTGATGGGTGCTGTTTTGGGCTGATCATGTGCTTTGGGTTTGGAATGGAATTGAAATGAAACACTCACTGACCATCACACAGTTAACGAAAGGTTTCCTTAACCATAGTAGGAAAATGATACAGCATTGATCCAGATGAATATAAATAGCTTCTCTGCCTCTTTGTTAGCCATTTTGTCCTGCTGGTCAGGCCTTAGGGAAAGTCACTTCTGCCTTCTCATGGGCTAGCATTTGTGCTTAAATCATGAGGAAGTTATATCAATGCCCTTAATCTCTTGAATTAGGTAAGTCTCAAAGTCTAGCCTAGCATTTATGACATTTATTGCTCCTGTCATATGTACAATATCCCCCTACTGCTAAAAATCCTTTAAGAGCTCCCTATTACATCAGTTTCCTTCACCTAGCACCCAGGGCCTTCTTTATACTTTCTGTCCTGTTTAAACTAAAGAGCTAAAGACAAAAGAATGTCTATTACTTTCTCCTATGAGTTCCAGTACTACCTATTCCTTCCTCTCACGTCTCAGGTTTCTTCTATTTTCCCAAGAACATGATGTCCCCAGATATTTTGTTCATCCTTCTAACCTTTATTAGATTAAGATAATGTCAAAAGATTAAATGTGGTAAATTGGGCTTCTTTAAATCATGTCTTCCCAGACCATTTCTTCACTAGGTTGACAAAATTCAATGATTTTTACAGAATGTTCCCAAGCTTATTACTTACAAACTGAAATGAGATAATATGATGAGAGGTCCACAGAGAACAGTCGGAAATTAAAATTCAAAAGGACTGAGCACAAAATACTGATATATAATAACTTTCAAGATTCCTTTAAGTGAGACTGGAGTCAGCAGAGCTAACAGAGAGGATTCTACCTGCCTGGGGTTTTGTCCTAACTCCTATGGGCAGCCAAAGACATGCCCCCCACCATGGCACAGTAGGGAAAGGGTAATCTGAGGATGAAGGTTAGTCAATGTGTTAAATCATTGTAGAATCTTTGTGTCAGAAACAATCTCATACTCAAAGCCCCAGTACACTTTAGGGGATTTCTTCATTCTTCTAGCTCATAAGCCCCACCAGAAAACCTAGGAAAGCATAGACATAGGACCCCCTCCCAGGCTGATTTCTTGCTTATTGGCATAATGTTCATGATGTGCAAGTCAAGATATCACCCTGTGATGTCATTGCTCCTCTTTGAAAAACTAAGGAAGAGGGATAAGTGGGTGGTACAGTGGATAGAGCACAAGCTCTGAAGTCAGGAAGACCTGAGTTCAAATCTGGCCCCAGATACTTACTAACTGTGTGACCCTGGGCAAGTCACTTAACCCAGATTGCCTTTAAAAAAAAAAAAGGAAGAATAACAACAATAATTTCAGAATTAGAGGGGCCTTTTGGAGTGGTAGAGTAGTATCAAACTCAAATAGAAATGGGAGCTACTAGATTATGTGTAACTATCCTTACAGTCCTATATTGACTTAGAAAACCACATTAGTATCATCCTTTGTTTGGGGCAGCTAGGTAGTGCAGTGGATAGAGCACCAGCCCTGGAGTCAGGAGGACCTGAGTTCAAATCCGACCTCAAACACTTGACACTTACTAGCTGTGTGACCCTGGACAAGTCACTTAACCCCAATTTCCTCACCAAAAAAAATAGGTATTATCTTTGTTCTATTGCATTTTTATTTATCTTATTAAATATTTTCCAACTACATTTTTAATCTGATTAATCCAGATTGGAAGTGTTGCAGGCTGCAGTGACACCTCTGGCTTAGTGGATAGAAAATTAGTCAAGAAGATCTGGGTTCAAGTCCCACTTCTGTTACCTACTGTCCGTGTTACACTGTACAAGATAACTTCTCGCTGTCCCCAGCAAATTCTTTAGGACCATGAATTTGTAGAGCAAGTGTCAGGCTACAAGGGCAGAGTTTCCTGTGCCAAGGAAGTCACAGGTTTAGTTAAAAACAAAATATTTATTAAAAGGAGGGGAATAAAATTAAAAACCTTGATGAAGGGACCATTAATTCCAAAAAATTATGTAAATCCCCAGAGATACTTACCCCCTAGAGTAAGTATGAGGGCTTCTCACACTAACATTTAGCCCCAGAAATCCTGTCTAGGCCTATTGCTTCCTGGCCCTCAAATGGGAAAGGATGGGTCATCAGATGAATGATAAAGTATTTATTAAACACTTAGTATTAACAAAGCAATGGGCAATATGCTAGTGATCAAAATAGGAGAAAAATATAAATACTAGCTGCTTTCAAGGAGCTCATATTTTAGTGGGGGCGACAACACCTAAGCTGCAAATTAAATGGAAAGATCTTATGGTCCTTTGTTTTGTTTTTCAGTCATTTTCAGTCATGCCTGACTCTCTGTGATCCCCATTGGGGTTTTCTTAGCAGAGATACTAGAATGGTTTGCCATTTCCTTCTCCAGCTCATTTTACAAATAAGGAAACTGAGGCAAACAAGGTTAAGTGACTTGCCCAGGGTCACACAGCTAGACAGTATCTGAGGCCAGATTTGAACTCAGGGAGAAGAGTCTTCCTAACTACAGGTCCACTGCTCTATTGCACCCTCTAGCTCACTTTACATAGCACCCTACCTGGAATACATACATATTTTTAATAATAAACATTTTTATTTAAAGTTTTAGTTCCAAATGTTATTCCTCCTTCCCTCCCTCACCTCCCCCCTCCCTGAGGCAGTAAGCAATCAGATATAGCCCACCTGGAATTTAATAAATGCTCACTGATTGATTGATTCTATCACTTCATCATTCCAATTTAACACCCCTAAATTTCTCAGCAACCTACTAGCCTTTGAGATCACAGTATAAAGGAAGAATCATTGAATTTTAGAGAAAGGACCTGAGAAATAATCTAATCAGATGAGGAAACTGAAGCTCAGAAAGGTTAATGACTTGCTCAAGATCACACAGTGAATTAATAGTAATAACAACTTAAATTTCTCATAGCAATCTCAAATCTTTCCTCACAGCAATACAGTAAGAGGAGCAATACAAGCATTATCATCCCCACCTTACTGATGAGAAAAAGACACAAAGAAATTGAGTAGCTTGATAGACTTGTAGTTAATATACTTCAGACTAAAACTCAGTTTTTCTCATTGTTAATTGAAAGATCATGGAAAACTGGAGTGGTACCTCTCCTGGTTGTAAAAGGGCAAATGTCCCCATTTTTTAAAAATGGTAACATAGTCTGCAATCTATAGGCCTGTAAATGTAACTCCAATCCCTAAGAAAATTCTGGAATGTATTGTTAAAGAAATGGTTAATGAATATCTTAAAAAGGAAGTAATGATGGATTCATTAAGAATGGGTCATGGGATACCTCATGATTAACTTAGCAAATGACAAGAATGAGATGGATACAGCTCACCTAGATTTGTCGCAATATTCTATTTGTGGAGAAGATGGAAATAGATAATACAATGATAAGCATGCAGAACTGGTTGGATGTCAGGATTCAAAGAGTAGTTATTGATTAGAGAAATGCCAATTAAAACAATTCTGAGGGGGGCAGTTAGGTGGTGCAGTGAGTTCAAACCTGAGTTCAAATCTAGCCTCAGACACTTGTCACTTACTAGCTGTGTGATCCTGGGCAAGTCACTTAACCCTCACTGCCCTGCAAAATAAAAAAAATTCTGAGGTACCACTTTACCTCTATCAGATTGGCTAGTATGATCAAAAAGCAAAATGATAAATGTTGGAAAAGATGTGCGAAAATTAGAACATTAATGCATTGATGGTGAAGTTTTGAACTGATCCAAACATTCTGGAGAGCAATTTGGAACTATGTCCAAAGGGCTATCAAACTGTGCATACCAGGGGTGGCTAGGTGGCGCAGTGGATAAAGCACTGGCCCTGGATTCAGGAGTACCTGAGTTCAAATCCAGCCTCAGATACTTGACACTTACTAGCTGTGTGACCCTGGGCAAGTCACTTAACCCCCATTGCCCCGCAAAAAAACAAAACAAAACAAACAAAAAAAAAAAAAACCTGTGCATATCCTTTGACCCAGCAATACCACTACTAGGTCTATATCCCAAAGAAATCATAAGAAAGGGAAAGGGATTCACATGTACAAACATATTTATAGCTGCTCTTTTTGTAGTGGCAAAGAATTGGAAATTGAGAGGATGTGCATCAATTGGGGAATGGCTGAAAAAGTTGTGGTATATGAATGTAATGGAATATTACTGTATGGTAAGAAATGATGATCAGGCAGATTTCAGAAAAACCTGGAAAGACTTAAAGTGGACTGAAGCTGAGTGAAGTAAGCAGAACCAGGAGAACATTGTACACAGCAACAGCAGCATTATATGATGATCAACTGTGATAGACTTAGCTCTTCTCAGCAATACGATAATCTAAGACAACTCCAAAAGACTCATGGTGAAAAATGCTCTCCACATCAAGAAAAAGAATTATGGAGTGTGAATGCAGATCAAAGCATACTATTTTCACTTTTGTTGTTGGGGTTTTTTTCTATTTCTTCCTTCTTGTGGTTTTCCCCTTGTGTTCTGATTCTTCTTTCACAGCATGACTAATGTGGAAATATGTTTAACATAATTGTAATGTATAACCTATATCAGATTGCTTGATGACTTTGGGAGGAGGGAGAGAAGGGAGAGGAAGGAGAAAAAATTGGAACTCTATATCTTACAAAAATGAATGTTGAAAACTATCTTCACATGTAATTAAAAAAAATAAAATACTATTTTAAAAAACAAAGCATGGTTGTTAATGATTCAATGTTAATGCAGCAGGAGGTCTCTAATGGAGACGTGTTTGTTTCATATTTTTATCAATGACTTGGATAAAAGCAATAGATGGTGCGTTCTTCAAATTTGCAAAGCTGGGAGGGGTCATTAACATACTGCATGACAGAGTCAGTAGCCAAAAATATTTTCACAAGCTAGACCACTAGGCTAAATTTACTAAAATGAAATTCAATAGGGATATATGTAAAGTCGTACACTTGGTTACAAAAAATCAACTTGGTTACAAAAAATCAACTTTACCAATACAAGATGGGGGGAGACATGGATAGACAGTAGTTATTCTGAAAAGAAAAAATGATACGGGGATTTTAGAGGACAGCAAGCCCTTTATGAGTCAGTAGTGTGATGTGGTAACCAACAACAGCAACAAAAATGGAAACTTGGCTACATAAAGAAAGGCAGGGCTTTGGGGATGGGGAGATGATAGTCCTATTGTACTGTGCCTTTGTTGGACCTCATATGGAATATGGGTTCAGTCCTGGGATTTACAATTTAAGAGAGACATTGCTAAGCTGGAAAATGTCCACAGGAGGGCAACCAGGATGGCAAAGGCTTTCCCAAAGAGTGTTAGCCAACTCTTTAATCCAAAACCTTTGGAGTGCAGCTCTACCCCCTTTCTTTTCTTTCATAACATTATATTCAGAGATTAAGAATGCAAGAAATAATTCAGTTATCATATGAGGAATCTTAAGAGCCAAACCACACACAGAGGCAAATTATAGACATGCAGAATATTTTTAGAGTCCAGCTTTGTCTAGCTTAGGAGATAAGTCACCAGTGACCTCCTAATCACTAAATCCAAGGTTTTTATTTTGTCTTCATCCTCCTTGACCTCTTTGCAGCATTTGACATTGGTGGTAAATTCCTCCCTTGCTTCTTCTTTGTCTCTTAGTCTGGCTTCCTCTTTTTATCACCTCCTGATTTATTCCCCAAGCCTCTGTCCTTGGTCCTCTTCTTTATTTCTTTCCACCCTCCCTTGGTTATCTCATTGATTGCAATAAGTTTCAACTTTCAACTCCCATGGTACTACAGGGTGGGCCAAAAGTCATGATGTTTTGTTTGTGGGGGATTCTTTTGGGACAATGAGGGTTAAGTAACTTGCCTAGGGTCACACAACTAGTAAGTGTCAAGTGTCTAAGGTCAGATTTGAACTCAGGTCCTCCTGAATCCAAGGCCACTGCTCTATCCACTGTGCCACCTAGTTGCCCAGTCATGACGTTTTAATAACTTTTTGAAAATTATTTTTTCTTTATTTTTGCCATTTGTGAGATTTGATTTTCCACACATAATGTAAATTAATTTCCTATATATATGGTAATGTTATGATATTATAAACTAAAAACAAAAAAATAAGTTATTAAATATTGAAATCCCTTCATGACTTTTGGTGCACCTGGTATATCCAGTTCTCCCTTCTCTCCGCAGCTCTGCAGTAGCATATCCAATTTCCTACTGGATATTTTGGGGCAATAGGTAGCAGGGTGGATAGAGTGCCAGACCTAGAGTCAGAAAGATTCCTCTTCCTGAGTTCAAATCTGGCCTCAGACACTTACTAGTTGTGTGACCCTGGGTGAGTCTCTTAATCTTGTTTCCTCATCTATAAAATGAGCTGGAGAAGAAAATGGCAAACCATTCCAGTATCCTTGCCAAGAAAACCACAAATGGGATCACAAAGACTCAGACACAACTGAAAAGACTGAATAACAATAAACTGCATATTTCCCACTTGGATGTCTATGGTACCTCAAACTCCACAATTTGAAAACTTAATTCATCATTTTTTTTTTACCAGAATCTCATTCTCCTTCCTGATTTCCCTAATTTTGTCACCATCATTTTCCCAGTGATAACCCTGGCTTTATATTTATTTATCCCTTTTCAACATCCTGCAAATCCAATCACTCATCACATTCTATTAATTTGACCTCTGTAATATCTCTCACATCTGACCCTTCCTTCACACTCACACTGACATCAAATGAGTTCAAGCCCTTATTATCTCCTATTTGCATTATTGCAATAGCTTCCTAGTAAGCTTCTATTTGACCTCCAATCCATTCTACACACTTCTGCCAGACTGTCAGGGATGTACAGTAATATTTACATTACTCTACTTCGGAAAACCCTTCAATAGCTCCCTGTTGCCTACTGAATACCAAACCCCTTAGCTTAGCATTCAGGAACTTCTCCATACTTTTCCAGCTTTTTGATCACACTATACTCTCTCAGATATTTTACATTCCAGGCAACCTAAATTATGCATAGTTTTTTGAACGTGGTTTACCATTCCCCTACTTCTGTGTATGCTCATACTGATTCCTCTTCCATGAATTTCTTCTCATCATCAACCTCTTGAGGGATGTTTGGACAAAAAAGTTTGGACAAAAAGTGTAGAGCCAAGGTGAGAATGAAATGCTAATCCACCAGTCTAACAAAATATCTCATGATTGGATATTTTATAGATCAGCCTCTTAGGAAAGAGTAATAGGAATTTTAAGTTACTGCATCCATATTTAGGTCTCTGTCAATGCATGCTAAACAGTCTTTTGTGTTTTAAGTATTTCTTTTGCATCATGGGAAATAAGTGGCTGTCCTATACCTGATCTACATCACATATTGAGCGCTTAAAAGCACTCCATTAGGAAAACCAGAAATTAGCCAAACCTAAGCTTTAAGTGATTTTTCCCAGGGCTCCAGGATTGGGGAAAAGGGAGGTGGGGTGTAAAGAGCCAGAGAGCTGGAGAAAAAGAGCTTGACCCCTGATTTATGGGACAGGCTCCACTAGGACTGAACCCAATTCACAGAGATAAGTCTGAGGTTAGTGGCATCTTGTGATAGAAAGAGTGAATACTTCAGTATGCCTGGGCCTGAAGGATATTGTTACATATGTATTCCAGTTTATAATGAAGTGTACTAATTTCAGTATAAATCTATATATGATGAGTGGAAAAAATGAAAAAGTGTTTATTAAGCTCTTACTATCTGCTCGCCATTGGGGATTCAGATAGAAGGAGAAAAAAAAAAGTAACTGCTCTCAAAGAGCTCACACTCCAATTAGGAGAGACAACATTTATCAAAGAGTTCTGCTGTTAGGCAAATAAAAAGGCCCAAAGTCCCGAGGCCACTGCAGCAGGGGCAGATGTCAAGGCCCAAGGGATCTTAGGACACATTGGCAAGTCAGACAGCAATATCCATGAGGTCTGGAGGTTATAGTGACCAAACAGATGGTAGAGGGCCTTGGGACACAGTGGCAGGGCAGATCGTAAACCCTGACGGTCCTTGATTGTTCCGGAAGGATTGTAGTGGAGAGCTCCTAGCTCATCCTAGCAGCATGAGTGGCTGTGTCACTCTTCTTGCCCAGCCCCATGGGGTCAGGGGAAAGAGGAAAAGGGAAGAAAAGAGCACCCCTGCCAGCAGCTCCTCCCATCCAATCACCCTGGACAGAATCTGAGCTAATATGGATTTATTTTTACTGCACAATAATAAGAGCTAGTATTTATATACAGTGCTTTAAGGTTTACAGAGCACTTTACTTAGGCCATCCAACTATATGAGGGCATGTTCTCTTATTTTAACAAATGAGAAAGCTAAAGCACAGAGAGGTTAGGTAATCTGCCTAGGGTCACACAGCTAGTAAGTAGCTGAGGCAGGATTTGGGTTCAGGTCCTGATGATTTCAAGTCCAGCACTCTATCTAATGCACCACCTCACTACATGAGTCACTTAAATTTATTTACAATCATTAGCTGATCTTATTTTGGGAGAAAATGAGGTCTAGGCAGCAATTGAAGGTCAGGCAGCAATCTTCCCTTTTTACTTTAGGGAAGAGTGATGGTATAGATATCTCAGGAGACTGACATGTTCACACCTTTAAGAAGGCACTTGGCAAAGGTACAAGGTCCAGAGGAGGTTACCACAAGAAACAGGGCCATCCATAGCCTGGAGCGTTGAAGTGGTAGAACTGGCTCTGAAATGTTCCTAGGAAGCTCTCTCAGTGTCATCCAGACTTTTCCCCTGAGCTCCTTTTGGTGGGAAGCTACTCATTAAAATGGCCTGCAGAGATGGTGCATGCTTCATCTTGACAGGATCACATCATAGAGGTCACAGAGGAGCCCATGAAAGTGAGGGCAAAACTACATAGATTAAGATGGTAAGTGACAGAGGTTCAAGAAGTCTGCAACACAGGCTAACCCAGAGGGGAAAGCAATGATCACTGATGACAGTTGTGAAGTTTTCATAGCAATGGAACCAAGACTCATTGACACCCTCAACCCAGGGGGTGTTTTGTCCAGATATGGTTTGCTGATGGAGCAATGTACAGTATCACACATGGGCAGCTAAGTGGCTCAGTAAACACAGCACTGAGCCTGGAGTCAGGAAGTCCTGTGTTCAAAATTAGCCTCAGACACTTAACTGTGTGACCCTGGGCAAGTCACTTAACACCTTTTCATTTTTTATTGTTATTCAGTCATTTTCACTCAGGAACAACTGTCTCATTTTCCTCAAGTGTAAAATGTGGCTAATAATAGCATCCACTTCCCAGGATTGTTGTGGGAATAAAATGAGATAATAGTTGTAAAGTACTTAGCATAGTGCCCGGCACATAGTGATCGCTATGTAGCTATTAGCTATTGTGATTACTGTGTGCCTCCACTAAAGGCCTCTCAATGTATCTAGGTAAATGAGATTCTCAAAAACTAGGCCAGTGGATTATAGATCCAGGAAACCTCAGAAGTCTTCTATTCCAGCCCTTTCACTTTACATGCGAGGAAATTGAGACATGGAGAATTCAAGGGACTTGCCTGAGGTTATGAAAATAGTAAGTTGGAACTTGAACCCAGGTCCTCTGGCTCTTTCCGCTGTACTATGCTACCTCAGTTTTCACCAAGCTGGAAAGAGATTCCAATCCAAGGCTGACAATAGACCTAGAGTTTTACTCAAGGACCAGTCAAGTTAATTTCAGAGAGGATCATCAATAGATGGGTGAGAAATGATGTAACAGAGTCCAAAACTGAAGGAACCAAGTTCTAATCCTAACTCTTTTTCTATGTTAGTTGTGTGACCTTGGGCAAGTCCCAGTCTTTCTCACTTTGTATCTTAATTTATTGATCTGTAAAACTGGACTAGCAGCTAGGTGGTGCTATGGATAGAGTAACGGGCCTGGAGTCAGGAAGATTCATCTTCATGGGTTCAGATCTGGCCTCTTGACAGTGACTTGGGCAAGTCACTTCATCTTGTTTGCTTCGGTTTCTATAAAATGGGTACCTGTAAAATGAGCTGGAGAAGGAAATAGCAAATCGCTCCAGTATCTGCCAAGAAAACCCCAAATGGAGTCACAGAGTCAGAAATGACCTAACAACAACATCAACCAAATATGTAAATAAATGGCCGCTCATGGGTTCATAGTATTTGGAGCTAGAAGGTACCGTAGAGATCATATAGTCCAACCAGACAGGTTAAATGATTTACCAAGGTGACACAAGTGTTAGGGAGAAAAACCAAGCTTAGAATCAAAGGGATATGGGGGCAGCTAGATGGCACAGTGGATAAGCACTGACCCTGGATTCAGGAGTACCTGAGTTCAAATCCATCCTCAGACACTTACTAGTTGTGTGACCCTGGGCAAGTCACTTAACCCCAATTGCCTCACCAAAAAAAAAAAAAAAAAAAAAAAAAAAAAGACTCAAAGGGATATGGCTCCAGATTAAGTCATTGCTTTGGTGAGTGTTATGATTCAGTCAGTCCTGTGATTGTTTGACTTTTGCTTAACTTCCCCCTTTAGGCCTTATTTTGATGTCCCAGGTATAGAAAGAAAGGACACCTTTTCATTTTTTATTGTTATTCATTCGTTTTCACTCAGGAACAATTTTTCATGACCCCATTTGGCATTTTCTTAGAAAAGATACTGGAGTGGTTTGCCATTTCCTTCTCCGGCTCATTTTATAAATAAGGAAACTAAGGCAAACAGGGTTAAGTGACTTATCCAGGATCACATAACTAATAAGCGCCTGAGGCCAGATTTGAAATCAGGTCCTGACTCCAGGCCCAGTTCTGTATCCATTGTGTCACCTAGCTTCCCCTGGATCAATTTCTAGAATAATGTTATTTATTCAGCACCCATTCTGAAATTCAGGACATGCCTATGCCCAGTTGAATCCTCTCATCATTGGACTGACTATTCACCAACACTCCCAGTTCTAATCATTGCATCTGGCATTCAGTTTGATCATAGTACAGGGTATATGACCAGTAGCAATGGGAGAACGGGGGTAGTTAGTTGGCATAGTGGACTGAGCACTGGGACTTGTATTATGAGATGAAAAAGCTAAACCTCAGAGAGGTTAAGTGACTTATTCAAGGTCACACAATATGCAAGTGGCAAACTTGGGGCTTGAACCTAAGTCTTCTTATTACCAAGAGTCAGACCTGGAGTCAGGAAGACCTGAGTTCAAACCCACTTCAGACACTTACCAGTCATTTGGCCTTTGGCAAGTCACTTAACCATGTTTGCTGCATTTTTCTTATCTGTAAAATGAGCTGGAGAAAGAAATGGCAAACCCACTCCTGGATCTTTGCCAATAAAACCTAAATGGGGTCACGAAGAGTCAGACATAATTGAAAAGACTGAACAATAACAATAGTAATTGATCCAGAAGAGAGGATGTTTGCCAAAAATACTGCACACTGTAATTAATAAATCCATCAGTGATCACACTAGTCTGGAATTTGGTCTTTTTGTGTCCTTCTATTCTACCATGTCCAAGGGAGCCAAGCAAGACTGCCGTGCTGAACTCTTCTATGTGACCGTTTCTGAAACTGGGGTGGAGATATTTAACCTCAAAGATAGACTATTTAACAACTGACCACCTAATGCAAAAAGGAGTTGAACTAACTGATACTATAGTTTGAAAGCAAGTAGTGTGGTGGGTGAAAAATGAAAAGACTGGGGACAGCTAGGTGGCACAGTGGATAAAGCACTGGCCCTGGATTCAGGAGGACCTGAGTTCAAATCCGACCTCAGACATTTGACACTTACTAGCTGTGTGACCCTGGGCAAGTCATTTAACCCTCATTGCTCCACACAAAAAAAAGAAAAAAAGAAAAATGAAATGACCAAGGAAAACAAAGGTTTAGTCTTCTGAGCATATCAATTTATTAAGCAATACATGGCAATTGCCCAACAAACTGGGACCAGACCCACTCATCTTATGCCTGAACCCTAAATATAAGAGGAGACAGACTTTTATACATTAAAAAACAATTCATCAAATAAAACCAATTAATTAAAAGGAAATGATACAACATTAGGTAATCTGATTTCTAATTGGATGAAAGATTAGGGAATTTCAAAGTTGGGAGGGGGAGAATAAACAGGTACAATTCCCTGAATTCAGAAAAGGAGGTGTCCTACACCCCAAGTGCCTGTAAACAATCAAAGCAACATGGAAACAATAACTGATTCATTAGTATGGGTTTAGTTTTCATTCTTATAACTTCCTAGCTGTGTGACCCTGGGCAAGTCATTTAACCCTCATTGCCCCACCAAAAAAAGTTGAAGTTGGGTGACATGCATGGGGTCATGCAGTGGGTGAGTGTCTTGTGTCTGAGGCTAGGTTGAGGCTGGGGTCTTCCTGGGTCCAGGGTGGATGTTTTGTCCACTGTGTCACCTAGCTGCCCCATGATGACATCTTTAGGGTAAAATTGAGGGGTGAGAGGAATGCACTGGGGGAGGGGAAAAGGGAGAGGTAGCATGGGGTGAAATTCCACATGAAAGAAACAGGAAAGGGTTTATGGAGTGAGGGAAGAGATGGGGGGAGGAACAGGTCAGTAAATGAACTTTACACTCATCAGAATAGGCTCAAAGACCTTAATCTCATCAGAGTTGCCTCAAGGAGGGATTAACACACACACACAAAATTGGGTAGAGTAATCTATTTAATCTGGGCAGTAAATGAGGCTAACACTCATCAGAATTAGCTCAAAGAACTTAATCTCATCAGAGTTGGCTCAAGGAGGAAATAACATATACACTCAATTGGGTGGAGTAATCTATCTAACCCTGCAGGAAAATAGGAGGGGAAGGGGATAAAGAGGGAGGGGCAAAAGAAGGGAGGGCAGATTGGAGGAAGGGACAGTCAGAAGCAAATCCCTTTTGAAGGGTGATAGGGTGAAAGAAGATGGATAATAGAGTAAATAACATGGAGAAGGGAATGGGATGGAGGGAAACAGTTAACAATAGTAATTGTAAAAAGGAGAAAAGGAGGGGGATTGTACAAAAATATTTATAGCAACTCTTTGTGGTGGCTAAGAATTAGAAATCAAAGGAATGTCCATCAATTGGGGAATGACTGAAGAAGCTGTAGTATATGATTATAACGGAATATTGTTGTTCTATAAGAAATGACAAGTAGGATGACTTCAGAAAAACCTGGAAAGACTCATATGAACTGATGCTTAGTGAAGGGAGCGGACCTAGGAGGACACTGTGCACAGTGACAGCCATATTGTTCCATGAGCAATTGTGAATGGCTTAACTACTCTCAGCAACACAATGATCCAAGACAATCCCAAGGGACTAATGATGAAACATACTATCAACTCCCAGAGAAAGAACTGATATTGATTGAACACAGGCTAAAAAAAAAAGAGCACTTGGGCAGCTAGATGGCACAGTGCATAGAGCACCGGCCCTGGATTCAGGAGTACCTGAGTTCAAATCTGACCTCAGACACTTAACACTTATTGGCTGTGTGACCCTGGGCAAGTCACTTGACCCCAATTGCCTCAGTAAAAAAAAAAAAAAGAGCACTTGTAGATTGTATATATATAACCTATATCAGATTGGTTGCTGTCTTGTGGAGGAGGGAGGAAAGGGAAGGAGGGAGAAAAATGTGGAACTCTAAATCTTATGAAAATGAGTGTTGAAAACTACCTTTACATGTAACTGGAAAAAATAAAATAAATGTTTGTTATGAAACTAAGCTAGCTCCAGAATTGAGTCACAGAATTAACCTACTTGCTGTCCCAATCTCCTCAATTTCCTCAGTGGTAATGAAAGAGGTGTTCTAATTAAACTCAAGAAGACTCCGAATTTGAATACTTATCATTGAGACAAATAGCAAAATTTTTAAACCCAAGAATTTATATGAGTTGTCACTTAGTCATTTAATGGGTTAGTTATCCCTTCCAGCTTTGTTAATCTTCAGATTTGTTGAAAAACCATTTATGCTTTTATCTAAGCCAGTGCAAAAAATTAAACAGTTCAGGGCCAAGCACAGATCCTTAAGGCCAAGGTTAATTGACTGGCCCAAGGTCTCACAGGTACTAAGCATTAGAGATGGGATTTTAAATCAGATCCTCTAGTTGCAAAGCCATATTCTTTCTATCCTATCCTATGCTGAGAAACCCCCATGAAAATTAGAGGGAGAAAAGGGAGAAAAGCAGGGAACAACATTCATGAAGTGCCTATTGTGTTCCAGGCACTGTGCTAAGTACTTTACAAATAGGATTTCATTAAGGGTAAGGAAGGTAGATATCCTTAAATATTGCAAAAGCTTCTCTAATTGTTTTCTATTCAAGTATTCAATATGGTGCAGCCCTGTGTCTTAATCCTCAAGAAATGTTCATATGTTGAGTTTTAATTTTTTTTTTGGTGAGGCAATGAGGGTTAAGTGACTTGCCCAGGGTCACACAGCTTGTAAGTGTCAAGTGTTTGAGGCCAGATTTGAACTCAGGTCCTCCTGAATCCAGGTCCAGTGCTCTGTCCACTGTGCCACCTAGCTGCCCCCTGTATGTTAAGAGTTTTGAGGTTTTCTTTCAACTAAACACCTGTGTCCTTTTCATTTGAACTATTGTCTAGACACATTTCTCAATCACGTCCTTGCCATGTATTAAAAGAAGCAAATAGTGGAGGACAGAATTAGGGAGGCAAGAGATTGTTGTCCTTTGTCCCAGTCATAGTGGTCAGCTTCAAGCATTTATTTTTAGGAAGTCACAGGCTGGAGCAGAGGAAGACAACAAGGATGGCCTCTCTGGAGGAAGAATGCTGCTAGTTAAAGGTCTTGCTGAGCTAGTATAAAGTGATCATTACTAAAAGCCAGGCTGCTCCTGTTTTTGAGAATGTGTTCTGTCATGCCCCTCCAAATTAGGACAGGGCAGAACATCAAGAGACTACACAAAGACCACTGTAAAAAAATAACTTAATTCAATACATGGCTGTTGTTCTTACATCCCTTGTCCTGTATTATTAATTGATCTGTGTATAATGTTTAAATTGTATTTTAAATATATTTCATTTTCAGGCTTTTAAATAGAGTGATGACATTTACAGACACAAGTACTATGTGTAGATATGCCAGGTCTATGGAGTACTCAGTACTTAATGAGTTGAATCCAGTCATTTGCATCTTGTTACCAACTTAGCAATATATTAGGATGACTTTTAAATCCAGGAATGCATTTTGCAACCTCAAGAAATGGCATTTGTCCAGATTCTACAGGAAGCAATACACAGGGAGGAAATTGTGATCATGTTGACATGATCTCCAAATTTAACTTCAAAAGAAAGAAAGAAAAGTCTTCATTATTGAATATTCCTGGGCCTAGAGTGGTATTTACTATACATTGCTTTTATTCTAAGGCACTTTGCTTTTGTGCCAGGAAATAATAAATTGAGCCAAAACAATATCTTTTTTCCCTAATGCTTGAACACTGCCATTGACAGGGATTTTACTACATCACTAGGTCTCACATTTCATTTCTAGGCAGCTCTAATTTTTAGGAATTTCTATGTTATAGTGAACTATAATCCACTTTTCTATAATTTATACCCACTGGTACCCAGCTCTGTCTTCATTAATCAATCAATCAACAAGCATTTATTTGATTTTTTAAATTTGATTTTTAAATTTTTTTCCAATTACATGTAAAGATATTTTTGAATTCCAAATGTTTCTCCCACCCTTCACTCCCCCCTCCTGAAGCCAACAAGCAATCTGATATAGATTATACATTATAATCATGTTAAACATTAGTCGTGTTGTAAGAGAAGAATCAGAACAAAAGGGGAAGAAATGCAAGAAAGAATAAACAACAACAACAAGCAACAACAAAAGTGAAAATAGTATGCTTCAATCTACATTCAGATTCCATAGTTCTTATTCTGAATGTGGAGAGCGTTTTCCACCATAAGTCTTTTGGCATTGTCTTGGATCATTGTATTGCTGAAAGGAGTTAAGTCTATCACAGTTGATCATCATACAATGTTGCTATTATTGTGTACAATGTTCCTTCTGGTTCTGCTCACTTCACTAAGCATCAGTTCATGTAAGTTTTCCAGGTTATCATTTCTTACAGCACAATAGAATTCCATTACATTCATATACCACAACTTGTTTAGCCATTTCCCTATTGATGGGCATCCCCTCAATTTCCAATTCTTTGCCACCACAAAAATAACAGTTATAAATGTTTGTACATGTGGGTCCTTTTCCCTTTTTATAATCACTTTGGGATATAGACCTAGTGGTGGTATTGCTGGGTCAAAAAGGTATGCATAGTTTTATAGCCTTTTGGGCATGGTTCCAAATTCAACAGGCATTTATTATTACACAACTTCTATGTGAGAAGCATGTGCTAGACATTGGGGGTGCAAGTACAAAGAATGAAATAATTCTTATTCATGTTCTAAGGGAGAAGATGATTATATATGAAAATATTTATGGCAACTTAAAGCTAATAAATACAAATATGTAAAAAGTATTAATTGGAAGGATCAAGAATAGCTTCATAAAGAAGATGCTAAGACACTTTAGCTGCATCTTCAAGGAAGAGAGTGCATGAGACAGAGGTAAGAGGGATTGAATTCCAGGCATGAGTAACAGCCAGTGCAAAAGCTCAAAGATGGAAAATTAAGTTTTGTGAGTGAGGAATAGAGAAGAAGCAAATATGGCTGGATCACAGAGGGAGAATGGGAGGGGGAAGCCACACAGAACAAATCCAACACCTTCTTCCACAAATTAGCCCTTCAAGTAGTCTATAGAGATTTATATAGAAAGATGTAGACAGGAACTATATGGATGAACATAACAATAGTAATGATTGTTATTATTATTATTACACCTTACATTTATGTAGCACTGTAAGTTTTTCAAAAGCTTTACATATATGATCTCATGGAGTTTTGAGCTGCATCAAGAGGTAGAGTACCTACAACAAAGAGATGATAGATTCATAAAGTGGCAAAATGAGTTTTATTGTGGGTTTTTAAATGATTGTGTAGGTAGGATGGTTGCTAGAGTGAAACTGGAGAAGAACATTCCACCATTGCAAAGTCTATATCTTTTAAGAGAGTTATAGGGGGCAGCTAGATGGTGCAGTGGTTTAAGCGCTGACCCTGGATTCAGGAGTACCTGAGTTCAAATCCGGCCTCAGACACTTGACACTTACTAATTGTGTGACCCTGGGCAAGTCACTTAACCTTCATTGCCCCGCCAAAAAAAAAAAAAAAAGAGAGAGAGAGTTGTAAAGGCCCTCAGCCCTAGGGTCAATGAGTTTACTTGTTCGCCTGAAATATAAACAGAATAGAATTTTAAATTCATTTCCAGGGAGGAAATGTATGTTTCATCTGAAATAAGCTGCCTGAGTAGCCAGCCATGAGTATGGGAGCCTGAAGCCAATTAATAATAGTTTAGCAAAGGTGAGCCTAAGGATACTGTTCTAAGACACTTGGAATCAGGTAGTTTTCATTGGTGAGATAGGTTTCAGGGCATCTAAACCACTTGAGACATCAGTCTTCTGGAGAATAGAGAGAAAGACTTCTGTGTGTATCTTATTCTCTTTATTTTTTATCTATTCATTTGGTTCTGAGGATTCAGGGATATTTCAGGGAATTTTTTTAAGTAGTTATAAGAAGGTAAGAATTTAATGTTCCAAAAAATAATATCTTGAGCTTAAATATCCCCTTTATTTATGACTCACAAAGCATAGTTTTACTAAAATAATTCTTTCTACAAAAATTCTATGAGGCACACAGAAGGAGAATGATTGAAGGGGTAATGACATGTTGAGATGCCAGACCCAAACAATGTCTCCATTGGATTAGGGAGGTGGAGATATCTTCAAATCATAGAATCACAAGAGGCTTTAGAGACCATTAAACCCAAATCCCTTACTTTGCAGGGAAGGAAGCTGAGACCCCCTCAGAGCCCAGAAAACCTAATACCTAGTGCTCTTTCCAATGCTGCACACTGACTGCCAAACTTGAGGCTTCAATGATATTTAGGGATGTGTGGTAGAGAGAACAGGGCATTGGATGAGTACTGGATTTAGCTCCAGCAAGCAAGCAACAAGCATTATATTAAGTGCCTATTAAAGCACTAGTCATTGGGCTAGGCACACAGGATGGAAAGAACTGTATTCGAGCCTTTTCTCTGCCGTACCTTGGGTTTTCCATTTCCTCATCTATAAAATGACAGGACTACATGACCCCTCAGATCTTTCCAGCTCTAAATCTATGATCTTCACATTTTACTAATGAAGTCCCTTGTCCATTGTCACACAGCTAGCAAGCAGCAAGGCTGAGAGCTGAAGCTTATCGGATCTTTTCATAGATTTTTGAGCTAGAGATCATCAAAGCTAATCTTCTCATTTTTCATATAAGGAAACTAAGACTGAGATAAGTTAAGTGATTTGCCCAGGGTCACATAACTACTTAGGGTCTGAGATGGGATTCAAAACCCAGGTCTTCCTGACTCCAATTCCAGTCTTCTATCCACTATGTTGTCACATTGCCTCTCAAGTTTTGTGCCATTATCACCCTCATTTTATAGATAAGAATTGTCAAAGAGATTTAAATCCATGTCTTCCTGATACAATATCCAATATTTGATTCTATTTCTTAATACTACTGCTTAATAAATGTCTATTGGTTGATTGATTCATTTCTCAGTAATACCAGGCATTTGTTCTTAGGTTGGTTCAGAGGGGAACCTTACCTCCTGGCCCGGGGTTTTCTGCTATAATGCACTTCAGAGATGTCAGTTATATGCACTAACCCATACAAAAATGAAACAATGAGAATACTAAAGAACCCTTAGGACAGAGTCTTGTATAAAGTAGCAGTAAACAAATATATGTTGAACAGTAGAATATGTCTGTGAAAGTATTTCTGGACTGTTACTTGCTAGGAGCCTCCCCATTATGAATGTGTATTTACCATATTCAAAGGATTCCAGTTCATATGGAATGAGCCTCTTTATTAGCTCTCACCCTGTCAGATTACTATCCAATATCCATTCTTCCTAAGAAACAACAGATTCTACTGAAGAGAACACCAACTATGGAGAGCACATTAAAAAGAGAGGTGATGGTGCCAATGTGCCCATCTGGGTAAAGATTTTAATTTTAGAAAGGAAATGAAAAGTAACTGGAGGACAGTGTTTGCTCAATGAATATCTCTGAGCAAACAGAATGGGAAACCACACTCCTTTATATCTAAATGCAAACTGACGTCAACAAACCACTTGAAAAACTAGTCATGACCTCCAAAGCTTGGACTTGGACACACTTCCTTTCTTCGTTGCCTACTCCCTTTGGATTCTTATCCACCTTCTTCCCTTTTACGAACCAGTGGTGTATTGAGATAGGATCTTGGTATCCTCATTGTTTTGGTCTTATTCTTCTTGACATTAGACAGGAGTGAAATTAAAGAAAAACCTGGGCAAAAATCACTGTACTTGGGAGAGGGGTCCTAGTATTTGTCAAGGGGCAACAACTGTCAGAGGGGTAGTTTCTTTTTTTGTGTGTGAAGCAATTGGGATTAAGTGACTTGCCCAGGGTCACACAGCTAGTAAGTGTTAAGTGTCTGAGGTCGGATTTGAACTCAGGTACTCCTGACTCCAGGGCCCGTGCTCTATCCACTGCGCCATCTAGCTGCCCCAGAGGGGTAGTTTCTAAGAGCCCATCCAATCTTGCCTCACAATTCTATGTCCTGTCACTGGAGGTAAGTTGAGAAATAGATAAAATATTTGGAGCCCTGACACAGGGTCAGATCTGAAAGATTAAATGTAATGCATCCTCAAGATTCAATTTAATCCTTTTCTGCAGTGAAACCAAATATACTTAATGTGTTGGATGGAATAAGAAATAAGCCAGGTTTCCTACCTTCTGTAACTCAGCAAAGAGACTTGAAAATATCATCATAGAGTTTTATGTTTCTCATCTTTCCCAGAGAAAGGAGAGCTTCAAAAACCTTTGAACTCAGAGGCAGCATGGCTTGGCATGCTGGTTCTGGTCAGTTAGCCAGTCAAACAGTTAAGCATCTGCTATGTGCCAGGAACTATGCTAAACACTGTAGTTACAAAGAAAGTTTTTTAATAGTCCTTGCTCTCAAGGAACTCACAATCTAATGAGGGAAACAACATGTAAAAAAACTATGTGTGGGGCAGCTATCTGGAACAGTGGATAGAGCACCGGCCCTGGATTCAGGAGTTCCTGAGTTCAAATCTGGCCTCAGATAATTGACACTTACTACCTGTGTGACCCTGGGCAAGTCACTTAACCCCAGTCTCACCAAAAAAAAAAAAAACAACTATGTGCAAATAAGATCTATGCAAGATAAATCGGAAGTAATATCAGAAGAAAGGCACTAAGATTACAAAGCTATTATAGCAACTTGGGTTCAAATCCTCCTGCCACAAACTGTCTGTGATTCCTAAGCAAGTCACCTTTCAGTACCATAAGCATCTCTCCAAGACCATGTTGCAGAACATTTGCCAATCTGTATTGGTAGAGGGAATTTCCTTATATGAAGTTCCCCATACCAATGAAATCATGAAAGAAGGAAGGAAGGAAAGAAGTTCTGGGAACTCACACTCAAATTTCACTAATAATGTTGATACGTTGGGCCTGTGAATTGTAGCCTTTCATTAGTGCCTGTCATAATCCCTTAGTGGGGAGATAGGTCCTACTTTAAAGAGTGATCCAAGTTATGACAATAATTCTCATTTCTAGGATGTGTTAAAGTCTGCAAATCACTTTCCTTACAACAGCTCACTAAAATGTAAGTTCCTTGAGAGGAGGAACTGTTTCATGTTTATGTTTTTGTATCCTGGAACCTAGCATAATGTTTGAATAGTACATAATAAGTAATTAATAAATGCTTTTTGAATTAATTAATTAGTAAACAACTCTATGGGGTAGGTAGTGTAAGTCTTATCATCTCCATTTTCTAGGAAAAGAAATTGAGCTTCATAAAGGTAGAGTAAATAGATCAAGGAATATAGGCCTTCTGACATCACCTCTAATGGTGTTTTCCAGCCAACCAGTCAACTAGTATTTATTAAGTGCCTACTGTGTCCCAGCCAGTAGTCTAAACACTGAGGGAGAAAAGCTTGTGAGAAGTGAGATTTGAATCCACACTTCCATGCAGAGACCAGGATACTCCCTGATAGACAGAGGAAGTACATGATTGTGATTGATGCCTTAGACCACAAAGACATACCAATAGTAATCCATCATTTCATATGGAACAGTATTTCCATCCTTCCACTCAAATAAGGATTTGGTTTCTATTTAGAATAATAATTACACATCTAGTAAAAAAATCAACTCTTTTACATTAAAGAGGAGAAACAGGGATTGGGATGAATGAATCACAGAGAAAACTTAACAGTTTCCTTGCTCCAATGATCAGATTCTTCTCCTACTGCCCCTTCATTGGTGGGCATTTTGCTCCTGGAGTCTATCAGACTATTCCTGCCAACCTGGCACTCTTTTCTCCAGATTGCATCCTGAGAGGATCAGGGTGAAGAAGAAAGCAGAGACCATGTCGTACAAGAATCACTTGAAAGAACTGTAGATGTTTGTGATTAAAGAAGAAAAGATTTAGGAGGGTCATAATAACCGTCTTTAAATATTTAAAGACCTGCTGTGTAGAAGAGGGATTAGACTTGTAAAAGATGTGCATAAGAGGGATTGATTAGATCTGACCCCAAATAGCAGAACTAGAAGCAGTGGGGGGGAGAGAGAGAGACATTTTGGCTCCCTTTAAGGAAACTTCTTAACAGTTAGAGTTGTCTGAAAGTGGGGTGGGCTCCCTCGAGAGGTCTTGAATGTTCCTCTCATTTGAAGACTTCAGGCTGGATGATGACTTGTCAGGTCTATTGCAAGGGGATTTTTTTTTCAAATATGTGTCAGACTAGATGGCCTCTGAAGTATTTTCTAACTCTGAGATTCTTTGATTCTGATTTCACATGACAGCCCACTCAATACTTAAAGATAGTTCACATGGCTCACCCAAGTCTCTTCTTCCCCAGGCTATACATCTTCATTTCCTTCAACCATTTCTCTATGTTATGGTCTCTAGTCCTTTCATCATGCTGGTATAGCACACCCTGGATGGCTTCCAACTTGTCATGCCTTTCCTAAAATGTAGTGTCCAGAACTGAAGTCAATATTCCATATATAGTCTGACCAGCAGAGAATACCCTGGCTAGTGATAGCTCTCCTTGTGAATTTTATATCATTCAGTGCAGCCTAATATTGTAGTAGCTACTCATCTTGGAAAAATCAGATCAAATGCTATCTCCTCCACTGTCTTTCATGTTTTCAACAGCTAGAAGTAATCTTTCTCTCTTCTAATCTCTTACACCATATTGTTTACACTTCTCCAAAGCATTCATCATATTCTATTTTGAATTTTAAGTATTTGCATATGTCATATTTTGTACACACACACACATATCAGATTGGAAATTCTTTGAGGTAGAGTCTTATTCATTTCTGCATCTTCTAATGTCTAGTAAAATGTCCAGCACTTAGTAGGGATTTGTTGAATTTAATTGAAAAATCTGAAGAGTTGAGAGAGATTTTAGTTCCACCTCATATAAATGTAAACTGTCACCTTTTGGGGGGAAGCAATGAGGGTTAAGTGACTTGCCCAGGGTCACACAGCTAGTAAGTGTCAAATGTCCGAGGCTGGATTTGAACCCAGGTCCTCCTGAATCCAGGGCCAGTGCTTTATCCACTGCACCACCTAGCTGCCATAGCTGTTTCCCTTTTTGTGTTTGTGAAATGTTATTTGTGGAAAGGTGGAAAATACAGACAATTGTGAGAAGACTTAAGAGAAAGTAGCCTCAGATAAAAGTATTAAGAGGACCTGAAAGAAATCAGTCTCTTGATGAAAAAATAATTTAAAAAATCAAAGAGGGTCATTTTGGCCATAATAAAAGTCTCTTGTTTCTTAACAGCTAATTTACGTATGATGTAGAACAGATATTGATGTTTACAACCGGGAAACCCCGATACCCAGAACATTTTGGTGAATGTGAAAAAAAATTGTATATTGCCTATTTATGCCATGTCTGACTGAAATATGAAATTTGGTCTCTTACCCTTAGAGAGAGGTGAGTCACTCCATAAAAGGAGACCCTTCTTTGAGGCAGGAGTGAGTCAGTGACTAACAAAGCAGAGAATGTCTAACAAAGAAACTTGGTGGAGATAGAAACAGAGGTGAAGAGTATGAACTGAAAATTCCTGTTGCTGCTTGAAAGGAGCCAAACTCATTAATGATGGACAGGATAAAAAGAGAGAAAGAAGGATGAACAGAAGAAAATAAGATGGAGGGAAATACACAGTTAATAATCATAACTGTGATTGTGAATGGGATGAGTTCCCCCTAAAATGGAAGTAGATAGCAGAATGGATTAGAACTCGAATCTAACAATATGCTATTTACAAGAGGCACACTTGAAAAAGAAAGATGGGGTTAAAATAAATGACTAGATCAGAATCTATTATGTGTTAGCTAAAGTAAAAAAAAAATGGGAAGGGTAGCAATCATGATCTCAGACAAAGCAAAAGTAAAAATAGACCAAATTAAAAGAGATAATCAGGAAAACTATGTTTTGCTAAAAGGTAGCCTAGATGATGAAGTAATATTAAAAATTTTACCCCAAGTTTCTATGATAAAGGCCTCATTTCTCAAATATATAGGAAACTGAGTCAAACTAAGAGCCATTCCCCAATTAATAACTAGTCAAAGGACTTAAATAGGCAGGTTTTTTTTCATAAAACAAAATCAGGGGCAGCTAGGTGGTGCAGTGGATGGAGCACCGGCCCTAGACTCAGGAGTAACTGAGTTCAAATCTGGCCTCAGACCCTTGACACTTACTAGCTGTGTGACCCTGGGCAAGTCACTTAACCCCAATTGCCTCACAAAAAAAATAAAAACAAAAATAAAAACAAACAAACAAACAAACAAAAAACAAAATCAAAGCTATCTGTAATCATATAAAATGCTCTAAATCACTATTGATTAGAGAAATATAAATTAAAACAACTCTAAGGTACCACCTCTCACCTGTTAGAAATGACAAATGCTGGAGGGAATGAAGAGAAAATAGGTACACCAATAAACTATTGGTGGAGTAGTTAACTGGTCCGACCATTCTGGAGAATAATTTGGAACTATGCCCAAAGGGCTATAAAACTGTGCATATCCTTTGACCTGGCAATGCTGCTATTATGTCTGTACCTAAATAGATCAAAGAAAAAGAATCTATGTGTACAAAATATTTATAGCAGCTCTTTTTGTGGTGGCAAAGAATTAGAAATCAAGGGGATGTGCATCAATTGGGAAATAGCTGAACAAGTTGTGGCATATGATTGTGATGGAGTATTATTGTGCTATAAGAAATGATGAGGGGAGTGGTTTCAGAAAGAACATGGCAAGACCCATAGGAACTGATGCAATGAAGTGAGAAGACCTAGGAGATAATCGTGCATTGTAACAGCAATGTTGTAATGATGATTAACAGTGAAAGACTTGACTATTCTTTTTTTTTTTTTTTTTTTTTTGGTGAGGCAATTGGGGTTAAGTGACTTGCCCAGGGTCACATAGCTAGTAAGTGTTAAGTGTCTGATGCCGGATTTGAACTCAGGTCCTCCTGAATCCAGGGCCGGTGCTCTATCCACTGTGCCACCTAGCTGCCCCTCAAGACTTGACTATTCTGATGACCCAAAACAGTTCCAAAGGACTCATGAAGAAAAAATGCTATCCACCCCCAAAGAGAGAACTGATGAACTCTGAGTACGAATGGAAGTATAATTTTCTTACTTTCCTTATTATTCTTGATTCTTTACAATTATGGCTAATATGAAAGTATATTTTGCATGATTTCACATACATAATTGATATAATTTTACTTGCCTTCTCAATGAATGGGGGTGGGTGGAAGAGAGGAAGAGGATTTGGAACTCAATTTTTCAATGTTAAAAATAAATAATTTTGGGGCAGCTAGGTGGCGCAGTGGATAGAGCACCGGCCCTGGAGTCAGGAGTGCCTGAGTTCAAATCCAGCCTCAGACACTTAACACTTACTAGCTGTGTGACCCTGGGCAAGTCACTTAACCCCAATTGCCTCACTAAAAAAAAAAAAATTTTTTTTTAAAATAAATAAATAATTTTGAAATGTATTATGTCTCCTACCTATAGCTGTGAGATATATGATCTGTTTGATGCTAACATATGATGTACTTACAGGAGAATATTGCACACAGTAATAACAACATTGTACAATGATGAACTATGAATGACTTAGCTCTTCTCAGTAATACAATGATTTGAAACAATTCCAAAGGACTTGTGATGCTATCCATATCCAGAGAAAGAGCTGATGGAATCTGAATGTAGACTGAAGCATAATATTTTCACTGTCTTTAATTTTTTTCATGATTTTCTTCTTTTGGTCTGTTTCTTCTTTCACAACATGACTAAAATGGAAATATGTTTTACATGATTGCGCATATGTAACCTGGAAGGAAAGGAGAAAATTTGGAACTCAAAAACAATTTTAAATGGATGTTGGGGCAGCTAGGTGGCACAGTGGATAAAGCACCAACCCTGGGTTCAAGAGGACCTGAGTTCAAATCCAGCCTCAGACACTAGATACTTCCTAGCTGTGTGACCCTGGGCAAGTCACTTAGCCCTCATTGCCCTGCCCCCCCAAAAAAATGTTTAAAATTGTCCTTATGTATAATTAGAAATAAAAATACTATTAAAAATTTTTAAACATAATGGATTTATCATTGTCATTTTACAATAAATTAATAAATGCATATCTTACATTTTTAAAAGAGCCAAGCCCAGCAGGGTTTAGTTCTACAGACAGTCACAAAAATCAACAAAAGTGAGAACTGAAAAAAGAGTTTAGAGCCTGCATTTCCCCCTCCTAGGCTGACTAAGAGAAGATAGGTTTTGTATCTGCTGATGGGAACTGAACTGATTGGAGGAAAAGCTTTGCTTCTCCTCATTGCTTCTGGTAGCTGATTAGAGGATAGATGAATCCTCTGATGCTAAACAGAGCTTCTTGGGGAAAGGAGAGGCTTATCGAGCCTTGCTCTTTCCTGCCACCTATGGCTTGTGAGAGGAAAATTCTTCAAAGGCCAGTCAAAAATACAGACATGAATGGCTCTGCTAAAAAATCATAACAGAGAAAGTAGGCACCCTCTTAGATGCTTGGCCTGGATCACAATGGGCAAACCAGCCTAAAGATCTTCACTCAGCTAAATATACTTGAAGTATCCTCACTGACTATCCTCATTAAATATCCTTCTCTTGGTATGGCTATGGTAAAGTGTCCCTTTAAAACTCACTCAATCATTCTTCAGTTCAGAGATTCTGACAAGCCAAAGAATTTAACTGCAAATAGCAAAACTTCATTTCTCCAGGTGTATTACTCCACGGCAGAGAGGTACACCAGGATACATAATGATATATAAAATATATCCAAAGTAAATAGAAGACTGACTCATCCCCATAGGACTTTCTCTACCATGCCATAGAAATCTCTCCAACCTAGAAGCTTACTCCACCCCTGTACTGCTTCTCACATTGCAATTATCCTCCATCTCTGAGGCAATCCCTCTGATTTACTGATTCCTTCCAGAACTCCATTTTAAGGAGGAGGCCCAGACCAACCAAATCTTCATTCTTCTCCAAGATACCCACCGGATTCTTATTTTTCTCCCCTACTGCATTCATTTTTGTCTCACTTTTTTTTCTTCTCTTAAGACCATACAAGCAGAACAAAACTGCTACAGACCTTATGTTTGTCTTATTTAACTCCCTCTACCATGCTTAAATGTGGGTACCTTTATTCCCCCAACTCCACTTTTCAGCTCCTTCTTGTGTTATCTGCTCTATTAGAATGTAAGCTTATTAAGGGCAGAGGCTGTCTTTCTGCTTATATTTGTATCTCACTTAACACAGTGCCTGGAACATAACAAGTGCTCCAAAAAAGCTTCTTTACTTTACTTGACTGACCTGAATAATTTCTTAGAGCCTAACCAATGAACATTTCAAGTGAAGCAGCCAACAGAAAAGAGGCCCCACCTAACAGATGACTTCTAGTAAACATTGTTCCCTAAGGAAACCAGGTGCACCAATACCTTTAGTCCAGAGTCATGAGTTACCCTAGATAGGTGGGTTTCCCTATTCCTGTCCCTCCCTTTTAGATCTCTGTAAGTTTATGTTTGCTCAATGCCATGGATACTGTAGTGTGCATTTGTGGGAGAGTATAATCCAGATTTATTGGAGAGCTATTATATTATGATCATTTTCATTCTGTTCCCTAATTATTTCATGGTTAAGAGTTAGTATTTTTTCTTGGCTAATTTTTTAAATAAAAAACATGGTTATGGTTCAGAAGTATGAATGTTAGATGCATAGCTCTCCTATACTAAGGTTACTCCCTAGGAATTTGATAGAATGTTGGCCACCCCTCTTTTGGGGGAAAAAACCCCAGACTTCCAGCATGGTTACAAGAAGTTCTACCATCTGACATTGTAGAGAAGAGAGACAGAGAGAGATAGAAAGAGACTGAGGGAAAGAGAGAAGACAAGACAAGACAAGAGGGGGAGAGAGACACAGAGAGAAAGAGAGGAGGGAGGGGGAGGGAGAGACTGTAGAAAGAGGGGAGGAGACAGAAGTGTTGCTGTATCTGAAAAACACAAAAAACAGACAACATAGCAATGATGGCTGATCAATAAATAGGTGATCAAATGTTTAGATGACATCTTTTCCAAATACATTTTTTGGCACAAATGGGAGAAGGTGAGAATTAAGATGTCTTGGTGAAGTGAAGAGAGCACTAGACTTGGAGTCAGGAGATTTTAGTTTAGGTTCTGGTTCTATCATTTACTAAGACCATTTAATGCAATAATTGATGTCACTTAAGTTCTCTGAGCCTCAATTTCTTCATCTGTAAAAAAGGGACAATGGTAATTGCACTACCCACCTCATAAGATGGTTATGAGGTAAGTATTCTGTAAATCTTTAAGTGCTATTGAACTGTGGATTGTTGTTAACAGCAAAGAGATCTGTCCACTGTTTACAAGTATGTCTCACTATGAATGAGGCACTTTAAGATTTACGTGAATCCTCTAACTGGATGAAAAAACAAATGGGCAAAGTATAAGATTCCAGTAAGTATTTCTCAAGACACTGTGATGATGAAGAAATACTATGATTCCCCAGGTGGTACTAATGGTCCATAATGGTGTCTGAGTAGCTCATCTTCTATAATGGAAATAGATTTCTGAGGTGAAAGGCAAATCAAAGTAAAATAAAAAGAATAGAACTAAATACTTCACATGGAACTGAACCCAAGATAAATGAGATAACAGGAGAGCATCTAGCTTCCTTCAGTGATAACATGGCCTGAATAAACAACTCCTCAAGATTCTGATAGAACTAGAAGATATGTTTTATGAACCACTATCACGTTTCTTTGAAAGATTATATGGATGGACCTCTGGTTTAAAAAGCAATGTAAAAGGTGATAAAGGAGGCCATCTGTACCACAATACTCCAGCAAATCTCTAAAGAGAGAATTATGTTATATAATGATCAAGATACCCAAAGAGAAACAACAATAAGAGTCTTCATCCAGCCCAAGACTGCAAAAAGAAACACAGAAGTCTGCAGGCACTGGGAGACTGATCTCATCAGGGAAGCCAGCATTAGTTCAAGTAACTAGGCTAGCACCTTGTGGTATGCTAACTGGGATGCTCCAGGGGACCAACCAGAAGTCAAGAAAAGAAGCCCAGGAAATAAAGATCAAGGCAAAAAAGGGCATGACCATCCTCATGGAAGACTCGTGCCAGGAAGAGAGTATCCAAGCCCTGGCTTAAAGTTCTATATTGGGGTTATGAGTAAACAGAAGAAGACACTGAACACAATGAAAAAAATCCCATGAGTCAGGAGACATGTAAAAGGTAAACCTAAAAGAAGAGAACTCCACAACAAATATAAGCAGAGCCTCAGAGAGGGAAAAAACAGCTTGGCCGCAAATGCTACAAGGTACCTAGAAAGAATGAATTATAAAACAGGATTAGTGGAGGAAATCATTGCAAAAATAAAACAGCTTAAAACAGAAAGTGGAAAGTTCTGCTCAAGTATTGGGCTCCCTGAAAATTAGAATGAAGCAAACAGAAGTCATTGATTCCAGAAGACAGCAAGAAATATGAGAACAAAATTGAAAAATTGAAAAAAGAGAAAACTAAGATATCTACTAAATATATAGCTAACCTGTTAAACAGGTTGAAGAGAGATAATTTAAGAATTATCAGACTCCCTGAAATCTGTGATTAAATAAATATCTAGGTATGATATCCAAATAAAAAAAAGGAATATAGGCCTTCTGACATCACCTCCAATGGTGTTTTCCAGCCAACCAGTCAACTAGTATTTATTAAGTGCCTACTGTGTCCCAGCCAGTAGTCTAAACACTGAGGGGGAAAAGCTTGTGAGAAGTGAGATTTGAATGCACACTTCCATGCAGAGACCAGGATACTCTCTGATAGACAGAGGAAGTACATGATTGTGATTGATGCCGTAGACCACAAAGACATACCAATAGTAAAGAACAAATTTTAAATCCCCAACTAAATACTAAATTTAAAATCCTGAAAATCAAAGGAGAAATGAATAAAATTGAAAACTAGATATCATATCTCAAGAAATCATAAATAAAAATGAGCTGACTCTATTAGAATCAGGGGGGAAAGTGGGAGAGGGAAAGAATCCATCCATAACCTCTTGAAAGAAACCGCAAATTGAAAACTTATGGAAATATCATAGCTAAAATCCAGAGCTTCTAGATTTTAAAACATCACTGCAAATAGCCGGAAAAAAAGAGTTGAAGTACCAAGAAAACACTCACATAAGATTTGACAGCAACTACTTAAAAGCAGAGAAAATCTTGGAATATAATATTCCAAATGGCAAACAATACAGGCTCAAAATCAAGAATAACTTAACTGGGGGCAGCTAGGTGGCACAGTGGATAGAGCACCGGCCCTGGAGTCAGGAGTACCTGAGTTCAAATCCGGCCTCAGACACTTAACACTTACTAGCTGTGTGACCCTGGGCAAGTCACTTAACCCCAATTGCCTCACTAAAAAAAAAAAAAAAAAGAATAACTTAACTGGAAGATAATTAATATATAACTCTCTGACAGGGCAGGGACAGACCTGTAATAAAATATTTTCTTCTGATGAAAAGACCAGAACAGAGTAAAAATTTTGAAATACAAAAATAGAAGTCAAAAGAAAATTGGAAAGGAAAATATATTTGAGCAATTAGGAACTAAATGACGTTGAAATATTTACATTCAAACAGGGAAAAAAGAAACAAATGTCCTTTTAGAATTCTAATGTCTTCAAGGGTTATGGAGGAAGTTAAATAAGGCAAACATAATGTTGGGGTGTTTTTGTTATGTTTGTATGATGCTGAGTGGACAGAAACATGAGAGAAAATGAATATACTAGGGAAAAATAAGGAAGGAAAGAAGCAGGAAAATATTTATTGTTACTACATTGTGACAGGCACTTTTCAGTACTTTACAAATAATATCTCATTTGATCCTCACCACAAGCCTGGGAGATGCTATTATTATTCCCATTTTACAGATGAGGAGACCTGGGCAAATAAAGGTTTAATAACTGGCCCAGGGTCCCACAGCTAGTAAGTGTCTGAGGTCAGATTTTAATTTAGGTTTTCCTGATTCCAGGAATAGTGTCTATCCACCATGCCATCTAGTTGCCTCAGTAGAAAGGAAGAGGGGAAGGAATTTAAGATTTCTCATAATTTGAGTTCATAAGAAAAGGTTAGAAACATTGAGTAAAGGGTGGGAGTAATCGACCTTCTCATGATCCTCATTCTTACCTGAACTAGACAAGGTAGAATTGAATAATACACAGAGACACAAACAGAGAGTTTGGCACTAAAATGCATTAAACTCAGTGAAAAATAGGTGGGTTTCAGGGAGAGGACAGTAAGAGAGTTTAAGAGTCAGGGTAGAATCAGGAAGGGAATAATTACAAGTAAAACAAGTTTAAGCTTTTTTTTTTTGGAATAAAATGGAGAATTAAAAAAATGTTTTCACTATTTATTGGAGAGATTCAGGCCAAAACAATTCTGGGTACTATCTCATAACTATTGGATTGAATAATAGGACAGAAGAGGAAAATGACAAATATTGTGGGGGATATGGGGAAAATGCGACATTAATATACTCTTGGTGAAGTTGTAAACTGATGCAAACATTCTGTAGAGCAATTTGGAACTATGGCCAAGGGGCTATAAAACCATGCATATTCTTTGACCTAGCAATATCACTACTAGGTTGGTATCCTAAAAGAGATTTTTTAAAAAGCTGAATTCAAAATTGGGGTAATTCCCATCAACTGGGGAAAGGCTGAACAAATTGTGGGATAAGATTAGGATGGAACACTATTGTTCTGTAAGAAATGATGAGAAGAATGCTATCAGAAGGACTTATGAAAAATGCAATCCATCTACAGAGAAAGAACTGATGGTATCTGAATACAGATCGAAGTATAATTTTTTTTGTTAGTTCCTCTTTGTAAAGTTATTTTGTCTTTTCTTTCACAACCTGACTAATGTGAAAATGTTTTGCATGACTCCACATGTATAACTCATATCGAATTGCTTGAGTTCTTAAGGGGGTGGGGAGGGAGGGAGGAAGAGAATTTGGAACACAAAGTTTTTTAAATCTATGTGAAAATTTCTTTATACATGTAACTTGGGGAAAATTCTTAATTAATTTTTTGAAAAAAGAAATACAATTTTTAAAAACTAAAAACTACTGTTCTGGAAAGACTCATGAACTGATGTATAGTGAAGTGAGCAGAACTGGGAGGACATTGTGCATAGTGACAGCAGTATTGTTTGATGAGCAATTGTGAATGACTTAAGTACTATCAGCAATACAATGATGCAAGACAACCCCAAGGGACTAATGATGAAGCATACTATCCACTCCCATAGAAAGACCTGATAAAAAGAGCACTTATGGATTGTACATATATAACCTATATCAGATTGGTTGCTGTCTTGTGGAGTGGGGAGGAAAGGGAGGAAGGGAGAAAAATTTGGAACTCTAAATCTTGTGAAAATGAGTTGCAGTTGCTCGTTTCATGGATCAGAGTTCTCAAATTTTTCAACATCTTTTTTTATATCACTATAGTCATTGTATTAGTTGTTCTGGTTCAGTTCATTTTATTCCACCATCAGTCCAAATAAAGTCTTCCTAGATTTTTCTGAATTCATCCCTTTCATCATTTCATGTGGAACAGTCATATTCTACCATATTAATATCTCATAATTTGTTCAGTCATTTCCCAGTTGATGGGAACCCCTTAATTTCCAGTTCTTCACTACAAGAGAAAGAATTCATTACAAATTTATGCTCCCATGAATAGGGTCATTGTGAAGAAAAAGCAATTTGTAAGCCTAAAAGTGTTATAAAAACATTAACACATTTTCTCCATTAATGTTCATTACTGTTTACATTTTAAAACTTATACTTTCCTATATAGTCTTCTAATAGCCAAATAAAGTTATCCATCTGGTTGATATTAATGCATTCAATTTCTCAACCATTTTCCCAGCTTGGAAATCTAAGTAATTTCTTACATGCTGGCTTCGTCGTTTACTTTTTCTTGCATATATAGCAATATTTTGTCCTTTTGCAATTCAAGCAGAGGGCATTTCTTTCTCAGATGAAGTGTCATCAAAATTTTGATGACCAGGGAAGTTAGTCACATATTTCAAGGTTGTCTTCAAGAGCTGGCTAGGGTACTTCTTGCTTCCCAATATTGCTGCATGAAAGCCTATTTAAATAAAAGCAAAGACATTCAGAATTTAACAATACAACTCCAAAACTCCGGCACCATCTCCTTCAGCTAACTACAAATGTTTTATAAACCATTACAGATCTAAAACATATAACATCAGAGAGGAACCACCATTGAGCATGATTTAGCAGCTTCGATCTCGATTGAGGGGAAATATCTCTATAAAGGAGTCACTTTTGTGCTGTGAATACCACCCCCAATTTTCAGACTTAGAGAAAGCATAATCTTCAGAGGAATGTGAGTCTAATTCCCTCCTTTTATAGAAAATAAGTCTGTCCTATTAGAGTGATTTGAAAAAAGAAAGAGAGAGAGAAAGGAAGGAAGGAAGGAAGGAAGGAAGGAAGGAAGGAAGGAAGGAAGGAAGGAAGGAAGGAAGGAAGGAAGGAAGGAAGGAAGGAAGGAAGGAAGGAAGGAAGGAAGGAAGGAAGGAAGGAAGGAAGGAAGGAAGGAAGGAAGGAAGGAAGGAAAGTGATTTGTCCAAAGTCACATAGGGAGGTAAATACCAGAGCCCAGATTTTACCTAATGTTCTCTGACTCCAGAGGCCACTGTATGGTGCAGTGGGCTGACTAGGTGGCTTAGTGTATAAAGCACTGGCCCTGAAGTTGGGAGGATCTGAGTTCAAATCTCACCTCAGACACTTACTAACTGTGTGATCCTGGGCAAGTCACTTAACTCCAAATGCCTTAAAATATCCAGGGCAATCTTCAGTGATCATGATATATATCTTGCCACTGGACCCAGAAGGCTCTGGAGGAGAGAGTGAGGTTAGTGACCTTGCACAGCCCTCCCTCAGTTAAATTCAGTTCACTGCAAGTCATGACATCACCCCGATGTCATAGTCCTCTTCAAGAATGAAGGACAGGGGCAGCTAGATGGCGCAGTGGATAGAGCACTGGCCCTGGAGTCAGGAGTACCTGAGTTCAGATCCGGCCTCAGACACTTAACACTTACTAGCTGTGTGACCCTGGGCAAGTCACTTGACCCCAGTTGCCTCACTAAAAAAAAAAAAAAAAAAAAAAAAAAGAATGAAGGACAAATAACAACAGATAATGTGGTGGATAGAGTGCCAGGCCTGGAGTTAGAAATAATCATCTCCTTGAGTTTAAATCTGGCCTCAGACACTTACTAGCTGTGTTACCATAGACAATTCACTTAAACCTGTTGGCCTCAGTTTCCCCATTTATAAAATGAGCTAAAGAAGGAAATGGCAAACCACTCAAGTATCTTTGCCAAGAAAACACCAAAAGGGGTCCTTAAGAGTTGGGCACAGGGGCAGATAGGTGATGCAGTGGATAGAGCATCAGCCCTGGATTCAGAAGGACCTGAGTTCAAATCCGGCCTCAGACACTTGACACTTACTAGCTGTGTTACCCTGGGCAAGTCACTTAACCCAAATTGCCTCACCAAAAAAAAAAAAAAAAAAAGAGTTGGATACAACCAAAAAATGACTGAACCACAAGAAAAAAAACAACCACCTAACTCCAAAACCCACTTGTTCTACTACACCACATAGATGTGGATATAAGAAATAGAATCATAGGATTCTAGATCTGAATAGGACCTTAGAGTTCATCTAAGCCAACCTTCCCCAATCCACTATTTTAGAGATGAGGAAGCAGAGACCCAGAGAGAGGTTAAATCATCTACCCATGTAATAATAACAATAATAACTTTTCTATAACTCCTTAGTTTTGCAAATTTATTTATATGTATTACATGTATAAATGTATATAAATATATGCATGTACACAAATGAAGCTTTACCACCAAATGATCTACAACCCTCTTTCACAATTAGTAATGATAACTAACATTTTTACAATGTTTTAATTTATCTCCTTTTATCCTCTTGCCAACCCAGGGATCATCATGATACAATGGGGAAAAGCTTAGAAGGTCCTAGATTTGAATCCTACTTCTGACATTTCCCATGTATAAAAGTGACTACCCTGGCCCCCACTGCCTGAAAGTCAGATATGGTACATGTCATCCCTCCCCCAGAGTTCTCTGGTACCCTTAGGGGAGTTTGGGAGTGTCTAGTCTCTGCCATTGGCTCAATCTACCACATATGCTGTTCCTCTCAATTTTAGGGATACCCTGCCCCCATTCCATTTAACCACTTAACGGTCATATAAGCTATCACTAAGCAACATTTTAAAAGTATAACAAACATATAAATATTCCCTCCTTAACACCTAGAAGGGCACAATCCCCCTTTACACCACCTCAGTCTCTGGGGAGAAAGGGCAATTAAGTTCACAGCTAAACTCAATTCCTATATAGCAAAGGCCCAAGTTAATAGCCCCTCCCAACCTGGAATTTCATTCTGGCACCCCATTGTCTAGGGGCTTCCCTGCTGGTCTGGCAGCAGCATGGGACCTGGAATCCTTCATCCACTGCCTGAGGCTAGAACTGAAAGATGACAAATAAAATGCACCAAAACCTCAAGCCCAATTCTCAGAGCCCTAAACCCTAAAGGTGTGTGTGGGGGGGGAATAATCCTTCCCCCCACCCAACTTAGTTCATGGTGCCCATGCTGTGGATGAACAGGACCGTCACCCTGCTGAGCACTGACAGAAAAAAGAGACATGAGCCCATCCTGAGAGTTTTAAAGATACAGCCTATTTCAGCTACACAGCCAATGGAAAGAGGCTATTCCTACCCACATAGTAGGAGAATGTGGATAGAATATCTTCTCCAAGAAACAGGCTGCTGGCATCTCCACATGGGTGCCTCCATATTAGGTGATCTGGGCATGTACCAAAGTCATGTTACATATATAACACCAGAAAAAATACTTAACCTCTCTGGGCCTCGAGTTTCTTCTGTAAAACGAAGAAAATATACTTGTTGACTTCCAAGATCTCTTTCAGCTCTAAGTCTATGATCCTTTGACCCCATGAAATATGTATTATGGCTCAAAATTTATTTACATGGGACTTTCCTTATTAGTGGAGATTGATTACTCAATATCCCTTGCCTATGTGAGGAGTGGGATTAGTGAGAGCTTGAGAAAGAGAAGAGAAATCCTGGCTTCAAGCTTTGAAAAGGAAGACATGTGGTTCCAGGTTCTCTTTGGGTCCATAACAGAGGAAGACTCTGGTAAGAAGTTCATATGTAGAGTAGCCAATACCTCATTGTGTTATCATAGAGATGTGGGAAATTTTCCTCTTGGAGGAGATATGGAAATCTAAATCTTGGTTGAGCTACCTCATTCCAACAAGAGAGCTCATTTACTCTCCCCATCGTCTAGTATATTTTCATCTGTATACCTTATTTGATTTCTATTTGCTATCAGCTTGGATGAATGACTTTATTTGCTGTTTACCACGTGTTCTTTCAAGAACTGGAATTTAAAGGGAAAGGAATCAAGCCTTAGATACATATATTGGGTCACACCTTCCCCATTAAAAAAGGGGGGATCAGGAGCTCAGCTTGAACCTAAAAATTATTTCCCCTAAATTAATAATACTTAATGGGACAAATAGATATATTTCTAGCCAGTATCTTTTTTCTGAGGATTTTGGAGTGACTAACCTCCTGCTTCCATTGCTGGGAGAATCAAAGTTTCCCTTGGAGATATCTATTTGTGCCTCTCTGTGAGCCATATCTAAAAAGACCCATGAGTTCACAAAAAAGCCTACATGGCAACACACCCAGCCTTAATAAGTATTATTAGCCTCATTTTGCAGTTGAGGAAGCTCAAAAAGGTCAAGTGACTTGCCCATGGTCATATAACTAGTAAGTGGCAGAAGAAGGATTTGAACCGAGGTCTTCCTGATTCCAAGTCCGGAATTTTCTCCTCAAATACACCATGCTGCCTCTCTAGTACTCAAGTATTCTGTCCTTTCCTTAACAGTTATAGTCATTCTTTTCAAGGTATACTGCTTTCAGAGGGAGACTTAGAAGGGAAAACATATCATGAGATACTTGACCAATTTATAGGATTTAGAATTGGAAAGAGTGATAAAGATCATCTAGTACAAGTTCCTCATTCTTAGTTGTGGAAACTGAAACCCAGAATGGTTATGTAACTTGTCCAAGGTCACACAGCTATTAAATAACAGAACTAGGATTCAAACTTGGGCCATAACCCCAAATTCGGAGTTCTTTCCATGATATCATGGATTCTAAGACAAACTTTATGTTCCTCATCATAATATGAAATAAACACTATTTTATTTTGAAGTCAGGGCTTCACAGAGTGGAAAAGGATCTATAAGAATCTCTCATGCTATGATTTGGGACTCACTAAACATGAATGGTCAAAGTCAAGTGTGGAAAAATTTAAAAGTGAAAGAACATGCACTAGGAAGACTCAAGGATAGAAACTAGAGTGGTTGGCAGATTTAGGGGTAAGGAAATAGAAAGATTAAGATCTGAGAAATGAGTGAAAGCAAAGAAACAATGAGCTACTATTCAAAGTAAGAAGAAACCTCGATATTCACCATGAAAGTAGGGTATGGAACCCAGTCATTGCCAAGGGAGAAACCGACAGCAAACATTTTGAGGAATTCTTAATATGGCCAGAATATTTTTTCTATGTACTGGCCAGGATATAGTAATAATTTGCCATGACAATGTAGGGGATCCCTGACATAGATGACCTGCCCAGTTGCTTCAGAACTCTTCTTCTAATCTCTATGGCAGGAGAGCCAGCTGCCCACTTGGGTTGGAGCCCAGTGTAATGAGACTTGGGCTGTAACTTGATCTCAGCTATGTTCTTTCTGCCCTCTGATTGCTTCCCAAAGGCCACAGGTGGTTGTAGTCCACATGCCTTAGACAAAACTAAGCTTTTACCAGCAGAATCAGACCACAACTGAATCGCACGCGGTTCTAGATGTCATATTTTATGAAGGATGATGAAAAGCTGGCTCAGGTCCAGAAAGGGACAACTAGGATAAGAAAGGGACTTGAAACCATAATCTATGAGGAACTTTTGGAGGAAATAGGAATGCTTTAACCTGGAGAAAGAAAAGTTTGTGGGTGGAGGTATGGAAAGAACATGAGAGCAGGGAGCAGAACATGGAAAATGGATAAAAGAAAGTTCTAGGAATAATTAAAGTTGTGCAAAAACAGAATGAATTGCCTTGGAAGTAATTAGTTCCCCTTCACTTTAGGTGTTCAGGCAAGGTTAGGATATTAGAATATTAGAACTGGAACTACTGGAATATTGAAAATGGGACTCCTAAGGGTCAATGAGATGACTTCCTAATTGCCTTCATGCTCTGGGTTTCTACAAATTGGCAGAAATAATAGCCTCCAATCTACCCTGATCATAAAATCTCTTTTACTTTTATATAATATTTTCTTTTTCCCCAATAACACATAAAACAATTTTTTTTAACATTTTGAATTCCAAATTCTATCCCTCCCTCTCCCCACTTCCCTGAGATTGTAAGCCAACTTATATAGGTTATACATATGCAATCATGTAAAATATTTCCATATTAGTCATTTTGTGCAAAAAGGAAGGAAGGAAGGAAGGAAGGAAGGAAGGAAGGAAGGAAGGAAGGAAGGAAGGAAGGAAGGAAGGAAGGAAAGAAGGGAGGGAGGGAGGAAGGATGTTTCAGTCTGTATTCAGACAACATCAGTTCTATGGAGACAGCAGTTTTCATTATGAGTCATTTGGAATTATCTCAGATCATTGTATTGCTGAGAATAGCTAAGTCATCCACAGTTCTTCATCACACAATATTGCTGTTACTGTGTACAATGTTTTCCTCATGCTGCTCACTTTACTTTTATCAGTTCATATAAGTTTTTCCAAATTTTTCTAAAACAATCCTGCTTGTCATTTCTTATAGCAAAATACTATTCCATTACAATGATATACCATAACTTGTTCAGCCATTCCCAATTAATGGGCATACCCTCAATTTCCAATTCTTAGCTACCATCATAAAATCAAGGCTACTTTTCACTGGAGATTCAAATTCCTGACCTCCCATACTCCCAAAAGAGGTAGTTGTGCAGCACAGAAGATAAAGTGTAGGGCCTAGAGTCAGGAAGACCTACATTCAAATCTGGACTCAGACATTTACCAGCTATGTGACCTGAGCAAGTCACTTATCCTTAGTCTACCTTAGTTTCCTCAACTATAAAACAAGGATAATAATAGTAACTACCTCCCAGGGTTGTTGTGAAGATGAAATAAAACTTGTAAATACCTAGCACATTGTCTGGCATGTTGTAGATGCTTAATAAATGCTCATTCCTTTCCCCTTCCTCCACCCTGTCAACTGTCATTCCGGCATTCATTTTTTAGTTGCCTAGGTTCTGTTTTATCATCTACTAGTTCTAACAGATTCTATGATGTTGGAAGAATGTAATCATCCTTCAGAGTCCTCCAAAATGTGCCCATAATGTCTTTCCTGTTATTTTTTCTAGTTTTCTAATTGTTACCTCAGCACTTAGGGAGTATATTTGCATTACGGTCTTGCTTTGGTCCATCCAAAATTATTTCCATGTTCCAGTATGTGTTTGGCTCCCACTAATTGTGAAGTGCTATTTTTAATGCTCCTTCTACTTGTTTCATCCTGCAGGTCTGTCCTATTTAGAGCTTCTTGAAAATTAAGGGGAGAGGGGAGGAAGGAGCATTAGAGAGTTTAAATCATTTAACTATGGCAAATATTTAAAGATGCTCTTGAGAAAGCTTTGCAGCATGTAAGGAGACGCCAGATTAATGGCCAGGTAAAGAGACTTGCAATCAAATCAGTGACTACTAATAGAACATCTCTTGAATGCTAGTTTCACTCACTCTTTTGAAAAATCCATCTCCCCATGTTTCCTGAGGCTTTCAAATGAAGGTGACAAGTATGTTAGAGTGCCTACTATACATCCTCTGTGGTCTTAGGCCCTTGCAAACAGAAATCTCATCTGCCTACCCATCTACCAAAATAATCATCAGTTCATGCTTTTCCTGGTTTTTTCATCCACTTATTCATTCAAGAGACATTTATGGGGAATTTCATTACTGATCAGGAGAATCAGGAAAAATGTTGTGGAGGGAGGCATTTGAGTTGAACTTTTAAAAATGGGAGGGGCAGCTAGGTGGAGCAGTGGATAGAGCACCTGCCCTGAAGTCAGGAGTACCTGAGTTCAAATATGGCCTCAGACACTTGACACTTACTAGCTGTGTGACCCTGGGCAAGTCACTTAATCCCAATTGCCTCAACCCCCCCCCCAAAAAAATGGGAGGAATTCAAAAAGCAAAGAGAGAGCACTATAGGCATAAGGGAAAGTATGAGCAGACACAGAGGTAGAAGAGTGAAAAAATGGGTAATCCAGTTTGGCTAGAGCACAATGTTGAGGTCAGTGATATGAAATTAAGCTGGAAAGGTTGGTGGAGCTAGGTTGTTCGAGGGCCTTGATTTGATTGGTCTACAAAAGAGCTTGACTTTTACTCAGTGTGTAATAGGGAAACATTAAAGATTTTGGAGCATGGGAGTAGCATGATCAGATCTATAAAGATTTTTTTCAAGCAAGCATGTAAAAGACAGATTAGTATGGGGGAGTAAATGTATATAAGAAAATCTACTAAAAGGATATTATATTGGTGGCAAAGAATTGGAAATTGATGGGATGCCCATCAATTTAGAAGTAACTGAATAAATTGTGGTATGTAATTGTGATGGAATACTATTGTGCTATAAGAAATGACTAACAGAATGTTCTCCAAAAAAAACTAGAAAGACTTACATCAACTGATGCAAAGTGAAATAAGCAGAACTAAGATAAGTGTCCACAGTAACAGCAACATTATACAATAAACAGCTGTGAATGACTTAGCAATTCTCAGAAGTACGATGATCTGACAATTCCTAAAGACTTATGATGGAAAATGCTATCCATCTCCAACGAAATTACTGATGGAGTCTGAATGCAGATTGAAGCATACTTTTCTTTTTACTTTATTTTTCTTGGGTTTTATTTTTGATCTGTGTTCTCTTTCCCAACATGACTAATATGGAAATATGTTTTGCATGTCTTCATATGTATAACCTATGTTAAATTGCTTGCCTTCTCAACAAGGGAGAGGTTGAGGGAGAGAGGGAGGGAAGGAGAGAATTTGGAGCTCAAAGTCTTAAGAAATAAACGCTGAAAATTGTTTTACATGCAATTGGGTAAAAATAAAACATTAAAGAAAAAAGATATTATGATACTTCAAGTAGGTAGTAATAGCAGATTTAAACAGTGGAAATTGAAAGGAATTCACTGATGAGAATGATGATGTGGTGGTGAAACCAAAAGGATTTGGTAACTGATTGGATATAAGACATGAGAAAAATGGAAGAATATACAATAATGCCATGGTTATGAAAAGGTAATGGGTGAATGGTGATGTCATTGACAGAAGAAAGAGCAGTGTGAGGGAGAAAGATAATAGCTCATTTCGGGGCATGTTGAGTTTTGAAGCGCCAATAGTGCATCCAAGTGGGGATGTCCTATAAATAACTGATTATAAATTCATAGTTTCAGGGGCCCCTAGGTGGCACAATGGATAGAGCACTGGCCCTGGAGTCAGGAGTACCTGAGTTCAAATCCAACCTCAGACACTTAACACTTACTAGCTGTGTGACCCTGGGCAAGTCACTTAACCCCAATTGCATCACTAAAAATAAATAAAGAATAAATAAATAAATAAACAAGCAAATAAATAAATTCATCGTTTCAGACCTGGAAAGGGACTAAAATATCATCCAATCCAACTTCTTTATTTTACAGATGAGGAAACTGAGCTGCAGCAGGGAGTCAAAGTGACCTGCCAATCACTGACATAACAATCAGGATTCAAATTATGTGCTCTATTTAACAAATTTCATTCAGCAAATTTTTATTAAGTACCTAATATGTATAAGGCACTGTGTTAGGTACTGGGAATAAAAAGACAAAAATAGGATAGTACCTGACCTCAAGGAACCTACATTCTACTGAAGTGATACAACATGGCCACAATGAAATAATTGTAATTTTGAGAGAGAGAGAGAGAGAGAATAAAAATGAAAGAGAATGGGAATACATGGAAGGGACCAGAAAATACCTCAAGTAAGAGGTCACACTTGGGCTTACACTAAGGATTCTATGAGGCAGGGTTGAAGAAGAAGTGCATTCCAGCCTAGCAAAGCACTTCTGCAAAGACATGGAGGTGGTAAATTGAATATCTTAAATGGAAAATAGCAAGCAGGCCATTTTTACTAGAATTCAGAGTGAAGGAAGGGGAGTAATATGAATGAGACTAAAAACATAGATGGAAACCAGTTGAAAGGAATGAAATGTGACAACTTTAAAGGTCAGTTAAGTTTTGGTTTTAATTTTATCTTAGAAGGAGAATCACAGAATTTAAGAATGGGAAGGCTGTTTTACAGTCTTACTCTTCTCCTCAACTCTTGCCTTCATCATAGGGAACTTCAACGTCCATATTGATACTCCCTCAGACACACTAACCTCTGAGTTCCTCAACGTACCCATTTGCCAAGACCTACTCCTTCAACCCACCTCAGCTATGCATAGAGATGGTCATGTCCTTGTTCTTACCATCACTCACTCACAAATGTACCGTTTTCATGGTCATGAACTCTGAAATTCACTTATCTAATTACAACTGATTGTCATCCTACCCTTCCTTTTGCCTTCCAACCCCAAACTCTGTTCTTTATACTAATCATGACCTCCAATCCCTCCATCAACCAATTCTTCTCCACTTGCTACACTCTCCTCCCTTCAGCATTTTTACTCCTTAGTATCGTCTTTTCTCTCGAGCTCCTTTGCCTCCTTATCCTAACTGACCTTACCCTGCCTGATTTCAGCTTTCAATTATTCCCAACATCTGTCTTTGCTCCTATTCATAGCTGCTGAACAATACTAGAGAAAATCACAAAAATGTGTCTCAATTGGGCCCTCAACACAACAAGGCAATTTTTTTTTTTTACAAATTCACAATTCCACTCACCACAGTAGCTTTTCCAAACCTTTACATTCCTCCTCCCTAATTAATCTTCAGTCTCTCCTTGTACACTGACTGGTTGCTTCTCTACTATCTACAACAACAACAACAATGATAATATTTATATGGTGCCTTATGTTTTGCAAAGAGATTTACAAATATTATCCCATTTTATTCTCACAACCTCCAGAGATGGGTGATGTTATTATCCCCATTTTACAAATGAGGAACCTGAAGTAGACAGAGGTTAAATAACTTGTCCAGGGTCACACAGTGTCTGATGCTGAATTTAAACTCAGAACCTCACAACTCAAGATTCAACACTCTATCCACTGCATCACCTATACATCACCTATACATCGCCTCTACAGATATGCCCCTTTCTCCCCCATCCTCATAAAATTCCTACCTTATCCTTCAATCTTAGGTTTTGTCTTGTATTTCTCTTCCCTTTTGTGGGTAAATTCTTTGAAAAGGCCATATATAACTGGTGCTTCCCATTTCTTCTCCTCTCACTTTCTTTTTTTTTCCGGGGCAATGAGGGTTAAGTGACTTGCCCAGGGTCACACAGCTAGTAAGTGTCAAGTGTCTGAGGTCAAGTGTCTGAACTCAAGTCCTCTTGAATCCAGGACCAGTGTTCTATCCACTGCAACACCTAGCTGCCCCACTCTCCTCTCATTTTCTCTGCAATCTGGCTTCCAATTTCTTCAACTGAAACTGCTCTTATTTAACAAATATAATGACCTCTTCTCAATCTCATCCTAGTTGATCTCACTGAAGTCCCTAACACTATCCATCACCCTCTTCTCCTTGATACTGACTCTCATCTCTTTAATTTTCCATGATACTACTCTCTCCTGGTTCTCTTCCTTTCCTGTTTGACCTTCCATTCATTCTCCTTTCCTGAATTTTCATCCAGTTCTTACTCAATTCTGCCTCATAGGATTCCTAGTGTAAGACCAAGTGTGACCTCTTAAAGTTTGTTATGGTCCCTTCCAGAGTGAACACTTAATAAATCTTTGTTCACTGACTGACAGATGTCAATAGCCAATCTGGTCCAACTATAAGTGGCAATAAGGAGACATTAAAGATTTTTTAGTAGAGGGGTGACATATTCAGAGCTTTGTAGGAATATCAATTCAGCATCTGTGTGATAGGAGAAGTGGAGATAGAAGAGACTACAAGCAGGAGACCATTCAAAACTGTCTAGTCCTGGTGAAAGGTGATAGTCCTGAACTAGCGGAGAAGCTAAGTGGAGAGAAGAAAATGAATGTGAGAAATATTATATCTAGACTTAACAACTGATTAGATTTAGATGTTGAATGGGAATGAAGAATCATGTATGACTCCATACGTAATTATGTTGATTATTATGATGCCATGATTATTATGGGTGACACATATGGGTGACTTGAAGGACAAAAGGAACATTTGAAGAATCAGTAGGTTTGGGAGAAATAAGATTTCTGGTTTGAAACAGTTTGAATTTGAATTGGAAACAGGCTGTTGAGGTAGAGATGTCTAGTAGATAGTTATTAATATTGAACCCAAGTTTATTTCCAATTAGGCTGAAGGTCAGTACTCAATAATAAATTTTGGAGCCACCTGCAGAAAAGTGTTAGTTGAAGATGGAGTCAAAAACAGACCCTTGAGAGTCCCACTAGTACTTTTTGTATAGTTGAATAAAATGGGGAAATTGAGTATATTGGGGAAATTAGAACCCCAAAGAGTACAAATCACATTTAGCTGGCTAAAAGAAATGACCCATCTTCCTACCTGCCAGGGTCTCTTCTTTGGTTCTTGTTGCCCACTCTACAGGAGCCAATCATTGACCACATAGCCCTCAGGATAGAGGAAGAATCTCTAGGTCTAATCCATCCCTCTGGGAAAGCCTAGTGAGGGGGCAGACAGTTGGCATTTACACAGGGATATAAATTCCATGACCTACAAAAAAAAATTTCTTCTAGAACTCCCTCTTCTTACAGTCCTCTTCAGTTAACTAATTGGTAAGAAGAAATCATTCCTCAGAAGCTAAATCTTTTTTTTTCCATTTTAGGCTTTAGTTTCTAGTTTTCCTAGCTATGGTTTATTGCTGTTCAGTACACAGGGCCCAAGGCACTGGATAGAGATGGTTGGGGGGGGGAATCAATAAATTATTCTTTATAGCTCAAATCTGAGCTATAAAAGAAATGAATTCATAATAACTATGTTGACAAAACCTTCAGCGAAGCAGTGCAACAGTACTCCTCTGTATCCGCATTGCAGGATCCTCTTGGCTCAGGAGAGCAGGTCCCCAGATGCACGTGACTGAAAACCTGTGGCATTGAAAGTGGCATTGCCCTCATAACTCAGGACAGATTCTGAGGGGGCCTTGCAGGGATGGCCCGAGGCACAGTTTTGTTTTAGCACCCCCACCCTACCCAAGAATCCTCATTCAGCGTCACTTTCCTCCCTCTTTCACTCTCTCTCCTTCCCTAAGCTAGCAGCAACAGCCCATTCCTGTTCAGCCCTGCTGAGAGTTTAACTGATGACTAAAATATTATGTGACAAGGGGACTTTAAACCGTGAGCCCTCCCCCGCAGAGGGATTTGAACTTTAATGGGAGACTCTTGCAGACAAAGTGTTTCAGGACTCCATAGAGTGAAACTGTAATGATGAAAATGGCAGGTGGTGGGGCTTAATATTCTAGGATCCCCTTCCTGGTTTCCCCATGGATTATACCAGCCTTCCCTGCCTACTCGTAAAGCCAGCCCCACTGCCTTGCTTCACTTTCAGAATCAGGACTGACTCCTCATTCTCTGTTACTTGATTGGAGCTCCTTGAGGGCAAGAAATGTCTTTTGCTTTCCTTTATATTCTGTGCTTAGCATAGTGCCTGGCACATAGTAGGCGTTTAATAAATGTTTAGTGGTTGACTATTACTCCCTAATGTTAAGGACTTTATCTCCTTAGGAGACTGAAAACACTTCAGATGCCTGGAAAGGACCTGGACCTAGAAGGTCCTTGTGGAGAGAATACTGGACTTAAGAGTCAGGAAGACCTGAGCTTGAATCCTGCCTCAGATATTTTTAAACTCTGTAACACTGAGCAAGTCACTTCACCTCAGGTTCCTCATCTGTAAAATGGGAACAATAGTAGGATCTACTTTACAAGGACGTGTCAAGGATATACGATAATATATGTAAAATGCTATATCATTATATAAATCACTATATAAATGTTAGCTATTACTATTAGCTGTTATTCTCCTCTGTAACAGATAGGTGGCAAAGTGGATGGAGCACTGGATTTGGAATCAGGTAGCCTCATCTTCCTGAGTTCAAATCTGGCCTCAAACATTTACTAGCTGTGTGACCCTGGGCAAGCCACTTAACCCTGTTTGCCTCTCTTTCCTCATTTAAAAAGTGAGCTGGTAAGAAATGATGAGCAGGAAGAGTTCAGAGAAACCTGGAGGGTCTTACGTGAGCTGATGATGAGTGAGATGAGCAGAACCAGGAGAACATTGTACACAGTATCATCAACATTGAGTGTTGACCTACTGTGATGGACTATATTCTTCTCACCAATGCAATGGTACAGAAGAGTTCCAGGGAACTCATGATAGAAGAGGATCTCCAAATCCAAGAAAAAAAAAAGAAAGAAAGAACTGTGGAGTATAGAAGCTGATTGAACCATATTATTTCTTTTGTTTTGGGTGCTGTTGTTTTTTTTTTCTATTTTGAGGTTTTGCATCACTGCTCTGATTCTTTCTCTTGTAACAGGATTAATGCAGAAATAGGATTAATGTTATTATGTGTATATATATGTATCTATATGTATATGTATAGAGATATATAGATATAACCTATATCAGATTACCTGCTGTCTAGGGGAGGGGGGAGGGAGGGGAGGGAGGGAGAAAAATCTGAAATTGTAAAGCATGTATAAACAAAAGTTGAGAACTATCTTTACATGTAACGGAAAAAATAAAATATCTCATAAAAAAAAAAAAGTGAGCTGAAGGCACGGTGGATAAAGCACGGGCCCTGGATTCAGGAGGACCTGAGTTCAAATCCAGCCTCAGACACTTGACACTTACTAGCTGTGTGACCCTGGGCAAGTAACTTAAACCTCATTGCCCTGCCAAAAAAAAAAAAAAAGCTGAAGAAAGAAATGGCAAGCCATGACTAAACAACATACACACACATTATTCTCCAGCGAGAACACTGACCCATCTCTATCATTCCCATGACTCAAGATGGGTCCTACCAGCAAACTCCCAGAACCCACTTTACCCTAGAAATATTAATACAATATGTGTTTTCTAAATGTACTACAGAGATAATTAACTGCATTTACCAGAGAGCAACAGAAAATTCATACATGAGGAGTTAGAAATTGAGGCTCTGAGATATTCGTTTGGGCCACATTCGCATAATGAGTATGAGACCACTCACTGCTCTTCCTTACATATACACTGACATGCAATCTGTACATTATCTCAGCAGAATACCAACTGGCCAGCTTCAAAATCAACAGCAACCTCCTGCTTCTGAGAGCCCAAATTAAATACTTTGTAGGGATAATTACCTCCCTCTCCAGAGGCTGAAAATTCTCCACAGATATTTTCACTAGTTAACAACATTCCTCATGACTATGTAATATTCCCTGACTTTTCAGCATCGTACCAGAGTGTGATCATTTGCTGCTGACTCATGACCTGACTGTATACCCTTAATGTTGAACACTTTCAGCAGAAAATCTAGATTCGTGTTGCTGAAAGCCCAAGAACAAAGTTCAAATTTCTCATCAAAAGAATATCAGAGATTTTGAGACTTTCCATAAGTGCCAATTTTCAAAATGTCTAATAGAGGTTTTAAACCTCTATTAAAATTCCAAATGAGTTTTAAGCATTGATAGCTTAAAACCTCAATAAGACTTTTGTTGTTATTGAGTCATTTTTCATTCCCCATGATCCCATTTGGGGTTTTCTTGGCAAAGATACTGGAGCAGTTTGAAATTTCCTTTTCTAGCTCATTTTACAGATGAGGAAACCAAGGCAAACAGAGTTAAGTGACTTGCCCAGGGTCACACAGAGGTAGGAAGTATCTGAGGCCAGATGTGAACTCAGGGAGATGAGTCTTCCTGACACCAGGCCTACTGCTCTATCCAATGAACCATCTACCTGTCCCTATTATAAGCCATAGTTGTGTTCATATGACATTTTTTCCAGCTCTAAAAGAAGATAAATGGCTAGATTGGGGTTCTTAAGGTTTTTGTGTGACATGGACCTTTTTATGAATTAAAGTGTCTGATATATAGTAGGCACTTAATAAATGTTTACTGATAAATATACAATGACTATTAATATGTAAATGAAAAGACCAATAAATAGAAGTCACACTCTGAGTGAGTGAATGAATAAATACAAATGTGTTTATTAATAACTTTCTATATTAAAAGCTACTATGCTAAGTGCTAGAAATGCAAATATTAAAGCAAAGCAGTCCTTGACTTCAAGGAGCTTGCATTGTAATGGGAGGAACAACATAAATGCAGAAATGGGGGCCAGGAATAGACATTTTGGTCTAAAGAATCACAGGGAGGGCAGCTAGGTGGCACAGTGGATAAAGCACCGGTCCTGGAGTCAGGAGTACCTGAGTTCAAATCTGGCCTCAGACACTTAACACTTACTAGCTGTGTGACCCTGGGCAAGTCACTTAACCCCAATTGCCTCACTAAAAAAAAAAAAAAAGAGTCACAGGGGGTGACCATTTATAATTAGTGGTAGTGAGTGGAACAATTAAGCAATTGATTTCAAAAACAGTGGTAGATCTAAATTGATTACAGTTCCTAGAACAAGAGATGGGGAATGGGAGGCTGTTAGGGAGAAAGTGGCAATTGTACCACAGCAGGACAAAAAAAAAAATGGCTGCCTAGGTAAAGAGGCATATTCTTAGGGAGTTCAGGGCTAGGTGGTTTAGCTCCTCCCCAGGATGGTCTATGGAGGTCCCATTTGTGGTAATAGCAACAGGAAGAGAGAGATGGTAGCCAGGGTGAAAAAATATGGTCCCAAGGAGTTCAAAACTGAGTAACTGGAAAACCACCAAAGATCCCCAGAACAGAGTGAAGCATTCTTTCTCCTTCACAACATAGAGGTGGGGAAATACTAGGATAGAATGCTATAAATATTGTCAACGGTGATCACAGCATCAGACACTTCTGTTTAATTATTATTCTTCATTGCAAAGAAGAGCTCAGTTTGGGAAGGGCCCATTTACTTTTCTTCTCCAAAACTGACTTATATAAAGACAAAATGCATCAATAAAAGGTTTTTCACTTGTTTGTTTTAGGAAGGCAATAAGGAGACAGACCAAGTACAGAGGGAAAAGGATTGGAGCAGGAATCAGAAGACCTGGGTTCAAGGGTTGCTCAGGTCTGCCGCTTATCCCTTTAGAGTCTCAGTTTACTGACTTGTACAATGAGGGTGCTGGCCTCATTGATCTTCGAAGCTACATTGAGCCCTAATATTACTATCTTATGAAGAACCCTAACTTGCTACATATGCAGTTTTGAGAAGTATGCATTGGAGATGTTTCACTACAGGAAGCCAGCTACCCTTTTACCCGATCGTCTTCCTAGTCTTACATCTTTGCCTCTCTGAGGCTGTATTACTTCACAGTGTAAAAGCAGGCAACAAGACGAATGGCATGAAACTGCTTGCTGATAGAATCGGGATTAGAAAAAGATGGATGGGTGTCCCCATTCTACATCACTGCTGCCTACAAGCACTTTCACACTTAGCAAGGGAAGCAGGCATTATTTTTCCCTTACAAGGTAGACACAGAGTGACACAGTGTAAAAAGCAATGGTTTTGAAGTCAGAGTGATCCTGGATGCTTCTCTACATACATTTCTCTGGGTTTCAGTTTCTTCATCCATAAAATGAGGGAATTGGACAAGATAGTACCTGAGGTCCACCCCAGCTCGGCTCAAAATCCTATTGTCGGGGGCAACTAGGTGGTGCAGTGGATAAAGCACTGGCCCTCAATTCAGGAGGACCTGAGTTCAAAATCCAGCCTCAGATACTTGACACTTACTAGGTGTGTGACCCTGGGCAAGTCACTTAACCCTCATTGCCCTGCAAAAACAAAAAACAAAACAAAACAAAATCCTATTGTCTATTTTATTTTTTAAATTTTATTATTTTTAAACATCCTTTTTTAAAATTCTAAATTCCCTCCCTTCTTCCAGTCTTTCCCTCACCCATTGAGAAGGCAGGGCATTTGTAGGCACTATTGAATTAATTTCAAATTTAATTTCCAAAATTAATGTTCATTAATGTTTTTTTAATTAAAGTTCTTACCACAATCAGCCTCAGAACCTTGGCTAGAACGCAGGTATCTTAAGGCTCAAATTTTAGAGTCCTGACTTTTAAAGATACAATTTCTCTAGCCTTTTCTATTTAACAAGCACCCTTTGACATGGCAAATGTGCAGGTTTCTGTGGAATATGTTTATTTTGGTTTGTTCTTTCTTGGTTCTTTGTTATGGAATCCATCCCTTTGACTGGGATGTATGTAACAGACTCAGAATTTCCATGAGATTTTTGAAAAGACAAGCAAACAGGCCCAGAGAGGCTAAGTAATTTTGGTCAAGGTTACATGGCTACTCTGAGACAGAACTGGGACTTCTGTCCTAGTTACTAATCATCAAAAAGCATTCATTAAATCTCTTGGGTGCATAGTACCATGATGGGGCCTATACAAATGGGCAGCTCTATGTAATGACTGAATCCAAGAAAAGACAGGACAGCCACTTTCCCTGTTTATTTCAAGGGAAGATCTGAGCACAAAGGAAAAAGGTGAAAAGTAAAGGACACTATTAAAACCATCCAGTTGCATCCCAGTTTAGTCTACTGAGATGGATATCCCAAAAGGTGGTGGGATTGTCTGTGGGCAATAGTTTTTCTTCTGGATAGAAAGATCAGATTATTGTCTAAAACAGAATTTTTTTTAGGCCATAGGGTATATCCTGTTTAAGTCCGCTTCCACGGCTATAGGTTTTAGAGCTAAAACAGATCTTATCGATCATCTAAGCTAAACCCCTTGTTTTACAGATAAAGAACCTAAATCCCAGGAAGATCAGAGTACCACAGACCTAGAGTTCTAAGCAGGGATATCCTGGCACATGTTTAAAAACTGGTTTTCCTGGAGGGGAAATGCATATCCAACATACTTTTAAGTTTAATCTGCATTATTGACATTTTCTCTCTCTCTTTCTTAAATTTAGACAATCAACAAAATAAATAAGTGTGTCAAACACAGATTTGTAGTTTTTGCTGATTTCTGAGATATAAAAGCTCCCACTAAAAATGTAACAATTGGATCTCAAGAGCTGGTACAAGCTGATTCTAACACATGCTGGATTGGAAGGAATCTAGTCCAAATGTACTATTTAACAAATGAGGAAACTGAGGCCTAGAAAGGTGAAGTAATTAGCCCTGTGTCACATAGGTAGCAAATAAGAAGGCCCATGAATGATAGGAAGAGCCCTGAACTAGTCATGAAATGGTCTGGTTAAGCACAGTTACCAGAAAGGCAATTATAGTTATCTGCTAATGAAGCACCCTCCTGTTCACATTTCCTCTCCTGTTTCTGCTGACCTTCAGCAACATTTCCAGGGGAGCTCCAGACAGATTTCAGCAATTATCTGAGAAGATGGAAAAGCTGCTTCCAAGTGGGATGCTCATAATAGGCCCTTTGTAGCAGAGAGACATAATAATAACAACAATAACCAAGCAACAATTTTGAAGAGTTATTGGATTTCTAAGATCTATTTTCAGCATCTCTAGCCGAATTGTTCTAATGAGAAAATGGACTCCTTGTACTCTGAAGCTCCCCTGCTAAAATTTCAAGTTAGTCATGATGGAATCCATTTTGGTTCTCTTATAATCACTTCAGTGTATGCCCTGTGTTCAAACAATTCCTGATGAGAAAGAAGTTGGACATTTCCCCCTAAATCTGGAAAGGAAGGGACGTAGAGTTACCCAGAAGAGTATAAAGATTTGTCATTGTCACAGGATTACAGGATTTAGCTGGAAAAGACTTTGTTGTTCACTTCCATTGTGGGTTGATAAAGAGAAAGGACAACGGACTTGGAGTTTGAAGAACTGGATTCAAATTCTAGACCTGCTATTTACTACTCAAGATCCAAGTCCAACACTATGGCATGAACTTACCACTTGACTTAGATACTTATGTGGACCAGGGATCTCATCACTATGAGGATCTTGTCCACTGGTACAAACAGAAGAGTCTGTTTATTCATCCTGTGCAACTCTCCTCTGTGTCCACAAGAATCTAGTTAGGATACTAGAGGTCTTCTATTTCTTTTAAAAACCCCAAATTTCCAGTGGAGAACTCAGGCTACTCATCTTTTTACCTGAAAGAACCACCTCCTTTTCTCATCATACATGTCCTTGAAAGTGTTTTTTATACTGTCCGTTGCCATTGTTGAGGGGCTGAATTAAAATCCTGCCTCTGACATTTAATAGCTGTGTGATTGGGGACAGGTTGTTTAACCTTCCTGTACCTCAGTTTCCCCAACAATAAGTTGGAGATAACACTATCTACCTCACAGGAGCGTTGTGAGGATCACATAAGATAGTTTATGTAAAGGACTTTGCAAACTTTAAGGTGATAAGACACTTCCACCTATGAGAACTCCTTATGCATCTTAATATTGCCTTTCAGGCCAGCTGTGGAGCAAGATAATAGTATCATTCTATGATTCACAGTCATATGGCACCACTAGGGGATAGTAGAGTTGAAGGCTTGACTTTTAGAACACTGAGCATGCTAGGGATCACTGAAAGAACTCAGAGGTTATGCAGCTGTGATCCAGCCCAGTCTCTCCCTTCTACTAAACTCTGGGCCCATCTCACTGTCCATCTGCAGCATTTTTCACCCCACTAACAAAAAAGGCCTCAGCTCATCTTAAGTTAAACCAAGGAAGCCTCAGTAACCATATACATCTAAAATATTTTCAAACTAAACATTAGAGTCCTCATCTCAGCTAATTAGTATCACTTCCTTTGGGTTAAGGGAAGCTGGGTGTTGCAGTAGATAGAGCACCAGGCCTGAAGTCAGGAAGACCCGAGTTCAAATCCAGCCTCAGACATTTACTGGCTGTGTGACCCCAGGCAAGTCATCTCACCCTGTTTGCCTCAGTTTCCTCATCTGTAAAATGAGCTGAAGAACAAAATGGCCAACCACTCCAGTCAAGAAAACTCCAAATGGGATCATGAAAAGTCAGACACAGCTGAACAACAACAAGCCTTTAAGTTAAATGTGGATTAAAGCTGGGTAATATTTGGTTCTAAGCTAGATTTAGGTGGAATTCTTTTCAGCATTATAAATCAAACTCACTTTCCAAATTTGCATTATCCCAATTTATTTGTAAGGGGGAAAAAGCATGTAAGTTGCTTTAATGCAATAATCTGAACTAGATTTTTCAGGCATGATATGCCCATTGTATAAGCATGAATGAAAGTTGTACATTTGGATAAGGGGGGAAAATAATTAAATTCAAATCAAGAAAAAATTATGAAGTGTCTACCTTGTGCATGGCATTATACTAGATACTGGGGGAAGGGGAATTTCATTTAAAAAGAAAATGCACAGTTACACCTCTACCCATACTCTAAAGAATACAAAAGACCTATGGAAAGCCAAAAATTACTCCTTGATTTAAATTGGCACCACAACAGCAACCTGAAAGCAACTGGGTTTGACATTTAGACTCAGAACTTTCATGCTCTGGTTCAGGAAAATGGCAAATCAGCAAACTTCAACTCATAGGGAGAGTGCTTTAAGGATCTGGTTTGGATGTGAGACCAGAAGACACTGATGAACCCAACAATTGATTCTTTGGGCTAGATGCTGCTGTCATTGTTACTGCACTGCAGATCTCAGGAATCTGGTGGCTTGTCAGCTGTGAGTGAGCAGGACAGGAGAATGTAAGGGATCCATGGGCTTCCTTAAGGAGATGCCCCACCCTTTTAAAAAGAGACAATCAGAAAGAGAATTGAGGAGCAGCAAATAAGCTCTCTTTGTCTACTCTTTAGTTGGTAAAGCAAGAGAAGCCTGTCGGGTCAGAACCAAGCACAATTTATTCCAAAGTTGTCTCCAGAAACACATGGAATGGGATAGAACACATTACCTAGTCATTCATTAATTAATCTCTTTAATAGGTTTTCCTGTCCTCTTTTGCTCCCAATTAAGTTCGGAGTAAAAGCAGGAATCTCAAAGACTGAAGTTTTCTCATTTCCCAGCATAGCTCATGGGTCAAAGATTCTGCAACAAGAAGAAACCTTAATTGTGTGTGTGTGTGTGTGTGTGTGTGTGTGTGTGTGTGTGTGTAAAAAGTGATAGCTCACTCAACAAGCATTTTTAAGCACATATTCTTTATCGGGCACTGTGCTAGACACTGGGGATAAAGAATAAAAATATCCCTACTCTTAAGGAGCTAACATTAAAAAGAACTTTCTTTAAGGCAACTGTAAGATTGGTGACAGTCTTGCTCGGGAATCCATGAGCTCCTGGATTGTGGATGGATGGGAGGAGGGCCACTCTGTCTACCTCTCTCCAAATCTCTCTAGACCTCAGAGAGTTGGCCTTTCACTTCAAAACCAGTTGGCAGAGGAAGCCTGAGGAACAGGGATCACTTCTTTAGTATATCCCAGAGATCCAGCACTGCAGATATAGTACAATTGTCTGAGTCATCATAACCAACAGCCTCTTCCTCTCTTCCTCTCTCTTTCTTTCCTCCACCCCCCTTTCTTTTTCTTTTTCTTTTTCTTTTTCTTTTTCCTACTTTCTCTCAACCAGTTCCTCATGTGAGATTGGTAAGCCTCCATAGAGTCAACCAATCCTTATATGCCATCTTCCTGGTAAAATTGTAAAAATAGTCTTATAAGGGCTTCTAGGTGGCTCAGTGGATAGAGTATTGGCTCTGAAGTCAGGAGGACCTGAGTTCAAATCCAGCCTCAGACACTTGACACTTACTAGCTATGTGACCCTGGGCAAATCACTTAACTCTGATTGCCTCACCAAAGAAAAAAAAAAGTCATATGCAAATTGATAGACCACAATACCCTGAAGCCATCATTACCTCAGTCATTTCTTTGCCTTCAGTACATCCATCTGAAGGCAGGTTTTCTTATCAGTCTTCCTAACAGGAAGAGAATATGTTTTTTCACAAACTGATTTCATCTTTTTTTCCTTAAGCAGATAGTCTCTTTCTGCATCACCATCCCCCTTTTATCAATCAAACTACTCACATATGAAATGGGCAGTATCTTACATATACTCCATGGATTTTTAGGATGGCATTTTGCCTGGGGTAGTTTTATAGCAATATGCCACTGTCATGTAAAGTCACACTTATCCCCTGTCAGCGCCACAAGGATCACCTTATATATTATTATTCTTATTTTATAAATGAAAAACTCAAGACTCAGAGCCTTATCCACTAGGGTCATGCAACGAGTAAGCACCCAAGCTGTAATTCATACTCAGGTCTTCTGACTCCAAGGTCAATGTGCTATTTCTACCACATCCCACAGCCTCGTTTACAATTCCTACAGCATAACCCACCCCTATCATCTGGCCACAGCCTTCCCTAATTGCAAACAGTTGTTCTAGTAGAAATATTCTGTTGGGTGCTGAGCTTGCAAACTAAATCTAGAAAATATCAGATTGCATCTGGGTATCAGAGGCAGTATGGGAGGCTTTGTTTTTGAGATAGAAGAGTTGAATAGAGAGTAGTGTGAGGATTTCATGAGGGCTATGTGGAGATATCCAAAGTCTCCTTCTGGTAGGAACTCTGTCAGTATTAATTACCTTTATTATGGTTGCTTCCCTATGCTAGAACATCTCAATGTCTCTCTCTGGACTTCTCTTCTTTGACTTTTTTTTTTTTAGTCAGGCAATTGTGGTTAAGTGACTTGCCCAGGGTCACACAGCTAGTAAGTGTTAAGTGTCTGAGGCCGGATTTTAACTCAGGTACTGCTGACTCCAGGGCCAGTGCTCTATCCACTGTGCCACCTAGTTGCCCCACTTCTTTGACTTTTGACATGAGAATCCCATTACTAGGTTTCCTAGACCTCACAGGTAGTCACATCTAGTAAGTGGCAGAACACACTCTCAAACCCAGATCTTCTAACATTAAGGAAAACAAGAACTTTGTTCAATGTAAACTCTTTACTCCTATTTCAGACGTCAACAAGGGGCTGAAAAACTGGGGCATAGGAGTCAAAACCAAGATAACAGAGTAGCAAAAAGAAATACAGCAAGCTCTCCTCTCCCCGCCCCCCGCAAAAAAAAACTCCTCCTAACATATCTATAATCTGTTTTTATATCTATATTCATATATGTGCATACACATATATGTATATATACACATAAATACATGTACTGTGTACATTGTATACATGTACACATATGTGTACATATATACATACGTATACACATATGTGTACATATATACATACATATACTCCCAAAGATAGACTCCATTCTAAAATGGAGAGATGATACATGTGTCCCCTCTAAACTGTTATCATTAGGGGTTATGGAGTGAATATAATTAGAAAGTATGGGAATTGTTCCATTATGTCCCAAAAATCTTAAAAGAAAAATCAAAAGGTAAGGGAAGAGGAATACAGAAGGGTTAGGGGGTTTTGGTGATTGAAAAAAAAAATCAAATAAAATCTTACTTTTAAAAATAAACCAGGATGGGGCAGCTAGATGGCGCAGTGGATAGAGCACTGGCCCTGGAGTCAGGAGTACCTGAGTTCAAATCTGGCCTCAGACACTTAACACTTACTAGCTGTGTGACCCTAGGCAAGTCAATTAACCCCAATTGCCTCACTAATAAATAAATAAATAAATAAATAAATAAATAAATAAATAAATGAATGAATGAATGAATGAATGAATGAATGAATGAATGAATGAATGAATAAATAAATAAATAAACAAACAAACAAACAAACAAACAAACAAACAAACCAGGACAAGGGAACCCCTTGAAATCATGTTACTGAGGGGCAGCTAAGTGGCACAGTGGACAAAGCACCGGCCCTGGATTCAGGAGTACCTGAGTTCAAATCCAGCCTCAGACACTTGACACTTACTAGCTGTGTGACCCTGGGCAAGTCACTTAACCCCCATTGCCCCGCAAAAAAAAAAAAAAAGAAGAAGAAAGAAAAAAGAAAAAGAAATCGTGTTACTGAAAGAAGGTAGGTGGCACAACAGACAGAATACCAAACCTTGAATCAGGACATACCTGAGTTTAAATCTGGCTTCAGATACTAGCCATGTGACCCTGGGCAAGTCACTTAATTTCTGTTTCCTCATTTGTAAAATGGGGGTAACAGCACCTACCTCTCAAGGTTGTTGTGAGGATCAAATGAGAGAATTGTAACATGCTCAGTGCAGTACCTGGCATATAGTAAGCTCTATATAAATGCTAGCTATCATCTTTATCATTATTATTGAAAGGTCAACCTGATTTGGTCTCTTGGAGAGAAAAAGCATGCATGAGATAAGGAGGAGGCAATCAGTCCCAAAGAAGAGTGCCTGGCTTGAGGAAAAGGCACAGGTATGGCTGTAGCACAGTTCTTACCTCCTTATCTACCTTCTACCCTTCCATTTGAGTCAGCTCCAAAATATTTATGTTGTATTTTCTATCTCAACATTATCTTAATTTTTTTTGTATGAGTCAGTTGGGGTTAAGTGACTTGCCTAGGGTCACACAGCTAGTAAGTGTATCTTAATATTTAATAACTCTATACTTTTTTTCTGACTCTGGTAATGAGTTCAATGACAACTAAGTACATTATTGGTTCACATCCTCTTCACTAATAAACATGTTACTGAGTATTTTCAGTGGCTCACATCACTTCACCATCAGTGTAATCCTCCCTCCTTCAATTTGCCTTCATATTCTGCACAGTGTCTTGTCAACATGTCATCAGATTGACAAAGGGTAAGTCTGGGGTTTCTTAAATAAGCTGTTTCTCCTCCCCAACTCCTCAAGAGGAACATCCCTGGAGTTACTTTTTCTGCCTTGTTTCTCCACCAATTGTGGCCGTACATAATGATATTTCTTGGTGCGCTTTAACTTTATTTTACTTAGCTGAGAATGACAGAGAAAAGGAACTCAGAAATAGAAATGACTATGTTCTGGCTTCTCCAAAGCTACCATATCTTCCTTCCCTGTGCCTCGTGTACACTCTGAAGTACCTAGCACCCACTCCATAGCATTTGGTAAGTCACTGAGTCACCTCTTTTATTTAGATCAGTACAGTTATTAATAGTCCAACCCACTTTCCCAACTTGGCATCATTTTTTTCTCTAGAGCCCAATCACAATGGTTGGTCTAAATACTTGTTTGGAGACAAGGAATCTCCCCTTGATCCTGAAACAGCCTTGAGGTGAGGATTGTTTTTTCTTTCCTATTAGGCCTTCCGGCACTGCTTGAAATGATGTTTTTTTTTCTTTTCTTCTTTTTTTTTTTCTTTTTTAGGCAGTTGGGGTTAAATGACTTGCCCAGGGTCACACAGCTAGTAAGTGTCAAGTGTCTGAGGCCGGATTTGAATTTGGGTTCTCCTGACTCCAGGGCCAGTGCTCTATCCACTGTACCACCTGGCTGCCCCATGATGTTCTTCTTAAGGAGAATTTTCAGCTCTAATGTATTTGACTTAAGGATACTTGTCAGAACTCTCTTTGGCCTTTGAGCTCTTCTAAACTTTGCCTATTGACCAAGGATGTGGGTTGGAGAAAGAGAAAAGCTTGCCATTGAAGCAATAGATATAAAACATTTTTTCAAATATTAGAGGGTTGTATAAATGTTAGCTATTATTAGTTTTTTAATTTTTTTAAAGAATGTTAACTTCTTCCTTTTCCTTAAACTCTATACCAATGCAATCCACATTGAGGAGAAAAACCTGGGGAGACCTTTTATTGTCCCCTAAATGTGGACTTGCATGTAACTTTCACACAAACTCCCTAGAGCTGACCTTTCTACAGTGCTCTTGTTCTGGTCCTGTCCTGTCTCTCTCAGATCTGCTCTACACCAACCTCTGAAGCTGGGCAGAGGCAAACTGTGGCAGCTGCCAAGATTAGCTCTTGAATTCAGATCAGAAGACTAGAGATCCAGATTTGCAAGGGACCTCAGAAGCAAATTAGTCTAATTCCTTCATTTTATGGAGGAGGAAATTGTAGCTGAGGGAGGTGAAGTGATTTGCCCAAATCACACGGGTAAGAAGACTCAGGGGTAGACTATAAACCCAGGTCTTCCAACTTCAGAGCCAATATCTTTCCACTGGAATATATTGCCTACCACATTGTCACCATTTCTACCACCCACACAGATCCTACCTTACTCTTCTTCAAAGAACTATGTTTCCCATGTCAAGAGATGGTGAAAAGCACCCTCAGCCTTTGGGATTTCTATGGTAGATCACAAAAACCAGATTTTTCTCATTTATTGCTAAAAATGGAATGCATATCTTTGGGTTTAAAAAAATAATAATAATAACTATTAAATCTAAATATTTTTCTTAAATTCTCAATAATAGCTATAAATTTTGTTTTTTGGTATATAGATATTTTATTTCCCCTTGCTCAATATGAGTTTCCTTGACACAGCATGCACAATGCTCTAACTGAACCTTTGTGCCTTTCCCTAATATTTATTTTTCAGACTTTTCACTTAACTATCTCTGTGACTTTGAGCAAGTTAATTAATGTCTGTTTGCCTCAGTTTCCTCATCTGTAAAAAGGAGATAATAATAGACTGTTGTGAAGATTAAATGAAATAATAAGTGTAAAGTATAAGCTAAGTCACAACTTCATGAGAAATCAGCTTCCTCATCTGGGTTATAATAAAGTATTATGCAAACCTTACGATTTAATAGAAATGTGAGTTATTGTTATAATAATAATTGCTGCTCTCATGAGGATGCTGCATTGGCCCTGACATCACCTTGCTGACAGTCACAGAAAATAATGATGTATTTGTGAAGGAAACTGAAATCTGCGTATTCTTCCATAATCAGCTTTCCAGAGTTGGACAGATGGGTGGTGTTCTGTGTTCATTTGACTGTATTTGCTTGGTAAATAACATAAGGAAAATTTTGTTTGTTTGTTTGCTTTACTCTGATCAAACCACAACATAATAGACTCCTTTATGGTAAGGTCTATATTTCATTTTTGTCTTTATATCTCCACGTGACTTTTCCTTAAGTAATGTGGTATTCTTCAGAGACTATTATTTTATAATTTTAAGGTATATAACATCTCCAGGAAAATATCAACATTAAAAAGATATGGGGGGGGCAGCTAGGTGGCGCAGTGGATAGAGCACCGGCCCTGGAGTCAGGAGTACCTGAGTTCAAATCCGGCCTCAGACACTTAACACTTAACTAGCTGTGTGACCCTGGGTAAGTCATTTAACCCCAATTTCCTCACTAAAAAAAAAAAAAAGATATGGGGGGGGCAGCTAGGTGGCACAGTGAATAAAGCAGCACTGGGGCTGTGGATTCAGGAGGACCTGAGTTCAAATTTTACCTCAGACACTTGACACTTACTATCTGTGTGACCCTGGGCAGGTCACTTAACCCTCATTGCCCTGCAAAAATGGAGAGAGAGAGAGAGAGAGAGAGAGAGAGAGAGAGAGAGAGAGAGAGAGAGAGAGGGCAGCTAGGTGGTGCAGTGGATAAAGTAGCAGCCCTGGATTCAGGAGGACCTGAGTTCAAATCCAGCCTCAGACATTTGACACTTACTAGCTGTGTGACCCTAGGCAAGTCACTTACCCCACATTGCCCCACAGAGAGAGAGAGAGGAGAGAGAAAGAGAGAGAGAGAGATATTGAGGTGTTTTTTACACTAATGCATTATATGAGAATCTGTGAATTGGTCCAACCATTCAGACCTAGTTCTCATTGCTATTGTTCAATTGGTTCAGTCATGCCCAACCCTTTGTCACCCCATTTGGGGTTTTCCAGGCAAAGATACTGGAGCAGTTTACCATTACCTTTTCCAGCTCATTTTACATATGAGAAAACTGAAGCAAACAGGGTTAAGTGATTTGTCCAGGATCATACAGCTAATAAATATCTGAGACTAGATTTCAACTCGGGTCTTCCTGACCCTCATAACTTGTGCTCTATCCACTGCTCTACCTAACTACTCTAGAGATCCCAGTAGTAAGCCTATGTGCCAAAGAAAGGATCCACATATACCAAAATATTTAGAGAAGTACTTTTTGTGGTAGGAAAAAAACTGGAAGTAAAGTATGTACCTATCTGCTGGGAAATGGCTAAACAAATTATGGCACATAAATGTAAAGGAATATTACTGTACTATATGAAACAGTAAATATTTTAAATGCAGAGAAGCATCAAAAGAGCTATATGAACTGATGTAGAGAGAAGTAAGCATAACCAGAAAAACAATAGACACACAATGGCTACAATATTGTACATGAAAAGGACAATTGCAATTACAACTAAGGAAATGAGACTGAATGCTATAAAATTATAATGACCAAACAGCCCCAAATAAAAAATATGTGAATGCACCTCTTTCCCTTCTTTGCAGAGTATAGTAAAATTGTGGGTATGAAACTCTGCTTATAATATTGGACCTGATTTATGTGTTTGTTAATTTTGCTGAACTATTTTTTCTCTTTGTAGCAGGTTTAGAAATAGCTTTGCCCCATTGTAGCCTATGGGAGATGAAGGGTTAGGTACATACTATGCCTACATTAATTGATAATATCAATATTTATCCTTTTCTAACTATTCCTGGTTCATTCTCTTATTAATTTTCTACATGGATACTATGGCAATCAGAATATTTATTGATGTTCCATTGCAAATTAATAGAGGTTTACAATCCCTCATTACTTAATCAGTCCCTCAGTCCCTACCCTGGTTTATAAATGAATTAGAAGGGGGCAGCTAGGTGGCGCAGTGGATAAGACACTGGCCTTGGATTCAGGAGTACCTGAGTTCAAATCCGGCTTCAGACACTTAACACTTACTAGCTGTGTGACTCTGGGCAAGTCACTTAACCCCCATTGCCCTGCAAAAAAATAAAAAATAAAAAAAAAATGAATTAGAAGATCCTCTTTTCCCATATTTTCTCTCCTATTTCTCTCTTTCCCTCTTCCAAACCTCCTAGTCTCATAAGCTCAAGTTAAGATAAATTTTGCTGGATAAATAATTTATTCATAATGTATCAAATAATATAAAGGTATATTTAAATTTCTCAATAATGTATCATTGAAGAAGATCATAGTGAGAGTTACCTCTAACTAAAAACTGCAACTTCTGTCTTCATAAACATTGAAATAATAATCTCATCTTTTAGCTCTCTAAAGTTCATAGTCAAAGTTTCCCAAGATCTTTTTCAGGATATCTTCAAGACTTTTTCTTTAGAATAGGGAGGCGGTATGACCTACTGGATAAGGTGAAGAATTTAGAGTCAAGAAGAGTTGAGTCAGATCCTGTCTCTGACACGTAGGACCTGTGTGAACCTGGCCAAGTCATTTGCCTTTGTGATCCTCAGTTTCCTCATCTATAAAATAAGGGATTGGACTAAATGGTTTCTAAGCCATTCTAAGCCCTTCCTGCTCTAAATCTTTGATCTTCTCCATGTCACATCTTCACATGGTAAAAGTTAAAATTGATTCTCTCAAAATGTCTCCAATCTCATTTTCTCAGGAGAGAAACTGTTTTGTTTTTTTCTGTATTTGTCTAACTCACCATGACAATTAATTCTCTTCAGGATGATAGTTAAATGGTAACTCCCTGTGATTTTATTCTTTTCTCGTAAAGATACAGTAAAACACTATCCAAAGTCTCTGTGGGAGAGGATATTTAAACTAGATCTATATCTTTTTCATTCTTAGTTATAAGGGATGGCTCTTTAAGAGGGAGACAAAGTAAAGAGAAATATAATGGAAATATAGTGGGAAATATAAGTGTTCTTTCAGGGAGAAGTTAGGAGTCATTAAAAGCACAGCACAACTTCCTAAGTGTCATCCACCCTGCTCCCTTCCTCTTTATTTCTGTAATACTTCACTATTTTGCTGAAATGTCTGTCTAAAATATGAAAACAATCATCCTATATATTCCTGAGCCAGTTCTACAGGCTTTCTCCACAGCTACATATAGCAATCTGAGTCATCAGCTTCTTCTTACACTTGCTTTTTTCTATGTAGATGATTGAGCCAAACTATTTTTGAATGATTATGGATCTCCATGGAACTCCATGGTCGGCTGCAATCTTCACAAAGTCATGTGAAAACAGAAACATCTGAAGGAATTCACCACATATAATCATCTCCATCTAGACATCCTCCATAATAGTGAAAAACACTTGGAGTAAATCTACACCTTCCTGTTTTATGCCTTGCTTGATATAAATAATCAAATTGTCATGGAACAAAGCTATTTCAAGGAATCTAGTGTAATTTTGACATAGATATGGGAGATATTTGTTAGAGAAGCACCTTTAAAGAGAGCATTCTGGGGGCAGCTAGGTGGTGCAGTGGATAGAGCACCAGCGCTGGATTCAGGAGTACCTGAGTTCAAATCCAGCCTCAGACACTTGACACTTACTAGCTGTGTGACCCTGCTCAAGTCACTTAACCCTCATTGCCCCGCCAAAAAAAAAAAAAAGAGAGAGAGAGCATTCTATTGTATTGAATCAAGTGCTTTTTATAGTTAACAAATACAAGCTTATTGTGATGTTATAAGTACCTTTTTAGTCAATTATATGGCTAAAAAGATGTAGTCTACTTGTACAATATCATTTATAAAAGTCTCCTTTCTTCTAACTTCATCAAAAATGCTTTCAAAATGTATAGATTAATCCCACAAAGACTTTTATAAGATGAGAAAAGTATTCAGGTAAGGAGTTACTGTTTTTTCTTAAGTCTTTTTTTTTTTTGCTCCCAATAATGTCCTTAATTTTTGCAAAAGTTTGAAAGCTTCACTTCTTTCAAATATATTAAAACTTAAATTTTAACTCCCTCAGAATTATGTCATCTCCAGCATCACCCTCCTCAATGTATATAATTGATCTACTATCATTAAGCACCCAGGTGACAGTGGATAGAGTGCTGGGCCTGAAGTTATGAAGACCTAGATTCAAATATACCCTCAGAAACTCACTAGCTGTGTGACCCCGGGTAGATCACTTAACCCAGTTTACCTCTACCGGTTTTCTCATCTACAAAATGAGCTAAAGAAGGAAATGGCAAATAACTACAATATCTTTACCAATAAAATCCCAAAAGGGATCACAATGAGTCAGACACAACTGAAAACCACTAAACAATAACAACAACAAACTATAGCTACTCTTCCTATGTTTTTCTTCAGTGCCATTTCTGCTTCTTAATAAAGAACACTAAAGACTATGATTTTAGAGGCAAGATTTAGTGGCTTCACCATCATTATTGAAGATAATAGTTTGTTACAGACATCTTTTTTAAATAATATTTTTTCTCAATTGCACATAAAAACATTTTTAACATTTTTTTAAATTTTGAGTTCTAATGTTACAGACATCTTGAAAGATATTTTCCATTTTTCTTTTCTCTGATACTTTCCTTTAAGTTTGTAAGGTATATATTTTGTGAGTATCTAGCTTGAGTCTCTTTTGAAGCTTTCTGTAATCTTATTTTTTTCCCTCCATTGCTCCTGACAATACTTCTCATAATCTGGCAAGACCTCAGATGTCATTGAATCCAACTACCTCATTTTACAGAATGGGAAACTGAGACTTGGAGAAGTGAAGTGACTTGCCAAAATTCACAGAAGCAATAAATGGCAAAGGTGGGATTTGAACACACATATCCTTTGACTCCAAATCCTGTGCCTTCAATTCTAACACATTGTTCCATGAGATTTTATTAATAAATTGACATTATAAACCAATGTTGCCCTTGACTGTCCCTTCACTCTACTTAGTAAGGAAATTAAATGTTTGCTAACTGAGGCTCTTTCTAGGCTTTTTTGGTTTCCTTTTAGAAAATGACATGCATACATTAAACTTTCTTAGGAAACAGTGATAGTCTGTATTAATATCTTTCCTCTTTTCTATTCCCATTTTTGGCATCAGAAGTTTATATAAATCAGTAACATTGAAGTTGCCTTAGTTGCAATGTTTCTCACTGTTATTATTTCTTTTAATTTGGTTTGCATTTTTATCTTTCATATAACAAGTCAATTGTCTAACTACACATAGAGTGCTAATTCAGAAATTACTCCCACATCAGTAACAAGCAATTTCCTATCTCTTACAACATAAGAATTTAATTTTTTGTGAGGCTATTCAGTGTTTTCCATGTTCACTAATTTTTTACTCCCTTCTCAAGGAAATATTCATGACATATGAATCTATGAATAAATGAGTCTACAAGTCTTTGCCTCTAATTTCTTACTCTTGAGCCCTATGTACATTTTTTGCCATCTTTTCCTTTGCCTACCTCTTCATCAAAGTCACCAAATATTAAACCAGAGGAATAATTTGGAGGGTCTTAATTTTTTTCATAAAATTTCTATATCTACCCATCCTTAGCAATAGATGTCAGTGTATGCAATCATTTTCATAACGAGTCTTTTAACAAATTCTCATCATAAATGCTAGAAGAGGAGATGATCAAATTTCCCATAAAATGTTTTCTCTTGTTTTGGGACACATGAAAAAGAAAACAATGTAAGCTATCTTCCACATAGCTGCAACTTCCTTTCATCTTTGGGTAGTATTTATAGCAAGAATTTCAATATTGATTTCATTCATTTCCCTTAGTGGAGTTTCCACTCTGTCACTGGATAAGAATCTCACATTTAGAATCCTAAGAGTAGTAGATATTTATAGATGATCTAAAAACTAAAGGATTCTTAGTTCCCTCTATCCTCTTTTCTCTCACTCTTCTAGTCACTGTAGAATCAGAAAGTGACAACATAGACCTAAGGGCCATTTTATATTTTTCTTTATTTCATAGTTTTCTGTGGCTAAACAATTAATTCATCTACAAGTCGAACATGAGTGAAAAATGACTGTACAATAATAAATACTAATTAAATTACTACGTACTACCCTCTGGAGCCTGTGTACACTTAGCTGAGATGGTCCTCAGAAAGTAGATCTGGTCTAATGCCAAGACCATACTTGAAGTATTTCCAGCATAATAGAATCTACCTGGGGGCTCCTAGGTAGCACAGTGGATAAAGCACCGGCCCTGGATTTAGGAGTACCTGAGTTCAAATCTGGCCTCAGACACTTGACACTTACTAGCTGTGTGACCCTGGGCAAGTCACTTAACCCCCATTGCCCTGCAAAAAAACAAAAAAAAAATAATAGAACCTACCTGAATTTGGACCCAGATAGCATAACTTTCAAGAACCCAGGGTTAGCATGACACAATGAAATATCAGACTATAACTTTATGGTGGAGAAAGCTGGGAGCTAAAATTCCAAATATGTTCCACACCAAAAATCCAATGGATTTTAATAGGGTATTTGGGAGAAAATGGCACCAAGAATCATTTAGGTGATATGAATTGTCCTTTATTTTATATGTGGAGATGGCACTGCCAACCCATGGCCTGGGCATGAGCTTTGAATTATTTTTCCAGGAGGAGTGGTAGAGTTGTGCTGATGGATGAATGAGTGAATGAAATAGAATTTACTAACAATTTAGTATATGTCAATCACTGTGCTAAGCACTAGGGCCTCAAATTTTAAAGAGCTATACATCCATAACTCTCAATAGGTCTCCCTTATAACCAATGATATGTATTTACAAGATAAGTTGGTGGTTTTGTTTTTGTTTATATATGCATGGTATTTTAAAATTTTGCAAAGCAGTATGTCTCATTATGGGGGGCTATAAGGCCTGTCTGTCACCACAGGAGAGAGTGAAACTAACTGATCCCACACAGAGTCTTTGCCCTGTGGCCTAATCAATCAGTCTGGCTCACTAAACAAAATGAAGCCCAGTTCCATTTGTCACAGATCTTTACTGTGTACCTTTGGGGGCCCTATGGATTTCTGCGATGTAGGGCCACTCACCACTCTGTGAATCAGGATCTCGTTGAAAATCATGCCAAAGACTCCCCTGAGCAAGCTGCTCTAATATTTTAACTCAAACCTGAGAGAGGAAGTGAATATAATTATAAACTAATGGATGTGGTACAATCTCAGCAGCAGCAGCAGCCAGCAGCAGCAACAATGAACTGCTGAGTTCCCGTAATCAAATCACGGCTATGTTTCATATTTAAAGCTTTGTGCAGGATTGCATTTTCAGAAGAGAAAAACAAGAAATCTCCATTTTCCCCTGGCTTCCTGTCTAAATTCTAACTCCAGTAGAGCACAGTGTAAATAAGACTGCAGTACCACCCTCTCTTTGCTGCAGTGCATAGAAGCTGCCATTGCTTTGATTGGTTATTCGCCAGAGGCTGTACTCTACCCTACCCACCCACCCCCAATCCCTCTTTGTTTACAGCTCACTGCAGATACCAGTGCCTTCTCATGTTCAGCTGTGTGTTCTAAAAGAATATCTTTCCTTTTTTATTCTCAAAGTTCAGTTTTTGTGGCTAGAAGAAAAAGATATGAAATGGGCTTATGCACAAAGCAGACACACTCCATCCCAAATGACATGCTCTTAAGCACATCTTGGAACATTTGACCAACATTCTAATGCCATTTCCACTTTATGAATAGCTACGATACAAGACATCTTACATAAGGGCTTGAACGGCTGTTATTTGCCAGGAAAATGACGCTCTGAAAAGAAGCATCCCAACGATCCCCTCTGCTAGGGAGGAAGGATGGAGCTTAGTCATGGATGATTAGTTATGGAGCTCCCAGGGGAAGTATGAAGACCATGGCATCACTGCTGAGGTCTTCTTACGTACATTCTGTATCCTGGCCACTAAGCATCACCGAGCTAAACTATAGACCATAAAAGATTCCTGGGGGGAACTCGGAAATGTTGCACAGCCCCTGATTGCCTTCCTCAGAGGTATGGTAGTCAGAGCCACACAGAAAAACATGGGGAATATGGGGAGAGGGTGCACAGACCTGCACAGCCAAGCTGGACAAGCTTCTCAGAACCCGACTTGGCTACTCATTTCCCTCCTTTCCCACACATGGCACTGAGAGCCCTGAAAAGATAGGCTGCTCTGACCCAAGCCAATATACCAGCCCTGAACAACAATAGTAATCTATTGTAAATACCTGTTGTCTCCCTAAGCCAGATGACTAGAGGTAGCTGGGTGGCACAGTGGATAGAACCCTGGACCTGGAGTCAGGATAGACCGCAGTTCAGCTCCAGTCAGACACTTACTAGCTGTTTTACTCTGGATATCATTCAACTTCTATCTGCCTCAGTTGCAAAATGGGGCTGATAAAAGCACCTACCTCCCAGCGTTTTTGTAAGAATAAAATTGAGATGATATTTTTAAAGTGCTTTGTAAATATTAAAGCGCTATATAAATGCTAGCTATTATTTTGTTAATATCTTGGTGGGGTCCTTGGATCTCATCTCTAGAACTGGAACCCAGCTGTGTTCCATTGTCCCTGCACCTATTGCTATCAATAAATTAGCATTTTATGTTTATGTTCCCGGTGTGATGCAGTCATATGGATAGAGTGCTGGACTTAGAATTGGGGAGGCCTGAGTTCAGATCCCACCTCTGACATTAGTTTAAACATGAGGAGGCACTGCTAGTCATTATCTGATAGGTGGGTATGGAGTCAGGAAGACCTGAGTTCAAATCCAGCCTCAGATTTTTAATAGCTGAGTTAACAATGGGAAAATCACTTATACTCAGTTTGCTTCAATTTCCTCCACTGTAAAGTGAGTAAAATAATAGCACCTACGTCCCAGGATTGTTGTGAGAATCCAATGAAATTATATTTGTAAAGCGCTTAGCACAAAGCGTGGTACAGTGGGGGAACTTAATAAAGGCTTGTTCCCTTCCATCCCACTGCCCCACAGCCCCACCCCCCACCCCAACCCGCTGCCCATTATTTATTATTTTTATTCTATGAAATCACCATGTCATTATGTTGGGTTTTTTACAACCAGAAAACCAGGTCTTGGGTTTTCTCAAGTCTCTGACCACCCTATATAAGGAAGACAACAAGATGTTCCTTCATCCCCTCTAATTTCTATTAACACTACATCAAACTTTTAGGTGATTTAAAAAGGAATTTACTATGGAGACTTATGGACGAACCTATAGAGTGAGAGCTAGCTGAAAAAGTTGATAGATTACAAATATTCTTTTAATTTATTTTTCCTAAAACCAGTTACAAATCATTTGCCTGTTCTCTTTACCTCCTTTTTTCTTTACCTCCTTATTTCTTATTCTTGGTTTCAACCCTGATATTAATTCAGTACTAGTTCCAATGCCAAGAAATTGGCTAGCCTGTCCTACCCACCCCTCCAAAATCTGTCTTTACCAGAAAAGAAGTTTAGAAAAGGACATAAATAAAGAAGATGATTTTGTTACTATGACATTAAATTGAATTTACACTTTTAAAAAACCAAACATACATATGCTATTGTCTTTTTTGTCCTCTGTGTATCAGAATGTGTGTATTTTTTGGTGTTTGTTAAATTCATAAGAGAGAAGAAAATTTAATTTTAAAAAATTTGCTTCTCCAGTCTTCAATATAGCATGCAAGATTCTGAAGTCTTAGCAAGAGGTCATTTTCTTCTATAGCAAGCCCCCTCTACATCTAGCATCTTATCCCCATAGTTGTCTAGCCATGGCCAGAGAACTGCTTTCTTGCTTCTCATTTCTCAAATTCCCATTGAGAGGGGGCAACTAGGTGGCGTAATGGATAAAGCACCAGCCCTGGATTCAGGAGGACCTGAGTTCAAATCCAGCCTCTGACGCTTGACACTTATTAACTGTGTGACCCTGGGCAAGTCACTAAACCCTAATTGCTCCACCAAAAACAACAACAACAACAACAAAACAAAAAAACACACACACAAAAAAAAAATTCCCATTGAGAAAGAACTCTTCTTTAATTCTTATAGATCACAAGCATATATTTTAGTACTTCTACAGGACCATGATAATACTGGTAAGTATTCCACTAATATGGACCACTATCATCTGTCTTTTAATCCTATAAAAGCATTGCCCATGTTTTCCTGTTAGATGACCTATACCTCTAAAGATCCTTTCCTACAAAGGACTGCCAAGTTCCTACCAGTGTTTTGAAAAAGAGAAACTCTCATACTGTGGAAAACTTCCTGTTCCAGGAAACCATGACCATGGAATATGGAGACGTCTTTGAGTACAGAAGGTTTTAAAGAGATAATAATGACATTTACATAGAATAACATTTACATAGAGTTTACTGTGTACCTGGCATTGTATAATTATTATCTCAGTTTGATTATCACAGCAATCCTGGGTGGTCTAGTGCTATTATTACAAATAAGGAAACTGAGACAAACATATGTTAAGTGACTTTCCTAGTTCTCTGGGGAAAGCCAGTAACTAGCCTGTGAGAGAGACAGAGAGATAAGGAAAAATGGTACTGATGTCCTCAACTTGGGCATAAGTTCAGCTCAAATTCCTGGAATATTTGAAACAAGAGTTTAAAAAAAGAGAGAATGAAAAATGTTTTTATCAATGAAATGAGATAGCTAGAGGGGGAAAAATGGAAAAGATGTAAGTTATGGATGAAAGAATTGGAAACAGTTTACTACAAAAGGTACAAACCTTTGCTTAAGTAACAAACTCCCTGAAACTACCAAATGGAAGCCAATGATTCCATGAAACAAGAAGTATTAAAATAATGGAAAAATAGGAAAAATAAAGAAAGTATAAGGTGTCTCATAGCAAAAACAACTAGCCTAGAAGACAGATTGAGGAGGAAAAATATTTAAGAAACATTTGTCTACCTGGATATCATGATCAAAGAAATCAAGAAATCTTAAAACTGCTCAGATCTCTTAGAACCAGAGGACAAAGTGGAAAGGTCACTTTTTGAAGAAAAAAAAACAACTCCAAAACAAAAACTCCTAGGAATATTAAAGCAAAAATCCAAGACTTCCAGTTTTTAAAAAAAAGAATACTTTAAACAGTCAAAAATATAGATTTCAAGTAATGAGGAGCCACAGTCAGGATCACACAGGAGGTAGCAGCCACCATCCTCAAGAAGTGAAGGGCTTGGAAGATGACATTCCAGAAGATAAATACTATAGATGAAAAACCAAAAATAACTTACCCAGCAAAACAGTCTAATTCTACAGGGGGAAAAATTAACCTTTTGTGAAACAGAGGACTTTTCATTATTCCTGATGAAAAGACCAGAGCTGCATAGAATCTTTGAAGTACAAACGCAAGAGTCAAGAGAAACATGTAAAAGTTAACAAGAATAAGCAATTGTAAAAAAATAAACACATATAAACTGTTTACATTCTAATATGTCAAGATGATATGTGAGTCCTTTCTGAACACTATCAGACGTCATAAAGGAAGTATAATTTGACAAGGCCTGGGAGTAGTTCCACTGTGTCTTGATAATATTAAAGGAAGAGTGAAAAGTGAGAAGTAAGGGGATACACTAAGGGGGCAGGAAAGGAAGGTTAGGGGAAATTATCTCGCATAATCAGGGTGTACAAATAGACATCTATACAAACAAGGTTAAAGGAATGGGGTGGGGTTGGGAGTGGCTGACACTTAAATCTCACTCTCATCTGAAATAGTCAAATGAAATAAGAATACACATACACTCAGATTTGGGTACAGAACTATAACTCACTCAACAGGGAAATAGAGAAAGGGGACAAGGAAGAAGGGGCAATTGGAGGGAAGGCAAATCGAGGGAGGTGTTATTCCTAAGCAAACCAAACTCTAAGTATGTACAAAAATATTTAAAGCTCTTTTTTGAGGTGGCAACAGATGAAAACTTGAGAGAATGCCAATAAATTAGGAAATGGCTGAACAAATTATGGTATATGAATGTGATGTTGTGAAGTAAGAAATGATAAAGGAGATAGTTTCATAAAACCTAGAAAGATTTTCACGAACTGATGAAGAGAAAACTAAACAGAACCAAGAGAGCAATTTATATAAGAACATAGTAAAAACACAACTTTGAAAGAATTGGAGACACTGATCAGCATAATAATCAATCATGGTTGTGGAGGACTAATGGTGCTATATGCTACTCATTTCCTCATAGAAAAATGAAGCATTCAGAGTGCCAAATGAGATGTATTTTGGGGGACATAGCCAATGTAGAAATTTGTTTTACTTAACTTTACATGTTTTTAATAGTATTTTTCTTTTTCTTTCATTTTCAATGGGAGAGAGGAAATGAAAAGAAGATAGATTTATACTGATCTAAAAAAATTAAATATAAGTAAAAAAAATTATCCTAGTAACTGAATCCACTTCCTGAAGAAGGAGGGATCATTCATCAATAAGTTGACAACTCAGTGATTTTTTTTTTGGCCATGGCAATCCATGAAATAAAGTAAAAGGAAAAATGGCTTCAAGTCCTTTAAGACCTCCCTCTTCTTTTACAGTGACACTAGCAGAGTGACAGAAAGAGGGACAGAGGGTCATTTTTTCCAGATCTTTATCAGTTTTTTGACTACCTATAAATTTTAATTTGGCTATTGGTATTACAAATGTAAGATCCTTATCCAATGACCTTAAGAAACTGACTCAAACCAATTTTGATATTCTTGCCATAAATGAAATGAGAAAGAAAAAGGAAGTTGCAGCTAAAAGGAAGGATGGTTTACAGGTACTCACTGGAGAAGCCAAGAAAGGATTTATTGGAATCAGTTTTATTGTATGACCAAAGGTAACAGGAAACATTATGTCATGAAATATCTGGTCCTCCTGTCCTTTATTAGTGAAGATAAGTAGTGGCTGGAAAGACCACTATGCAAATAATCACAGCTTATGCACCAACATTAGTTGCTGATGATGAAAGGATAGAGAAATTCTATTAAGTTCTTGGCAAGACCCTCTAAATTAAACCAACATACACCCTGCTATTCAGTAAATTCAATAAAAAGGTGGGGGGAAAGTGAGGATGGTAAGAAATGTATGGAAAGAGATGGTTCAGGAGGTATGAATGAAAAAAGCCAAAGACTAATAGACTGTACAGAAGTATCATACCTTTATAACATAAACATTTTCTTCAAGAAAAGAATTATTAGGCACTGGATATAGTGTACACCAAACATCACAAAAAATGAAAAATGTACACATTAATAGATGAGGAAAGATACTTATTGATGTGGGAGTAATCCATGAATCAGCTATCTATGTAGAGTCACACCACTAACTAGTCAAAAGAATAGAATTTTAAAAGAATAAGGAGAAAAAGATATAATAGTATATGATTGAAATAACTCAAATCTGAATTATTTACACAAGGTAATACATTTGAAAATGAGAAATGGATGGCACTGATTTTAATGATTTTATACAGTTAACCAATGTAAATCTATTGCTGCAGTGAAAAAACAAAACAAAACAAAACAAAAGAGCTCAGAAAGCACAAACATTTGATTCACTTGTCAAGCAGAGAAAAATGGTGGCCAAAAGCAACACGAGACAAAAATATAAATTCATTTGTTAAATCTTATGAAGAAAGATGGTAGACATCTATAAGCAGGATTAGCTAATAAAGAAGATAGAAGCAGTAGAGTGTAAAGCCAGTCTAAAGTATGATAAAAGATACAAATGGGCAAATTCTTCCCAAGGGCATTTAAGAACAAAAATGGAAAGGGGACACCATCCAACCAAACAACCAGCAAATAAACCAAAAAAATATAGCTCATATTTATACAGAGTTTTAAAATTTACAAAGAACTTCCAATAACATCAGATGTTATTCCATAGCAACCCTATGCAGTAGTTAATACAAATGTTATTAAAGCTAATTTTACCATAGGGGAAACTAAGGCTCAGGTATGATAAAGTAACTTGCCCCTAGTCACATAACTAGTTCTTATCAGAGATGGTATTTGAACCCATGTCTCCTTATTTCAAGTCTAGAACTCTTTCCATGATATCACACTTTCCTATCTGCCTTTTCACATTAACCAATCGTTCCCTACTTTAGTGTCTTAATACCTTGGCATCACCCTCAATCGATCTGGATGTCTCCATGCTTTACCTCCTATAGAAACTGCTCATCTTCTCATCTTACCCTGTCAATCTTTTCTGGCTGACCTCCTAATGCAAATTCTTCAAGCAGAATCTTGACCAGCACCATCCTAAATTTTAAAACTCACCCCCCTAACCTATACTATTCAAGTCCCACGTCTTGTGACCTGGATGAACAAGACCCTCCCAAATTTGTGTACCCGTGATCTTCAGAACAGACCAAAGTGAAGACAAAACATCTCTGGAATTATAATGTAAGTCAATTGGGAATAGAATATTCAAATTACCAACAAAAAAATCCATTTTCACCTAACTTTTCAGGACTACTTCTAATATGAAAAGCAAGGTGCTGCTGCAGAAATGAGATAATAAATATGAAAGCATTTAAAGCTTCCCCCAAAAAGGCGACCACATAAGCCTTAGGAAACTCTCTTGCTGCTTCTGTTGGTAAGTCCTCCATCACAACAACAAAGCTTTTGATTTACTTTTTCTGCTTCCTTAGATGCCCTCTGCACTCCTGTCTTATAGGAAAGGACAACAAGCACAGCTTAAAATCCTGTTCCATGTTTGCAGCACTTGCTTTGAATCTGTGGAAAGAGCTAGAAAATAGCACAGTCCTGAGAGAATACCAGCAAACAGCAGAAAGCAGTCAGCTTAGCTTTGATAATATAGTTTTGTTTTCCTAGGGTTGTGACCAGAGAGGGAAAGGTCATTCCTCTTGTGGCAGTGGGCTCAATATTCCAGCTTTCATGGCATGTGGAGGATCAGTCCTACCCAAGGAATTATCAGAAAGCAACACACCCTGGCAGATTTTATCTTTGGGGAGCAATTTTGCTTCTCTGTAACCATAATGAACTTAAACCCAAACACAAGGTATAAATATACTGTCTTAATACTGCCTAACAGATAAGTCATTTGCAGGCATATATGAGGAACTAGTCTCCCAAGTTGACCTTCACCAAAACAAAGAATTAAAGAGAGCAAAGACTGAAAAAAGTCCTACTCAGATTGTTTCTAGGCTGTTAAAAATGACTCATTTCAGCCAGATGTCATTACTTGGAAAGAAGTACTGCATGTCTGAAATGGAACTGAGGCCTGCGTTATTCTGGTTCTTTTCTTGCTTCAGTGGGAATCCTAGATGGAACTCCATAGAATAACATACCAGAATTTTGTATTAAAAATAATAGCTCTCTATCTATTGTCATATGAAAAAATACTCTAAATCACTATTGATTAGAGAAATGCAAATTAAAACAACTCTGAGGGGCGGCTAGGTGGCGCAGTGGATAGAGCACCGGCCCTGGAGTCGGGAAGACCTGAGTTCAAATCTGGCCTCAGACACTTAACACTTACTAGCTGTGTGACCCTGGGCAAGTCACTTAACCCCAATTGCCTCACTTAAAAAAACAAAACAAAACAAAACAAAACTCTGAGGTACCACCTGACACCTATCAGATTGGCTAATAGGACAAAAAAGGAAAATAATAAATGTTGGAGAAGCTGTGGAAAAATTGGAACACTAATGTATTGTTGGTGGAGCTATGAACTGATCCAACCATTCTGGAGAGCAATTTGGAATTATGCCCAAAGGGCTATAAAGCTGTGCATACCCTTTTTTTTCCTGTTACATGTAAAGATAGTTCGCAACTTTTGTTTATACAAGCTTTCCAATTTCAGATTTTTCTCCCTCCCTACCTTCCCTCCCCCTTCCCCCCCTTCCCCTAGACAGCAGGTAATCTGATATGGGTTTTATATATATACACATACATACATAACATTAAACATATTTCTGCATTAGTCATGTTATAAGAGAAAAATCAGAGCAATGATGAAAAACCTCAAAATAGAAAAACAACAGCACCAAAAACAAAAGAAATAGTATGGTTCATTCAGCATCTATACTCCACAGTTCTTTCTTTTTTTTTCTTGGATTTGGAGATCCTCTTCTATCATGAGTTCCCTGGAACTCTTCTGTACCATTGCATTGGTGAGAAGAATATAGTCCATCACAGTAGATCAACACTCAATGTTGATGATACTGTGTACAATGTTCTTCTGGTTCTGCTCATCTCACTCATCATCAGCCCACGCAAGACCCTCCAGGCTTCTCTGAACTCCTCCTGCTCATCGTTTCTTACATGTGCATACCCATTGACCCAGCAATATCACTATTGGGTCTTCTTCCCAAAGAGATCACAAAAAAGGGAAAAGGACCCACATGTAGAAAAATATTTATTGCTGCTCTTTTTGTGGTGGCAAGGAATTGGAAATTGAGGGGCTGCCCATCAATTGGGGAATGACTGAACAAGTTGTGGTACCCATGGAATTCATTGCTTCCTTACCTTCACTTCTTAGAATCTTTGGCTTTCTTTAAGGGTTCAAGTGGCACCTTCTAAAGAGAGCTTTGTTTGAATTCTCTCCTCAATTTATAACTATTTTCTTCTCTGTGCAAATGTTGTCACCTTCCTAGTAGAATCTAATTTCATTAAGGCAGTAACTGTATTTTCATTTTGTCTTTGTATCCCCAATGCCTAACACAGACCTTTGAAGGTAGCAAGTACTTACTAAGTGCTTGTTGAATTGAACTGAGTTGTATTTGGTTTGTCTCTATTCATTCTAAGTGTGATTGGCTCATTGTTATTTAGCTAACTATTTCTGATACAGAGAGGTCACACAATTTCAAAGGCTTTACCTTACAAATTTCTGGTCTGCATCAATGAAAGGAGTTTCCATGCTGGGAGCTCTCCACATTGATGAAATACAAATTCAAACACCAATCCCCCAAATATGGGTAGGAGATGGGTCAGAAAACAAACAAAAAAAAAAAAAACAATTTTAACATAGAATAAAGTATCAGAAATGTCTACCGGGGCAGCTAGGTGGTACAGTGGATAGAGCACCAGCCCTGGAGTCAGGAGTACCTGAGTTCAAATCCGGCCTCAGACACTTAACACTTACTAGCTGTATGACCCTGGGCAAGTCACTTAACCCCAATTGCCTCACTAAAAAAAAAAAAAAGAAAGAAATGTCTACCACTTGAAGTTAGAAGTAGGAGTAACACTAAGAATTAATGCCTCTATACAAATGTTGAAAACTATCTTTATATGTAACTGTAAAAAAAAATAAAATAAAATACTATTAAGATTTTAAAAAGAATTAGTGCCTCAAAAGACATTTGGGAGCATAGGATTCTAGATTATGAGTTAAAAAGAATTTTAGGGGTTACTTAATCCAATTTCTTCATTGTACAGATGGAGAAACTGGGACCCAAGAGGTTAAATAATTTGTCCAAGGGGTCACAATGATAGTAAATGGCATAACTAAGATTCCAACCCATGTCCCCAGTGCCAATAGAGTTGGACCAACCTAATTTGCTCTCTGAAACTGACATGGTGACCTTTTGAGTCAAGTTGAATTTTAATTGTTTGTCGGTATGAAGAAAGAGGCTTCAAAGGCTTGTTTTCCCTGGAATGTCTAAGCTTTAGCCCAACTTTCATTATGGATGAAGCAAAATATTTATTGAATACAGGCTGTTCTACTTAAAGCAACAGGCTGACATGATGCTGTAGAGGTGATTCCTGCTTTTGGAGTCAGAAGACCTGCCTTGAAATCTTGGACTTGTTATTTGCTATCTGTGTGAGCTTGGAATAATCATTTAATGTCTCTGGGCTTCTATCTCATCAGTAAAGTGAGGGGAACTGACAAGATGATTGCTAAGTGTCTTCTAGCTCTAAACCCAGGATCATATAATCTACATGGGGGTGGGGAGAGAGGAGTCTCAACTATATTTTAAAACTTGATGATTCCCTCATGCTTAGTTTTTAGGATAGACTTTTAATTGCTAAATAAGTAAAATGTCAGTCTGATGTTAAGAAGACAGACAAGTACCAACTTGAGAATGATCTTGCCAGAAAAAAAGACATGCTTTTTTTTAATGAGTGGGCAAAATGGAAAAAGGAAAATTTCTGTAGTAACTGAGATGAGTAGTGATCTCTAAAGCTGATTCTATATCTGTGAAATTGTAGTCAAGGAAGATTTATGTTCTGGCTCATCTCCATTCTGACCAGGACAAGAATTGCTCATTTTCTTTGTGGTACCAGGGATACTTAGAGACCTCAGTAGCCTTAACTTTTTGTTCTGACCTGCTTTATGCTTTCTCTGACCTGCCAACCAGGACAACAGGCTCCTTCTTCTGGTATAGTGGGAACAGATGATTGATGTTAACATAAATGCTTGTATCACATTGGGGGTGAAACCTCTGTCTAATGGGCCAGATCTGGTCATTTGCTGAATTTCTAAAAGATGAGAATGTTATTCTACCCAAGTCTATCCATACCTCTTTGTTTTTCTTTTTCCATGTGTATATACTTCTTTATGAGAGGCAGTTTGCAGTAATGGTTAGGAAACTAGCATCAGAGGAGGATGTTTGTTGTTGTTGTTGTTCAGCCATTTGCGTTGTATCTGACTCTTCATGGCTCCATTTTGGGATTTTCTTGGCAAAGATACTAGAGTGGTTTGCCATTTCCTTCTCCAGCTCATTTTACAGATGAAGAATTGAAGCAAATTATTGAGGTCCCCAAAGAGCTTTTGTTTATATGGGTTATATCCAACCACATTAGAAGTTAAAATGAATGCATTTTTAAATATTAATTCATTAAAAATAACAATAATAAATCCATTACATGCTAACATAAATATGAAAAAGTGACTATATTTTCTTTCTTTTTTTGTTTTTTTTGGTCAGAGCACAGTGTTTATTTTTAATAGTGTTTTATTTTATTTTTTCCAATTACATGTAATGTAATTCATTTTCAACATTCATTTTTGTTAGATTTTGAGTTCCAAATTTTTCTCCCTTTCTCCCTTCCCTCCCCCTTCCCAAAGCCAGCAAGCAATCTGATATAGGTTATACACTACAATCATGTTAAACATATTCCCCCATTGTGACTATATTTTCTAAAACCAAAAAATTAGAATAGCAATGTTATATTTTTTATAATTCTCTTTAATATCTTACTTAATAGAGACAGCTGGATTCTCATATCGAGTTCTGTATTCAATCTGTTGCAATATGTTGTTTTGGTTGAAGTATATGAGGAAAATATGGCTTCACACAGAATGTAGTTGGAACTGGGAGGAGTATTTTAACAGCTAATTATGTCTTATTGTTATCATTATTATTAAAATAGCTTTGACTTCAGGGACTCCCTGAAAGGGTCTCACGGATTCTCAGGGAATAGAAAGAATCACTGCCTTAGTAGAAATGTAAGCTCTTTAAGGTAAGGGACTGTTTAATTTTCATTCATTCATTCATTCATTTATTTGTTTGTTTATTTATTTATTTTGCTATATCCCTACTAACCTAGCAGAGTGTCTTGCATGTAGACATGCTTTACAAAAGTTCACACACACACACACACACACACACACACACACACACCCTCGAAGTCATCAACCCAACTCACACTCTTACTGGCAGCTTAGGTGCTCAGGAAAAGGCTGCTTTCCCCCACCCTCAGGGTATAAGGAATCCTTAGAGGTTGTGGAGTATCTTTCAATACTCACAAACTCCTATATGGTATATTTCTCCTTGATTATTAATAGTTACCCAGTGTCAGTTAATCACTATTTATTGTCCCAATTCCGGTCAGTTATCTCTTTGATATCAATTATTAACAATTAACATCAGTTAGCTTTTACAAATGGATATTTATTGAGAAGATACTGCAAGAACCCAAATCTAAAAACCTCTGAAACTGAGGACCCACTCCCATCAACCACCTCAGAACCCAGGAGTGAGTTCACACTTAAAGTGGTTGCTAAGAACATTTCTCCAATCAAGTTCCCTTTTTAACAAAGTAGATTCAGTATAGCTGATGGGTGAATCACTTCTTGGCTTGTTGGACATGGCATCTCACCAGCTGGGTCAATTCATTCCTGGGCTGAGGCAAACATAATTCCTGAGAACTGCCTTCTCACTGGACTGGACTACCTACAAAATCTGCTGTGGACTCCAATTCCTGGACCTCCAATGGCTCTTCTAAGCCTTTGAAGCTCACCTGTTCCATTCCATTACTGATATTCATTCTTCTTAAATCAGGAAAGAAACACAACAGAAACAGACACAGAAACAAAAACAACCAGCATTGCTTCCTCATTTCCTACCTCAAGGCTTACAGTAATTCTTCTTCCTCGCATGAAAGCTTCCAGGGAAGAGAGAACCTTTATCTGTTCTTGCCTTTTGTATGCACATCCAGTTCTGACTTTATGTCTAATTAAAGGGTTTACCATCACCATTCTGTAAGCCAGAACTTACATGGATAGAAGTGTAGAATGAGTGCAAAATGCCTAGAGAGTTATCTAGAGCAGTGAGAGGTTAAGTGACTTGCCCAGGGTCATATAGCCTATATATGTCAGAATCCAGGTCATCGTCCTCTGAGGTCAGCTTTCTAACTATTGCAACAAACTGCCTCTCATAAAGAGGTACAAGCACACAGAGAAAGACACACAGATAGTTCTGTAGAGTGTAAAAGGGATCAGTTAAAGACTATTGTGCTTGTGCAAGTTAGGGGCAGGGTGCCTCCATTATGCCTCATGCATGCATATCTGAAAACAGGTTCTCAATGTGGATATGCAAAAAGCAGAGAACACTACACCCACTCCAAGGACTGAGCCTCCATTGGCCAGTCCCATTGCATGAATGTTTCTTGAATTTCAGTGAATTGACTATAATGAATGAAGTATGTTTATATTACTGTATTTACTGAATTGTTTCCTATATTAAAGTTGCATGCAGGTGAGCAGATCTTGTTTTTCTTTTTTAAAAAAACTATAAATTCAAGTTTTTAAAAATTGTGTTTCCCTTAATTTATGCCCTCTGCCCCATGAGCCAATGACCTTTGATTAGAGAAAGCTTCCTCAACCCTTTTTTAAGGGGTCAATGGGGCTGGGTAGGGTTGAATTTGAAAAGTTAAAGAACTCAGTTCAGGTTTTGCTACAGGCAAAGAATACCTAGGAAATAAGTAATATCAAAAACAGCTAGGAAAAGATCTGGACAAGTCTCCATTGTGGTATGGGGGAATAAGCCTTTTTCTTCCTTGCCCACACCCTTGGAAGGACTCAATACATCTTGCTGAGCACAATGAGGAAGGTTGCTAGGGCATATCTCAGAACAGCTCTTTCCTGTGTGAGTGCTTTGACATTTAAATTGAAAAAAAATATCCTAAAGTCAAAATGTACAAAACCCACAGAGATACAAACAGAGGAATAGAGTTCATAAGCAATTTTTTTTTCCTTGTGAAACAATGTAAATCAGAGATTAAAAAAAAATTTTAATCCCCAATAGGGAAAAATGACATATCTAGAAAATTGCAGTACATAAATTTGTAGCACTAATACTTGTCTCCAGCGCCTCCACTTTGAGATTCAACTCCTGTAGAGAATTAATTATGCATGTTGTATATTGAGTTTTTCCCTGCCTGCAATTCAGGACTGAGATTTTTCCATGCAAGTGTAATAAAAAGCCAAGGACACACTGTGGTATGTAAGTTACAACACTGAGTACCATGAAGCAGTTTGTGGCTGTCAATTTCCACTCCTTTTAATCTGAATGATTGCTATTGACCATCTCCATTGGGTGTAAATAACTGTGTCAAAAAAGGGGGACAAATCTAGATGTGCTGGGAGGTCAGAAGGAAAAAAACAAAATGCCAGACACTTAAAAGATGGCACCTATGTTCTGTTGCCATGGGAACAGTACTGCAAGAGAGAACCGTAGCCTATGATGCAAGACAGAAGCTGAATGAATGTGTAAGGAATTGCTTTTCTGTAGAAAAAATATTGAAAATTATTTTGAAATTGTCCCACTTGGTTGGTGTTTTCTGAAGCAAAATGCAAAAACAAATACATATTCTTGTCCCTCGAATAGTTCTTGATTTGTGTGTTCTTCATGGATCATGGCAATTGCACAGTTCCTTGATATTGCAAAACCATGCAATGAGATGGGTTGAAACAGATACATTTCCTAATGAATCAGGAATGGTTCTTCTTTCTACTTGTTTATAGACCTTTGCTTGACATTGGATGTGATTGTAAGCTTATAGTTCTCTCCAAGGGAAAACTGGTATTTAGCTCAATTGTTCGAATAGGGTATTAACCTAGAAAATCCATGCTTGAACATTACATGCTTGACCGTATCTGTCACAAAAGAACATGCACTTTAGGGGCAGCTAGATGGCGCAGTGGTTAAAGCACTGGCCCTGGATTCAGGAGTACCTGAGTTCAAATCTAGCCTCAGATACTTGACACTTACTAGCCGTGTGACCCTGGGCAAGTCACTTAACCCCCATTGCCTGCGAAAACAAAAACAAAAACAAAAACAACAAAAAAAAGAACATGCACTTTCAAAAAGAGTACTTTCTCCAAAATTCTTTCTGCCTTACATATATAATCTAGCGTCAGTACCTTGTGTTAAGGTTTACTGATCTGATTTGTCATTATCTCATTGTGATGAAGCTACAACTTATAAACAGAGTAGAAAGAACACCTCTCAGGCAAAGGACCTGGTAATAGTCCTGGCTTTGCTCTTAACAAATTTTTCAACCTTGGGAAGATCACTTAAATAGTCTGGATTCCAATTTACGTGAGTGGGGAGGAGAGGCATTTAAAGGCCTTCACAGTTTGCCTCCTTCCTATATTTCTAACCTAATTTCATTTACATACCAGCCAAACTAGCCTGCTTGAAATTGATCATAAAAGACATTCCATCTTCTACCTTTCTATTCAGCACAAATTATCCTCAGAAAACTATACTTCCTCATCTCCACTGTTTGGAATCCCTAACTTCCTTTTAGGCTCATCTTAAGTATCATCTCTTCCATGAAGCCCTTCTTGATTTCTGGGGCTAACTAGGTGGTACAGCAAACAGTGTACTGGTGAAGTTGGGAGGATGTGAGTTCAAATCTTACCTCAGATACTTACTAGCTTTGTGACCTTGCCCAAGTCACTTAACCCCAATTGCCTTAAACATCCAGGGTCATCTCCAGTCATCCTGATCTATATCTTGCCACTGGACCCAGATTGCTCTAGAAGAGAGAGTGAGGTTGGTGACTTTGCACAGCCTTCCTTCATCTAAATCCAATTCATTGCAAGTCATAACATTACCCCAATGTCATGGTCTTCTTTGAGAATGAAGGACTGGGGCAGCTAGGTGGCTCAGTGGATAGAGCACCGACCCTGGATTCAGGAGGACCTGAGTTCAAATTTGTCCTCAGACACTTAACACTTACTAGCTCTGTGACCCTGGGCAAGTTACTTAACCCCAATTGCCCCGCCAAAAAAGAAAAAAAAAAGATAATGAAGGACAAAACATGCTGATACTCCCAGCTGGTAGTGCTCTCCTCCACTTCCCAGAATTATTTTATATATTTTGTGTATACTTAATCTGTGTACATGTTTCTTCAATCAATCAATAAGATTTAAGTACCTACTATATACTAGGCACTGTCCTAAGCTCTAGAGATACAAAAAGAAGCAAAAAACAGTTCTTGGCTTCAAAGAGCTTACAATCTAATGAATGTAGTGTAATGGAGGAGACAACATGAAAACAAATATATACAAAGCTAACTACATACAGGATAAATAAGAAATAATTAAAAGAGGAAAGTCACTGCAATTAAGAGGGGTTGAAGAAGGCTTCCTGTAGAAGTTGAGATTTTAGTTTGGGAATTAAAGGAAACCAGTAGTCAGAGAGAAGGAAGGAGGATGTTGCAAGTATTAATTAAGCCTTTAATATATGTAAAGCACTATGGCCAAAAGAACAAAGAATGCAATAACCTCTATTCTCAAAGACCTTTCATTCTTATGTTTCATCCCAATAGAATGTAAGCTCCTTAGAAGCAAGGACTCTTCTCTTTTTTGTATCCCCAGTCCCCCATACATAGTAGATGCTTACTAAATATTTGTTTAATTTACTCCTTTATAAAATAAGGATCACAGTACCCACCCAATATGCTTCATAGTGTTATTATGAAGGTGAAATGAATTTGTACAAGTATAAATGCTTTAAAGAAAAAATTATAAAATTGTTGATGGTATCATCATCATCAATTCTCTGCCCCTCAACAACACCATATAGTCTTTTCTTTGTTTTTTCTTTTCTTTTCTTTTTTGGCAAGGCAATTGGGGTTAAGTGACTTGCCTAGGGTCACACAGCTAGTAAGTGTCAAGTGTCTGAAGCTGGATTTGAACTCGGGTACTCCTGACTCCAGGGCCAGTGCTCTATCCACTGTGCTACCTAGCTGCCCCAATACCATATAGTCTTGACAGAGGGCTACAGGCCTAGACAATTCAATTTTATGTAAAAAGACATTTTTAATCTCTTTTACTCCTTCTTTCTGCTAAAAAGTTATCACTGCAAAGTATAGCTCTGAATTACAGTTTTCCTAAGTCATTTAGTAATATAGTGAGCACTTTTTCCATAGTTTCAGGGACAACTGATATCATATAGTAATGAATACTCGTAGCAATATATTTGCATTTATGCTCCCTCTTTGCTGCATAGCAATTCCAAGTTTCAGTCAAATCTTTGCTTCTTGCTGTCAAGGAGATCTACTTAATTTTTTAAATGTTTTATTGATCCTTTTACTTTTTTATACACAGTCATTTCTTGCTCTCTCTCTCCCCCCAATACACACCAAATTGAATCTGTGAACCTTCCTTTTGTAATAAATTAATGAATGGATGGATAGAAAGAAGGAAGGAAGCGAGAGAAAGGAAGGAAAGAAGGAAGAAAGAAAAAGAAAGAACAAGAAAAAGGAAGGAATGATGGAAGGAAGAAAAAAGAAAGAGAAAGAAAGAAACAGAAAAAGAAAGAAAGAAGGAAAGAAAGAAAGAAAGAAAGAGAAAGAAAGTGAGAAAGAAAGAAAGAAAGAAAGACAGACAGACAGACAGACTCAGGGCAGCTAGGTGGCGCAGTGGATAAAGCACCAGCCCTGGATTCAGGAGGACCTGAGTTCAAATCTAGCCTCAGACACTTAACACTTATTAGCTGTGTGACCCTGGGCAAGTCACTTAACCCTCATTGCCCCACAAAAAAAAGAAAGAAAGAAAGAAACAGAAGGAAAGACTTAGCAACAGTATCCGGCAACATTTCATACCTATAGTTCTCACCGCTTAGTTTTCTACTGAGAAAAGGAAGATGTGTTTCATTATCTATTTTAGGGCATTCATTTTGCAGAGTACTAAATGCATTATAAACAGGGAAGTACTATGTTCTAATAGTTGGAATAAGGGACTAGGTAGAATTAAGTCTCAGTGTCTAAATTGTCAACAGATTTTATATACATATATACATCACATATGTGTGTATCTTTATATATGTGTATGTATATATCCCCTTTATAACAAATAACATAATAAAACAAAATCAATTCATACATTGGTCATATCTGAAAATGTATGTCTTAATCTGCACTTGTAGTCCATCATCTCTCAGTCAGGAGGTAGAAAGCCTTCTTCATCATCTAGAATTATGACTGTTACTGCATTGCATTAGCCAGAGTTCTCAGGTCCTTCAAAGCTGCTTTTCTTTCCAATGTTGTGGTCATCAAATACATTGTTCTTCTAGTACTGGTTACTTTGCTCTGAATTCATTCATACAAGGTTTTCTAGTCTCCTCTGAATCCTTCCCTTTCATCATTTTTATAGGTAATAATATTCCATTATATTCATAGATCATAATTTGTTGTCATTCTCTAATTGATGAGTCCCTCTCCTTCATTTCCAGGGTTTTGCTAGAAGAAAAAGCACCTCTATGAATTTATACACATAAATCCTTTTATACTTTCTTTGACTTCATGGAGGCATTGGCCAAGTAGTTGTACCCCTGGGTCAAACAGTATGCAACATCTGGTGACTTCGGAGATATAGTTCCAAACTGGTTCTCAGAATGGTTAAACCAATTCATAGCTTCACCTATGGATTAGTGTGCCTGTCCTCCCAAATTCCCTCCAACAATTGCAATTTTCCTTTTTTGTCATCTTTGTCAATCTTACGTATGTAAAGTATGTGAAGGAACTTCAGTGTTGTTCTAATTTGTATTGTTCTTATTACTAGTGATTTGGAATATTTTTCATATGATTACTGATAGCTTGTCTTTTTTTCTTTTGAGAATTGCCTGTTTATAGCCTTTGACCATTTATTTATTGGGGAATGATTCTTGTTCCTGATATACAAGGTATTTCAAAAGTATTTGTTCAGTTTTATACTATTAAAGTTTAAATACAGGAGACCCTGTATTTAAATCAGTTTTCTATATATCTTGCATTGCAGGCTCTTATTAGAGCATCTTGCTACAAACATTTTTCTCAGTTAACCATTTCCTTCTAATTTTAACTGCATTGATTCTCTTTGTACAAAACCTTCTCAATTTTATAGAATCAAAATTGGCCATATCTTATAATCCTCTCTATGCCATGTTTAGTCAAGAACTCTTCCCATATCCATAACTGCAAAAAGTACCTCTTAATCTGCTATTCTAATTTATTTATGATGTGATTTATTACATCTAGGTCATGTTTCCACTCTTAAAGCTTGTGATATGTTTGTCTAAAACTGATTTTCGCCAGACTGCTTTCCAGTTTTTCCACCAGTTTTTGTTGAATAATGAGTCCTTATGGAAGTAGATGGGGTCCTTAAGTTTATCAAACAGCATGCTACTATATTTATTTACTTATGTCTTATATGTCTAATCTGTTCCAATCAACAATTTGTCTATTTTTTTAACCAGTACCAAAAAGCTTTGATGATTACTTCTTTGTAGTATACTTCTTTGAGATCTGCTATACCAAGGCCTCCTGAACCCACTTCTTTATTTCATTTCCTTTGAGATCCTTGACTTTTTGTTCCTCCAGATGAAATTTATCAGTTCTTCTAGTTCTATAAGTAATCTTTTGACAGTTTGATTGACATGGAAATAAATAGGTAAATTATTTGAGCAGTATTGTCATGGCCCAGACATGAACAATTAATGTCTCTCAATTATTTAATTTTGCCTTTATTTCTGCAAAGAATATTTTTGTATTTGCATTTATATCATTCCTATATCTCTTGGTACATGGATTCCCAAATATTATACACATTCTAAAGGTTTTTAATGGAATTTCTCTTACTGTCTTTTCTTGCTGAGTTCTGTTGGTAATATACACAAAGCCTGATCAGTTGCATGGGTTTGTTTTCTATTCTGCTATTTTGCTAAAGTTAATATTTCAATTCATTTTAGTTTAACCTCTAGGGTTCTTTAAGTGGACCATCTGCAAAAAGTAACAATTTTGTTTCTTCTTTGCCTATATGTCTCTCCTCAATTTTTTGAGTCATTATTATAACCCATTGTGTGGCAGTAGCATTTACAAAATAAACATTAGATTCAGTAGAAAGATTCCTTTGAGAAACTGATAACCTCTGAATCCCCCACCTACAGCAAGGAGGTAGGAACCAGCTTGACTTATTTGCCTATAAAAGTGCTTTATCCTATTTATTTTACTTACTTTTTTGCTTCAGTCAAAGCTCTCATCTTCTCAGGGTCCTTGATCTCTGATGGATGCTAGGAGGAAATAAATATAAATTGATTCACATTAAATCATAGATAGCTGATAATTCTTCTAGAAGTATATTTTTGGGGGGAAGAATGTTTGGGGTGTTTTTCCAGGTTTTTTTTAATTCTTAAATTTTTTTTATTTCTTCTGTTTTTATATCACCTACAATTCCCAATACATTTCTCTCCATCTAAGCCCAATAGCCAGTCCTTATAAGAAGAGCAGGGTGTCAGTAATATTTCAGCAAAATTAGCAGGTATGTTGAATAAGTTATATATTCTATAATGTCCTCCATCCACCTCTACAAAAAATGTATCATTTCATATCTCTTCTCATATCATCCTGCTAGAATATAAGCTCTTTGTGGGCAGGAACTATTTCATTTTTGCCTTTGTATTCCTACCATCTAGCACATTATTGCCTACATTGAATAAATGCTTATTAAATTAAATTGAATTGAATTAACTAGCCTAGCTAAGCTCAGGGAATTCCTTTACCTTATTGGCTACAGGATTACCAATTTTTCAGTAACTCTCAAAGCCTATTGTAGAGGGATGGTTGTTTGTACAGAAGAAACACCCACAACAACATGTGAGGTGTTGAAGGAAATGCCTAGCACGGTGAAATAAAAACAATAGATACTTAATGATAATAATATTACATATGAATAAATGAAATGAATGGAAAAGCATTTATTAACTGACTATTACGTAAAAGACACTATGCTAAGCATTGAGAATACAGAAACAAAAAGTATAAGAAGAATATACAGATAAAGGAAGATAGAGGCCAGGGAAGGGAGTTTTGATCTGGGGAATCACAGAATTGAAAAGTCGATGTATAGGAAAAGTCATCAAGTGTGCAGATGACCTTCGGATCTTGAAAGCTATATATGCCAGAAGGCAGCTAGCTCTGGCAGGTTCTAAAAAGTTAAAACATCTCCAAGGATGATCCTAGTGATATTCTATCTGGTGTCTGCAGATAGTGTCTGCTATCTGGGACCCACCCTAGCTAAATTGGGAAAGGCTACCATGTTTGCCACTGAGTGATGAGTTGTTTGACCACATTGGCTCAAAATGGTCATCTACTAAGAAAGCATTTTCCCTCTGTGTCAATGAAAGAAGAAGGCACTCAAATAAAATTAACTTATTATTAAGTTTTGAAGTATTGCTCCCTTAAATATGTATTGGTTTGAGTTGCATCTTAACCCTTATGTCCCAGATCTAGAAAGGAAAAGACAAAACATGAATTTTTTTTAAACAAACAGGGTTAAGTGACATACCCAGGGTCACATACCTAGTAAGTGTCTGAGGCCAGATTTGAGCTCAAGAGCTGATGATCCATCCACTATGCCACCTAGTTGCCCCCGCCATTCCTATCTTCTTAATTAAACAGTACCTAAATAGGGATTGAGAATGCCAAACTAAGGGGCACTCTAGGCTGATACTTTATTACAATACAGCATAAAGACTAGGAGTCTGAAATGACCATGATGATAATGATGATAAACATCCTAGACTCTGCTTTGCTACTATTTCATAGGTGAACTGTGAGTTCACATCGTACAATCTCATGAGCATTGTTGTTTCTACAATCACCTTAATTGAAAGTTTCTCTAAATCAGGAGTTCTTTACTAGTTCTTTTGTGTGTGTGTGTGTGTTGGGGCAATAAGAGTTAAGTGACTTGCCCAAGGTCACACAGCTAGTACATGTCAAGTGTCTGAGGCTGGATTTGAACTCAGGTCCTCCTGAATCCAGGGACGGTGCTTTATCCACTGTGCTACCTAGCTGCCCCTCTTTACTAGTTCTTCATCAGTCCTTAACCATGAATAGCTTTCAGGGGAGATCTATGAAGTTGAATGGAGGAAAAATTACATCATTTCTTTTCAAAAACATCCAAATTAAATTTAAATTTTTTAATTGATAAATGTGGACAACAAAACATCATTTTGATAGGTGTCTTTAGAATACCAAAGGGGTCTGTGACACGAAAAAGGTTACAAACACCAATTTTAAGAGGTCGGACGTTTCACTATTTCCATGTGCTACAATCAAACACTCTTATCATCTGTTGCCCACGTTGTAAATTATAGCTCAGACATAGCATGGCAATCAGATTTGTCTGGACAGGACAAGCTTCCAACTTGCCCATAAGTCAGAATAGTTTCATCATTTTAGAGTCCCACCATGAAAAACAAAGCACAAGCTCATCATCCAGTTCTCTTTTTATATAATTAGGCACCTAAGTAACAGTTTCATTTAAAAAAAAAATCTGGGCCTTAAAATGCATTCTTTTCCTTCAAAAGTAAGTTGGTCTAAAAAACCAAAAATGATGATTCTTTATGGATGTCCCTTCCATGAAAAGTAGGAACCAGGACTCTATTTTGGAAAAGAACAGTCCTGTGACTCTTGGAAAAATTCTACGTGTTCAAGGCTCCCCCTGTTGGAAAAATAACAAAGAATAAGGTTATGTGAAGTTTGATTAAATGGGAAAAACAAAGGTTAGTCACCCAATCCACAAGCACTTATTAAGTGCCTACTGTGTGCCAAGTGCTGTGCTAGATGCTATGGATGCATATTTTCAAAAATAGAAAAAATATTAAAATAGACTATAAAGGTATCAGTTGCACAACAGAAAAAAAGAAAAAGAAAAAGCCCTATTCTCAAGAAGCTTATCAGAACAGACAACACAAGTAAATTTGTTTATTTATATATACATATATGTGCATAAGTATATAATTATATACAGAATAAACATATATAATGATATACAGAATAAATGCAAAATAGTTCATAAATACATGATAATAAATACAAGGGGAAAGGGGCAGCTAGGTGGCACAGTGGATAAAGCACCGGCTCTGGATTCAGGAGGACCTGAGTTCAAATTTGGCCTCAGACACTTGACACTTACTAGCTGTGTGACCCTGGGCAAGTTACTTAACCCTCATTGCTCTGCAAAAGTTTTAAAAATAAATAAATACATACATACATACAAGGGGATTAGGATGACCAAAAAAAAACTCCAGATAGAAGGTGATGTTTGAGCTTCATCCTGAAGGAAGAGAGGAATGATAGCTTGAGGGAATGGTAGGGTCAAGCGAAGTTTTGTTGTTGTTGTTGTTGTTGTTATTTTTTAAGATGGAGAAGATTTAGGTATGTTTATATTTAGCAATCAAAGAATTAATTCTAAAACAGCACTCATATAAAATCCCATTTGTCACAGTGGAGGATAGAACTGACCATTTATTTTCCTCCTTCTTCCCTATGGGATGGGAGCAGGGCTGATCCTTCCCTCTCCTTTTCAATCTCCTCCCAGGAGGGTGTTTTACAGGTATCTTTTCTACAGGTATCACCTTCTGCTCCCTATTCCCTTTCCCTCTGGAGATTTAATCAGTCACACCTTATTGCAACAATTATCTCACTCTGGAATACTATAGAAAGCATTTTGCAAACCTTAAAGTGCTATATAAATGCTAGCTTTCATTGTTGTTGTTGTTGTTGTTGTTGTTGGCATAGGGAAAGTGCAATGGCCTTAGGTCTCCATGTTTCCTTTCTCCATCTCATGAAGTGTGTATTAGAAGAAAGGTTATTCATGCAATCACAATAAATTGAAGCCCCCAGTTAGGAAAATTCCTAACATGCAGACAGGTTTGGCTCTTTACCTTAATTTAGTGCCATGTGTCTCTAGGTAACCCCTGGCCTTTTTATGTTTAGGGTCAGGATACAGGAAACATTCAAATAAAGGAAGACAGGAAAGTATATTACAATATGTGTTACTGGGCAGGTGTAGGGAAGAAAAGTTGGGGAAAAATCAACCCTTTTGGGGAGAAATTCCCTCAGTCCTTGAAGAATTAAATGTAGCTATTATCTTTAACTTAAGGACTCATTGGCCTACCTCAATCTCTCCCTTCTCTGCCACAATTCAGTCCTCCTCTCAGATTCCCTTTTGCATTTTCTTCTTTCAGTTTCTCCTTTTTAGTTTCTCCTTTTAATTGTTGCCCCTTTGCTGTTGATTGTTTCCCATTCAACTCATTAAGTCTCACGGAGGCCTGAGACTCCATCTGACCACTGTTGGTATTGCTACTCAGCTCTTACATCCCTGTTCATTCTTCTCAGTCTATCTATCTCTCACAAATTTGTTTATCTTTCCAAGACATCCTGGGCATTACTGAGGTCCACCTTTCAGCTCAAAGATTGTAGTTGTCCAGAATCTTTCTCAGAGCTGTGAGGGAATGCATGTCACTTTGTACTACAAATCCTAGTATGTCAGTCAGTTCCCAACTATCCATTACACCAGAATCACAAAATGCCAGTGCTAGAAAATATATCAGAAACCACTTAATACAATCTACTCCTGAACAACAATCCTCTTTACACTGTGCAGACAGTCATCTGGCAAACACTAGTGTCAAAAAAACGGATGTGTATTTCATTTGTCCCAGACTGTTAACTAATCCAATGTAAAAAAAACTACTAAGCAGAAATTTGCTAATCCTGGGGAGAAATAGTAATTAACACATGTAAATAAGCTAGCTTCTTTTGGCTGAAGAGCAAAAAAGTCTAATTATACACTTATCTGAATGATGTGATTTTTCAGTAATTGTGACAAAATTCATAAGTCATATGAAATACTCTTCAAAATTCTAAACAAATTACAAACTTTCATATTAAAATATCTTTCTTATATTTGTTTATTAAATAAAGGAAAGGGTTTGGGCTTCATTACACACCAAAATGGAGAAGCCAATTTTGAATATCTTATTTTTAAAACCTTATTATACATTATATATATACGAATACATATAAATATATTTAGATAAATGTGATTTTATTATATACGCACATTTGAAGAGGAGTGTCCTTTTGGATGATGTCTGTAGTGGAGGGCTGCTGCTGCTATTACCATAGCAACAGGATCTCTAACATCATTGCAGTCACAGTGCTTAGCATGGAGGACAGCAGCTGCATTATTATTCTGCCCTCATCTGTGTTTTTCTGATTAAAAATGTTCTCCAATATGTTTCTGAAATATCAACTTCAATCTCAGTAAATCTCAGTGCCTTCATTCCTGCTTCTTCCTGTCTTCTTCCTACCACTTCCATTTTTGATGACAACAAAAGACAATTGAGTTCTATTATTTTACCCATGGAAAGAAGAGTGTTTTATCATGAATATCCAGCTAGAGGTTAAGCTGAAGAACTAGAGTGAAATTAAAATTCTTCACCCCTTATCTCATTCTCAGCAAACTTCCTCCTGATAGTCTGTCTATGTGAAGACTTTCTTCCTCCCTTTTCTTTATGTAGTGAAACTCTGGACTCACTCTGCCAGAGTGAAATTTGCTACATCTCCCCCTCCGTAATCTAAAGGTATCCCTAAGAAGCAGTGGATGGTTTTCTCTTATGATATCAGCTTCAGCCCCTCCCTATATTGGTATGCTTCTCCTACTATTAGCTGCCCAAGGCTGATGCTCTAGTTTCATTTAGCCAATTAGCATAATAAGCTTTTACAAAAGAATGTTTACTTCAAGATAAATCAAGAACAGAAGTAAAAACATTTCCCTCTAACACTTGGTGGTACACTCTCTTTTATATCACCTCCTTCTCTGAAGAGAGTAGCCCCAAACTTAACACAGTTCCTACATAGCATTTGTTCCACCAAATTCACTTTCAGTTGTAGCATAGCCAATAGGTTCTCTGCTTCTCTGATACTACTATATTGGGTTGGGCAGGCTGCTTGAGACTTTGCTCTTCTCTATATAGCTTCCAATTAATCTCAGCATGGACTCCAACTCCTAGACTCCAAATGGTTCACTCTTCTGACCCTTCAAAGCTCACAAGGTGGTAGCACTCTCTAGTTTTTTTCCCCTAAAAGAAGGAAAGAATAAACATAACAGACAGAAAGAACAATAAGGTCATATGATCTTGGCCTCATTCTGGTGTAAGGGTGTATGGGGGGGGCACTATAGATTATATCTGCCCACGTGTGTCTGGCTAGTTGTATCTTGCTGGGAGGCAAGAACAGATATCTCTAGAAATCTTCTCCCCCAATCCTTCTTCAAGGAAAACTTTGATTCCTGCCAGGAGGGGAAATAGGAGGTTGGGGCCTTAGAGAAAGAGGGAGGTACCAGGATAGAATATATATATCTGATTTCTTAAATATTATTAGTCTAAAGGAAGTAATTTTTAGGTTCAAGCTAAGCTTCTGATTGCTATCCCTTAATGGGAAAGCCCCAAGCTATATGTCCAAAGCTTCATTCTCTTCCCAGCAAATGCCAATTCCACAATGAACACACGTGACATATAATAAAACCATTTGTCCAAGTCAATAGCAAATTAGAAATCAGAGAAAATATACACAAGAGAACATATACCAGACCTTTTGGAGCAAGAGGGAGAGTCCCAGATCTCATCAAAGGGGAAATTCTCTGATGTCTCTAGTGTAGCAAGCCAGAGATAGAGATATGATGATGGTTGCCAGCCTCTCTACATATTGGCTTTTTCCCAGTCTTTCTTCATAACCTGAAGAGAGGTTGGATTTGCATGCTTTACCCCTTAACATTGGAAGACAAGGGGCAGCTAGGTGGCGCAGTGGATAGAGCACCGGCCCTGGAATCAGGAGTACCTGAGTTCAAATCCGGCCTCAGACGCTTGACACTTACTAGCTGTGGGACCCTGGGCAAGTCACTTAACCCCAATTGCCTCACCAAAAAAAAAAAAAAAAACATTGGAAGACAAAAGAGCTGGTACCTCCCTTCTTTCTTGCTCTCACCAAATCTATCCTCACAAAGGCATGGAACATCAGTAATCAGTCTCTACCAAAGAGTATCCGATTACAATGGCTCCAGGTGAGAGAGGGCTCAAGGCTCTCTTCCAACCAAAAAAAAAAAAACCCTCAACAGCTTATCCTATTTCTATGATACCAGCCAGGCCAGAAATAGTCAGTCAAAAGACACCCTAGCTGGTTAGTGTGCCTTTTGAATGTACCTTAGTTCTTGCTATACAACCAGTCAGTAATCCATCTCCTCACTATTTCTTTAGCAGACTGAAACTGGTTACACAATGTCTAAGTGCTGCAAATCAGGAGTAGTACTGTTCCATTACGAGTCATCTTGCCTTTCTGGAAGTAGACTCCCTAGTCTCATTCACATGGGGATCAGCCCCCATTATACTCATTTTTCAGTAAAAAAATGATTCTCATACCTCAAAGTCAAACAATGAGTCCATTTTTAGAAGAATTGCTTGAACAAACACATGCCAAATTAGTCATGAAGCCATGAACTCATTGTTTTTCCTGGGTCTAGCCTCAAAAAGACTGGGTTAAGGATGTCAGGAGTAGAATGAGGTGATCAGCCAGTCTGACCCACAAAGGCTTCTTCTGTAACAGAAAGAGGTTAAGAGATAGTGGTGTCGGGGGCAGCTAGGTGGCCCAGTGGATAAAGCACCGGCCCTGGATTCAGGAGTACCTGAGTTCAAATCCGGCCTCGGACACTTGACACTTACTGGCTGTGTGAACCTGGGCAAGTCACTTAACCCCTATTGCCCCACAAAAAAAAAAAAAGAGATAGTGGTGTCAGGATTGGCCACAAGGATATAATGGCCATGTGGATGACAGAGGAGACTGTTTTATTCAAGGATACTGAACAGATAAAAGATGGCTATGGATTTAGAATCAGCTTGGCTTTTCACCCTTTGCTCTAATAAAATATTAATGGTGAATCTTTATCCTTTGGGCATGAGCAGGCTCAGGAGCAGACAGTGAATAAATATGGCAACAAGAAGTTGGAGTCAGGAGATCTCATTAACAGCTAATGTATTTTCCTTCCCACTTTATCCAAAGGTTCAAATTTGAACATCAAAATAATTTCTTTCAGCTCCTTTGTTTGAGGCTTGACTTCTAGGATCTCTGAACTAGGGAAATTTGAAGGCTAAAAGCAGATGCCCTGAGTAGTTGCATGATGTATTTGGGTTTTTTATTTGTTTGCTTATCATTATTATTAAAGAACTGCATACAATTATGCTATATGAATGGACTCTATTGAAATGAAGCAAGTGTAGGAAGAGGGAACAGAGCTTTTCAGTGAGTAGGCACACTGAGAGCCAAAACTCTGATTGGGTAAACCTACATACCCTAAACTTTTACACTACTAATGAAACTAGTACTGTCACCAATGAAAGGAATAGAGCCAGAGGAAATAGCCAGAGAGACCTTGGATGTAGTTCAAAGTGACCTCTAGTCTTTGGCAGAGCACATAATCATTGATTATGAGTATATTTTGTCTATATTACTGAACAGGATCGGCCACCAGCACCTCCTGGTGGTTAAGGATTCTGAGAATGTTAGCAACTAAAAGGAAACTTAGAGGTCATTTAATCCAATATCTTCATTTTACAGATGATGAAAACTAAAAAGGTTAAGTGACTTACCCAAAATCACATAGCAAGTACTCACGAACTCTGTTACCAAAAACACTGATGTGCATAATTACGGGTGATAATCAAGCCATTTATGGAACCAAAGAATACAAGGAGGAACTAGAGGAAGCTCTTTATTCTTTCTTATCTATTAGAAGATAAATAGGAAGCCATCTTACAAATATAAAGAGCAGGAAAAGAAAGCAAGCCTGTCACATCTCACACACTGTAAGTATTTGGGGGAATATAAGGGTAAAGCAATACTAGTATGATCAGCAACAGGAAATCTAAGACTGTCAGGCAGGGGTCATGATTATGAAAGCCCGGGTAGCCATTCAGGCCGGCAAGCTGGGAATTTCAATATCTACAATTATTGTATTTGGGGCAAGACTGCAGAGTACACAGGACCCTAAGTCAGAACCAAAATAGAAAGAAAGAATACAGGGATTCTGAAGACTCAGACTGGCTTCAGAGGTCATGAAGAGTCTGGATCCAGAACTAGTCATTCATTCATTCATTCATTCATTCATTCATTCATTCATTCATTCATTCATTCGAGAAGCATTAATTAATCACCTACTGTCTCCCAACACTGTGCTTAGCAATGGGAACAGAGCGACAAAAATGGCACAGTTCCTGCCCTCAAGAAGCTTACTTACTATTCAGGGAAACAAAATTACACATATGCATGAATATAAGATACATGCCAAGTAAATACAAAGTAATTTCATGTCACTCTAGTAATTGGGGGAACCAAGAAGGTCCTAAGCTTTGATGAGCTCAAAGCAAAGGAGGTGAGTAGAGAGCACATTCTCCATGCTGCAGATACCCTTTACAAAGACTCAGAGATAGGAGATGGAATAGCAATTGGGCCAGTGTGGCTAGAAAATAGTAAGGTAAGTCAAAGACTCCAGCAAGAGGATAATTGTAAAGTGAATATTCTCTGACTAAAATTCTCCAGTAGCTAGATGGCACAGTGTAGAGAGTACCAGGCCTGGATTCAGGAGGACCTGAGTTCAAATCTGGTCTCAGACACTTAACAATTACTAGCTGTGTGACCCTGGGCAAGTCACTTAACCCCAGTTGCCTCACCAAAAAAAAAAAAAAAAAAAGATTCGCCAGTATAGCCTCTATGCCAAGGCAGGATGTGGCCTCAAGAGTATAGGTGGACCTGACAGATTCTTGTCAAGACAAGGAGCTATGGCTGGCTGGAGAAAAAGAGGAGAAGGTGTGATTTCAGAATTATGAAAAAACTGATTGAGAGAGTTATGGCTACAGACAGGTTCTATTGTATCCTTAATATACTATGCACAAGATAGAAAAGAAAATTCCTGCCATTTTTCGCCATGGAAACAACATGATTCTAGCCAGGTTTACAGCAAAGGACAAGCAGTCACTAGTAAGGGATAGGAGCATGTCTATAATCAAGATATGTCAGAGTCACATAATAACAGGCTAACCTAGGTCTAGGGAGTCAATGCTTGTGGTGCCAGTAGAGGAAAGGACATGACCAGAAGGTGCCTACTCAGGCAGAGGCTAGCTGCAAGTGTCAGAGAGGTCATATGTAATTCAGAGATGCTAACTGTGGATACAGGAGACAGAGCCAAGCTGTCATAAATGTAAAGCAGTACTCAGAATAAAAGCACAATCAGGACCAGAACCAAAATCAGCATCAAATTGGGACAGCCAAGAGTCGCGGTCAGGAGTCAGCTTCAGGGTCTGATCTGGGGGTGATACAGAGTCTGTATTCCACATAGACTTTCCACAGTTTGTTGCATTTAGCTTTCTTCAGTTATGTGCATATTTTTATTGCTGGCTTGTAGATGCTGGCCCACTTTCCAATTTCCTCTAAATTAGCTACAGCCAGATAGCTCCTGCTGCTGCCCACATTACTCTCCAGAAACAGCAGATGCCAGGCAGAACTGACTCCAAAGTTTCCACAAAATTCAAGTTTGTTTGAGCAGGAAGATCACTAACATGCCTGCCTACATGCTTTCCAAATGTGGACCAACTTCTTGAATGACTGATGAAAAACAAAAATTTAGGAAGGGACTAATAATTCAGCATCTCTAATAGCCAATCCACCACATTCATATGATCCAGAATGGCCTGCATCATGGGAACAAGGCCTATCTACTCAAGTGAACCTGTCTTGTTTAAATCTGCCTGCAATAGAACAATCTAGGAGATTTTATCCCCTACCTAGTAAAAAGTAAGAAAAGAGCCGAACATCTGAGAGATTATTTCTCACTCTGCAACTGTCAGGATAACATCTCTCAAACTTCAATAAATCTTTCCCAAAGATGTGGCTTCAAAAGCTTCAGAGTCTCTAGGGTTCTCAGAACTTAAAAATGGTGTTTTCCATTAGTTTAAGTAAAAATCCATTTTTTTTTAAAGATTTATACCACATATCCAGCTTCTCCCCTATTGAGTTTGTGTGGAGGGAGGATGTGTCAACAAATCCTATCATTTGAATGCTAGATAAAGAAATTTGCTTTTGCTCCATTTATATTTGTTAAAAATAAATTGATTAAGGGGGCAGCTAGGTGGCACAGTAGATAAAGCACCAGCCCTGGATTCAGGAGTACCTGAGTTCAAATCCGGCCTCAGACACTTGACACTTACTAGCTGTGTGACCCTGGGCAAGTCACTTAACCCCCATTGCCCCGCAAAAAGAAAGAAAGAAAGAAAGAAAGAAAGAAAGAAAGAAAGAAAGAAAGAAAGAAAGAAAGAAAGAAAGAAAGAAAGAAATCAGATAAAAGGACTAGAGAGCAGTATTGTATGTTTTTAAATATGTTTGCATGGAAAATTCATGTATCTGAGCATGAAGAGAAGTATGATGAGGAGGATTTGGGCAAGAATGGAAAGAGAGAAAACATAACAGCTTACATTTCTATGGTGCTTTCAAGTCTACAAAGAATTTTTGCATTCATTTCTTCACTTGATCCTCACAATACTCTGTGAGGTAGTGCAAATGTGATTATCTCCATTTTATAGATCGGAAAGTGAGCCTTACGTAGAGGAAATGATTTGCCCATAGTTACTTAACTAGTAAGTGGCAGAGTCAGTTTTTAAACTCAGATCTTCTGATTCCAGATTGAATAGTCTTTCCACTACACCACTGTTCCCTTAACAAATGGATTGTTAGAACATATAAAATGTAAAAGCTTGTAACCTAGAACATGCACTCTCAGGGGTAGACAAAATCTTGGAGCATAAAACAGAACATTAACACATATCCTTCTAAGAGACCTTAGAAACTATCTGGTCCAAGACTATTTAACCTTTTTTTGTCCCATGGATCCCTTTGGTCAAAGGGAAGCCTAATACTTCTCTGGGGTTTTTTTGTTGTTGTTCAGTTGTGTCTGACTCTTCATGACACCATTTGGGGTTTTCTTGGCAAAGATAGAGGAGTGGTTTGCCATTTCCCTCTCCAACTCATTTTACAGATGAAGAACTGAGGCAAACGGGGTTAAGCGACTTGCCCAGGGTCACACAACTTGTAAGAGTCTGAGGCCAGATTTGAACTCACAAATATGAGTCTTCCTGATTTCAGGCCCAGAGCTGTATACACTGTGTCACCTAGCTGCCAGCTGTGGTTTGTTACCTACATTCATAATTGAAGTGGATGCTAATTATTAATTAAATTAGTGAAAATAAAGATGCAATTCCCCTCTCTTCAAGTTCATGGACCTTGTAAAACCTATCCACATATTTAGGGGTATGTGTACCCTAGTTTAAGAACCCCTTATCTAGTTTCATTTTACAAATAAGGAAGGGTCTTATCTCCTCAAAGCTTGACTATTACTTCTTTTAGATACAAGTACCTCTTAAGGCCAAGATGGAGAAGACATTTTATGAATAAAAAAATTTTAAAATTGCATACCCTACCATTTGTCTTTGAAATTTTCCACTCCTGAAATAAACAAGCAATAAATACACTAGCACCACAGAATGAGAAGAACTGGGCTGAGGAGCCTCCAGTTAAGATTGCAGTGGGAAAGTTCTTCTAAGGACCCAGCTCTCACAATATCCTTCAACAATGATCTAAGAAAGGCGATAGATTAAATAATGATTAAGATATCCAAAGAGAAATACCAGTAAGTGCCTTCACCCACCCCAGTACTACATACCTTCTGCAAGAAGCCTTTCCTGTTCTGCTCAGCTGCTAGAGCCTTCCCCTCCAGAATTACCTTCCCTCTGCTCTGAATATTTATTTTCTGTCCCTAGTGGTTTACATGTTGTCTTACACATTTGAAGGTGAGTTCCATGAGAGCATGAGCTATTTTTGTCTTTCTTTGTATACCTTGGGCTTAGCATAGTGCCTGGCATTTGGTAACCACTTAATAAATGCTTTTTGATGAAGATGATGATGAAAAGATAGCCAAAAGCCACAAGTGGAGCACTGGGAGAGACATCCTGCCAGGAGAACCAGCATGGCTTCAGGCAAACAGGTTGTAAACCACAGTGGGGAAAGCAAAGAGACAGAACCCCTCAGCAGTGCACAGACTGGAGACAGTCAACAGCTGAGCTTGGACTAGGGACCCTGAAGCCTTGCTATGCCAGCATTCACCCTATGCTGCAGCCAAACTGGACTAATTGTTCTTCTCCAAAGGCTTTTTTCACACCTTTGTAGCTTTGCTCATTCTGTTTCCTTCACCTGGAATGCCCTCTCCTTCCAGCTCCATTTGTCAAAATCCTACCTATCTCTCCAAGCCTAGTTTAAATGCCACTTCTATGATCACTCCAGAAATTATCTCTCCCTCCTCTAAATTCTATAGGCTTTCAGCTTGTACCTTTCTTATCACATTTCTCACCAATTCCTTTGCATTTTAGTATTTGAGTCCATGATTCATCCTTCCTATTGGACCTAAGAGCAGGGACCATATCCTACTAAAAAGACAGGATGGTTGGTTGTTGTCCTTCATGCTCTAAGAGGACCAAAATGGCACCACTGCACTGGGGTCAAAGTACGGTGTGTGCAACTAAGGCTGATCAGACCAATATAAGCTTAGTAGGCTTTACCACAAATCAGACACAAATAATCCATATGAACATTTGGAGTAGAGATGTCTCTAAATTTGCATGTCTCACATTTCTTTTGAGCTACTGCAATTCTGCTTTGCTCATAGAGCACAGCCCTCTCTTTGATACAGGCTTACCATGCTGGGTGGTCCTGTATCAGTGTCTCCCATGTCTTAGAATTAATTCCAGAGTTCTTCAGAGAGGTCTTGATAGAGTTGTTGTATCACTTCTCCTGACCTCCATGGGAGTGCTTGCCTCATGTGAGTTTTCCATAAAATAGAATTTTAGGCAAATGTATATTTGGCATTCAAACAACCTAGCAATCGGAGTTGCACTCACTGCAGTATAGTTTGAATGCTTGGCAGTTCAGCTTGAGAAAGGACCTCAGTGTTTACTATCTTACCCTGCCAGGTGATCTTCAGAATCTTCCTAAGACAATTCAAATGGAAGATTAAATTTCATGGCATGTTGCTGGTATACTGTCTGGGTTTCACAGACATGCAACAATGAGATAAGTAAAGTGGCTATGTAGTCCTTCAATTGGGTAGACTGTCTACCTGCAAACCAGATCCTCATCCCCTAGGACATTTGCATTCTCCTCTGCACCCCACTATTCATCTGGTCAAGATATCAGCATTCTGACAGAGAATTCTGATAACAAGAAAGACTTGTCATAGACTAGTAGAAACCCTTTAAGTATACAGGGTTAGGCTATGCCATTTAAGCAGGCATAAATTATTCTAGCTTTAAAGGTAGCAGATATTGCTAAAAGGCTAGTTTTGAAAGAAGGATTTCCATCCACCCCTCCTAACTCTGAGGACACCACATCAGAGTTCTAAGAATGCTGCATTTATATTCCAATGCCCCCTTCTCTGTGACTTCACTGTAGACTAACCTAACCTTACCTTAGTCTATTGGATTAAAGATTATTCCCATTCACCTTTTCCCCCTTATTTAACTTCATGGTGTTTAGTCAATCATATTCTTGCCTTGCCCTCAGTGCCTGTAATTCAGAAAGGCAACCCTGAAACTATGTAACCTAAACCTGGAAAGACTGAACAAAAAAACCTAGGGGTGTCTAATAGTAACCATCTCTAGGGCAAGAGTGAGAGGGCTGGGGAGAGAAAATAATATGAAAAGTGCACAGTAGAGAATAAAAGAAAATGTAGAAGGAAGTATAAAATGTAGAGTAGTTTTGAAAATGATGAATAGTACTTATTATATAGCTTTTCCAAAAAAAAGTCAACAGTGTGAAATGTAAATTCCTGGTTTTATAGTGAATCTTCTTTTTAGCTTGTGTTTGTGTATATAGATGGGAGAGAGGGAGAGAGGAAGAGGGGAGGTAGGTAGCATGTACCAGGCTGGAACAGACCTTAGAGGTCATCTAGTCCAAGCTCATCATTTTACAGGGGAGAAAACTGAGCCTGGAGGAGCTTAAATGATTTTCCCAGGGTTACTCATGTAGTAAGCACATGAGGTGGGATTTGAACCTAGGTCCTCTGCCTCAAAAGCCTATACTCTTCTCACTGTGTCATGATGCCTCCCCATAGTTCAAAATAGTATGATCCCTTTAAGTCAGGTTGCTGATGGATGCTGAATCATTTATATGGGGACGGGGCGGGGGGGGGGGGAGCCTGGTAAGTGAAAAGCAAGTCAAGTCAACAAGCATTTATTAAGCATCTGCTATGTATCAGGCACTGTGCTAAATACTGGGGATACACAGAAAGAAGGAAAAAAGGCATATTAGTGGGGCAGCTAGGTCGCGCAGTGGATAAGGACTAGCCCTGAATTCAGGAGGACCTGAGTTCAAATCTGGCCTCAGACACTTGACACTTACTAGCTATGTGACCCTGGGCAAGTCACTTGGCCCTCACTGCCCTACAAAAAAGAAAAAAAAAGGCAAATTAGAACTAGCGATGGCCCAGTGCCACTTGTGCCTTGCCCAGAGCTTAGCATGCTTAATGTCTGCTGAGCGAAGAAGCCTCCACTATAAAAGACAGATAGGTCACTCAGAGGTTCCCCTGAAGGGAGAATCAGAAGGGAGGTTATTGCTCCAGGGTGGTCATTCCATTTCAGCTAATTTGAAGAGTCTGCTCTTGAAGTAAAGAAGACTAAAAAGCCTGAAAAAAATCAGATCAGATGAAGCCAAGATGCTATGACTTGGTAACTTAGTATCTAGCAAAATAGCATTAATATGTCATTTAAACACTGGGATTTAATGGGCTGCAAGAAGGCCAGAAGCAGAGTTATCCATCAGCATAATTGTGATTGACTCATAGGGCAGTGAAAAGGCACACGATGTGCCTAAGTAGACTATAGCATTAGAAGAAACACAGCATCTGTTTTGGGGACTTAAAATTATGGGATTTTAGACCTGAATGGGCATTTAAGGATAACCTAATTAAGCCCTCTCACTAGTTATTTTACAAAAGAGAGAGCTAAGGAACAGAGGGGTTGTGATTTACCCAGGTAGTTAATGCCAGAGCCAAGTCTGAAAATCAGGTCTCAGTACTTCCAATCCAGATTTCCTTTAACCACATTATATTGTTTTCTGTTTGGGACTAGTTCGGTGGTGGTGGTGGTTTTTTTACTCGTTCTGTCATGATTTGGTTTATCTAGTTGTCACTTAAGTGAATTAACTAACTTTATTTCATAAGTGAATTAATTCAATTATGCTTTGATAGAAGTAGGCTTTGGCCTATTACCAAGGATGACTTGTTCTCCAGATGTGGCATTCAAATATCAGTCAACAAGGACATTTGAAGGAGGTGGGAGGTCATATATTGAAAGAAGGGGGTAACAAATGGTCGACTCAAGGGCTACACTGGGATCTGATATTTATTTTTTCTAATTAAAGGAAGCCTCTGGCATGCTGGATAGCTCTTCCATGGAGGATTGTGGAAAGATATGGACAATTTCATAAAAGATAAAGAGATAATAATGGTCTGTGACCTATACAGGTAGAAGCAGTGACCACAGGAATGAGATGAGAGATTCACAGAAATAGCATTTCAAAGTATGTTTTATTGTTATAAATACACATTTACCTTTTTAAAAGTATAAATGGTTAAAAGTATGACTCTCTGGCTGTAAGAAGAGGGAAAGGATGCATTAGGAAAGGAAGGTGATGTAAAGAAAAGATGTCAATAAAAATGAAAACAAGACACATACAAAAGTATGAACACTGGTATTACTTTCCTGGGGTCCTTATCTCTGCTATCTTAAATCTGTCAATACCTAAATATAAAAAGGCATCTTATCTGTTCTACTATTCCAAAAAAGAAGCACCAATACCCACTGTTTTGTCTTTCAGTTGTGTCTGACTCTTCATGACCCTATTTGGGGTTTTCTTGGCAAAGAAACTAACATGGTTCGCCATTTCCTTCTCTAGCTCATTTTATAGATGAGGAAACTGAGGTAAACAAAATGAAGTGACTTGCCTAGGGTCACACAGCTAGTAAGTGTCTGGGGCCAAATTTGAACTCCAGGCCCACTACTCTATTCATTGTGCCACTTATCTGCCCACCGTTTAGCAGTTCTTTTTAGGAGCCAACCCACCCACCTACCTAACAAAAGGTCAGCTAGGTTATACAGTAGTTAGCAAATAGAGCTTGGAATCAGGAAGACTCATCTTCATGAGTTCAAATCCACTCTCAGACGCTTAGTAGCTATATGGCCTTAGGCAAGTCACTTCATCCTATTTGTTTTGTTCCTCATCTGTAAAATGAACCACAGAAGGAAATGGCAAACCACCACAGTATCTTTTCCAAGAAAATCCAAAATGGAGTCACAAAGAGTCAGACATGACTGAACAACAACTACAACCTAACAAAAACAAACAAACTGACCCTCAACTGGTTATGGGGATGTTACAGTCTGCACATCATTTACCTATATATCTGGGGGAGAGTAGAAGGAAAATGAGAAAAACAAGCCAGGAATCAAAACAAAAGATCCCAGACACTAAAGAGACCAATCAAACCTAGCCATCTGAAGGCCAGAGTGCCACCAAATGTCATGGGTTTCTAATCCCTCCCCAAGGGCTCTGGGTTGAGTTCAAAGAGTGGGCAGGGCCAGAGAAGTAAGAGATGAAGTTCCTCTGGCCTGGAACAAGCACATGCAAATATGGAGATTGGTGCAAGCTACAAAATCAAGTATAAGAGAGCACTCACTGAACAAAGAAATGGCAGCAATTGCTTAGCCCCTTGGGCCATATTGTTGTTTGTCCTTCACATATGTTATATTTACTTATGTGTACATGTTGTTTCTCCTAATAAATTTAATCTCCTTGAGGGCAAGGACTCTCACTGTATTCCCTACTCCTAGCAAAGTATCTTGCAGGAAGCAGGTGGTTAATAATAAATGCTTGCTGATTGACTGACTTGCAAATTATATACAAATCATATGTGAGTGTATCATACACATAGATATGGCCTTCCTGGAAAATTATGAGGAAGAGTACCAATCATGGAAAATTTGCAAAAAACTATTCAGTCTTTTAAGTTGGACAAGTAGCTTAGTCACTTCCAAATTCCAGACTAAATTGTGAAAAATTTTTCCCTCTTGGGGTCAGAAAATTTAAAAAAGAAAAGAGGGGGGAATGAAGTACTAAGGGTAAAAAGAAAGAATCCTAGAGAAATCAATGTTGTCTGTAAGGGACAGAAAACTAAAGGTCAATTCTGGAGAGCAATTTGGAACTATGCCCAAAGGGCTATGGGACTGTGCATACCCTTTGACCCAGTAATACCACTACTAGATCTGGATCCCAAAGAGATCATAGAAAAGTGAAAAGGACCCACATGTACAAAAATATTTATAGCAGCTCTCTTTGTGGTGGCAAAGAATTGGAAATTGAGAGAATGTCCATCAAATGGGGAATGGCTGAAAAAGTTGTGGTATATGAATATAATGGAATACTACTGTATGGTAAGAAATGATGAGCAGGCAGATTTCAGAAAAACCTGGAAAGACTTAAGTGGACTGATGCTGAGTGAAGTGAGCAGAACCAGGAGAACATTGTACACAGTAACAGCAACATTTTGTGATGATCAATTGTGAAAGACTTAGCTCTTCTCAATTATACAATTATCCAAGTCAATTCCAAAGAACTCATGATGGAAAATGCTCTCCAAATCCAGAAAAAAGAACTGTGGAATCTAGATGCAGATTGAACCATACTGTTTCTATTTTTGTTTTGGTGTTTGTTTGAGGTTTTTCCCTTTTGTTCTGATTCTTCTTTCACAACATGACTAATGCAGAAATATGCTTAATGTGATTGTACATATATAACCTATATCAGATTGTTTTCTGTCTTGGGGAGAGGGAGGGAGGGAGAAAATGTTGAAAACTATCTTTACATGTAACTGGAAAAAATAAAACACTTTTATGATTTTTAAAAAGTAAAAGCAAAAAAAGAAAGAAAGAAAACTAAAGGTCAATCAAAGCAGACTTGGAAGCTAACTGTAATAACAACTAGCATTTATATAGCAAGCATTTGAAGGGTTACAAAGCACTTTACATATGTTGTTTCATTTCATCCTGACAACAATCCTGTAAGGTAGATGATGTTATTATCTCCAATTTATAGAAAAGGAAACTAAGGCTAAGAGAGGTTGAGTGACTTGCCCATGGTGGCAAAACCAACAAGTGCCCAAAGCAAGATTTGAAGTCAACTACATGATCTTTGTTCTATGCACTATGAACACAAGTATATTATTTATTTCTAACTCATAAACATGAACATTTATAATCAATTGATTAAAAGTAATTACCATCACTTAAGAGATAGTGATCTGAACCAGCCTCTATGTGACTCAGGAAACCATCTAGGATGTGTCTACTAACTTATAGATGGATCACGATCTGCATTGGTGAAGTAGATTCTCATACCTGACATTAACCACGCTGGAATCACATATTCTTTGTGTACTTTACATATCACACTATTGACTTATAGTGTATAGAACACTAAAACTCCCAAATCTCTTTCAAACTACTGTCTACTCAAATTTACTCACCTTCCCTACCTTTTACGCACCTACCCATCTTGTATTTGTGAAGTTATTTCTTTAAGCCAATTTTAAACTTTACTTTTACCATTATACAATTTCATCATATTAATTTCTGCCTATCCTTCTAGCCTATCAAGACTATTTTGAATCATTTTATCTTTCAATATGTTATTTATCCCTCCCCACTTTGATAAACATGACATTTATGTTTTTATCTGTCCTGAATGAAAATGTTAAATGGTACAGATCTCTAGGGCACTCCACTAGAGATATCCCTCCAAAATGACATCAAACTATTAATAACTATTGAGTGCTACCAGTCAACCAATCTAACTATACTATCACCTAACCCACATGTATCCAACTCTTTCACAAGACAAAATTTTGGTTAACTGTAACTATAGCATTTTCCTGATCTACTTATAAAATAACCCTGTCATAAAAGGAAATTACATTAATGGCAGAATCTATCCTTAATGAAGCCATTTTGTTTTTTGTGGTCACTACTTCCTCTTCTAAATGTTAAATAGCCATTCCATTAATAATATATTCTAGAATTTTACTAGAGATTAAAGTCAAGTTCATTGATCTCCAGTTTTCAGATTCTATTTTCTTCCTTTTTTAAAAATTGGGGGGTAGGGCAGCTAGGTGGCACAATGGATAAAACATAGGCCCTGGATTCAGGAAGACCTGAGTTCAAATCTGGCCTTAGACACTTGACACTACCTGTATGACCCCGGGTAAGTCACTTAACTCTCACTGCCCTGTAAAAAACAAACAAAAAAAAATTGGGATGATATTTGCCCTCTTCTAGGTCTGTGGACTCTCTTCTGTTCATGAATTTTTGAAACTTCACCATCACATCTACCAGTTCTTTCAGTAGCAAGATTGTAGTTCATTTGGGCCTGGTGACTTGAGATTTATTTTATCTTAGGTTTCCATTCTTTATTACTCAGTTTTGTTCTGGGCTTTCTGCTCAAAGATCATCCCATTTGCAGCAAACAGAAGCAAAATGAGTTGAGCAGCCCTGTCTTCTGTTATCTATTATCATCACATTCTAGATATATGGGATATATGAGGTATTCAGGGAGAACTAGCATATCTGGTGTGAGGGCTTGCTAAGTCCTTTTCAGGGCTGCTCATCCATCTTTAGTGTCCACCTGTCAACCAACTCTTACCTGTGTTTCCAAGAAACTGCAGTATGCACAATAGCCATATCCTTATAAAACCATCTCAGCAAATGGACTAAACCAGGTTAAGGGTAACTGACAGTCCTCAAACCCATTGGTAAATTATGGGGATATCTACCCCGAGCATGTGAAGACTTCTCCCTAGTGAAATGGGTAGATGGGCAATTTGTTCCAAGGCCATGAGGTGGCTGAAGCAGGCACTGTGGAGTGTTCAAGCTTGGTCAAACATCAAAATCACCAAGATCAAAGTCACTGCCTCCCAGGTCATCACTGGTCTTCTTAACTTTTGTCTTGCCACTGAAATCTGGTGACTCTGAAAGAGAGAATTAGGTTGTTGACTCTGCAACTCTGCCTCACTTAAATCCAAGTCAAGACATCATGTGGGGATGTCATTGGTCCTCATGGAAAATGAATGACAAACAAAAACATCGTCACACTCTATTTCCTGAACTAGCTCTTTGTTCATGTTCTTTTCCCCAATATAGCTTAAATTTTTTCCCTTTCCATAACTTTCCTTGCCAGCCTCAGCTCATTCTGAGGTCTATTGTTCCTGACACACCTCTTACAAAGCTGTGTGAAATTTTTTCTATTTGCTTTCCATTATCTGCCTTTGCTTCTGTCTTCTGTACACATAATTTTAAAACCTAAAGGGTTGATAAGTTCCCTGAATCTCTATGTAGATCTCTTTAGATAGTTCTTCCTTCTCCTCCTCACTACACTTCCTTTTTCTATCTGCAGTTTCATTCTTGAGCACCGAAGATACCTCCTTTGCTGACTTCTCCTAAAAAATTTTAGTCCTGTCTTTTCTGTGAACTCTGAAATAGGCTATCCCAAAATTTAAGGTCTATGTCAAATTATCTTCAGCCTTCCTCTCCTTCTCCAGCACTAATTCTAGGCAAAGTAGATAAAGTGATTAAATTGGAATCAGGAAGACCTGAGTTCAAAATTTGCCTCAGATACTTTCTAGCTGTGTGACTCTAGACAATTCAATTTCAGCCTCAGTTTTCTCAATTGTAAAATAATGGAAGGAGGGGGTAGACTCAATGACCTCTAAGGTTCCTTTCAACTCTAAATATATGAACCTACAATCATATGGCCCCTTCCCACCCAGACTCTATTCTCTAGCCAAATTGGTCCTCCCATAATGCCCTAAATATACCTCACACATGACCTATATGCCCTTGTTCATAACCCTTCTAGTCTAGAATCTCTCTCTATTCCAGTTCAAATCCTACTTATTCTTCCAGGATCATGTCAAGGTCTACCTCCTTCAGGAAGACTTCCTTCACCACTCTGGTGCACAGTTATCTCTTTCCTCTGAATTTCTATAAAATTTCTTTTTTGTATTATTCATTTGGCACTTAATGATATGCTGTTTTGCATTATCATCTTTTTATTTGTATATGCTTATCTAGATGATATTCTATATAGATTTTATCTAGATGATATTCTATAGTGGCAGGTAGTATATTAAACTTAGAGTCAGAAAGACCTGGGTTAATATCTCATTTCTGATATTTATTAACAATAAAGTCAAAAAATAAAGTTACTTAATCTCTCTGAGCCTCAGTTTCCTCATCTGTAAAATATAATAATACCTCTAATACCCACTTCAAGGGGCTGATCAAAGGCTCAGAAGAAATAATATATGCAAAATTCTTTGCAAACAATAAAGCTCTATGTAAATATCATCATTATTATTATAACCTTAAGGACGGTGATCATGCAGGACATCTACTTCCTTACATCTCCCATTATACCTTGCAAATAATAGGTGCTCAAATATTTGTTGGATATATTCAAATTTATCTGATCCAAAAATACAAGAGTGAGATACTTCAGTGTTCCAATCAGGACAGAAAAAACAACAAAGGGATAAAGGAGAGCAAGCATTTGGCTTTATGATGGTGAAGTCACCAACCCCACAAAAAGGCATATACAGCTCCTTGAAAGCAACTGCTGCCCCTGCCTTTTTTTTTTTTTGTATCCTCAGCATTGAGTACAGTGCCTGGAATAAAGGAAGTGTTTAATAAATGCTTATAGACTTTATTTGCTGCTCCTGCCACAACCACAGCTAATTTTGTTAAGGAGAGATATGATTGAATTTGTCTTGACACTATACTATGACTACCTACAATCACAAGGAAAGAAAAGGAGTGGGGCGGCTAGGTGGCGCAGTGGATAAAGCACCGGCCCTGGATTCAGGAGTACCTGAGTTCAAATCCGGCCTCAGACACTTAACACTTACTAGCTGTGTGACCCTGGGCAAGTCACTTAACCCCAACTGCCTCACTAAAAAAAAAAAGAAAGAAAGAAAGAAAGAAAAGGAGAAAGAATCTTAAAAGGTAGAGGGGGGGAGGAAATTCAGATCATAAAGCACTTTCCCACAGGATATCAAATGTGAAACTCTCATCTCTTGTCTTCTCCATTTCCATCTTCATCTATGCTTGTAAATCCAGGGTTCTGCCCCCTCTAATCCAACTCATCTGCCGATTTTTATGCCCTTACAACAAGGACATGGATCATAGCGTTAACACATCCAAGGGTCCTCTGTTTGGAAGAGTGAGACAATCAGGAAAAGAAGGGTTAGATGGTGCCTAGAGAACACCTACCAAAAAATGGGTTTTGGTTTAGAAAATTGGAGAATCGCTGACCTATTTGCTTGGAAACATGCTGCTCTGTGTGCAGTTCATAATGCTTTCATGGAAACCTGAAATGATCCGACCTTGAGTTGCCAAATGGACAAGGAAAATCAATTTGTGAATGACAAATGAAGATTTTTAGAAAGTACTTGGCTCTTATGATTGATTGTGGTTTAGACAACAAGCCCTACAGAACATGAAACGCAAATATTAATAACTTAATCAAATGCCAGGGGGGCAGCTAGGTGGTGCAGTGGATAAAGCACCGGCCCTGGATTCAGGAGGACCTGAGTTCAAAGCCAGCCTCAGACACTTGACACTTACTAGCTGTGTGACCCTGGGCAAGTCACTTAACCCTCATTGCCCTGCAAAAAAAAACAAAACAACAAAAAAAAATCAAATGCCAGGACTTGGCAGTGTTGCAAGGATAATTTTTTCACATAGATAAATGGGGTTTTTTCCATGAGTCCAATGACAAATATTAACATATGCCTATTCCTCTTACCTTGGAGCCAACTGAAAAGTATGCCAGAATTGATTGTACAGTATGTGTAAAGTCCATCTAAAGGGGAGAAAAATACTTTGAACTTGAAAAGAACCAAATTAGCTCCAAACATTCTCCTTGATCTGTCCCTGGAAGATGTCCTGAAACAATGGCATTAAGAGTCTAAATCAATCCCCATGGAGAGACTTCAGATTTTGGCAATGAGGGATGAAGAGGAAACAGTTCTGTGGCTTAGAGATAACAGCTGGCAGGATTAAACATGTTCAAAGACCAAGGTACAGAACATGTATAGAATCACATTCTACCTTTACTTTTCTTCTATTGGACAGACAACAACAGTGTTGAATAAAATATCTGCCACTTCATCAGAGAATCATCTCATGTTAGAGCCAGATGGGACTTGAGAGATTCAGGAGAGGTGGAAGTGTTTTAGCACCTAAGACATGGAATTGTTAAAATTCTTAATAAAGGAAGCCAATCTCACATGGGTCCAGATGACGTACGAGATATGCTGGGTCATTTTTAATTAATCAAGGAGTTTGGGTGAAATGAACTGAAGCAATCTAGACCATTGCTATACTAATTAAAGTAATCTGAAGGATTACTAGAAGAGGAAAGAGTAATGAAGAAGAAAATGCCCCTTCAGTGCCCAGTTACATCACTATGGATGAAATGATATGTCAGATACGTCAAATGGTAGAGACAGAATCTGAATCTATCTGATATATAAATAGATTTTTGCATGTCCTCTCCTTCATTAGAATATGAGCTCCCTCAATGCTAAAAGACTCACAGTGAAAAATGCTCTCCACATTCAGAAAAGAAACTATGGAGTCTGAATGCAGATTGAAACATACTATTTTCACTTTTGTTGTTGCTTTTTTGTTGGTGGTGTTTATTCTTTCTTGCATTTTTTTCCTTTTGTTCTGATTCTTCTCTTACAAAGTGACTAATGTGGAAATATGTTTAACATGATTGTAATGTATAACCTCTATCAGATTGCTTACTGGCCTCAGGAAGGGGAGGGAAGGGAGGGCGGGAGAAAAATTTGGAACTCAAAAAAAATCTTTACATGTAATTGGGGGGAAACGTTTTCAAAAAATAAAATCAAATTTTTTTTTAAAAAAGAAGTAAAGAACATTAGCTCCTTAAAAGCAGGATCCTTGTTTTTGCTTTTCTTTGTAACCCCACTGCTTACCTAGTGCTTGGCACATAGGAAAAGGTTAATAAATGCTTGTTGACTGACTGAGCATAGATCTGATAAATCTGAAGAAAGCATATATCTATTGGGGAGAACACAGGCCAAAAAGTGAAGTATTCATACTGACTATTGCTATTTACTAAATTCACTGGCATTTCTGCTAGTTGACTGAGTCTGCTTAGACTTGGGCTGTCTAGACATCCAATCAATGGTCAAGCACCAATTATTTGGTTTTTACATATTTGTTACCACTATCAGAATGGCAGGGAATTGAGCCCTGAGAGGAAGAAAGGCAATACTGTGGCCACAATCCCTAACAAAAACATCAGCTTCTCTTGTCTTGAGTCTTCCTATTATATCTGAAAACAAGCTTCTGGGCTGATCTTCCTTAAATTATCTTTTATACTGTTGCTTCAGTGCTGAGCTTATTGACAAGAAGGAAAATAAGAGAGCATAGTGCAATTCTAGGGAGTTAGGTTATTAGTGGGGATTTCCCTGTTAGTCTGCATTTATGTTTCCTTGTGGTGTGTATGCCTGGGAAAAAGTGTTATGCACTGGATTAAACATAAGCTGTCTAAAGCACTTATGCATAAAATATGCCAAAGGGCTATTTACAGCATGATGCTGTGGGAAAGACATTGGATTTGGAATCAAAGGATTTGGGTTCAAATCCCAGCTCTGCCTTTTACCACATGTTTGGAATTAAGAAAGTCATTGTCTGGAACTCAGTTTTTTTCATCTGTGAAATGAGAGATCTGGACTCTATAACAGCTAGGGTTCTTTCTAGCTCTAATTCTAGGGCCTGTTTGCTCATACATAAAATGAGATTGAATCAGATAATTTCTAAGATACCTTCCAGGGCTGTGATTGACTAAATCCTATCAAAATGAATCCATTTCGGGGCAGCTAGGTGGCACAGTGGATGGAGCACCGGCCCTGGAGTCAGGAGTACCTGAGTTCAAATCCGGCCTCAGACAATACACACTTACTAGCTGTGTGACCCTGGGCAAGTCAAACCCAATTGCCTCACTTAAAAAAAAAAAAAAAGAATCTATTTCCTTCTTATAGAAACATTTTAACTAAAAAGAGATTTTACCACATCCCAGAGTCATTCTAAAGAATTTAGGGATGTGTTTTATTTACTCACCCATGTAGCAGTTTTACTCACTGTTTTTGTTTTGTGTTGAATACTGGCGGGGAGAGCAGGGGAGGGAGATGGAGCAGGATAAAAGGGACTCTGCTATCATATATCTGGTCTAAAGATGGAAAGATCAAGAGAAAACACTGCCACCTTGTGTTCACAGACTTAGATAACACTTTAAAAATACTTCCAGATCCAACTCTCAAATGTCCACAGAATTCTTTATGGTGTCTCTGCATGGCCAAACCCCACAACCGTCTGCATCACGGGAAAGCCAAAAACATCTTTTATCTGATGATAGATCACAAAGTGATATCAAAACCTGAGCCATTAAATCCTTCTTACAACCTTAATACTAGAAAGCACTTCACAGGCTTACAGATCCTGAACACGTCTTTAGATTTAGCTTCTGCTTTTGCGGTAAGAGAATTGAGGGTTGGAATAGAGGAGCCCTCATCTCCCTTCCAGATCTGTAATTCAAAGGGGTAGTAAGTACCTCTTTGACCAAGTAGCTGGAGATGGACAAGAAGCTGGACAAGAATCCTTAGTGTTCTAACTCAAGGACTCTAGGGGCTGAGATTGTCTGGAAGGGAGTGTCTCCCTCTGCTGTCATGCTCAAAGAGAGAGGAAAACAAATCTCTTGAGAAGTGAGAAGTAAGCAAATATTCTGGTGTCTTCCTTCTCCAATCCTTCCTCCCCATTCAGCTGCCAAATTAATAATCCTAAAGCATAGATATGATTATATGAATCCCATGCTCAGAAACAGTGGATGTTTATCTTTAGAAAAGCCTTTCTGGTAAAGCACCAGCCCTGGATTCAGGAGTACCTGAGTTCAAATCTGGCCTCAGACACTTGACACTTACTATCTGTGTGACCCTGGGCAAGTCACTTAACCCTCATTGCCCTGCAAAAAAAAAAAAAAAAAAAAAAAAGCCTTTCAAAATCTATCTTCAGCCTGTCATTCCAGGCTGATTACACACTATTCATTTTTTTTGGGGGGGGTGAGACAATTGGGGTTAAGTGACTTGCCCAGGGTCACACACCTAGTGTGAGGCCAGATTTGAACTCAGGTCCTCCTGAATCCAGGGCTGGTGCTCTATCCACTGTGCCACTTAGCTGCCCCCCCCCTCCGATTACACACTATTTTTAATATACTCTACACCCTATACAACCCATTCATGACATTACATCTCTCAGTTCTGTCCCCCATGCCTGGAATGCCTTACCTCTGCCTCTTGAAACCCCTAGCTTCCTTCAAGGCTCACCTCAAGTTCCACTTCTTTGGAAAAGCCTTTCCTGATTCCCACAGATGCTAGCACTTCCCTCCCCTCTCTAAAATCACTTTTAATTTTTTTTAATATTTTGAAATTACTTATCTGTAAATTGGTGTTCAGTTATTTTTCAACAGTACCCAACTCTTCATGACCTCATTTGGAGGTGGCAGAAATACTAGAGTGATTTGCCATTTCCTTCTCCATATAAGGAAACTGAGACAAACAGGGTTAAGTGATTTGCCCAGGGTCACACAGTTATTAAGTGTCTGATGTTGAATTTTAACTCATGAAGATGAATCTTCCTGATTCCAAGTCCAGAGCTCTCTCCACTGTGCCACCCAGTTGTCCCTATATATATGTAAATGCAGAAGACTATAAGCTCCTTAAAGGAGAGGACAGTCTCCATTCAGTAGTTGTACCTCCAATACTTAGTAGTTCCTGAATAAATGCTTGGTGACTGATAAGTCAACTGATTGGTACACAAATGACAATTAGGGCAATTTAGAACTGAATTCATTTCAAAGAATAGTCATTAATAGGTTGATGGCAAATTAGAAGGAGACCATAGCACAAGTCCCAGCAATCTGCTTAACATTTTTTTTTTTTTTGCAGGGCAATGGGGGTTAAGTGGCTTGCCCAAGGTCACACAGCTAGTAAGTGTCAAGTGTCTGCGGCCAGATTTGAACTCAGGAACTCCTGAATCCAGGGCCGGTGCTCTATCCACTTTGCCACCTAGCCACCCCCTCTGCTTAACATTTTTTATCAGTGATCAAGACACAGATGGCATACTTCACAAATGTGCAGATGACTCAAAGCAGGGGATGAGCTAATCGCTCCATGATAAGACACAAAAAGATTTCCATGAGCTAGAAAGATGTATTAAATCTAATCAACTGAAACCTAACAGGAATAAATATAAAACTTTATATTTATATTAATAAAATAACTTCACAAATACAAAATGGCTAGATAACATTTCTGAAAAAGATTGGGGAGTTTTAGTGGAACATTATAACATTGCAGTCCAAAATTTTGGCATGAACTTTTATTCTCACAAAACAAACAAAACAAAACAAAAAATCCAAAGTTGGTTAAAGAGAGACAACTACTTTTTCAGTTGTTATTCAACAGATATTATCTTTTCCTATAAACTTCAGTGAAAACACAGAATTCTAAACAGATTAGCAAGTTTCTTGTTGAGTTCCTTACATCCAACTAAATAATAACCTAGTTTCCTTCGTTTTTAGCATAAAAATAACAGATGGTCAGTACTGACCTTAAACAACTCAGGGCCATGGATCTTTTCATTCTTATAGAGACAAAGATTCAAGGTGGAGTTTTTCAGTGAAATCTAAAATTGATTCACAGAAGGAAATGCATATCAGATCTAACAAGATTATAACTCTTTTTACTTCAAATTCATTTCTGTCTCAAATGTTTGTTATTTGCTGGGCCAGGCCCCCTGTATAGCTTGGTGAACTGGCATGTAAGGACCTATAAAATGATCAACTTATTTACTCAGTTTCTCTAAAGTACCCAGTGCTTTTAAGAAAAGCATAATGGAGGAGGGGGTGGTAATTGGGGACTTCAGATCAATTGAATTCTCCCGGTCCACCTCATGGAATTACAGGTGGTTAATAGAGAAAATGAAATGTTAAAGTTTTGTCCCTTTCAAACACTGAATGGTTGAATTCAAAACTTATAAAGGACATGAAACTATGAGTGGTTCATACCTTGGGTGACCTATTTGAAAGTACAAAACTGGGAGTGGCCCATTAATGTCTAGAAAGGGATTCATTCCTTTCAGACCTGATGTGCCAATGTAAAGGGAGTGTACAGCAGTGTTGATAGTTCTTTACTCCTTTAGAAAGTATTAAGTTACTCAATCAACTTGATGGAATTATAGTGGCTAAAGAATGATCTGGTCCCTGGTGGCCCTAAAAATAAGCATGAGCAAGCTCTAAGAAGACAGTTATCCTTGGCAATTTAGAAGAGAGACAGATATGAATGAATAAGACAGCTCTTGAAAGATTGTTCTTTGTCCTTTTTCTTGCATCTTTCCCAGAGTTCAGCAAGACTGAGAGAAGATTCCACTCTACTTTGTTATTCATCATGCCCCCTCATAATAGTGTCTTGCAGGGAAGTAACTTGCCCAATAGAGGACACTATGCCCAACAGAGAACAGGCCCAGAATGTTGACCTATAGAAAAGAAAAGGCTCAGGGAGCCAAAAAGGTACAGTAGGACCTGGGTTCAAATCTAATTTCTACTATTTACTACGTGCATTATCCTGGACAAGCCATTTAACCTCTCTAGGCCCAAGTTGACTCATCTACAGAATGAGGGATCTAAATAACCTTTAAAGTGAAAAATGAGTAGGGAATAAGCATTTATAGAGCACCTACTATGTACCAGGCACTGTGTGAAGCACTTTACAAATATCTCATTGAATCCTTATAGTAACCTGCAAGGTAGGTGCTGTCATTATCCCCATTTTAAAGTTGAGGAAACTAGGGCAAACTGAAGTTAAGTGACTTGCCCAGAGTCACACAGCTAGTAAGTGTCTGAGGGCAGGGTGGAATTCAGGTCTCATTGACTCTACAGCCAGAGTTCTATCCATTACACCACCTAGTCCCTTCTAGCTCTAATTCCATGATCCTATGATCCCAGTGGAACAATCTGCCCAACTTAGACACTACACCCAGGGGAAGCAGTGAGGATGCAACAGAAAAAATAATAAATAAATAAATAATAAATCTCAGCAGTGCCTGATATAAGTTGCCTTGACCATGTGTGTGCCTTATGTGTGCCTCTGTAGTACTATGCTCTATATGTATGCCCACTCCTACTACTGATGCTATTTGAATTTGTGGGGACATCTGCCCCAGGTTTATGGGGGAAATGTTTTGTTACTACCCTTTATGATATATTTCAATAAATGCCTTGGCTTTGAGCTAATTATACCACCAGTCTGACTATCAAAAATGAAAGTACTGGCGGGGGGGGGGGGGGGCCGGCTTATCAGCTATAGTTTTAGGAAAGATCACACAGAGTATCTTTAACACGAGATACTTTCTTCTTGGGTAATTTAACCTTCAAGGCAAGTTGGCAGTGGATAAAGCACCGGCCCTGGATTTAAGAGGACCTGAGTTCAAATCTGGCCTCAGACACTTGACATGTACTAGCTGTGTGACTCTAGGCAAGTCACTTAACCCTCATTGCCCTGGGGGGAAGGGTAAGTTGGGGGGGCTGTGTAAAAGTTTGGTGTGTAAGACTAGGGGATAATAGTCCCATTTTACTATGACTTGGTCAAACCACATATGGAATGTTGTGTTCAGTTCTAGGTAAGACATTTCTAGGTAAGGACACTGACAAGCTGGGGACCATCCAGAAGAGGGTGTTCCAGATGGTAAGATGCCTTGAAATTTGGTGAGGATCAACTGCTCTTGGGACTCTAAGATACTATGATTTTCTTTGGATCTATTGATGCCATAAAATAGGTCCACAGACTGCAGAAACCCTTTTACTGAGGTTACAGTCCCTAGGGCAAATACTGCCTTATCCTTTCAATATAATCCTGACCATAGTACATTTAAAAAGTATTTCTTCCTTTCTCCAGCACTGACACTGCTTCCCAGAAACAATACCTAAAGTGTTTCTCTCTCATGACCATTCCCCCAGGAAGAAAGTAATTATCTCTCTATTTTAGACTCAGATAGACACTGATTACCCACAAAGTCACTTCCATAGTAACCAGAAATGTTTGTATCAGTGCTCTTCATTTTTTTTTTATTGAGAAACTTCCACTAATTCACCCATTGTATTAAAAGAATGCTAATTCAGAAACTTTATAATTAGCAGATTTCTTTTTGTCTGAGATGGTAGCAAAAGAGAAAGTAAATCTTTAGGATCTAAATTGGTAGCATCATTTATTTTATGGCTGATCCACATTTCAATCTGGGATTTTACACCTTGTATTTTTATGTGTAAATGTATGTGATAGTTGAGTAACATAAAATTCTGCAGGTCAGTATGGCACAGAGGATAAGTTTGTATGAAGGAGAGAAGAATCACAACTGTTGTTTTTGCTCACAAATACATGAAGCACTCTATAAAATATAAGTAGTGTATATGCAGTCTGCAATTCTTGTTTCTCATTGAGTAGCACAGTAGATAAAGCACTAGATCTGGATGCAGGAAGAGCCAAGTTCAAATCCATTCTCAGAAACTTACTAGCTGTGTGACCCTGGGCAAGTCACTTAACCTTTGTTTGCCTCAGTTTCCTCAACTATGAAATCTGGCTAATAATAGTTTCCAGGTTTGTAAGGATCAAATGAGGTATTCATAAAACACTCAGCATAGTGCCTAGGACATAGTATGTAATTAATAAATGCATGTTTTCTTCTTTCCTTCTGATTTAGGATTGTCATTTTAGAGCTAAAAGGGACCTCAGGAGTCATATAGTCTTTCTACTTCATTTTACATATAAAGAAAATTATGTAGGATTGTTAAATTGACTTGTCCAAAGTCATACCAATAGTATGTCATATATTAATTACTTGGATCAAAGTAAGACAATTAAAGTTATTGCCTTAGATGATAAACCTTACAACTTTTCGACATCTTTTTAAAAAAGTTTTTAAATACATGTTCTTTGCTGCAATCACTTATTTTACATGATTTGGCATTGAATTCACAAGTTTTTGACAAATATTCTTTAATTCTTCATCATGAAACCACACATCTCATTGAAAAATATTATTAATAATTATTAATTTATAATAATACATAATGTAATTATTAATTAGTTCTTAGTATTACTTTGACAAATAGTTCATTTGTCCAAGTCTAATTTTCATTAGAGCCCATCGGTTTTCACTGGGGTTTGAATCAGGCAAATTCTCAAGCCATTAAAGCATATTTACTTTCATATCTTGGAAAACTTAGCTTTTTGTGACATGGTACAAGATTGGGCTGTAGTATTCCATTTCCATTTGGTAATTCTGGAAAATTCTGTTTCTTGGTATGTTAATATATTTATTTGGGTTCATTATTCCCTCAGTGGGAACAGGCTTCCTGTTTCCACGTTCATTGGAAGTTATAAGAAAAAAAAATCTCTAAAACATTTTTGATGGCTCTTTTTACAATCTGATCACCAGGAATTCTGACAATAGTTTTGTTACATATTTGAATGAAAAAGTGTATTTTATCAGCAAATTTTTTCCCATATTCAGTACTCTAGTTTGTATTGGCTTGCCCTCGACAAGAACTTTTTCTTCTTAGTAATGCTTAGCAGCTGTTTTTTAACTGGTCTTCTCATTGTTCTTCTAACTTTAAGAACAGCACACTATAGAGGAATCAATACCAACATCTCCAACTGCCGGTCCCTCTGAAGGACTTTGCTTGTTTTCTTAGGATTCATAAGGCTGCTATACAGCAAAAGTTTGTTACTTCTCTGTTATTTTCTGTTTTCAACCTCACTTTCCTTTTTCCTTCAGTGTGACTGATCCTGTTTCATTATGGGCTTGAATTATCCTTGGAATACTTGATTTCTCCACACCAACAGCTGCTGCAATATCTCTAACATACGTTAAAGTGTGCTCTTTAAAAGCTACAATTTTTGCATGTCCTTGGAGAAATAGCCATTCTTATAAACTATAGAATTAAAAACACAACAAAAGTGTGTACTGAAATATGTACGTGCCATAAAATACAGATTCAACTAACCCAGAACTAACTATTGGTAAGGAAACTAGCTCAACCCAGTTGCAAAGTCAGACATTCTGAGTCAGCATAGGACAGAAGTGGATGTGCTGCTGTAATAAAATAAAATAAATCAAAATTATATGCAAAAGCTACTGCATACCACTGTAACTGATAGAGCCAGGATTTGAACCCAGGGGAGCAACATAAGTCAAAAAATATTGCAAGACTGGAGAGTACCTGAATTTAGATACTTTTATTCTTATTAATGATAAGAAGCATTCTCCAGCTTTGTATTTATATGCAACTACAGTAAAGAATTTTTCACACTACTCACTTCTCAGTCATATCAATCTGGACTAACTTAGGTTAGTTAACCATGAGATTTGGAGGAACCAGAGTGGGATTGGTAGAAATCATTCATATTAACTAATGGTATGAATTGAATCTATGTTGCAATGTCCAATCTAATGCAGTATCACTCACTCCTTCATTACTCTTTAGGAACCACTTCTCATTCTGCACACTTCTTTCTCCACCATTGTCCCAGTAGCTTTCTCACCATGGAAATGCCTTCACCACCTTTAACTAACAACCTTCTCACCTCACTATTTCTGTGGGCCCCTTCCTCTCATTAGTTCCTCACAGAACCTGTTTTAAGGAAGGGCCCAAGTAATCCAGGCCCCAGTCCTGACTCCAGACTTCTTTCTCCACTATATTCCTTCCTCTCCTCTACTCCCTCTGCCCCACCCTCTGTTTTTCAGCTTCCATTTATATGTTGTCTTCCCACATAAGAATGAAAGCACCTTCTAGGCAGGCCGTTTTTCTCTTTGCTTATTCCCAGAATTTAGCATAATACTTGGCATATAATAAACACTTAATAAATGTTTACTGACCATATTTTGAAATGAATAGTATGTAAGTTGAGTTAGAAATTTCCAGGGGCAGCTAGGTGGTGCAGTGGATAGAGCACTGGCCCTGGATTCAGGAGGACCTGAGTTCAAATCCAGCCTCAGACACTTAACACTTACTAGCTGTGTGACTCTGGGCAAGTCACTTAACCCCAACTGCCTCACACACAAAAAAAAAAAAGAAAAGAAATTTCCAGAGATTCATTTCATCCCAACCCTCCTGTTTATGTAACTAATTTCAACACAAGATGTATCTTTGTTCCTAAACAGCTTAAAGAAGTTAGAAAATGGGGTCATTCTACATGTAGTATATAATGTTAAATTTGGGTTCACTTTCTCTATTTTATTTTTCCTATGATTCTTGTAATAAGCACATTTTTAGGGGGGGTGAGGCAATTGGGGTTAAGTGACTTGCCCAAGATCACACAGCTAGTAAGTGTTAAGTGTCTGAGGCTGAATTTGAATTCAGGTCCTCCTGAATCCAGGGCCGGTGCTTTATCCACTGCGCCACCTAGCTGCCCCAATGAGCACATTTTTTATTTTTTAAAGGGCATTATTTCCTTTATTAGAAAGGCAGTGTGTGACAGAATTCTAGCCTTGGAGTCAGGAAGGCCTCAGTTCAAATCCTATCTTTACTACTTACTGGCTATGAGAACTTGGACATATCTCATTTAACTTTCTCTGGGCCTTGGGAAACTCTCTACAAATACAATTAATAACTGACTTGCAATCTGTATTAAGGGAGGGAGTTCCATTACTAATGCAATCACACAGGTCCTTAATTTATTTCTCCCACTAAAGTTTCCCTCCTCCGATGCCTTACAGTTATGTCAATAGAGCATAAGTACTGATTGCTTCTAGATGAAGCCTTTGAGTATGGGACTAACAATAGGCTTTAGGTGTCTGGTCTACTAATTAAGTTCACTGAGCACCATCGCCAGAGGGTTGGTTATAAGGTGATGAATTTTTTTCTTCCATAACAATTTATAAGGTTATCTACAAAAGTATAAAGGGACTCTGGATTGATGAAATCACATATCCTTGAACTTGATCTAAAAATAAAAGTGAATATTTACCAAAATAGGATAACCTATCCCCCACTGTTCTCCTAGTTCCTCTAGGGCTCTGTAATCCTCCACCACTGCATTGTGCTGCCCACTGAGGGTGTTTTATAACCATCCCTGACTGACCAGACGGCTTTCCTAGAGAAGGAGGCCTATAGAGGAGGTAAAAGGGAGGTGTCTTCCAATGTTAAAGGAGCTGAATATTCCTTAGGATTTACCTGACCTAACCTAACCTCCTTGAAAGTAAATAGGAAACTGGTTCTTTCTGTAGCTAGTAAAGTTGAATCCTCCCTTCAGGCACCACTACCCAGTCTTCCTACCCTGTACCACAAGGATTTCTTTTGTTTCAAGAATCATAGAATTTCTTTTTTCCCATTTTAGTTTTAAATGTTGTTGTTGCCTAAAAGTGCTTTTCATTCCACTGTCAATAAACTTGTGGTCAACTTTATCTGAATAATTGACCCTGAACTGGGACCCTTCAGCTATTTTTAGTCAAATATCATCTTGCCTCTTAATCTTTGTGTCTTATTAAATTGCCTTGATCTTTTTATCAACTATTTGATTAATTTCATTCATTCAGCTTTGCTATTTTTTTAACTTTCCCTTGTCCATAATCCATGTCTCAAATTAGCAGCAGAAGCAGCATGATGTAGTGGAAGAGTTCTACATTTGGTATCAAGAGAAATCTGGGTTCAAATCTTGCTTCTGACACTTACTGGCTGGGTAATAAAGGCAAGTCACTTAAATTCTCTGCCTTGGTATGATACCTATGGAATAGAGCTCATAATGCCTGCTGTGCCTCTCACAGAGTACTTATTTATGAGGGTAGTGAGCTAATGTTTTGTAAAATTGAAGATGTGTAAATGTTAGTTGTTAACTGGACTAAACACTGAGAGAATTTCACTAGGTGGTGCAGTAGATAGAGTGTAGGGCCAGGAATCAGGAAGACCTGAGTTCAAAATTTAGCTCAAATAGCTCCTAGCTGTGTGACCCTGGACAAGTTACTTAACCGTGTTTGCCTCAGCTCCTCATCTGTAAAATCAGGTGGAATAGGAAATGGCAAAGCACTACAGTATCTTTGCAAAGAAAATACAAAATAGGTTGCAAAGAGTCAGACACAACTGAACAACAAACACTTATTGTCATTTGTCCTTTGTTCTCAGAGGACCCTGACATCAGGGTGATGTCATGACTTGCAGTGAATTGTATTTAAGTGAGGGAGGGCTGTGCAAGGTCATCAACTTCATTCTCTCCTACAGAGCCATCTGGGTCCAGTGGCAAGATATACATCAGGGTGACTGGAGATGGCCCCAGATGTTTGAGGCAACTGGGGTTAAGTGACTTGCCTAGGGTCATACAACTAATAAGTGTCTGAGGTGAGATTTGAACTCACATCCTCCCAACTTCAGGACCAATGCTCTATCTACTGTGCCATTTAGTTGCCCTTCAGTTAAATCCAATTCACTGCAAATCATGACATTACCCCAATGCCATGGTCCTCTTCTAGATAGAAGGACAAACAACAACAACAACAAATACTACTAGATACTTAGACCACCAAATGGCCTCTCATTTTATTTTCTACATATCACCTTTCATTATTCTTCCTTTGTTCTTCTCCTGTTCTCTCTCATCACCTCAGGAATCTCCTTTCTTCTTTGCCACCTAATTTCTTATTTGTATCTGATGTCTCAGAGGTTGCCATATCCAAGTGTATGGATGACATAATGTTTTTAATGGTTGTGATCTGGTTTGTAAAGTCAAAATTGTCTTCTTTCTCCAGCCTATTGTTAATCTACTTGAACCTGTATTAAATGAGAAATTCATGAGTTAATCAATAAGCTGGCTGCTTTACTACCATATTCCAGCAAACACTGGCAATATGCCACTTTGATATAAGTTCTTGCAGCTGCCCAAACACAGGTTTAATCTAACCCACAGGCAGTGACGTGCACAGCGTGATTTATGAGGCACCAGTAAGATCATGGAACCTAACTTTAGTGATGACTTGCTCAAGGCCACACAGGTAATAAGTGACAGAATCAGGATTCAAACTCAGAACCTCTTTCCACAACACTACAAAGACTCCTCAACCTGAAAATGTCTCCCATATCCCAATTTCTAGAGTACTTGGATTTATGCCATTTAAGATTCATTTCTGGAGATTAAATTTACCCTCTTATTTCCCATCAAATGCAAATGCAAAGTCAGGACACTAGCAAAGAGAACAAGACTCTAACACTTTGTCTTTCTTCTTGCGTTTGGGCACAAGACAGCTGGAAAGTAATGGATCCTTGATGTAGCAGGGAGCAGAGAGAACAGGAAAGAGAATGTGGAAAGGGGAGAAAAAAAGAAGGGTGGGAGGCCCATTGGTGGGCAGCATAAACCACATATCACCTATTTTTGCCAAATTTAGTCTGCTCTAGTGGATTCTGTTACCCTATAAATTATCAAATGGAAAAACACCCAAAGTAATATTACACTTAGGGGCAGCTGGGTGACACAGTGGATAAAGCACCAGCCCTGGATTCAGGAGGACCTGAATTAAAATCTGGCTTCAGACACTTGACACTTACTAGCTGTGTGACCCTGGGCAAGTCATTTAACCCTCGTTGCCCCCCCCCCAAAAAAAGTAATATCACACTTCCAGAAGAAGTCTAAAAAAGTTCCCATTCTTCAAGAGATAATAATAATAATAATAATAATAATAATAATAATAATAATAATAACAAGCATTTGTATAGCACCTTAAGGTTTACAAAGCACTTTACAAATGTTAATTCATTTTTGTAAAAGGTGAAGGAGTGGGAGAAACCACACAGCTGAGAATATGAGGCAAATCAAAGGCAGAGACATAGACAATGCATTGGAAAGATATGGAATGTTGGAATATATAATGTGGAAAATATGGAACATATAGAATGTTGGGCTCTAAGGTGAACTTGATATCTGTAGTAAGAGAAAAGAAGTGCTTGCTTTAGCAGCACATATACTAAAATTGAAACCATACAGAGAAGATGCCCCTGTGCAAGGATGACATGCAAATTCATAAAGCTTTCCATATTTTTCAATAATATCAAGGGAATTAGGGGCAGCTAGATGACGCAGTGGATAGAGCACTGGCCCTGGGAGTCAGGAGGACCTGAGTTCAAATCCAGCCTCAGACACTTGACAACTTACTAGCTGTGTGACTGTGGGCAAGTCACTTAACCCCAATTGCCTCACCAATAATAATAATATCAAGGGAATTAATGAAAAAATTGCAAAGGAAGGTGGCCTAGCAGTACCAGATCTCAAACTACATTATAAAGTGGCAATCAACTAAACTATCTAGTACTGGCTAAGAAACAGAGTGGTAGATCAGTGGAATAAATTAGGTACATAAGACACAGTAGCAAATGACAGTAATAACCTAGTGTTTGATAAACCCAAATACCCCAGCCTCTGAGATAAGAATTCACTATTTCACAAAAACTGCTGAGAAAACTGGAAAACAATATGGTAGAAACTAGGCATAGACCAACATCTTATACTATATACCAAGAAAAGGTCAAAATGGGTACATGATTTAGACATAAAGGGTGATACAATAAGCAAATTAGGAGAGCAAGGAATAACTTACCTATCAGATCTATGGAGAAGGGAAGAATTTATGACCAAACAAGAGATAGAGAGCATTACAAAATATAAAATAGATCATTTTGATTACATTAAATTAAAAAGGCTTTGCACAAACAAAACCAGTGCAACCAAGATTAGAAGGAAAGCAGAAAGCTGGGAAACAATCTTTTCAGCAAGTGTCTCTGTTAAAATCCTTTTCTCAAATATATAGAGAATTGGGTCAAATTTATAAGAATACAAACCATTCCCCAATTGATAAATGGTCAATGGATAGGAACAGGCAGTTTTCAGATGAAATCAAAGCTATCTATAGTCATATGAAGAAATGCTCTAAATCACTTTTGATTAGAGAAATGCAAATTAATAAGACAACTCTGAGGTACCACTTCATACATATCAGATTGGCTACTATGACAGAAAAGGAAAATGATAAATGTTGGAGATGTGGGGAAAATGGGACACTAGTGCACTGTTGGTGGAGTTGTGAACTGATCCAACCAATCTGGAAAGCAATTTGGAAGTATGCCCAAAGGGTAACCAAACTGTGCATAACCCTTTGATCCAGCAATACCACTACTAGGTCTATATCCCAAAGAGATAATATAAAAAGGAAAAGAACCTACATACACAAAAATATTTATAGCAGTTCTTTTTGTGGTGTCAAAAAAAAATGGAAATCGAAGGGACACCTATCAATTGGGGAATGGCTGAACAAGTTGTGGCTTATGAATGTAATGTGATAAGAAATGATGACCAGGCTGATTGCAGAAAAACACAGAAAGACATATTTGAACTGATGCTGAGTGAAATGAGCAGAACCAGGAGAACATCGTATACAGTAACAATAACATTGTATAATGATTAACTACGAATGACTTAGCTCTTTTCAGCAATACAATGACCCAAGAAAATTTCAAAGGACTTAGGATGAAAAATACTATTCTTATCCAGAGAAAGAACTGATGGATTCAATACAGATCAAAGCATACAATTTTTGCTTTATTTTTTCGTGTTTTTTTTCTTTTTGGTCTGTTTCATCTTTTACAACATGATGAATACAAAAATATTTTCTACACAATTGCACCTGTATAACCTATATCATGTTGTTTACCATTTTAGGAATAGGGGAGGGAAGAGAAGTAGGGAGAAAAATTTGGAACTCAAAATTTTATCAAAATAAATATTAAGGGGCAGCTAGATGGCACAGTGGATTGAGCACCAGCCCTGGATTCAGAAGGACCTGAGTTCAAATCCGGCCTCAGACACTTAACACTTACTAGCTGTGTGACCCTGGGCAAGTCACTTAACCCCAATTGCCTCACCAAAAATAAATAAATAAATAAATATTAAATATTGTCTTTACATATAATTGGAAAAATAAAATATCTACTATTAAAATTGTTTTTAATTTTTAAAAAGAGAAAAGAAATCTTCTTTGGTTTAATTATAACTTCTAAACCATTTTAGTGCTTTCTATAGGGATATCCAAAATATAGGACTTTAGAAAAATTTAAAGAATGCCAGAAAAATAATAGACTAATAGATCTGAAAAGTATCTCAGAGACTTTTTATGGATAAGGAAATCCATGATTCCTTCACAGGGAAAGAACAACATAGCACATTGGTCATATAGTTCCCATTTATTTGTATGTCATTCTATTTTGTTTGCTACTTAGGGCACATTGCCATAATATCATGACATTTTAGATAACATGTCAGTCTTGGAAAATTCACTGCAATAATTGGAAACAAGATAAGAGATCACATCAAGCAAGTTTTGCTTTTAAGACTGAAATATGTTGTAGTAGAAAGAAGAATTTGGCATCAGATTTGGGTCTGGGTGCCAATACTATCCTGGTTTTTCCACTTACAACCCATGTGACCTTGGGCAAGTCACTAAACCTCTCAAGACTTTCATTTCCTTATCTGTGCAATGAGGGGGTTGGACTGGATGATTTCTAAGGGCCTTTCCAGCTCTAAATCTTTGCTTCTATCATTTGTTTGTTCTGGTATTTTGTTTCCAATTCTAAAAAAAAAAAAAAACCACAGGCAAGTTGTTGGCTAGGAAATCATTTTATTTCAAATTATACACTAAAACATTTTGAATAAATCAGTAAGAGCTTAATAAGGCCTTACCATTATCCTTTAGAGTTAAGGGAAGAGAGAGATAGAAAGAGAGGGAAAGAAAGGAGGGAGGGGAAAAAGAGAGAAAGAAAGAGGAAGAAGAAAGGAAGGAAGGGGAGGAGCATAGAGAAAGGGAGAGAGAGAACAGGGAGGCAAAGAAAGAAATGGGAGGGAAGTAGAGAAAAGAAGAGAGGGAAAGGAAGAGAAAGCAGAGAGAGAAAGTGGGAGGAAGAGGAAAAGGAGGGTAGAAGAAAAAGGAGAGAGGGAAAAAGGAGGGAAGGGGGAAAAGGAAAGTAAGAGAGAGGGGGAGAAAGAGTGAGAGAAAGAGGAAGGAAGTAGAGAAAGAGAGGAGGGAAGTAAAGAAAGAGAGGTGAGAGAGAAAGGAGGGAAAGGAAGTGAGGGGGAGAGGGCAGGAGAGAGAGAGAAAGAAAGAACATTAGTTAACTTGAATATCCTGTAGAAATATCGCCAGCAATATCTTTTACATATTTTTGATTCCTAAATAGAGAAGCATACAAATGTCACTTCCACATGATAGAAACTTCTGCCTTTAAGTTCATCGCAAAGGTCAGGATTCTTTCTAGGCTCACAAATTCTCGGATTCCAAAAGAAATAGGGCAAAAGAAAACCAAGTACAGGAACAGGACATCTCACGACACACAAAGGTTCAAATAGTCCCAATATCCTCTAGATGGCAGTAGAAAGCAAGCACAGCCCTTCCTCTCCCTTTATCCAGCTAGGTTAAGGTTTTAAGTGCTCCAAAATCTCTTAGAAATACAAGGTTACTCAGAGTTACTCAGATGGTTTCAGTCTGAAAGGTTATATGACGCTCGAGGCATGTTTTTGCCTATCTATTCCAGGCACACTCCTGGATTTCAACTCCATACTTGCTGACAGACTGGCATTTAAAATGAGAAAATCTCTGGCTGTTTCCTGGTAGCAGTGCTGATGAACTGCTGGGATTGCTGCTGTAAGAAGCCAAAGCCCTTGTAATGGCAGCCCGTGTTTATTCAGAAACCACAGGACAAACATGAACCACTTAGCCCACGGCTCTCTTCCCCACTATGTACCATTAAAAAAAAAATACTGTGGGCAATTTTGCCTTATTCTCTCCTGTTAACTGTTTCTACATCTGTAATATAATTCCAATAGCTACAAAATTGCTGACCTGTTTCATTTCTTCATAGTCATATTAAGCCAGACTGTTTTGTTCAAGTGGAAGCCTTGGGAAAAACCATTTTCTCTGTAAGAGACGATAGCTGGTAAATAAAGAATTTATCATCCCCCCAAACCATACAAATTTCTAAAAACCAAATAGCACTTGTTTGTAATCATAATTCCTTGCTTTTGAACGATTCTTTTATTTACAAATTGCACTCATCTCTCTATTGTGCCTTTTTAGTCTCTTACAATTCTTATGAGGTAGGTAATAGTCTAATACCCATTTTCTAAACTGGGAAACAGACCAAGAGAGGTTCAGTAATTTGCCCTGAGGTTACATAGCTAGTTAATGATGAAATAAGAAATAAATTATAAATATCCTCTTGCCTAGCTCAAGCTCTTACTATCAGATCATACTTACCTACTTCACCTCCATGATTTCAATTGCAAGGGTATTTATTCCCTTGATTACATTGATACAGATAAGAATTCCATGTACATTTTAGAAGGGTTTTGTGAGTTGTGGCCTAAAAAAGTCATTGCCTGGGGCAGCTAGGTGGCGCAGTAGATAAAGCACTGGCCCTGGATTCAGGAGTACCTGAGTTCAAATCCGGCTTCAGACACTTGACACTTACTAGCTGTGTGACCATGGGCAAGTCACTTAACCCTCATTGCCCCTCAAAAAAAAAAAAAAAGTCATTGCTTAGTAGCCAAACCACTTGTGGTCAATCTTTTCAAATTCACCCAGGCTGGCCCTTAGACATCAGGCATAAAGTATCTCATGGGGTCCATATGCAGAGCTATCTTTGGTCACAAGAGGCAGGAAGATTTTGGTGGGAAGGAGAGAATAACCTTTCCAATTGGGTATTCTCTCCTTCCCACCAAATCTTCCTGATTTTTCCTTGATTCTGTCCTTGAGGCTGTGAGATTTAAAATTGGATATTAGATCATAAATCTCCCCTACTTAACTTTTCCCTTAATTTATCTCCCAGACTAGTAAATGGAAGAAGCTTCTGGTTTTCTAGATAGAGCCTTTATTGTATATAAGGTGTTGTTGATTAGAAGGATAGGAAAATAGAAATACAGTACAAATCGTCTTAAATCTAGGCTTAGTCTATATTCCTTATAAAAACTCACCAAACCAAAAAGGCCACCTTTGGAGTGAGGGAGACCGTCTGTGCCGCGCCGCCAGGAGTCCCGCCAAGCAGGCAAAAAGGCCTACCCTCGTTCTCTCCACCCCGGAAGTCAAAAAACCCCGGCAGGCAGTCTGACATGCGCAGCAGGCGGACTGTACCTGGCAGGCAGTCTGACATGCGCAGCAGGCGGACTGTACCCGGCAGGCAGTCTGACATGCGCAGCAGGCGGACTGTTCATCTCCTCCCCAAAAGGGTGGTCCTTGAAAAACTGGCGTCTTTCAGTTATCCTAACCGACTGTTAAAAACTTTCATATTTTACCACAAGGCTCATAGGGGCTGTGGGTAGAGGAAGCAGGAAACATCACAAGATGAAAAAGGGCCAGCCTGAGTGGTTTCAATCATACAGAGCCAGGACTATAGGAACATCTTAGAGTTAACTATTAGTTGGATTAAATCTGCACTGGTATTCAAGAATGATTTGAGGTAAGGGACAATATCATTCTTTTCCCCTCCTTTTCAAAGAGTGTAAAGAGGGAAGTTTCAGACATAATGTATCATGCATTATCTACTTAATTTAAACTCCCTGTGCTTCCCACTCTCTCTGCCAATCTACTCACAAAGCTTATGGGATGGTAGCACCTGTAACACTTGAACCTAAATATTGACTTTCACTTTTAAATTGTTAAGTTAAATAACAGTTAGCCAACTGAAATTCTGAAGTGTTGGTTATATTTTCCTTCAAGCTCAGACAGAGAGAAAAGATAAGAGACTAGAAGGAAATTCCACTTTGCAAGAGGAGATTTTTGGTTCATTAGGAACTGAACCTTGGGCTAGAGTCAGAGAGAAAAAAGATATAAGAGAATAGTTATTTTGGTTAGGGCTCCTGGTTCCTGCAGCTCAGTTCAAATCCAGTACCTTCAGTGTGAGTGAGGAAGAGTGACTCCCATGTAACCATAGTTCAAAGGAAGAGGCTCCACTCAGTTCAAGAGCCCTTGGTTCAGACCCAGTAGGTTTCAACTACGAAGTGTGTGTGTGTGTGTGTGTGTGTGTGTGTGTGTGTGTGTGTGTGTGTGTGTGTGTGTGTAAGAGACTTTACAGGCTGTCCTAGTTTGCACTTGTCTGACAGTCTTTGAGAATCTAGTCTCACTTTCACATCACAATGAAACATTGGAGGATTTTAGTACAAATCCATTCTGTCATTGGATCACTAAAAAAATAAGTAGGGAAGAAAAAGAAACTAGGAAGTCCAACAGATGGTTAAATATGATAAAATAAATATTCCCTTCCCAGTAACTATCCCTTTTTCAAAAGTCAGGTCCCATTCCAAATACAGATTCTAGCTAAGTTAACCTAAGGATAACCTCAGAGTTTAGAGCTCCTCTAAAACAGGGGCTCTCAAACTTTTTGGTCTTAAGACCCCTTTACACAACTGAAGACCCCCCAAAAAATTTTTTTTGTTTATGTGGACTATAGCTATTAATATTTACCATATTAGAAATTACAACTCATAAATTTTAAATATTAATTTATTCATTTTTAAAACCTACTATGCATTAACATAAAATTTTTATGAAAAATACCCATATTTTCCAAAACAAAAGAAGCACTGTTTTATATATGCTTGCAAATCTCTTTAATGCCTGAGTCAATAGAAAACAGCTAAATTGTCATATCTTCCCTTTGTATTCAATCTGTTGGTATATATTGTTTTGATTGAAGTATATTAAGAAAATCTGGCCTCACAGACAAGTAGTTGAAAAAGGGAGGAGTATTTTAATGGCAATAAAAATAGTAATAATAACATTATTATAAAAGTAGTTTTGAATTCACAGACCCCCTAAAAGAGTCTTGTGCCACCCCCCCACCCCCCACTCCATGGTTTGAGAACTGCTGCTCTAAAATATTCCTAGACCCATCAGAGGACCAGGGTTGAAATCCCACTTGGGATAAGTCACTTGGTTTCTCTGGGACAGTTTTGTCATTGATAAAATGAGTGGGGAGGGTGGGAGGGCAGTAGATTAAATGACCTCTAAGATCCTATCCAGGCCCAAATCATCTTCAGGAAAAATTCTAGTTCATAAAGTGAGGTATACCTTCACTTTATATAGTCTAGGATAATATTTCTCCACTGGGGTCCAATTTAAATCCTCTATTCCAGTTGGGTCTATTCCCTTAAGTCCACTAAACACTTTAAGTCCATTCTTGTTTTTGTATCTTTTCTTTGTTCCCACCATTTTCTTCAACAGAAGTGCCTTCTCCCTTTCTTTCCAATTATAGAACTACAACTCATTTTTCAAAGCCCAGTTCAAGTCCCACTCCCTCTACAAAGACTTTTGTAACTGCTCTGCACCTCTTTCTATGTGTAGTCCCTTAAAGGTCATACAGAGGGGCAGCTAGGTGTCGCAGTGGATAGAGCACCAGCCCTGGATTCAGGAGTACCTGAGTTCAAATCCGGCCTCAGACACTTAACACTTACTAGCTGTGTGACCCTGGGCAAGTCACTTAACCCCCATAGCCCCACAAAAAAAAAAAAAAAAAAAAGGTCATACAGAGAGATTTAAGAAATACTCCAATATGTAAAAGAGTAGACATTTCTCTTTGAAGGCTGAAGAAATACTGTTCTTTTATACAAATGTTCATACACACAGAACCACAGCAAACAATCTGAACAAGCTAGTTACTACTTGTCAATGCTTGTATGTGTTATGTGTGTAATTAAACTATAATAAAACTGGTTGGACTAGATGGTCTCTTAGATTCCTTTCAACTCTAAAAAACTCTCATCACCTTTCCATTAAAAAAAATATATATTGTGGTAGGTGTTTCCCACTTAGAAAATTAGTTCCTGAAGTTTTCTGCAATGAAAATTTATGTCCATTGAATCCAATTTTCCAATTTTCTTTATAACACTGAATATATATTGCTTTGTTAGGGGAACACATTACAAAGACATAACATGAAATGTAGGAAGACAGAAAAATTTTAAAGCATATTTGGATGAAGATTGTTTTATTAAATAATCTTTTTAAATAGACAAACATTCAACACAAAATAGCTAGAATGATTTTTGTTGGCCACAATAACCAAATCCAACCCTGGTCCTTCATCATGGGTTGGCTGGGTTATCAAAGGCTATGGCAGCGTAGCCCAAGGTCTGATGGCTCCGGCCAGCTAGAAGGACTCTGGAGTATGAAGCTATTGACAAACCATGTGCCTATTATCCCAGGACCAGTCCAATTGAAGAGAGACTTCTAAGTGGGGGTTAGCCTCCAGATGGTCAGCTATTTGGGGCATTGCAATTCATAAAACTGTCTACCAAAATGTAGGAGATTCATGACTTGCATTAATAAAGGGAAATCATGTTACCTTCTGGTTACCTTTGGGGGTGGGGGAGACATTTCATAAACCTAGAGATCATCTAGTACAACTCCCTAGTTTTACAGATGAGAAAACTGAGGCACAGAGTGATTAAATGATTTGCCCAAGGTCACACAAGAAGTAAATGGCAAGGCCAGGATTTAAACCCATGTCCTCTGACTCCAAAGCCAGTGAATTTTGCACCAAACTGGGTTTCTGGAATACACAAGGCTCAAAAGTAATTCAATGGGGGCAGCTAGGTGGCGCAGTGGATAGAGCACCGGCCCTGGAGTCAGGAGGACCTGAGTTCAAATCCGACCTCAGACACTTGACACTTACTAGCTCTGTGACCCTGGGCAAGTCACTTAACCCCAATTGCCTCACTAAAAAAAAAAAATTTTAAAAAAAAGTAATTCAATGTTTTTATAAAATCCCTTCTCCTACCATTACATAACAGTGTACCCTATGGCCTAGGCACCAGATCTCCCTCCCTACATTCCCTCCTACCTCCCCCACAAAAAAAAAGAATCTGGGTTCACATAGACCAAGTTCAATACTGGAGGCTCTAGGGACAGCTAGGTGGTGCAGTGGATAGACCACCAGCCCTGGAGTCAGGAGGACCTGAGTTCAAATCCGGCCACAGACACTTAACACTTACTGGCTGTGTGACCCTGGGCAAGTCACTTAACCCCAATTGCCTCACCCCCCAAAAAAAAAATACTGGAGGCTCTGAATTCATAATGTTCCCACTATGGAGAAAACCTAGAGGGAAATCTCTAAAATAAAGTTTACGTATGATTTGTGTCTAAGGTTTCCCCATAAATGAGTAACATGGTCCATCCCACAAAGATACTCACTATATAATAAGTAAATCAAGTATGACGCAGCTTTTCTTTCCTCCATCACAGAAACTTCATAAGATCTCACAGGTGCACATGAACAAAACAAGGAAACATAAAACACTCATAGAGCCATTACACCCATTATACTCCCCCTCGGAAGGAAAAGATGCTTTGTGCAACTGCTGTACAAACATAGCCCACTTACCTCAGACATTCAATGTAAATAGCTCCCATCAGTTATCAAGTAGTGTTGACAAGGTCCAGATTTCCTGGCCCCTCCTCCCAGAGAGTTAACCTTTCAGCTTTCCTGTTTTGAAGAACATCTCCTTCTGGGCATCAGGAGCCTGACTCTCAAAATCTGATCAGTCTTGAACTCAGGATTACCCAAAAGGTAACCACTAAGGCTGGAAACATCCATTCTCAGAATCATATTCTGACCTATGCTAAAAAAAAGGAAACAGAGAGAAGATAGAAGTCAGAACTTTTAAGCCCAAGAACTCCAGGCTTAGGCTTTCCTGGTCAACAGTACTTTTTTTTTTTTTGAGTGGGTCAATGAGGGTTAAGTGACTTGCCCAGGGTCACACAGCTAGTAAGTGTCAAGTATCTGAGGTCAGATTTGAACTCAGGATCTCCTGAATCCAGGGCCGGTGCTTTATCCACTGTGTCATCTAGCTGCCCCCTCTGGTCAACAGTAAACCATCCTTATGTGCTTCTTCTCCAGGCTGACTTTTTTCTGCAGCTATAGGGTTAAATAGAAAAAAATACTTTCCTTTCACTCTCAAGACTCTTATTTCACTACAGTCTGGAAGTCCAAGAAAGCCCACTACAAGCAAACAAGTAAAAGATGTGGAGGCTTTTCCCTGCTCACTCACTGAGGCTAGCTCCTCTAACAAGAGTCTATCACCAGGGGCAGCTAGGTGGCGCAGTGGATAGAGCACCAGCCCTGGAGTCAGGAGGACCTGAGTTCAAATCCGGTCTCAGACACTTAACATTTACTAGCTGTGTGACCCTGGGCAAGTCACTTAACCCCAATTGCCTCACTTTAAAATAAAAAAGAGTCTACTCTACTTCTCAGTCACCAATATCTTTGAGGTGACCCCTGCCACCAGGGACCAATCAGAAGAGTTTTCTGTATCTCCTGTTTCATATGGGCACATGTCTGTCTATGGGAGGTGAATTCTCACCACATTGACTAGAGGACTCACCAAAGTAATCAGAATTTCTGTTCGTTCTCATTAGAACAAGTTAACATGGAACTCTTCTTCCTCGTTCAGATCCTGTTTCCTAGTGCTCCTGTACATGTAGGTTATGAAGCAATGACCAAAATCCAAAATTACAAAGTAAAATAATTTGCCAAAGAATTGATGCTTTCATGGATGTAGATAGAGATTCTAGTGGGGTAGGTACAGGCATCCGAGGGGAAACTAGGTATTCTGAAAGCTGGAGGTCAGGAGGGAGGGAAGAAGGAAGGAAGGAAGGAAATGAGTAATTATTAAGTACCTCATGCACCAGGCACTGAGTTAATCATTTTATACTATTATCTCCTTTTTATTCTCATAACAACCCTAGGATGTAGGTATGATTATTATTCCTATTTTAAGGTTGACAAAACTTTAAGCAGAGATTTAAGTGACTTGACCAGGACCACACAGCTTCTAAGTGTCTGGGACCATATTTGAATCAGATCTCTGTGACTCTATCCAGTGTGTCACTTAACTTGCCTCTACAACAATGTAGGTCACTCAATAAATCAAGCTACAGAAGTTAGTTGTTCTGGGTTTGAAGCCACACAAACTGATTCAATTAGATAAAGGGTTTGCTTCATTTATTTAATTGAGTGGGTTTCTGTGGCTTCAAACCCAGAACTACTAACTTCTGTAGTTTGATTTTAAATTTCAATCAATTAGCATTTATCAAACTCTTACCATTTGCCAAGAACTGTGCTAACAGCCAGGATACAAAGAAAAGGATAAAGCCAAACCCGTATAACATTTGTTTCACTGTCTTTCACATTAAACATTTTATCACTAATTGTTTTTGCTACATTTTGCACAGATTAAGTCTAAAAAGACATATGAAGAACCTGAAATCCATTCACCATTATATAGGCAGAAAGTATAATATACAGAGTGTACACATGATCTAAATGCATAAATGTTATCTAAAATTAATAATTCATGTTCCTTTACCATGTGGCTCCAGCCTACCTCTCCAATCTTATTTCACATGACCCCCCTTCATATATCCTACCTCATTTGATCCTCACAACGGCTCTTGGAATAAATAGCACAAGCATTATCATCTCTACCTTGTTTAGGCCCAGGTAGGACCAGACGACTCCTAATATTCCTTCCAAATCTAAGTGATTCTGTTCCTTGGATAACAGACTTGCATTTCATTGTTCAGCCCATCCCTTTCCAGCTTGTAGGACCTAACTCTCTCCCACTTACAAAATTGGAGAAACACTTGCTGGTTGATAAGTTTGATGAGAATGGGGACTTGTTCTCCTCAGGAGACACTGCATCCCTGGCCATCCTCTCTAGTATGGCTTTCATCGCCCTAAAAAACTGGGCCAAGAGGTGGTACTTGCTTCTCACTTCCACCTCCAAAACTCCTTTGCCAATATCACTCAGCAACCTTTGAAGCTACTTTCAACTTCACTCAATCCATCATCATCAATCCAGATCCTGGTTGTCATCACCAGAGGGTTATTTCCCCTCTTTTCTCAAAGATCTAAGCACTTGTCTCACACAGTTCTCAACTCAACCTCTATCCTCATACTTAGAGACTACGACATATATGTCAGTGTTTCCTATCAAAATCCTGGGTTTCTAATTTATCGTCCTCCTAAGCTCCTATGATCTCTATCATCTATTTCTCCTGGCTATACACAGGAATGGTAATGTCTTTGACTCTTCCAAGTCCATTATCCAAAACCATGAAATTCCTTTCTCTGACCACAACTTCCTACCTATCCTCATTTCTCCTTCTGCTTCACCCTTCCTAAGCTTATGTTTTGTCTACACTGTGACTTTTAATCACTTCACCACTCTTAGTTCTCCCAGATTCTCACTGTTCATGAGGTTCATGATAAATGTGTTGTTATGTAATTTCTACTGGACCCTCACTGAAGCACAACAATCCTTTTTATCTTTCTCGATTGACTCTGTCATGCTCTCCTAAATAGCCTTTTCATCATCTCTGTCACCTGTTTCAAGTTTCCTCATTTCTCCAGTGCTGCACTCAAAAGCTCTATTCAACGTTCCTCATTATCTCACCCTTGCTTCAGTCTCTGATGATGAGGTAAGCCTTCTCGGCTAAAGCTAATACTACCATTAGAACTTCCACTTCATTTCATTTTATCTACTTTCTGCTTCTTGGAACTTGCCCCCTTTTCATTCTCTCTCTGTCTCTCTGTCTCTGTCTCTGTCTCTGTCTCCCCCCCCCCCTTCAATCTCTTCTTATCCATTGGCTTTTCCTCAGTAGCTAAAAATATGCTCAGGAGGTCTCCCTGATCCTTTAAAAGCTCCTTCATTTGACTTACCCATTTCCTCAAATTATCACTTTTATTTCTACAGTTTTCCAGACAAACTCCTAGAAAGAATTGTCCATACTCCTTGCCTCCATTTTCTAATCTCCCACTCACTTCTCAATCCCTTGTAATGTGGATTGTGAACCCACCCCTCAGTAGAAACTGAATTACCAACAATCTCTTAGCTGCTACAGAAAAGTAATTTTTTTTTAGTTCTCATCTTTCTCAATCTGTGCATCTTTTGACACTATTGACCACTGCTTCCTTCTGGACACTTTCTTCTCTCTTCTTTTCTGTGACACTGCTCTCTCAAATCATCTTTTAACTGTATGATCACTCCTTCTCAGACTATGTACTGTCTCATCATCCTCCTGCCCTCAAAGTGTGGGCACCCCCCCCTGTAACATTTGTAAATGTCTACATATGAAGTTGTTAATCCAAAAAAGAAAAAAGTACTCCCTCCTCTGGCCCCCACATTTGGAATGTGGGTGCTGCCAGTCAGGACAAGTTACAACTTTTCTTGTCACACCAGGCAATTCCTACTCTCCAGTTATCCCCCAAGACTCCCATCCCTGCAAAGGACTTTCTCTACACATATGTGAGGGGAGTGTGAAGGAAGAGTAAATGAGATCATGTGACCGGACAGTCCAGACTTACCCAAGTCAGCAAAATGGTGGCCATGACTCATTTGAACCCGAGGGGCAGAAGGAATACCCTGGATTCCATTTAGTTCTGCCCTTTGAGATGTTGATTCAAAAACAATCAATCAAAATCATAAGATTCCCTCTCAGTTTGGTTCTATAGCCTGGCACTTTTGGAGCATGGCTTAAACTTTGGTCATTTTTGGATTTTTTTTTTCCTTACAAAAGCCAAACACTCCTGTAGCCTCTGTTTGCAATTACAACACACATGAATAAAAATCTGTTAAAATAGGTCAGATTTTATCTGTAGAGAATGGGCTTTTAAAAGTACAACTTATGAAATCAAATAAACAACTTTTAAGAACAGAAAATTCTGGATTATAAATCATTTTTCTCAGACAGAAAGGGATTAGGGAAAAGAAAAAGTGGCTTCTAGGCTGCCTGGCTCTCAGCCAGGGGAAAGTTCACCTAGAATCTAACACTCCCTACCCATTGGTCATAGTTGACCTGTCTGGCCCAGTAGACAAAGACATTAGTCACCCCAGTTCTCTGCTCTCTCCCTCTCTACCTTGGCTTCTGCTGATACCATAGCCTTAGTTTAAAAATCCCATCTCGGAGCATTTATTCCCATGAGACTCCTTGAGTGTCTTTCAGGGTGGCTTTCATCTCCCTGGAACCTATATAGTCAGGTTCCATATTGAAAGCCTGATATACCCTAAGGTTCTGTCCTCTTCTCTAATTTCTATACTTTCTCCCTCTCCTGGGCCCTCATCAGTTCAATTATTTTCTCTTTATGCAGATGATTCTCAAATCTATATATTCTGCTTTAATTTCTTTCCTAAGGAGTTTAGATCCGGCCCCATCTTATCTGTTGCCTATGGGCCATCTTCACCTCAACATGACCAAAAAGATAACTCATATTTCCTAAAGCTGCCTCTGCTTGGACCTTCTCAGTTTCTTTTAATGGCATCACCATGTTTCCAGGATAAAATACAAAATTCTTGACCTGCTATTTAAAAACCATCTGGCTCTCACCTACTTTTCCAGTCTTACTTCTTATTACTCATCTTCACAGACTTTTCTCTTCTAGTCAAACTGGCTTGCTAGTTTGAGTAATGTGAGTCTGGCATATTAGCATGGTAACCCCAGCAACTTGCTAAAATGATGTAACTTAAAGACATGGAGAACACAAGAAAGAATCTTCATGGTATGAAGTGCCTTAGAGAGACGGGAACACAGATAGAAATTAAGTAACTGGTTCCAGTTAGCCTACCATGGAACTTTTTGGGCATCTTCAGAAGGGCCTAAGTCAACTTCAGTCTTATCTTCACTGCAATTGTGTTTGGAGGAGGGATAACTTCTTCACTCACAGTGAAGGCAGTGAGGCACATTCACAATGTGAATTGTGAATTCACAGTTCATAATGAGGCACTATTCTGTAAAGGGAAAGAAAAGGGAGTCTTTCCCCTCTTAATCCAAGAAATGGGGGCATCTTTAAATTGTTTGTTCATTCTTTTCTAAGCGCAGGAAGTAGAGTCTCGATCTGGACTGGGCCTGTAAGCTAATGGAAACCCAAGAGTCACAATCCTAGCTGGGTTTTGTGATCAGCATACCATGGATGCCTGGAAGATCAAACAGCAAAAAACAACCTTTGGGGGGGCGGCTAGGTGGCGCAGTGGATAAAGCACCGGCCCTGGATTCAGGAGTACCTGAGTTCAAATCCGGCCTCAGACACTTGACACTTACTAGCTGTGTGACCCTGGGCAAGTCACTTAACCCCCATTGCCCCGCAAAAAAAAAAAAAAAAAAACCAACAACCTTTGGGAATAACCTTTAGGACCTCAGCACAGTGGAAGGACTCATCCTGCAGCAATGCCACCTGTGGACATAGATGTGGTGGAGCCAAAGTTACAAAGGAATTGAGCTAAGTTTTGAGCCTAATATCTGAATAGATACTGAGACTGAAGTGGTATTGGGGGTGGTTATGCCCACAAAGTACTGGGGGGAAATGTTTGTACTTGGTTCTTGTTAGATGAAGGAAATATCTTTTTTTGTAAAAGCTACTCGGCATTAAGTGGTTAAATGGAACAGAGCATGATAATCACTGGCTCCCTAGCAACATAGCCAACGGAGACTTGAGCTTATGGCAGAGGAAAGAGATACCCACAAACCCCTCCTCATAACCTAGCATCTCAAGAGAAGAGATGTAATCTGTCTGGATCTGGAAGGGAGAGCTAGAGCACACAGCTATAGTTGTACATGATAGTCTATCTTCCACCTTCATGCCTGTGCACAAGTAAGTCCTCATGCACTGTCTCCTCAGCTCCACCTCATGGAATCTCCAGTTTATTTCTTTTTCTTTTTTGTTTTTTTGTTTTTTTTTTAGTGAGGCAATTGGGGTTAAGTGACTTGCCCAGGGTCACACAGCTGGTAAAGTGTTAAGTGTCTGAGGCTGGATTTGAACTCAGGTACTCCTGACTCCAGGGCCAGTGCTCTATCCACTGCGCCACCTAGCTGCCCCTCCAGTTTATTTCAAGGCATAACTCAGATATAAAAACCTTTTGCTAATTGTTCCACACTCTCCCAGCCCCAACTTTCTCCTCTCAAAATTATTTCATATTACTTTGTTTTTGTTGTTGTTGTTGTTGTTGTCCAGTCGTTTTCAATCATATTTTACTGTGACTTCATTTGGGATTTTCTTGGCAAAGAGACTGGAGTGGTTTGCCATTTCCTTCTCAAACTCATTTTACATATGGAGAAACTGAGGCAAACAGGGCAGGTTAAATAACTTGCCCAGGGTCACACAGCTAGTATGTGTCTGAGGTCAAATTTTAACTCAGGAAGATGAGTCTTCCTGACTCCAGGCCTGGCACTCTGCACTTGTGCCACCTAGCTGCCCCATTAATTACTTTTGCACACACTTGTATTCTACCATCCCCCAACTCCCAGGATAAGTTTCTCGAGGGCAGGATAGATTTAGTTCAGTCTTTGTCTTCCCAGGGCCTAACACTGTGTTCTGCACATAGTAAATGCTTTATAAATGTTTATTAGATTGAATTGAAACTAATTCTGTTCAGCCATATCACATGAACAAATCATTAGAAATCAGACCCCTTGTGTTTTATGGGTCTGGAGAGTGCAGCAGCACTAAGAGGCATCAAATCTTTCCACAAATCCAGTCCTGCTACCATTCACTTAGTTCTGAGATATTCCCTCAGAGAAATCAAACTCTAGTCCTGAAAGTGACCTTTGTAAACCTATCTTAATAAATTCTTTTGTCAAATAGGGCAGTATTATCCAATGGATTAAGCATAGGGACTGGAAATATGAATTTCTCCTTTCTAATCCTGCTCTCCTAGTGACGAATGATTTCACCCAAACCACAACTTCCTTGTGGTTGCTTCCTTGTTTGCAAAAGAGAATCATTAATGCATTGTGTGTAAGTACTAGAAGAACCCTAAAAGCTCATCTAGTTCACCCTTTCTCCTCTTCCCCCCCAAACCTTATTTTTCAGATGAGGAAATGGAAGCCCAGAGAGATTAGATGATTTGCTAGTTCATAGGAGAGCCAAGACTTGAACCTAGGTTTTTGTGATTCTCAGGCCAACGCTTGTTCTACTCTACCACAGTACTTTCTGCTGTATTTATTAAGTAGAATGAGCTCACTTAGCTATATAAAGAATTACTAGATAAAATAACTCACTATTTAAGTCAGTCTTATGGGTAAATTTGTTAAATTATGTCAGTTTATGGGCATTTATACCAGCCTACAGCATTTTTTCCCAATTTGAAATAATCCCTGTCCTCAAGAAGCTTACATTCTATTGGGGGGAACAACATATACATCAAAATTAAATACAAAATACATACTTTCCAAGAGAGGGCACTAGCAACTGAGGGGATATAGATGGCCTTCCCTTAGGACATGGTACTCCAGCTAAGCTTTGAAAGAGAGAAGAAAGGGAGGGCATACTAGGCATGGGAGGCAGCCTGGGCAGAGATACAGACACAAGAAATAATGCCATGTATAGGGAATGATAAGCAGGCTAGTTCGGTTGATGGTTTGTTGTTTTGTTTTGTTAAGTAAAATTCTTGCTTATCTCCTGCCTTTCTAATTTTTTAGTTTTGGCCTTTATTTTCCCTTTTGACCTTTATAGTTTATAAAATACTTTCATAATGCTTCCTTTGATCTCTACAACAAACTTGTGAAGTACCAGGTCCTATTCCATTTTATAGATAAAGAAACTGAAATGAAAGAGGTCAGACTTGCCAAGTGCCACATAACTAGTAAATTTTAAAGCAAGCATTTGAACCCAGGTGTTCTGACTCTATGTCCTCTACTTTTTCAGAATCCTTGATTGAAATGGGCTTCTGTAGCTACTGCCCTAGTGTATTTTTCCTTCCTTCCTTCCTTCCTTCCTTCCTTCCTTCCTTCCTTCCTTCCTTCCTTCCCCAAGGCACACAGAGATACCAGCCAATTAAGAGGGGGCAGTGATGAGTTTTTTCCTGGATATCAATGTCAGCTGGTAGCAAAGTAGACAGAACACTGGTACTGGAGGCTGGAGGACCTGAGGATTTCTGGCCTCCAATGCTTACTAGCTATGTGATTCTGGGCAAGTCACTTATCCTCTGTCTGCCTTATTTTACTCAACTATAAAATGGGGATAATAAGAGCACCTACCTCATAGGTTGTTGTGAGGATCAAATGAGATAATATTTGTAAAGAACTTGCCACATTTCCAAGTACAAAGCTTAATAAATTTTTGTTCCCTTTCTCTTTTCCCTCTCTCCTACTCCCAGCAATGGGCTATATATCATTTATCCAAGGAACAGTCTTGCTATATTAAAAGAAGCTCATCATCAGAGAATTGATTCCTGTTTGATTAAGTTTTTTGTCAGCAACTTGTTAAATCATTTACTAAGGACTGGAGGTGATTCAGTCTGCACAAATGGGGGAAGCACCAATGAAATTATGAATCTTCAGTCAGAAAGTCTGAGGCCAAGTTCAAAGTAGAATCTGAGAGAGACTAGACTCAGAATGACAAAGAGCAGATGTAAGATGAGAGCTTGAAACCGAATCTGTGTCTCTGATCGGACAAGACTCAGTTGCACACCCAGGAGAAACCCAAAATTATTAATATGGACAAAATGAAGACCCAGAAAACATTGCAAGATTTGGAGGCTTTGAGTCAAAAACTTTTGCTGTGGTTCTGCGTTGTCATTTGTTTGTTCCTTTTCAATGCATATACATGCATTTACTTGCCTGAGCTCCTAGGCATAGGGGATAGAGACATTATTCTTCAGTCAGTAAATGAACATTTACTAAGTGTCCACTCTGTGCTAGACACTTTGCTGAGTGCTAGGGATACAAATAAAGGTAGAAGATGATTTCTGCCCTTGAGGAGCTCACACTCAAATGGGGGAGACAAACAGCTATGTACAAATAAGTTATATATAGGATAGACTAGAAAATCATTCATTCATATATCCCCCATCTACCTAATGCAAAATACTGTACTCTGCATTATAACACACAGTCCATTGCTGGGGGGGGGAGAGGAAGGAGGGAAACAGTTATTAAGCATTGTGCCTGGAAATGAGTTAAATGCCTTATACATAGGAGTAGGTAAAAGAGAAAAAGAAGACTTGGACCTTGCCCTCAAAGAGTTTAAAATCTAGCAAAGGAATCACATCCTAGAGATGAAATAGAACATGTCCCTGAGTCTGCAAACCTGCAAATTCGAACAGAGAGCTACATCCAGCCTTGCCATGTGCACGGATGTTGCCACATCAGCAGAACTTGTACCATGAGACAAACACTGAGGTTAAAAGAATATGCTGCATTGTGGTTTTTCTTTCTTTCTTTTTTTTAAATTATAATGTGGGTGTGTGTACAATGTGAGCGAATTCTGCTCACGAAAGCATGAGCTCAGCCATGTCCTGTGCCTGTTTAATAAAAGAGGTTAGGTAGAAAGCACTGTAGTAGCAGGACTGAGTTATTTGAAAACCAGCGTCTTTTAAATGAAATAGAAAGCTACCGGCCAGAACTTTGTGGACATCAAAGATCCCTTGAAGCTCTTTCCAAGGCTCACAATGATATATCTTTCAGCATATCATTTTATTTAGGACCCCTTTTCAATGATAGACTGATAAAACAGTAGATTCCTTAGGTGTTCTGAACTTAATTTTGAAACCAGGCAAACTAAGGGGCAAAGATGTGGGGGGAGGGAAGGCAAGGAAAAGGGGACAGGAGAAGGGGGGGGGTCTAACCACTAGTTCAAGGGCAATGTGTGGGGCTTAATTGCATATGACTCAATAATTCTGATTCACCTAGGTCTGTTTACACAAGCCTGGTAGTATCTGAGAGCTGGAAATCCCTGGCACATGGACTCTTTTGATTGAATCAGAGACCCCAGCTTGGCAAGGAAGTGAGAAACCAGCCTCTTCTAGCCCTAACTCTCACCTTCATTTCACAGATGAGGAAAGTGAGGCTTTGTTAACTTGTTTAAAAAAAATCAACAGCTATTTAAGAGATGCCAGGTCGTTTTACTCTTGGCCTGGTTCTCCTTCTGATATCCTATTTGACAATTGATGATGAAGTCAGTCCCACTGCACACTTAGTCTAGACTTAAGTCTTTGGCTAGAAAGAGCAAAAAAAGGGTAATACCTAGAGGCAGCTAGGTGGCACGGTGAAATAAAATAAAATGAATAATTTATAAATTAATAAAAATTAATAACTTCAACAAGCATTTAAGTGTCTGCTGAGTACAAGGAATATACTAGATGCTGGGACTACAAAGGCAAAGGAGGAATAGCCCCTGTTGTCCACAAACATATTCTACTTTAGCAGACTGTAGGAAAGAAGTTAAGTAACTTGCCCAAGGTCAGTCAGACAGCTAGCAAGTATCTGAGTCCAGATTTGAACACAGGTCTCTCTGACTATCGGTCCAGTGTTCTATCCACTGTACAACCTAAATGCCTCCAAGTATTAAGGGTTAAGTGGTTTGAGTTCTGGAAATGACCAGTGTTTTCATAACCCAGTGCTTAGAACAGTGCCTGGAATAAATGTTTAGTGGTTGGCTATTGATGCATAGCTGAAAAATGCTGTAATTTAAATGTTAAAATTGGTAACATGTGAAAAATTCTGGTAAAATACATCTAAACTGCACAAAGTAAATTGAGAATATAGAAATTTAATAGGCCCAATCACAATGCTGCTGAGAGAACAGGCTTACTGATATCAAGATCATAATTTTATGCTTTAGTGCAATCAACGTGATAAGCTTTTAGGGAGAGGTGTTTTTGTTTGGAATTTGTAAGAGCATCTCTCTATGAAGGGTATGGATTCATTCCCTTGGCACTTCCCCCCAAGATTAAGCACCTACTCTGTGCCAAGCACTGTGCTGTGGTGGATGGTTATGAGTTTCTAGTGAGATAGTTTCTGGCCTTATCTTGGAGAAGCAGTGGCATGACCTCTTAACCTAGAACATGGTAACTGTTGGAGACAGGAACCACATTATGCAAATGAAGAGTTCCAGAAGCAATCATGCATGTGACCCCTGAAGCTTGAGTAGTGGCAAGAACTAAAAGCCGCAATATGAAGAAAAAGAAAGCTAGACTTGACATTCTGTCTAACAGTTACAAGTGTGTTCTCCTTTATATGCGAGTCCAATCCACAGGGTGGCAGTATGGTTCTGGGGAATTCCATACCTCTCCATAGAAAGGGCACCCCAGAAAATATAAGGGGAAGGAGTTGTTCCACCGGCAACCCCTAATTTGTTTACTTTCCAAGGAAACTACACACCCCCAGGGTAGATGGAGGATTTTAGGACGTTGTGGAAAATGAGACTCACTAAAGTGGAAGGAGAATTACATTCATTGTTTATGTGTTTTACTAAATTGTGAATCTTTTTAAGTGTTTTTCTTTTACATTTTCTATGAAGGTGAAATAAATGCTGTCATACTCAATATAGACAGATAGATATCAATATGTAGAGAGATATTAATATTGATATAAATATCTATCCATCCAGATAGATAAACATACATTGTTATCTTGGATGCTTGTATGGGATCTGGCAGACCCCTTTATCTGCATCAGTGGAGGCCCAGACGTGAGATGCATTTGGAGATTTTCCCAGAGTAACATCTGGGTGGAGTGCCCAATGAGAAACTTCAAAGAACAGAAATAAAAGATATCATCAGGGAAATGTCTGATAGGAATATAAGATAAACTAATCATATGCCAAGAATAAGAGATGATAGGTGGACAGCCAGAGTGCTCCAAAGGTATCCTAGAGATGTCAGGAAAAAGTGAAGGTTTTCAGCATGTTGGTTAAGCTCCCTATGGCAAATAAACAGAAAGAAGGATGGCTAGCCATCAATATGTAGAGATTTGTACCAGTGGAAGGAGGACCTAAATTGAAGAGAACATATATCCGTTTGAGTATTTAAGAATAAACTCGGGGTAGCTAGGTGGCACAGTAGATAAAGCACTGGCCCTGGATTCAGGAGGACCTGAGTTCAAGTCCAGCCTCAGACACTTGACACTTACTAGCTGTGTGACCTTGGACAAGTCACTTAAGCCTTATTGTCCTGCAAAAAAAAAAAAAGAATAAACTCTAAGAGAGTATGTAATATACCAAAGAGTTATGAGTATAAACCAGTCCCAGATCATATATAACCAGAACTTAGGAACTGTCGGCAATGGATTCACATTGCCTTAGGTAAAAACTGGTTTTTCTTAGCCTTCCTACACCAATTTCAACCTTACCATCTATAAAACCATGGGTAAGTCATTTAACCTTTCTGAGCTGCTGACTCTATTCCATTCTGATTTCCATGCCAGTCTTTGGCACAGGTTTTCCCTCTTCCTACTTTCTTTCCTTGCTTCTACTTCTCGGAAACTTTAGTTTCTTTCAAGGCTTAGCTTAAGTGCCACTTCCTTCACCCTTCATTTATTCCCTCTGTTGTTAAGACCTGCCCCTTAGCCCCTGTACTAATTTTGTACTTATTTTGTATATAGCCTCTATTTATTTATATGTGAGCACATTTTGCTTTTGTATTTGTATCACCAGTACCTAGGACAAAGCCTGGTACCCAATAAAGGCTTCTTGACTGATTGAGCCTTAGTTTCTGCCTATGTAAAATGGGAATGATACTATCTGAACTACCCATTTTGCAGGGTTACTGTGACAAAAATACTGTAAGCTTTCAAATGTTCGATGAATATGAGCTATTATTCTGGGTACTGCAATTCTTAAAACAAAATATATAAAAAAAGATTTGCAGCCATTTTATAATATCAATAGAAATAAAAATTAAATCTATTTAGAAAATCTATTCCAACTCTACTATAGCATTTGTTCATAAAAGCTAAGCAAGCTTCAGCAGTCTCCAGGATATACTAAAGTGTACCCACAGACATGAAGTTAAGGGCTGGAATGCTAAAGGGTGGAAAATAAGCTTCTGTCTGGCAGATTTAAAATATTGCTCTCATTCACTGTGTCCTATATTGGGTGCTGCAACAAAACATTCTTCACTCACAAATTAAGTTTATCTTTGCACTCATCTAGAGAGAAATAAAAGCCTCATTAACAAGAGCAAACGTTAAAATATTGAAGGGTGAACTTCATGTACTGGAGTCTGCTTGTCTAATCATTTCTTTTCTATGCAGTGACAAAATGGCCTCCTCTTGACAAAGGCCAAGCATTTTTCTGGATTCATACAGCTATGTCTTGAATTCCAGCAAAATTGACTGCAAAGTCAATTGTCTATGAAGTAACACTGTTTTGCTTATTAAATTCCATTATAAGATATAGAGATAATAATGGTAGCATTTATACAGTGCTAACCATGTGGCAGACACTGTGCTAAACACTTTTAAAAACATTATGTCAGGGCAGCTAGATGGCGCAGTGGTTAAAGCACTGGCCCTGGATTCAGGAGGACCTGAGTTCAAATCCGGTTTCAGACACTTGACACTTACTAGCTGTGTGACCCTGGACAAGTCACTTAACCCCCATTGCCTGCCCCCCCCAAAAAATTATGTCATTTGATCCTCACAATAATCCTGTGAGGTAGGTGCTATTATTATCATTCCCATTTTACACATGAGGAAACTGAGGCAAACAGGTAAATTGACTTGCCCAGGGACACACAGCTTTTAAGTGACTGGAGCCATATTTGAATCCAGGTCTTCCCGACTCTAGGCTCAGCCCTCTCTCCACTGTGCTACCCAGATACCATGTGGTGCCCCTAAAGGGAGAGGAAGACATTATAGACTAAGTCAAAAATTACGAGTGCAAGGAAAAATTTAAGATGGTAACAGCCCAGGACCAGAAATGTTTCTTCATCCTTCTCCACATCATGTTTAGGAACTTCCTAACTCCACAAATGGGGCTCTTGGAATTAAGTGCCCCTCCTCTTTTCACTGGTCTATTTACCAAGTCAAGTGAATCTGTATGCTCCCCCTTCACTGTTATAGCACAGGAAGCCTTCTAGTTTAAAAGTACTTTAAATCAGAGGCATCAAGTTCAAATAAAATTAAAGCATTATATTACCAAATCAAATTAATTCAAATTAAACTAGAGCATTATATTGCCAACCTGTGTGAGATTCCACAAAGCTACTTTGGCTAAAGTGATCGATACCTGCATGTATTCCCAAACAAGGTTGTTATCACTAAAATCCTTCAAGACTTTCAACATTTATGTGACTAGTGACCAGAGCTAGCTGAGTGGGTGGAAATGACCCATGCTAAGAGGTCAAAGGGAAAACAAGGCAGCTATTGTCTTAGTAGTTTCACTGGAGCTGAAGAGATTAGGCTTAGGGGTTTGAGCTATCTTGTGACCTACTTCTAAGGTGTTCTTAAAAGAAGAAATAACCTTCAAGGGCCCCTAAGAGCTGAGCCAGAATTGTGTAGGTTTGGTACTCAACGTGCCATGTTAGGATTTCTAAACCATTTACCTATTTTATCAGAAAAGCAAAAAATCATGTCCTATGTTAGAATCAGTTTTTCCCTCTCCCTCAGGTTCTATGTATATATTACTAAATAATCTCTGTTGTGAACTAACACAATTTTTAGTATGTTTCTTAATGTCCCATAACATTATGTCTTGTATTATAATTATGTGTGTATATTGCTTATACTCTCTACTTGTCTGGGAGCTCTGTAAAGGCCAGGACTATGTCTTTGTATCCAATATTGCCTAACATAGTAAACACAGTTTGCACTGGACAATGGACAATGGACACATTTTAAGTTAATAAATGTTTGTTTCAAAAACAACATGTACAGTTTAACAAATATGAAGAATTTGGAGAAACATGGGAAGACTCATGAACTAATACACATCAAAATAAGCATATCTAGAAGAATAGTTTACATGATGACCATAGTAAGGCAAAGGAAAACAATGCAGTGTAATCAGAGGTCTGACTATAAAGTATGTCTCCTGCCCTTTTTGGCGGGGGCGGGGGAGGGGGGATGCAGGGCAATGAGGGTTAAGTGACTTGCCCAAGGTCACACAGCTAGTACATGTCAAGAGTCTGAGGTCGAATTTGAACTCAGGTCCTCCTGAATCCAGGGCCGGTGCTCTATCTACTGCGCCACCTAGCTGCCCTCTCCTGCCTTTTAATATAAAGGTGGTATAATATAGATGTGGAAGATGGCATACATTGACAGACAGACATGGCCAACATGTTGATTCCCTTTGCTTCACTATATTTCTTTGTTTCAAAAGAGGATTCTCTTTGTGGAGGGAAAGAGTGAGACACTGATGAAAAGTGACAGTGATGTGAAGAAACAAAAAGAGCATCTACCAATCAAATAACCAACAAGTATTTTTATTTTTTTTGTCAATTAGTCCTGTCTGATTCTTTGTGACCCCACTTGGGATTTTCTTGGCAAAGATACTGTCCTCCATGTCCGCCATTTCTTTCTCCAGCTTATTTTTTACACATGAGGAAACTGAGGCAATAAGGTTAAATGAATTGCTCAGGGTCGCACAGCTAGTGTCTGAGGCTGAATTTGAACCTGGGTCCTCCTGACTCCAGGACTGGCACTCTATCCATTGCACCGCCTAGCTGCCCAAGCATTTATTAATTATCTACCATGTGACAGGCATTGTGTTAGGTGATAGATATTGCTGAAGTTTTGAATGCATGGCAAATGGTCACAGGATCATAGATTGAAAATTGAAAGGGAACTTAGAGATGATGAAGTTCATTTCCTTAGTTTTCCAGGTGAGGCCCAGATAAGTTGTCTTGCCCAAGGTCACAAAACAACTGTCAGTACTGGTATTTAAATACAGATCCCTGGATTTCAAATGCAGTTCTTTCTACCATGTCATCCTGAAGTGTAAGTTTTAGAAAGCCTGACTAAATCAGGAACTTTAGTTAAAGAAAGCATTTGGCACCTCACCAACTATCCCGGAGGAAACACTGGCCACAAAGGAAGATTCACTTCTTTTTTTGTTTTTGGGGGGGGGGGTTTTGTCTGTTTTGTTTTGTTTTTTGTGGGGCAATGAGGGTTAACTGACTTGCCCAGGGTCACACAGCTACTAAGTGTCAAGTGTCTGAGGCTGGATTTGAACTCAGGTCCTCCTGAATCCAGGGCCAGTGCCACCTAGCTGTCCCTGGAAGATTCACTTTTAAGAAATCAGTCCCGGGGCAGCTAGGTGGCACAGTGGATAGAGCACTGGCTTTGGACTCAGGAGGACCTGAGTTCAAATCTGAAATCAGACACTTAACACTTACTAGTTGTGTGACCCTGGGCAAGTCACTTAACCCCAATTGCCTCACCAAAAAAAAAAAAAAGAAAGAAAGAAAGAAAGAAATCAGTCCCAAATCTCACAAGTAAGAATCTTTTCTCCATTCCCAAGTAAGCCAGTTTTGTGCTAAATGATGTTCTTTGTTAGGAAAAGTGCAAACGGACAACAAATTGCTGATACATCAGCTTATTCTATTCTGACCATTAAAGACAACGATGCAAGCCTAGGAACTGATTTAATATTATATTGGCCCACATGTTCCAGTTCTTTTCCTTGGTTGTCTTGTGATAAAATGACAACTACAACGCCACACCACTTCACAAATGTGTTTTGTTTTTCTGGGAAATGCTAAGGAAATAATAAGTTTATTAAAGCTAGTCTGTAACCATAACAAAGGCATATGATGTTTAGGCCAGATAAATATTTACAAACAAATGCCACCTGCTAAACCAGACTCTTTCAATGACAATAAACAGATGCTGTCCCTATTGCTCTTCATGAGTTTTCAACATTTTAGGATGGCATGAAACTGGCTATGGCTGTGACAGCAGATCTGAAACCCCTAAATCAAGATTAGAATTTCTTGAAAGCACAGCCCCTTAAGACATCATAATTAAATGTGCTCATTGTACGATCCCTTTTCTAGCCTTAGCATATATAATAAATGCTTAATAAATGCTTGTTGACTGACTGAACATGTTATTTGAGAAGGAGGTAGGCAATGAGGTCATTTCACTTTCCTCCCACTAATATATTAGCATGAACTAGGTTATGAGACTGGTGAATATTGTTCACCATGGCTCATTGGCCTCTTCTTTAATAATCCATATTCATTGCTTCTTTGGGGCTCTTAAACTACACAGCCTAATTATGACTCTTGATCTGGCACATGCTGTAACCAAAGATAACGCAATTTCCCTCATGTATGATGTCACAGAATGACATCTTGTGCATTATCCCAAAGTCAACTACTAACACAAAATGCATCTTGATCATTTTGTGCTTTGGTATTTATTGCTCTCCTGAAGTCCAGGTTCTTGTGAAGGAAAGGGATATATTATCTCCTCTTTGGTTCATTTAGCTATCCTGTTATCTATCTGAAGGGAAAAGAATGACTTCTTTTTTTTTCCACAAGTCCTAAATTTTTCAGGTCTCAGGATCATGGGCTGCTCTGCTTTGGATGACTTAAGTCATTCAGGGGTTGCCTGAAACAGCACTCTTAGAAGGCAGAGACAGAATCAGGCCATGTCCTCCATGAGAATCACAGTGGGGTTCCCAAGAGCTACAAGAAGAGCATATTAGGTTACCTAAATAATGAAAACTTTTTTTTTTGTTTTGTTATCTAAAAGACCTTGAAGAAAAAAGTTTTGAAGCTGTAGACAATTCTAATATGTTCTTAGCTAATAGTTTAATTTTGACAAGATAAATAAACAATAGACAGAAACTGAGACATTGTTTTTATATTATCGAGATGCACCAGGGTGATTTGCCATTAAGTTCTATAAGAGAACATAATGTATCTGCATAGCATATGAAAATTTAGCAATACATTAAGATCTTGAGCAAACCACTTAACGTCTCTATTTAGACCTCAGGTTTCTTTTTCATGTTTAAATGTAGTATGATCTTTAAGATCCACTGTAATTTTCAAATTATATAATTCCAAAGCATGTTCCACTTGTAGCTATGCAAAAAAAAAAAGTGACTTCCTATCCAACCCCACTTACTCCAAAGTATACTCAGAAATTCTCTTCCAATTGTGAATGACTTGACTATTCACAGTACAAGGATCCCGGACAATCCCAAAGGACTATTGATGAAACATACTATCCACCTCCAAAGAAAGAACTGAGATTGATGATGAAGCATGCTATTTTTCATTTTCTTTCATTTTTTTTCTTTTAATCAAGTTCTCTTGCACAAAATGACAAATATGGTAATATTTTACATAATCATACATGTATAACCCATATCTGATTGTTTGCCACCTCAGGGAGGGGGATGGGGAGAGAGAGAAAGAGGGATAAAAATTGGAACCCCAAACTATAAACAAAAATGTTTATTATTAAACAAAAAATACAAAGGGGGAAAAAAATAAATTCTCTTCCTTCCTCATCCTCACTTACCATATTGTCGAATCTCCCCATGGGGCCTGAAAATAATACCATCATCAACAACATTTAATGAACCCCTACTGCATACAGGCCATTGGCTTTACAAGTCACTCCTTTCAGAAAGGTAACAAAGGGAGAGACACATTTTCAAATGGAACTTGTTATACTGCTCTCTCACCTGGCTACATTCCTCTGGACTTCTCATCATGCTCCTACCAAACTTTTCAATTGGAAAAATCATATTAGCCCTGGAACTCACACCTTAGAAGTACCCATCTCCTCTGCCCCTGGGTCCCTCCCTCTAATTGGAGGGTGGAGGGCTCAGAACTTCTATTTATTTATTTTTTTTGTTTTTGTTTTTGTTGGGCAATGAGGGTTAAGTGACTTGCCCAGGGTCACACAGCTAGTAAGTGTCAAGTGCCTGAGGCCGGATTTGAACTCAGGTCCTCCTGAATCCAGGGCCGGTGCTTTACCACTGCGCCATCTAGCTGCTCCCCAGAACCTCTATTTAAGGAGGACACCCAGGTCAGCCATCTCTTCATTTCCCACCAAACTCCATCATGCTCCAACCACCAAACTACGTTCCCTCTTTCTCCTTCCCACCTCCTTTTCAGTTTTCTTTTATATTAGAATGTAAGCTCCTTAAGGGCAGGAGTTGTCTTTTCTTGGGGGGAGGGGAATTATTTGAATTTCTAGCCTTAATACAGAGCCTAGCATATAAAGTAAATGCTTAATAAATACCTGTTGACTGACTGGCTGACTGAACATGTTATTTGAAATGGAGGAAGATGATGAGGTCATTCCATTTCTCCCTCTAATTCATTAGCACAAATGAAACTATGAGACTGGTGAATAGTGTTACCTGGCTCTTTCACTTAATAATCATATTCATCACTTCTTTGGGGCTCTTACTTCAAAGTTTGTATCCTTACCCCAATAACTACCTTAATCTATGTATATAGTTTGAAATATATAAGTAGATATACTTTGCTTTATGTAACAATTCAGTTATTGAAAGGTATTAGATAAATTTTAAAAATTCAAACCAAATAATATTTTTAATGTAGTAAGAATATGGCTGTATCTTTCAACCAGTTGTATAGCTGAGAAGATGTGTTTAATGAAAATTGTACATGAAAGCCCATCCATTCCCCACTTATGCTTTCATTAAGAATACCCTCCAAATGTGCTAAGATTATTCTTACAAAATAATACAAATATGAAAAATTAGACATGTGAATTGGTAGTTGCAGATGTGGTAGGGGCTATAGGTGGCATAGTGGATAGAGTGACAGGCCTGAAGTCAGGAAGACTCATCTTCCTGAGTTAAAATTTAGCCTCAGACACTTACTAGTTGTGTGACCCTGGGCATGTAACTTAACCCTGTTTGCCTCAGTTTCCTCATCTGTAAAATGAGCTGGTGAAGGAAATGGCAAACCACTCCAGTATCTTCTCCAAGAAAGTTCAAATGGGGTCATGAAAAGTTGGACACAACTGAAAAACAACTAAACAGATACCTCTCAGATACCTTTTTTTTCCTTTTCTTTTTTGGTAAAAGTACTAAACTTGATCTTTTCAATTCTTTTATAATCTTCTCCTTTTTGAGATACCTTGAAAATAGATCCTTCAATGCCTTTAAAACTGTATCACTTTGAAGTGGAGCCAAGATGGTAGAGTAGCAGGAATAATTACAGTGAACTTCCCCACCAAAAATAAACTCCTCAAAATCTAAAACAACATGTCGGATGAAATATTGATGGGGAATCCAAGAAAATGTTACAATGGGTCATTTTTCCAGGCCAGGCTGGCTTAGGGAGATGAGAAGAGAGTTGTGTAGATACTGGGGACAAGGTCTGGCCAGGGATAGCTGCCTGAGCATTTCAGTGTCCAGGGACAGCAAGTGCATTAGACTGGATAGGTCCCAGACCATACTAAGACCATACTAAGGATCTGCAATGGGAACAAGTGCCCAGTGGCAATTTTGTTGCCCACTACTCAGTGCTAGGTCACAGACCTGGGGCTAACTGAGAATGGAACTTGTGTCCAGGGGTGGTATTCCAAAGGAAGGAGCAGTAGCAGGACCTAGGAAGTATACTGAGAGAGGGAGCAGAACTGGGTCTCAGTTCCAGCTTCTAGTCCACTCCACAACCTGATGAGGAATACACAATGCAAAAATTCTGGACCAAGGGAGAGCCTGAAGTTCTGCAGAGTTCCCAGCTGGACTGGTAGTGGTTGAGACCAGCAGCAGTGTACTGTTGTTCAAACCTAAATTTTAGATAGGCTAGATGAATGAGAAAAAAATAATAATAAATCCTACCATTAAAAATCTATTATGATGACAGGGATACTGAAAACATAAATCCAGAAGAAAATTACTCCAAAATATCCACAAGCAAAGCCTCAAAAAAAAAAAAAAGGCAACTTAGACACAAACTCAACTAGAATTTGTGAAAGAGGTGAAGCAAAAATTTTTTGTTTTAATAAACATTTTTATTTAAAGTTTTGAGTTCCAAATTCTATCCCTTCCTACCGTCTCCTGTCCCTGAGGCAGTAAGCAATTACATATATATGTATATATACACGTATATGCAATTACGTAAAATATTATATTAGTCATTTTGTAAAAGAAAACTCCAATAAAAGAAAAAAATGAAAAAAAGAAAGTGAAAAATAGCACGCTTCAGTCTGTGTTCAGTCAATATCAGTTCTTTCTTTGGAGTTGGTTAGTAGGCTTCATCATTAGTCCCTTGGGATTGTCTTGGATCATTGTATTGCTCAGAATAGTTAGGTCATTCACAATTCTTCATCAAACAATACTGCTGTCACTATGCACAAAATTCTCCTGGTTCTGCTCATTTCACTATAAGTCATATAAGTTCATATAAGTCTAACCAGGCCTTTCTGAAAGTATCATGCTTGAAATTTATTACAGCACAATAATATTCCATTACAATCATATATGACAGGGTATCCACTACCCTAGGTGGCGCAGTGGATAAAGCACCAGCCTTGGATTCAGGAGTACCTGAGTTCAAATCTGGCCTCAGACACTTGACACTTACTAGCTGTGTGACCCTGGGCAAGTCACTTAACCCTCATTGCCCTACCAAAAAAAAATCGTATATGACAGCTTGTTTAGTCATTCCCCAATTGATGGGCATCCCTTTGGTTTCCGATTCTTAGCTACCACAAAAAGAGCTGCTATAAATATTTTTGTACAAATAGATCTTTTTATCTTTTTTGGGCTGTCTTTGGGATATATACCTAGCAGTGATATTGCTAGATCAAAGGGTATGCACAGGTATCACCTTTGGACATAGTTCTAAATTGTGAAGCAAGAATTTTTAAAAGAGCTCTTGAGTAATTTTTATAAATGAAATGAGAATACTTGAGGGGAAAATGGAAAAGAAATGAGAGCTATGGAAGAATAGGAAAGGGATCTTTTAACAACTTGACACAAAAGGCACAAAACTTTGCCCAAGCAACAACCTCCCTGGAAATTAAAATGGAACAAATAGAAGACAATGACTCCATGAGACAATGAGAAATATTAAAAGACAAAAGACAAACAATAAAAGAAAATGTAAGGTAGCTCATTAGAAAAACAACTGACCAAGAAAACAAATCAAGGAGAATAAGAACCTTAAGAATCATTGGAGGGGCAGCTAGGTGGCGCAGTGGATAGAGCACTGGCCCTGGAATCAGGAGTACCTGAGTTCAAATCCGGCCTCAGACACTTAACACTTACTAGCTGTGTGACCCTGGGCAAGTCGCTTAACCCCAATTGCCTCACTAAAAAAACAAAAATCATTGGAGGGACAGCTAGGTGGCACAGTGCATAGAGCACTGGCCCTGGATTCAGGAGAACCTGAGTTCAAATGCGGCCTCAGACACTCGACATTTACTAGCTGTGAGACCCTGGGCAAGTCACTTAACCCTCATTGCCCTGCAAAAAAAAGAAAGAAAGAAAGAAAGAAAGAAAAGAAAAGAAAAGAAAAGAATAATTGGAGTACCTGAATGCCATGACAAAAGAAGAGCCTCAACATTCTATTTCAAGAAATCCTTTAAGAAAACTGTACAGATACCTTAGAACTAGAGAGCAAAGTATAAATAGAAAGAATCTGCTCATTATTTCCTGGGAAAAAACAAAGCAAAACAAAATGAAAACACCCAGAGACATCATAGCCAAAATCCAGAGCTTCCAGGTCAAAGAAAAAATACTACACACAGCTGGAAAGAAAGAATCTAAGTATTGAGGAGCCACAGTCTGGATCTAGTACGTAGCAATGCATTTAGCATACTCTCAGCCAATTAGTCACCCCTCCCTCCACATATGCAGCACAAATCAGAAAGAATGTAGTAAAGGGCCCCCAGGCTTAATTAGAAGCTATATTACAGGGGCAGCAAGGTGGCACAGTAAATAGAGCACTGGCCCTGAAGTCAAGAGGACCTGAGTTCAAATCCGGCCTCAGACACTTAACACTTACTAGCTGTGTGACCCTGGGCAAGTCGCTTAACCCCAATTGCCTCACTAAAAAAACAAAAATCATTGGAGGGACAGCTAGGTGGCACAGTGCATAGAGCACTGGCCCTGGATTCAGGAGAACCTGAGTTCAAATGCGGCCTCAGACACTCGACATTTACTAGCTGTGAGACCCTGGGCAAGTCACTTAACCCTCATTGCCCTGCAAAAAAAAGAAAGAAAGAAAGAAAGAAAAGAAAAGAAAAGAAAAGAAAAGAATCATTGGAGTACCTGAATGCCATGACAAAAGAAGAGCCTCAACATTCTATTTCAAGAAATCCTTTAAGAAAACTGTACAGATACCTTAGAACTAGAGAGCAAAGTATAAATAGAAAGAATCTGCTCATTATTTCCTGGGAAAAAACAAAGCAAAACAAAATGAAAACACCCAGAGACATCATAGCCAAAATCCAGAGCTTCCAGGTCAAAGAAAAAATACTACACACAGCTGGAAAGAAAGAATCTAAGTATTGAGGAGCCACAGTCTGGATCTAGTACATAGCAATGCATTTAGCATACTCTCAGCCAATTAGTCACCCCTCCCTCCACATATGCAGCACAAATCAGAAAGAATGTAGTAAAGGGCCCCCAGGCTTAATTAGAAGCTATATTACAGGGGCAGCAAGGTGGCACAGTAAATAGAGCACTGGCCCTGAAGTCAGGAGGACCTGAGTTCAAATTTGGCCTCAGAAACTTAACACTAGCTGTGTGACCCTGGTCAAGTTACTTAACCCCAATCGCCTCACCAAAAAAAAAAAAAAGAACAAGAAGAAGCTATATATTACACTAAGACTTGGAGGTAAGGACCTCTAGGTATGAGGAACAGTCAGTACAGATGTATAGAGACTGAAAATGAAACATTGTATGTATATGGCTGTGTTCAGTGTGTCTGAGTTGTAGAGGAAAGATAGGAAGAAGAAAAGTTGTGAAGAGCTTTAAAGGTCCAATAAAGGCATTGATATCTGATCATAAAGATAACAGTGATCTGCTGGAGATAATGGCTTTAGAAGACAGAATGGGACATTATCAGATATGTGTTTTATGACTATCAATTTGGTAGCTATGTGGCAGATGGATTAGAGAGGGAACTGAACAGAGACAGGGAGACCAAACAGGAGGTTAGGTAAGAGGAGATGAAGGTCTGAACTAGAATGAGGGCTGTGTGAATGGGGAGAGAAAGGGGCATATTCAAGAGATGCTGTAAAGATTTGACAATGGACTACACATGTGAAGACAGAAGAAGGAAGAGAGAATAAGACTGAGGTTGGGAACCTGGAAGTCTGAGAGGATAGTAAAGCCTTTGATGGGTAAGAAGAAAGTTCAGAAGAGAATTGGGTTGGGGGGAAAGATAATCTGCTTTGTATATGTTGAGATTAAGATGTCTGTATAACAATCCAATCTGAAATCTTTAATAGGCAGTTAGTGATGCCAGAAAGAGCTCAGGAAATTGACTAGGGCTAGATATATAGATATAGAAGCCATCTGCAAAAACATATATATATATATATAAACATGGGAGCTCCACCAAGTGAGAGAGTATGGAAAGAAAAGAGAAGAGGGCCTAGGACAGAGCCTTTTAATAGGGATAAAAGTAAAATCCTATGCTTAAATTTTAAAAAAATTAACCATAAAAAGTACATAGCGGGGGCAGCTAGATGGCGCAGTGGTTAAAGCACGGGCCCTGGATTCAGGAGTACCTGAGTTCAAATCCGGCCTCAGACACTTGACCCTTACTAGCTGTGTGACTCTGGGCAAGTCACTTAACCCCCATTGCCTAAAAAAAAAAAAGTACATAGCGGGGGCAGCTAGGTGGCGCAATGGATAAGGCACTAGCCTTGGATTCAGGAGGACCTGAGTTCAAACCCAGCCTCAGACACTTACTAGCTGTGTGACCCTGGGCAAGTCACTTAAACCCCATTGCCCTGCAAAAACAAAACAAAACAAAACAAAAAATAAATTAAAAAAAAAAGTACATAGCAGGTATCCCCAAAACAAAAACAACCAAAAAACAAACTTAGGAGTGTTGGTTCACTGAAACCTTACAGAATCTGAGTTAGAAAAGAATTCAAAAACCACTGAACCCAACTCAATACTTCAATAAGAATCGCTTCTCCATCATACCTAACAAGTGGTCATACACCCTTTCCTTAAGTCCCTCAGTGAGAGGGAACCTACTGCCTCTCAAGACAGTCCATCTCACTTTTGGATAGTTCTAATTATTTGGAAGGTTTTTCCTACATCAAGCCTAAACATATCTCTCTAGAACTTCTATCCATTATAGTTATTTCTTCTCTCTGTGGCCAAGCAGAACAAATCTCATCCTTGTTCCACATGAAAGCCACCTCTCTCTTCTCTCCTTCCTGATAAACATCTCCAATTCTTTCAATCAGTTTTCATGTGGCATGACATCAAAGCCCTACATCACCCTGGTTACCCTCCTCCTGATTATATTCTACATTATGCTGTTGATTCACATTGAGTAGATGGCCTTAATGTGGCAGTCAAATAAGAGCTAACATGATCTAAACTATCAATGATAGAAGTATAATGTGATTAGACTGTTTTGCAGAATTGTTTCAGTGTTGGCCTCAGCATTTTTAGAAGGGCATTGATAAACTGAAGTATACCCAGAGGAAGGAAACCTCAAAGTACTGAGGGGACTTGAAACAACATCATAATATTTGTTGAAGAAACTGGTGATATATAGATTGAAGAGAAGACTTATAGTATATAATATGGTATATATTATGACACACACACACACACACACACACACATATATATATATATATATATATATATATATATATATAATTGTATTTAAATGTAAAGCACTACCTCTTTCTTAAAGTGAATGTTTTATTGACTGAAAGAAAATCATGTAACCATTCTGACTGGGGCCACTACAAATTTATGTTAAACAATCTCAACTGATCCTCACTGCTGCAATTCTACTGTACCCCTCTGATCAACTTGCTATCCCACTCTTCACAGTGGTTCTTCCAAACCTTTTCATCCCTCCTCAAGCTTCCCATGGCTCTTCTTCTCCTCACACCTTTGGCTTGATCCTTACCTCATTTTACAGGAAAAAAAATGAGGTCATTCACCATAAGCTACCTCTTTTCTCTTCCTCATATCATTCAAATACCTTCTGCCACTGTCTCCTTCACTCTTGTCTCACACAAAGAGGTGACTCTACTCCTTACAAAGGTAAACCCCCTCTACCTGCACAAGTGATCCCACAAATGATTCCTTCCTGTCTCCTCCAACAGATTGCCTTCTTGTCTTCCCCGTTCTCTCACTCATCTTTAATTTCTCCCTATCTGTTGGCTTCTTCCTTTCTGCTTCTAAGCATACCCCTGGCTCCCCATCCTCAAAAAAAAAAACCCTCATTTCATCTTTCCATACCTGCTAACTATTGTCATCTCTTTTTTGTTCTTCGTGGCTAAACTCTTTAAGAAGGCCATTTGCAATTGGTACCTCCACTTCCTCTCTTCTCACTTTCTTTTTAATTCCCTATACTCTCTGGCTTCTAACTTCATTATTCCACTGAAACTGTTCTCTCCAAAGTTACCCATGATGTCCTAACTGCTGTATTCAGTGGCCTTTTCTCAGTTCTCTTTCTTCTTGACTTCTCTTCAGCCTTTTATACTGTGTAGATCTCCCTCTCTCTTCTCTTTAGGTTTTCAGGACACCACTCTCTCCGGGTTCTCCTCCTATTAGACCATTCCTTCAGTCTCATTTGCTCGATCTTTGTCCAATTCACACCCACTAATCATAGGTACCCCACAGCTCTGAGCTGGACCCTCTTTTATCTCTGCTACTGATCTTATTAATTCCTATGGATTCAATTATCATCACTATGCTGATGATTCTCAAATCTACTTGTCCTGCCCTAACCTCTCTGCTGCCCTCTACTCTGGCATCTCCAATTTCCTTTCAGATATCCCAAAATAGATGTTCAATAGACACTGTAAACTAAACATGTCCAAAACTGAACTTACTATCTTTTCCCCTAAACTTTCCTCCCTTCTAAATTTCTCTATCCAATCCCATAGGCTCACACCTAGGAGTCATCCTGAATTTCTCACCCTTTCACCCCTCCATAACCAATCTATTGCTAAAGTCCATTTTTTTTTTACCTTTGTATCATTTCTCTGTTATTCCCCCTTTACTCTTCTAATACTGCCATAACCCTGATGCAAGCCTTTATCACTTTGAGCTTGAACTGTTGCAGTAGCCTGCTGGAGGGGGCTGTCTGCCTCAAGTCTCTCCCCACTCCAAGCCATCTTTTGTTCAACAACTAAAGTGATTTTTCATATACTGCTAGTCTGATCGTGTCATTCTTTCTTCCCCCCACACTCCAGTGGCTCCCTAAAGCCTTCCAGATCAAATATAAAATCCTCATTTTGGCATTCAAGCACTCTCATAACTTAGTCCCCTCCTACCTTTCCAGTTTTCTTATACTTCACTTTCCAACATAACACTTTCCAAGTTTGTGACCACTCTTCTCCCTCCCCTGCCTCCAATGACATTGTATGCATTGGTAGGAGAGTGTCATCTAGTTTTATTGGATGGAATGCTATAGTTTGATGAGTTATATTTTTGCCTTCAATTTAGTAAATAGTATGTTACAATTATTTTTGTTGAATTAATGTTTCATGTCTAAGAGCTAATGGTGCCATTGTGATTGTGATTTGTGTCAGTGGAGGTTCAGGAGCTGAACTTATGAATATAGCTGTGTAGTTCCCCTGTACCATATTTAATTCCAATACCCTTACAACTGAAACTGCTCTTTCCAAAGTTATGAATAATCTCTTAATTGCCAAATCTGTTACTCTTTTCTTAGTTCTCATCCTTCTTGACGCATCTCCTGCATTTGACACTATTGATCATCCTTTCCTCCTGGATACTCTCTTTTTTTCCGAGATTTAATGATACTCCTCTCTCATGATTCTCTTTCTAGCTCTCTGATTGCCCCTTCTCAGTTTCCTTTGCTGTCTCATCATTTATTACACCCTCTCTTTAGGTGTTCCCCAAGGTTCTGTTGAGATCCTTTCTCCTTCTGCATTATTTTACCCTCTTAGTAATCTCATCAACTCCCATGGGTTTAATTATCATCTCTATGAAAATGATTCACAGATAGAAATACATATGTCCCCAATTGCCCCCCTGAATTTCAGTTACCCATTGACCGCTGCCTTTTAGACATTTCAAACTTGATGTCCCAGAGACATCTTATACTCAACCACTCCAAAACTGGACTCATTACCATTCACCCTTTCTTTTGTTGTTGTTCAATCATTTTTCAGTTGTGTTTTACTCTTTGTGACCCCATTTGGGGTTTTCTTGGCAAAGATACTGGAGTGGCTTGCTATTTCCTTCTCCAGCTCATTGTACAGATAAGGAAACTGAGGCAAACAAGACGAAGAGACTTGCCCAGGGTCTCACAGTTATTAAGTGTCTGAGGCCAGATTTGAATTCAGGAAGATGAGAATTCTTAACACCTGGCCTGGCACCATTGGGATAACTAAAAATATGAGACATAGTTCCTGGGTAATTGAATAATTTTTATTAATAGACCAGCAGGTTATTAATAAAAGAATTGTCAGTGGCAATCTCTCTCAGACCAAAGACCCCCTAATGGCAGTGGGGTCACAGTTTTATATACCCTTCTAACTATAGGAGGTCCATCACATACCAATCAAATCTAATTGGTTGACATGATCTGGAGGTGTGTTATATAAAAATGAAGTCTGGGTGAAGTCTATGTGACTTAGGTCACTCAAATCTTGGCAAGAATGACATCAGAGAAAGAATCTAGACCACAACCCAAGCGGATCAGAGCACAATAGTTTCCACCTAGGTGTGGCTGTGAAGACCAAATCTCATCAGCAAGGCTGAAGGCAGCTATCTAGACAAATGGATCTGTCTCTACTCAAGACTCCTTTGACATAGATACATCTTACTTTCAAGAATTTAGACCTTGGAGTTGGGGGGGGAGGGAGGGGAAGGATTAAGAAAGAAGGGGAAATCACTGGGTCCCTCAAGAAATCAATTATTTTTTAAAAATTGTGTGTGTGTGAGGCAATTGGGGTTAAGTGACTTGCCCAGGGTCACACAGCTAGTAATTGTTAAGTGTCTGAGTCTGGATTTGAACTCAGGTCCTCCTGAATCTAGGGCCAGTGCTCTATCTACTGCACCATCTAGCTGCCCCGAAATCAATTATTAATAATTATTTCTCACAGTACCTAGCTGCCCTTCATCTTTTTAAGCTTTCCTATTTCTGTCAAAGGCAGCATCATCCTTCAAGTTTCCAGGATCATAACCTTCACGTTATCTTGTGCTCCTAACTCTCCTTTTTTTTTTTTTGTTCAGTATTTTATTATTTTCCAGTTACATATAAGGATAGTTTTCAACATTTGTTTTCAAGGCAGTTAGGTGGTGCAGTGGATAGAGCACCAGCCCTGGATTCAGGGGGACTTGAGTTCAAATCCAGACTCAGACACTTAATACTTACTAGCTGTGTGACCCTGGGCAAGTCACTTGACCCCAATTGCCTCACACCAAAAAACAAAACAAAAACAAACCTGCTGGGGAAAAAACATTTGTTTTCATAGGATTTTCAGTTTCAAATTTTTCTCCCACCCTTCCTTCCCTCCCTCCTCCCCAGGACAGAAAGCAATCTAATATAGGTTATATATGTGCAATCACATTAAACACATTTCTGCATTAGTCATATTGTGACAGAAGAGTCACAGCACAAGGGAAATACCTCAGAAAAGGATTTAAAAAAAAAAACAGCCCAAAAGTAGAAACAGTATGGTTCAATCTTCATTCCTAAACCACAGTTCTTTTTTCTGGATGTTGAGAACATTTTCTATCATGAAGTTCTTTGAAATTGTTTTGGATCATTGCATTGCTAAAAAGAGCCAAGTCTGTCACCATTGTTCATCACATTATGTTACTGTTACTGTATACAATGTTTTCCTGTTCTGTTCTTCTCAGTCAGCATCAGTTCATGTAAGTCCTTCCAGGTCTTTCTGAACTCTCCCTGCTCATCATTACTTTTCACATTGATTTTTAAAAACTTTTTGTTCTAAATTTTCTTCTACCCTCCCTCCTCATCCCTCCCTATGAAATCCAGCAATTCAATATAAGTCATACATGTGCAGTTATGCAAAACATCTTCTCATTAGTCAGGTTGTGGAAGAAAGTAGACAAAATACCTTTAGAAAGAGGAGCTAAAAAATAAAATTATACTTCAATCTGTATTCAGATATCATCAGTTCTTTCTCTGTTGATGGTTTGCATTTTTCATACATCCTTCTGATAGCATCCTGCTCATCATTTCTCACAGTTACTATTGTTAACTGTATTACCCTCCATCTTAATCCCTCCCCTTGATATTTACTCTATCATCTATCTTCCTTCACCCTATCCCTCCTTGAAAATGTTTTGCTTCTTACTGCCCCCTCCCCCAATCTTCTCTTCCTACCATTACCTCTCCCCCCCCCCCCACCTTATCCCCTTCCCCTCCCACTTTCCCACAGGGCAAGATATAATACTATCCCCTCTTGAGTATGTAAAGTATTCCCTCTCTGAGCCAATTCTGATGAGAGTTAGGCTCACTCACTCCCCCACTCCTTCCCTATCTTCCCCTCTACTCCATAAGCTTTTTCTTATATCTTTTATGTGAACTACTTTTTCCCAATCTGCCTCTCCCTTTCCCTTTCTTACAGTGCATTCCTCTTACCCCTTAACTTTATTTTGAAGATGTCATCATGGGTCAGCTAGGTGACACAGTGGACAAAGCACCAGCCTTGGACCCAGGAGGCCCCAAGCTCATATCTGGCCCCAGACATAAGGCACCCCACCCTGCCTGCTCCACAAAAAACAAGGATAAACCAAAAGAATGCTTTACAGATATCATCCCTTCATATTCAATTCACACCTGTTCCCTCTCAGTATATTCCTTTCAGTTGCCCTAATACTGATGTAGTAAAATAATGGAATTTGGCAGACTGATTGGAATGGGCCACACCTGTCCTGTCCTGAGTGACATATGCTGCTGATGTCAGAAGGAGAAACCACTCTCCGATTGAGTTTGAAGGACCTCCCCTTTTGGGGGAGGGAGAGTAAACACTTGCTGAGGGGAGCTTGGTCTCTTTCTAGTCGGTGAGCTTCGGGAGCAGATGAGAGAGAGTTTTTTTCCTGGCAGTTTGTCCTGTGGGCCCTGGCTGCATAGCTGTTTCCTATTAAAGCTACAGACCCCAGGTTGTGAGTTAATACACTAGCCCGGCTCTTTGAAATTAGCTGAGCTGGAAGTGAGTTTGGGGATTGTATAGGCTTTTGTTAGAGTTAGGGGGATTATCCATTTTTCTTTTTCCCTATTCCCTTGTCTTTGACTTTATTAATTTCACCTTTTCTGTGTATTTTATTCTCATTAATAAAACCTGATTCATTTGTGGAAAAGAGGCTGTTAAGCTCCTTTCTTATTGACCTTGGAGAAATAACTAAAAAGGCAGTTTGGAGGGGAGGAAGTTTTGGACCTAGAGATTCCTCATTATTTTCTGAACCCCAATATTACAGTGAGCCACCCAATTAACTCTCCACATATTGAATGTGGCCCCACACTGAGAAAGATCTCATAAATTAGAATTATCTTCCCATGTAGGAATGTAAACAGTTTAATCTTTTGATATCCCTCATGATTTCTTTTTCCTGTTTACCTTTTTATACTTCTCTAGGGTCTTGTATTTGAAAGTCAAATTTTCTATTCAGTTCAGGTCTTTTCATCACAAATGCCTGAAAGTATTCTTTTTCATTGAAGTCCCATTTTTCCCCCTGAGAGATTATACTCAATTTTGCTGCGTATGTGATTCTTGGCTGAAGTCCCAATTCCTTTGCCCTCTGGAATATCATATTCCATGCCCTCCAGTCTTTTAATGTAGATGCTGCTAGATCTTGTTTTATCCTTATTGTAGCTCAACAGTATTTGAATTCCTTATTTCTAGCTGCTTGCAATATTTTCCCCTTGACCTGGGAGCTCTGGAATTTAACTACAGTATTCTTGGAGGTTTTCCTTTTGGGATCTCTTTCAGGAGGTGATTGGTGGATTCTTTCAATTTCTATTTTACCTTCTGCTTCTAGAATATTAGGGCAATTTTCCCTGACAACCTCTTGGAAGATGATGTCTAAGCTCTTATTTTGGTCATGGTTTTCAGGTAGTACAATGATTTTCAAATTATCTCTCCTGGATCTGTTTTCCAGGTCAGCTGTTTTTCCAAGGAGATATTTCATATTGCCCTCTTTTTAAAATTCATTTGGATTTGCTTTACTGCTTTATTGTGTTTTGGTTTCTCATAAAGTCACTAGCTTCCATTTGTTCAATCCTAATTCTTAGGCAATTATTTTCTTGAGAGAGCTTTTCTATCTCCTTTCCCATTTGCCTTTTCAAGATGTTGACTTTTTTCTCATGACTCTCCTGCATCACTCTCATTTCTCTTTCCATCCTTTCTTCCATCTCTCTAAATCTTCTATCTCTCCTACTTTCTCTTCAAAGTTCCTTTTGAGCACTTCCATGGCCTGAGACCAATTCATATTTTTCTTGGAAGCTTTGGATGTTAGAGCTTTGACTTTGTTATTATCTTCTTCTTCTTCTTCTTCTTCTTCTTCTTCTTCTTCTTCTTCTTCTTCTTCTTCTTCTTCTTCTTCTAAGGGTGTATTCTGGTCTACCTTTCCCCCAAAGAAGTTTTTGATGGTCTGCTGCTTTCTCTGCCTGCTCATCTTGGCCACCTATTTCTTGGCTTTTAACTCCTTCTTAAAATGTATTGCTGCTTCCAGGACACACTGTTTTGAGCTACAGCATGGCCCAGGGGGTGATTGGGTTTTTTCTCAGCCTGCCTGGCCTGTGAGTAACCATGGCCACTTTCTCTTTGACCCAGAAACAGATGTCTGATTGAACTCTGATTCTCTATGGTCAGAAGCTTATCATGCCTGTGCCCCTCCCGCACTGGGTTACCACCACTTGATTCAGCCCACTGGTTCAGAACCAGGGCACTTTGCCCCAACTCCAGCAAAGATTGCCTCCACTTCACCCTGGCCTACCACTAAAATCCCTCACTAGTCTGCAAGCTAAGCCTCAGAAGAAGCCGCTGGTACTGAAGACTCTGAGGTGACCTGGAAGTACTGTCTGTTCCTGGCTGGGTCCGGACTGTATGCTGAGCTGTTCAGCCTGATCAGCAGGTGATCACAATTGCCCTCTTTTGTTGAAAAATAGTCTCACTCTGTTCTTATGTGCATTAGGCTGCTCTGGGTTTTTGGTGTTTTGTTTTTTTTATGGCATTATTTGGGAGTGAGTGGACGGGTTTATCTGGAGCTTGTGGGAGTCATAGCCTCTCCTCTGCCATCTTGGATCCACACCCCTAACTCTCCTTTATTGCACATATTTAAATATTACAGTATGATAATACTCAGCCAGGTATTTGAGGTGGAGAGAGAGTTTATCATGTACACTGGCCCATGGGGGTCAGACCTCCAACAATGAGCCCTGATTCTTTTAGCCAACTTGGTTATATACAAAAAGAGTGGGTGTAGTATAGTGGTATAGTCATCATTACAGGAAAGCAAGATACATACAAGTTTATCATACAAGGACAAGGGTAGAGATTACCATACAAGGAGAAACAGGACTGCACCTGGAATACGGCAAGGTCAGAGCCTTTCTGCTACAGACAAGGCCAAAGCCTCTCTTCTACATTAATTTTTCACTTCATAACCAGCTGTCAAATCTTGACATTTCTACCTATACAGCATTTCTTGAATCTTATCTTTTCCCTCCACTCACATGGTTACCACTTTAGTTCAGGGTTCATCACCTTTTGCCTAGATTATTGCAATAGCCTACTAATGGGTCTTTCTGCCTCAAGTTTGTTAAGGGCTAAAATTCTAGCTAAACTGTCTAAAATATCTAATGAGTGGTCGCCAATAAATTATAAGCTTTAGCAAGAGTTAGACTTTTAAGCATTTATTAAGGAGAATAAGAATTTGGTAAAGAGAGAGAGAAAGGCCTAGATTCCTATCTATTAAAGGGAGAGCGCATTTCTAGCTCCCTTCTCCGCCAGAGTCCAGAGGAAAGAAGAGCGAGCCTGAGCGCCAGTCTCTTCCTTCCTCCTCCCACTAGTCCGCGTCACTTCCTGAAGCCTGGTCTTGCCCTCAAAGACCTTTGCTTCATGGGCAGAACTCTTCTACAGTAAGTATCCAGCAGGTGGCGTTATTCCAATCGTTACAGTCCCCCCTGTTGTTCCTCAAGAAACAAAATGTTTCCTTGACGGAACAGTAAAAACAATATAATAACTATTGCTAACTAATAATATGTGAACAACAATATAGAAAAGGAAGAGAGGAAAGTTTTGTCCAGAGGGGCGATTTTTTTTTTTTTTGTCCTCATGAACCGACACTTTGACATTGGTCTTGCAAAGGGAGGGCCTCTGCAGAGAATACATGTTACAGATGGTGTATATTATAACAGAAAGAGAAAAAAAACCAACAAAAACAAATCAAAACTGTTCATTTAAAGTCTCTGAAAGTCTTTTCTCAGATGTCCTCTAGGTGTAGTCGTGGAATGGAAGTCTTTTCAGGGGTTGAGGTATGGATGCTGGTAATCAGCCAGGAAATTTCCTACAAAATTGAGCTTAACACAACTTTAAAATAGCTTTGTCAATAATCAAATCAAACAATGAAAGTTCTCAAAAACATGTCTAAGGGAATTCAGAATCTTAGTTGTTACACATGAAACATATAATAAAACAAAAATTGAACCATTCTTTAAAATTATAATATTACTATAGTCCCCCCCTTATGGAGGGTAATTGAGAAGATAATTGCTGCGATATTAATTATTAAAAATAATTTTTTTATCTTTGTTTCATCACTTTTTGCATCATCTGCCTAATTATCCTCATGCCATTATGAGAAATTAAAAAATCTAATATAATTGGTAACAGGTGTCAAGGCCAAATTCAACACTGTATTTATCATGACACCTGAGATAATTATGGGGGTTACCATAAAAGAACAGAGAAATGATGGGATATGAGCATTCCCACACTTGAGCAGTATGTACTGCCCATACAGTATGCCAGGCTTAAAAGAGGTGGATGGAATATATGTCCATGCCACCGAACATATTGGAAGAAACTGAGTCAGACTTAATCAGATGCATGGGATTGAGATGTCCATGGCATCAGGCATATAGGAGGGAGCATAGAAGCTAGGTGTAGAAGTGAGATGGGTGGGATCAATACTTCCAGCCATCTGTACAATATTGTGGGGAAAAATAAAATAAAATATTAAACCAAGAGAATCCAACCTCAACATTTGTCAAAAGCCGTTCCCTTGGCCATACCTTGACTTCATGCATGTCTCCCCTCATGTGACAGTTCAGTGTCTGCTCTTGCGTGTATTCCTCTTGTGATTGGATGGCATCTTGGCCAACTGGCATCTGATAACTCAGAATAAAGGCAATTAATGTCTTAAATGATAAGTTCCCATAATCCAAGTCTCATATGTATTTAAAAATTGAGGATAATAAATGATTGCAAAAAATGTGAATACATCTTGACTCAGAACACAATATATAATTATGCAACAATTTCAAATAATACCCCTTTTTTAAAAACTTAGTATACAATTACTTTTGTGAAAAATCTGAATATATTTAAATACAAGTTAAAGCACAACAGAATCTCAAAGAAAACTTTTTTTTTAAAAAGAAAACTTTTACAAATGTTCCCCTCTTTTTTTTTTTTTTGGAATATGCTTATCAAAAATAATACTTCTAGAATCAATTTACACTTGCCATGGCAAACAATTTGCCAGGGAAATGCTTTAAAGAGTTTGATCAAATAATCAGTTGAGAAAAAATAACAAAAACAAACAACTCAGAATATGGGAGCACAATACTCCTAGAATTAACATTGTATTATGAAATCAAAACCATCTTGCAATGTTTCAAAATTAGAGAGATGAATAAATAGAAAAAAATACACACGGAACAATAAAAGACAATGAAATTCAAACTAGGGAAATCTAAATGAATATGAACTTAATATTAATAAGAGTATTATAAAATATAAACTTGATCATATGACTATAAAAAGCTTTACAAATATTCTCCTTGTTTTAGAAACTAAGTATAAGTCACAATCTCAAAAGCATGAAAATCTCTATGAAAATAAACCCATACCATTAATTTCAAAATGTATATATAATAGCATAGAAATCCTATGTAACCTCTGAACTGATACTATTACTCTGAGTGAATTCAGAACACTTTTGATTCTGATATCTAAAATCCCCAACACTCATATCAATACCTTGCCCCTTACTTTTACATTTCTGTACAATATATACCCTTCCATGGCAAAAGAAGCAGAGTCTTGAACTATGTTGATGATTGTCATTCTTATACAGCTTAAATTTTTCTTCTTTAACCCCTCTATATTGTCTGTCAGTCTTTTCACCATACAAATGCTTTATAAGATTACTAATGAAAGACAAAAGCAGGTTAGCAAAATTATCAACAAAACGAGCATATCTGGAATTTAAAGGGTTTTCTAAGGTTGTCTCAGAAGCACAGCCAGGCTGGGGAAGGGCTGAGCCTGAATCTGCAAATGTAGTTAGAGAAAGTTGAGCATGCGCATCAGATCTCTGGACTTCCCAGGCAGGGGAAGCAATGGGCTTGGCCATGGGAGGAGTAGAGGGTGGGGTCTGTAGAGGAGGGGAGGGACCAGCACAATTTGAATCAGACTTGATTTTGAACTCAGGCCTGGATTCCTCTTCCCCCACTTTGCCTCCAGGTGCTAGGGGATTAAAAGCTTCCAGAGGGTGGGTCATTGCCTCCAGGCATGCAAAATTAAAGCAACAATTACTGTTAGAACTGGGAAAAGCTGCGGGAATCTCTTCAGGTTTCTCTGAAAAAGCATGGTTGGGAGAGGGAGAGATATTTCCTTGTGTGAGTAAGTTGCTGGCTCTTTTAACAAAAATAAAAATAAAAATAGAAAATCCACAAAAACAAAGCATTAACATGATCTTATCTCCCATTTGTCTGGTTAAACAGACTAAAATCAAAAATAGGATAATTAGGGAGTTTAAAAGGTCCATTTGAAAAAATTTAAAGGGAAAACACCAGGCAATTCAGCAGTACTTAAGATTTAAAGGGTTAGGGTAGGGAAAATTTCTTACCCAACCGAAAGATCAGAAGTGAGGTTCAGCTTTCCTCTTCGTGGTCAGCCATCTGTTAAGGGCTAAAATTCTAGCTAAACTGTCTAAAATATCTAATGAGTGGTCGCCAATAAATTATAAGCTTTAGCAAGAGTTAGACTTTTAAGCATTTATTAAGGAGAATAAGAATTTGGTAAAGAGAGAGAGAAAGGCCTAGATTCCTATCTATTAAAGGGAGAGCGCATTTCTAGCTCCCTTCTCCGCCAGAGTCCAGAGGAAAGAAGAGCGAGCCTGAGCGCCAGTCTCTTCCTTCCTCCTCCCACTAGTCCGCGTCACTTCCTGAAGCCTGGTCTTGCCCTCAAAGACCTTTGCTTCATGGGCAGAACTCTTCTACAGTAAGTATCCAGCAGGTGGCGTCATTCCAATCGTTACAAGTTTCTCACCACTTTAGTCCATCACCCATACTGCTGCCAGTCATTATCTTTAAACACAGATCGGACTATGTGATTCCTCTACTTAACCAATTACAATGGCTTCCTATTGCCTTTAGAATGAAATATATACAGTTTAACTTTAAAATCCCTGTACGACCTGATCTGTGATAGGACCAATATTCACAAGAATTTCTTGCTCCCCTCCCTGCCATGAATTAGGCCAGATTTCTCCTAAAAGGCAACAAAGCCAGTAATTGATTGGCCCAAGAGTGGGGCCTTCCTCGAGTAAGCTCCCATAACCCCTTGCTGTACTGACATGATTTCCTGGTTATCTGAAGGCATGAAAGGTCCCACCTGAACTAAAAGTCTGCCAGTATCAGGTCTGGTCCTAACATGACCTATCTTTCCAGCCTCATTTGGACACCACTTCTTCTCCCATACTCTGCAATACAGCCAATCTGGCCTTTCTGTTCCTCACATTAGAATATCAGGTCCTTGCATGTAGAGATTGTTTCCTGCTCTGTACTTGTAGACCCAACACCAAGCATAGTTCTTGGCTGTTATTTGTCCCTAGTTCTTGAAGATGACCATGACATCGGGAGGTGATGTCATGATTTGCAGTGAACTGCATTTAAGTGAGGGAGGGCTGTGCAAAATCACCAGCCTCACTCTCTCCTCCAAAGCCATTTGGGTCAAGTGGTAAGATATACATCAGGAAGACTGGAGATGGCCCCAGGTGTTTGAGGCAATCAGGGTTAATTGACTTGCCCAGGATCACACAACAGCTGGTGTCAAGTATCTGAAGTCTGATTTGAATTGAGATCTTCCTGACTCCTGGATAGGGCCAGTGCTCTATCCATTGTGCCCCCTAGCTGCCCCAACAGTTCTTGGCACAATTAAGACAAAGAATGACAACCATGATGATGGCGATAACTATAATTTATATGCACTTTGGGGTTTGCAAAGTGCTTGAGAAATATCATCCCCACAACAAATCTGGAAGCAGATTATGTTTATACTATATAAAAGGAGTTATTATTCCTGTTTTGTAGATGAGGCAGACAGAAAAGATAAGTGATTTGCTTAGGGTTATGTCGATTTTAATAAATGTCAGAGACCAAATTTGAACTTTAGTCTTCCTGACTTCAGGTCCAGTAGTCCATCTACTATATTACCTAATTTCCCTAATAAACACTTGTTGACTGATTTATTGACTAATTGATCTATAGTTGTGACTGATCTTCTAAGGAACCAACCTGACCTGCCAGTATGAGATCGAGTGAGTGAGCTAGCCAGTCCCAGCCTAAGAAAAGAGGATTTCTGCCTCAGTGGGTATTGGTGCTCCACCAGGACTACACAAATAATTAGTTTTTTTATAGGAAAGAGAGATTAGGTTTATCCTTCAAGGCCTCAGAAAGGCAGAATTAAGACTTACTGATTGGCAGTTACTGATAACAACAGTTCTGTCTCAGAACAAGTCCAACTGGGACCTAATCTTTGGTACCTGGGCTTTTGTCTTTTCTATTTCTTTATCTTATTTCTAAAATTTAGCACTGTGTCTTCTGACCTTCTTGTTTCCTAAACTTACTCCCTGGGTTCAGAAATTTCCCTCATTGGATCTTTAATATTTAATTTTTTTTTTCCAAAAAGAAAAAAGAAAAAAAGTTGGATGCTTACTCTCTCTGGCACCTGTTCCCTCTTCCTTTTCATAACCCTGTCTGCAACAGATTCCAACCCCCCATTATTCCTCTTCTAGGGCTTATTTATAAGAAAAAAAATGTACAAGTTCAGAATTCATATACCACAGTAAGTGAGAAGTGCATAAAAAATACAACTGTCCAATTCCCAGGCTGAATGCTACATAAACTTCCCAAAAGAACCTTTCAAATTCCCCAGACCTAGCTCAGCTTTTAGGATTTCCTCTAAGCCAGTTGTGCCCTGTCTCCCTGTGGATAATACTATTGGTTGTCTTTTCTTGGCAAAGATATTACAGTGGTTTGCTGTTTCCTTCTTCAGCAAGTTGAGGCGAATAAAGGTTAAGTGACTGGCCCAGGGTCACACAGCTTAGTAAGTGTCTGGCACCAAATTTGAACACAAGTCTTCTTGACTCCTGACCCAGTACACTAGCCACCTAGCTGCCTCCTGCAAGTGCTTCTGTTCAAAGCTCTTCTGTTTTTCCCTACCTGGTGGCCTATCTTGAAATAAATCGTTATGGGCCCATGGGTACCTCAGAAGTTTTCTGGGGTAAACCAAAAGAACCTTCTCCTTGAGAAACGAAACCAAAGGACAGACACACCTAAAGAGATAAGCAGCACCAGATCCGGACTGAGTTAGCTCCGGACCACCAGCCTTCATTCCAGTCTCCCCCACCCCTCGGGGAGTTAAGATTAGGTGTGACTGCTGCCTTTGTGGCCAGAGGAGGACAAAGATGGTTTGAGAGATCCAGAACCGCCCCTCACCCAACTTCCCCCAGCCACCACCAGTGGGGGATGGTCCTCCCCCAATAAGGGAACTTTCCACAGTCAGATGATTGCTCTAGGGGACCACCATCAGTCCTCTATAAAAGTATCTGCCTGTCTCCTGCTCAGGGAGAAAGGTATCTCAGAGAGTCTAGCCTCTGTGCCATACCTTCTCCCCATGAGAAGTCCAAGGATTTTTCTTTTGGTTTCTTTTCCCTAGCACCTAAACAAACTATTATCTTATTCTAATTGGATTTGTATGCAAGAGGGTGTAATTCTTTAAAGAGGAATTCCTAAGAACCCCTACCCCAAACCCCTATCCATTTCCCACATAATATAATAGCCTATTTCACAGCAGAACAAACCCAGTATTCGGAATTTCTCACTTGTATGTTCTCGTCTATTTTCAAATCCTAGGCTTGCCTTCAGGCATTTAGAACAGGGCTTCCTAATTTTTTTTCCTCTCGAGACCCCTTTTCGTCCCTCTCCCTCCCCCCCCCCCAGTATTTTTACGTGACCCCGGGTATATAGGATATAAATAGGCATACATAACCTTTTACTGTTGCCAAATTTTTCTCGACCCCACAATCGGTTATGAGACTCCACCCACAGTTTAAGAAGCTTTAATTAGAAGACTCTTATTGCAACTCAGTTAATGGATACTCCATTCATATTTCTACTTATCCACTGGTTATCTAAGGAAAAATCCAAGAAATAGAAAGCTAGTGTTCCCATCTCCTCCAAAATCAGAATTCTTCCACCCAAAACAAGGCTCGCTCCCAAGCGAATGCTTGGAAGGGAAACTGATTTCCAGGGGAGGGCTAAATTCCCTGAAGGCGGAGATTGCTTCCATTTTGGGTTTCGATTGGGTTTTCTAATATATAGAAGTGAGGTTCATGTGTTAGTCCAAGCAATAATGAAAAATCTTTTTTTAATTAAAAAGGGTTTATACGTATTTTGAGACGCACCAACTGGAGCTTTCGTTTAACTTAGAAGACTTCAGGAAATTAGGCACAGGTTCGTCTTCTCTTGGGCAGGAGGGCTCCATCCTGAGAGCGCAGTAATGGAAAGGTTCGACCACTCCTGTTCAAGCCCATTTTCCTGCGGCGTCTATATAGTCCTTGGTGACCTTGACCCCACCTCGCAGGACCTCTCCCCGCGGAGCGCAGCCCGCCCGCCGCAGAGCCCCGCCCTGCGCGCGCGTCCTCCCGCAGCGTCGGGAGCGGCTACAGAGACGCGCCCGGGCCCTTGCGTTCGGTGGTCGGGGATAGGTGTCGAGAGCGCGCACGCCGTGCGTTCCGGGTTCGTGCCTGCAGACCTCGGACTCAGCTTGGGAAAGCCGAAGAGTCTGAGCCGCCATGTTCCTCTCGTCGTCACTCCGGGTGGGGGCCGCCGGTCTCGTCGCCCACTGGGTAAGGAGGCTCGGGATGGATTCTTGCACAGCCGCCGCCCGTCCTCTGCCCTCCGGGCCTTCCCTTCAGTTTGGGCGCTGGAGCCTCTCGCGCGCTGGGCGGGCCTGCAAGTCCGGCAAGGACATCGCGGCCTTGCTTTGCGCAGGGGGTGGCCGGCGTCGTGGGCGCAGGGGGAGCGCCGGCCGCTGACGGGCGGCCTTTAACGCGGGTCCGTCGCGTAGGCGCCCCGAGGAACCCGCTTTCCTCCGTGCGGTCGCGGAGGACTAGGAGGCAGGAGCTGCTTCTATAAGGCCAATTTTTCTGGGCTTCAGTTTACCTTGACTTCTGAACGTGTCCCCGAAAGACCATCCCTCCCCAGCGGAGGCCCCGGGGCATCTAGCCCACGCCCGCCCAGTCCTCTCGGCCCGATAGGGGGCGTCCTAGCCGTGCATCTCCTTGTACTGCAGAGCGTGGGTGACCTTGTGTCCTATTTCTGGAAAATACTTGCGGGACTGACGGGGTGGGGTGGGGGTGGGTGGGTGTTACTTTCTCTTGCAGAAGGATTGGCGAGAACCATAGGTCACAGATATGACCATAACTAGAGGTTGTATCTGGTGGGGAGTTCCTTAGAGTTAGTGGAAACCTCAGTCGTCACCTGGCTGTTTGCAAATGCCTCAGAATCAGGAAAATACCAGTTCATTTTTTATTGTAGTCCTTAGTAGGTCAGTATTCACTATTTACCTAAACGAGCTATTGAACTGGAGTTATGGATAAAGGAACTGTCTCTTGTTCCTTGAATATGATTTGTGTTGTCTTGTTTTTGTAGGATTGTTATCTGGAAGATATTCGTTGGACTAGTATGGGCCTAAAAGGAGAAATCAGAGCCAGTGGTTAGAAGTTAGTTACAGGAAGTTAGATTTAATTTCAGCATAAGAAATAATAATGATTGGAGCTTTTTGAAACTGGAATAGGCTGCCTCTTCCCCCCCCCCCCCCCAGGGCCATGGGGATTAAGCGACTTGCTCGGGGTCATAGAGCTAATAAGTGTCAAGTGTCTGAGGCCGGATTTGAACTCAGGTACTCCTGAATCCAGGGCTGGTGTTTTATCCACTGCACCACCTAGCTGCCCCCAATAGGCTGCCTCTTGAAAGATAACTTCCCTGTTTCTGGAAGTGTTCATCCTCCTTGACTTTTTGTTTGTTTGTTTTTTGTCTTTTTGCGGGGCAATGGGGGTTAAGTGACTTGCCCAGGGTCACACAGCCAGTAAGTGTCAAGTGTCTAAGGCCAGATTTGAACTCAGGAACTCCTGAATCCAGGCCCAGTGCTTTATCAACTGCGCCACCTAGCCTCCCCCCCCACCCCCCTGGACTTTTATCACTATTGATGTAGAAAAAATTAATGATTCAGTTTGGACTAGATGACCTCTAATGTTCTGTGTAATTTAAGATAATGTTAACTTGTCAGATTGAACCTGTAATTTCTTGGAACACTTATTTCTCTAATAATAATGAATTCTGGGGAAAGTGTTAACTTGCTGGGGGAAGGACAATATGTATTTTGTAAAAGAAACTTCTGAATCACTAATCTGTTGCAGTTATTTGAGGGAGTCAGTATGTGGGCAAAAGAGAACCCGTTTATGTAATTCCAATGGTTCCTAAACAAAACAAAATTGAGTTATGGAATTGGAGTGGGTGGATGTTTGTTATGAACTGCAAACTGGCTTAAAAACAGAAGACAAAGAACAGGATAAAGAAACACTTATCTGAATGAAGAAATGTTAGGATCCCTAGGGATCAGTTCTGGGAGCAACTTAGACATTTTATAAATGGTCTTGGAGGGTGGAGGTGGAAATATGAAATCTCCATATTTGTAGATGATACTAAGCTCTTCCAGTTAGAGAAATGATGCATAGCTTATGGGACCACAGCAAAATTATCTCATACAGATGTGTGAGTGGGAAGAAAAGTAGCACATGAGCTTAAGTAAAGAGGAGGGCAGAGTAATAAATCTAGAGGAAAATAATAAGAATTATGCTCATAGATGTTGGACTCAGAGCTAAAATTTGCAGCCCAGACAAGGGAAGTGTAAATTGTCATCGTTTCCCTGAAGATGCCAGCCATATTAATTTCAGCTTTCATGTATCTATACTTACCATTTTATTCAATTTGACAGAACATTTTTAAAGCACTCACTATCTACAAGGAAAGCTCTGTACGAGGTGCCAGGAATTCAAATACAAAAACTGAAATACCCTGCCCTAAAAGAGCTTATGAAGGATAGTATATTCTGGGAAATAAATACAAAGTAGCTTTAAGAACAGAGTGCATGGGGGGGGGGATGAGGGTTAAGCAACTTGCCCAGGGTCACATAGCTGTGTCTGAGGGCAGATTTGAACGCAGATCCTCCTGAATCCAGGGCCAGTGCTTTATCCACTTCACCACCTATGCTACCCCCCCACCCCCACCCCTGCATTTTTAAAGCTAGGTGGGGCAGCAGTAGATAGAGCACTTTCCCTGAAGTTGGACAGACTTGAGTTCAAATTTCACCTCAGACACACTAGCTGTGTTACTCTGGGCAAGTCACTTAATTCCTAAACACCTGAGGCCATCTCCAGTCATCCTAATGTATATCTTGCTACTGGACCCAGATGGCTCTGGAGGAGAGAATGAGGTTGATGACTTTGCACAGCTGTCCCTTAAATCCAATTTACTGCAAGTCATGACATCACCTGATATCATGGTCCTCTTCGAGATTGAAGGATAAACAACATGTTGTTGTTTTGTTTTGTCGGGTTTTTTGGTGAGGTGATTGGGGTTAAGTGACTTTACCAGGGTCACAGCTAATAAGTGTCAAATGTCTGCTGCTGGATTTGAACTCAGGTCTTCCTGACTCCAGGGCTGTGTTCTATCCACTTCGCCACCTAACTGCCCCACAACTACATTTTTAAAAGGAGGGAAAGGGAATCAGTCAAGGCTTTATGTGGGAGGTGGCACTAAACTGAGCTTTAAAGGAAGCCAGGGACTCTGAGGCATAGGTGAAAGGGGAGTGCATTCAAGACGTGAGGGATTACTTGTGCAGAGGCATGTTAAATAGAATGGCATGTCACTAGCTGGCCAGTTTTGACTGGAACAGAATTTGTGAAGGCAAATAAAGTGGAACAGAAGTGGAAAGGTAGCTGGAGCCAGATTGTGGAGCTCTTTAAATGCTAGGCTGAGGATTTTCCATTTTTATCCTAGACATGATTGGGAGCCATTGAAGTTTTTTTAGTAGAGGGCTTAACATGGTCAGATTTGTGTTTTAGGAATATCAGTTTGAAGGCTTTGTGGAGGGCGGATTGGAGAGTGATAAGGAACCGGGGAGACCAGTTAGGAATCTACTACTATAATTCAGATGAGGGGTGATAATGGCCTGAATTAGTGTGTGGTGGCTATGTGGCTGGAGGGGTGGGGATATGGATATTGTATCAAACAAAATGTGGGATTTGATTGATTATGAGAGTTCAAGGAGCTGGAAGAATCCAAAATGACTCCCAAGGGTTTGAAACAGTGACTGGAAGGATTGGTCTTACCATAGACAAAAATTGGGAAGTTTGAAGGAGAGATACGTTTGGGGGGAAATTAATTCCATTTGGATATGTTGAGTTTGCAACACAGGTGAGACAAAGGTGGAGATGTCTAGCAGGCAGTTGGTAATACAAGACTAGAGTTCAAGAGAGAGATTAAGACCGAATATATAGACCTGAGAGTCTTCTACATAGAAATTATTAAACAAAATTAAGTGACCTGATGAGATCACCAAAAGAGAGAATGTAGAGGGAAGAGAAGAGAGGCCAGTACAGAGCTTTAAGGGGATGCCCATACTGCTATTTTCCTAATTCTTTGGCATTTGCAAAATAGCCAGATGACAACTGAGGATTCTACTATCTATAAGAATCTGGTAAGTCAAAATATTCCATACCAGATACAGTCTCTAATATTGTCTGGCAGCTGGAGACAAGTCTAGGAAAGGAAACTGAGGAGCAGTGAGGAAGGTAATAAGAGTACCAGTAAAGATCAAGAGAGTGTTCAGGAGGAGGTAACAATTGAGACAAGGGTTTTAGATTTAGCAGTTGAGATTTTTTGGGTAACATTGGAAGGAGCAGTTTCAGTGACATGGTTGGTTCAGAAGTCAAACTGAAAGGAACTGAGAAGTGAATTAGAGGAGAATGTGTGTGTGTGTGTGTGTGTGTGTGTGTGTGTGTGTGTGTGTGAAGTCAGAGTCCAGACATAGTTTCTAAAAATTTGGCTGGGAAAGGGAGAAGCAATATAGCACAGTAGCTTGATGGACTAGCAGGATCAAGTGTTGAAGATCTGTGTGTCCTTTTTTTTTTTTTTTCCTTTTTAAACAGGGCAGTGAGGGTTAAGTGACTTCCCCAGGGTCACACAGCTAGTAAGTGTCAAGTGTCTGAGGCTGGATTTGAGCTCAGGTCCTCCTGAATCTAGGGCCAGTGCTTTATCCACTGTGCCAGCTAACTGCCCCCTTGTGCATTCTTATATAGGTGGCAGAGTAGGGATCAGTGGATAAGAAGAGTGAAGAAGTTTGTGGTAATGGGAATGAGAAAGGGATAGAGGTAGGCATAGCAGGAGTTAGGATAAGAAGTCAGGGGATTTATAGAGTAGCTAATAGGTATCAGTTGAATTGGGTAACCATAGGGCCAAGACTAGGAAGGAAAGTCAGAGCAGGAATGATAAACAGGGAGGGGTGGAAGAACTGGAGGTCACAGTGAGGTTGAAACTTAGGTTTAGGAGGGCTGAGACAGAAGGAGATATGGAAAGATCAGGGATTGTAGTTAAAGAGAATTCCAGGCTTCTCCTTCATAGATGTGGAGTAATTATGGATAATTGTTAGAGCAAGAGAGGACAGAGGACAATATGCACTTTATGGTTATAAAGCTCTCGAGATACATTATTCTATTTTTAATCTTTTTTTTTCTTTTTTTTTGCGGGGCAGTGGGGGTTAAGTGACTTGCCCAGGGTTACACAGCTAATAAATGTCAAGTGTCTAAGGCTGGATTTGAACTCAGGTACTCCTGAATCCAGGGCCATCTAGCTGCCCTCTATTTTTAATCTTAACAGCAGCCCCTTGGGTTCAGGTAATAGCATATCTCCTTTTATAAAAGAGGTATCTGAAGTTCACAGGTCATATACCTATTGTCAGGCATTGTGGTATAATGGGAAATGGCCTGTATTTGGAGTCAGGACCTGGTTTTAAATTCTCAGTCTTCTATTACTTAATTTTTGACCTCTGGTGGGTTTATTTTGATTCAGGTTAGTAGCTGTAAATTGAAGGGTTTGGACTGAATATAGGGTCCCATCCAGCTCAAACACTTGTGATCTCTTTAAGGTGTTTGTATACAGAAGATAATTGAGCAGACATAATTTGGGATTATATTCTTGGTCAGTCCATAATTCTTTCCAATATACCCTGAAATTTTAAAAGAAAAGTAATTGTGTTGGACTATTTTCTTTTCTTAGGTATTTAAGTGTTCAGTAGTTGTGAGGAGAATATTGGCAATAAAAACCATGATATTTAATATTTAATAAGTGCTGTTGCCAAGCACTGTGCACTGCATTAGGGAAAAACAAGACACAAAACAAGAAGCTTACATTCTAGTTGGGGGAGGTACAAATGTGTATGCATTTAAGTAAATATAAAATGTATACAAAATAATTTCAGGGAAAGGGTGCCCTAGCATCTGAGAAAGGTCTTATGTAGGGTCTGGCTCTTGAGCTGAGCTGTGAAGGAAGCTACCAATGAAAAGAAACATAAATTAAAAAATGGGACAGTCTGCTCAGAGGCCTGTAGATAGGAAATGTAATGGCATGTGTGAGGAACAGTAAGAGCTGTTTGACTGGAAAGTAGAGTGTAAGAAGGGAAGTACTCTGTAATATGCTTGGAAAGCTAAGCTGGAGTCAGGTGGTAAAAGGATTTAAATTTTTAATAGAAGAGCTTATATTTTAGTAATTTGCAGCATATTTTGAGCAGGGAATAACTTGGTCAGATTTGTGCTTTAGAAATACAACGGGGGGGGGGGGGGGCAGCTAGGTGGCGCAGTAGATAGAACACTGGCCTTGGAGTCAGGAGTACCTGAGTTCAAATCCGGCCTCAGACACTTAACACTTACTAGCTGTGTGACCCTGGGCAAGTCACTTAACTCCAATTGCCTCACTAAAAAAAATTTTTTTTTAATTTAAAAAAAAATTAAAAAAAAAAGAAATACAACAGGGGGAGCAGCTAGGTGGTACAGTGGATAGAGCACCAGCCCTGGAGTCAGGAGGACCTGAATTCAAATCCGGCCTCAGACACTTGACACTTACTAGCTGTGTGACCCTGGGCAAGTTACTTAACCCCAATTGCCTAACACACACACACACACACACACACACACACACAGAAAGAAAGACAACAGGGGGTGAGTGGATGATAGATTGAAGAGGTAGCATGATGCAGTAGAGTGTTAGACTTAACGTCTGGAAGGTACTCTGGGCAAGTCCTTAATCCCTTTTTGGCCTCAGTTTCCTCATCTATAAAACGGAGATAATAGTACTTACCTCAGGATTATTTTGAGAATCAAATGAGAGAATATATGTCATGTTCTTTGCAAATCTTAAAGGCTATGTTAGATGATGATGATGATGATTAGAGAAGGGAGGACTAGAGGCAGGAAAATCAATTAGGAGACTCTTGCAATAGCCTAAGTAAGACATGATGAGAACCTCAGCTGAAGTCAGATCCTATAGTTTTTTTCCCTTGCATGGCTAACCTCTTTGAGAAGGCCATCTATTTTCATTGCCTCTACTTCCCTTCTTCTTATTCTCCTTTTAACTTTGTTCTCAGACTTCTGACATCATTCAGCTGAAACTGTTCTTTCCAAAGTTACTAGTGATTTCTTAATTGCCAAATCTGATAGCCTTTTCTCAATTCATCCTCTTCTCCTTTATACTCCCTCCTCTCTGGGTTTATGTGACACGGCTTTCTCCTGGTTCTTCTACCTAACCAAGTGATGCTTCCTAACCATGAATATCCAAGCCTCTATTCTGGGCCCTCCTCTCTATATATGACTTTTCTTGCTGATCTAATCAATTTTTATGGATTCAGTCAGTCTCTATGTCTGCAGTCTCAGATCTACTTAACTAACCCTAATTTCTCTCCTTACTTTCATTCTCACACCTCCAGTTGCCTATTGCTTCTATTTATGTGGATGTCTCATAGACAGACATCAGATTCAGTAGGTGTCACTCCTGACTCCTTAGCACTCTCATCCTTCATATCCAAATCTTAGTGTTTCTACTTCAGTAATATCTCTCACATGTGCTGCCTTCTCTCTTGTGACACTGCCACCATTCTTGTCCAGGTTGTCCTCACCTCACACCTGGACTATTGAAATAGCCTACTGGTTAGTCTTCCTACCTCAAGTCTCTTCCCATTTCAGTCCATTTCCCACTCAACTGTAAAATTGATGGTCTGAAAACAAAGGTCTGACTAGATCACTGCCTAATAAATTCCAGTGGCTCCCTATCACCTTCAGGATCAGATATAAAATCATGTTTGACCTTCAGAGCCCTTCTTACTTTTCCAGCCTCCTTGCTTTTCTTCAAAAATAGTGCTCCGCACCAACAAAAATTAAAAAAAAAAAAGGGGGGCAGCTAGGTTGCACAGTGGATAGAGCACCAGCCCTGAAGTCAGGAGGACCTGAGTTCAAATTCAGCCTCAGACACTTAACGCTTACTAGCTGTGTGACCCTGGGCAAGTCACTTAACCCCAATTGCCTCACCAAATAAATAAATTAATTAATTAATTAAGGGGAAAAAAAACCTCTCCGTATACTGGCTTCCTTGACTTCTTTCATTTTCTGGCTAATTCTCACCTTCTCCAAAAAAGCTTTTCCTGATTACCCTTAATGCTAGTGCTTCCCTCTGTCATTATCTCCATTTTTTTCTGTATATTTCTTGCTTGTATATTATTGTTTGCATATCCCCCATTAAAACTGAGCTCCTTGAGAGCAGTGACTGTATTGCCTTTCTTCATATGCCCAGTGCACAGTGCTTGACACATATAGGTGCTTAGTAAATGTTTATTGACTTGGCTAGAAGAATTGTGGTGTGATTGACAGAAATAGATAAGGGGAAAAGGTGGGCTTGGGGAAAAGATAATGAATTCTATTTTGGACATACAGAGTTTTAGCTGCTTATCCAGTTAAAAATAGCCACTAGACAATTGCTAATGTGGGATTAGAGCTCAGAAGAGAGACTAGGACTAGATATATACAGCTGGGAGCAATCTGCATAAGATAATTGAGTCCATTAAGATAATTGAGTCCATGGGAGGCAATGACATCACTCAGAAAGGATGGAGATTGGAAAGAGGATACAACAAGTTAGATGGTGGGCTGTGGGTGATGATCCCTCCAGGGAGGCTGAGAAAAATACTAGGGAAGAGAAGGGTTGCAGAAGCCTAGACAATTTAAAGGAGCAGGAGGTGGTCAGCTATGCCAGATGCTGAATACAAGTAAAGAATAAAGACTGAGAAATGCTTTTAGAGCAATTAAGGAAGGAATCATTCCTGACAGCTGAGTGATGAGGTCAGAAGCCAGACTGCTGGAAGTTGAGATAAGATTGAGAGTAAAGGGAATGGAGGCCACAAGTATAGATAGCATTTTCTAGACTTTGACTGTGAATAGAGGGTTTGGGCCTGGAGGAAGGAGGACTTTGATTCAAACTCGTCTCTGACAATTGTTAGCTGTGTGACCCTTGGGCAAACCACTTGACCTCTCTGAACCTTAGTTTCTCCATCTGTAAAATGAGGAGTTTAGACTCATGACTTCTAAGGTCCCTTGAAGTTCAAGGTCTATGATCCTATGACCCATGTAGGGGTGATGTGAGGAAGAGAATGGGAATAGGATCCAGGATACAAGTTAAAGAGTTGGCTTTGGTTAAAAAGGACAACCTCTATTAGAAATTGGACTAAAGGAAGAGAGATTGGGGGTGGGGTGATATCAAAGGTTTTTGAGATGTAGAATAGGAGAGGAAGTCATGGTGAATGATTTCTATTTTCTCAGTAAAGTGAAGTGTACTGTGCCTAAAATATTACACACAATTCTTACTGCACCTAAAAAAAAAAGAATTACAAAACTAGAACGGAGAAAGAAAATAAGGGTAGGCTTAAAGAGATTAGGACTCAAATTCTAGGGAAATGAAAATTAATGGAGATCAAAGTCTAAAATCATTCAAAGGTATAGACTAAGTAAAAAATAGATTAGAAAACAACCCATGATGCTTGAAGGTGATTATCATAGAACAAATAAAAGGAAATACTACTTTATACAAAGAACATTGGGATGACTTTATGGGTACAGTGATATTCATGGCATGTTTCTTAACCTTTTAGGTTTTGAGGAAATGCCCCAAGCATCCCTTGTTACTACTCCCAGATGGAATACTGCTGAATCATTCATTTTAAACCGAATGCCATTTCTTACAGTATTGTTTGTTAGCATTTTGAGCATATTTGAAGCAAAGGTGGTTTGGGTGCAGTATACCCTAAAGAAGCAAATGGAGTAGTTAACCAACAAAGTGATCATATTTTTATTGAGAATACAGTGCAGCTATAGTTTTGTACCATTACTTCTGTCGTGCTATAAATGTGAGATTCCAATCATTCTTTACCTAAAAGAGGAGTTCCTCAACTTTGTAGATAGAAGATATAAGTAATGTAAATAAGTTTCAATTGGTCAAAGATCAGTCTTTCAAATAAGCTTTTATTATATGCTTACTAGGTGTAAAGTACTACCCTTTTTAAACACTAGGGATAAAGAAATAAAAATGAAAAAAAATCCTTAAGAAATTATATGTGAATGGGAAGAGAAAATGTATACACATAAGTTTATGCAGAACCTATCAAAAAATGAATAGTAGGTAGTTTTAGGAGGGGCCTCCTTTATTACATTTAATTTTTTATTGCATCATGATCTGAAAAGGATACATTTACTATTTCTGCCCTTTTGCATTTGACTGAGATTTTTACGCCCTAACATATGATTGGTTTTTGTGTAGGTACCATGTACCACTGAAAAAAAAAAGTGTATTCCTTTCTATCACCATTCAGTTTTTTCCACAGGTCTATCATATCTAACTTTTATAAAATTCTATTCACCTCTGTAACTTCTTTCTTATTTTGTGGTTAGATTTATCTAGTTCTGAGAGGGGAAGGTTAGGATCCCTCACTAGTATAGTTTTGCTGTCTGTTTCATCTTATAACTCATTTAACTTTTCCTAAGAATTTGGATGCTATACCACTTGGTGCATATATGTTTATATTGATATTACTTCATTTTCTATGGTACCTTTTAGCAAGATGTAGTTTCCTTCCTTATCTCTTAATTAGATCTATTTTTGCTTTTGCTTTGTCTGAGATAAAAGATTGCTACCCCTTTTTTTACTTCAGCTGAAGCATAATATATTCTGCTCCAACCTTTTACCTTTACTCTGTGTGTATCTCTGCTTCAGATGTGTTTCTTGTAAACAGCATGTTGTAGGTTTCTGTTTTTTAATTCATTCTACTATTGCTTGTTTTATGAGAGAGTTAATCCCATTCACATTCACAGTTATGATTACTAACTGTATTTCCCTCCATCCTATTTTTCCCTTCTTTATATTTTTCTCTCCTTTCATCCTTTCCCTCCACACTGCTTTACTTCTGATCACCACCTCCCTCAACCTGACCTCCCTTCTATCACCCTCCTTCCCTTTTCTATCCCCTTTCCCCTCCTATTTTTGGCCCCCCCTTTTTTTCTTTCCCTTTTTCCCTCCTTCCCTATAGGGGAAAATAAATTTCTATAACCAAACTGAGTGTGTATGTTATTCTCTCTTTGAGCCAAATCCAATGAGAGTAAGGTTCAAACAATGTTCACACCCTTCCTCTCTCCACTTCTTTCCCTCTACGGTAATAGGTCTTTTGTACCTCTTCATGTAATGTAATCTACCCCATTCTGCCTCCCCTTTTCTCCCAGTACAATCCTTTTTTTCCCCCACCTCTCAAGTTTTTGGTGTTTTTTTTTTAAATATCATCACTTCAAAATCAACTTAAACCCCTAACCTCTGTCTCTGTATACTTTTTCTATCTGCCCTAATATGGATACAGTTCTCAAGAGTTACAAGTATCATCTTCCTATGTAGGGATGTAAACATTTTAACCATTTTGAATAACATGATGTTGTTTTTCCCGTTTTACATTTTTGTGCTTCTCGAGTCTTGTATTTAAAGACGGAATTTTCTGTTCGGTTCTGGTCATTACGAAAGTTTTAAGGTCTCCTATTTCATTGAATGTCCATCTTTTGGGGGTGTTTCTGCTGGGGGTTCCTCAGCAGTAAGGAGGATCAGGAGAGGTTTCAAGAACTAAGGCTTGAAGGAAACCTGGGGATTCCAACAGGCAGAGGTGAGAAGAGAATCAATTCCAGTTTAGGGACAACCAGGACATTTGTGTGAAACAGCAGGTAGGCTAATCTGGCTGGAACACAGTGTTTTGAGGAAGGAAGTGTAAGAAGACTAAAAAGGTAGGAAAGAGTAAGGTTGTTTTTTAAAAATTTAATCATAAAAGCATTTTATTATTTTGCATTTACATGTAAAAATAGTTTTCAACATTTGTTTTCATGAGATTTTTAGTTCCAAATTTTTGTCCCACCCTCCCTTCCCTCCCTCCTCCCCAAGACATACAGCAATCTGCTATAGGCTATTTATGTGCAATCGCATTAAACACATTGAAAGAATTAGGTTTTGAATAGCTTTAAATGTGATACAGGAGTGTATATTTAATTCTTGAAGCAAGAGAGAGCCACTATAACTTTATTGGATCTCTGCTTTAGGAAAATCACTTTTGCAGATGTGTCAAGGTATTGTAGTAGGGAAAAGGTTGAGATTGAGAGATTGAAAAAGAAGCCATTATAATTCTGATGACAGTTGATGATATCCTGAAGGAGGTTAGTAGATTTGAGTGGAGAGGAAGAAACAGTGGTAAGAGGTAAGAAAATAAGACAAGATTTAGCAGCTGATTGGATAGTTGGTAAGAGTGAGTCTAAAAATACAGTTGGATTTGTCATTAGGATTATTCCATTCACCAGCTCAGATCACAACCCTTCCACATTTTAGTAGCCTTTGAGTTGTTGTGGTCAAAAAAAAAAAATAGCATGGGGGCAGCTAGGTGGCCTAGTGGATAAAGCACTGGCCCTGGATTCAGGAGGACCTGTGTTCAAATCCAGCCTCAGACACTTGACATTTACTAGCTCTGTAACCCTGGGCAAGTCACTTAACTCTCATTGCCCCACCAAAAAAAAAACCACATCCCAAAATCACCAAGTGGCTAACTTTTTGGTGTTGAGGCTTCTGGATTTAGACTATTTCTCAGATAACAAACCCACTGTGTTGCTTTTCCAAAGTAGTAGGACCTGCCTGGACTTTTGTTTGACTGACATAACTGTGGAGAATAGAGTTACTTCCATGACAATAAGATTGGAGTAGGACGTTATTTGAAGTTCATAACTAGTGAAATTAAAACTGAGAAAAACTTTTAGAGTGTATCTAGTACCTCATTTAATAGATGGACACACCTAAGTAAATCTATTGTGATCTCTTACTAATCAGAGTAGTAAAGGAAATGAAAGAGCAATTTTTCCCAAATTCTCTGTTTCCTTAAAAAAAATTCAGAGGTTATATTTGAAAAGGCTCTCACAATTAAAAGGTGATTTTTAAATTTCTGATCCTTTTTTAAAATAGTATTTTGTTTTCCCCAGTTACATGAAAAGACAGTTTTTAATTCATTAAACAATTTTTGAGTTTCAAATTTTCTCCTCTCCTCTACCTTCCCCCTCCCTAAGATGGTAAGCAGTTTTATATAGGTGACACATTTGCAATCAATGTAAAACATTTCCATATGAGTCATGTTGTAAAAGAAAAAAAAAAGACCAAAAAACCCCACACACCCAGAAAAATAAAGAAAAATAGTATGCTTCAGTCTTCATTCAGACTCCCATCACTTCTTTCTCTGTACGTGGATAGCATTTTTCTTCATGAATTCTTTGTAATTGTCTCGGATCATTGCATTGCTGAGAATAGCTAAGTCTTTCACAGTTGATCATTGTACAGTGTTGCTGTTATTGTATGCAATGTTCTCCTGGTTGTACTCACTTTACTTTACATCAGTTTGAAAATGAAGACTTTCCAGCCTTTTTCTGAAATCAGCTTGCTCATCATTTCTTATAGTACAATAGTATTGCATCACAATCATATATTACAACTTATTCAGCCATTTCCCAATTGATGGGCGAGCGCGCGCGCACACACACACACACACACACACACACACACACACACACACACACACACACACACCCCCTCTGCTAAATTTTTGCTTCTTTAGGCAGACACATCCTCCTGTTTTCTGCCGTTTATTGAGTTCTGGTCAGTAGTAGCCAGAAGATACGTAAGTATAGATCACAGCACTTGGTATCTTTAGCCACCTGTTCCCAGGAAAGGAATATAAGATTGAACATATTTTATCATGTCAAGTTTAGGATCTTTTTCTGACACCAAAAAATTTTTTGCCAATTTTTCTTCCCATATGTAGTATAGAAGTACCTCAAAGAGAAAGCTTTCTCATCTTGGGCTAATACTAATACCTCTCTAGATATTTAAATACATAAATTTCTAGAACTTGGCATCTGAATGTGGTCGACACAGACCAATTACTCATAGAGGTAAAAAAGTCAAGATAAAACCCAGAAAAGGTGATACCATTAAAATCAGTGGGTCCGAGTGCTATACCTGCTTACTTTAAGCTAGCTTTATATTTTTGTGAGTCTTATAGGAGCTAGGTACAGTTGAGGGGGGCTTTTTATTTCAAATGATGGTGAAAAGATGAGAATTTATGAACGAGTTATTTAAGGGAATGCAGTTTTGATGTCCTGGTTATTAGGGCTCAGGACTGAAATGCATAGTAGTTGTATGTAGCACTTTGCATTTTTCTCTCCTGACCAGTTATAAAACTTGTCTTTTGAGTTTTACCATTAATTTTTTAGTCCATGTTGACTTTTAAATGTTTACAGAACATTTCCCATTAAAATTCCACTGTGCTTATGGGTTCTAAAAGGGCTTTGCAAATTTTGGCAAATCTCACTAAACTGAAAAGGCTTCTAGTATGGTCCCTACAAAAGACCAGCCTAAATTTGGAAATATTCATCACAAAAACATTAGTCACCAGGGTGGTTAATAATTTTTTGACAGCAATAATTTAGGAAAACCTGTATAGAAACATGGAGGGATCACATCTTGTATTGGTGGAAGGAGTATATACTTGGATGAAATCTCAGGTCTTTTATTGTCGGATTAAAAAAATTGTAATGAAAATACAGCTATTACTGTCATTAAAAATTGAAAACCAAGAGTTTTCTTTATAAAATATAAATGTTGTAACATTTTGGAGGCGTGGTGAGGATTGCTAAGAACTCAGTGAAAAAGTAGTGTAGATCAGGAAGTTAAAAATAATGCCTATGCAGCTGCTATTTCTAGTTTTACCCCTTGGGCCTCTGCATAGTGGTCAAACCCCAAAGTAGTCATTAATGGTCAGCTTAGAAGGCAGTCTTTCAGAGGGTGCCCTAAGGATTTATTTTTGGTTCTGTACTATTGAACTTTTTTTTTTTTAATCAAGTCTGGGGATAGGCTGTATATCGCATGTTTATCATATTTGCAGATGATACAAAGCTAGGATGGATAGATTGTAGATCGAACAATTGACAAGATCTTGACATTCTAGCTGGAACATTGGGCTGAAGATAAGATGACATTTGATGTTTTTGCTTATATTTTGATTTTAAAAATTAGCTTTCTAGGGGCAGCTAAGTGGTGCAGTGGATAAAACACCAGCCCTGGAGTCAGGAGGACCAGAGTTCAAATCCGACCTCAGACACTTGACACTTATTAGCAGTGTGACCTTGGGCAAGTCACAACCCCAATTGCCTCACCAAAAAAAAAAAAAAATTAGCTTTCCAAAAAGTAAGCTGGGAAAGGAGAGCTATCATTTCGTCTTAAAAAAAATTGGGGATTTAGTTTACTGCAAGTTCAATCCTAGTCAGTAGTGTGACATATACATTTTTTAAAAAAATAGTTTGACATACAGTGAAAAGAAAGCTGGATTTGAAGTCAGAGGATTGGAATTCAGATCTCATCTCAGCCACTGCTTAACTCTGTGACTTTATGCAAATCACTTCATCTTTCCAGCTCTTATTTCTCAGTTATAAAAAGGTTGGACTAATTGATCTTAAAGGTTTCTTCCAGATCTAAATCTATAATCCTAAGTATGGAGTTAGTGAAAGGAATGAAGGGAATGTGTAGATAACTTCTTTAAGCAAGAGAGTAGAAAAATAGTAACTCAAAACGGTTTACTTTAAAATGTAAAATCTTGGATTTTGTAATTTCTGAATTGCTTAGTTTTGCTGTAAGGAAATTTCAGTCCTGAAGGGAAATAATATACTCTCTAAAGAACATATTGCTGGGGGCAGCTAGGTGGCGCAGTGGATAAAGCACTGGCCCTGGATTCAGGAGGACCTGAGTTCAAATGTGACCTCAGACACTTAACACTTACTAGCTGTGTGACCTTGGGCAAGTCACTTAACCCTCATTGCCCCTCAAAAAAACCAAAACAAAACAAAAAAGAACATATTGCTGCAAACTGTACTATAGAGAATTCTGAAATTTTCTTTATTCCTTTTGAGGCAGTCTGGTTGTTAAAGTGAGTAAGCTGGAACTAGAACCTACATTATTACTTCTGCTTCATATCAGGACATGTTCTTACTAGGAAAATTGTTTGGATTTTCTGTAAACATTTATACTTCTCTCATTTGGAACCTATTGAGTGAATTGTAAACATTTCATAGTCTAGTGGAAAAAAACTTCATATACTTGGAGTCAACCCAGGTTGACTAGGCTTTTTTTCTCTACCAAAGGCCTACTACCTACCTCTAATTGGTATTAGAATCCTTCTTTTAACCAAAAGACTTGCATTTGATGCATTTCGTTTTTAAAATGAGACTGTGTCTTTTCAGCTTCATCTGCAGTTCTGTGTGAAGATTGATAAATGAGTTTTTACCTGTTTTATTAATAAAACCTAATTTGGATATCTTGAGTTGATGGGTTTGTGATTTAGATGGACAAAATGTCTTTGTAACAGATAAGTTATTTATAAACATTTTTTAAAGTTATATTCTTTTAAAAAAAAAAGAACTATTCTTTTACCCACATGAGATAGAACTGTGATTGTCCTTCAAACAATGCTAGGATCTTGGTTTTTCCATTAGTTAAATGATAGTTAAAATAGTTTGTTCCTTGCTAAACCAAAGTGGTTTTGGGTTATAAATGTAGTGATGTAGCTGAACTACTTTGGATGCTAAATATAAATTTATAAGGCAGCATTGAAAGGTAATTGTGTACCCACTTAATAACAGTTTTGTGAATTGAGAGGTACTGATTTTGTTAGTTTTTGGATTAGTGTACTTTAGCATATTAGAAGATCATTATAGTGTAGTATGGTTTTTTTGGTTTGGTTTGGTTTGGTTTTTTGCGGGGCAATGGGGGTTAAGTGACTTGCCCAGGGTCACACAGCTAGTAAGTGTCAAGTGTCTGAGGCTGGATTTGAGCTCAGGTACTCTTGAATCCAGGGCTGGTGCTTTATCCACTGCACCACCTAGTCACCCCTAGTATATATTTTTCAAGTCAGGAAAAACCTTTTTTTAAGAAAAAATATCATAAAAGTATTTTATTATTTTCTAATTACATGTAGAGATAGTTTTCAACATTTGTTTTTATAACATTTTTAGTTCCAAATTTTTCTCCCTCCCCAACACAGCAAGCAATCTGATATAGGTTATATATGCACAATCACATTAAACATATTTCTGCATTACTCATGCTGTGAAAGAAGAATCAGAACAAAAGGGGAAAACCTCAAAAAAGAACTATAAAAAAAAAGTAGAAACAATATGGTTCAATCTGCATCTAGATTCCACAGTTCTTTTTTCTGGATTTGGAGAGCATTTTCCATCATAAATCCTTTGGAATTATCTTGGACTAAGATTGCTAAGAGTCAAGTTTATCACAGTGTATCAACACAGTGTTGTTGATACTGTGTACAGTGTTCTTCTAGTTTTGCTCATCTCACTCAGCATCAGTTCACGTAAGTCCTTCCAGGTTTCTCTGAAATCCGCCTGCTTATTGTTTCTTACAGCACAATAGTATTCCATTACATTCACATACCACAACTTGTTCAGGCATTCCCCAGTTGATGGGCATCCCCTCAATTTTCAATTCCTTGCCACCACAAAAAGAGCAGCTATAAATATTTTTGTACATGTGGGTCTTTTTCCCTTTTTTATGATCTCTTTGGGGAAAAAACCCAATAGTGGTATTGCTGAGTCAAAGGGTATACACAGCTTTATAGCCCTTTGGGCATAGTTCCAAATTGTTCTCCAGAATGGTCGGATCAGTTCACAGCTCCACCACCAATGCATTAGTGTTCCAATTTTCCCACAGCTTCTCCAACATTTATTATTTTCCTTTTTTGTCATATTAGCCAATCTGATAGGTGTGAAATGGTACCTCAGAGTTGTTTTAATTTGCATTTCTCTAATCAATAGTGATTTAGAGCACTTAGGAAAAACCTTTTAAAAAGAAATTTTAAAATTGTTTTTATTCCAAATATAACACCCTGCCCCCATCCTTTTCCTTATACAAAGTAGAGCACATGAAGATAGTGCATGAAATTGAGAGTCCTTGTTAGTACATAGTATCTTTTCATAAGTATATGGGCTAGAGCTTCTTTGTGTTGTCAGAATCAGATAATTTGAAGCATTATTGTTCTCCCTGATTATATTATTTAATTCTTTCAGTTTCAGAACTTGATGTCTGCCTACGTCCCTGGTGATTTTCTGTTGCTTAGAAATGGTCGAATTATGATAAAATTTACCTTTGGCTCCAACAGTGGAATTGGGTTTGCTAATTTGCAAGATTGCTAAGAAGTTAATTTTTCTTGTTTGATGGTTTCAGTCATGTCTGACTCTGTGATCACATTTGGAATTTTCCTGACAGAGTACTAAAGTGGTTTTGCCATTTTCTTCTCCAGTTCATTTTACAAATATGGGAACTGAGGCAAACAGATTAGGCTAGGTCACACAGCTAGTAAGTGTCTGAGGCCACATTTGAACTCAGGTCTGCTTACTCCAAGTCTGGTGCTCTACACACTGTACCACCTACCTGGCTGTAAACCATCTTGGTCCTGTATTAAGTTCAGGGAAGATTAGGAAAATGAATAAAATTTTCTTTCTTCCTTTCTTTCTCTTCCTCTCCCTCCCTCCCCTTTCCAATTGGGGTTAAGTGATTTGTCCAGGGTCACACAGCTAGTATATGTCTGAGGCTGGATTTAAAATCAGGTCCTTCTGACTTAGGGGCTGGTGCATTATCCACTGTACCACTTAGTCCAGTAAATAAATTTTATGAAAAAGCTGATGCCAGTCTTGGGAAATTTAATTATATTTAGGTGTGTCAAACTGATCTGATGTAGCACCAGTGAACAAACCATATAGCTCCAGAGCCAGCCCTTTACTGGAAATGATAGATTCTATTTAATATACATTCTTGATAGTGTGCATTAATGGAAGAGCAGCATCAGGACTAATATAAAATAGTATATAATATGCATTCTGCCATGTCAGGAACAGCATAGTTTAGGGAAGGCTAATCTATTCTTGTCTAGCTAACCTATCATTCTATCCCTTGTACCTCTTAATTTCTCTCATAATAGTTTTTGGTTAATATTTATAGCTGTTCTTTATGTGGTGGCAAGGAATTGGAAGTTATGGGTATGCCCATCAATTGGGGAATGGCTGGACAAGTTGTGGTATATGAATACAACGGAATACTATTGTGCTGTAAGAAATGATGAGCAGGAGGAGTTCAGAGAAACCTGGAGGGTCTTGCGTGGGCTGATGATGAGTGAGATGAGCAGAACCAGAAGAACATTGTACACAGTATCATCAACATTGAGTGTTGATCTACTGTGATGGACTATATTCTCACCAATGCAATGGTACAGAAGAGTTCCAGGGAACTCATGATAGAAGAGGATCTCCAAATCCAAGGGGAAAAAAAAAGAACTGGAGTATAGATGCTGAATGAACCATACTATTTCTTTTGTTTTTGGTGCTGATGTTTTTCGTCATTGTTCTGATTTTTTCTTATAACATGACTAATGCAGAAGTAGGTTTAATGTTATTGTGTGTGTGTGTGTGTGTGTGTGTGTGTGTGTGTGTGTGTGTATAAAACCTATATCAGATTACCTGCTGTCTAGGGGGGAGGGGAGGGAGGAAAGCTTGTATAAACAAAAGTTGAGAACTATCTTTACATGTAATGGGAAAAAAATAAAATACTTTATTAATTAAAAAAATAATAAGTTTTTTGTTTTTAGGTTTATGTTTTTCCATTTAAGCAGTCAAAATAATCAGATTTGCAAGGCATGGTGTTTCCCTTTCTTGGAGTCAGGAATGACCTTGGTCAGGCATTTAGTAGTTAATTATTGTTTGTCCTTCATTTTCAAAGAGGATCATGACGTCAGGGTAATGTCATGACTTGCAGTGAATTAGATTTAAGTGAGGAAGGGCTGTGCAAGGTCACTAACTTCATTCTCTCCTCCAGAGCCATCTGGGTCCAGTGGCAAGATATACAGCAGGACAACTGGAGATGGCCCCAGATGTTTAAGGCAATTGGGGTTAAATGACTTGCCCAGGGTCACACAGCTAGTATGTGTCTGAGATCAGATTTGAAGTTAGGTCCTCCCAACTTTAGGATCAGTGTTCTATCCACTGTGCCACCTACCTGCCCATGTAGTTAATAGATTTAATCCAACCTTCTCATTTTACAGTTAAGGAAACTGAGCCCCAGGGAGTTCAAGTGACTTGTCTATGGTTACACAGTAAGCTTCAAAGTGAGGATTGGTACCCAAGTCTTCTTACTCCAGAGCTAGTGCTCTTTGCATGGTCATGATGAAAACCAGTAGAATATACAGAGCTTCTTCTGGGCAGATAAAGGACATCTATCTTTTATTGCAGTGCCTGGCACAAAGTAGGCATATAGGCAGTATTACTGTAATGAACAAATAGAATGCACTGAAGTGCTGTATAACCCTTAATGTGCTGTATATATAGTAGCTGTTATTCATCTCTGAATACTAACTCAAATTTATATAGACTTTTTCCTAGAACCAGTTCTGAGGTAGGTAATACAGTTATCTCCATTTTGTAGATGAGAGAATTGAGGCCCCATTAGGTTAAGGAGCGTGTTTATCACATCTCTCTAATAGGGAGTGTTGTTGGTTTTGTTTTGGTTTATTTTGGGTTTTTTTTGTGGGGCAATGAGGATTAAGTGACTTGCCCAGGGTCACACAGCTAAAGTTAAGTGTCAAGTGTCTAAGACAGTATTTGAACTCAGGTCCTCCTTGAATCCAGGGCTGGTGCTTTATCCACTGCGCCACCTAGCTGCCCCTACAGGGAGTGTTTTTATCCACTGCACCATGTCTACCTCTCAGTGTTTGGATCTATTTGAAAAATATAACTAATGCCATGTTTTTGTTTTGTTAGAATTTATCCGTTTTTCTTGCCACCAAAGTTATTATTCTAGGTAGATAACCTTAGTTTCTCTTTTTCTCAGGGGAGGGAGGAGATTGATCCAGGAGTTTCATGTTAACAGAAAATAGAGAAAATCAAAGGGTATGGCAGAAGAAGCTTTGGAATTCGGATAGTAAGGAAGAGAGATTTCAGATCCTAGGATATTGGAGAATATAGTGTATGTATTAACATAGGTATGATAATAATTTACTCTGTAGAAGTCTGTCATCTAGCAACCTCAGCTATCTGAGAAATGGGGAAAAATATACTTTACTACTTCACTAGATCTGTGATTTCAGCAAATAAATTAGGCACCTGGAACATGCCAGGCACTTTGCATAGTACTGGGGTGTAAAAAAAATTATTAATAACTATAACCTGGAAAATTATATAATTGGATTTATAAAAAATTATAGGTTTAGAAAAATTATAATTGGGCCATAAGTCCCTTCGTGGTCGCCATTAAATGTGGGAATATTTTAACTGACTTGGCCTGATTTGGGGGGACTAATTTGATTGGGGTACTAATTCTGGGACTGTTGACTATTTGGCTATCTGACTGCTATTAATTTAGTATGGGCCATTTATAAAGTTCCACCACACTGCTCCACTCCCAAATTGATAAGCAAAATATTAAGAAGCCTCTTAACTAAATAATCAAAGCAGAGTTTATTTATGAGATACTATTTAAAATTAAGAATAACAGGGAAATAAAATGTACAGCCTGACTGCTTTTCTGTGGTCTCTTTCCACTGCATCTCTTTCCCACCTGCTGCGCTTGAACTTCTTGAATATAATAAGGGCCTTAGCCGCCTCTTGCCTCAGGGCATGTTACACTTTATTCTAACTTTGAGCCCCTTTCACTTTGTAAATCCCCCTGCTTCTAACTTTCCTCTCCTTACTGCCACTGCTGTTTCTCTCTCACTGACGACCTTCTGTCTGCTCCTCAGTCTGCCCTTCGGCCTTTCTTTTCCCTGCTCCTAGTCCTTCTCGTCTACTCCTGCATCCTCGTAGACCTGTCTCTAGTCTCCAATCTTTGCCATCTCCTCAGCTGCCTCTTGATCTCTTCTTGTCTGTCCGAACCTCTCTAATCTCGTCAGCTGCCTTCAGACTTCTTCTCAGCCCCCTGTCTCCTTTTCCGGACCGAACCCCCTTGCTGTCTAACTCCCAGGTCTATATATACCTTTTCTTCTCTCCACTCAAATCTCAGGGCTTCCTGCGCCCCCACAGACCAAGCTAATCTGCCAGCCAGAGCTGCGACTGGGGGGGGGGGGGGTTGCTCCTGTCTTAGGTGCCTCAGCACAGGCCATCCTGGATCTTTCGGATAGCTCCACTCAGGTCGGAGGGAGCTGGTGGCTTTTTTCCCCAGCTGTCTGACCTGGCGTCCTGCACAGCCCATGAGGCCTCATGGCCCAGCTGAAGCAGAGGGGGAGGGGAAGAGACACTGAGGGCCCAAGGCCCTCCAATCCCAGCCCAAAGGTAGGGTCCCCAAATCAAAATAAATTTCCACAGGGGATAAAGAAAAAGTTCCTGCCCTAGAAGAGCCTACAGTCTAGTGGAGATCTCATTATTTCAGATGGCACACCAACACCTATAATCTCTATGCCAGTGGCAACATGAGTGAACTTCATAAGGAAGTGGTTATTATCCAATAGATTATGCCTTAGCCTGAAGAATTTAAGATCCTTGTGGTTGTAAAACATCCTACACAAGAATGTGCAAATGCAGGAAGATTTCAATGGTCTGTTCTTTCTGTAAATATGAAAAAATTGTGTCAGAATGTATCTTAAATAACAAACTCAAGTTTAAAAAACTTTTTGCCTTTGTCAGTTTAATTCAATCCACCAAACATGTGCTAAGTGGCAAGGCATTGTGCTTAGGTAACAGGATGCACAGACAAAAATAAAACAGTCCCTTCAGGGACAGGGGGAGGGTGAAACTATGTATTTACACAAGTAAGTAAATACAAAGTAACATTTTTGAAAGCCCACGCTAACAGCTGGGATGATCAGAAAAGGCCTCTCATATAAGAGGTGACATTTGAACTGAGCCCTTAAGAGAGCCTGGGATTCCAAAAGACAGGTGAGAAGGAAGAACATTCCAGACATGGGCAACACACAGGCATGCATGCATACATACATACATACATACACACACACACACTTATATACATGACAGGCCAGGACGTAGTATATGAGAAATTGTGTCCAGAAAATAGGTTTGGGTGGATTGTAGGGTGTATAAAGAACAAATGAGTGAAAAGGAACCACTATAGCTCTTTGAGCAAGGGAAATTATTTTTTCCCTTAAATGCTTGCAATTGTTTGAATTTTTTCTTAGATCTGATCTTCAATTTAATTGGTATAGGGAACTCCTGGTGAGGAAAATCCCTGGACAAGTGCAGAAAAATGTTCTGCAGATGCTTGGGCACTGAAAGCTAATCTTGTCAAATGGAGGACTTGAACCCATGTCTTTCTGACAGCAGCTGACTTGTTGCCCACTTCGCAATGCAACTTTTTTGGTTTGTTTTTTTTCCCTAATTTAATTATTTTCACCTCAGCTTGTGTGTGTGTGGGGGGGAACAAAATGGGATATTTGTTCTCATCTTTAATATTTCTTGCTTTGTGGGGTCATTGGGCTCTTCTTGCTCCATTCTTCTTTTTAGAGAGTACACTATTTGGGTAAGGTTTTTAAATTTCTGTTCAAAGCTATGTCTTCCCTTTAGGGCCTGACTACAGGACCCTGCATTGATTTGTTGTTGTTCTTTCATTTCATTTGTAACTAACTCTTCATGACCCCATTTGGGGTTTTCTTGGCAAAGATACTGGAATGGTTTGCCATTTCCTTCTCCAGTTCATTTTACAAATGAGGAAACTGAGGCAAAAAAGGTGAAGTGAGTTGCCCAGGCTTACACAGCTAGTGTCTGAGGCCAAATTTGAACTCAGTAAAAATGATTCTTCCTGACTTTCCAGCCTGGCACTCTATTCAGTGAGACACCTAGCTTCCCCCCTGCATTGATAGGATTTCGATAAATATTTGTTGAACAAACTGATTTGTATGTAGAGTCAGGTGGTAGTTCTAATGCAGGTGGTATTTCCCTTTTTTTTTTTTTTTTTTTAGTGAGGCAATTGGGGTTAAGTGAATTGCTCAGGGTCACACAGCTAGTAAGTGTTAAGTGTCTGAGGCAGGATTTGAACTCAGGTACTTCTGACTCCAGGGCCCGGTGCTCTATCCACTGCGCCATCTAGCTGCCCCGGTATTTACATTTACAAAGAGATATAAAAGGCTGGGTATTTATTGTACTTTCACCTCCATTCCCTGCACTGTCATTTTTGTTTGACTCTAGAGGTCCAGATTCTGTTAGTAACAAATTTGGTGGAAAGAGAAAACACAGATATTGGTATGTGTGTAATCTAAAGATTATTGAGACAAGTTAATACTAAAGAGATACAATCTGTTTTCTTGTAAATCAGTGTCTTCCACTTGTATCCCGTAGTCTTTTCAGTTATCCTATATTTAAATAAAACCAACTGGTCCATCTAATACTCACCCTATGGCCTTCTATTTTCTCCTAGCTGAAAGCTTTTGGATCTGGGGAAAATCTTTTTTTTCTTGGTGATTGTCAGTAATTGTTAATCCTTACCTCCTCTCTACTTCCTCCTTATCCTCCATGAGTTGCACAACCCTTCACTATTAGGTTGTAACCAGTGCACCTCCCCACAGTAGCTATTAAAACTCACTGAATTTGAATTTACACAATACAACCTTTATGTGGCTGAAGTTTGCTCATTAGTCTTTGTTGGTTACTGCAATTAAGAATCTTTGTTGCTAGGAGGCTTTTACTTCTCACCAGCTGTAGGAATAACAATCGTTTTGCTGCTTGTGCCCTAGGGGAATGAAGTAGAGGATAATCAATCTGATATCTTCCAAAACAAATCATCATGTCAAACATCAATTAGTGCACTAGCTGATTATAAATACTATTTCTAAACCTGAGTTACTTAATTGATTTGAAGGGGAGCATAGTTAACACTTACAAAACAATATATATTTTATTATAGAATGAAAACATTTTTACAGTAATTCAAGCTTCCTTATTTAACTGGGAGAAACTGGCATTCAAACTGATCATAAGGGGAAGTTACAAGTTAATGGTACATTGACACTCTACATGACAAATTGTGGTGGAAAAAGACCAACAAGCCATTCCATTATCTGATAAATGAGGAATTTGACTAGATCATTGCTAAGGTTTGAATTTAGCAACCAACCAGCTTTAAAATTCTGTGATTATACTGTTTCTAATCTGGCTCTGGGAAAAGTGTAAAATTGTGCCCAAGGCATGTAATTTACTAAACCTAATTTTATTTGTAGGGGAGACAGATAAGATGCTTACACAAAACAGCTGTGCAAAATGGAGCTGGAGGAGCCTTATTTGTGGTAAGTCTTTTTCTAGATTATTTCTTAGAAATGGAAAGGCAAATATATGAAAACTTGGTCAAACTCATAGCATTCATTAGTTACTCCCAAGGTTTTTAGGCACTCAATGCATTGGTTTACACTGACCATTTATCCTCCTTATTGCCCTTAAGATACTGCCTAAAGGGCCACTGCCCACTGGGACAGCCCTAGTTGGACTACTCTCTAAGACTACTGGTTTTAGTTTATATTAGCATAGGAATGTCTCTAATCCAGTGGTCATGTGACTTGTTGGATTTGGTTCCTGGGATAGACACGTTTTACAACAACGAGGTCTTTTGTCTTTACATCATAATTGACATCCCTCCCCAAAATATTCCTGTTTATTATGAGTATTATTTTATATTGATAAATTTTTTTTTGGCATTCAAAAAGACTAATCTTTTTCCCTGAGCAAGGGACTTTAAGTATCCATGTACACACACAATTTATTAAGTTTAATCTAGAGATTGTTAAAATCAGTGTATTTTTATGATTCTTGGATTGTTAATAGATGAAAAAATTTCAGGGCTTTACTCCAACAAATTGGCATGTATTGTGCCTCCTCTCCCTCAATTTCTTTGAAATTAAAAACTGGCTGCTTAATATTACAAATGAGCTAATATTTATAAAGTGCTTAGTATAGTGCCTGCTAGGCACTTAATAAATGCTTCTTTCCTTCTTTGAAAGTGATATTTTGAGGGAATTGTTAGGGTGTTATATTCACCATCCAAAAATGTATAGAGTGGTAATTCTGTTTAAAAGCTAATCTCAAAAAAACAAAGCAAAAAAAAAGGGGGCAGCTAGGTGGCGCAGTGGATAGAGCACCGGCCCTGGATTCAGGAGTACCTGAGTTCAAATCTGGCCTCAGACACTTAACACTTACTAGCTGTGTGACCATGGGCAAGTCACTTAATCCCAATTGCCTCACTAAAAAAAAAAAGCCAATCTCATGAGATTGGTTTCCTGTTGATACGCAGTTTCTTGGATATTATCGAAGTGGATTCTTTTTGAGGAGAAAGAATAAAGCCATTTTGTGTTAAGCTAATTTCTGTTTATGGATAGTATGTGGGGAAGAGAAGATATACTTTCACTTCTTCTAAAGAGTTTTATAAATTGTAAACAGAGTAATCCTATATGATTAATTTAAATAATTTCTCATTAACTACTCAAATAGGCAGAATTGCATTTTTTTTAGAAAAATTCATTTTATTTTATTTATTTATTTTTTTTGTGGGGCAATGGGGGTTAAGTGACTTGCCCAGGGTCACACAGCTAGTAAGTGTTAAGTATCTGAGGCTGGATTTGAACTCAGGTACTCCTGAATCCAGGGCCAGCGCTTTAACCACTGCGCCATCTAGCTGCCCCCCAGAAAAATTCATTTTAAAATGCTATCAGGATTCTTATTATAGCAATTTCCAGAGAATTTTTGAGTATAGTTGCTTTACTGCTTTAGTCAAAGAATGGGGAGGGGGTGAAGATAGATTGAGAAAAGTCAGTATAAGAATTTAAATCCCACATATTTGACCATTGGCTAGTCACTTAAACTTCCTGGGCCTCCAACTTCTAAGGTTTCTCTTCCCAGTGTTACATCATCAGTCTTCTGAATCAATTCAGATAGAAGCATATAAACATGTAGATTCAGATCCCTCTTGACTTTTCCCTAAAATCAGTCACTCAGATACAAGAAGAAAAAGGAAAACTTAGTAGACAAGCCAAACATCATATAAAATAATAATTTCAAATAAGGATTTGAAGAATTTAGTTAAATAGGCTTTAGACAAGGAATAGAGGCCTCAAGTGAGTAAATAATGAGTAATCTCTTTTTGTTTGTTTGTTTTGTTTTTTGCGGGGCAATGGGGGTTAAGTGACTTGCCCAGGGTCACACAGCTAGTAAGTGTTAAGTGTCTGAGGCTGGATTTGAACTCAGGTACTCCTGAATCCAGGGCCAGTGCTTTAACCACTGCGCCATCTAGCTGCCCCCCAATAATGAGTGATTTCTAAGGGAAAAGATTTTTGACATGGGATTGTTATACTAGAATAGTAGCTTTGTAACTAAAATTCTCATATAGAAAAATGTCAGTATGCCTAAATGTCTAAAACTGTCAGATTAAGACGAAAACTGTTAAACTCCTCAGATATCAGTTTCCTCATTTGTAAAATGAGGCTGTTGTCTAGAATACCTGTAAAGACCTTTTAGCTCTCTCTGATGCTACTGACACACATGCCATACTTAGCCAGTTATTGGGTCAGTGTGGTTCACAATGGAAAGAATATTACATTTAAGAATCAGAACTGTGTTACAGTCCTGACTTTATTCTGAATCTCTTTCGTGGTTTGAAAAATGAGGTTAGACTAGACATGTCTGAGATACCATCTGGCTCTTAACATTTTATGATTCAGTGGTCAAGGGCAGTATTGTTTGTAATTGTAGCATAAAAGGGGGGTGAGGTTCCTTTTTTTGGTGGGGAGGACATGATAGCTTTCCATGGTATCTACTTTTAAAAAGTTAAGAATCTACTCCAAAACATCCCTAGGTTTCCTTAATCATTTATTACAAACCAATACAGTATCTGAATTAATCTAAATGGTTTTTATTTATATTTAAGCCTTTTATCACTTATTCAGCAGTACTGCAAATTAATGTAACAAATACTCATTCATGTCTCAACTGAAATCTTTACAAATCAAGGATACGGTGATTTTTGATGCTCATTGTAGTAATCAAAAAGCACACCATCACATCCTGATGTACTTTCTGATTAGGGTAGGAGACCGTGTGTGTGTGTGTGTGTGTGTGTGTGTGTGTGTGTGTGTGTGTGTATTTATGTTCCCAGCATTCAGCACAGTTTCTGACACATAATAAATGCTTGTTGACTTGATTAACAAATTAAATTATATTGAGGATAATTTCATTTTAGTGCTAGATATATTTAATAATATTCAAACATTTTGAAGACCCTGTTTCCCAACCATTCTCTATAAGACAATTTCTTTTATTTATCCTAAGATGAAGTCTCAAAATTTCTAGAGAATGTTCATAGTGTTTCCAGAATTTGGTTAAAAAATAAAAATCCATGCTTAACTTATTCATGTCATTTATAATTTTATAGACTGATAAAATCCTATTTATCTCCATGTTTCTAGAATTCAGCCCTAATTTTTCAGTCCCTTTCATCCTAATCAAATGCACAATTTGCTATTGTCTTTGCTATACAAGCTAATGGAAATATACTAATATCAGGAAATTAGCTGTCATGTTCAGTTGTAGTTAACTATATTGGGTTCAAAAACATTAATTCAACAAACATTTATTGAGTACAGACTTGTACTTGATGTGCTATGTGCTGTGGGAAAGGGAGAATTATTACAGAGTAAGACATGATTCTTGCCTTCATGGTACTCAGTCTAGTAGGGAAATAAGAACTTTGTGAAGTAAGAAAAACATAAGTACTGATTCAGAGTATTGTGTGAATCTAAAGAAATGTCTAATTTGAGGATAGTAATGATCTCTATGAAAGTTCTACTTACATACTTTAATGTGATAACCCAGGGTTCCCAAAGGTTATGCCAGGAGAGCACAAGGTCTGACAAGTTCTGCAGTGTTAGGAAGGAAGGCTTGCTTTGAGTATGGGCCTTAATGTCCAAAGACTAGCCTAGCTTCATTAGTAGAAGCTTAGCCAGTTAGGTTGTTTTTACCTTTTTTTATTTTTGGCCATAGCAATTCATTTACTAAAGTATAGAGCACTTGGGAATTGCATTGGTGAATGGAAGGGGTTTTGAGGAACATCCATCAGTTGGTGTTTAAAAGCTGATTTTTAAAATATTGTTACTTCTACAAGTACTATAAAAACCATGAAATACTCTTTGGAAAATTACATTTTAAACAATTTATTTTAAGTTATTTTTTCCTTCTTTATATAGCACAGAGATACGCCTGAAAATAACCCAGATACTCCATTTGATTTCACACCAGAAAACTACAAGGTATGAATAAATAACATGATATTTAATATAGAAAACATTGATTCATTTGGATGTATGACAGGTGGTTTTTTTTCTTTTATACAGAGGATAGAAGCAATTGTAAAGAATTACCCAGAGGGACATAAAGCAGCAGCTGTGCTTCCAGTACTGGACTTAGCCCAAAGGCAGAATGGATGGTTGCCCATCTCTGCCATGAACAAGGTATCTAATACAATTTTATTGCTTTATTTTATAATTAGTAGTAGGATTTAAGTAGTAGCTTTTATGACAAATTCTTGTGATGCAAAATTTAATGTCAGATTATAAGAATTCAAAATTTTTTTATACTTTAGATGTTTCCCATTGGACAATTTTATTTGTATTTCTGTTGATCTCATAGAAAATGTCAAGTCTTGAAAAGATGTAGATTTTTGTCCTGATAGGAAGGGAATAGCAATGGTAGTCTTTCTGATACAATTATATAATGGCAGAAAAGTTATGTAATATAATGAAAAGATTATAATATAGACCAAGGTTCCAAACTTACACAGAAAGTGTAAACTATTTACATGATAATAGTTCTTTAAAGAAAGAAATGCACTTAAGTATAGTACTTAAGTAAGAAGTGTACTTAAGTATAACTGGAGGGCAGCAAAGTGACCCAGTGGATCTAGATAGAGTGCTAGGCCTGGAGTCAGGAAGACTCATCTTCCCAAATTCAAATCTGGCCTCAAACACTTACTAGCTGTGGGACCCTGGGCAAGTCACTTCATCCTGTTTGCCTCCGTTTCCTCATCTGTAAAACAAGCTGGAGCAGGGAATGGCAAACCACTCCAGTATCTTTACCAAGAAAATCCCAAATGGGGTCATGACTTGAGACACAGCTGAACAGCAGCAATAACAACTGAACACAAGATAAAAATAAATAATAAAATTATATCTGACAATATGAAAGAAAACATGAAAATATCGCCGTGTCTTATTTTGAATCAAGGTTTCTAATTGAACCACCACTTCATAATAAATTATTTTAATTTGACAGTTAAGCCAGAAATATGTAAACATGAAGGTAGATATAGAAGAAACACTACTGGAGAAAAGGAGCTTTTTTTTTTATTTTGAAAGAGAAAAAAGTCATAGCTTCTGAAAGTATAATTTTAATAATAGGTCCAAGAGAGCTACAAAAGTAAGATTATTCATGCTTTTTTGCTTCAGGTTGCTTACTTCCTTAACTAACCCTCACACACTTTTGGTTTTAAGTATGACTGTATTGATAATTTCTTGATTGGATGTAGACACACACAAGATTGATCAATAAAGCTACTCAAGGTCAGGAAATCACCACTTGAGTATATTTCTTTTAGTATCTTTGATATTGGAAAGGTCATCATTTTCACTTCAGGTGTCTTGATTGGGATCCACCATCATAACAGGGTATAGAATGCTTGGAGTTGAATCATAAAACTTCATAGATTAAATCAATAATATTAGATCACTTACAAAGGAAATAGCTTGAGTAGTTTTTGAGAAGCTACAACAAAAAGCCAGTCTCATTTTGTACAAGATACAGATGTTCTGGATTATTATAGTGAGAAGTACAGAACAATAAAAGGTCATCCTTTTAAAACTAAAGGAAGATAGATGGTAAGCACATTCTTGGATTCCCAGTACATTTAGAATAAGAATCCTAAGAACTAAAGAGATGGTGGGTTTGTTCTCTTGTATCTGAGTTGGGATTTTCTCTTCTCATAAAGAATTATTAGGCTCCATTGAAAAAGTTGTTACTGGTTTTATTTTTATTAATAACATGTAGCCATTGCTTCCTAACAACCTTATGAGTTACCATAAGTATTATCATCTCCATTTTACAGATTAGGAAACAAGCTGAGAGAAATGAAGTTACTTGCCCATAGTTGCACAGCATTATAAAGTAAACAAGGATTGAAAACCAGGTCTTCTGACTCTTAGATTCAGAATTCTTCACTGTGGTTTAAATGAAATAAATTTTTTTAAGAAACATTAATAACTGCTTCAGATATTGTAGGTGAATTTTTGCCATTCAAATCTAATAGTGAGTAAATTAGTCAGAAAGCATTTGTTCACTGTGTCAACAAAGAAAAAGCCTCTCTCTCAATGAGATTACATCTACATAAGGGGAGAAATCATCTACATAAATATATACCGGATGTATACAGAGTAAATAGCAGATAATCTTAGGGAAGTTACTTACAGCCTAGGGGTATGGGGGAAGCTCCTGTGGGGACAAGGGGTAGTGGTAAGGAAAGGCCTTTGAGTTTGAGTCTTGAAGGAAGGCAGAGAAGCTAAGAGGTCATTTTAGGCAGCAGGGATCACTAGTGCAGAAATGGGACATGGAGTGTGTGAAGAACAGCAGGTAGCTTAGTACAACTATATTGTGGAGTTGTATGGAGGGGAATAATTTGTAGAAAGAACAAGGTTGTAAAGAGGAAGAAAGAACCCAGGTTGTGAGGAGCTTTAAAAGCCAAACAAAGGAGTTTAAATTTGATATGAGGTAATAGGGAGTCACTCCAGTTGGAACAATGGGGTGGCATGATCAGATTAGGAAAATTTGTTGGGCAGTTGTACGAAGAGACTTGAGTCAGAGAGACTTACTAGGCTATTGAAGAAGTCCAAATTAGATATGAGGACCTGAATTAAGGTGGTAGCTGTGTGAGTAGAGAAAAGGAGACAGGTGCAAGCTGATACAAGATTCGGCAACTGACTGGATGGTTTGAAGTGAATGCGTGATAGATAACTGTGAATGAGGATAACATTGAGATGGCAAACTTGAGTAACTGAAATGATGATGGTACCAATGATAGCAGTAGAAGTTTAGAAGAGGGCTAAGTTTTGGGTGAAAAGTTTAAGTCCTGTTTTGGATATGTTGATTTTGAGATCTTAGATTGTGCATAGAGTTAATTGCACCCACAGAAGCTGATAAGATCAAGTGACATGAGTGTATATAGAAGAAAAGAAGGCCTTGGGGGACTTGGGGGACACTTAGAGCGGATGTAATGATAATGATTCAATGAATGAAACTGAGGACTCAGATAGGTAGGAGGGAGAACCAGAAAAGAATATCTGTGGGGATAAAGGTGGTCAGTAGCTAGCACTTTAAGGATAGCCATTAAGTGGTGAGGCCAAATTTGAACTCCGTTCTTCCTGACTTCAGGTTCATTGGTCTATCTGCTGTACCACCTAACTGCTGTCAAATGCTGCAGAGAGGTCAAAGATGTTGAGCCAAACCTTAAGTATAAAAGATTAAAAGTCTTAAAGAGCAAACAGTGATTTAAAAATTGAGAAAAGAAACTATGAATCCCACTTTGGGGTATAGTCAGATCTATTTGGTAAATTTTTCTAGTTCATTAACAATTGAAGTGATAGTTTTTTCCCCTCATTGATAAACATCAGGCTTAACTTGTCCTTGGACAACTTTTTGGTTTTTATAAAACTAAGCCATTTCACAAACCAAGGACCATTGGGCATAACCTTAAAGTACTATTATAATCAAGAAATATTTTGTTAATTTTTCTTAAAATGTTTTAGGTTGCTGAAGTTTTACAAGTACCTCCAATGAGAGTATATGAAGTAGCAACTTTTTATACAATGTATAATCGAAAGCCAGTTGGAAAGTATCATATTCAAGTCTGCACCACTACACCTTGTATGCTTCGAGATTCTGACAGCATACTGGAGGCCATTCAGAAAAAACTAGGTATGGGACAGATTTTATTTGCACCATTAAAAAAATTAAAAATTGGTTTGGAGGGGTTTGACATAGATTCTTATTTCTTTGGTATACAACTTAATTTGCAGGCATAAAAATGTACATTATATTTTTGTGCAAATAAAGTATAAAAAACTGAAACTAAAACAATTAAAGAATACAGATTTCATAGGAACACTAGAGTATTCTACCAGGCCCCTGTTTCCACTAAATTACCTTTTTAATGTACTTCTCTTCTTTCCTTTCAACCCTATTTTTGCCCATTTCTCAGCCTAAAAACCTTTCACCTTCTAAACATTCCAGAAATCACTACTTTATCATGTTCTCTATAAAATTACCTAAGGAATCATTGAACAAATGAAACATGCATATTTCAGCAGGCTTTGGAATACTTCAGTGAGAGAAATGTTATGGCAATGGCATGTACATAAAGTCATTTGTAACTTATAAATTTGTTCTTTTGGTTCTCCCACCTGTCTGACTCTTTATTCTCATTCACTAAATCATTATCCATGTCACACCCACTCTAAGTGTCCCCTAATTCTCTTTCTTATTCCTTCCTATGGATGAAGATACCGATGCTCTGAAAAGTTCTGTCTTGCACTAAGTCTAGTTGGTTGTTAAATCTTGCTGATTTTACTTCTACATTCATTCCTTCCTCACTACTTAAGCTGCCACCACCCCAATTATATCTTACCTAGGTTCTTCACACAACTGCAGAAACAGACTTGTAACTATACAGATTTGTCCATACCACTCCCCTAATCAGAAACCCCCTTACATTTCATTTAAGGTACTCCATATAATCTAGACACCTTTTAAACTTTTTTCCCACATCATTTCCTTTTATGTGCTGTGCAAATGATTTGCATTCTTCAGTATCTGTATACACAACTGGCCATTTCCCTTGCTTACATTCCCCCCCACATCTTAAAGAATGTTACAGTTAGAGAGGACTTGAGAGGCCATAACATCCCAGTGAGAAGAATTCAGTACTTTCTGAGGCGACCCATTTTGTATTTGTATAGCTTTAATTATTGTGAATTTTCCCCCTTCCATCAAGCTTAAATTTACCTCTGTCAATCTTCACCTGATTGTTCTTCACCATGATTTCCCTACTTTTTTGTCTGTACTTCCTCACATTTGTATTTTCTTAACATATGATGCTCATTTTGAATAAAGTATATATACTTAGCCCTATTGCAGTCATGGTTCTCATCCCACCAAATTTCAGTGATGCTTAGGAAGTAAAATTTAATTCCTTGAATTTCTAGTTCACTTCATTAATCATATTTTATGTTTTTATATCTACGTCTGAGGCCATGGTCATTATTACTACCAGCTCCCTTAATGGTTTTTTTTCTCCCGTGAATGTCAGCATTCATTTCTAGTGCTATTCATACTATTTTAGTTCTCCCTCTGTATCTAGCTTAGTAATATATATATATATAATTTATGTATGTATATATATATATATATATATATATATATATATATATATATATATATAGGCTCTTTTCTCCTTCCTTACTAATCTTTTAAATGATACCTGCAAGACTCCAGGGAGAAATACATTCTTGCTAGACCTTGTTGGACTCACCCAATGTTGGCCATGGGCCAGTTATTTCTGTATTTTAAACTAAGTCCAGAAATTCAAATCCCACTATCAAACATCATCTTAATCACAGGTTCATTTCCTAAATATGCCTCTCTTCTGAAGCTTTTTTTACAGTAATAAAAATATCTTCAGTGCTCCTGAGGACTTCAGTTTCTTGCCCAGGACTTTGGTAATTTTTTTACAGGTTCCAAGTGGCAGAATCATTTTGTGCCTCCATGAATTATCAGAAGTGAATAGCAGTCATCCAGTTTGACAACTCTTGGGAGGTTCTGTATTTAATCCTGGTTCGCATGTCATGGAAGGACAAAAGACTTTTCTGTTGTTGTTAAATTAACAAATAGCTGCCTCATTGTTCCTGAGCATGGAGTCACTTGTCTCTTCTTTCTCTGACCCCTAACTGTATATGATTTCCTAACTGTAGATTCATGTCATCATTCCTTGGATGGATGGAAACAAGATGCTGTTTCCTTCTCAGAAAAGTTTCATCTCTCTAAAGCTCCAGATGTTCAGTGGTCCTTCCCTTTTTCCTTTTTGTCATATTCTTTTATCCATTCAACACCTGACATGTCAGGAGACCCTATCTGTTTTCAAATTATTTTTTTTTCTTTTCATAATTAAGCCATTAAATAAAATATTCATTCTCCTTGATTAGTGGAGAGAGGTGTTCTTTGAACCCTTATACTTTATCCTCTAGGAGAAACAGTAGTCTGTATTTTGAACCCAAGTCACAATTATGGCCATGGCAGAAAGACAAACATCACACATTATGTGAAGAAACTTTCTTGCTTTTAATACTTTTTGGAAATATGGTCCTCAGTCCTTTGTCTTTCTGGTAGCACTCTTGGCAAAGTCTCCTGTAGAATTCTCCTTATATAATTAGCTCCTTCTCATGTCATGTCTTACTAACATCTCTAGTTCTCTTCCTTCCTCTATCCTTCTTTAGCTCTTCAAAATTTTCCTTCTGCCCCTCTGACTAGGATCCTTCTTGAAAATTTCCACTTCTCTAATTCATTCTTCAGCCTTAACAATTGTGTCTGCTTATCCTTTTAGCTTCATTTCTCTGTTGTTCTCCTACGGAAGTTATAAATAGAATTCTACCTGTCGAAATCCATTTCTTCAAGATCCAATTCAGGTGCCCCCTTCAGAAAGCTTTCCTTGATCCTCATCGATGCTCCTGCTCCTGCAGCTAAAAACAATCCTTCCATAAATTTTCCTATTACTCTTGACGATTTCCTTTAACAATATCATATTCTATACTGTATCATATTCATTTCCATTCTTATCTTAAGCTCCTTGAGTACCATAACTGGAGTTTTTCATCTTCCTTGCCTCAGTGTTGCAGCACCATAGTACCTTGTATATGGTGGGTGCTTAATAAATGTTTGCTTAATTGAACTGAATTAAGTAATTTCCATACAGCTAGATCAGAATCCAAATATCCTGATTATCAGTCACTCGGATTTTCACATTAAATTTCTCAATCACAGTTATCTACTAAAAATTCTGGCTTTTTGCTGCATTGTTAACTGACAAAGTAAATTAGCCAAGAAAAATGTGAGAACTTTGTATAATAGACACAGTTTAAAAAAAATTACTTTTAAAAAACTCCGGGATAGTAGCTATTAAAACTCAAATGTTTTCTTTTTCAGAATTATAATATTCTGGGGCATCTGGGTAGTATAGTGGGTGAAGCCCTGGGTTCAGGAAGACCTGAGTTCTGGTCCAGCCTCAGATACTTGACACTTACTAGCTGTGTGACCCTGGGCAGGTCACTTGACCCCCATTGCCCTTAAAAAAAAAATTATAATATTCTTTTTTCCCCCATCTTAATAGTATTTTATTTTTTCCAAATACATATAAATATAGTTTTCAGCATTCATTTTTGTAAGACTTTTAGTTCCAAATTTTTCTCCCTCAGACAGCAACAATCTGTTATAGGCTATACAGTACAGTCATGTTAAATATATTTCCACATTAGTTATGTTGTGAAAGAAGAATCAGAACTGGGCAGCTAGGTGGCACAGTGGATAAAGCACCAGTCCTGGATTCAGGAAGACTTGAGTTTAAATGCGGCCTCAGACACTTGACACTAACCCTAACCCTGGCAAGTCACTTAACCCTCATTGCCCCACCAAAAAAAAAAAAGAATCAGAACCAAAGAAAAACTACAAGAAAGAAAACAAACAAACAAAAAATTCAGACTCCGTAGTTCTTTTCTTGGAAGTGGAGAACATTTTATATCATGAGTCTTTTGGAATTGTCTTGGATCATTGTATTGCTAAGAAGAGATAAGTCCATCATAGTTGATCATTGCACATTGTTGCTGTTTTTGTATCCAGTGTTCTGATTCTGCTCATGTCACTCAACATCAATTCATGTCTTTCCAGATTTTTCTGAAACCCATTTGCTCATCATTTCTTCTAGCACAATAGTTTTCTATTGCATTCATATACCACAACTTATTCAGCCATTCCCCAATTGATGGGCAGCCCCTTGATTTCCAATTCTTTGCCACCACAAAAAGGGCTGAAACAAATATTTTTGTACATGTGGTTCCTTTTCCTTTTTTTATGATCTCTTTGGGGAAAAGACCTAGTAGTGGAAGAATTATAATCTGAAATGCTCTGTGCTCAGCATTTAAAACTCAAAAAACCCCCCAGAAAGTAGATTTATATGTTAAAATGTGACTTTGGTAGTAGTAATCATTTCTTTCTTTTAGGTATTAAGGTTGGAGAAACTACACCTGACAAGCTTTTCACACTAATAGAAGTGGAATGTTTAGGTGCCTGTGTAAATGCACCTATGGTTCAAATAAATGATAATTACTATGTGAGTATTGCATTTTCATTACGGTCAAAATTATGTGGGATAATATCTTGAAATGATTTTAAATAAGTGGAGTTTTGATTTTCTGTGTTTTCCCTAGTTTATCTAGTTAGGAGAAATGGTTAGTTATTTACCTCCTCTTTTAAGTTCATCCTTGAGACATAATAGGGGTACAGCTCAGTGGCACAGTGGATAAAGCACTGGCCCTGGATTCAGGAGCACCTTAGTTCAAATCTGGCCTCAGACACTTGATGAGTGCTAGCTGTGTGACCCTGAGCAAGTCACTTAGCCCTCATTGCCTGGGGGGAGGGGGAGGGGACAAAAAAACCCATAATATATTAGTAGAAGTGAGTTTTTTTCTATACCCATGGAATTCAGGGAAGAAATCCAAGACAACATATAGATTCTGGGAGTCATCTTTGTAGAGATGGTAATTGAACCCTTGTGAGTTGATGAGAGAACATAAAAGGAAAAGAGTGAAAGCCCAGAAGAGAATTTTGGGAGATGTTTGGCCAGGAAGAAGAGAAGAGGTAGAAAATACCTTTAAGGAAAGGAGGTTTAAAGTAATATTGATAATTAACATCCCCTGAAACTAAGACTTATTAGGTTGACCATGTAGTATTTATTGGTTTATAAGTTAAGGGTTCATTTAGTAATTTTGTAATCTAAGAATTACATGTCTTAATTTGTTGTTTCCAGCAAGTTATAGATCTTGGTCAAGAATGCTACTATAATTTCTTGTTTTTAAGTTTATTCTATCAAAATGAGAGAGACAGCATGCCAGACTAGAAAAAGAGCTGACCCAGGGATCAGTAAAGCCTTGACTTAAGTGTCATTTTTAGACATCCTAGCCATTAGACTAATAAAGTCACTTAACCTTTCAATGCTGCTGGCAAAATATAAGTGACTTTCCCAGGGTCACACAGGTAGTAAGTTTCAAGTTTCTGAGATTGGATTTGAACTCAGGTCCTCTTGAATCAAGGGCCGGTGCTTTATCCACTACACCACCTAGCTGCCCCCAATTACATTTTAATCTGGATGTGACTGACACTGCTGGAATATAACAAGGAAATCGGGTCTAGTTTCACAGGAGAAAACCCACAAAAATTTCCTGAAATGGACATGCTTAGTGGTTAAACTCTTGAAGAAACTGCTAAGACAAGAGTATTTAAGTGCATTGTTGTGGGTAGATATTTTAAATAATGAGTTTGGGCAGTATCTTTATTTCAAATATGATACCTCTGACAATAGCTAATTGGATTTTAATAGACAGTTACATACTGGATTAAATCAACTAGAAATTAGCATGGAAAAGAACTTGGCCAAAGGTGAATGGTTGATTAATTTGAGAAATTCATGTGTACCAAATTTGGGAGCCCCCACCCCACCCCACCATGGGGGTTAAGTGACTTACCCAGAGTCACACAGCTAGTAAGTGCCAAGTGTCTGAGGCCCGATTTGAACTCGGGTCCTCCTGAATCCAAGGCCGGTGCTCTATCCACTGCACCACCTAGCTGCCCCCACGTGTACCTAATTTTAATAAAGTTGCCTTCAATTTTATTGCACCTGATTTTATTCAGAACCTGTCCATCTTGTCACAAAGCAAAAACCTTTTTTCTTCAGTCTTCTAACCTAGCATTCAAAACTACTTAATATAAGCCTTAGAACTTAAACAAATTGTCCTTCCTTTTTCTTCTGCAAGATAATTTAGAGAGTTCTGAAATAGGGTAAATTTAGCTTAAAGTTCAACTAAGTGTGGGCACTCTACATCCAGTTCTTTTTCATACATCTTGAAGTTTTCTCTGCTTCCCAAAAGAAAATAGCTTTCAATGTTATCTGATCAAAAAAGTATTTATTAAAAATAGCTTACATAGTAATCATATGTTCAATCTAAAATAATTTAAAATCTTTTATATATATTTTGTTCATAGGAAGATTTGACACCTAAGGATATTGAAGAGATACTTGATGAGCTGAAAGCTGGAAATGTTCCAAAACCTGGACCAAGGTATATTTTTATTTATATAAGAGAAATTTAAAGGAAAGGTTTGTTCCATTAGTTTACAGGTGTTGGAAATGACTTTATAAGTCATTTAATTTATTCCCCAAAGCATGAATCTTTACTACAAGTAACATCCCTATCAGATTAGGTCTCTCCTTGAAAACAGTGATAGGGAAACTATCTCATTGTTAAATACATATAAAATTATTTTGATCCAAAATAGTTGTCAATGAAGGCATACCATGAGACCACTAAATGCCTTGCTAATTATCTTGTCTGTCATGTCTAGTAGCACCACCAAGAAAGGAAACATTAGTTCTGTGTGACATGTTCTTAGGAAAAAAAGAAGTGATTTCATAGGAACCAATATGCATTCATTAATTGCTCACAATTTTTAAATATCAGGGTTTTAAATTTTATTCCTTGCAATTATATATAAAGAAAAATTTTAACTTTTATTTTTACAAAATTTTGAGTTCCAAATTTTTCTTCATTCCTCCTTCACCTCCCCTCTTCCTAAAACAGTAAGTAATTTGATGTTATATATGTATAGTTGTGTAAAGCTTATTTCCATATTAGTCATGTTGTGAAAGAAGAAAAAACAAAAGAAAATAATGTGAAAAAAATAAAGAAAAGTGAAAATAGTATGCTTTGATCTGCATTCACACTTCAGTTCTTTCTCTGGATGTGGATAGCATTTTCCATCATGAGTCCTTTGTAATTGTCTTAGATCATTTGTATTGCTGAGAAGAACTAAATCATTCATAGTTGATCATCACACGGTGTTATTACTGTGTACAATGTTCTAGTTCAGCACTTTGCATCTGTTCATATAACTCCAGGTGTTTCTGAAATATACATGCTTATCAATTTTTAAATTTGCATTTTTAATGCTAGGGGTCAGCAACATTTGTACTGGTTGTATAGTTTTGGCTCTGTCTTTACTTTTTGAAAACTGAGACACTATTTACCTGTCTCTGGTCTTTTGGCACTTTTCCTGTTCTCCATGATTTCCCAAAGTCAAATCTTTCTGTAGGATCCTATCTAAATTCAGTACTTTGTGATGTTATTTATCTGAATCTGGAGACTTGGCAATGTGCTGTCATTACTGTTTCTTCACCTTTGTTGGGCTTTATCACCTTTTTTTAATTAGTTATACTTTTTTGAATTTTAAAACCATTTTCCTTGATGCAAAGTTAGGGAATATAATTCCCTTTTCATCTGTTAATGTTATATTATCTGGCTCAAACTGTGGGCCTGACCCATTTCTTTTTCTTACTATTCTGTACATAGCTTTAAAAATGAGCTTTTAGATAATTATTTTTATAAGTCTCAGCTCCTTCTAGACTCTTTATTTAGCTTTTATGATAATGCTCTGATAAATATGTTCGACATTTGTATTTATCCTTGATGATAAGTACAGTTTCTTTCATTTTTTTGTAAATGTCATTTTAAAATACAATCTCAGATGTCTCCCTGTTCGGGCATATTCCTTTCTTTAATTGTTTCCCTCTTTTGAATAATATTTCTTGAGATTTTTTCATTTTGTTGTGATCTCCCTTTCAGTATAATAAACTGCTAAATAAATCTTCAACTACCATATTATACTACAAACTATGTTTTCATATTCTCATTCCTTAATCCTAAAAATAAGGAACAGTACAATAATTTACTATCCTCATGCTTTTTTTTTTTTTTAATCTCTGATAACCTTCCTGTTAATTGCATTTGTATATAATGCCCTCTGAGACACTAGATTGAGGTCAATAAATAGTGCTTTAGATTTTATCAACGAAGAGTGAAGTTTAGATTTTACAAAGGAATTTTGTTAGTCATGCCTTCTTGCATTTCTTTTTGGGAGACCCCCATCCATTATTTATACGGTAGAGATTGTTCCATTTATCTATTGTTTAGTAACATAGTTCCTACTACTGAACTATTTTTGAAGTTTAACTGGAATATATAAATTAAGACTCTTATCATCTAGCCAAATTTTTATAAACCGTATAATGTTGGGGCATCTTTTCAATTCCTTTAAAAAGGGGGCAGCTAGGTGGCACAATGGATAAAGCACTGACCCTGGGTTCAGGAAGACCTGAATTCAAATCCAGCCTCAGACACTTGACATTTACTAGCTGTGTGACCCTGGGCAAGTCACTTAACCCTCATTGCCCCGCAAAAAAAAACAAACAAACCAAAAATTCCTTTAAAAAAAAGTTTTAGAAGTTTAACTGCACAATTATAATGACAAAGTTTCTCTCCAAAGAGATGATAAAATTCACTTCCCTTTCTAATCCTTTGTAGAAAGGGGGGGGGGGACTTAAATATCTCGTATTCTAAAACATCAAAATGTTCACTGTGGTTAGAGCTTTTTAAAGATTATTAGATACAGGTTAGGGAATAGATTTTTTAAATCTCGTTTAAATTTTTCCTTATTGAATCTAATGAAGTTAAATGGGTTGATAATCTTGTTTTGTGAGGTAAGAAAACAAAAAAAGGGGATAACAGAACAGAACCAAAACCATCAGTAAGGCCAGAGTTCCAGTCTCCTGTGGTTATTGATATCTGGCCCTATATGCATCACTTATTTTTTATATTAAAAATAAAACTGTTGATCCCATAGTACTGTTTGTTAAAGGATCAACAATTAGGGGACTTGAATGTGAAATGCTATTTTTTCTGACTAAATTTGAGTTTGGATGTGTTATGGTTAAGGTCACGGTACCAGTAGGAGATCAAATTCATTTGCTTTTGGAAATGGACTATAAAGAAAAAGTATAGGCAAGTAGATGGCTTAAAAAAATTTTTTTTTTTGGTGAGGCAATTGGGGTTAAGTGACTTGCCCAGGGTCACACAGCTAGTAAGTGTTAAGTGTCTGAGGCCAGATTTGAACTCAGGTACTCTTGAATCCAGGGCCGGTGTTTTATCCACTGCGCCATCTGGCTGCTCCAAGTAGATGGCATTTTAAGCATGCACATTAGGGAAATAATCAATTTAATACAGCATTTAATGTGGAATAATCCTAGTGTGAACTGCTGAAATCAAGAAACATTAAGTCAGTTTTCATGTTTATGAAACTTTAACTGCAGTTCTTTTCGGCTGCATAATAGATTGAGGTTCAGATCCTTGGTTTAGACATTTTTATCTTTTCTGTTGACATGTTGCACCAAGGAACTTATAAAATCCATTTTTGAGAAGGTCGCTATTTGCCCATGTGGAATAGAGGCATAAAATCAACTAACAGGAAGTACTTTAGAAAACCAAAACACTAAAATTAGATACCAGTTTTGCCTTCTCCTGTGAAAGTATCATTTAAGAGAGCTAGTTTATAAAAAGCTGAGAGCTGCACAGATAGTGACACTGTATTGATTTAGCAAACCTAGGAAAGGAAGAAAGTTAGAAATGGGTTAGGAACTGAATGAGCCAGTATCCATAAACATTTTCAGAGTGAAAGCAAGGTAAATTATCAGAGAAGAGGAGAGATGAAAATAGGTAGATCTTGAGCTGGGATCTATTAAGGGGACTAGCAAGATGATTTTTTAGGGGCAGGAGAGTTGAAAAATAGAATAAAACAGGTTGTTACCTCTGTTCTAACTGTTTCTATACATAGATCTTTATTAAAATAATAAGCTTCTTGAGAGCAGGGATTATTTTATTCTTTGTATCCTCAGGGCCTAGCCCCTAAGTAGGTGATAAATCAAATAATTGTTTATCGATTGCTTCTTCAGAATATACTGTGTCCTTTGTCTTTACTTCTGTGCTAGTCACCTTGCTTGCTGCAGTAGCTGTACTCTTCATCCAAAGGATATTTTTAGATAATCCTAACACCAACATATCCTCTTATCAAAAAGTGCAAATTACAAGTATGCTTTGACTTTGCTCCCCATGACCCAGAGGCATTATTTTCAAGCAACCCAGAAAATATTCTCAAAGCCACAAAGAACCCAGTACTTCTGTTTCCAAATATAGTCACTGTAAAGAGAATTATATGCAGTACTGTCTAGGCAGATGGGCTAAACCAGGTTGAGCATAACTGACAGGCCTCAAAGCCATCAGTGTACTTCAGATGTGGAGACTTCCTTGGCAGAATGGCAGATCAGAACAAATTGTTCCAACAGCCATGAATGCAAGGTTGAGACATCAAAGATGCCAAGATGCATCCCAGGCCATGGCCAGTCACCCCGACTTTTGTCTTGCCACTGGACTTAAATCACTCAAGAAGAGTGAGCCCTGATGACTTTGTGGAACTCTGCCTCACTTAAATCCAATTCATGTGCAAGTCAAGATGTCATCCTGTGATGTCATTGTTGGTCTTCAAATACAAAAGATGAACAACATACATATTGTCCTACCTTTCGTTCATTATAACAGGTCTCAATTTAAATGAAATTCCAAGGGTCCTAGAGTCATAGATTTGGAATTGAAAGGGACTTTAGAGGTGAACAAGTACAACCCCCTCATTTTATAGATGAGGAACCTATTATGGCACAGTGAAGTTAAAATTTTTGTTCAAGGTCACACAACTAGTTAAGAGCATATTTGATGTTCTGCCAAATTTTTGAAAACTGAATTTTTAAAAAATGGCTTTTGGTTATTCATGCCACTGTTCATTTGCTTGAATAATAATATTTTGTTTACTCCTTTTTAAAATCTATTTCTACCATCTTTTCCTTTTAGAACTGTAGTAAATTTTTATGCATCTACTACTGTATCTTTCAGGAGTGAAAAAGGAATGAATGACAGTTTTATTTAAATCAAGCCAATTATAGGTTAAAAAATGAGCCAACCCTTAAGAATTGACTGAAAATTAAAATAACAAATATTTTATTTCTTGGGTTTTTGAACCTGAAAAAACAATCATTCCCCACCTACCTTTCTGCTTAATAGCTCAGCTGAGACTGTTTAAATTCTTTTGGGTTATTTGTAAAATCTCTTGATTAAATTATTTTTCTTTCTTTTTTTCTTCAAGGAGTGGACGTTTCTCTTGTGAGCCAGCTGGTGGTCTTACATCTTTGACTGAGCCACCCAAAGGACCTGGTTTTGGTGTACAATCAGGCCTCTAAGTTATTTGTATGCATTTGTTTTAAAACAAAAAAACCCTGTAAAAATATTTCTCAGTACATTTAAAATAAACTAAAACTAATCTCACCCGTACAAATGTTTAATATTGTTTATTCTGGTTTGTGTTTACCTGGCTGGCTGACATAGCATTTTCAGTTGTAAATACCATGTTAAAACCACTAAATAATCCTCTTAAAACCTTTTGGGTATGGAGCAGCTAGGTGGCCCAGTGGATAGAGCACTGGCACTGGAGTCAGGAGGACCTGAGTTCAAATCCGACCTCAGACACTTAACACTTACTAGCTGTGTGACCCTAGGCAAGTCACTTAACCCCAATTGCCAAAACAAACAAAAAAAACTTTTGGGTGCTGTGGCTAACAAAGACATTACATAATTTGTAGGTAGAAACATTTTTTCCAACTATATCCATTTCAGCAGTATATTCAATTCACATTTGACATGAAAAATTCTCTCATGACAATTATTACTAGTAAGTGTGGTTTTACCAACATTTCAGTTTTTTAAATTGTTTTTTTATATTCCATTGCTATCATAATTACAATTAATTGTCTGAATTAACATAAATGTTCTCTAAATCTTATTTATGTCAGCATTTCTTCCAACCAAATATAAGATTAATAATGATGATGATGATAGTTAACATTTATATGGCACTTGTGCCAGGCACTGTACCAAGGATTCATATGTTCACACAACTATATCACTGTTTTTGTTTTTTTTTTCTAAATAGTAATTTACTCCAGGAATGCTCTAAGTAGTAGGATAAGGAAATTGTCTTGTTTTCAGAGCCATCATTTTAAAAAGGAAAGCTTCCATCATATATAACTAATGTTGTCTTTGGCTATTTTGACTCAGAAAGATTACTAGTCAGACATTGTTTTTAGCTGTATAGATAACAATACAAAATATATTTTGGATTCAAGTAAACCCCACCACCACCATACTATTATAATAATTTTTCAGAGTTGAAAACGTTAATGGCTTCTACCTTTGGAGTACATAGGGCAAATAACCTTATTACATTTATTTATGGGTTCCTCAAAATCACTTGTCTTTATTGACTAACAGAATTCTCTACTATCAAACATCAGTAGCCAAAAATCACAACTATGTTCTCCCATTCCTAAATGAAGTTTTAAAATACTCTTTTAGAAATACTCTGGTCTCTGTTAAAGCCTTTTATATCATTTTTACCTTAACTATAAAATTCTGAGTAAAGGCCTAGCTGGATATGGTTGAACTTTTTATTAGTAATGTCTACTTAATGCTTAATATACAGAAATATTAAATATTAATTTTTAAATTAGAAAGTCAAAGAGCTATATCAGGGACCTTGAAACATAAAGTGATCTAAAGCCTATTAGACATCAATTTTTATATAATACATTAATGGAATGGAATGGAAAAAAGCATTTTAGTTAAATGTCATGATGCCATAGTGCTCTAAAGATCTCTAATTTTGTCTTCCACCAATGCAGATTACAAATAGCCCTTCTTTACTCTACAATCAGTTTGGCTCTGAGCATCCCTGAATTAAGCTAGACTGGCCTACAGACATAGATTCCCATGAGGCCCATATTCAAAGCTTTTCTAGTTTTGTAGAACCTACCCAAGTTTATCCTTTGCTGACATAAGCTTTAGGAACCTGGGGTGTTACCTCCATGATAAGGCATCAAAGGATTTAGGTGAGAGAAAACACGTTAGAGATAATTTTAATACATATGAAGATAATTTTGCTTCAAATTAAAGTTTCAGATAGCTCAGACCTTGTGTAAAATATGCAAAATGCTTGCTTACAGTATGTTCAGAGTACAATCTGTGCTTCATATCTACCCAAAACTCCCAATTTGCACATTTTATCACAGCATATGTATGATTATCACTTGAATTTTGCATTTTTATATTGCCAAAGCCAGGACACAATTTTAAAAGATTTCTTTGATTTAATTTATTTTGTACATATTTATTTTACATGTAAGCTCCTTTGCAGGTAAGAACAGCTTTCTTTTGGTCTCTGTATTCTCAGTGCCCAGAACTAGTTCTTGCCATACAGTTGGCACTAAATAAATGCTTGTTGAGATAAACTATTTGGTATGGGAACATTCAGTTAACAATCTACTGTTTTCAAAACAACATGAAATCATCATAAGAAATCACATTTCAGGGTCAGCTAGGTGGTGCAGTGGATAAAGCACAGGCCCTGCATTCAGGAGGACCTGAGTTCAAATCCGGCCTGACACTTGACATTTACTAGTTGTGTGACCCTGGGCAAGTCACTTAACCCTCATTGCCCTGCCCCCAACCACCCCCCTCCTCCACCCCCACCCCCCAAAAAAAGAAAAGAAAAAAGCAATCACATTTCTAAACTACTGAGCTAGTAATGAGAACTGTTCCCCAGTGAATTCATGGCAAATTAGTCTAGGTAAGAAAGATGCTGTGAAACCAGTAGGGAGTCATCATCATGTACTTCCTGCCCTTAAATCTTTTGCTTGTTTCAGTGGGAGAGTTAAAGGGCAATTTACTGCTTAACAGCAAATTGATTAGCCCTTTAAAGAGTTCAGCTTTTTTCTTGTCTCTATGTATATTCTAGTACTTGTCATGGAGAGTGACCATTATGAGGATAAAAACCATAAAACCCATCTTCTCAAAAAAGAATTATTTATTGTGATTATTACAAGGACAAGAAAATTTTTAATTCTACACAATTTTTTGTTGTGTAAAATATCTTGTGACTAGTTTAACTACTCTGGGGATGCAAAAATAACTGCTACATAGAATTTTTTATAGTAGTATATCCTATGAGAGCATTTCAACTAGGTAATTAAATCTATTTAATAACAATTTGCTAACATTTTACTTTAAGGTTTGCAGATGGCTTAGCAATCTAGAGAAGTGGGTGTTATTACCTTCATTTTACAGATGATGGAACTGAGACTTACAGAGGTTACATAAAGAACTGAATGTCAAGAGGGAAGATTAGAATCCTTATTAGAATCCTGGATCCTTCTGATTCCAACTCAGACTTCACATACTGCTTCTGACACATACTAGCTGGGTAACCCTGGGTAAGTCAATTATAAGTGCTCAAGACCAAGGCTTCTTAAACTTTTTCCACTCCTGACTCATTTCCGTCCAAGGAGTTTTTATGTGATCCCGGATATACAGGTATATAAAGAAGATATTACATAAGTTTTTAATGTTACCAAATTTTCTACTACCCCTACATTCAGTTATGTGACCCCATATGGGGTCCCAACCCACAGTTTAAGAAACTAGGCTCTAGGCAACCCTTCAGACTTTAAGTGGCTGAGGTCTTACCCAATAGTTCTTTATACTAATTAAATCACAGGTCCAGTTTCTATTTTCCTTGTATTAGTGATTGTGTTCTTTTTGGCATTTAATAATACTTTTTTAAAAAGGCCCAAACGTACTTAAACTACAAGTAAGAACATAGCATGGTATAAATCTTAAATTCAATGAGTTTCCCCATTTAGAGTAACTATACATTCAATAAAGTGTCTTGAAAATTCAGAATTACAAAGGACTACTCCAGGGCCGGTGCTCTATCCACTGGGCCACCTAGCTGCCCCTCATATTAGGTTTTTAATAACCTAATTAATTTTTATTAATTACCATTAATAACCATTCATTTTTATCATAATTTTAAAAATGTTTTTACTCCCTTCCTCGATAAGTTTCTAGCAAAGAAAATCACTGTCATCAGCTTCTTCAGTATACAAATGAAGAATAAGTTTGTTGTTTTGTTTTTTTTCTAAATCAGACTTACTGCCAGAAGACATACCTCTATCAACTATCTTAGCAAAACTATGTTCCAGGGCCTAGCACAATGTTCTTCAAAGAGCAAATATGTTTTGTTGAATTTGACTATACTTTTTATTATCTAGGTTTGGCTGTAATTTCTGTGCAATTAATAAATTGCTTGGTTTGTAACCCTAGTTTCACAATGAAGAATAAAATGAGTTCACACTGACTAAATGGTGAGTTTCCATTGCTTTTAATTAACTAGGGTCATGATTAGCTTAATACAAATCTCAACTGATCGATCCTCATTAATGTCAATATTTTCTTACTAACGTTTCTGTGCAAGTTCTACACTAGATCCATTTAATAAGGTATGTATCGTGCTGCCTAGGGTTACTGTTCTCTTAAAACAGTGTGTAGTGCATAGTGCCTGGATGTTAAGTCAAGACTCAGGCCACAGACACTTCCTAAGCTTGTGTGACCCTTAGGCAAGTTATTCTGAGCCTCAATGTACTCATCTCTAAGATAGGATTAACAATACCCACTTTACAAATGAAAATATATGAAAAGAGCTTTGTAAAACTTAAAAGTACTATATATACAAACCAGTTATTATGAAATTTTAAGAGAATAGTAAATTAAATCCACAGATATTTCTTCAATTTCATTTTTCATCTTAGTATGTCAAAATACTTTTTTTAAAACCAGAAATACGAATAGGTAAATTGATTTTTGTCTTTTTTTGTTGATAAAGCTTGTGTATTTGTGTGTTTGTACACCCACATCTATTTCAACACTGCTTAAACCATCAGCAAAGAGATGGGAGCTTCAGTCTGTCAAACTAAGATGAACAACCTGATATTCTACTTTTGGCTTGCACACTGGCAATTTTACAGCTCAACTAGAAAAAGTACCATTAAATTTTGTGTAGTGAGCTACTGCTGTGAAAAAAATTTGACTGAAAATTTTAACTGAATATATAATATATAATTATAACTGAAAGTTATAATCAAATCTACACTGAATTATCTCCCTTTGACCTTATTTTTAATCTAATAATTAAGCATTTATTACGGACCTCCTGGCAGAGCAAGATAAACTTCTACATTTGAAGATACCCAAACAAAACAGCCCTTACCCTCACGGAGTTTACTTTTTATTGGGGGGATGAAACCTGCATAGGGATAAGTAGATAACAAAGTGATGGCACCTCTTTTTTTTTTAAGCTTTGAGCAGCAAGAACTCTAACCTGGTTTGGAATAGTTCAAAGCTTCTTAAACAGTGGATTTAATTTTTTTTTTTTTTTGGTGAGGCGATTGGGGTTAAGTGACTTGCCCAAGGTCACACAGCTAGTAAGTGTCAAGTGTCTGAGGCCAAATTTGAACTCAGGTTCTCCTGACTCCAGGGCTGGTGCTCTATCCACTGTGCCACCTAGCTGTCCCAGTGGATTTAAATTTAAACTTAAAGTGGGGGTTGTGAAAAATTTGGCAGTAAATGTTTGATTTGTATTGTTATGGAAAACTTTGGCAGAGTAATTCAAGCTGCACTCAAGAATAAGGAATAAGAGCAGTTTATTAACGCATGGGGCTAGAGGAGAGTGTCTCTCAAAGGGTCTGGGCCCCGAATAAAGGATGTGTCACAAATTTATACCCCTTGATGGAGTTTTCTAGCATGGCTCACATTAGTGTGTTTGTACTTGGCTAAGCAGTTTCAGGATCTGAGGCAAGCCTTGCGTAAGTAGTTGCAAGATTTGATTTTTCCACATTATTCCCCCCTTTGATGCCCCCTTAAAACTTCCCCAAGTTTGAAAGGGGCATCATCTGCTTCCAACGGGAGGTAGCCTTTCACAGTCATGATAGCCGGAGTCATTTTTTGATTCACTACTGAGTTTATGAAGCACATAAGGGCATTTGCAAGACGAGGATCAGGACAACCAGGGGTCCCAACAGGGTAAGAGCCATGGGACCAGTGACGTGAGACCCCATGGACCTGTTCTTGCAAGAGCTCCTCTTGTCTCTGGATGCAGTCCTGCAATTCCTTGACCTTGGTGGAGATTATCCCAGACTGATTAACAAAGTAAGATCACTCTTCCTCTAAGAAGAGGCAGGCTCCTCCTTTCTCAGCCATTAGCAAGTCTAGTGCCTGGCAGTTCTGGAGAACGGTGCCTGCCAGAGAATTCACTTGGTTCTGCAGGAAGAGTAGGGAGTTAGCCACCTGCTCCATGTCATTAATTTCCTGAGACAATTTGTGGTAGAAATGTGTAGCGGTGGATAGCCCCCCCCCCCCCACTCCCAAGCCCAAGGCAGCCAACATCTCTGTCCCAGCTAGCAGGGGGAGAGCTCTTTTTGAGCAACTGACCTGGTAGGGCAACTTGGCCCGACAGGACCTTGCAGAACCCAAGGTCTGTGTACATAGAGCTATCAGGTAAAAGGAAAACCAAGAGGCATGACCCTGTCCAACCCTTGTCCAGGCATTTAAATGTAGAACTGCCACAGAGGTAGAACACCCCTTGGGAGGCGCAGGTTAAGTTACCCTGTAGTTCTCGGGTCTAGTTACAAAGAATTTGGCCCAGTGAGCTGAAGCCTGAGGTGTTAGAGGTGAGGCAGAGGGATGGGACAGGAGATGGGACAGGAGCGCTTAGCCAGAGTTGCACATCCTTGGCCACCGGTCCCAGGGGTATGGTTTGGTTCGGTTTGAGGGGGCTACAGCAGAGATTCTGGTCAGTGCTAGGGACTAGAATGGCCACAAAGACCCTATGGGCAAGTGGTAGACAGAACCAACAATAAGGATCTCCAGTGGATGTAGACATTCGATTCATAGTCTCTTGTATGAGGGATTGAGTGGTATTGGCCAGGTGCTCCAAGGTATGAAGGGAGCCACTTACTCTTTGGAGGTTTTGGAAGGCAGTGAGGTTGACTCATCGATAACAGGGCCCCTTGGACAACCTGAGGATTTTGGTGATAGCCCTTTGTTGGGTTTCCTTTACTATCCTTTCCTGAGCCTGATCCTGTAGCCCATCTCTATCACTCCTCCCCCATGGGGAAGCATAGTCCCAGCAAACATATTTCCCAACTTCTGACTGGGTGCCAGGGTGGTGACAGCATTGCCTAAGACCCCACCAGTAACACCACCCCAGGAAGGTGCACTGTCTGGGCCTGGCAGGTGGCCTGTATGTGTAGCATTCCTTAGGCAAGATCGTATAAGAGATGAAAGTGCCTTGTTGGAAGCAGGGTTCACAGTCATAGGCCGTCCCAACTACAGCAAGCATGCAGCAAGTGCTGGCCGGGGTAACAAATAAAGGGAGATAAAACATTATGAGAGGTCCTAGTGGCACCTAAAATGATTCAGATGGTGGTAGCAGACAATTGGACATACAAAACCAATAGACCAGGAGTCCAACCCACAATTAAAACAGATGTCCAAAATTCATTCATGGCATTCGCTTATTGTGGAGGTCGTTGGGGGGGGGGGGCTGGGCTGTCCACATGGGTTTAAGATCCACCGATGTCCATGGGACCTTAGCAGTGTCTGCTTCCCTGTCTCAAAATTATCCCTGTCTCTCAGGACTAGATGCCATGAGAACCAGAGTCGAGTCGGCTGTTCAGAGTCCTGATTGACTGACCACTCATAAAACTGATGGGCCTCCTCAACCCAGCAGTGGGTACCTAAAGTGGTTAAGAGCAGGGGCCAACAAGCAATTAGTCATGCAGAACCAACAGATCATGAGCACAAGCCCAAAGAGAAGAAAGATCAAGATGTGCAGCCACAGGTCATTCATCAGTATTCATCAGTCTTGGGATAGCCGTCTGTGTCAGGCAATAGTCTGCTTCTGGGCCGATGGCCTGCTAACAGGATTGTTGTTCCTTCACAATCTGGAGCTTGGGGTATTCAGGAACCGGCTCGCACTTCTGCTCACTGGGCAGTTGAGCCTTCTTTACTCTGGAATGGGGGATCCAAGGGGTGATACCTGCAACTTTAAGAGATATGGGAGTGACAAGAACTACTCTCTGTGGGCTTGTCCAAATAGGTTGGAGGGGTTCCTTTTTCCAATCCTTGACCCAAACCTGGTCCCCTGGCTGGAAGGAATGTACTGGGTAACTGAGGGGTATGGGCTCCTTTTCTAGAACAGTCCTCGGTAGCCAGGTCAGAGTCTTCCCTAACTGGACCAAGGCTGTGTCCTGGGTAAACTCTCCAATGGCCTTACAATTGTGGAGAGCTCGGGTGAGTGGGGGTGGTCTCCTGAATAGGAGCTCATAAGGGGAATATCCTTTTGCTCCTGGCATGCATCTAACCCTAAGCAGGGCCAGGGATAGCATTTCTATCCAGGATAATCCTGTCTCTTGGCAAAATTTAGCTAATGTGGTCTTTAGAGTCCTATTCATGCATTCCACCTTCCCTGAACTCTGAGGTCTGTAAGCAGTGTGTAGCTTCCACCTGATCCCCAGCCCTTTGGCCAGCCCCTGCACTATGGTGGCCACGAAAGCAGGCCGTTGTTGCTCCCAGTTGTCAAGGGCAGGGCAACCAGCAAGATTTCTCAGAGAAGGGCCCTGACCACTTCTACTGCTTTTTCAGTTCTGGTCGGGAAGGCCTCTACCCAACCAATAAAGGTACAGACCAAGATTAAGAAGTATTTGTAGCCTCTGCAGGTCTTGACTTCCATGAAGTCTGTCACTAAGTCCTCAAAGGGGGCTGGTCCTGCTGGCTGAATCCCCAGAGGCTTGCTGGGGCCCTGTTTTGAGTTGTTCCTAGCACAGGTTGAGAGCCGGCAGAGGCACACAGGGAGGCCATTTTAGTCACAAAATAATATTTTTGGAACATGGCTTCCAGAGCAGTCTTTCTGAGGTGAGTAAGGGCATGCTGCTGGCAGATGAAGGCATTTGCATCCTTCTGAGGAATGAATGGTCGCCCATCTGAGAGTATTCAATTCCTGGTGGTGTCCTACTGTGCTCCCTCCTAAGCCCAGTCCACCTCCTTGGGGGTATATGCTAGGGCTTTGGTCTTGGGTCCTGCCACTGGTACACTTGTTTCCCCTCTTTGCACAAGGAGGTCACCCTCTCTTGTGCTGGTTGTTTCTGTCGCCTGTTTAGCTGTCCTGTCGGCGAGACTGTTCCCCTTTGTGACAGGATCATCTCCAACCTGATGTCCCCGGTAGTGGATGACCGAGGCCTGTCTGGCCTTCCAGACGGCCTCAAGTAGTTGCAGGATTTTGATTTTTAACATGTTTACCTCCTGAGGTAAGGAGTCCCCATTCCTTGTAGATGGCCCTGTGAATGTGGAGGGTTGCAAGGCATACCTTGAGTGAGTATAAATGTTAACCAACTTGTTTTCTGCCAATTGCAGGGCCCAGAGTTCTGCCCTCTGGGCTGACCACCCCTGGGGCAGGGATCTCGCCTCTATCATTGTGTCCTGGGTGATGATGGTGTATCTCCTGAGCTGCTTGCCATCTTTCACAAAACTACTGCTGTCAGTGAAGAATTGGATGTCAGGTTCTGGCAGGGGTTGGTCTGACAGACCAGGCCTGCTAGAGTAAACCTCCTCTATGACCTCTGTGCAGTCATGTTCCGGGGAGCCCTACTCAACAGGCAAAATGGTGGCAGGGTTCAGTGTCTTGACAGTCTCAACCTGGACCCCGGGGGCTCTCATAAAGGAGCCCCTGGTATTGGGCCAGCCATGGGTTTGAGATCCACCGATGTCCATGAGAATTCATCAAGGTGACAACAGAGTGAGGAACCTTCACGTGGATTGTTTGTCCCAAAGTCATCTTGTCGGCCTCCTTAAGGAGGAGTATGGTGGCCACAAGGGCTCTCAGACAAGGGGGCCCCCCAGCTGACACAGGGTCAAGGTGCTTTGATAGATAGGCAATGGGTTTCTCCCAGGGCCCAACTGTCTGAGTGAGGACCCCAGGGCAACTTTGTTTTTTTCCGGTCACAAACAGGTTGAAGGATCAAGAGACAGGGAGCTCCACATCGGGGGCCTGTGTGAGAAGGCTTGTTTCTGTTACTCACCCCATCGTGGAGGTTCCTTCTCAGGCCTCAAGAGGACCTCATACACAGGCTTGGCCAGCTGGGCGAAACCTGGCATCCAGCTGCAGCAGTATCCAGTTGTCTTGAGGAACTCATGAAGCTGTCTCTTAGTTTTTGGAGTGGGGAATGCTAAGAATAACCTTTATCCTCTCCACTCCCAAGGTCCAATGCCCCTTTGTGATGAGGAACCCCAAGTATTTCACCTGAGTCTGACAGATTTGGGCCTTTTTCCTGGAGACTTTATATCTCGCTTTCAGAAGGAAGTCCAGCAGGGCCTCAGTCCCTGTCCAGCACTGATCCCGTGTAGATCCTGTGAGGAGAAGGTCATCCACATACTGAACTAAAGTACAGCCAAGCTCTCCTCGGGGGAACGCCTGGAGGTCCCATGCCATAGCCTCTCCAAAGAGAGTAGGGGAGTTCTTGAATCCCTGAGGGAGGTGGGTCCATGTTCATTGGACCTTGGAGTCCTAGTCAGGGTCTTCCCATTCAAAGGCAAACAAGCCTCCCTCCTGGTGGCTGCCCTGGGGAATCCTGACCCAGCCTCATGGGAAGGGCCACCCCACAAAGGGACCAAAGACCGGAACCATGCCACTGCCCCCCCCCCCCCCCGCCCCCTTGGCTAAAGATCAGTGCACTTACTGTAAGGAGACTGGCCAATGGAAAAATGAGTGTCTGCATTGGAGGAAGAGTCAGGCACCTTGGAAAGCCCCCACTGGCTCCTACCAGTTGGAGCCTTAAACTCAGGAAGTGATCAATCTCCCCTTTTGCCTGAAGCGGGCCTGACTATAAACATGGCACCCTGGGGGCCTTGCCTTGCCAGTGTCTTCCAGATATCCACTGTTCCCAATTTCAAGTGGATTCCAGTGGGGTTGAACAGGCATGACTCTGGGGTCGCTGCTTTTGTTTTTTTATTTTTTAGGCAGGGCAATGAGGGTTAAGTGACTTGCCCAGGGTCACAGAGCTAGTGTTAAGTGTCCAAGACCAAATTTGAACTCAGGTCCTCCTGAATCCAGGGCCAGTGCTTTATCCACTGCGCCACCTAGCTGCCCCATGGGGTCGCCGCTTTTGAAGAGCCCTGACAACAAGGTGCGGATTTGGCACCACCCCAGTTTGGACATGGATCCCCTGGCACTGGCAGCCTCCAATCCCACACCAGAGGTACAAACGGCCTGCTGGGTTGGGTTTCCTGGCCAATGCACCAAATATTAAGAGAAACTTTGGCGGAGGAACTCAAGCTGCACTCAGGAATAAGGAAGAGCGGTTTATTAATGCGTGGGGCCAGAGGAGAGTGTCTCTCAAAGGGTCTGGGCCCCAAATCAAGGATGTGTCACAAATTTATACCCCTTCATGGGGTTTTCTAGCATAGCTCACATTAGTGGGTTTGTGCTTGGCTAAGCAGTTTCCAGGGTCTGGGGCAAGCCTTGCCTAAGCAATTTCGGGAAGCAGTTGCAAGATTTGATTTTTCCACATTAGTTTACCTATTTTATATAGCTATATAACCAGAGGCATGTAAAAATTTCTTGGGCGAAAAGGGGTCATCGGTGGGTAAAGTTTAAGCAGCCCTAGACTACATCAGCAAAGATTTTCATCCCAATTGTTACAAAGACGCTTACAGAAATGCTAAATGGGTTAGTGTGTGTGTGTGTGTGTGTGTGTGTGTGTGTTCCTTTAAATTTAAATACTGTGCCCCACATCCTACACTTTGGACTGGCATAAGGTAGACTTGGGAAGATGTGAAAACAGTTCTGCAAACCAGTACTTTCGACATCAATTTTTTTTTTTTGGTGAGGCAATTGGGGTTAAATGACTTGCCCCAGGGTCACACAGCTAGTAAGTGTCAAGTGTCTGAGGTCAAATTTGAACTCAGGTCCTCCTGAATCCAGTGCCGGTGCTCTATCTACTGTGCCACCTAGCTGCCCCCAGTACTTTCTATATCAACTCCGAAGAATCTAATACCTGCACAAATCAGTTTACTCTCATCCTCATTGGTTCGACACTTTGTTATGTTCATAGGGAATACAAAGCATCAATTAGGGTCCTTGTCCTTTAGTGTTTATTTACCTGGAAAGTGAACTTAGCCTTAATTTGAAAAACGAAAACAAAAATCACAAGGGTAGCAAAGGCTAAGTGACAGCAGTGAAGCTACAATAAATACTCCCAGAGGTAAGAGGAGGAGCAGCTCACTGACGGGGTCAAAGGCTTTTACATAAGATTAAGTGCTTTAAACCCACAATTTAAAAAAAAACACAAATCGGGGGCAGCTAGATGGCGCAGTGGTTAAAGCACTGGCCCTGGATTCAGGAGTACCTGAGTTCAAATCCGACCTCAGACACTTGACACTTACTAGCTGTGTGACCCTGGGCAAGTCATTTAACCCCCATTGCCTGCAAAAACAAAAAAACAAAACAAAACAAAAAACCCTCAAATCATAGTGTGCCAGAGTAAATTTTCCTGGACATAGTTACCTCCAGAGGCAAATCTGAATGTGGCACCTACCTCGCTTCAAAATAACCCAATGAGTGCAGTTACAAAAAGTGCATTTAAATCTTCCCATTCCAATCAGTAACAAAAGGTCACTTTGGGGGACCTCCGTCTTAAAGGGCGGCCTAATCTTTCTAACTTCTTCATCGACTCTACCAAGCGTACCGGCTCCTGCCTAATGGGGTTCCTGGTCTGCCTTCTCTCCACCTCCCATTGGCCAAGGCATGGCGCAGGCGCCTGACCACATTACAACTGTAGCACACCCGATAGTTCCCATTCTTCAGGAGCTATCGCTGCCTCCTCCACCCCTCGGCACTAGCCTGGGCCAATTCATTTGGCCGTAAAGCTCAGCGCAGGCGCACAGTCGGGTGTGGAAATACTCACTGCGCAATCAGCCCCCACCTCACCCCTCCCGCCCCAGCCTGAAACCAACAGACTTGAGGCCGAGCATGTAGTGGAGAAAGCCTGCACCTTCCCTAGTCACTTAGTAATTTTGTCCAGAGTTCGGGCATGCAATAACCCCCACCCCCACACTCCCGCTACAAATATAACATATACCCCATATGGAAGCTTGCCGCCGCTACCGCTGCCACTTCCAGAAGTTTCCCGTCGCAGTTGCAGCCAGGGTCGCCACGGAAATCTAGAATGGAGGCCGTTGGCACCGCAGCGTCAGTGGCGCCTGCGCTGCAACCTCCCTCTCTTTGATCTCCCCCTCCCACCTTGTGTCGATTGACAAGGGGAGGTAGAGGGGAGTCAGGAGGGAGAGAGGAAGGGGGTGAGGAAAGGTGGGGGATACCCCGAGGTGGACGGGGGAGGCACCACTTGCTCCCTCAGTGAGTAGGATAAGCACAAAGGGAAGAGTTAAAGCCCCAACCCCTGGCCGCGTTCTACACTTGGTATATCCCGACTCCCTCCCCTCTCCCGCCCCCCACCCCCCACTGCAGTGTTCGTTTCTCGTTTCTCGTTATCTGTACAGATGAAGGGGAAGGGGATAAGTGGGTAGTGGAGGGGAAGGAAGGGAGAGTGGGGGCGGGGCAGCCGGGAGGCGGGGTTGTCACGCCGCGTGTCCCGTGCCTGCTGGTGAGTCACGTGCCAGTGCCACAGCCAATCGCGGGGCCGGGTTGATCCTGGGACCGAGGAGGCTGTGGTGAGGGACGGGCGAAGACGGGAGATGTTTTCAAACCCGACCCCGGCAGTGGTGTTAGTGGCAGTTGTGGCGGTGACGGCAACCGGGACAGCGGCGACGCTGAGCCTCCAGCTCCGGGGTTAAACCCTCGGTCACGGAACAAGAACCGGGATAGGGGTGGGTAAGGGGAGGGGGGGGGCGTGGCGGGGACTGAGAAGCAGAGGAGGAAGGAGGAGCTCGACTGCGAGCTATTTCCCCGGCGCCCGAGAGGAGACCCCAGAATCCTGCTTCGCGCTCGTCCCCCACTTCTCCTGCACAAGGTAAAGGACGCGCCCCCTTTTCCGCACCCCCCCTTTCCCAGCTGCGGCAGCGGGTCCATCCCAACCCTGGGATGAGCGCGTCCTCCCGGGTGTGGGGATGGGGCCGAAGTGAGGCGGCGGTGGGCAGGGCAGTGACAGGCAGACCGTTACCAGTACTCCTGCCCGCGACAACACCCTGGCTCGCCTCGCTTGGGTCCCCCTTTCCCCCACGCTGGTCTTTCCCCGACTCCCTCTCCACGCCACCGGCAGCGAAGGTCTGAACCGCCTGGCCGTGTGTGAAGCCGCCCGAGCACCGGTGGCTGTCACTGTGCCGGCGCGAGGGGTGGGGGGCGGTGCTGGGAGGGTCCTGGACGGTGGGTGGGGAAGAGGACGGGGCAGGGGGCGGGGGGAGAGGGGCCGCGGGGTGGTGGCTGCTAGGCTGGGAGGGATTTCCTCCCCGCTACCCTGTCCTCCAGTCTCGGGAGGTTTCCCAGGGCTGCTGCCTTCCGTAACATGGCGGGGGCTAGGGAGGGAGGGAGTGAGCGTGCTCGCGCGCGCGCCTCCGCCTGTGTGGGGGCGCGCGTCCGAGTGAGTGTGCGTCTATGTGTTTCTGTGGCTCCGAGAGGGCGCCGCCTGTGGGTGCCAAGGCGTGAAGGGAGGCGCCCCGGCGCGCGCGCGCGCTCCCGCCGGTGTTTGTAGACAGCTTGGCGGGGGGCGGGGGGAGGGAAGCGGAGGCATCAGCCTGTCAGTTCACCTGGTGCAGCTTCCGAAAGGAGGTGGCGGGGAGGGGGAGGGGGGAGAATTCCGGGAGTTGTGCGGAGCTGCTGTGAATGAAGAAAGAAGAGGAAATTACTGCTTCTTGCATGTGTTTTTCGAGAGAAAGGGAAACATCGACCGAGCAGCCACCTTGTTTTTAAGTGCCGGATACGTGTATGAGCATTGTGCAATCAGCCCTTTTCAGTTGTTTTCCTTTTGTCCATTTGAGGGGCGATCTTGAACACTCGTTGCCTGTCACGTTCTTAGATCTCATTTTGAGGATAATGGGGTGTGACTCATCGTAGAGGATCCCAAAGCGTTTTGCCTACGAGACCGACGTCCCGAGAAGCTACCGAAACACAGCTGACAGCTGGTTTAGTAACAGCACAGCACAACTGTTTAAGACGGAAGTTGTATATTGCAACCCGTTGAAATCATAAGGAAAATGTTTTAAGTTGTATAACTGTAATTGTTATTTAGCCAAGACATTATGGTTAAATTGAGAACTCCGGTGTAATGTACCCGAGGCTTTTTAGTGGTTACAGGAGCTCAGGGATTTTATATCTTATAATTACTCCGTGGAAAAGGTCCAGTTTTCTGGGTATTTTTAGTTTTAAATAGCCTTGTTTTAAAAATGGAGGAAGAGGGAAATATGGGGAATAATTTTAATGAGTTGTGAACTGTGTTGACAAATATTTGGATACATTTTTTCAGCATATAGGTCAGTGCAGGAGATCTTCCAGTTTCTTGAATCATCATGCAAAGGCTTTCCTAGAGATTAGCTCAGCACTGGCAGAACATATGCTTTCTTGGCGCCAACTAACTTAAAAACAAAATGAGATAGGGAAAAGGGTGTAGTAGTTCTATTCGTAAGTGGTGGTAGTTGTTTTTTTTTTTAATGCTCACTTAGAGCATTTTAAAGCTTTAAAATATTACCTGGAATTTTTTTTGAAAGATTCTATACAAATAAAAACCTTTTACAGTTGACACAAGCACTAATTGGACTTTTAAAAGTCTACAGTTCCTATTCAAGGGCTTATCTTGGGTACAAATCAGATGTAAATATGACATTAAGAAGAACATATGGTCTTCCTAGAAGAAAAATGAGAACAAGAGGTAACATACCTTAAAACACCACCTAGCCCATCATAGATTGACTTTTGGGTGGTCTTAATAGAAGCAGCAAAGTTATTGAAGGAAAGGGATGAGTATTGTGACAAGTAAGACAAAATAGTTTTTAGAACATCATAAAACTGTGTGGGAGAATGAAGTAAAGAAGTAAAGAATAAAAAATTCACATAGAAGAAAAAAAAGCTTTTTTATTCAGAAATTAGCTTAAGGATTTTAAGGAAGGGATTTTGATCTCTATAACAGATGGTTCCATTGCTTTAATTTTCTAAGAATATTACTGGAAAACTTTTATTCTAAAGCAGGTTTGATAGGTGGTAGCTGGTGGAAGCATTTGGGAATATTTTCAGGGCTTTTTTTTTATTCTAAGGGATGTGAAGAAAGATAATTATGGAAAAGAGGCTCTTTTTTTTTTTAAAAAAGGGTAATGCCTTTTGTGTTTATAGCATATCCCAATCATTTCTAGAATTCTTAAAAGCCCCACCCCCCTCTCCCCCCTTGAGTGCTTTCTCATAATAAAGAAAAAAAATAAGCAAAAATACCAGCTATCTGTATTCGATAGTCTGCATAACATTCAGTCCTAATAGTTCCCAGCCTTTTTTTGCCCTGAGGAGGGAGGTATGTTTCATTATCTGTTCTTTGTGATCTTAATTAGTTTTTCAGTTACCGAGTTTAGCTTCCTGTTACTTATCTTTACATTTATATTGTTGTATTGTGTATATTGTTCTTTTGATTCTACTAATTTCGGTTTATTATTATATATGAATTTTTTACATGTTACATTGAGTTCATCTTTGAATGTTTCCACTGAAGCCTTTTTGACTGAATGCATATTATTCCATCACATTCACATAGCACAAGTCTTGTTCTTTTTAAACTAATATTTAGGATTTTTAAAATTATTCTTGTCTTTTGAGATTTTTTTTTCTGCCAGGTGGAGTATAGTTCATTAATGAGCTTGACCTTTCTCATAATAGTCTATCAGAAACCTGTCCTACCTCTGCTGCTTACGACTTTTGTGTACTTAGGCAAGTCATTTAACCTCTCTCCATCTGTTTCCTTATTTATAAAACGAGGGGGTTAGACTATATGCTTTCAATTTTCTGAATAAGATTTTTCTCTGTGGGAAATTTTGGGGGTGGGAAGAAGCAGAGGGATAGGTCCAGACCTGCGATTTCATTAATGGAGGGAGTTTTCATACTTCTGCCACACCACTAATGCAAATTGGCCAGTCATTTGTAATTTATAGTTTGAGTTGACTTGGGTACTGAGAGTTTTAGTGACTTGTCAGTGGTCACACAACTAGTTTGCATAAGAGGCAGGATTTAGAGCCTTGTCTCCCTGACTCTGGTGCCAGTACTCTGTTCTTTACTACATGGTATCTTGTGTAAAGTTTCCCTGGCCCAGAGTGAGGTCAAACACTTTTCTTTGGGAAAATGTATTAATATATATACATATATTTTTTTTTTTGGTGAGGCAATTGGGGTTAAGTGACTTGCCCAGGGTCACACAGCTAGTAAGTGTCAAGTGTCTGAGGCTGGATTTGAATTCAGGTCCTCCTGAATCCAGGGCCGGTGCCTTATCCACTGCGCCACCTAGCTGCCCCTATGTATTAATATTTTCAACAAAATTTTATCAGCCTATGGATTTGCTGTTACAGTACTTGCTGTTGATTGAACATGGCTTCTAATTGGTAAATTATCAATTCACAACATGGGTACAATCTTAGTACAGTTTCTTATGTACATTTTAAATACCATATTGCAGAGAACACAATTTGACTTCAAGAAATAGTTAATTTATGTAGGTTTAAAAAAGAACATTGTACTTAAGTCCACTCCCCCAAACAAAAACCAAACATGTTTCTTTTCTAGGTAGTTTTTATTTTTGTTTTTGTTTTTGAAATGAGAATACATGGAAGAGAATTGAGGTATTTTGTAGATTTCTTGGCAGTATTCTTAAAATGAACAAACTGAGTGGCTTATTTAAATGGAATGCGAAAGGTACTTTTGTAAAGCCTTTTTTTTTTTTTTGCTAGAGAAGGAGTTAAAATATGGTAATTTGTCACTTGTTTCTGAAAGCACTCAGATGGGGCAATAGTGAGGTTTTATTTCTGGTCTTTAGGTTAAGCAGGTCATAGAAATGAGTAAATGAATGTTTCGGTTCTATGAATAGGACTAATGTTTCAATAGCAGAAGGCATTGCCATTATCTGGTTTGAAATGTCCACTAAGGATAGATCCATGGAGAAGCTTCTACAGCCTTCTAGAATCCTTGAATTATTTGATTTTAAGCTTCTCTAGTCCAGGAACCATATTTTTATTTTTGTATTTTGTATCCCCAGTGCCTAGGACAGTTCATTCAATATAGTAGGTACCTAATAAGTGTTCAATGAATTGAAGATTAGGATCAAAGTTTTAATTTTAAATTGGATTTAAAATGCTAATCAAATGGCTTTAAAATGGCTGTCCCTTCTCTCCCCCCTTCCCCCCCCAAAAAAACTGTTTTGTAAATTATCTGTTCCACTTTCTTCCAGTTGCAACTGGGGGTGGAGACAGGGGGAGGGGAGAGAATTTTACCAGAATTAGCAGGAACATTAGTCTAACTTTTGATAAACTTGAGATAACTGCTCAGAGTCTTCCTTGACTCTTCACTTTCCCTTAACATTCATATCCAGTAAGTTGACAAGTCTTGTCAAACCTTTTCCAATGTTTCTTCATTCGCACAGCCTCTGCCCTATTTCAGGCTGTCATCCCCTCTCACTGAGACTGTTGAAGTAGTCTCTTAATTGGTCTCCCCAAGTCATCCTTCTCCCATCCAGCTTCCACACAGCTACCAAACTGATATTCTCAAAACACAGGCCTAACCATGTTACTTCTGAAAAAAATATAAAATCCTGAGCCTGGTATTTAAAGCCCTCCACTATCTGTTTGCCTCCTACCTTTCCAGAATAAATTCCTGTTTCTATCTTTCACAAACACCCCAAGGCAGTTAAATTTGCTCTGCTTGCCTTTCTGATTAAGCCTTTTTGATTACATGACATTCTATCTTCTGCCTCAGGGCCTTTGCCCAAGTGGCTCTGACTGGAATGCTCTGCCTTACAGAATCCCTAACTTCTAAGCACAGATCAGGTACCCCTTCTACATAATGCCTTTCCTGATACCCTAGCTAATAATACTCCCTTTCTCTTGAAATTACTTTATACCACTTTGTATTTACTTATCAATGCACATTTTGAATCTCTTCACCCCTCTATCCTCCAAGCAGAATGTAAACTACTTTGGAGCACGGTCTAGTTTTGGTTTTGCTTTTTATCATCGGCATTTGGCACAGTAACTTGTGTATGCTAGGTATTTAATAACTAACTGTTCAGTTATTGAACTAATTTATATAACTGGCATAACAAAAATTGTTCATCCCAGGATTAATGTTATAAATATTAGAATTTCAAGAGACCAGTTTATGAACTACTAGTAGTTCTGAGACCATTCTTTGAAATAATTTTTTTTAATGGGTGCATTGTCCAAGGGCTGCTGAAAAAGATTATTCTGGAAGCAATAAAAATGATTGTAGCAGAGTGGTGCTAGAAATAGGGAGCTTTGAGAGGGTTGGAGTTAAGGGGAAACCAAAGTCAAATTAAGATTCTCATTCTCAAAGTTTATGAAAGTCTCAAAAATTTCATCATCTCTAAACACTGAAATCTTTCAAATTAAGGAGGTAGAAGGGGTCAACTTGAAAATGAATAAAAATAATAAATATAACAAAATAAAAGTATTTAATTGGAGTAGAGGAGTGATAACTTGGAGTATTACATAGCAGATGCTAGGAACACCCAAAGATGCAAACTGGGGTCAGGGTATATGTGTGGGGGGTAACAGAACAGAGAGACTGACAGATTGCCTTTGGGAAGAGTAAGTTTCTCACAGTTTCGTATAGGTTCATTTGCTCAGCAAGTTCAAGATCAGGAAGAAAACTTGGGAATCTCTTGAAGAAGAGAGTTTTGGGGGAGATCTACAAAATAATCAGAAGCTAGAATTGACAAAGTCTGATCAGCCACAGGCAATTGGAAAAGAAACTAGATAGTTCAGTCAGTTGTGTTTAACAGAGGGAATACACACTTATTAAGTACCTATTGTGTGCCAACCACTGGGCTAAGTGCTTTTATAAATATTATCTCATATGTCTTAACATCCCTCTGAGATAGGTGCTATCATTATGTCCATTTTACAGTTGTGTACTGAGGCCAGCAGAGCTTATCAGTTTAGTAAATGTCTAAAGCCTGTCTTCCTGATTCTAGGCCCAGTGTGTTCTATCCACTTCACCATCTAGCTGTCTCTGAGGTAGAAGAGCTAAAGTTCCAAAGTTCATAGGATCTTAAATTTAAAGCTGTAAAAGAAACCTTAGACATCATCTAAGAGTTCAACCCTTCTGTTTTACAAGTAAGGCAACTGAAGCTTGTAGAGGCTAAAGTGATTTGCAGAAGTTTGCTAGTAAGTAGTTAAGATGGGATTTGAATTCTATATATTTAATTGTACCAAGTTGTTTCTCTTAGCAAGTTGTGTGCTATTAAGCATCTCGTTTTTGATCCCTCTATCAGACCAAATTGAAAATATTGTGTGCCTCTTGACAAATCCTTTAGCAATTTGGTCAGTACTGATTCACACAGTAAGGAGTTTCAAAATATTTAATGTCACCTCTGGCTGTCAGGTTTAATCTGTACCAAAAGTTTGGGGAAAGCTTTGGGATATACTGCATATATTTTGCAAAGTATTTGGTGATGTGGGGAGTGGGTAGGGTGGGGAAGGGGTACATGCATTTGGAAAAAAGAGAACCTTAGGTGATTTCCTCCATTTCCTGAGAATAGCTATGGTAATTTAAGATTATCACCTGAACTGATAAAATGGAACCACAAATTAAGTACTGAGGCTAAAACTCTCAAGGGTAGCAGGATGAGGCACGCATACATATTTATACTTGTGTAACATTCATTATTTCATCTTTCTTTCCAAAACAAATGTTCATACAATTTACATTCCATAAGTTAACTTCTGATGAGAATTTGAGTTAGTATGGTAGCTTTAGTAGCCTTAAGAACATTCTTAAATTTAATGATTAATAATAATAGCTCACATTATGTGCTCTTTTTCTCTTTGCAAAGTTCTTTTCAAACAAGTCTTGTTTTACTGATGAGGAAACAGATTCAGAGAAGTTGTGACTTGCCCAAGGTCATATGGGGCTTAAATCCAGGATTTTTGACTCCGACCTTAGTGTTCATTCTACTATAGTTTATCTCTCAAATAATACTCATTCCTAGTATTTCTACTTCATCTTTCTTTGTAACACTATCGGCATTTGAGTTCTTATAAAAACCTTCCTCAGAAATTGAGGCTAATATTACCTGTTTTAGAGAGAAGAATATTAAGCTGTCTGAAGTATTTCTCACACATGTTAATGAGAATAGCTCATTTCTATGAAATATAATATACAACAAATATTTGTAGACTTATAAATTCCTGCAGTGATTTTCCACTGACTTGATGAGGTAGATAGTACAGATATTAGAATCCCTATTTTACAAATGAGGGAACCAAGGCACAGAGTGATATTTAACTTACACAGAACTAATAATTGTATAAGCTTGGATTTGAACCAGGTGCTCTGATTCCAAATCCAGAGTTCTTTGTATTAAGCCAGTCAGCTTCAAGAATATTAAAGGCATAGTTCCTACTCTAGTGTTGTGTCCCTAGGCACCATTCTAATGAAAATTAAGTTAAATAGTAATATAATCAAATATTCCTAGTGGAACATTTTAATCAAGGCACCTGGGTTCAAATACAGGCATGTACAGATATTAGTTTTGTACAAGTTAAATATCAAGTCATTTAATCATTCCGTGCCTTGGTTTCCTCATTGGTAAAATAGGGATTATAATATTTGTACTAACTCCCCATTGAGTTGTTAAAAAGCATTGAAAATATATTTATCAATATTTATTGTATATTATATTTCACATGGAATGGAAATAATCTGTTTAAATAGTTTAAAATAGCCTTTCAAGTAACTGGAAATGAGAGAATAATATATTCTCAAGTAAAAGGCATTATTTTTTGTTATTTTTTTAAAATTAAGGTTATTCCAATCCATTGATGTTTTTTCTTGAGGCAGTCAGTCCTGTAGTGATTCTTCTACCGTCAGAAATTCATTATCACTGTTACATAGGTTTCTTTTTTTATAAAGACACTTGTAACCGCTAACACCAAGCTACAGCTGAACACAACCCTTTCTGTTTGCTCTCACACATTTGAAAGTAAACAGAACTGGCTCTCAGCAGAATTGTGAAGTCTCTGGTTTCCTCCATTCATACTTTCCTTGACCTTTGTCCGCCCCCAGTTGGTGGCTGTTCCACCCCCTGGAAGGTGAGACCTGTACTTGAAGCTTATAATATATTACCTTATTTTTTTATGCCATGGTCCTGTATCACTTCTTCCTCTTATAGCCATATTTCTAGAAAAAGCTCTCTACTGTGTTTTGCCTATACTTCCTTCTCTGCTTTATTTCTCAACCACATTTGCATTCTTGTTTCTCACCTCCTCATTCAACTGAAACAGTTCCCTCCAAAGTTATCAATGATCTTTTTAATTGACAAATCTGATTGCTTTTTCTCAGTTCTCAAACTTCTTGACTTTGTTGTACCATTTGATACTGTTGATATACTCTCTCTTGCCGGATATTTTATCTTGTCTAGGATTTCACGACATCCTTTCTTGGTTCTACTCCTAACTGTCTGTTCCTCTCAATGTCCTTTGCTGAATCACCAAACATGTTTCCCACCACCTCTGTGTACTACCCAAAGGCTGGGAGCCTTCCTCTCCTTTGTTGCACTATACTCTCTCCCTCGGTGACCTTAAAAGCTACCTTGGATTTAATTATCATCCCTATCCAGGTTCCCCAGGTTTATCACCTCAGAATCATCTTCAATTCCTCACTTTCCTTCATTTCACATAGTCAGTTGCCAAATTTTGCTGTGTAACACATTCTCTGGAACTACTTTCCCAACTTCCATTTCTCCTGGCTGGATAGGTCCCCAGAAGGTGGCTACTTTTCCCTTCAGAGTTCTAAGGGTCCTTGAGTATCAAAGAGGTGGTTTTCTAATTTCACAGCTACAAACTCTCACCAGCATGCTGTTGCTTTTGATTATCCGGTGATGTCAATTAGTTAGCCAAACTTAATTAGCTTTTTGAAAGGGGTATTTTATTAGGTTCTTTCTTTCTTTTTTTTTTTAGTGAGACAATTGGGGTTAAGTGACTTGCCCAGAGTCACACAGCCAGTAAGCGTTAAGTGTCTGAGGCCTGATTTGAACTCAGGTACTCCTGACTCCAGGGCCGGTGCTCTATCCACTGCGCCACCTAGCTGCCTCTATTAGGTTCTTAATAAATGCTTGTTTTACTGACCTACTGAAGATAGTATAGTAAGAACCATTGCTATAATGCATTCTCTCAAAAGTCTGTAACACTAGGTTTCTCAAGAATATACAGAGTCCAGGGAAAATTGGGCTTTAGATTTTAGAGCATGTGTGGTAAAAAGAGTTGTCACAACTCCTAGAAGTTATTTTGTTCCTTGAGATTGTTCCTGTTAGTCACGAAGTGGCTTCCCGCTGGCCTTCTTGTAGGGTCCTGAAGCTTCAGGATAGCTATGTATTTAGTTTGTCCTCCTGCCCCAGTGCAGATACTACCTCCATTTGCTACTGTCCCCAAGGATGCCATCAAAATGCCAATGAGAAATCTAAATTATCTACCCTCCAAAATTCACAGTTATCTTTTGGTTGGGGGAGGGGGGAAAGGGGTTGGACAGACAAGCTCTACACCTTCTCCCTACCCCCAGGTAATTCCTTTTCAGGGGCTTGATTGGAACTTCTCTCTACTCTAAATTGCTAGACAGGAAAATTAAATTGAATTTTAAATTGCCTTGTAATTTATAAAAGACCCACAGAGCATACATTAGTGTAATGCTTTTTGATTAAGATTTTTTTTGGGGGGGGGGTGAGGCAATTAGGGTTAAGTGACTTGCCCAGGGTCACACAGCTAGTAAGTGTCAAGTGTCTGAGGCCGGATTTGAACTCAGGTACTCCTGAATTCAGGGCCAGTGCTTTATCCACTGCACCATCTAGCTGCCCCTAATTTTTTTCACCTGATAAAAATCACCAAGGTGTGGAATCTTGTTAGTTTAAGTGAGGTGGAATGATTGACTCAATGATGCCCGTGTGTGTGTGTGTGTGTGTGTGTGTGTGTGTGTGTGTGTGTGTGTGTGTGTGTGTGTGTGTGTGTGTGTGTGTGTGTGTGTGTGTGTGTGTGTGTGTGTGTGTGTGTGTGTGTCCTCAAGTCTCTTTTTTCTCCAGTCCATCTTCCACACAATTGCCAAAGTTATATTCCTAAAATTGATGTCTGACCATGTCATTTCCTCTGTGCAATAAACTCTAGTGTTCTCTCTCTTACTTCTCAGATCAAATACAAACTCCCCTGGTTGCCTGTTAAAGCCCATGATAACTAGGTCTCAATGTATATTTCTTGGCTTTATTATGAGTTACTTCCCTTTCTTGTACTTTGACATCTAGACAAACTAGTCTTCTTGCTGTTGACTGAACAGGACACTCCTCCCTTCTCTACATCTTTGCACAGTCTGTCCAACATGCTTTGCATTCTTTTGTTACTTCTATCTCTTTAAATCCCTGGTTTCTTTCAAAGCCCACATCAAGTGTTACCTTCCACATGAGACCTTTTTTGATCCCCTAGCTGATCTTACCTCTCTCCTATTATCTTTTATTTTATATATGTATATATCTACATATTGCTTCACCCTATGTAATAATATAAGTTCATTGAACTGGGACTGTTTTATTTTTATCTTAGTATCTATACACAGTGCCTGGCACATAGGAGGAACCTAATAAATGGTTATTGATTGATAATTAGATAATTATGTTTGTTAGTAAACTTACCTGAATAATGTCAGTGGCTTTATGTCTGTTACCTTTACTAGGTTTTTGGTTGAAAAGCTTTATTTTTCTCATCAAAGGATTTTCCTATATCATCTGTCAGCAGGGGGTGGGGTAATTTGAACAAGAGGACCCTCCCTAATTCAGTAAAATCATACTATCTCTGGACTGTTCTGCTCTTTCCATTAGATATGTCTCCCCTGCTTCCCATGGAAAGGACAAGCCTGAAGGCTACTAGAAATCTATTTCCTCAGGTACTGGTAGGTACAGGAACCTAAAGGTTATCACCAATTTTTTTTCTAGTACCCAAAACTTGGAACCAGCTGTTAAATAAATATTATTTCTTCCCTTTTAGCCTTCCATTGGCCACCTACCTTTCTTTATTTTCTCTGTCTGGACATGTTAGGGCCCCTCCCTCCGTTCTGAGAGTCTTAGAAGTCTGTATTCAGAGCCCTTTTGCTCTAACTTGCTAGTACCTTGGGCATGTGTCTTCCTGTACCTCACCTTCAGCTTGGTAATCATGTGATTACTTTCCATGCCGGCTAGTTATTCGAGTTGAGTGGATGATACATAATCTCAGGTCAGGTTCCTCAATTTCTAGCTTTCTTTCATTTAGCACACTTGATATGGGAGCAGATAATAGTTGTTTATGACCCATTTAAGTGGTGGTTATAGGGAGGTCAAGAGAGCATGGAAGGAAGTACAGGAATCCTCAGTTCTTGGAAGCCATGGCTAGTGGAATAACATTTAGAACACTCTTAACAGCTTTGTTGTGGCTAACCATCTTCATCTCCACGAGACACTTGTCCTTTCCTTAGCCACCAGGACATTGCTCCTTCCTAGTTTCCACCCTACCTGTCTGATTGATCTGTGCTGGATCATTATTTATCTCCTACTCCCTTTACATGGTTTTCTCAAAGTTGCTCAGTCCATAGTCTTTTATGCTCTTTACCATAGTGATCTCATCCACTCCTTTGTGTTTAGTTATCACCTCCATGTAGATGACGCCACAATGCTCTCATGTTCTTCTACAGGGAGCCTTTCCCAATCTTTCTTAATTCTAGTGTTTTTCCTCTGTTGTTTATTTCCTGTTTATCCTGTATATAGCTTGCTTTATGGGCAGCTAGGTGGTGCGGTGGTTAGAGCGCTGGCTCTGAAGTCTGGAGGATCTGAGTTCAAATTTGACTTCAGACACTTAACTAGCTGTGTGATTCTAGGCAAATTATTTAAACCCAATTGCCTTTCACATCCAGGACCATTTCCAGTCATCTTGATGTATATCTTACCACTAGACCCAGATGGCTCTGGAGGAGAGAGTGAGGTTGGTGACTTTGCACAGCCCTCCCTCTCTTAAATCCAATTCACTTCAAGTCATGACATCACCCAATGTCATGGTCCTCTTTGAGAACAACAACAATCTCCTTGAGATCAGGGATTGTTTTGGGTTATGTCTTTCTAACCCCAGCAAAGGACAAATAACCAACCAAGTTTGTTTTACATAATAGTTTGCATGTTGTCTCCCCTATTACATTGTGAGGCTCTTGAAGGCAGGGACTATCTTCTTCTGTTCTTTGTATCACCAGCACTTAGCAGAGGGCCTGACACATAGTAGTTGTTTTTAATAAATGCTTATGGACATACTAAATTTTCAACTCCACTTCTGTATCTCCACCTAGCTATTTTGCTAATATCTTGGTATGTCTAAAATTAAAGTTATCATGTTCCCTGTCCCTTTACCAAACTTCACAGTTTTCTGGATGACACCACCATCCTAATCACCTTAGGTAATAAGTTCACAACCTTGGAATCATCCTTGACTCTTCCACCTCCCTCACAGTTTAGGTCCAATCTATTGTCAAGTCTTGATGATTTTACTTGCACAACATCACTAACATCTATTACTTTGTCTTCACACACACTGTCACTGCTGTTGGTTCAGGTTCTTATCACCATTCAGCTAGGCTATTGTAATTAGCCTCTTAGTTCTTTCTTCCTAGGACATTGGTCTGTCCCCATTGCCTTTTAGATAAATACAAGCCTGGCATTTGAGGCTTCTTATGATATGGCACCAGATTAACTTTCAATGTTATTCTTTAACTTTTCATGTTATTCTTCTTTCATCTTTTTACGCTGTAGTTTAACTGGACTGAAATTTTAACTATTTCCTGCCTCTGTTCCTGCAGATGGCACCCATGTTTACATATTCCATCCTCGTCTCTGTTCTGAGCCCCAGTTCCACATCTCCAATTGCCTGTAGGACATCTCTGCATAGGCTTCTCAAACTCATCACATGCAAAATGGAACTCACTAACTTTCTTCCTAATCTTACCTCTCTCCCTAACTCCCTAGTTCTGTGGAATGTATTTTGTTCCTAAACAGGCACCCAGGTTTGTAATCTAGGAATCACCTTCAGCATTTCAGCTTTCACTCTTCTCCCGTAGCCAGTGAGTTGCTAAATCTTTTTCCATATCTTCAGTATCTCTCTCATTTGACCCTTTTCTCAATTCATGCTATGACCATCTTAGGCCAGGCTCTCAACACTTATAATCTTGGATTATTGTAGTAACTTCCTAATTAATCTCCCCCAAATCCAGTTTCTCCCTAAAAAGCTATCAAAATTAGTGGCTCCTCATTACCTTTAGGATAATATTAAAATCAACTGCTAAGAATTCAAAGCCCTTCACAATTTGGTGCCAGCCTAACTTAAAGAAATTTTTTTGGAAAAACTTTTCATTTAACAAGTTTCTCTCCCATGTACCCTCACTGGAAAAAGAAAAACCTTTTGAGAACAGTTTATGACCAAACAAGAGATAGAGAATATTATGAAATGCAAAATGGATGATTTGATTACATTAAATTAAAAAGTTTTTGTACAAACAGAAGTAATGCATCCAAAATTAGAAGGGAGACAGAAAACTGGTAAACAATTTTTATAGCCAGTACTTCTGACAAAGGCCTCATTTCTTTCTTTTCTTTTCTTTTCTTTTTTTTTTGGTGAGGCAATTAGGGTGAAGTGACATGCCCAGGGTCACACAGCTAGTAAGTGTTAAGTGTCTGAGGCAAGATTTGAACTCAGGTACTCCTGAATCCAGGGCCAGTGCTCTATCCACTGCGCCACCCAGCTGCCCCAAAAGGCCTCGTTTCTAAAATATATCGAGAACTAAATCAAATTTATAAGAATCCAAGTCATTCCCTAATTAAAAAATGGTCAAAGTATACGAACAGGCAGTTTTCTGGTGAAGAAATCAAAGCTATCTATTGCCATATGAAAAAATGCTCTAAATCACTATTGATTAGAGAGATGCAAATTAAGACAACTCTGAGGTACCACCTGACACCTATCAGATTGGTTAATATGACAAAAAAAGAAAATAACAAATGTTGGAGAAGCTGTGGAAAAATGAACACTAATGCATTGTTGGTGGAGCTGTGGACTGATCCAACCATTCTGGAGAGCAGTTTGGAACTATGCCCAAAGGGCTATAAAGTTTTGCATACCCTTTGACCCAGCAATACCACTATTAGGACTTTTCCCCAAAGATCATACAAAAGGGAAAAGGACCCACATATAAAAAATATTTATAGCTGCTCTTTTTGTGGTGGCAAGGAATTGGAAATTGAGGGGTTGCCCATCAATTGGGGAATGGCTGAACAAGTTGTGGTATATGAATGTAATAGAATTCTATCGTGCTGTAAGAAACAGTGATCTGTAAGAAACAGTGAACAGGCAGATTTCAGAGAAACCTGGAAGGAGTTGCATGAATTGATGATGAGTGAGATGAGCAAAACCAGGAGAACCATTGTATACAGTATCAACAACATTGTGTGTTGGTCAACTGTGATAGACTTGATTCTTCTCAGCAAGACAATGATCCAAGATAGTTCCAAAGGACTCATGATGGAAAATGCTCTCCAAATCCAGAAAAAAAAAAGAACTGTTGAATCTGGATGAAGATTGAACCATACTATTTCTATTGGGTTTTTTTTATTTTTCTTTTTTGAGGTTTTTCCTTTTTTGCTCTGATTCTTCTCTCATTACATGACTAATGCAGAAATATGTTTAATGTGATTGTACATATATAACCTATATTAAATTACTCGCTGCCTTGGGGAGGGAGGGGAGGGATAGAGAAAAATTTGAAACTAGAAATCTTATAAAAACAAATGTTGAAAATTATCTCTAAATGTAACTAGAAAAAATAAAACATCTATATGGCAAAGTACCTTAAAAAAAAGAAAAGAAAAACCTTTTCCACAAACATGTAAGACAAACAAATTTCTACATTGATCATGGCCATGTCTCATTTAGCATCATGAGTTTATTTTTGTTAGGAGGTGCTTAGCATTCTTCATCATTGGGCCCTTGGAATCCTAGTTGGTCATTGTATTGATTAAATGAGTTAATATTTGTAAAGTGCTTAGCATAGTTCATGGTACATAGCAGGTGGCATAGAAATACTTATTCCGTTCCTCCCATTGATTAGAATTCTTAACTTAATCAAAGTTGACTTTAAAATGTTGCATAATTTGCAGTTATGGTTCTGCAAACTTAATTCTGTATAAGTTTATATAAGTCTTTCTAGGTCTCCACTGAATCTGTCCCTTTCCTCACATCTTAAAGCACTATCCTATTCAATTCTGCTTATATACCATAATCTGATGAGCATCCTCTTAGTTTCCAGTTTTGTACTATTGCAAAAAGAGGTTCTATGGGTATTTTTGTATAGTAGGTCCTTTAAGCCCCTATAACAATTGTCATTTTCTACTTTTTGTCACTTTTCCCAATCTGATGAGTATGAGGTGGAGCAGTCTCAGAGTTTTAATTTTCATTTTTCTAACTGTTTGGGTTTGGGAGCATTTTTTTTTTCATATGGTTGTTGATAGCTTGGATTTTTTCTTGTTAAAAAAAAAACAACCTACATGTAAGGCCTCATTTAAAATATATAGAGAACTGAATCAAACAAACATATAAGAATACAAGTCATTCCCCAATTGAGAAATGGTCAAGGGATATGAACAGGCAGTTTTCAGATGAAGAAATTAAAGTTATCTGTAGCCATATGAAAAAATTATCTCAGTCACTACTGATTAGAGAAATGCAAATTAAGACGACTCTGAGGTACCACCTCACACCTATCCAATTGGCTAATATGACAAAAAAGGAAAATGATAAATGTTGGAGGAGATGTGGGAAAATTAGAACACTAATGCACAGCCTGTACTGATCCAACCATTCTGGAGAGCAATTTGTAATCATGCCCAAAAGGCCATAAAACTGTGCATACCCTTTGATTCAGCAATATTACTACTAGGTTAGTGGCAGCTAGGTGGCACAGTGGATAAAGTACTGGCCCTGGATTCAGGAGGACCTGAGTTCAAATCTAGCCTCAGACACTTGACACTAGCTATGTGACACTGGGTAAGACATTTAACCCTCATTGTCCTGCCAAAAAACAAAAAACAAAAACAGAAAAACCTGGAAAGACTTACATGAACTCAGCATTAGCTGAGTGAAATGAGTAGTACCAAGAGAATGTTGTACACAGTGTCAACAACATTGTGTGATGATCAGCTGTGATAGACTTAGCTTTTCTCAGCAATACAATGATCTAAGACAATGCCAAAAGAATCATGATGGAGAATGCCCTCCACGTACAGAAAAAGAACTATGGAGTCTGAATGCAGATTGAAGCATACTATTTTCACTTTTGTTGTTGCTTCTCATGGTGTTTTTTTTCCCTTTTGTTCTGATTTTCTCTTACAACATGACTAATGTGGAAATATGTTTAACATGATTGTAATGTATAAACTATATCAAATTGCTTGCTGGCTTTGGGAGTTGGAAGGGAAGGGAAGATGAGAGAAAAATTTGGAACTCAAAATCTTACAAAAGTGAATGTTGAAAAATATCTTTATATGTAATTGGAGAAAAAAAAAAGTTCTGGGGAAAAAATACATGTTCATATCCTTTGACCATTTCTCAAATGTAGAATGTCCAGCCTTCTTCCTTGGTGTATTATACATTAGCTGAACCTCCTCACCTATATATTCTATACTCTATCCCCAAATTGGCTTACTTCCTGTCCCCCATACCTGGAATACGCTCCCTCAACCCTTGATTCACACAGTTCAAATGCTATCATCCTTTAAAAGGTCTTTCCTTATGTCTCCCAGTTGTTAGTCCTCATCCCCATGACAATGTATTTATTTTATAAAAGTCCTATATTTACTTAACTGTCATCCTCCTCACCCCACTTAGAAGGTAAGCTTCCTAAGGGTATTGAACTGTCTCACTTTTTTTGTATCTTCTTTGCCTAGCCAAGTCCCTGGCATGTAGATGTTTAATAAATGCTTACTGATTGATTGATTCACACAAGCCATTTCTCATGTATGAAATTCACTCCTTGCTTATCTCAGACTTTTATCTATCTCCCTGGCATGTAGATGTTTAATAAATGCTTATTCATTGATTCACACAAGCCATTCCTCATATCTGAAATTCACTCCTTGCTTATCTCAGACTTTTATCTATCTTCCTCAAAGGCTTGCCTCCTTTCTCCATAAAGTCTTTAATTATCCCCTCTCCTTCACCACTCTCAAATAATAATAGCAATACCTAGCATTTACATAGTACCTACTCTGTGCTAAGTGATAAACAAATATTATCTAGTTTGATCCTCAAAATCCTGGAAGATAAGTGCTTATCCTCATTGTAAAGCTGAGGAAACTGAGGCAAACAACAGTTAAGTGACTTGCCCAGTACCACACAGCTAAGTATCTGAGTTCCTATTTGAACTTGGATCTTCCTAACTCCAGGCCCAAGGCTCCATCTCCAAGCTGTTCTCCTTAAATATTCCTAAAGCTTTTTGTTTAATCACTCTTTTGTGGATACTGAAATGTATGCATAAGGTTCTTGAAGGCAGGTTTGTTTTTGTTTTGCTCTATGTGTCCCCAACAAGCACTGATATTTTCTGCATTGTGGGTAATTCAGTAGATGTTTGGTGGTGTGTGTGTGTGTGTGTGTGTGTGTGTGTGTGTGTGTGTGTGTGTGTGTGTGTGAGAGAGAGAGAGAGAGAGAGAGAGAGAGAGAGAGAGAGAGAGAGAGAGAGAGAGAGAGTGGGTGAAGGGAGAGAGAATGAGATCGATAAAGATTACACATTACATTTTATTAGAAAAAACTAATATTGCTGCTGATCTAACAAAAAAGCTTAAAATGTGTTAAGCTGTTTAAAAGATACTAGTTATTGTCATTTGTTTAATGCAGCACAGTAATTATGTTGCATCATTTTCAGTTAGGTCCAACTCTTTGTGACTCCATTTGAGGTTTTCTTGGCAAAGATACTGGAATGGTTTTGCCAATTTCTTCTCTTGCTCATTTTACAGATTGGGAACTGAGGCAGTCACTTGCCTAGGGTCACATAGCCAGTTAAGTGTCTGAAGTCAGATTTGAACTCAGGAAGTTTTCCTGACTCCAGGCCCAGTGTTCTATCCACTGTACTACCTTACTGCTGCCAATACAGTAATTATGCATACCATCAAAGATGTGCTGTGTTGAATTGTGTGGGAGAGGTAGTGTGATTTAGCCAGTCTTGAAGCCAGGTAGACATGGATTCAGGTTTGACTTGGCCCCACCTAGCTATGTGACCCTGTCAAGTCATGTTACCTCACAGTCTTCTAGGCTAGGTAACTCCCTGTGACTCCTGAGTCACAGAGAACGTGCCAGACTGTTTTGGTAGAGGAAGATTGCTCACTGGGGAGTTTTGTATACCAATAAAATCCTCTCCTTATTGATTGTGTAGCTTTTATTTGATCATGTACTCAGCCTTAATAGTTTTATGCTCATGTAGCATCATTTACTCAGCATAAATTAGAGGGAATATTGATGAAAATTCTTTAATTAGCAAATATGCCTTAATTAGAAAAGAAATTTTAAAATTCCATTGTCTTTCAAAATAGACTACAGTTAAATATGGAAAACTTCAGTCGTTTAACAATAATTTGCAAGAGCAATCTTATGTGTAAAGAATAGCAAGGATAGAAGGTAGGCTTCTTGAGAACCAGGATTATCTCTGTTTATAAATTTGTATCCCCAATATCTGGCACATAGGTACTTAATGCTTGTTGCTTGCTTGCCTGAATGCTAAATTGACCTGGCTATCAGTGTGGGAGAATATTGAGAAGTGATGTTGGTGGAAGGCCTCCATTGTTAAGGTTAGCTTGGTATATAGTTTATTATTATTATTATTATTATTATTATTATTATTATTTTAGTGAGGCAATTGGGGTTAAGTGACTTGCCCAGGGTCACACAGCTAGTAAGTGTTAAGTGTCTGAGGTCGGATTTGAACTCAGGTACTCCTGACTCCAGGGCCGGTGCTCTATCCACTGCGCCACCTAGCTGCCCCTAGTATATAGTTTATTACTAAGAATCTCACTGGTCCATCTTTGTCATTGTAGCTGCTTAATAAATGTTGAATTCAGTAGTGGCCATAGAAAATTCCAGTACATATTTCATCAATGTTTGGTGAGGTTCTTCAGATTCTCCTCTTTGTAGATGAAGTTGTGCTGGTTTCATCAAGCCCTAGAATGTTTGGGGACCTTCTGCATAAATCCATAACCACTCAAAGGAGTTTGGTCTAACATCCACTCATACCAACTGGGTGATCTCACAAATGGACAAGGTGACAGAAGATGAAAATGGCAATTTTTAATTGGCTTATCATTCATATCGTATCCTTTAATTGTGGGTTTTCCCCAAGGCTCTGTCATAGGCTTCCTTATCTTTTTTCTCTATACTCTTGTTGTGTAACTTCATGAAACCCCAGGAATTTTATTATTATCTCTATGCAGATGACTCCCAGATCTGTATATATCCAGTGTTAGTCTTTCCTCAGAGTATCAGTCCTTTATCCCTACTTATTGGACATTTTAAACTGAATGTCCCAAAGACATTTCAAGCTCAACATAGCCAAAACAGAACTCACTATCTTTTCCCTCAAATCCACTCCTCTTCCAAACTTCCCTATATCTGCCTAAGCCACCTTTCTTCCATTCTCCCAGATTTGTAAATATTGAATTATCTTTGACGTTTTATTCTCCTTCAACCCCACATATCCAGTCAGTTGCTACATTTTGTTGTTTCTACCCCTGGATGTTTTTTGCATCAGATTCCTCTTACACAGCCATTACCTTAGATCAAGACTTCATCACTTCTTGCTTGTACTGTTTCAGTGTACTGCTAGCTAATTGATTTCCTTACCTTGTTTCTTCTCATTCCAGTTCATCCCACACACAGCTTCCAAAGTATTTGTCCTGAAGTATAGATCTGAATCTGACTCCTCAACTCAGTAAACTATAGTGTTTTGCTTTTGCGTCTATTTTCAAATATGAGCTCTTTCAGCTTTTAGAGCCCTTAAAGATCAGGCCCTGATTTGTTCATTCATTCATTTGTTCATTCATTCATTCATTCTGAGGGCAGTTGGGGTTAAGTGACTTGCTCAGGTTTACACAGCTAGTAAGTGAGTGAGGCCAAATCTGAATTCAAGTTCTGACTCAGGGCCAGTGCTCTATCCGTTGTGCCACCTAACTGTAGCACAATTTATCTTAACAGTCTTATTTACATATTATTCTGTTTTCCAAACTCCATAGTCCAGCAATACTGTCCGACTTTCTGTTCCTGACCCAGGACACTCCATCTCCTCTCATTGTGCCTTCTCACTGGCTAATCTGACAACCTTAGAAATAAACTTTCTCCTTACCTGCATCTCAAAACCCCGCTCTACCTTTCAAGATTCAGCTCAAGTACCACCCTTTATTGGAAACCTTTTCTTACCTCCTCTCACTCTCATGCTTACTCTCCCTAATTGACTTGTATTTATTTTATCTTTGTTTCTGTTGTCTCTCCCAATAAAATACAGGCTTCTTGAGATCAGGAGTGTTTAATTTTTTTGTCTTTATATCCTTAATGTCTGGCACAAAGTAAGTGCTTAATAAATGTTTATTGATTGATATACTTTATTCCAACAGCCTTTAAGGGTAGGTTATACAAGTAGCAGAATTTCATTTTCACGATGAGTAAACTAAAGTAGAAAGAAATGAAGGGATTTGCTTGGCATCACACTGCCAGTGCTATCACTAAGATGCCCGCTCAGATGCAGTCTGTCACCTTCTAGGTGACTAAGTTTGTTATTTGTTCCATTATATCATGTGGCCTAACTGGGTCATCATTTCCTCAACTGTAAAATGAGTTTGGAATATATAATCTCTAAGGTTTCTTTTAGCTTTAAAGTTCTTAGAGGCAGCACACAGTGCAGAAAGAACTGCCTCAGAGTCAGGAAGACCTGAATTTAAATCCTGCCCCTAACACATACTGTCTTTGTGACCCTGGGGATGTCATTTAAATTCTCCATGCCCTCAGTCACATTTACAACACAGTAAGTAGCACAGTTGTAGGTAGAGGGTGTTTGCTCCAGAATACCCTACTTGAGTGAAATTGCAAATTTGGTTTAAAAATACCATGATATACTATTGGTGAAGTTGTGAACTGATCCAACAATTCTGGGAGAACAATTTGGAATTATGCTCAAAGGGCTATAAAACTGTGCATATTCTTTGATCTAGCAGTACCACTGCTAGGTCTGTATCCCAAAGAAATTTTTTTTAAAAAGGAAAAGGACCTATGTGTGCAAAAACCTTAATAGCAGCTCTTTTTGTGGTAGCTAAGAAATGGAAATCAAGGGGATGCCTATCAGTTGGAGAATGGCTGAACAAGATATGGTATATGATTGTGATGGAATATTATTTTGTTATAAGAAATGATAAGCAGGATAATTTCAGAAAAACCTGGAAAGACTTACAGTATGAACTGATGTATAGTGAAGTGAATAGAACCAGGAGAACATTGCTGTCAGTAACAGCAATTATGGTACGATAAATTGTGAATGACTTAGCTATTCTCAGCAATACAAAGATCCAAGACAATCCCAAAGGATTCATGATGAAACATACTATCTTCCTCCAGAGAAAGAACTGATATTTATTGAATACAGAATGAAGCATGTTATTTTCCTTTCCTTCCATCCATTAAGTCTTCTTGTGCAAAATGACTAGTTGCAAATGTTTTATATGATTGCACTTGTATAACCTATATCAGTTTACCACCAGATTGCTTGATCTCATGAAGATGACTCTTCCTAATTCAAAGCCCAGCACTCTATCTACTGCACCACCTAGCTGCTGATAATGATTGATAGTGATAATTGATACCATTGATAATAATAATGAAATTGATAATATTTGAACAGGAGGAACACAGGAAACCTATACTCTAATGAATGTATAATATCTTGTACTTTTATATATATACTACTTTATATTTTGAATACTGCGTTCATATACTTTTTTTTTTTTTTTTTTAGTGAGGCAGTTGGGGTTAAGTGACTTGCCCAGAGTCACACAGCTAGTAAGTGTTAAGTGTCTGAGGCCGGATTTGAACTCAGGTCCTTCTGAATCCAGGGCCGGTGCTCTATCCACTGTGCCACCTAGCTGCCCCGTTCATATACTTTTAAAACAAATTGATGTAAAATATGTCTGGCAGTATACTTATATTATTCAGATGAGGAATAGTAGTGATTGGGAGAGGTAACATGGAAGTCAGTGACAAAGTCAAAGCTAGAGTTCTTGGAACTCCTAGATTCCCAGTTTAAGACTTTTTCAGTAACATCATTTAAACAAACATATTCATGAAGAAATTAGTCTGATCCTAAAAAAGAAAGGCAAGGTGGGTTTAGTGGAAGAAGTATTGGATTCAGAAAAACTGTTTGAATCCAGCTCTGGTATGTGTCTATTTGTGTAACTGAATAAGTCTTTCACTTCTTTAGGCCTCATTTTTCTCACGTGTAAAATGGGCTAGATCAGGACTTCTAAAAGTTTTTCCACTTCTGACCCCTTTTTACCTGAGAAATTTTTATGTAACCTTGGGTATAAAGGCATATAAAATAGGTATTGCCAGATTTTTCCCAACCCCCGCATTCAATTATGTGACCCCATCTGGGGTCAAGATCCCCAGTTTAAGAAGCTAGGAACTAGATGACCTCTAAGATTCCTTTCATCTCTCAATCTGTGATCCTATAAATTCCTCAAAGGAGGCATTGTGGAGCAGTGGAATGAGCACTGGATTTTAAGTCATAGGACCTGAATTTGGATAATTGCTCTGCTTCTTCCTATCAGTGTGACATCAAACAAGTCATTTAATCTGTACGGGCCTATTTCCTCATCTTTAATTTTATTATCCTTATGACCTACCTCACAAAATTGTTGTGAGGATCAAATGAGAATAATATCTATAAAAAGCTTTGTAAACCCAAACTGGAAATTGAGAGGATGACCATCAGTTGGGGAATGGCTAAACAAGTTGTGGTATATGATTGTGATGGAATACTACTGTGCTAGTAAGAAATTATGAGCTGGATGATTTTTAGAAAAACATGGAAAGACACATATGAAATAATGAAGAGTGAATACGCAGAACCAAGAGAATGTTATATATAGTAACAGCAAAACTGTTGGAAGAACAACTGTGAGTGACTAAGTTATTCTGAGTATTAAAAATACTCAAATCAACTACAAAGTACCTATGAAGGAAGTTGCTATATACATCCAAAGAAAGAACTGATAAATAGAAGTATGCATATGGTGTTCTCTACTGTGGGCTTGGGAAGGAGAGAGTGAGACAGTTTAGAACTTAAAATGTAACCAAAATTTTTTTTTAATTTTTAAAGAGCTTTTTAAGTTCTAAAGAACTATATGAATGACAGATATTATTGTTACTAAGAATTCCAATGATAATGAAAAGCATTAACAGTATATATAGTTCCTGATTTTTAAACTTCATATTTAATCACTCTTAGCACATTTCTGTTATCAAGGACTTTATCCTCTCATTCATCAGTTTCTTCAGCATAACTCTACATGGGCAGTCATAACTCAGAGAGCCACAAGAAGGATTTTTATTGGGAGGGGAAATAAGAGGGAGAAGATACAGAAGAAAAAGAATTTGAAGTAAGGTTTTAGGAGACTCCCTGCCCTTAAACCCTCACAACTCAATACCTTAGTGATGCCTTCAGATATTTAGATGGCATGGTGACCATTTTTGATGGAAAAAATGCTCAATAGAAAATTTTGAATATTTTAGCTTCCCACTTTATTATTATTATTATTATTATTATTATTATTATTATTATTATTATTATTACGGGGCAGTGAGGGTTAAGTGACTTGCCCAGGGTCACACAGCTAGTAAGTGTCAAGTGTCTGAGGCCAGATTTGAACTCAGGTCCTCCTGAATCCAGGGCTGGTGCTCTATCCACTGTACCATCTAGCTGCCCCCCACATGAAACTTTAAAATAAAAAATAAATTCAGACCCCTCTGGATAGATTTTAAAAGAAAATATTAAAAGAAAAAGAAACCTCCATAATTTCTCCCCTCCCTTTTCTCTGATAAAAATAAGTCAAATCAGTGCTGTTTATTATTATAGCAGTCTTAGTCATTTTAAGCCACATTTATTAAAGTTACATTTATGTTCTGTAGGTAAACATTTTATTGCATTAAGGGGGATTCCTAGCCAAGCCTATAGTCTGGGAAGTAAGAAGGAAAAGATAGTTTTTTCTTTCATCTTCCTGGCTGACATAGCTTTGTGTTGGAAATTTTATGTGAGCCATATATTTTAAATCAGGAACTTCCTGTACTTATTAATAAATAGACATTCAAATAATAGATCATCAATGGTTATCAACTGAAAATCTATTTACCTAGTAATAAATATTTAAAATGTTACTTTTATTTTTTATTTTTTTAATGTTACTTTAAAGATAAAAGGGCTATGTATTATACATTTTTTGAGGCATCCAGTTTCTTATTTTTTTAACCATGAAATTCGTTCTTTCTTTTAGGCTAGGAACTCTGTAAGAATAAGGGGTTGTTTTACCTGAACTTTACACAGATTAAAGGCTTAACAAGTATTTATTGAATTGGGGGGGGGGAGGATTTTTCAAGTGGACTTTCCATGATAAGCTTCTTAAGTTCATAGTCATGAGAAATTAATTCTTTTAACAGGTAAAATTACCCTAGTGCCAGTTGTTTGAGGTAGCATAGTATATTTGAAAGAGTGATGAATTTAGAGTCCAAAAGTAAAATTCCAGCTCTGTTGCTTACTGTGCAACTTTGAGAAGCTTCTACTTTCCAGGTTTCACCTTCTTAATCCATAAAATAAAGAGACTGGACTAGATGACCTATAAGTTTCCTTCATGCTCTAAATCTATAATTCTGTGACCACATGAATAAATTGAATATCAGTAAACATAGAAGAATGAACTGTTGTTCTAAGAGTTCTTGCTTTATGGAGTGTTTTTTTAAACAGTAAGCAATACAAAAAAATGGGAATATCAAAACTACAAAACTACAAAAACTACAAAAATCCGATTTGGAAAGAACTGATTTCCTTGAAGTCCCAAGTCTAATCTCTCCTTCTAGAAGCTTTTCCTGGACAACCATTCCCCCTCTCCCACTCAGTTGTTAGTGTTTTCCCTCTGAAATTACTTCCCATCTAACTACTGATGTCTATTTTATTGTATACTTATACATATACATATATACATATTTAATGTTTCTATTTATATATTGTCTCCTTCATTAGTGTTTGAGCTCTTTAAGGGTAGGGACTATTTTTGCTTATCTTTGTATCCTCAGCACTTGGCACAGTACCTGGCACATAGTAGGCACTAAATAAGCACTTATTCATTCATTTATTTATTCATTCACTTGTTTGTTTATTTCTCAACTCCTTTCTGTGCAAGAATTACCTTGATAACATCCTTGACAAGTGGTCATCAATTCAGCCTTTGGCTTAAAAATGGCCTCTGGGAACCCACTAACTCATGAAGCAGTTTTTGTTTTTTGGATTTTTTTGTTTTGTTTTGTTTTGTTTGTTTTTTGGTTTGGGATAGCTGTAATTGTTAGAAAGTTTCTGCTAAGCCTAAATTTTTCCCCCCAGCATCAAGACAAATAAGGGTAATCCTTCTTTTATGGGACAGCCTATCAAGTAATTAGAGACAGCCAGTATACCCTTTATTTTCTCTAGATTAAATATCATCAGTTCCATCAACCAATCTAAATATGGCATGGACTTTTTTTTTAAGTGAGACAATTGGGGTTAAGTGACTTGCCCAAGGTCACACAGCTAGTAAGTGTCAAGTGTCTGAGGCCAGATTTGAACTCAGGTACTCCTGACTCCAGGGCCGGTGCTCTATCCACTGCACCATCTAGCTGCCCCAAAACTTTTTTTTTTTTTTTTTTGTGCAGAGCAATGAGGGTTAAGTGACTTGCCCAGGGTCATACAGCTAGTAAGTGTCAAGTGTCTGAGGCTGGGTTTGAACTCAGGTCCTCCTGAATCCAAGGCCAGTGCTTTATCCATTGTGCCACCAAACTGCCCCAGTGGCATGGACTTTTAACCATGCTGCTTGCCCTCCTTTGGACTTTCTTCTTTTTATCAATCTCTTTCCTAAACTGTGACTTCCATAAAAGAATAAAATTCTCTTTATGTGGTCTGACCAGGACAGACCTCTGCTATAAGAACTATCATCTCTTTAGTTTTGAACACTTTCAATATAGTAGACCAATTCACAAACTACTCAAATTTTCTTTCTTTTGACAGTCTTGAACCAAAGATTATTTGAGCCAGTTATCTTTGTTTTGTTGGTATTTAGGTAACATGGTAGATAGATGGCTTAGAATCAGGAATACCATAGTTCAAATCTAGCTTCAGACACTTATTATCTGTATGACTGGGCAAGTCACTGAAGCTCTGGCTGTCTCAGGTTTTTTTTTTTAATGTAAAATGGGAATAATAATAGCATCTACCTCATGGGTTTGTTGTGAGGATTGAATGAGAGAATATTTATAAAGTGCTTAGCAGATGATATGGATCTGGGAGGGACAGCTAACACATTGATTAAAAGAATCAGTGTCAAAAACCATCTGAACAAGTTAGAAAGATGGCCCCTACCACTAAGATGAAATTTAATAGCAATAACCCACTGGCTACAAGAAAGGGTGTGTTAGCCTCCCTTACCATCCTTATAACTTCAAGTCAAAATACCCTTCTCTGGCTGTTATTCTACTGTATGCTTTGTCACCCATATTAGAATATAAGCTCCTTACAGGGATCTATTTCTGATTTAGTTTTTATCTCCCTGGTGAATAACATTGTGCTTGGCACATAGGGCTTAATAAATGCTTTTTCATATAAAAACATCAAGTTCCCTGGTTTTCTGGTTAAAAAACAAAAACAAAACACTGAACAGATATGAAGTGGGGGAGGTATTCAATGTTTTTTATGGGAGAAGATCTGGGAGTTTTAATAGATTTTAAGTTCAATATTAGTCAATCAACTTCTCTTTTCCCCCCATTAGTTTCCAGTTCTTTCCCACCATGAAAAGGGCTGCTATAAATATTTTTGTATGTATGGGTCCTTTTCCTCTTTCTTTGAGCTTTTTGAGGGCATATGGCTATTAAGCATTATCACTACTATGCCAAAGAATTTCATTTTAGGGAAAAGGTTCCAAATGTTTTCTTTCCAGAGTGACTAGACCAGTTCACAACTCCACCCACCATCAGGACATTCATGTACTTGTTTTCCCACACCTCTTCAGAATTTGTCATTTTCCTTTTTTGTCAACTTTGCCAAACTTATGAGTGTAAGGTAGTATCTCAGATTTCCTTTAATTTGCGTTTCTCTAATTCCTAGTGTTTTAGAGCCCTTTTTTATATGGTTATTATACCTTGGATTTCTTCAGAAAAATCCAAATTTTTCATATGGATTGAAAAACCCTTTGACCATTTTATCAGTTGGGGAATGGCTCATTCTTAAAATTTTGACTCAGTTCCCTATACATCTTAGAAGTGAGACAGAGGAACTTGCTGCAAAGATTCCCCTCCTGCTAATTTCCTGATTCTCTTCTAATTTTAGTTACATTGGTTTTGTTTGCAAAAACACTTATTAACTTTATGTAATCAAAATTGAATTTTATGGAATTTAAGATCATTTATTTTACCTTCTGTGAAAATTTCAATCTCTTGTTTGATCATGAATTCTTTCCTATGCATAGATTTGACAGATAATTTCTTCTCTTCTTGCCTCTCTAATTTCTTTATGATGTCATCTAAATAAAGTACTCATTTGGAACTTGTCTTGTTATATAGTATAATATGTTGATCTCTACCTAGTTTTTGCTATACTACTTCCCCGTTTTCCAAATGGGTTTTTTTGAATAGTGAATTCTTTTTTTTTTAAATTTAGAATTTGATTTTCCCCCAATTATATGCAAAAACAATTTTGACATTGATTTTTTGGCATTTTTTTTGTTTTTTGTTTTTTGTTTTTTTTTTGCGGGGCAATGGGGGTTAAGTGGCTTGCCGAGGGTCACACAACTAGTAAGTGTCAAGTGTCTGAGGCCAGATTTGAACTCAGGTCCTCCTGAATCCAGGGCTGGTGCTTTATCCACTGCGTCACCTAGCTTCCCCCTTGACATCGATTTTTAAAACTTTGTGTTCCAATTTCTCTTCCTTTTCCCCTCCCCCCTTAAGAAGGCAAGCAATTTAATATAAGTTATACATATGTAGTCATGCAAAACATTTCTGTATTAGTCAGACTGTCAAGTGTCTGAGGCCAGATTTGAACTCAGGTCCTCCTGAATCCAGGGCTGGTGCTTTATCCACTGCGTCACCTAGCTTCCCCCTTGACATCGATTTTTAAAACTTTGTGTTCCAATTTCTCTTCCTTTTCCCCTCCCCCCTTAAGAAGGCAAGCAATTTAATATAAGTTATACATATGTAGTCATGCAAAACATTTCTGTATTAGTCAGACTGTGATGGTACTGTGCATAGCTGAGAAACAAATATGCTCCTTTCTATTCCTATTTAGTATTCTCTAGAGGTATATCATATCTAATTTCTAAAATTATATTCAAGTTCTTCATTTCTTTTTTGGTTAGATTTATCTAGGTCTGAGATGGGATAAATTGAGGCTCCCCATGATTACAGTTTTACTGTCTGTTTCTCCCTTTAACTTATTTAACTTTCCTTTTAAGAATTTAGATATACATTATCATGATTTAATAGCATAACATTTTTATTTTTAATTTTCAATGTAAAATCCTCTACTATCTTTTCCTATCTTATTTTAAGGGCTAGTATTTCTAAAACCATGTTAAATAAAAGTTGTAAGAGTACATATCCCTACCTTTGTTACCTATTCTTAGTATGAATGATTCTAATGCTTCTCCATTTCACCTTGTGTTGACTCGATATAGTATTAATTATGTTAAGGAAAAGTCTCTCCTTACCTTTTAGGGTTTTATTACTTTGGAATTATATAAGACTTTTTAAAAAATTGATTGATTTCTTTGTCTACATATTTTATAATGTTGCTAGTTTGATTTTGATATTCATGTGATATGTATTTAGGGATAGCTAAGTGGCACAGTATATAGAGTGCTGGGCCTAGAGTCAGGAAAACCAGTTTAAATCCAGCCTCAGACACACACTAACTGTGTAGCCTGGGCAAGTCCCTTAATCTCTGCCTCAGTTGTAAAATGAGGATAATAATAGCACTCTTCCCAAATGAGATAATTGTAAAGCACTTAGCACGGTGCCTGACACTTAGTAAGTGCTATATAAATGTTAACTATTATTGTAAATTTTATTATGTGATTGCAGAAAATTGAAAGCAACCTAAATGTTCAATAATAAGGATAAGATTAAATAATGGAATAGTAAGGTAATAGAATTCTTTAATACAATTAAGGCAGAAAGGTGTAAGGAAAACAAAGAAATCTGGAAAACCTTTATGAAATAATGAAAAATGAAAGAAAATAGAACTAGAAAAAATGGTGTATATACTAACTACAGTTGTATGAGAAAAAAGTAAATGAGAATAAAAAGATGAAAGAGTACTGAGAGAGACTTAGAAAAAGTGGTTCAAATAGCATTAAGATACTTTTTAAATTAAAACTCATTAACAAATATAGCTACTAAGCAAGATTAGGTATGTTGATTTTCAGTGTTACCTTTCTAATGACATTTCAAAAAGAAAAAAATTATTGCCAGCATTATAATTTCTCTGTTTTGTTTTTATTTCATTGTTGTATTCATAGTATTTTGCTTTTTCCTTTTTTAGATATTTCTATACTGATTTGACCAGTGCTAAGCAAACTAAGGAATTAAGTCTAGTCACAACCAACTGATATTTACTACTGTGACTCTGCTTTTAGGTAATTGTTTTTATTTGTCATTTTTTGTGTTTGCCTGATAATTTTAATGATTTGTTGAGATAAGAATAGAAGTGTGAAGGTTTCCAAAAAAAACTTGTAAAAATGTTTCTAGTTGTATTACTAGCTGAATTTTTGCATTGATTTCTCATTATTATCTGGTGTTACTAAAAACTGTTGGTTAATAATTTGAAGGAGCATGGAGAGTGACTAAAGAATAGTAGGAGAATTCTGTTTAGCTAGAACACGCACAGCTTATCATGATTATCTCCATCTCTAATTGTTTCTTCTGAGAAAAAATAAAAACGAAAGTTCAAAGCCCATTAATGTTCATTGCTGTATTCCATAATGTAGACACACTTACTTTATTTTATGCTATTTCTAAGCTCCATGAGCATGAATTTCATAAAGCATTGACCTCTGGAGTTTGGGGTTTAGCTATACTTTGTTATAACTGAGTACAAATTAAGCTTGCTTAACAACATGAAAATTGAGGGGGTAAGCCTAATGAATGTCTCTGCCTCTGTTTTATCTAGTGAGGCCTCTTTTTAGTCATTTAAACTTTAGAGCCCAGAGTTAACTATACTCAGAAGAAAGAATAATCAGTTCATCAGCAAGCATTTATTAAGCACTTAGTATATTCTAAACACTCTTCTAAATCCTAGGGATAAAAAGAAAAAACAGTTCCTGCCCTCTTGGAGTTGATATTCTCATGGGAGAAACAACAATATATAAGTAAATCTAAAAGTACTTACAAGATAAATATTTCATAAATGGCACTAACAGCTGGGAGGAACTCCTGTAGGAGGTGACCCTTGAATTTAGTCTTAAAGGAAGCTAGAGCCCCTAGGACTCTAAAGTGAATAGAGAGCATTCCAGGAATGGAGGACACAGGTGCAAAATGCACTGAGAAAAGAGATAGGGATTGTGTGATAGAAACATCAAGTATGCATGGAAGGGCGTAATGTATAAGAACACTGGGAATATGTTTAGGAAAGGGCAATATTGTAAAGAGTGTTAAATGCCACATAAGCCATTTGATTTGAACTCCCTCTTTTCCCTTTCTCTTCATCTCAGAACCCTTTGACATCATCTCTTTCTCCTCCTTTCCCTCAGTCCCTTACAAGTAGGAGGCCCTTCTTGCCAACACCAACTCCTGTACATGTATCCTTGAACCCATCTGCTTCTTTCTTCAGCAGATTACAAAATCAATCATTCCCTTTCTCTAATCTTTGAACTTTACCTATCTATTGGTTCCTTCCTATCTACTGGGCCTTCAAAAATGCCTAATTGTCCTCAAACTCTAAAAAGTCTTCACTAGATTGTACCATCCCTTTAAGCCATCATCCTATATCTCTTTTCCCTTCCTCAGGCAAACTCCTCAATTTTATTTTATTTTTTTTTATTTTATTTTTTTTTGCGGGGCAATGGGGGTTAAGTGGCTTGCCCAGGGTCACACAGCTAGTAAGTGTCAAGTGTCTGAGGCCAGATTTGAACTCAGGTACTTCTGAATCCAGGGCCAGTGCTTTATCCCCTGTGCCACCTAGCCGCCCCCCTCAAAAATTTTTTATCTGTGCTCACTGCCTCCTCTTCTCTATTGTACTCTTCCATGCTTTGAAATCTGGCTTTTGACCTCATCACTCAACTGCAACTGCTCTTTCAAAAATTATCAACAATCTCTTTAATTGCCAAATCTAATTGTCTTTTTTTCTCCCAATTGTCATTCTTCCTGACCTGTCTGCTGCATTGAAACTGCTCATCACCCTCTCTTGAATAAGTTCTTCTCTCTGCGCTTTGCTCACATTACTAATGCCTTGTACTCTTTGGTTGGTTCATCATCCAGATCACACCCCATAACAATGGGTGTTCCCTAGGCCTCTTACTCTTCTCTTTTTCAACTCTTGGTAATCTCATCATCTCCAGTGAATTTAATTATCATCTTATGCCAATGACTTCCAGACTGTTATTCCCTGACTTCTCAAACTTCCTGATCATTTATATCCGATCAGTTCTCAAATTATACCATTTATACCTTCAACCCCTTATCTCTACTCAAGCAACTAACTCCTTAGCACCATCACCTATAGCCTAGATAATTGCAACAGCCTCCTTATGGGTCTTCTTCCTCCAAGTATCCCCTCATTTGAATCCATCCTTCACACTACTGGCAAAATGTTTTTCTTTAAGCCCAGATCCTACCATGTCATTCCCTTACTCAATAAACTCTTGTGACTTCTTGTTATCTATAGCATGAAATATAAATTCATCTGTTTAAAGGCCCTTCACAACTTTGACCGACCTGTTTTTCCAGCCTCTCTAAATCTTCCTTCTATCTCTCCTACTTTCTCTTCAAAGTTCCTGTGCCCCTCCCCCAGTAGCTCTTGTACTCTTTTATCCAGCCAAATTAGCATTCTCTTTTTACCTCACACATCACCCATTGCACTATGCTTTTGCACTGACTTTCCCATGTTTTTCATCTTTACCTCCTAGAATCCCTCTATTCAAGGCACAACTCGAGCATCATCTTCTATATGAAACCTTTCTTGTTTCCCTCAACTAAGAGGAGCTCTATTCAAATTATCTTGAATTTAATAACCTTGTATTTGTATTTATTATTTTTGTATTTACTCTGCATATATTTACATATGTCCTTATTGTCTCCCCAATTTGATTATACAATTCCTTGCAAGTGTATATTGCTTCAGTTATTGTATTTGTTTCTCTAGCACTCAGCACAGTGGTTGGCACAGAGTAGGGACCTAATACATGGTTTGAGTAGTAGGTGACATGACATGATCAGACCTTTAAGAAAATTAGTTTGTTAGTTCTATGAAGAGTTGATGGGAGTGTGGAGAGACTTGAGGCAGAGAATCTAATTAAAAGGTTTTTGTAATATTTCAGCTGAGAAGTGATGAGTGACTGAATTAGGGTGGTGGCTGTGTGAACAGAGATAGAGTGTCAAATGTGAAAGATGTAGAGAGAGAAATCATAAGATTTAACATCTCTATGGAGATGTGGGGTAAGTGAGAGAGAGAGGAATCAAGGATGACATTAAAGTTGTAAAGCTGGATGTGCCCTCAACAGTATGACAATTGGAGTGATGCCACCTGCTGGAGAGTTACTGTAGGAAAGCTCTGCCATGAGGAGAAGGCATCTGAGGGCAAGCCATGTGGCTTGGAAGGTCAGTTCCTTGACATCAGGAAGCTTGTGGGACGAAGGGGCAAGGCACTCTTTCGTCAGGACCTGGTGGGAAGTGGAGCAGGAGATGCTGGTTCCCTGAGATAGATAGCCTCTTTCTCTCTCTCTCTCTCTCTTCACCAAATTCTTATGCTCCTTAATAAATGCTTAAAAGTCTAAACTCTTGCTAAAGCTTCTAATTTATTGGCAACCACTCATTAGATTTTTAGACAGTATAGCTACATTGCAACTTTATAACAGTAAAAGGGAAGTTTGAAAGTGGAATGTTTATGGCGAAAGATAGTAAGTGTTGTTTTAGACATGTTGAGTTTGAGACAAAGCAGAAGATATCCTGTGCTGTACGACACCATTCACTAGTGGTGTTTTTGGTAGCTTACTTGCTTCACCCTGCCTCTGATTATCTGTTTGCCTCCTTTTTCTCTTGGGTGATGATTTTATATCTTTACATTCCTTCCCTTCTTCTGAACCTTTTCTTAATCCATTCTGTGACCTCTGATAACTCTTCTCTTCCCCAATTCATTATTCCCTATACAGGCCTTTACCTTACCCCCTTTACAATTTTGATCCCACTAAATTTAATCAGTTCAGTTATAATATTGGCCTCTTGAATCCTTTGCCTTTTTGCCACTCCAAACCCCAATCCTGAGTGACAGCCAAGATCTTTCTTCTCTGTATTTACTTGAATTCTTCTATATAACAATGATAGAAATCACAGAACCATGTAGACTAGTTTCACTGCAAATATATTATCTGATTTCAGCTGAACTCTATTGCTGCAAGGCAGTTCTTTTATCTTTCCCTAATTGTTTCTCTGACCTCTACCTCACCAAGAGAGTGTCTTCCCTTTTCATGACCTCTTTTCTTCTGCCCTGATTTGTCCTTCTGATCCAGACTCCTAAGATAAGACTCAGTGTGGGTATTTGGCATCAATTTGCATATGTGATATTTTGGATTGCAGAAAATTTCATTATTCTTCAAAAAGTTCTAATGAAGTTAGAATGTCGTGTCTAATGTCAAGTCTACAGACTTTTTTTTGACCTATCATGCTTTAAAAGACATTAACAATTTAGAATGTAAATAAAAAAACACTTAATAAGGGGATGAGCTAGTTAGCCTCTAAGGCTTTTTCCAGATCTAATTTTTTTTATAGTAAATTATGTTAAATTCCTGGAATTATGATGTAGTTGATATGACTAGTTAAATTTTTAAATCCCAAGTGTCAGGTAACCAAAAGAAATGGAAACATTGTTGAATACAAGTAAGATGCTGGATATTCATCAAGATACTTTATCAATTAAAGCTAGTATTTGCATTCTTAAATGTGAGTATAATTATATGTTGGGAATAGAAATGTTTCTTTGGGATTGTATCTCTGAAATCATTCAAAAAGTCTTAGAAAAATTATTATAGATAAAATATTTGCTTTATTTTTAAATCAAAAAAATGTATTGCTACTCCTTAAAAAAAAAAACACAATACTATCCCTCCAAGAGAATCTTCCTTTTTAAGAAAGTAGTTGAGAAAAACAAATGAACACATTGGCCGTATCTGATAACTGTACCTCCTTTCCCATGAAGAGGTATCTCTTTAAAGAGGAGAAAGTGATACTTTAAAAATATTCTTCTAAATTAGAGGTAGGCAAACTATGGCTCAAGTGCCAAATCTGGCCAACTGTCTCTTTTTGTACTCCATGAACTAAAAATGGTTTTTACATTTTAAAATATAATAAAATTTTATTTTATAATATAAAAACCATTCTTAGCTCAGCCCATACAAAAACAGGTGGGCCACATTTGGTTCAAAAGCAATAGTTTGCCAATGGCTGCTCTAGAGCCATGATTAGTTACTATATTTATCATAGTTTGGATAGCTTTCAGGATTATTTTCCTTTATATTATTTTGGTCATTATGTAAGTTATTTTTTTAGTGTTGCTGATTTTTCTCTGCATCATTTCATACAGCTCTCAGGTTTCTTAGAATTCTTCATTTTTATTATTTTCTAATAATAATTATAATATTACTATACTTCAGTACTTATATTCCTATACTATTATTTGTTCAGCCATTCCCCAATCAGTGTGCAGCCACTTTGCCTGTAGTTCTTTGCTACTACAAAAAGGACTGCTATAAATAATTTTCTAGATATGTCCTCCCCTCTGTTGTTAAACTTATTATAATATATTCCTACTACTGGTATCACTGGACTGAAGGGCATACAATTAATTCATTCACTTTTCTAGAATAGTTCCAGAAATTAAACAACAACAAAACTATACTATAAACTCAGACACACAGTGTTAAATTTAACAGTTTCACTGACAAATTAATTCTGCAAATGATCAGGATAAAAACCTTTAAACCTCTAGTAAAGGTTGAATAATACAGAACTGTTCTGAACCTTCCAGAAACCACAGGAAAGAATGGAATAATGTCTTCCAAAGAGCAAAGGAACTCAAAATACCATCTAAGGTAATATAGCTTGTAAATCTGAGCCTAACCATTCTTTTTTTTTTTTTTAATAGGTCAGTATTTTATTATTTTCCAGTTACACATAAGGATAATTTTCAACATTCGTTTTCGTAGGATTTTTAGTGCCAAATTTTTATCCTACCTTCTCTTCCCTCCCCGCCTCTCCAAAACAGAAAGCAATCTAATATAGGTTATATATGTGGAATCACATTAAACATATTTCTGCATTAGTCATATTGTGAAAGAAGAGTCATAGCACAAGGGAAAAACCTCAAAATATAAGGAAAAAGAAAACAGCCCAAAAGTAGAATGCATTCCTAAACCACAGTTCTTTTTTCTGGATGTTGAGAACATTTTCTATCATGAAGTTCTTTGAAATTGTTTTGGACCATTGCATTGCTAAAAAGAGCCCAGTCTATCACCATTGTTCATCACACAATATTGCTGTTACTGTGTACAGTGTTCTTCTGATTCTGCTCCTCTCAGTCAGCATCAGTTCATGGAAGTACTTCCAGGTAGGTTTCTCTGAACTCTTCCTGCTCGTCATTACTTTTCAAATTAATTTTTTAAAACTTTGAGCTCTAAATTTTCTTCTACCCTTCCTCCTCTCCTCGTCCCTCCCTATGAAATCCAGCAATTCAATATAAGTCATACATGTGCAGTTATGCAAAACATCTTCTCATTAGTCAGGTTGGGAAAGAAAATAGAAAAAATACCTTTAGAAAGAGGAGCTAAAAAATAAAATTATACTTCAATCTGTATTCAGATACCATCAGTTCTTTCTCTGTTGATGGTTTGAATTTTTCATATGTCATTTTGATACCATCCTGCTCATCATCTTTCACAGTTACTATTGCTAACTATATTACCCTCCATCTTAATTCCTCCCCTTGATATTTACTTTATTTTCTATCTTCCTTCACCTCATCCCTCCTTGAAAGTGTTTTGCTTTTTACTGCCCCCTCCCTCAATCTGCCTTTCCTTTCTTTCCCTCTCCCCCCCTTCTAACTCCTTCCCCTCCCACTTTCCCTCAGGGCACAATATAATACTATACCTACTTGTGTGTTTATGTTATTCCCTCTTTGAGCCAGTTCTTATGAGAGTAAGGTTGACTCACTCCCCCACTCCTTCCCCATCTTCCCCTCAACTCCATAAACTTTTTCTTGTTTCTTTTATGTAAGCTACTTTTCCCCAGTCCACCTTCTCCCTTTCCTTTTCTTCCAGTGTGTTCCCCTTACCCCTTAACTTTATTTTGAATATTTCATCATGGGTCAGCTAGGTGATACAGTGGACAAAGCACCAGTCCTGGACCCTAGGAGTCCCCGAGCCTACATCTGGCCCCAGATGCTACATAAACCACCCCACCCTGCCTGCCCCACAAAAAACAAGGACAAACAAAAAATAAATTCTTTACAGATATCATCCCTTCACATTCAGTTCACACCTGTGCCCTCTGTCTAAGTATATTCCTTTTAGCTGCCCTAATACTGAGAAAGATCTTATGAGTTAGAAGTATTATCTTTCCATGTAGAAATGTAAACAATTTAATCTTTTAATATCCCTCATGATTTCTTTTTCCTGTTTACCTCTCTATGTTTCTCTAGGGTCTTGTATTTGGAAGTCAAATTTTCTATTCAGTTCAGGTCTTTTCATCACAAATCTCTGAAAGTCCTCTTTTTCATTGAAGTCCCATTTTTTCCCCTGAAAGATTATACAAGTTTTGCTGGGTAGGTGCCTTTTGGCTGTAGTCCCAATTCCTTTGCCCTCTGGAATATCATATTCCATGTCCTCCAGTCCTTTAATGTAGATGCTGCTAGATCTTGCTTTATCCTTATTGGGGCTCCACAGTATTTGAATTCCTTTTTTCTAGCGACTTGCAATATTTTCTCCTTGACCTGGGAATCTCTGGAATTTGGATATAATATTCCTAGAAGTTTTCCCTTTGGAATCTTTTTCAGGAGGTGATTGGTAGATTCTTTCAATTTCTGTTTTGCCTTCTGCTTCTAGGATATCAGGACAATTTTCCCTGACAATCTCTTGAAAGATGGTGTCTAAGCTCTTATTTTGGTCATGGTTTTTAGGCAGTCCAGTGATTTTCAAATTATCTCTCCTGGATCTATATTCCAGGTCAGCTGTTTTTCCAAGGAGATATTTCATATTTCCCTCTATTTTTTAAAAAATTTAATTGGATTTGCTTTACTGTGTCTTGGTTTCTCATAAAGTCACTAGCTTCTATTTGTTCAATCCTAATTCTTAGGGAATTATTTTCTTTAGAGAGCTTTTGTATCTCCTTTCCCTTTTGGCTTTTTAAGCTGTTGACTTTTTTCTCATGACTTCTACATCGCTCTCATTTCTCTTTCCATTCTTTCCTCCACCTCTCTAAATCTTCCTTCTATCTTTCCTACTTTGTCTTCAAAGTTCCTTTTGAGCACTTCCATGGCCTAAGACCAATTCATATTTTTCGTAGAAGCTTTAAATGTTGGAGCTTTGACTTTGTTATTATCTTCTTCTGTATTCTGGTCTACTTCATCCCCCAAAAGGCTTTCAATAGTCTGCTGCTTTCTTTGCCTATTCAGCTCAACCTGGAAGCAGATGTCTGATTGAAATCTGATTTTCTATGGTCAGAAGCTTGGCGTGCCTGTGCCCCTCCCCCACTGGGCCGGCACCACTTAACTTGGCCCACTGGTTCAGAACCAGGGCACTTCGCCCCAGCTCCAGCAGAGACTGCAGCCACTTCAACCTGGCCAATCGCCAAACCTCCTCACCTCTCCTCAAGCCAAGCCTCAGAAGAAGCTGCTGGCACCCAAGACTCTGAGGCACTGGAGGTGCGGTCTGTTCCTGGCTGGGTCTGGGCTGTGCGCTGAGCTCCTCTCAGCCTGATCAGCAGTTGATCCCAGTTGCCATCTTTGGCTGGAAAATAGTCTCGCTCTGTTCTTATATGAGTTAGGCTGCTCTGGCAGGGGGACTTTATAGCATTATTTGGGAGTGAGTAGACTGGTTTACTGGGAACTCACGGGAGTCACAGCCTCTCCTCTGCCATCTTGGCTCCGCCCCCTCCCCAACCATTCTTGCAAGAGATGAATGTTCTATAAAAAAGAGATATTCAAAGTATTCCCACAAAACCAGACATGAACAATTTATTTGCTTTTCAAACACCCCAGACAACTAATATACAGGAAAGATAAACAAACAAACAAACAAAAGATAAATAGATGTAGTAACCAATGAGGGAGAAATAGACTTGAAACAATATGGACTAAGCCTAACAACATCCCTTCTAGTAGAGAGAATCAGTGTTTTTGTGGCACTAAATGGCAGAATGGGAGACCACAATAAAAGGGAAGAGGACAGGAAAAAGGGGAATAATTTAGGAAAAGTATCTCTTATAATCTTGAAGGAAGAAGAAGCTCCACAGAATAATGAGTGAGCAAGCAAATGGAGGGATTGAAATGAGGGAAAGAAAGGAAGAAGCCTTATTTCAGTGATGGGAGGGGAAATCCCTGAAAAATCCTCCCTTAGAAGAAAGAAAGATATTCTATAAATGTACATGGGGGCCTTACTATGAGTATAATCTGCAGGTATTTGGTGCTTAGAAAGACCATGTATTTTGGCTTAGGAAAAGGAGAATCAGAGCTACTGGGGGCAACTGACACCCGGAAGAGTGGGAGGACATAGACTCAGAGAGGAGATTTTATGGCAGTTGGGGGATGGAGTGGGGGAATGAACTGTCAGCTAGGTGGCTAAGTGGATTAACCAGGCATGGCATCTGGAAAACCTTAGTTCAAATTCAGCTTCAGATACTTAACTAAGCGACCCTGGGCAGGTCACTTAACCTCCATTTGCTTCAGTTTCTTTATCTGTAAAACGGGGATAATAATAGCACCTATTTTCTCAAGGTTGTTTCAAGAATCATATGAGATAATAATGGTACAGTGCCTGGCACATAGTAAGTATTATGTAAATGTTAGTTATTATTATTATTATTATTATTATTATTAAACTACATAATCAATGACATAGGAAAATTTCTACCATGGGACAGTAATTGTGTTCTATTACCTGCAAGGATTAGTATTTCTTTTTTTCTTTTCTTTTCTTTTTTTTGGGGGTGAGGCAATTGGGGTTAAATGACTTGCCCAGGGTCACACAGCTAATGTCAAGTGTCTGAGGCCAGATTTGAACTCAGGACCTCCTGAATCCAGAGCCAGTGCTCTCTCCACTGTGCCACCTAGGTGCCCCAAGAATTAGTATTTCTAGGAGTGAGACACAACAGAAAAAGAGGAGAGGATAGGGATCAAGTTCTACTAGGCATATAACAGATACTATTTAGAAGAAGGAACCCCAGGGGGGACAGCTAGGTGGCACAGTGTGGATAAAGCACTGGCCCTGGATTCAGGAGGACCTTAGTTCAAATTCGGCCTCAGACACTTGACACTTACTAGCTGTGTGACACTGGGCAGGTCACTTTACACTCATTGCCCCGCCCCCCCCCAAAAAAAAAGAGAAAAGGAAGGAACCCAAAATAAGTACCTTAGAGGCTTTAAAATTCAGTTGGGAATACTAAAGAAGAAATAAGTAAAAGTTCCATGGATCAAAGAATAAAAGTCTCGAATAGTCAGAAAGGAGAGTGAAATAATGAAGAGAATGAAGGAAAGAAATCCTTTTCAGAAAAAAGACACAGAAAGTGAAATTCTTAAAACTGACAAAACAAAAATGATGATATAGAGGGAGGGTAATTTTTTTTTAATATGACTATTTAACTAAAAGAGAAAGAAGAAAAAAAAATAAAAGGAAGAAAGAAATAAAAAGGAACTGACAAGTTAAAGAAATCCAAAACTAGGGAAAAGAGTAACAGAGGCTTAAGGGTGAGGACAAGACAGTTTGTTTTTTTGAAGTAATAAACATTTTTATTTATAGTTCTGGGTTCCAATTTTTATCCCTCCTTCCCTCCCTCCCCTCTCCCTTCCCTGAGGTGGCAAGCAATCAGACGTGGGTTATACATGTATGATTATGTAAAAGTTTATGGGAACCAAGTTGCCTTAAAATATATTAAGCAAAAACAACTGAAGAGAAAAATCAATGTCTTTTCATTGGAAGAAGGGGAAAATCCTCATTAGGAAGCAGACCAAAATTAGAGGATAAATGTGTAAGAAAACATGCATTTTAAAAAATTAGACATCCAGCCAATAAAGCTAAAACATAAAACAAAATAATGTGTATTAAAAATGATCAGAAGAGGGTGGAGTCAAGATGGGACAGTAGCCAGAAGTGCAGCAAGCTCCCTCCCCAACAGTCCTCCAAACAGATCCAGAATATTCACCTAATTATGATGCAGAAATCCAAGAAAAATTCATATTTATATGCTAACAGAAGAGCCTACTATACACATTTATGTGCTAACAAAACCTAGAACACAAAAAATAATGAAAAATAACTTTTTAAAATATAAAATATTAAAACTAACAGAAGACCAAATAAAGATCCTCAATAATTTAATATCAGAAAAATAATTTCCTTTGGTAGCTAGTTAATTATCTCCTGGTGCTGATGAATTCACAGGAAAACCTTATCGAACTTTTAAAAAGCAATTAGCACCATGATTTACACATAAAGGGTGATACCATAAGCACATTAAGAGAACATGAAATAGATTATCTGTCAGATTTATGGACAGAGGAAGAATTTAGAATCAAAGAAGATATAGAGAGCATTACATAATGTAAAATAGATTATTTTGATTATGTAAAATTTAAAAGCTTCTACATAAACTAATGCAACTAAAATAATAAGGAAAGTAGAAAACTGGGAAAGAATTTTTGCAAGAAGTATCTCTGATAAAGGCCTCATTTCTCATATATATATATATAGAGAGAGAGAGAGAGAATTGAGTCAAATTTATAAAAAATACAAGTTATTCCCCAGTTGATAAATGGTCAGAGCATATGAACAGGCAGTTTTCAGACAAAGAAATCAAAACTATCCATAGTCATATGAAAAAATGCTCTAAATCACTATTCATTAGAGAAATGCAAATTATAACAGCTTTGAGGTATCACCTCACATCTATCAAAGTGACAAATATAGCGAAAAAGGAAAATGTTGGAGGGAATATGGGAAAACTGGAATGCTTATCCACCATTGATGGAACTGTAAACTTATCCAACCATTCCAGAGAGCAATTTGGAACTTTGCTTGGCTCTGAAACTGTAGATACCCTTTGATGTAGAAATACCACTGCTAGCTAGGTTTATATCCCAAAGACATCCCCCAAAAGAGAAAAAAACCTATTTGTACAAAAATATTTATAGCAACTCTTTTTGTGATGGCTAAGAATTGGAAATCAAAGGAATGCCCATCAATTGGGGAATGGCTAAACAAGCTGTGTCATATGGTTGTAATGGAATATTATTGTGCTATAAGAAATGACAAGCAGGATAATTTCAGAAAGGCCTGGAAAGACTTGTATGAACTGATGCATAGTGAAGTGAACAGAACGAGGAGAACATTGTGTGGTGACAGCAGTATGTTTTGTTAGCATTTGTTAGATGAAGGACTGTGAATGACTTAACTATTTTCAGCAATACAATGATCCAAGATAATCCCAAAGGACTAATGATGAAGCATACTATTCACCTCCCAAGAAAGAACTGTTATTGATTGAACACAGACTGAAGCATGCTATTTTTCACTTTCTTTCTTTTTTCCCGTTTTATTTGAGTTTTCTTATACAAAATTACTAATATGGTAGCTTCACATAATTACATATGTATAACCTTTATCTGATTGTTTACCACCTCAGGGAGTGGGAGGGGGGAGAAGAGGGAAGGATAGAATTTGAAACTAAAAACTTTAAATAAAAATGCTCATTAAAAAAGTACCAAATTCTCAAAAGTTGAGCAATCAAAACTATAAATATAAATTAAAATGTTTATTTTTAAAAAAGAATGAAAGAAAGTGAAACTGTTCACACTAGGCATTAATTGCCAAAGGAGTAATTTAAGAAAAATAAGGGTTAAATCTTGATTAAAGAATTGATGGGGGGGGGAGCTAGGTGGCACAGTGGATAGAGGACCGGCCCTGGATTCAGGAGGACCTGAGTTCAAATCTGGCCTCAGACACTTGACACTTACTAGCTGTGTGACCCTGGGCAAGTCACTTAACCCCAATTGCCTCACCAACAAGAAAAAGAAAAGAAAGAAAGAAAGAAAGAAGAATTGATGGGGGAAAAAGTTGAGCAAGAAAATTCATATTCCTTTTATAAGTCAAATACAGTCCCTACCCGCCTCATACCTATCAGATTGGTTAACCTGACAGAAAAGAAAAATTACAAATGCTGGAGGGGTATGTAGGAGCAGAGGAGATAAGAAAATGTAGGCATTGGAGGAAATGGTACCTGAACTCTGCCTTGAAAGCAAAGATGTGGAGAGAGTGCATCATACATGAAGGATAGTCCATGCAAAAGCATGGAAGCAGAAAAATGATAGACAAGCTCAAAGAATAGCCAGTAGTTTATTTTGACTAGTAGGTAAATTGTGTTAAGAGAAATAAAGTGAAATAAGACTAGAAATTCCGGGTCTCAAGTTCCAGGAAGGGGAATTTTTATTTTATCCTATTAAAAGACATTTATGTAGATTTCCATTTTTGTTTATTAATTCATCTGAAACTACCTTCATAGGAAACTCTAATTTATCTAAATCTGATAATATTTTTGAATAGCCATTTATTTGTATGCTGGTTTGTTTGGTTTTTAAAACTCTGTTGCGGGCAGTTAGGTGGCACAGTGGATAAAGCACCTTCCCTGGATTCAGAAGGACCCGAGTTCAAATCCAGCCTCAGACACTTGACACTAGCTGTGTGACCCTCGGCAAGTCACTTGACCTTCATTGCCCCACAAAAAACAAAACAAAACAAAACAACACACACACACAAAAAACTCCATTGCTCAGGCTTTACCAATCCCTTCTCTTTTTCTCAGGGGTACTGTACTCATATAGCTAATGTCATTTGGATCATTAAGGTGAAAAGAGACAATATGTTGTGAACTGTATTTTCAAATTTTATTAAGAAAATTATCTACTTTACTCTGTTCAAAAAAAATGTCCAAAATTTAATAACTGTCTTAATTACATGTTTCAGTGCATCTTGGCAATCTGTTTTGTCATACTAAATATGAGACGAATGAGATGCATAATTTATTGAGCCAGGGTATCTTGCAACTTCCATGTCTCAACCAGTTCAGTTCAGGTATCCCTTCTACTATATGAGTTTCTTCTAGAAAGCCAGAAAAGTTTTCCCTGTGTAAGATTAACTTATGAATGATAACTAAACAGCTAATTGAAGAATAGATATGGTTTAATTTGTTTTCAAATTGTCAGTGACTTGTGAAGTAGCAGTCACAGATTATTTTGATTGTCTTAATTAGAGTATTTCTGCCAAGTAGGTAGCAATATATGTCACAATATGAATAGATGTCTTCAGTTTTAAGGGGAATTATATAAACTGGAGAGTTAATATGATTTACACTGAAGATAGGTAGTTAAGGGATTTTATAATTTCTACACAAGAAAAAACAGTAAGTTTGATGAGTGTCCTGTAAGGTAAATTGTATTAATCAGTCAATTAACATTTACTAAGCATTTACTATGTGACAAGCACTATGGATACAAAAAGAGACAAAAGGCAATTCCTGCCCTCGTGGAACTTGCCATCTAATGGGGCAGACAGCATACAAACAAATATACACAAAGCAAGCTATATACAGTTTCAGCAAGAAATAATTGTAAGAGGGGTTGGAGAAGGCTTCCAGTAAAAGAGGGGATTTTAGTTTGGAATTAAAAGAAATTAGGGAGGTCTGTAATAGAAGAAGCAATTTGCTAGAGAAGGCAGGATAGAATGGAATCGTACACTTAGAGCCTTGGCAAAAAGGAGAGCCACCTCTTAATATGAAATAGAAGTGAAGGAGGAGTTAGTATTGGAAGGCATCCTCTTGTGAGATGAGGAGGAGGGGCTGAGAGGCAGCTCACAGTAAATGGCCTCAATTTTTTTCAGCGAAATATGAGGCATAGGGGGCAGCTAGGTGGCACAGTGGATAAAGTACCCGCCCTGGATTCAGGAGGACCTGAGTTCAAATGCCTCAGACACTTGACAACTAGCTGTGTGACCCTGGGCAAGTCACTTAACCCTCATTGCCCCGCCCCCAAAGAAAAGAAAAAAGAAAAAAAATATGAGGCGTAGTACTCAATTGCAAAGGTAAGGAAGTCATGGGAGCTTTGAGGAAGGATGAAAAGGTTTGGAAAATCAGCACTTGTGAGTGAGATGGTGAATCAATTAGGCATAAAAAGACTGACTTGTGTGAGAGTCCCATTAAAGTAAGGTAACATAAATTTGTAATGGACTCTGCATAATTTCATGATTTTCTCTTTGTTCAGTAGCTTGTGAGTAGAAATGAAGGTAGTGGATAGTGGGAGTGATTCAAGGCTGAGACTTAGCAGGGCAAGATCACCAATAAAATGAGGGAGCAGTCAAGGTACTCAAGAGAATAAAATCGTGTAGAATTGTACTGATTCATGGGATCAAAATGAGGAACAGTAGAGGGAGGAAGGGACTATGCATTTATACAGCATCTACTGTGTGCCAGGCACTCTGCTAAGTGCTTTATAAATATTGTCTCATTTGATCCTCGTAAAAACTCTGGGAAATGGGTGCTGTTATCATCCCCATTTTACAGTTGAGAAAACTGAGGCAGACAAAATTTAAGTGACTTGCCTAGAGTCACACAGTGAGTAAGGTTGTGACTTGTCAGGGTCACCCAACTTAATAAGTGCCTGAGGTCAGATTTAAAACACAGGTCTTCCTGACTCTAGGCCCAACACTATCCACTATGCTGCATAGATACCTTAAAAAGGGGAAAGTGTAGCCATTGAAAAGGTGATGGCTTGAGAAAGAAATGAGGAGAAGGACTGGAAGTTGTAGTGAGAATGAAGAACAAGGTTTAGAGTTGGAATAAGTGTAGTAACTAGAGATTAATTTTAGATAAAGGAATTTTTCAGTATTCATGAATGTGTGTCAATTGTATGAACAAATTTTTGTATGTATAGATGAGGTGGGATCAGGAAGTAGGTCATGTGAAAGGAATAAGTTGATGAACTGTGAAATTAAGATGTTTAAAGGAGTATCAGAATGTATGTTGAAGTCTGCTCATCTGAGGGCAAAAGCTGGGGAGAAGAGAAAGTCTATGAGCCAGGTACAAAATTCATTAAAGAATTAAGGAAATCGTTTTGTAAGTTGGTAGACAACAGCTAACAGAATCTTTATTGGTTGATAAGAATGGATTTTATGAACCTCAAAGGAGGTGAAATTATTGAGTGATGGTGAAGAGGGAGAAACTGCAAGTGGCAAGTGGGAACAAATAAAATTGTAACTCCTCCACCACAACCATTGAATGGAAGAGAATGAGTGAAAATGCAACCAGTTAAGCAGTGTGGACAAGGGAGCTGTGTCATTAGGAAGAAGCCAGGTCTTAGTGAGTACAAAATATAGGAAGCAAGAAAGAAAAAGGTTTAAGATGAAATCTAGTTTGTTATCTAAATAATATTTCAGAGGCGATAGGTAAAGGGCTGGGTAACTTTAGAATGGGAATTTGCAGGAAGGGAGATGAGAATATGAGGGTGTTCAAAGAGAACAGGGTCTGCATAGTGGGATCTGCAGTCCAGAATTACTGGGATGAGGGAGAGTATGAAAGGATGGAAGTATATTAATAATTGAAGAATGATTACTAGTAGGCCATCATTGTCCATAGTGTTTTGCCCTCAGAATAGAGTTGTCCCAGGGAGTCAGGCAACTAGAAAGGATGGGAGGGAGGGAAGAGTTCTTTGTCAGGGGAAAGACATCTGCTATGGAGTTGTAGGATAGAGAAAGTTGCCTGGAGCAGGAGTGAATGGCTGCTCAAAGAGGCTTGGAAGGTTCTTGGGTTCCTAGGCAGATGCAGGCAAGGCAAGGAAATTGACAAGGAATTCTAGACAGTAAGAGAGGGTACCTTTCAACTCTGCCGGTCTGGTGGGTGTGACATGGAATCCCTGAGTTGCTTTAGTTTGTATTTCTCTAATTTTTAAGGGTTTGAAGCATTTTTCCATATGATTATAGATACCTTGGATTTCTTCCCTTGAGAACCAACTAACTGCTTATTCAGATCCTTTGACCACTTATTGATTGGAAAACAGCTCTTACACTTAAAAATTTGAGTAAGTTCCATATGTATCTTTGAAATGAAATCTTTGAGAACTTTGCTTCAAAGCTTTCTCCCCCAATTAACTGTTTCCCTTCTAATTTTAGATGCAATCAGGTTTGTGTAAAAACTTCTCAATTTTATGTATGTCCTTCCATCCTATTCTCTTAATTTTTTTCTCTTTGTCCCCTACTCCTCCCTTAACATGGAAGAGGGGTATAGAAAAGGAATGTGCTAGGCACCAATTCTGTATACTTAATGTAAACAGCTTCAGTTCTTCTCTCCCCATTATTCCTCTCCTCTCTTTTTTTGGGGGGGGTGGGGCAATGAGGGTTAAGTGACTTGCCCAGGGTCACACAGCTAAGTAAGTGTCAAGTGTCTGAGGTTGGATTTGAACTTAGGTCCTCCTGAATTCAGGGCCAGTGCTTTATCCACTGCACCACCTAGCTGCCCCATTCCTCTCCTCTCTTAGTGGGTGATGATGTCTGTATCATAAGAAGTCATCTGGCAGAAGCTGTTTGAGACCTGGCCAGGAATGCTGTGAAGGGAGTTCATGCTGGGTTTTGGGGGGTTTTTGAAAAGGCATTGAGGGTTAAGTGACTTGCCCAGGGTCACACAGCTAGTAAGTGTCAAGTGCCTGAGGCCGGATTTGAACTCAGGTTCTCCTGAATCCAGGGCCAGTGCTTTATCCACTGTGCCACCTAGCTGCCCCCTACGTTTTCTTCTATTTTTTTCAATCTTTTGACTTTATTTTATTATTTTTTTATTTTCTTATAGATTCATTAAATTCTCTTTTCTTGGGGGCAGCTAGGTGGCGCAGTGGATAGAGCACCGGCCCTGGAGTCAGGAGTACCTGAGTTCAAATCCGGCCTCAGACACTTAACACTTACTAGCTGTGTGACCCTGGGCAAGTCACTTAACCCCAATTGCCTCACTTAAAAAAAAAATTCTCTTTTCTTATTTTCGGGAATTCTGTTGGATAATACCTCTTGTATGCATTTTGGGTTTTTTTTGTTTGGTTTTAGTTGTTGTTTTTGGTTGTTCAGTTATGTCCATCTCTTCATGATCCATGTAGGGTTTTCTTGGCAAAGATACTGGAGTAGTTTGCCATTACCTTCTCCAGCTTATTTTTATAGATGAGGAACTGAGGTAAACAGGGTTAAGTGGTTTAGCCTGAGTTATATGGCCAGATTTGAACTCATGAAGATGCATCTTTCTGATGACTGACTCAGTACTCTCTTTATTACATCTCTTAGCTGCCTATGTAACTCATTCTTTTCCAGTTGTCTCCTCTATAGCCCACATTACAATTAGGATGCCATTTTTTTTAAACTGACCTTATTTTTTTCCCCTAGGAATTCTAATTGATCTTTGTGGGGAAGCTGTGTTTTTATTGAGACTTTGCTTGTAGATGTTTTGTAATCATTCTTTTAGGTTTCTGACTTAGGCCCATCTGGTCTTATATTATAATAGTTCTTTATCTTTTTCTGTTTAGTCATTTTTCTAGCCCTTTACTCTGGGCAACCCAAATTGAAGGACTAATTGAGACCTCTAGGGACTCAGTCTATGATCAGATTTCAGAATGCCTACCATGACCATTTATATTAATATTTCATTGTGTCATGTCATTTTTATTTTCTAAAATATTCCTTGACACAAAATTATAATCTGTTTATAGTCTACATTTGATAACTAATTTCATATAATCTTGGCATAATATCTGGTTGCCAATATGGCATATCCTCTAGTTCTATGTTCAAGTCACCATGCATATCTGCTTTTATTATCAGGTAGGTCTAGCCTGAGCAAAATTATAAAGGAGGTAATTTGTCAATAACACATCTACCTAATTTTTTGAGAGCTACCATCATTTTTAAAAATTATTGAGAACCTCTTCTCCACCCATATTCCCTAGTGTCTTCTTGGCCATCCCTCCTACTTTGGGACCCACTTTTGCATCCCTCCAAATTCTGAAAAAGCAGTCAAATTTAACTTTTGTGTTCTGCACCCCTGTTTTATCTGTCCTTTTTATACTGGCTGCTGCTGTTTTCTAAGTGTCATGTGTTAGTGCCAATTTGTGCTTTTGTATTAGCCCACTGATATAATGCCCTAACCAGGAATTATAATACCTTCATTCATTTTTTTTAAGGGTCAGTTTCTAGATTCTTTTAAGGAATAAATGTTGGAAATTTAAGGGGTTTGGGAAGGAGGTCAAGGAGATGCTTTTGGTCATATGTTCCTTTTTGTCACTTTTCCAGTTATACAATGTAGATAATTTCTGTATAGGACTGATCCTACTATTACTTTTTTTTTTTTTTTGACGGGGCAGTGAAGGTTGAGTGACTTGCCCAGAGTCACCCAGCTAGTAAGTGTCAAGTATCTGAGTCCGGATTTGAACTTAGTTCCTCCTGAATCCAGGGCTGGTGCTTTATCCACAGCGTCACCTAGCTGCCCCCTACATATTTTAATGAAATATCTGATAACACTGGACAGCATAAGTTTTTTCCCTCCGTACTCATAAAAATAGGCATTTTTAAATAGTTTTGTCCTGATCCCAAATATAGCTTCAAATTTCCCTCAGCATTGTTTTCTTTGGAACCAGTTTGTTATTTTAAAAATGCTAAATGCAGTTTTTCTCATTTAGCTCACTTAAACTTTAATTTTTAATTTATTTAGAATTTTTCCCCACCTTACATGTAAAAACAAATTATAACATCAATTTTTAAAACTTTGTGTTCCAAATTCTCTTTTTCTCTCCCTACCCCTCTTAAGAACTCAAACCATTCAATATAAGTTATACATGTGCAGTCATGCAAAACATAGACAAAAAAACTTTAGAAAAAGGAACCAACAACAACAAAAAGAAATTATACTTCCATCTGTATTCAGATACCATCAGTTCTTTCTCTCTATTGGATTGCATTTTTTCATAAGTCCTTCAGAGTTGTCTTGTATCATTGCATTGCTGAAAATAACTGAGTCATTCACAGCGGATCATCTTACAATATTGCTGTTATTTTGTATACAGTACATCTCACTTTGCATTAACTCATGTAAGTCTTTCCAGGTTTTTCTGATAGCATCCTGCTCATCATTTTTCTATAGTAAACTACATTTATATAGTACTTTAAAGAGAGATTTTCTTATAATACACCCGTGAGGTTGATTATTGCAACAACAATAATAGCTGACATTTATATAGTACCTTATACCTGACAAAGAACTTTCTTCACAGTAGCCCAGCAAAATAAGTACCATCATCATCATCTTCATCTTATATTGCTTTTGCCTCTGCTTCAGATTTTTTCCCAGTTACTATTGCGGTTTCCCTCCATCTTATTTGCTCCCCATGATATTTACTCCATTTTCTATCTTCTTTTACCCTATCCCTCCTCTAAAGTATTATGCTTCTTCCACTTTCCCACAGGGCAAGATATATTACTATACCTACTTAAGTTTGTATGTTATTCCCTCTTTGAGCCAATTCTGATGATAGTAAGGCTTGCTCACTCTCCCACTCCTCCCCCATCTTCCCTTCCACTCCATAAGCTTTTTCTTTCTTCTTTTATGTGAGATACCTGACTCCATTCCACCTCTCCTTTTTCCTTTCTCCCAGTGCAATCCTCTCACCCCTTAATTTTATCTTAAAGACGTAATCATGGGGCAGCTAGGTGACACAGTGGACAAAGCATCTACCCTGGACCCAGGAGGATCCGAGCCCAAATTCAGCCTCAGACAAAAGACACTCACCAGCTGTGTGACCCTGGGCAAACCACCCCACCTTGCCTGCCCCACAAAAAAAAAGAATAAACAAAAAATAAATGCTTTACAGATATCATCTCTTCGTATGCAATTCACAACTGTGCCTTTTGTCTAAGTATGTTCCTTTCAGCTGCCCTAATACTGAGAAAGTTCTTATGAGTAAGAAGTATCATCTTACCATGTAGGAATGTAAACAGTTTAACCTTTTTAACATCACTCATGATTTATCTTTCCTGTTTACCTTTTTATGCTTCTCTAGGGTCTTATATTTGAAAATCAAATTTTCTATTCAATTCAGGTCTTTTCATCAGGAATGCCTGAAAGTCCTCTTTTTCATTGAAGTCCCATTTTTCCCCTTGAAAGATTATAATCAGTTTTGCTGGGTAGGTAATTCTTGGTTTAATTCCTGTTCCTTTGCCCTTTGGAATATCATATTACATGCCCTCTAATCCTTTAATGTAGAAGCTGCTAAATCTTGTGTTATCCTTACTGTCACTCCACAGTACTTGAATTGTTTCTTTCTGGCTCCTTGCAGTATTTTCTCCTTGATCTAAGAGCACTGGAATTTGGCTATAATATTCCTGGGAATTTTCATTTTGAGATCTCTTTCAGGAGGTGATTGGTGGATTCTTTCAATTTCTGTTTTACCTTCTGCTTATAGAATATCAAGGCAATTTTCCCTGACAGTTTCCTGGAAGATGGTGTGTAAAGTCTTTCCTTGATCATGGTTTTCTGGTAGTCCAGTGATTTTCAAATTATCTCTCCTGGATCTATTTTCAGGGTCAGCTGTTTTTCCAAGGAGATATTTCACATTGCCCCTCTATTTTTTCATTCATTTGGATTTGCTTTATTGTGTCTTGATTTCTCATAAAGTCACTAACTTTCATTTATTCAATCATTTCTATGAAGCTCCATAAACTTCAGTTGTTATTCAAAATTTTCATTTTTTTACCACTTCCCTGATTTGAGGATTCTCAGCTATCCCATTTTGATTTAAAGATAGTGATATTTTTTTCTATTTCTGCTATCCCATTCATAAAACAGAAGCAGTATTTGAGTATACTCTAGTAAAAGCAATCTATTCTAAGTGACTTTTTTATCTTACCTCATCAGTAAAAAAGCTAAATTTTTAAATTTTATTTTAAAATAATGGATTCTTTTGCAAGAGAGCACAAAAATGTTCAGAACATGAACCTTGGCTTGAAAAGTATGAAAAGTATTCTTGATCTATCTGTGGGGATCTGAAAATGATTTCTTTTATTAGTGTATGCCCTAGGAAGAGGGCCTGAGACATGGTGGAGTAAACCTTACTATGCCCTGCTTACAGATGAATCATTTTTTTTGTTTTCTGGGATCAAACTACAGGACAAGATGGTACATAAAAAGAAAAGATTGAGGGGAATATACGATCAAGTATCAAGTCAATAGTAAAGTCCAACAGTGAAGAAAAACAACTCTTATAGTCATTATATTCAGGAAGAAGAGGTCTTACTAGAGAATGGGTGAGGTGGCAAAGGGAGAGATTGAAACAATGGGGGAAAGAAAGATATTTCCATTCAGGGGCGGGAAGGGGATCCTATTGAAGGACCTTCCTATGGGGGAGAATAGGAGAGGAATATTCTGTAATATTTCCTCTGAGACTGTTATTCTTCCATGGATAGCATCCCACCGAAGGAGAAGGGCAGTTAAAGCTTCTAGAAGCAACTGATATCCAAAAAGGGGGACAACAGATAGGAATGGAACCAGAAAGGAGATTTCATGGCAAATGGAAAAAAACAATCATGAGGAGGGAAGAGGATGGTAATTAACCAAACAATAAAGAACATAAGAAAATTTCTATTATCAAGTAATACTTGTGTGTTCTTTCCAATATTTTATATAGTTCTAGAAATGTTAGCAATAACAAGATTTTTTAAAAAAAAAGAAATTAAGAGGCACAAAAGCAAAGAGAGAGGCAAAAAAGGGAGAGATTTAAAACAATCGTATTTGCCAATGGTTTCCTTAGAAAATCTTAGGGAACCAGCAAAGATTGAGAATAATATAGCAAATTGAGAATAATAGGCAAAGTTGCAGGATGCAAAGTAAATTCACAAAAAATAAATTCCATTTCTTTATAGTAATAACAGAATCTAAGAAGTAATATTAGGAAGGGAAATTTCCATTCCAAAAAAACCTTAAAAATTCATAAAATACTTGGAGATCAATCTATCAAAACACACAAAATACTTACACAGGTTCAGTTATAAAATATTACTTAGAGAAAAAAGAACAACTTAAATATCTGGAAGAAAATATTCAGTGCTAGTTGATGGGCTTTGTCAACATAATAAAATGGCAATAATATCAAAGTTAATTTACACTTTTAATGCAATATCAATTTATCAAAGGAAAGCTTTACAGAAATTAATAAAATATTGACAGAAATAATAGAAACAAAAGATCTAGAATATCAAGAAAAATAACTAAAAGTGGTGGGGACAAAGGGGAAATAGCACTTCTGGATATTAAACTATTATGAAGCAGCAGACTTCTGTGAGAAAATAATTATTAATAATGGATTTCTTGGAGGACCCAGAGATTACTTTCTCAGTGTTTATTCCCTCTACTCCAGAAAATTCTCCTTCAGAAACTTCATCAAATCTTTTGCATTGTTTTTCCTCATGTCATCTGTAGAGTTCATTTTAACATAGACCACCTTCAAATCATGTTAACCAATGGAATTGAATGATGCTAACCAATTAGCTTTGATCAGTGTATAATGACTTGCCTCTATCAAAGAGGATAAAAACCCTTGGAAGATGCTATGTAGGTCTTTTTAGGATAGCATGGATCTTTGCAGGGTCTTGTAGGTCTTCTAAAGGGGTTTTTTCCTGCTCACACTAACAGCGCTCTCCCTGTTTTCTCTACCACACAGCCTGAAACCATGAGAAGTTAGGGAAACACGTGGTCAGTCCTTTATTGGTATAATATTAATAAATTAAATATATGCTTACCCAAACTGGTGTCTGTAGCAAATAGCAATAGCAATTATTTTCTAATTAATTTTCAGAAACACACTTCAAAACCTTTTGTTATTGGTTGAAAGATAAAAAAGCAGGTCAATGGAACAGAAAATGATGGAGAGTAAGAAATAGTCAATCGTAGTAACTGAGTGTTCAGTAAATCGCTAAAGAATAAAGTAAATAGCTAAGGAAATAATTCCTTTTTTTGGTTTTTGAGGGGCAATGAGGATTAAGTGACTTGCCCAGGGTTACACAGCTAGTTAAGTGTTAAGTGTCTGAGGCCAGACTTGAACTAAGGTCATCCTGAATCCAAGGCCAGTACTCTATCTACTGCGCCACCTAGCTACCCCCAATAATTCCCTTTTTTTAAAAAAACAAAAGTATTCTATTATTTTCCAGTTACATGTAGGGATAGTTTTCAGCATTTGTTTATATAAGATTTCCAATTTCAAATTTTTCTCCCTCCCCCCCTTCCCTAGACAGCAGGCAATCCGATATAGGTTTTTATATATATAAAATTCCCTTTTGATAAAAACTGCTGGCAAAACTTGAAATCAGTCTTAAAATTAACATCTTGTCACTTTCATAATAAAGACTGCACTATATTTAAAAAGTACAAGAGAAGCAAATCATATACCTTTTACAGCTGTGAGTAGTACATGTATTCTTAACTTAGCAAGAAATAAAGCCAGTTGCAAAAGATAGAATCAATAACTTTGATTTAAGAAACTAAAAAACTTCATTCTGTAAAATGAACATTATTATACCTACTTAGGATAAGAATGGTCAAATGGGGGGAAATTTTTTCATATCAGATGTTTTTTTAGATAAGGGCTTGGTGTCCAAGAAACAGACAACTAATAAATTTTAGATATAGATATACACATACATATATGTGCACACATGTCTATATGTAAGTATATATAAAGACCAAAAGCTATTTCCTGATAGATAATTGGTCAGAAGATATAAACAAATGTTTCTTTAAAGAACTAAAAGCTGTTAAATCATACAAAATAATGTTCCAAGTCACTAAGAATAAGAGAAATGCAAATCAAAACAACTCTGAGGTTTCACTTCACACCCTGAAAATTGGCAAGATGACAAAAGATGGTAATAATTAATGTTGGAGGAGTTGTGGGAAGATAGGTACATTATTGCATTGTTAGTGGAACTATGCATACATATAACTTTTGGAGAAAACAGTTAGGAATTATGTAGATGAATTGACTAAAATGTCTATATCTTTTGACCCAGAGATTCCACTATTAGGTTTGTTACCCCCAAGAAGGCCAACAATAAGAACACAGTCTCCATATACACCACAATATTTGCAGCCACACTTTTTGTGGTAATAAAGAACTAGAAGCAAAGTATGGAAGCCCATCAATTAGGGAATGGCTAAATAAATTGTGGTATACCAGTGCAAGAGAATATTACTAAGCTGTAAGAAATAACAAATATGATGACTACAAAGAATACTGCAATAATGTGATGTAGCATGATGAGGTCAGAACCAAGAACACAATATTCACAGTGACAACAATGTAAATGGAAGTATCAGTAACCACAAAATATCAAAATCAAATGTTTCATGGATAAAGCACCGGACCTGGATTCAGGAGGACCTGAGTTCAAATCCAGCCTCAGACACTTTATACTTACTAGCTGTGTGACCTTGGGCAAGTCACTTAACCCTCTACCGCCCCCCCCAATAGCAAATGTTTCAAAATTACAGAGAACAAGTATAACCCAAAAGAAGAGGTATGAGAAGACCTCTTGACCCAACTTCTTTGCTGAAGTGAGAGGTCCATGGGTCTGGAATATTGCATATATTTTCAGACTGTTTTGATGTATTGTTTAGTTTTGTTAATTTATTCTCCCCCCTTCTTTTTTTTCATCTAAAAGTGTTGTTTGGTATATGGGGTGACTCTGGGAAGAGGGAGGAGAAGTGTACTGGGAGAAATTTTGGTGATGTAAAGAACAAAAGATCTCAATAAAACCTATTTATTTTGGGGGGGCAGGGCAGTGGGGGTTAAGTGACTTGCCCAAGGTCACACAGCTAGTAAGTGTCAAGTGTCTGAGGCCAGATTTGAACTCATGTCCTCCTGAATCCAGGGATGGTGCTTTATCCACTGTGCCACCTAGCTGCCCCCAAAATTTATTTTTAAAAAGAAAAACATAGCAGTTCATTTCTGGATAATGATGATAAGGTCTAAACTTTGGCCATGTGGTATATGAGACTGAAGGTTAGTGGATATAATGAAGATAAAAAGTGGTTGTAATTTTCATTAATCCTGTTTATGAGTATAAGGAACAGAGAAACAGCCACATGTTCTTTTATTTATTGTGAATTCACCACAATCTTTGTCTACGGTCCAATGATATTAATATATGAAGACCAGAGAAGAAAGTACAAGGTACTATGAACTTCTATCACATAGTGTTTTCTTTTAAAAATATATGTTTAAACCTAATCAGTTTGTAACAAATTACTCTTTTGGCCTCTTCTCTACTTCCATGCCTTTCCTTCTATGCAGCTTTTAAAGTGTTTTATGTAATTTTTCTAGTGCTAATGTTTATAGACTATCAATCATTGTCCACCACCCCACCTTCCCCAAGTAGAAGTCTTCCCTTATAAGAAAAGCCAAGCATTCCATCTCCTGACTGTGCCTTTGTCCTGGCTATACCACATGCCTGGTGTGCTCTGCCCCTTCACTGAAGACTTTTAGCTTCCCTGGCTTCCGTCAAGACTCACATCACTTCTCCCCTTCTGTAGGAAGCCTTACCACTCCCCCACCCAAACTGATAGTGTCTTCCTTCTGAAATTACCTTTCATTTATACTGTATGTATCTTATATTTACATGTTTATGTATACATTATTTCCCCTATTAGAATGTGAAGGCAAAAATGATGTTTTGCCTTTCTTTTCCCAGTGCTTAACACAGTGCCTAGCACATAGTAAGCACTTAATAAATGGTTGTTGACTTATGATTGTTTGGTTGCCATTTGAAAGGTCTTTCAGATTCATTTCTCCTCCCATTATTTTAATCATCAAATAAATTGGGTTTTGGTTCTGCTCACTTCATTCTACATCATTTGATATAAGTCTTTCTACATTTCTCTGAATCTTTCATCCTCCTTATTTCTTAATGGTATAATAAAATTTCATTTCATTCACATACCATGATTTGTTCAGCCATTCCCCAATTGATGGGCATCCGTTTTCTTTCCAATCCTTTCTAGCAATAAGTACTACTGTAAATATTCTTGTATATGTAAATCCTTAATGTCTCTCACTTCTTTGGGGCATATGCCCAATAGTAGTAATAGTAGTAGTAATAGTAGTAGTAGTAGTAGTAGTAGTAGTAGTAGTGGTAGTGGTAGTGGTAGTGGTAGTAGTAGTAGTGATATTTTGGTATAACATAAATAATACAAATTGTTTTCTAGAATGGTTGAACCAATTCACACCTACTCCAATAGTTTCTGTCTTCCCATAACCCCTCCTAGAATTTCTATTTTCTTCTTTTGTCATCTTTGCCAATTTGATGGATGAGGTGGAAGCCCAAAGTTCTTTTAATTTTCATTTAAATATTAAATAACACGCTACTTTTTCATAGAGTTGTTGATAGCTTACTTTTTTCTCTTGGAGAACTAGAATTGCCTGTTCATGTCCTTTGACTACTTAACTATTGAGGAATGATTCTTCATATATATCTGTTTCATTGTTTTATATATCTTAAATTTCTCTTTATCAGGGAAATCTGCATTATTTTCTTTGTTCAGAAGCTTTAATTTTATGTAATCAGAATTGTTCCATTTAATCTTTTATGATCATCTTTATTCCTTGATTAGGTAAAACTTCTCTTCCTTTTGTCATGTTTTGAATGATAACTCCTTACTTTGTCCTCTATTAGGTTATATGTCTTTGTATTTTGAGCTTACTGTGATTATATAGTATAAGATACTGTATTTTTAAAAACTTGTATCTTATCTGATTGTTTGCTTTTTTTGCCTCTAGCCAGCCCATTTTACAAAGAATAAAAAGGTGATGAAAATTAGATATTAGGATTAATGCTAATTATCAATAAATGAAATGATAAAAATCCTACCCCTTTGCTTTTCCTCTCTTCATATACCTCAGATCTAAGTTGCTGGGTATTTCCCTTTCTTCTCTTATATGAATTTGTTTGGTTTTCACTTTCCCTCATCTTTCTCCATCACCTTACATATTTCTCTAATGATCTTAATATCCCCATTATACATAAACATAAATGTGTGTTTATATTCAACTAACTTTCTCCTGATTCAGGTAAGAGTGCAGTTCATAAGATATCTGCTCTTCCACCACTGCCTCACTTTACATATTATGATTCTGCAGCACCCCTATTGTGAGGAATATTAAGTTCCTTCTTCCTCCTTTCTTCCCTACTGTATTCCTTTATTCCTCTTTTTTCTTTACTCTATTAAAGGGAGAACATCATAAAACTTCAAATCCCTCAGTTTATTTTACCTCCCTCTTTTGCTCTTAATAGATAGTGAAGTTTACATTTCTTCTTGGAATGTAAACATGTAATTTTCATTTAGTCCTTTCACAGTTCTTAAAGATAGATTCCTTTCTGGATTTTTCTCATCTCCTTTGTTTGAGTTTCAAAGATTCTATGTAACTATGGTTTTCTCAAAATGAGCACTTAATGACTTCTCTCTCTCTTTTTTTTTTACAATGGTCGATTTTCCTACCTGTAAGTTATATTCATTTTTGTAGAATGTTATTCTTATAAGCCTTTTTCTTTTGCCATTTGCATATCATCTTACAAGATTGTCTTTCTTTTAACTAATTGCTGCCAGATCTTCTGTGATCATGTATATGATTTCATTGTATTTACTGTCTTTCTTCTTTGATGTTTGCAGTATTTTTTTTAGGTCCAGAAGCTTGGGCTTTGATATTCCTATGAGTTTTTATTTTGTGATATCTTTCAGAAGGTAATCTGTGGATTCTTGCTATTTTTACTTGGCCCTCTAGCTCCAGTAGCTTTCTTGAAATATGGAATCCAGGGTTTCTGTTTAGTCATTGTTTTTATGGAGTCCATTGATTTTTGAATTATCCTTCCTTTTCCTTTTTTCCAAATTGGCTGTTTTTGGTAATAGTTCTTTGTGCTTCCTTTCAATTTTTAGGGTGTCAGCTGTTCAGGTAAGGTACTCTACTTTTTTTCTAAGTTGTTGATTCCAGTTCCATATGTTCAGACTTAATTTTTATCAGATTTCTATTTCCCTATCACTTCTTCCATCCATTCTTGCAGTCCTTGTGGCTAATCTATTCTTTTTTGAGGTTGTCCCTTAGCTATATGCTTTTATTAATAGCATGCAAACCACCAGAGGAAAAATCAAATGTTCATCATCTATGTCATTTCCCTTAATTATAGGTATGAACCCCAAGGTTTTGTTTTGTACCCTCTTTTATTCTCTGTACTTTGATTTAGTTATTTCACCAGCTTTTAGGAATTCGGTTATCATCTTTATACAGATGACATATATGCATAACACGTGTGTGTGTGTGTGTGTGTGTGTGTGTGTGTGTGTGTGTGTGTGTGTGTGTGTATCCAGCCCTGGTTTCTATCCTGAACCTTGTTTACATATCTTCAACTGCTTTTTAGCTGTTGAACTGTATATCCTATCAGCTTCTTTAACTTAACATGTTCCAACACTGAAATCATTATCTTCCTCCAACCCTCCAACCATCCCTCTTATAGATTTCCATACTTCTGTCAAGAGTATCACCCTCATGCCAGGTACTCGGGTTTGCATCTTGGTGTTATTGACTACTAGCTGTTCCTCACTCCACTTATTCAATTAAGAATTGTCAATTTTTTTCACTCTTACTACTTCAATATCTATTATGCCCAACTGGGGAATATTCAGCATGGAGAAGAACAGACAGGGAAAATGTGATAGTTACTTCAAGTATTTGAAGAGCTTTCACTTGGTAGAGAGATTGGGTTTGTTTTCCTTGGCTGCTGAGATTAAATAAATGGAAGTTTCAAATAGGCAAATTCAGTTTTGGTATAAGGAAATATTTCCTAATAATTACAGGTGTCCATGTGAAATGAGCTTCTTTTGAGGAGTTAGTGGCATCCCCATCATTGAGGCAGAGATTGGATGATTATTTATTGGGTATGTTGTTAAAAGGGATTTTTTCCAGGTATAAGTTAGACTAGTTATTTTGGTCTTTTCCAACTCTAAAATTCTGTGATGTGACCAGGGCAGAATCCACCTAAATGAAAAACATTTATTAAAAACTGTGGGGCAGCTAGGTGGCGCAGTGGATAGAGCACCGACCCTGGAGTCAAGAGGATCTGAGTTCAAATCCGGCCTCAGACACTTAACACTTACAAGCTGTGTGACCCTGGGCAAGTCACTTAACCCCAATTGCCTCACAAAAAAAAAAAAAATGATTATGTGCCAAGCAATGTGCTAAGCTCTGAGGATACAAATGTAAAATAAAAGTGAGATAGCCCCTGTCCTCTAGGATCTTCTAGGGAGAGACAGCACACCTAAGGTGTTCCTGTTTCCAGGAAGGTTGTTCTAGTTTGGGAAGTTATAGGAATGTTGAGTGGAACCTATTAGCAAGTCCTTTCCAGGAGCAATGGTAGTAGTACTGATTTAGTCAGTATTCTCAGATCAAAAGATTGACAGTGGAGGGAAGGGAAACATGGTCTTGAGTGTAGTACAAGTTATATAAAGTTTGCTGTTCGAGTTTGCAGTGAATAATTCAATAAAGCCAGTGTGGCCTCTAGGGAACAGCAGTAGGGTGGATGGCAAGGACATGGCTAGAGTAACCCTTCAGAATACCCAAATGCATCACATTCTATGGTACCTACAGAACTTGTGGTCTCAGTCCCACTGTGGGTTACTTTCTAGATTTTAATGGAGAACAGTCAACAAGCATTCCTTAAGTGCCTGCCTGTATGTCAAGAGTTGTGCTGAGTGCTGTGATACAAAGTCAAAGTGAAATAGTACCTATTCTCAGGAGAGCTCCATCTAGTGGGGACAACCTACATATGCAGAAATATACAAAATAGATCCAAGGTAACTTGAGGGGAATGGCATTGGTATTTAGTAATCAGGACTATCAGGAACATCAAGAAAGGCTATGTGTAGCAGGCTGTGCTTGAGATAATCTTGAAAGGAAGTAGGGATTCTGAGAAGCAGAAGTAAGGAGGAATGCATTTCCAACACAGGGAACAGCCAGTATAAAGCATGGAGGAACTTAGTGAGAAGTGAGATAGTGAAAAGACCACACTGGCAGATGTGTAATACCTACTTTGGAAATATTGTAGACAAGATTCATGGTTTTGGGGGGTAAGTGTGGGATTGGATGACCTCTTCAAATGGTTCTGTTGAGGAACAAAATATTTAAACATAAAAATAACTTTATAAGTGGGTTTTGTTGGATATCAATCCCAATATCCCTAATTTATCCCATCCTTTACAGACACATGATGAGAAGACTGATACAGGACTCAGCTAGCTGAACAGCTATAAAATGCCCAAATCTGGGTCCACAAAACCAGTTCAGAGTGAAAATTCTGACAGTGACGGCAACATGGTAGAAAAACCATCTGGAAGAAAGGTAAAAAATCATTCTACTTAAAATGGATTAATCATTCGGGAGCAGAGAAAGACATATTTTTTGAAATATAACCAATTATACAATCAAAAGTAGTTGTTTTAGAGATAGTAATTAAGATATGGGAATAAGAACAGTGAAGTTATAGCCAACTTTCATTATGTTAATGAAATATAGGAATTGCATAAATAAATTAAAGCCATAGGTAATCTAAAATTTCAGGAGATGGAGAATATAAAGATAAATTCTATATAAATAAATAGAATTTATAGATAAGTAGAAATTTCACTTTTCTCCCTAAAGACTATCAGAGCTACTATAAAATTGCAGAATTATCTGGTGTTGATTTTTCTCTTTCCTCACTTTCTGGGGATTTATCCATCTTTTTAAAGGACCTGTGTCAAGTAGAAGGCAGCAAATATGATCCCTTTGTCTCAGAGAGAACAATAACTAGCATTTACATAGAGCTTTAAGGTTTGCAGAATACTTTACTAATATCTCATTTTATCCTCACCATGACCCTGGAAGGTTGGTGCCCTGTCTCTGTATTCCCCTTCTTTTTTCTAGAACCAAGTTTTATTTTAAGGCTTTTATTAGTACTAAAGTCTGTGTTTGAGAATCCTGAAGTAAAACTACCCTGGCCACCTTGAGTTTTATTGTTCATGGAGTTAACTTGAGTCAGACATGCTAAGACAATATTTGACTTGTCTCATCCTTTTACTCTCAGGGCTACCTAATACCAAAATTTCCCTTTTGATACTAAATAGCTGAGTAGTACAATACAAAGTATTGACTTCTTGGGATCCAGCCTTCCATGGTAAATAGGAGTTTGGGATAATAGTCCTGGACATTTCCTTTATATATTTACTATACACCACAATGCAGTATGTGGCTGACAAAGTATGTGCTTTTGACAATTTGACAAAATTTTGACAAATTTTTGGGAGGAAGAACTATTGGGGGCTGGAATAGTCATAGAAAACTTAGAATCAGAGAATTATGAGAAATATTTATCTCTAGAAAGAGACCTTAGAAATTATCTAGTCTAACCCATTCATTTTACAGATGAGAAAGCAACCCCAGGGAAGTTAAATGACGTGTAGTGTCATGCAGGTCATAACACAGCTAGGATTTTACACTAAAACATCTATCTGACTGTGAGTTCAGTTCTCTTCCTGCTACACCATCTTCTATAGAGGTTATAAAATATAAATTGAACCTTGAAAGATGAATAGGATTTTGATGCATAGAAAGGAGGTTATTCTTGATTAGCTTAGAGAGCATCCAGATGAAGCAATATGGTGTGATGTAGAGACCTCTAGACTCAAAAGGCCGGGGTTAAATTCCTACATCTGACATTTACCAGCCATGAGACCCTGGACAAATCAATTAATCACTCTAAAATGGGAAAAACCAGTACCTAACTACATGCTACACAGGGTTGTTGTGAGGAAAGTACTTTATTAATGTGAGGCACAATGAAAAATAAACAGATTGTTTCCTAAGACAAAATCACTGGAATTGGGGAGTTTGAAGCTGGTGGTGGATAGGGAATTAGATATCAGAATCAACAAAAACTAAGTAAAAGGATTATAAACAGCATGAAGAGATCATTTGAAAACATCCACTGTGCCACCTAGCTACCCCCTCTTTCAGTTCTTATGTAAAGTGCTACCTCCATTCATGAAATCTTTTCTGATCCCACCCTTAGCCCCCAAGCCAAGATCAGTCTCAGTTTTGTCTTAAAGCTATGGAAAATATGAAGGAAGTAGGGAGGTTTGCCAATAATGGAATGGCTCCACAGAGTAAAGTGGTGGTAGCTGGTCAATGTGTGAACTGGGGGGATTTATCTAAATAGGACTCAGCTAGATTAGAACCAGCATTGTAGAAGAGGTGGTTTGTAGATAATAATGATGAAAGAAGAATAGGTAAAGGTAGGATAGGAACATCAGGTGGAGGAAAAGGAGTACTAGTTAAGCAGAATTAAGTGTCTTAAGAAAAAAAGGATCAGGGAGTAGTGACAAGGTAGGAAAACATTCAAATAAAAATCTTCAGGGATTTCTTATTTTTTCTGGACTAAAATATTATCTGACTACCACTACCTTTCCAGTCATTTTTTTCTCTTTTATGCTTACAAGGAACCTTAAAAGTCATCTGTTTCTACCCTTTCATCTTATAGATCAAAGTTTCTTAAACTGTGAGTTGAGACCCTATATGGGGCTCAAATAATTGAACGTGGGGGTCGTGAAAAATTTGGCAGTAAATGTTTGATGTGTATACCTATTTTATATACTTATATACCCAGAGTCACATAAAAATTTCTTGGGCAAAAAGGTGTTACAAGTTGAAAAAGTTTACAAAACCCTGTTATAGATGGAAAAAGTCGACATCCAGAGATGTCAAATGGCTTATCAAAGTAATAGAGGTTAGCAACAAAGTCAACTTCCAAATCCATGTCTCTAACTCCAAATCCAGTGTTCTTTCACCTGTATTGCTATTGGTTCTCTATGCACTCTCCATCCCAGTCAATTTGTTCTGATAATTATCCCCCAAATATGGCATTGAAATTTAACATTCTATGCTTTTAATCAAGGGACTCCCCCACTTCTGGAATGGACTCTTTCCTCACCTCTGCTTTGTACAGTCCCTGTCAAAGTATAGATCAGGTGCCACTCTGTACATAAAGCCCTTCTTTATCTTCCAGTTGTTAGCACTCTTCTTTCTCAAAATTACCTTTTTTATTATTTCATTTAGAAATTACATTTTAATAATTTTATTGTCGGTCAAGACTCAAGCATATTCAAGGTTTAAAATTCAATAAGCATGGGGCAGCTAGGTGGCACAGTGGATAGAGCACAGGCCCTGGAGTCAGGAGGACCTGAGTTCAAATCCGGCCTCAGACACTTAACCACTTACTAGCTGTGTGACCCTGGGCAAGTCACTTAACCCCAATTGTCTCACCCCCCCCCCAAAAAAAAATTCAATAAGCGTTTTGTGGAACCTAAAATACAATTAAGACAAACTTTACTAAGTAATAATTTTAAAAATCAATTTAAAAGGTTTCAGAGTTAAGAACAACAATACTTAGCTCCTCCTGGAGAATCAACACCACAAGCAACCAGGAAAGCTATCCCTTGAATGCAGCAAGTAGGGCAAAATCAAGCTTCTGACTTCAATTTTTCTTTTTCTTTCCTTTTCTTTTCTTTTTTTTTTTTTGATGAGGCATTTGAGGTTAAGCAACTTGCCCAGGGTCACACAGCTAGTTAAGTGTCTGAGGCCAGATTTAAACTCAGGTCCTCCTGACTCCAGGGCGGGTGCTATATCCACTATGCCACCTAGCTGCCCGACTTCAATTTTTCTTGAGCTAAACCTGTTAAACCTCAGGGAATTAAGGAAGCAAAATGGTCTCCCTACCCCCTCAGAGAGCCAGTCTAACCATATCCCATCCCTTGGGGTTACTAAATCCCTAAAATTTATTAAGTGACCTTCCATCAGTAAAATAATCTTCAAACAGCCCTCACAACAGTATTTAATGCAAATAATGAAAAAAATATAAGACGCTTATTTTAGAAGAGTGGAAGATGATGTCAGGAACAATTCATAAAAATCTTCTTAGGATAAAACAGCCATGTCAGTCAGGGGCAACAACAGTAATATTTCCAGGAAAATTCATTTCACTGAATGAATGACCTTACCTCAATTGTTGTCACCAGACCCTAAGGCAAGTACAGTTTATATGAACTAAAATAGCTAAGAGGTCATAAGCTCCTTGCATGTAACCTGTCCCAAAGCTTAGTCTGTCCCAGGGCAGAAAGATCATTTGAGCTAGTGAGCATTTATTAGGTACTCAGTATGTGTGAGGCACTGTGCTAAGTGTTGAAATTACAAATGCAAACAAACAAGACAGTCCCAACCCTCAAGGGGTACATGCTACTTGGGAGATGATAACATATAATGGGGAATTGGATAACAAAGGTAGGGCAGACAGGGAAAGGGTACCCTTACAGGGACAAGGCTGCTCGAAAGAAATTAGAGAAGTTCAGAAAATTAGTTGAGCCAGGAGTGAAACTTACTTCCTCCTTAGTTTACTACCATGCTTATTTTCTTCCATGTTTACTACCTTTAATCTTATGGGCCAGGGGCTTACCAATCCTGAGAGGAGGCCTCAGGGTGGAGGTATCTCCAGGGTGGGAAGACTGCTGGCATGACTGATGATCAAACTGCCAAATGTTTTTGAGCCAGCCACTCAAAAAAGTAGCAACATTAGCCCCAATAAATTTGGTAGCTATGTCAGTGCCCCAGGAATGGAACTGGGCTGGAACTCCTTATTAGGAGTCCAGCTAAAACAGAATATTTAGAGGTGGACTATTCGGTCCTACTCAGGACAAATACAGTCACGGAGTTGACAAGACTCCCCCAGGAATAAAGAAATAGAATCCTAGGGTTCTTCATTCAGATATATCTGCATCTAGTCTTCCTGTTGTTCCCCCTACCTCAGATTGGACCCTAACCTAGCTGGTTGCTTCATTGAAACAGGGACTTAGCTCATACTGCTATTCTCTTAGCATTTCCTAGCCTATTAGCCAAAATCTCTTCCTCCCTGTGAACTCCTTCAGGAGGATGGCACAAAATTTTGATCCCTTTAGAGACATACACTGAGGTATTAATAGTTTTTTTATGGGGATTAGATAAATATTCTTCTTCACTTTCATCAAAAGGCTCAAAATTAAACTAAAATGTCCCCCCTTTCCCCGGAAACTCCTTCTCACAGCTTCTCCTTAATTGTGTGGTGTTTTTTGTTTGTTTGGTTTGTTTTTAATATAAAGCCTCTCTTAGCAATTCTATCACTTAGTTTCCAAAATCCTTTATAGGGAGAAGCTGTCCAAACCATCCCAGGCAAAAAGAAACTTTAACTTAAAGGGGACTTGAACTGTTGCCCTAAATTGTATAGAGCTCTCTGTGGGACCAAAAACCTGAAGGCCTGGGCACAGATGATAAAATAAGAAGGACAAGAGGGAGTCAACTGGGACTATATCCAATAGTAATTCATCCTTATCAAGAAAATCTTCTTGAAACTAGACTGGAATGGAGAGCACTGCTTCTTCCTGGGGTAGCACTTGTTTATCAAAGACATCCCCTGAGAAATAAGACATCCAGCCCTGATAATCATGAAAGTGATAATGAAGCTGTTGTACAATCTAGCATTCCATGATACCAGCTGCCTGGGAATGATATGAACTGTGGAAAACCCAGTTACCTGATGGCAAAGGTGTTACATGTTCTTTGAAGTAAATAAAATGTGTACCCTGATCTGAGTTCAACAGTGGTTCAAGAGGGCCCTTGAAAATAATAGCTGACATTTATATGGTTCTTCTTATGTGCCTGGCATTGTGCCAAACACTTTACAATGATCTTATTTGATCCAAACAACAACCCTGGAAAGCAGGTGCTATTATTATCCCCATTTTACAGATGAGGAACCTGAGTGAAACAGAGGTTAATGACTTTCCAGGGTCACACAGCTAGTAAGTATTTGAAGCCAGATTTGAACTTCCTTATTTATCCAGTGCTCTATCTACCTCACCACCTATATTCTCCAATAAGGAAGAAAGATGTGTTTTGTAAGGGCAATAAAGGTAACTTCTAGCACAATGCCATTGGCATCAGTGCAATATATAACTGACACTACAGTCCCATTCTTTCAATTAGGCATAAACTGCCTAATTGGCAAATGAGGGCAAAACTCTTGCCTTTTAATAGAAAAGGGCCCATATAATAAATTTTCTAATCAGGACGGGTCAAGAACCATATGAGAACATAACATATTGATCTTTTGAAGGTAGACACTGTGATTGGCATGGAAGAATACTGTTGAAGAGAAGTATCTGCATCTTCTTTTGTTAAGGTGACCACAATATGGCATCATGGCCCCATGTCTAGATTGGTGATGGCCCCAGTCTTTGCTGTTCTTGTAAAAGCATCAAACTGATTATTCAGTTCAGTAAAGGTCATATAATATTGTACAAGCAACTGTATAGCATCAGCAAAATTCCTTCATTGTTCCTGAACCCAAAATAGAGCTTCAAACCATTCATCCGAACCAATTGCCCAGAAATCAACATAAATAAAAATCTTCCCTGACCCATTACCCAAAGCCCTCTCATTGTAGCTTTGCCTTCTGGGAAGACTTGTCCAGGACTTCCATCCTGTAGGGTGTCCCCAGTTATTGATGCTCTTAGGTAGTTGATTACCTTTAACACCTAACTGAAATGAAGTATGTAAAGAGACCCTGTTCTTCCAAGCAGATCCTGACATTCAAGCTTAATTTCACCTCCATTTGTTGTTCCCCTTTCCAATAATTTTTTCCCTATATGTAATAATCTTGAAATATTTAGGTTTGGTTATAGATAATATAAAATGGTACATGTGTTGTCTTGAGAACAGAGTCCTCATTGAGAATAAATAAAGAAGAGGTTTGTTTTGGTTGTGTTAGTTGGGTTTTTTGCTACTATTTTAACAGAGTTCAAAGGCACAGCACTCTTTAGATTGTGAATGTGTATATTTGAAATGAACTGTATATTTAGGTAAACACAGCTGTGTTTGTTTCCAGAAAATTAATTGTTTGCAGAACGTTTTGATAATACCCCTCACTAGTGCAAAGAGGCCAGGATAGTATTCCAGTTCACATTAGGCCTCCAGATAGTTGAGATTTAATTCTAACCTCACTTTGTCTTTCAAATAACAAGAAAATAGAATGAATGTAAAAAAGTGAATACAGTTATTTATAAATTATCTGTACTAACAGAGAAGAGGAGGAGTGATACAAATGTAATAGTTCATTTATATGGCACTTATGTAGACCTATAAGAAGGCCTGTTTGACTGGTCTGAAGCATGATTGAAGGGAAGTCATATATAATAAGCCTGGAAGCAAGTTGCAAAATGTTACAAATGTCATAGGAATTTGTATTTCATCTGAGAGCAGTGGTCTCTACAGTTTTTTGATTATTCCTGTTAAAAAGAAAAATACTCCTCAAATGTATATATTTGTAAATCATATATACATGTGTACTAATAATTACATAAATTATAAAACAGAAAAATTATCATTTTAAAAGGTAAAGATAGGGGCAGCTAGGTGGCACAGTGGATAGAGCACTGGCTCTGGAGTCAGGAGGACCTGAGTTCAAATCCGATCTCAGACACTTGACACTTATTAGTTGTGTGACCCTGGGCAAGACACTTAACCCCAATTGCCTCACCAAAAAAAAAAAAAGGTAAAGATAAAACAATATTTGATAACTATTACTAGGAATGGAAGTAGAAAATGTATTGAGAATCATGAAGCAGATCACAGTTGATCAATGAAAGCTTCCTCATCCTGTGAAACTCACTCTGTCTGACCCAAAATGAAAAGGGAGGAGGTGGGGTTCTTACTCACCAATCACTAACCTGGAGCATATTATAGTCTGCCCTCAAAGGTCAGCTTATCTCAACCATGATATAATCAGGGGTACAGGTGTGGGTGTACTGGGGAAGAAGAGGAATGTTCCCAGTAGCACTTGGTGCCTGGGTAGTGGTTAGGCTTAATTGCCCTGAGGCTTTAGTTTTCTTCTCTGAAAGGGAAGAGAAAGGGGTCTGAGTAGGAGAGTATTGGAGGCTAAGAGTAGATATGGTTATGTTGGATAGAAACTCCATAATTGCTTGTTGCAAGGAGAGTGAGATGCAACTCATCTTCTGCCTTTTAATTTATTGTCCACACAAACGTCAGGAGTCAGATCATGGCCTCCCATGGACCCCAGCCCCCTGCTTCCAAGACCATTGTCTTAGAGGTAATAGAGAGCCTTTGGAGCTTCTTGAGCAAGGGAATGCAGAACTGTTGTGCTCTAGGAATATTACTTTGACAGATATGTAGAGGATGGATTGGAGAGGAAAGAGAAGACCAGAAACTGGGAGATCATGTAGGCTATTGCAGTAGTAAGGGGCTGAACTTGATGGTAGAATTGGCAATTGATAGTAATTGAGGATTGAGGAGTTAAAATCAAATGTTATTAACTGAGATGACTAGAATGATAATGGTGCCCTTCACGGAAATAGGGAAGTTAGGAAGTTAGCATTTTGGGGTTGTGGGGGGGTGCAGGAGGCAGGAAAGGGAGGCGATGAATAACGAGTTCTGTTTTAGATGTGTGAATAAGTTTGAGGGCTTTGTGTCATCCATATACTTACTAACCATTGTGAGAGTTGGAATGACGCCCTGCTGGGAGGAACATTGTGAGCGCTGGCCTGAGGGGAGACATGTGACTTTAGTGTCTGGAAGCTGGCTGGCTGGCACCCAAGAACTTGTCTCTGTAGAGCTGCCTGTTATATTTGTCAATCAGAGCTACCAGCCAATTAGTTTGGATCTCTGTGTGTGTGGACGGCCCTCTTTCCTGTGGGAGAGGATGCTTCTGGGAGGAGGAATGGGCGAGGGGCTCTTTTTTGCTGGAACCTCATGTGGAGTGGAGCAGAGACGCTGTACTCCCTTAGATAGATAGATGAAGGCATCTTGGCCTCTTTCTCTCTCCTCACCAAATTCTTATGCTCCTTAATAAATACTTAAAAGTCTAAACTCTGGCTAAAGCTTATAATTTATGGTGACCACTCATTAGATTTTTAGATACTCTAGCTAGATTTTTAGCTCCTTACAGATAGCAACGTTACACCACCAAGAGTATAACCCAAAGCTGTGTCCTGGGCCACCTTCTTTTATCTCTCTGTATTCTCTCTTTGTGACCTCAATAGTTTCCATGGATTTACATATCTTCTTTATGCATATACTTCCCAAATTACACACACACACATATCTCTTTTCCTGAGCTCTAGTTGTACATCTCAACTGCTTTTAGATATTTAAAACTAGGTGTCCCATAGACATCTCAAACTAACATGTCTAAAATCGTGTTCATTATCTTTGTTCCTCTTCTGAACTTCTGTACCTCCCTTCTTTCTCTTCTCATAACCACCCTAATTCAGACCTCTCATCACCTCTTTCCTGGACTTTGACAAAAGTCTTCTCAATGGCCTCTCTGCCTCAGGCTCCACCGTGATCCATTCTTCACACAGCTGCCAAAGTGATTTTCCTAAAACACAGGTTTGAACATGTCACTTCCCTTCTCAGTTAACTCCTATGGCTCTCTGTTATTTCTGGGATCAAATAAAGTAACTCTATTATTTGGCCCCTAAAACCCTTTGCAGGGGCAGCTAGGTGGCACAGTGGATAGAACACCAGCCCTGGATTCAGGAGGACCTGAGTTCAAATTTGGCCTTAGACACTTAACATTTACTAGCTTTGTGACCTTGGGCAAGTAACAACCCCAATTGCCTCACCAAACAAACAAACAAACCCTTTGCAGTCTAACCCCAAGCTACCCTTTCAACTTTATTAGGGGTTATTTCTCTTCGCCTACTCAAGGGCTAGGTCCAGTTGGTGTTCTTAGGTCCTCATGTGCCGTGCTCCATTTCCTGTTTGCCTATGCACTGACTGTCTCCTGTGCCTGGAATGTGTTCCTTTTTCTCTTTGTATCCTTGGTTTCTTTCAAGACCCAGTTCAAGTGTCACCTTCTATGTGATACTTTTCCTGATACCCCTCAGCTTCTGGTGCTCTCCTCCCCCTACAAAAGAATCACAGCCTATTTTATATATCCATGTATGTATGTTATCTCCCTCTATATATACACATTATGTAAATATATAAATATGTATGTAATATATACATATTTGCAGCTAAGTGATACAGTGGATAGAATGTTAGACCTGGAGTCAGGAAGTCTTGAGTTCAAATTACCAGCTATGTGACCATGGCAAGTCTTTTAACCCTAGTCTGCTTTGGTTTCTTCATTTGTAAAATGGAAATAATGGTGCCTACCTCCTAGGATTGTTGTGAGGATTAAATGAGATAATATATGTATAACACTTAACACAGTGCCTGGCACATAGTAGGCACTTAATAAATACTTATTTACCTCTTTCCTTCCTAAGTAAGCCCCCTTAATGGTAAAGATTGTTTACTTTTGTCTTTGTGTCTTCAGTTTCTATTGCAATACCAGGTGCATTATTGATATTTAATAAAGCTTATTGATGGATTGGTATATTTAAGATACTTTCAAGGTATAAAAGCCCAATTGGTAGTTGGTGACATGACATTGGAGCTCATGAGTGAGCAGGGTAGATATATTGATCTAAATGTCAACTACCTAGAGATAATAATTGAACCTATGAGGAAACTGTATAGAAAAACTCTTTTAAGGGCACTTCTCCAACTAAGTGTGTCTTCCGTGCATGTGTAAAAAGTATTCTAGCTTTTCTGAAAACTGAGTGAACCTCTGATTATTCATATCAGGCAAGGCATAAAACAAAGAGAAAAGGGCTCATGACAGGAGCTTGAGTTATATTTACAGTTAGGGATGGGACAGGAATGATGATCCAGGAAAGGATATTCAGAAGGAGCAGCCAGACAGGAGGAAGATGGAGCTGTCAGTATCATAAAGACGCAGATTGGAGAGAATACAGCAGAGAGGTCAAGAAGGATGAGGACTGAAAAAAAGGCTAATGGATTTGACAATAGTTCATTGGTAATATAGGAGAGAGAGCTGAGTGATGAAGTCAAAAGCTAAATTGTAAGAGAGAAAAAAGTATAGCCATAGATAGCCTGCCTCTTAATAATGTGAAGAATCCAAATTTGTAGATAATCTTATAATTATTTCTATTTGGTCCTGGAATGTGACTTTCTTCACATGTTTAAGTAATATTAAAATATACTACATAAATTTAAACATTAAATATGATGTTGAAGAGTTCAACATTCTTTAATAAGAACAAACCACATTGAATACCTATCACAATAATTAGAGTTCTCTTTTCTAACCTAATTCCTCTTTCCCTTTCTCACACCACTTATATTGCAGTGCAGTGCCAAAATAAAAATATCTTTCTGTTCTACCCTCCATACTACAAATAGACATCACCCCTCAGGCAAAACAGCAACCTAAACTTGAACTACCCTTTCTTTCCTCAATAGTTTGTACTTATTCTAGAACTAAGAGGTTATAGCTGATAATTAAATGTTTTTAAGACAGAGATTCCACTGTAGGAAATATAAACAAATTAATGATTTGGCTGCAAAAAAATTATCATTGATTAAACTCATTAATAAGAATCTGACAGTAAGATTTACTTTAGATAAACTTTTTATATTAAATATCTTCATAAATAGAGAAAATGTAAGTTATGGACCTGGGTGACAGAAAAGATGATAGTACTCTAAACAGAAAGAAGGGAGTTTGGAAGCAGACTGGGTTTTGGGAGAAACATAATGAATTCAGTTTTGAACATGTTGAATTTGAGATGTATATGGTTTCTAGTTTGAAATATCCAGTAGATAATTGGAGGTACATGACTAGAGCTCAGGAGAGGAACTAGAAATTGCTATATAGCTTTGAGAGTCATCTACATAGAGATAATTAAGCCCAGGAAGATAGAAGTTGCCAAATTGGGACAACCATAAGTAGGTCAGTTTTGTTGAGACACAGAGAGTGTGAAGAGAAGTAATATGAAATAAGTCTAGAAAGGCAGCTAGACCCAGATTATGAAGGCCTATAAATGCCAAGCTTCTGTGTTTGTATTTTATAATAGAGACAGTAGGGATTCACTCAAATTCTTTAGCAGAATAATATAGTCAGACCTGTGCTTTGGAAAGATTCCCTTTTTAGCAGTGTGGAGCATGGCTTGTAGCAAGGAAAGAGTGGAAAGAGGGAGAACAAATAAAGGACTATTGTAGTAATCAAGGAAAGAGATAATGAGGACATGAACCAGGGTAGTGGCCTTGTTGGTGGAGAGAAATTTGGACTAGATGCAGGTATATATAAAATTGTGAATTTAATTTTAAACATATTAAGTTTTTATGCTTTTCTTGGTCCCTCTAGCTTCCAGAGATTTCCCCTTTAAGGGGAAAAAAATCCTCCATCTCTTCTGTATCTTTGTATATACTTATTTATATACATTTTTGTCTCTCCCATTGGAATGAAAGCTTCTTGAAAGCAGGTACTGATTTTCCCTTTCTTTGTACCCCCAGCACTTAGCACATTGCCTGGAACTTGGTAAATAATTAATGTGTGGGGGCAGTTAGGTGGCTCAGTGGATAGAGCACCTGCCCTGGATTCAGGAAGACCTGAATTCAAATCCAGCCTCAGACACTTGACACTTACTAGCTGTGTGACCCTGGGCAAGTCACTTAACCCTCATTGCCCCGCAAAAAAAAAAAAATAATAATGTGTTGATTAATTTATTAATAGCAAGTTGAAAGTTGGTGAGGTGAGACTAGAACTTAGGGGGACAGTTTAGAACTTTTGGATTTCTAGAGAATTTGAGGGTTTCTCTCACTAGAGGGAAACTATATTGCAGAGAAGATTTTTATCCAGGTACAGATTGGGCTGAGCGATCTCTGAGGTCCTATTCAAAATTGAGATTCAATAAAATGCACAAAAGAAGAAACCCAATCTGTGCATGATTCCTTGTTAAACATATTGTAGAAGGGTATTTTTATTTGCATTGGACTAGTCAGTAAACATTTATTAAGTGCCAGACACTGTGTTAAGCACTGACCAGGCATTCAGGATAGAAAAAGAGGCAAAAGCTTGTTCCTGCCTTCAAGGAGTTCACAATCTGATGGAATAATTTGCCTTTGTTATTCCTCCTGCCTCTGAGATCCTGTAATTGTGTGAAGCTGGTTTAGATTTATAGTAATAATGTATAATTCAAGCCACTATAGTTAAAACATTTTAGTTTATCTATTCTCAATTAAACTTAATAGAGTTCTGTGATCTCATCAATTTGTGTATAACCTCCAACAAGCCATATTCCAACCTATCAATGCCTGCTCATTGTTTATGACTTGGTTATTAAGTTCACCCCAGGAGGGCTACTTGGGGAGAGGTCCCACTTTCTTTTGAATATCCCTTCTTGCTTCATGTCTATCCTATCTTTTTCACTTATAGTTAGCTTTCTTTGCCAGCATCCTTCATATTGGTAGTGTCAAATTTGAGTTTGAATAGCATCAGATCCCTCCTGACCACATAGTAACTTAGAAAACCACAAATTAACATTGTCTATGTTATATTGTATTTTTATGTTGTTAAACATTTCCTAAATGTAATTTAATCTTATTCAGTTGTACTTGGGAATTTGGACTCCCTAGGGGAATTCATTGTTTATAATGTTTAACCTGCTTAAGCCCACCAATGCATTTAACTGTTGCCCTGTGGGTGATCTTCAGTTTCAGACATTCATGGGTTTTGTTTTGTTTTTTCCCCTAATAGAGTAAAGAAAAGATTTCATCCTACAGCAAAACTCCAAAAGTCGATAGGAATGATGTGGGGAAAGAAGTGAAAGAGAAACCATCTATGAAGCGTAAACTTCCATTTACCATTAGTCCATCAAGAAATGAAGATCGAGATTCAGACACAGGTAGAATAATTTTTGATATTTTCTTTTCTGATAAATCAATCTTGATTATTCTCTTATCATGGTTCTTTCTTCAACCCATAGCTCTTTTCTCCCCACTCCTTTGCTGTAATCATATGTTCCCAATTAAATGATATATCCATGTAATAGAAGAGTGAAGCATGTATCAGTATTTCTGGTTGTTTCTGGCTAGTGTTGATATTTTATCACCTAGATGTGTTTTTCTTTTCTTTTCTTTTTCTGTGAGGTAATTAGGGTTAAGTGACTTGCCCAGGGTCACACAGCTAGTAAGTGTCAAGTGTCTGAGGCCAGATTTGAACTCAGGTCCTCCTGACAGGAGGGCCAGTTCTCTATCCCACTGCGCCACCTAGCTGCCCCAAATTTATGCATATTTCAAATAATTCTTTACTTACCTTCTTAGAATGTAATGTTTTTAGATAGATACAGAGACAGACAGACAGACCAATAGGTTTTTTAATTGGTCTCACTGTTTAGTGAAATAGTAGACTGAGAGAATTTAATATTTTTTAAAGACTTCATTTGAGAAAGTTGTTCAGTGTGTTTTTGAAGCGCCAAACTAAAAAGCTTTAGGAATTTTAGATCTGGAACAAATTAGACCACAGAGGCTCATTGTGGACAGTGATGTTGTCTCTATCTTATTTCTTACATATGACAAACTACAATAAATTGTATACATTTAGTGATATCATGTATTCCTAAGTATGATTCATAATGGAGCAGAAATTAAGTAATCATCTAATATAATCCTAAAAATGTTGTTTTGATCTTAAGACTGGACAGGACTTTGGAGATAAACAAAACCCTCTTCTTATTTTATAGATTAGGAAACCAAGGCCCAGTGAGATTAAGTAATTTGCCCAAGATTACATTATTTAACATAAGATTGAACAGTAGGACAGTATACTGGCATATGATTACCTAATACTTTATCTCATCCAAGTTATTTTATCCATTTGGTAAATTACTTAATTAAGATTTTTCTTTGGAATGTTTTTACCGTTTCAAGAAACAATCTTATATATCTCCACGCACAAACATTATTTATTGCTTTATGTCATTCCAGTTGTGTTTTGATCTTTTAAATTTGTGACTATGACAAAATATCTTCTATGGAAACTTGAAATTCTCTTTACCAATATTTCATGATCAAAAAATATCTTATATACTTCTGGCATGTTTTCCTTTTATTTTTTTCTATTACTTTGCTTATTTGGAGTTAATTATTCTCTTTACTTTAGAAACTTTACCTTAGAGATTTATGGTTGCCACAGAGTGTAAAAAATAAAAAACTCAGGTCCTCCTGACACCAGGGCCAGTGCTCTATCCACTGCACCACCTAGCTGCCCCAACAGATTACAGTTTTAAATGTTCATCTTTGCTTTACCTACTCTTTCTTATATTTACCCAAGAATTCCTTTGCATATCTCAGTCATTTTTACCATTAATTTCATTACTCATATTTTATTCTCTCAGAGAGGGGCAGCTAGGTGGCACAATGGATAGAGCACTGGCCCTGGAGTCAGGAGAACCTGAGTTCAAATCCAGCCTCAGACACTTGACACTTACTAGCTGTGTGACCTTGGGCAAGTTACTTAACCCCAGTTGCCTCACTTCAAAAAAAAAAGTGTACAGAGCCCAGCCCTAACATTAAGTCTGAAGTTAGGAAGTAGTCAGGAAGAACAAGCAAACAAACAAAAAAAGAATCCCACCATAATGAACTGTAATTGTGGCAAAGAGATATTCACGACACATGTGCAGAAGAGAATGACTTAAAACATCTATAAGCAATTCTTCAAAATTTCCTTTGAGCTTGGGCAGAAACTCAGAGTTCCTAGAAGAGATAAAGCAGGTGTTGTATTTTCTTTTAAGAGTTAAAAATAGTAGCAGCTAGGTGGCACAGTGGATAGAGCACCGGCCCTGGAGTCAGGAGTACCAGAGTTCAAATCTGGCCTCAGACATTTAACACTTACTAGCTGTGTGACCCTGGGCAAGTCACTTAACCCCAATTGCCTCACTAAAAAAAAAAAAAAAGAGTTAAAAAAGTTTCAAAGAATAATAAAAGCACCTGAATTAAAAAATGGAAAGAAATCAGAACTATGGAAGATAGAATTGGAAAGGGAATTAACAGAAATGCAAAACCTTGCCCAGGCAACAAACTCCAAATTTAAATAGCTTTATTAACTTTATATATAACTATACCTTTCTGAGCTGAAATATAAAAAGTAACTTATAAAACTCACATTTTAAAAATAAATTTTTATTGCTCAATCTTGATAATTTTTTGGTTTTTGTATACTATTCAAAGCACACTTAGACTTTATCAGTACATATGTTGCTGCCAAAGCAACTAGTAGAAACTGCAATAATAAGGGTAGATACTAACAGGCTACACTAGAGTATTTGGATTTATATTGTAGTATATGATTGGCAATTTTTTATTAAGTAAGTATAAGCTAATAACCTTTTTTTTTTTCAATTGAGGCAATTAGGGTTAAGTGACTTGCCTAGGGTCACACAGCTAACAAGTGTTAAGTGTCTGAGGCCGGATTTAAACTCAGGTACTCCTGACTCCAGGGCCGGTGCTCTATCCACTGCGCCACCTAGCTGCCCCGCTAATAACCTTTTTTTTTCTTTTTTGGTTTTTGTTTTTTTTTTTAAGTGAGGCAATTGGGGTTAAGTGACTTGCCCAGGGTCACACAGCTAATAAGTGTTAAGTGTCTGAGGCTGGATTTGAACTCAGGTACTCCTGACTCCAGGGCCAGTGCTCTATCCACTGTGCCATCTAGCTGCCCCTTTCTTTTTTTTTTTTTATTAATAAAGTATTTTATTTTTTTCCCTGTTACATGTAAAGATAGTTCTCAACTTTTGTCTATACAAGCTTTCCAATTTCAGATTTTTCTCCCTCCCTCCCCCCTCCCCCAGACAGCAGGCAATCTGATATAGGTGTTATACACACACACACACACACACACACACACACACACACACACACACACATAATAACATTAAACCTATTTCTGCATTAGTCATGTTATAAGAGAAAAATCAGAGCAATGACGAAAAACCTCAAAATAGAAAAACATCAGCACCAAAAACAAAAGAAATAGTATGGTTCATTCAGCATCTACTCCACAGTTCTTTTTTTTCCTGGATTTGGAGATCCTCTTCTATCATGAGTTCCCTGGAACTCTTCTGTACCATTGCATTGGTGAGAAGAATATAGTCCATCACAGTAGATCAACACTCAATGTTGATGATACTGTGTACAATGTTCTTCTGGTTCTGCTCATCTCACTCATCATCAGCCCACACAAGACCCTCCAGGTTTCTCTGAACTCCTCCTGCTCATCATTTCTTACAGCACAATAGTATTCCATTGTATTCATATACCACAACTTGTCCAGCCATTCCCCAATTGATGGGCATCCCCTCAACTTCCAATTCCTTGCCACCACATAAAGAGCAGCAATAAATATCTTTGTACATGTGGGTCGCCTTCCCCTCTCCATGACCTCCTTGGGCAAAAGACCCAAAAGTGGTATTGCTGGGTCAAAGCTTTATCGCCCTTTGGGCATAATTCCAAATTGCTCTCCAGAATAGTTGGATCAGTTCACAGCTCCACCAACAATGCATTAGTGTTCCAATTTTCCCACAGCTTCTCCAACATTTATTATTTTCCTTTTTTTGTCATTTTAGCCAATCTGATAGGTGTCAGGTGGTACCTCAGAGTTGTTTTAATTTGCATCTCTCTAATCATTAGAGATTTAGAGCATTTTTTCATATGGGAATAGATAACTTTGGTTTCTTCATCAGAAAACTACCTGTTCATATCCTTTGACCATTTCTCAATTGAGGAACTACTTGGATTCTTATAAATTTGATTTAGTTCCCTATATATTTTAGAGATGAGGCCTTTATCAGAAGTACTGGCCATAAAAATTATTTCCCAGCTTTCTGCCTCCCTTCTAATTTTGGATGCATTGTTTCTGTTTGTACAAAAATTTTTTTAATTTAATGTAATCAAAATCTTCCATTTTGCATTTTATAATATACTCTATCTCTTGTTTGGTCATAAACTGTTTTGCTAATAACCTTTTAAAGTGTGTTTTTAATCATATCCTTTAGCATCTTGCCTATTTAAACAAAGATTATCTGTTTTGATATCTCATAATAGCAGGACTTAAACTATTTTATATATTAATATAAACTCAGGTTAATCAAGAAGCAGTTAAGTTCCTACTTTGTTCCAAACACTGGCTAAGCACTGAAGATACAAATACAAACACAAAGTAATCTCTGTCTTCAAAGAGCTTACATTCAAAAGAAGGAGAAAATGTGTATAAATATATATATATATATAAGACCTAGGTAGAGGGACTGAACTTACAATTTCTTTAGCATAGAGAATTTTCAGATGAGGAAACTCCCTCTATTACGTACACCTTCTCTTCAATTTACAGTCTTAGTTACCTAAAGCAGTGTCAGACTAAAATAGAAACATATTGACTTAACACAAATTAACATTATATTTTATTTTTATTAAACATTTTAAAATTACATTTTAATGTGGTTCCCACGGAGTTCTTCACCCTCTGGTCTAAAGCACTTAGAGCTTTAGTGATGTGCTCAGGCAAATAAGACAGCCAAGTATGTATCAGAGGGAAGACTTGAATCCACAGCTTCCCAGCTCCAGAGCTAGTTCTATGTCATTTATCCCACTTCAGCTACTTGTGGAAATATTTTGATGAATAGGACTAATTTGGGGGCTAATTTGATTGGGGTACTAATTCTGGGATTTGTGACTATTTGGCTATCTGACTGCTATTAATTTAATGTAGGCCGTTTATAAAGTTCCACCACACTGCTCCACTCCCAAATTGATAAGCAAAATATTAAGAAGCCTCTTACCTAAATAATCAAAGCAGAGTTTATTTATGAGATACTATTTAAATTAAGAATACAGAGAAATAAAATGTACAACCTGACTGCCTTGTGGCACTTCTCTTTCCACTGGGTCTCTTTGGAACTTCTTGAATACAATAGGGGCCTTAGCCACAAGAGGCCTTAGCTCACTCAGGTCCTTTATTCTAACTCTGAGCCCCTTTCACTTTGTAAATCCCCCTGCTTCTAACTTTCCTCTCCTTACTGCCACCACTGAACCCCTGTGTTTCTCTCTCACCGACCTTCTGTCTGTCTGCTCTGTCATTCTTCCCTTCAGCCTCTCTTTTCTCTGCTCCTAGTCTTCTCTTGCGTCTGTCTCCTTGTCCGAACCTCTTCTCAGCCTCTCTCGTCCCTCCTTGTCTGACCGAACCCCGGAGTCTTGTCCGCAGGCCTCCAGTCCTCCTATCAGCCCCCGTACCTTGTCCCACCCGAACCCCTTGCTAACTCCCAGGTCTATATATACCTTTTCTTCTCTCCACTCAAATCTCAGGGCTTCCTTCATCCACACACCAATCTAATCCACTAGCCGGGGCTGTGGCTGGTGGGGGGGTGGGGTGCGCAGGAGCCTCACGTGCCTCAGGCTATGCCAGAGCCCAGCATCTCTCAGATACCTCCGCTCAGGTCGGAGGGAGCTGGGGGCTTTTTTTTTTCCAACTGTCTGACCTGGCGTCTTATACAGCCCAGGGGGGTTTTGGGCTCAGCTGAAGTAGAGGGGGAGGGGCACCAGCCCCTCCCACACAGAAGAAACCCTGAGGGCCTAAGGCTTTCTAATCTCAGCCCAAAGGTAGGGTCCCCAAATCAAAATAAACTTCCACATACTCATGGAGATGGTCATGCCCTTGATATATGTATAACCCACAAAAGTTTCATTTCTGCCTTCATGAATTCTGAAATTCCTTTATCTGATCATAATCTGTTATCATTCCAACTTTTCTTCTGCTTTATAATCCTTAACCCTGTTCTTACCATGGCCTTCAGTTCCTCCACCCCCTAGTTTTTACCCAGACCATCACCCTAGCATTGCCTACATTCACTTCTCTTCCCTATCTCAAACCCTTGGTGAACAGTTCAACTTTCTCTAGTTGCTTGCACCTTTTATTCTACCATCATTCATGATTATTCCCACCATCCATTGTGTTTGCTCCAATTCATGTCCTGCTGAACAAAGCTGGAGAAAATCACAAAGTCATGCTGCCTGGGTCCACTACAAATTTGTGTTACATAATCTCAACTGAACCTTCATTGTGGCAAGACAATCCTTTTATAACCCCTTAATTGAGTCAATATCGCACTGAAACTTCTTGTGGCACCACTTGTCCCCCACCATCAATCAGTAAACATTTATTAAGTGCTTCTATGTGCCAGGCAATATGCTAAGTACTGGAGATACAAAATGAGGGAAAAGGTGACTGGGTAGCAAAACCCAAGTTAAGTCAGCATGATGATGCAATTTCAGGTTATCCTGAATGGGATGTTGATTGATTGAAGAATTGAGAGAGGAATGATTGAGGGCACAATCTCCTGGAGAAGATAGGAGGGGAGAGGATCAAAAGTAAATGTAGGGGGCAGCTGGGTGGTGCAGTGGATGGAGCACCGGCCCTGGATTCAGGAGGACCTGGGTTCAGATCCGGCCTCAGACACTTGACACTTGCTGGCTGTGTGACCCTGGGCAGGTCGCTTGACCCCCATAGCCCCGCAAAAAAACAAAACAAAACAAAACAAACAAACAAAAAAAGTAAATGTAGAAGGGGCAGCTAGGTGGCGCACTGGATAAAGCACCAGCCCTGGATTCAGGAGGACCTGACTTCAAATTTGGCCTTAGACACTTGACACTTACTAGCTGTGTGACCCTGGGCAAGTCACTTAACCCTCATGGACTTGCAAAAAAGAAAGAAAGAAAGAAAAAGAAATGTAGAGTCCTATGGTAAATGATAAATATTTAACCTTTCTTCTTCATGACTTAAGAAGCCATGATAATATGAAATCTCAAAATGCTTTCAAAATGGAGAGTGCTAAAAATGACAATGGAACATGCCAAAGACAAACTTTGCTCACTTCATAATTTTGCTGTATTCCAGTTAGTCAAAATTTCCAGTTAAGAGCCAGTTTGTGTTGCTTCGTGTATTCTTCCTCCAAAGATCCAGTCACTACTTAAAGCCAAAGGTTTTAGTAGTTCCTTTGAAGGATAAAAATGAATTAAACAGGGCTATCAATATTGAAAAGTAGAGTAAGATAAGCAGTGATAACAAAAGTAATTTAATATTCCAGCTTAAATTTCCAAAGTCTAAAAGTATTCTGTTAACATAAAGAGACTGTTTAAAAGTAAAACTTAAGGGGGCAGCTAGGTGGCGCAGTGGATAAAGCACCAGCCCTGGGTTCAGGAAGACCTGAGTTCAAAGTGTCAGATACTTGACACTTACTAGCTGCCCTGGACAAGTCACTTAACCCGCATTGCTCCTCCAAAATAATAATAATAATAATAATAAAAGTAAAACTTAAAAACTGAGATCTAGAGCTGAAAGGGACCTTAAAAGCCGCCTCGTCCAATCCCCTCATTTTACTATTTTCAAACTGATACTTTTACAAGTTAAATGCTATGCAAAGATGCTAAATTGCTTGCTGATAATAATAAAAAAATACCATCTTAAAAGTATTTCATACTTTTCAAAGTAATTAAATATTTATCTCATTTGGCCAAAATTTTCCCTTTTAAAACAATTCCTTTTAATTGCAAAAAGCTTTGTTTTGCAGATATAGAACAAAATGTTATTCTTCAGCTATTAGCGTTGCTTATGTTAGAGGATTAACCTTTAGTTTTACAAAGTATTGATAATCATAAAATCCAAGAATTTCAGAGTATACATATACACCTTTCATTCCACTCTGAAATAATTCTAATTATTTCTATGTTTTTTCTTATATTGAGCCAAAATCTATTTCCCTGTAACTTCTACCCACTGATTTTACTTCTGCCCTTTGGGAACAAACAGCCCTTTCAATCATTTGAAGATTGCTGCTGTGTTGAAGTAAGATGGAGAAGATAATTTTGCTTCTTCAGACTAGAATTCCTAGTTTTCTTCTGAGTTTCTTCACCTAATTAACATAATAATTCAGGTGTGATTAAATAACAAAACTATTCTCTCCCTTGGTATGGATATTGGATTCTTTTAATATAACGTGAGATGACAGAAGCTTTTTTGGCTGCTAAATCACACTTTTAAATGATATCGAGCCCTAAAACATCTAGGTCTTTTCCACAGTAGATGCTTTCTAGTTGTCTTCCCATTTTTGCAACTGTACAGCTTTTTTTTTTTTTTTTAGTGAGGCAATTGGGGTTAAGTGACTTGCCCAGAGTCACACAGCTAGTAAGTGTCAAGTGTCTGAGGCCAGATTTGAACTCAGGTCCTCCTGACTCCAGGGCCGGTGCTCTTTCCACTGTGCCACCTAGCTGCCCCTACAGCTTATTTTTCAAAAAAACTTCAATACTATAAAATTTCATTTTATTAACACAGGCCCATATTCTACTCTGCTAATATCCTTTTGAATCCTGATTCCATCATATAATATGTTTACTAGCCCTCCTAGGTTTGTGTCTTCTGCAAATTTGGGAAATATGCCATCTCTGCTTTCATTCAAGCCATTGATGAAAATATGGAACAGAACAGTACCGTGGATATTGTCTCACTGTGGCACTCTATTAGAAAATTTCTTGGGTAATATAAATCCATTAATCATAACCTATCCATCTAGTCACTCTTACCTCTAGAAACTTTGTGTATGATATCTGTCTCCCTCTGGAACTCCATCAGAAACTTTCCTTGATATGAATATGTGAATCACAGCTCTTTGGTCTAGTCAGTGTTACATCTAAAAACTTTACATATGCTATTTCATAGCTTTAGCATTGATTCATGATTACCTGTGATAATTCATCCTACTTGTGAATTTGAACATTTATACTGGGGTTGTAACATTTACTGACACTTTATAGGTTTAAGTGTGAATGGTGTTAGAATCTATAAATTTCTTCCACTGTAATTTGCCTCCATTTAGGAATGTTGGTTTTTATGATTGATTCAAGTAGCCATACCTCTCATTGATGTCATTAACACAAAACTTAGCAGGTTTTTCTGTTATTAGCCTTTAAAAAAGGGGAAAAAAAGAAAAAGAAAACTTTATTTAAATGACATCCAAGTGAAGAATATTGTCCTAAAGATCAAGTTAGAAAATAAATAACTAGATATAATGGTGATTAATATTATTTGGTACTTTCCTCTTAATTATCACTAGTTACCTCTAAATTCAACTCTGATTTTTCTCCAGACTGACAAAGGACAGTTTTAATTTCACCAGAGCCTTTTGAGTTGAAAGTTCTCTGGGTGTGGTGTCTTGACTCCAATGTTTTATGTTTCAGGGAAGAATGCCATCAAAAGCCCTTGTTATTTACTTTTCTTATTTGCCAGAAGATTCCCTTCCTTCACTATATTTGTATCCCCAGGATTTAGCAAAGTGCCTGGTACATAATGTACCTTTAATAAATACTTGTTGGTTGACTGATCATAGTCTCAACCAATCTATTGAACCTGCTTCTTGCATTAGGGCTAATTAAAAACATGGCCTGGGGTGGCTAGGTGGCGCAGTGGTTAAAGTACTGGCCCTGAATTCAGGAGTACCTGAGTTCAAATCCGGCCTCAGACACTTGACACTAGCTGTGTGACCCTGGGCAAGTCACTTAACCCCCATTGCCCCACAAAAAAACAAACAAAAAAACAAAACCCCCCAAAAAAACCCATGGCCTTACAATTTCCTTTGGTTTCTCTGCTACTAATTTTACTGACTCTTGTTTCATATCCTGAAGCCAAAAGGAGAGCACAGTTAGTTATGAATGATGCCAGTGGTCTGCATAAAACCATTCGTCTTTTTTCTAAGAAGAAAAGTATTTCTCAGCTGCTTGACCCACTCCTAGTGTCTATTTTTTATTTTTAAGGTGATTTCACTTGTTTCCCTTCATCACTTTGTTTTAAAAAATTGGCCCCTTATTAACTACCTCCAATTCAAACTGCCTTCTTTTGAAGGAATATTTTTTCTTCGTGGTCACTAATTTTCCTATGTCTACAATCTGTTCATTAGTTCTTAACAGCAGTTTTCTTTAAAAAAAAATTACAGTTGAAGGAAAGGGGAGAGGCTGGGGCCTGCCTAAGCATGAGCCAAAGCTAGAATCTGCAGAGCTAAGAAGAGAAAGCTAGAAGATAAGCAGCCAAACAAAGTGACCACACATGGGCTGGTTGGCAGCTGTTGCCCCAAAGTGGGTCCCAAACCCTGCCTGCTACTCTTCTTAGGACTAGCCCAGCTGCTGATTCTGGAGAGTGCCCATAAAGTGGGTGAGTACTCTTTTACTAAAGATGATGGCATTGATGAAAAGGAGGAGAAGGAGAAAGATGAAGAAGATGATTCCAGAGTGAAGGAAAACAATGGGGTCCTGGTCCTGAGTGATGACATCTTTGACACTTTTGTGGCTGACAAGGACACTGTGTTGTTGGAATTCTGTCCTACTTGCTGTGATTATTATAAGCAGTTTGCTCCAATATATTTAAATAGCTAAAACCCTTAAAGATAATGACCCTCCTAGCCCTGTTGCCAAAATTGATGCTACAGCAGCATCTACATTAGCAAACCAGTATGACATGAGAAACTATTCCACCATCAAAATCTTGAAAAAGGAGCAGGGAGTGGACTATGATGGTCCAAGAATAGATGACATTGTTACTAGAATCAAAGAGGTTTCCCAACCCAACTGGATCCCTTCACATAAAGCAACCCTAGTGCTCACTAAAGATAATTTTGATGAAGTAATGAATGATGCAGACATTTTGGTGGAGTTCTATGCTTCATGATGTGGACACTGGAAGAAACTCTCTGGAACATAAGAAAGTTGCAAAAGAAAGTACTAAACACTTTCTACCCATTCCTTTGGCTTAAAGTAGACACCTTTGCAAAGAAAGATCTGATCAAGAGATTTATGTCACTGGATACCCAGCTGAAGATCTTTGGCAAGGGCAAAGCCTTTGATTACAGTGGCCCCATGAGAAAAATATGGGATTCTGGACTACACAATTGAACACTCTGGACCACCATCCAAATAATTCTGCCTGTGAAGCACATTTAGGAATTCCTAAAGGATAGAAGTGATGTCGCTATCATAGACATTACTGGCTGTATCAGGATACCACTAACAACATGAGGGAAGACTACAAATTCCATCATACTTTCAGCAATTGAGTTACAAAGTTCCTAAAAAGTATCTTCTGGAAAGTTGGTTATGATGCATCAAGAAAAAAATTTCACTCTAAAAATTCAATGTTTTAGACATAAAGGAATCTACTTGAAGGAGGTGTCATCAAGGATAATGTGGTGAAGTATGTTATGCCATTAGATGGCCTTTGAACAACTTCCAGTGATGGCAATACATATGTAAACATCCTTTGGCAGTTGTCTGTTATATTGTGGGCTTCAGTTTTGACTGTTGAGTTGCTATTCAGTTTTGGAGTAACAAGTTCTTGCTAAGGGCTACACTGAATACATATTTGCTTTTGCAAGGCAATGAGGGTTAAGTGACTTGCCCAGGGTCACACAGCTAGTAAGTGTCAAGTGTTTGAGGCCAGATTTGAACTCAGGTCTTCCTGAATCCAGGACTGGTGCTTTATCCACTGTACCACCTAGCTGCCCCCTTATATTTGCTATTTCTGATGAGGATAACTACTCTTCCAAAGTGAAGGACTTGAGACTTAGCATCAGTGTCAAAGATTTCAATACAGCTATCCTAGCTGAGGATAGCAAGAAGTATGCCATGGAACAAGAGGAATTTGATTCAAGTGTACTCAGGGACTTTGTTTTGGCTCTCAGAAAAGGAAAACTAAAATCAATTATCAAATCCCAGTCTATAACCAAAAATAACAGAAGGCCTGTAAAGATTGGAGTAAGATATTTGACTCCATTATGATGGGCCCCAAGACAAATGTCCTCATTGGCTTCTATGCCCCATGGAGTAGAAACTGTAAGCAGAAAAGGCCTGTTTACAAATTGGGGAGAGAAGTATAAACATAAGAAAAACCTGGTTATGTCTAAGATGTATGTGCAATGATGTGACCAATGACCACTACAAATTGGAAAGATTTTCTACCACCTACTTTGCCCCTCACAGTGATTAAAAAAATTATTAAATTTGAAAATGAGAAGAGATTTTTGGAGCACTTGATTCCATTAATAAAAGACCATAGCACAAAACTGAGCAAGACCAAAGAAGAGCTTTAAAGGCCAAGAAGAGGACAGAAAGGGATGTGTATACAACATAGTTTTCCAATGGAAAGTTGCTGAACGGAAAATCAGATGAGCCTTGTGTGCAAAGGGGTTGGAGTATTAAAGCATTTGCAGCATGACTTTTTTTTTCCTTTTTTGGTATTTCACATTGTTACAGCCGTGGAAATGTCATGAATGTCTCATAATAATATGGCCCAGATATTTAACAAAAATACATCTATTTTTGTCATTAAAAATAGTTATAGTTAACAGGGTAGATTTCATCTCATTGTTATTAGTTACCTACCAAGCTACTTACACATGAAAATACACAGGTTCTAATACTAAGTTGCTAGGTACTAGCTACCACTAATAGAAGCTATTGAAATGTTTTACTTGCTACTCCTATTTTTACTTATTTTCTAAGTATATGTTGGCAAATTGCAGCTGATTATTTGATATGTTACTTAGTTATTCTTTTAATCTAGCTTATTTCAGCTTTTTAGATGATCCATATTGATTTTTTGAATGCTCCCCCACCCCAAGTTTTCCTAATTTTCTAAATATTTATTTTCAGGTTTAAACTTAACCAATACCCTTATAGAAAGGGCATAGTGCCTTGTTGACTTTTTAAACTGAGGTTTCCTTTTGTAAAACAATAAATAGAAGAATTTAGATAGAATGAACATTTATTAATTAATGACTATGTGCTAAGTGCTATGGATACAGATATAAGCAAGCAAGGCGATTCTCCTCAAAGAGCTTACATTCTAAGGAAGGAAAACTACACAAAACGGGAGCTAGAAAAGTATGAGAAGAGGAAGACATCATAATGTGGATGTCTGGTACTGGGCAAGACAGAGAAAACTCATTTATCAGAGCTTTGCACAGTTCCAGGAATATATTAAGTGCTTAATAAACACTTTTTAACTTGATTTTTACATGCTTTTTACTTTTCTATTGTTTTTCTGTTGTACATGTTGCCTTTGTCAATATATTTTGTTCATTACAGTAAAACCTCATTTATCTGGCATTTTCAGAGATAAAGAATGTTGAAAGAATTTTCCAAAGAACTGAAGTTTATTCTTATATACTTACCAAGAAAAACTAGCCATTTTGCATGAAGATTTTTTTCTTTGCTCTTTTTTTTTTTTCCAGGGCAGTGAGGGTTAAGTGACTTGCCCAGGATTACACAGCTAGTTAAGTGTCAAGTGTCTGAGGCTGGATTTGAACTCAGGTACTCCTGAATCCAGGGCCAGTGCTCTATCCACTGCGCCACCTAGCTGTCCCCCGATTTGTATATTTTTAAGCTATTATCTTTTTCCTGTATGATTTAGATTAACTAATGGTTCTTGATCTGGCTTAGAACAAAGTAATTTAGAGAAGCCTTAAGTAGAATTCAGTATACTTATACCATAAGAATACAAAGCATTTTTTTCTACACCTAGAGCAGAAGAAGTCACTCGGTTACATCCTTAGAGTTTTCTAAGAGCATACTTTAATCAGAAGAACAATATAATCTGGCATTATTTCTCATATACTATAGTAACAGAAATGCAGTGTTGAGTGTTGACTTTGCTTACCAGTGCTCTTAAAGTAATCAGCTTTCTTGCTCACAAGTATGAATGTAATAAATAGCTCATTTTTTAATGAGCATCTGCCTTTTGTTTCATCACTGGATACATATCTCATTTCAATCAATTGGTTTCTTTTCTCAGTTTAAAAGAAAGTCCAGTTGAGAAAGTCTTAAGACCATTAGATATTTCCAGACCTGTTTCAAGTGTGTTTTAGGAATATATACTGGGCGAATTCCTTTTGACTACCTTAATGAAAAAAATAATAATAACTCTTTCACTAGGTGGACTTCTTTTTTTTTTTTAATGTCACTTTGTCATATACTTCATTTCCCGCCGTGTGCTTTTTTCTTTTCTTCTGTCTCTTCTCATTCTATAGATTCAGATCCAGGACATACAAGTGAAAATTGGGGGGAGAGACTAATATCTTCTTACAGAACATATTCAGGTAATTAGATTATCAGGTGTTCCTCCTTCAGCCAGTGGTTTTTGCCATACTTACTGTTAATAATTGTTACTATAAACTTCTTAATTCAAAACCAGTCATTTCTTACAAAGATGACTAGATACATTTAATTAGTGAAACCTTATGAATAACTTTCTCAGGCAAACGTGAACATTCTAAAATTTTCAAGTTATCATTAACCAGAAATTTGCATACTTTCACAGGTAGCATGAAAACATGTTCTAGATGCCATGCACATGACAAATTATTCTAGTTTTCCTTCTTATCATATATCTTCAAAAGCAATATGGTGGATGTATTGTGTATGATAATGTGTTTTCTACAAAATAGTTACAAAAGGAGAGCAGATAAGTCCCAATAAATTTGACCTGTTCATTGATCTTTTCTTCTGTCATTAACTCTGCTAAGTCAGCTGTAACTTGCCCTCATCTATCTCACTTTTGAAAGGAGAGTCCTCCAGTCATAGTACCTAGCACCTTATATGTTTGCAGCAGTTTTAAAAGAAAACAAAGTAACAGAATGGAGAAATGTCCTTTATAAAGTATGTTGGAACCTCTGCTCTTCTGTTGTAGCCACATTTAATGTAATTGTAGAAAATATTTTACCATAGCTTATGACAAAAGAATACAAAATAATGCATGGGCATTATAATACTTTAAAAGATGAACCTTAAATGTATTGTTGAATACATAGAGACTGATCTTTTGAATACTTTTTTTTTTAGCATTCCTATCTATCTGGGATAGAAGATTCTTTTTTAAAATGTTCTAGTATATTTAATCCGTACACACTCAAGTGGCATTTTACAACACAAAGTGGCTAACAAAAAAAATAATTGAAATTAACCTCCTGTTATTATGAAGGAGTAAATAAACAGTCAGCAATAACTCCTGCAAAACCAACTGAATCTTTATAGCGTTATCCTTAATAATGTTAATTTAGGATTTGTCACAGAAGTCACATAAAGATCTTAGCTATATGTTCCACATGAAAGCTACATACAGTGAAAACTACAGACTAAGTATCTCTGTTGTAAATCATTACTATTCTGACTATTTGGAAGCTTTAAGTCCGTGGATGTTTTAGTACCCAAGAATAACAGCAAAACCTTTCTAGTTTTCTACTACTGGGATGGTGGTACATTTAAAGTTGAGGAATAATCCTTCAGATATTCATATGTAGCAGCTGTTGGTTGATCATTTATTCTTTGTAATACAGCTCAAATACTTAATTCCTTGAATAATGATAACTATCCCTAAGTAGTTAATTAATTTGTAAACTGGTTCTACAGCAAAGACCTTTTTGTACCCATAGAAGCTTGAAAATTGCATCCACCTACATACATATACATGTTTGAAAAATATCAGTTGTTAAACATTTATTAAGCACTTACTCTGAGTCAGGTGATAGAGATACAAAGAAAGGCATAAGACAGGCCCTGCTCTCAAGAACAATCTAATGAGGGAGACAACATTTAAACAACAATGTACAAATAAGGTTGTACAAAGGATAAATTGGAAATAATCAACAGGAAAGGCACTGGAATTACAGAGCACTGGGAAAAACTTCCTTTAGAAGATTGCCTTTTATCCAGGACTTGAAGGAAGCCAAAGAATCCAAGAGGTGGAAGTGAGGAAGGAGAACATTTTGGGCATGAGGGACAGCCAGTGAAAATGGCCAGAGTCAAGAGATGAGATTTCTTGGTCAAGGGAATAGAAAAGAGGCTAGTATCACTAGATCACAGAGAGGAAGGGGGCTAGCAAGGTAGAAGATGACAAATTTAAGGAGGGCATACTGCTCCCTTTTAAGTTTTGAGCCTTCTCTGTATGTAAAATAAGTATCTATTTCAATAGAAAACAACATTTTCAGGCATTAAAAGTATATGCACTTGGGGCAGCTAGGTGGCGCAGTGGAAAGGACACTGGCCCTGGATTCAGGAGGACCTGAGTTCAAATCCAGCCTCAGACACTTAACACTTAATAGCTGTGTGACCCTGGGCAAGTCACTAACCCCAGTTGCCCTACAAAAAAAAAAAAAAAAGAAAAAGAAAGAAAGAAAAAGTATATGCACTTCTTAAGAGAGTAACAGGGCCTGGCCAATAAGAACCTAGCCCTTATGAGTATATACAGCATGTTTGGCCTAATGAAATCCCCACCACGGATTTTGGAGAACTCACAGGTATTTTGTAACTGTTTCTGGTCTACTTACTGTATATCTTTTTGATTAGTTTCTGAGCCAGAACTGGGTACATGTATATAAAAAACTTCTGCAAAGGTCAGTTCTCTTCCTGCCTGACTATGGAGTGAGGCAGATAAGTTGCTATGAGTGAAGGAAGGGCCTTGGTCCTCTCTCACCTGGGGCCAAGGCCTTGAGAACCAAGCCCTACTATTGCTTTTGTCTATTTTTATTCTGTGCCTTGTGTAAAGAAGTATTGGCGATAGACAAGCTGCATCCTGGTGTGTGCCAGTCTGGCCAAAAGGAAGTTATGTGAAGCATGGCCTATGGCTGGGTGAGCGAAGTCTAAGGCCACTCTCCCACCCACAAGTCCACAACAGCTTGTCCTCTTCACTTTAATAACACAACCAGGGAAGAAGTTTATTTCTCCTCCCCGTTTCCCTTCCTACCTGTAGGTCTATACACACACCAATGACTCAGCAGCCAATCAGAAAGGTAAGTGAACTGGAAACAGTTATAGAATACGTCTTCATGCTCCAAAGTCCACATAAGTGATTGCATCAAGACCAACATGCTGTGCTTGCTAATAAGAGCTCAGATTTCAGTGACCAAGAGTAATATTTAAAACTGTCTATGCTACCCTTGACAACTACCCAGCCTGCCTACCTCCAATCCTGGTTTTTTAATGTGTTCCATAGAAGAAAACTTTTATCCTTTAAAATCTTCTATTTCTCTAAGATAAAACAATATACCATTTTTTTAATTGGGGTAGGAGAAGGAAAGGGGAGATATTGGTAAGAAGGATTGGGAGTAGGAGAGGCTCAGTGATTTTCTTTACTTCTGAAGCTGCATCTGAGTCTGTAAAAAGAAACTGGAAATACAAAGTTAATTTCTCTATAATTGTATTTGAAGAGTCAAGTGAATCTTTTGAATTTTTTTAAAGTCTTAAAAATTTCTGGAAGGATCAGGGGGAAAATGCTTTCAGTTATTTGGTATTTCATGATAAAACACCCATTCAGTGTGCCTGTATTGAACTCTGAAAATGTATTGACTGCAGCATTATTCAGGGTAGGTATTACATTTTTTATACATACCTGACCTATTCAAAAGTCTAGTACCTACATTTTTAGTACTTGGAACTTGTGAAACTATTTTTTTCCTGTGTAGGAGAGTATGATAGCTTTTGGCTCAAAAATTATGAAGGGAAACATTAGTAGGTCATAGAAGACATATTGAAAATAGTCCAAATCCTTTGGAGTACTACCAAGTTGAAAAAGCACATTTTAGGATATAATATTCTAGTATTCTTGCATCTAGTAGCAATGACAGAGGTATTATAATATTGCATCTACAAATTGTTGTGATAATTTTGAAGCAAATAGGTAAGTCAGTGGATAAAGCACCAATCCTGGACCAATCAAAAACGCATACAGTAAGTAGACCAGAAACAGTTACAAAATACCTGTGAGTGCTCCAATTCCTGAGGTCAAATCCAATCTCAAACACTTATTAGTTGTGTGACCATGGACAAGTCCTCTTGTCCTTAATTTCCTCATCTGTAAAATGGGGATAATAATTAAACTTGCTTTCCAGGGTCATCGTGAGGACCAAAGGAGATAAGAATTGTAAAACACTTCACACAGTATTTGGCACACAGTAAATACTATATGTGTTAGTTATTATCATTATTATTAGATACTTCTCAACATGATATATAGATGATTTTTATATGTGTTTTTTACCTTAATCACCAAACTTTTATTAATAGCTGTTATGTGCTAATTACCCCCAAAATATTAAATCAGATAAATTGTTAAGGCCAATAACCAAATGAAGGAAAAACAGAATTCAAATGAATAACAGGGATATTTTCTCTGTTGCTATGTAGTCTTAGGCTTTATATGTATCCGTGATACTTCAAATATAGAATATTGAAGGCAAGCAAGACCCTAAGCATCATTCCTATCATGCAGATTTGAATTTGCGCTTGAATACATGCTATATTCTGTTTTCCAAAATCCATATTTTTATTTTAAAAACATTTTACAATCAAATAGATGTCATTTTGAAAATGAGAAAATAAAAGCTGAAAGTATAGATTTGATTAAAATATGATAAAAGTCCTTTAAAGGAAATATTAAACCTTATTTTAAAATTCTCTACTTGTTAGATTTTATTCAAACAAAACATAAATGGTTGATAACATTCTGATACATTATAACTAATTTTGATTATTTTAATGATTTAAAAATAAATTAGGGGCAGCTAGGTGGCGCAGTGGATAGAGCACCGGCCCTGGAATCAGGAGTACCTGAGTTCAAATCCAGCCTCAGACACTTAACTAGCTGTATGACCCTGGGCAAGTCACTTAACCCCAATTGCCTTACTAAAAAAAAATTTTTTTTAAATTAGTTACATTTCCTTAGATTTAAGTTTATTAGCATTGAAATTTATTGCAAAGGCATACATATTATTTATGTTCATTAATAGTAGGTAAGTGGGGCAGCTAGATGGCACAGTGGATAGAGCACCGGCCCTGGAGTCAGGAGGACCTGAGTTCAAATTTGGCCTCAGACACTTAACACTTACTAGCTGTGCGACCATGGGCAAGTCACTTAACCCCAATTGCCTCACTTAAAAAAAAAAAAAAAAGTAGGTAAGTGTCGCAGCTAGGTGGTGTAGTGGATAAAGCACTGGCCCTGGATTCAGGAGGATCTGAGTTCAAATCCAGCCTCAGACACTTGACATTTACTAGCTTTGTGACCCTGGGCAAGTCACTTAACCCTCATTGTCCCTCCAAAAAAAAAAAATAGTAGGTAAGTAACAAAGTCATTAACAAAATTATTAGAAAATAAAAATCATTTAGACTTAAAGTATCTAATGCCATGCTTCTAAAAGGATTTGTTTAGTATTTTTAATTTTGTTAATGATCTCAAAATTAGGATAAATAATCAGTACTCATTTATTTTATTTTTTTTAATTAATAAAATATTTTATTTTTTTCCCGTTACATGTAAAGATAGTTCTCCACTTTTGTTTATACAAGCTTTCCAATTTCAGATTTTTCTCCCTCCCTCCCCTCCCCTAGACAGCAGGTAATCTGAAATAGGTTATATAGGTACACATAATAACATTAATCCTATTTCTGCATTAGTCATGTTATAAGAGAAAAATCAGAGCAATGATGAAAAACCTCAAAATAGAAAAAACAACAGCACCAAAAACAAAAGAAATAGTGTGGTTCATTCAGCATCTATACTCAACAGTTCTTTTTTTTTTTTTTTTTCTTGGATTTGGAGATCCTCTTCTATCATGAGTTCCCTGGAACTCTTCTGTACCATTGCATTGGTGAGAAGAATATAGTCCATCACAGTAGATCAACACTCAATGTTGATGATACTGTGTACAATGTTCTTCTGGTTCTGCTCATCTCACTCATCATCAGCCCACACAAGACCCTCCAGGTTTCTCTGAACTCCTCCTGCTCATCATTTCTTACAGCACAATAGTATTCCATTGTATTCATATACCACAACTTGTCCAGCCATTCCCCAATTGATGGGCATTCCCCTCAACTTCCAATTCCTTGCCACCACATAAAGAGCAGCTATAAATATTTTTGTACATGTGGGTCCCTTTCTCCTTTCCATGATTTCTTTGGGAAAAAGACCCAAAAGTGGTATTGCTGGGTCAAAGTGTATGCACAGTTTTATCGCCCTTTGGGCACAATTCCAAATTGCTCTCCAGAATGGTTGGATCAGTTCACAGCTCCACCAACAATGCATTAGTGTTCCAATTTTCCCACAGCTTCTCCAACATTTATTATTTTCCTTTTTTGTCATTTTAGCCAATCTGATAGGTGTCAGGTGGTACCTCAGAGTTGTTTTAATTTGCATCTCTCTAATCATTAGAGATTTAGAGCATTTTTTCATATCGGAATAGATAACTTTGGTTTCTTCATCAGAAAACTGCCTGTTCATATCCTTTGACCATTTCTCAATTGGGGAATGACTTGGATTCTTATACATTTGATTTAGTTCCCTATATATTTTAGAGATGAGGCCTTTATCAGAAGTACTGACCACAAAAATTGTTTCCCAGCTTTCTGTCTCCCTTCTAATTTTGGATGCATTGCTTCTGTTTGTACAAAAATTTTTTAATTTAATGTAATCAAAATCATCCATTTTGCATTTTATAATATACTCTCATTTTTAAGCACCTACTACGTGCCAGGCACTATGCTATGCACCGAGGATACAAAAAGAGGCAAAAAAACAATTTGAGAGGCAGGTAGGTGGCACAGTGGATAGAGCACCGGCCCTGGAGTCAGAAGGACCTGAGTTCAAATCTGGCCTTGGACACTTAACACTTACTAGCTGTGTGACCCTGGGCAAGTCACAACCCCAATTGCCTAAAAAAAAAAAATTTGAGGGAGATGACAAAAATATATTTTAACAGACTATATACAGATAAATAGAAAATAATATACTAAGAATTTATCATTTGCACAAAGATTTTTTTAAGTGGTTCAAGGATTTTAGAAATAACAGAAAAAATGAGAAACATTGAACAGGAATTGAAAATATATATAATTTGTACAGACTTATGGTAATTGAACCTTATTATATAAAGAATATTTTTAGAAGAAAATTACATCAAGATAGAGTTAAATGATTGATGAGTTTGTACCACTGCCCCTTGGCTAACTGTTCTGGGATCTGGGAGACCCATTAATTTTTCTAGGTCATTAGAGTTCCATTTCATAGTACTCTAATCTACAAAATGGCACGTTGGAAGAATTAATGTGATCTTTTAAGTGTTTAACTTCATCTAGAGGAGTAGCTCACTGTTCAATAGCATCAAACTAAGTACTCACTGACATGAAAACAAAGTTATAATATTTGAATGAGAATGAAGTAGTTCTACATAGATATATCTAATTAGCTCCTGTGACTATAGAGATGGATGTGAGTACAGGTGCAAATAAGATATGTTCTGGAGTAAACAAAAGTAGGATCTAAGCCCAATTTATATCTAGTCACTAGGTTGTGATGAAATACCAGACTTGTCTGGTATGGGTCGGGATATAAGCAGAGCTACAGGAAAAGATATCAGGTAAGGTATGGTCAAAGCAGATTATAGGGAGAGTCACCATATGGTTCATGATGAAGACATAAAGTAATCAGAAAATGGATAACTTAAGCTGTACAGGAGTCTACAGGGTGAATAAATTATTTTAATAGCTTTTTCTTGGGTGGTGGGACAATCCTACTCTAATATTGGTATACTTCCCAGTTCTTTTTTGTTGTCTTTCTTTCTTTCCTTCCTTCCTTCCTTCCTTCCTTCCTTCTTTCCTTCCTGCAGGACAATGAGGGTTAAGTGACTTGCCCAGGGTCACACAGCTTGTGTCAAGTGTCTAAGGCTGGATTTTAACTCAGGTCCTCCTCAGTCCAAGGCTGGTGTTTTATCCACTGCACCACCTAGCTGCCCCTTCCCAGTTCTTAAAGGAACCAAAATTCCTTTAGGGCCTCAAAATCTGGTAGGCTTATATGAGCTCCTTTACCATGGGTATCCTGTAAGCAGAAAAATATTCTTAGCAAAGATGGTAGGCTCTCTAGACTACTGAGTTATAATGATTTTCCTTTTCTTTCACTCTTCCACTCTCATCCCCATCGGGGTCTTATTCCTACAAGATAAGGGATACCATTCCAGAATCCTATCATGTTTGATCTGGAAGTCACCTTAATGATCATCTAATACAAGACCATTGTTTTACAGATAAGAAATATAAGAAATCTTATATGCAACATTACACAACTAGTAAATGATAGAACCAGGATTTGCACCCAGGAATTCTGTCACCAAAATCTAGTATTCTTTCTTTCTCTTTTGGTGAGGCAATTGTGGTCAAGTGACTTGCCCAGGGTCACACAACTACTAAGTGTCAAGTGTCTGAGGCTGGATTTAAACTCGGGTCCTCCTGACTCCATTGCACCACCTGGTTGCCCCTACTCTTTCTAATCATGTTTCTTCCCCCCCCCCAATCCTACACAAAGTACCTTTTTCCTGGGAAAGTGGAGATGTACTTTGGCTTACCGAGATCTATTCAGTGGAAGGTGTGAACCAATCTCAGCGTATGTAGTTAGCAGGCTTCTAGATCTATTTCTTGGATCCATAATCCTTCCAGTACAAAAGGTCCCAAAACCTTACCTTTTGCCACTAGAGTACAGATTTTTCTGTACTTTATTTCCTTATATATTTCATATTGAATTACCTTGCCCTTCAGTCTGGTTTGGAGGGAAGAGTCATAATTATAGGATGTAGAAGCTAACACCAACCTAATCAGTACAAGGAGCAGTCAGTATTTTGAGGATAGGAAACTGCTGCCCACAGTTTCTCCGAGGAAGGGTAATATTAAGCAGTATACAATTACAAAAACTTCCAACCTCTTTCCTTGTCTTACATTTGGAATTTTTCCCCCACTAGATGGACCATCTGACTTTGTCTCCTGTGCCCAAGTGGCTCTTGATTCAGAAAGCTAGACAGTTCCATGACTTGGTTCTTAAAGCCTTGTAAAACCTAGAAGTTCCAAGAGAACCCCCTCCAAAAAAATCTGTTCTTTAAGCAGCCCTATGTGTTTGTTATTATTCAGAACAAGTTATTTATAAATGTCCTTGTCCTTGAAGTTCTTGAACTTCCATGAATATTAGCTAGGGAGTAGCACTTAGCCACCCTGAATATTGAAAAAGGATCTGCAACCTTTACCTAAGACATTCCATAATTTATACTAAGCCATCCATAATCACATTCTTACACCTGGGACTTGCTATAATTATTCCTCATGGTAAAAATTTGCCTAAAATGTCTTGAATTCTTGGTTTCTGAAAACGTGGAAGAGGTTTATTATCAAAACAACTGAAATTGTAAGGTTATCAAATTCAAAGAAAAATACAGTGTGTGTGTGTGTGTGTGTGTGTGTGTGTGTGTGTGTGTGTAGCTTGCTAGGACAACAGGTAAGGGGGGAAAGATTGTAGATTATCAAAAGCAAGGAAGATTATGTAAAATTAAGAAATAGGGAAAGGAACTATTGTTTGAGGCTGTTAAAATGTTATAGAATAAATCATTAAAATGCAAAATGTTCTCAAAATAATTTAGCTGATATATTTTGTCTGTGAACTCTGAACAAAGTTAAAAATCTTTAAGAAGCTTTCAGTTCCAAAGATGCTTTTATTCTTTAATAAGTGATTTCTATATTAAAGTGTACTTTGTACTCAGATAAAAACGGTGCTTCTGAAACTTCAGACAGAAGTTTTCATTTCTTATGCACATGTACAGGATGTTCCAAAAGTCTCAGTACCATTTTAAACTTTAATAGCTTAAATAGTTTTTAAAGATCTATTTACTCTTTTTTCTTTGAATACTTAACTGTTTCATAATCATGCATATGTATTAATATTTCCAGAAAAAGAAGGCCCAGAGAAGAAGAAATCCAAAAAGGAGGCTGGAAATAAGAAAACAACACCTGTTAGCATTCTTTTTGGTTACCCATTATCTGAACGTAAACAGATGGCCCTTGTAATGCAGATGACAGCAAGAGACAACAGTCCAGGTGATAACTTTAAATTCTATAAATTACGCCTTTGGTTTTCCTCAGTAACACTTAGTCCTATGTTTATACATTAAAATAAACTTTAAATGTACGTACCTTTTCCTGCAATTGCTTTTAGCATTTTGAAATTAGTGTGTATATTTCAAATATTTTATTTGTATTGTTTTCATTTTTGTTTTTGTTTTTTTAATTTTTGCGGGGCAATGAGGGTTAAGTGACTTGCTCAGGGTCACACAGCTAGTTAAGTGTCAAGTGTCTGAGGCTGGATTTGAACTCAGGTCCTCCTGAATCCAAGGCCAGTGCTTTATCCACTGCACCACTTAGCTGCCCCCTGTTTTTATATCTTAAAAGATTAAACAACCTCTAAGAATTCTAAAATGTATTAATGTACTATCAGTAGTAGTAGAGCAAGAAAATTTAATTCATTTTCTTTCAGTAATACATAAAAGTGCTATGTGATTTTTCCTACAAATACATCAGATTTTTTTTTTTGCAAATTACATCAGATTTTTTTAAAGTTTTCATGAAATCATTTCGAAATTTGAACATTTCCATCATTCAGTTCATTAGCTTCCTACTAATGCTATCATGAGAAAGAAGCATAATTCAGTTTTTTTCTATTAATCCCATAATAATATACTTGTATTCTCTAAAATCTTCAATTAGTTGCATGATTCTAAAGGTATGGTCTGTTGTAAAAAAAATCATCTATACAAAGAGTTGTTCCCCAATAGATAAGTCATCAAAGAATTCAAGAAGGTAATTTTGAAAAGAACTGTTAGCAACCATAGAAAAATATGTTCTAAATCACTGTTAATAGAGATTCAGATTAAAACAACTCTGAAGTTTTGACAACCTTAAATCCATCAAATTTAGGTCAATAAATCAACAAGTGTTTATCAGGCACCTGCTAATTGCTAGGAACAATGCTAGGCACTGAGGATATGAGTACAAAGAATGAAACAATCTATTTGTAATGGATGTACATTCTAATGGGGAGAAAACAGGGACATATAAAAACATGCAACATAAATATAAAGTTAATACAAATATGTAATAGAGTACTTAAATACAAGTAAGATTTTCAGAGTGAGGACACTGTAGTTGAGGCTTTATGTAAAAGATGGCTCCTGAACTACATCTTAAAGGAAGAGAGGGATTCTGTGAAGCAGTGATAAAGGAGAGTGTGCATTTCAGGTAAAGGATATGGTCAGTGTAAAAGCATGGAGATGGAAGATGGAATATCTTATGTGAAAAGCAGAGATAAAACTGGTTTGTTTGTATATTAGAGTGTGGAATGGGGAGTTACATCCAGGGATAATTGGAAGATAAGTTGATTTGAGGCAGTTAGGAGGTTGTTATAATCTAGGTGAGAAGTAATCAAAGTCTGAACTAAGTTGGTAGCTGTGTGAATAGAAAGATGGGTCTGATGCAAATGATATGAAGGTAGAAACAGCAAGAATTGGCAGCTGACTGGATAATATAGAGTGAAGAAAAGTCCAAGATAAATAATACTGAGGCTATGAACCTAGGAGACTAGAAGAATGGTAGTGCCTTGGAGAGAAATAGGGAAGTTTGGGATGAAGTGAAGAACAAAACAAAAAACAGAGGAGTTTGGAGTATGGATGAAAGATATTTTGAGTTCAAGATAATCTCTGGGACATCCAGTTTGAAACGTGCAGTAGACCAGACTTGGTTTAGGAAAGAGAATGAAGTTGTATATATAGATCTGAGAAGTATTGCAAATGGACAATGAATTAGTCTCACAATTGAACAGGAAGAGAGTGGCTAGATTTGGCCTTTGGAAATTATAGACATGTTTTATGTAAACATGTTTTTAATACTAATATTCTTCCAGTGTTGTAAGATAGTAAATCATGAAATACACCATAGTTTCCCCAGAATTGGAATTGAGATTACAAATAGCTCAATAAAAAGGCTTAAGAAGATGGTAGCACATTACAATTATGAAGGAGATAATAGTTTACTTAGAAAATCCTAGGGAGTCAGCAAAGATGAATTAAGACAATAGCTTCAGCAAAGTGCCAGGCTATAAAATAGACCCTCAAAAATCAGTCATCAAAAATAATAATTACAAAATTACAAAATAATTACAAAATCCATTGACAATAATGGGAAAATTTGATTCAAAATTACTACAAATGGCATAAAATATTTGGAGATCAATTTACCAAAAATACACAAAATGCTTATGTAAATTCAATTTCAAAGTACTCCTTAAATAACAAATTGAAGGAATAATCAGTTCTCATGGCTAAACATTACAATATAAAAATGGCTACCAGAGTTATAGTTTTAATGCTATATCAAACTATAAAAATGATAGAACATGATATATAATAATAACAAAATTCATTTGGTGAAATAAAAGATGGAGACCATCAGGGAAATTAGATGTGGGGGAGGAAGGAAAATATCATCTTCAGACCTCAGACTATATTATGGAGCAGGGTTTAAAAAATAGAAAAAGGCATCAATAAAGAGACTTAGACAATAAACCTGAAAACATAAATTACTTAAAGAACTTCCTCTATGTCCATAGCTGCTGGGAAATTTGGAAAACAGTCTGGAAGAAATTAGGTTTAGACCAACATCTTATGCCATATTCCACAAAAAAATCAAATTGGTTGTGTCCCCTTATATTAAAGAGCATACCATAAAAGTTACAGTTATTAAGGAGTAGTAATATAAAGGGTTCCTTCGAGGAAATATTTGAATATAAGAAATAGAACAATAGCATGGTGAGTTAGAGATACCTAATGAATAGTACCCACACTTCATTGGTATCCTGTTAATGTCAAACATCCCCTAAAGGAATTTTAGTAACTAACAGGATGGGATACTCTAAACTAGACTTGTGGGAGAACATGGGCAAAGAATAAAGAGCTGGTAAGCATGCATAGATTGCAATCTGTACTGTTGATGGGAATACCTTTATCAATGAGGTCATAGATCTATTCAAGCATTTTAGTAGAAAACTTTAAAAATATCTGATTTCCTGTTAGTCCACAGATAAACTTGCAGATCTGAGTTCTATTTCTATTTATTTGAATTTTATTTCTGTTTTGCCTAAAGTTATTTCAATTTCTTTGCATTTGGCATGATAAGTATTTTATGATATTTGTATATGTTAGCAAATTTATGAATAGCAAGAATATTGTTCAGTTTTATTTCTTAACAGCATTTTTCTATAGCTATTAAAATACACAGAGGAGTTTGCTTTAAAGAGGTACATAGCAATTTTCTTCATGGATATTTTGATTAGTCTTCTAAAGAGTTCTAAGTTGTATTTTAAAGATGTTAAAATCCTCAGCTCTACTAAATTTCTACTTTAATGTCTCATCATGTTGTGACACAGAGTGCAACTCTTTTGTGTTTTCTATTGCTGTGCAGTTCATATACTATTTCTCTTTTATGTATCACAAAAGATATACACAACTTGATGAAAGTCTTCCTTTCTATTTCTGTATTGCTTCAGGATTATGTATATATCACTTGGTTTGTGTATTTGTCATTGTCTTTCATTCTCCTTTCATGACCAGTCTAATTCCTTTTATGGTTATACAGATCTTCAGTAATTAATTTTATGCCATCACTGGTAACATACTACAAACTCCTTATGGCTGACACATAGCTACATCAGCTAGGACATAGATTTCTCGAAGGTGAATCTTTTTTGGGGGGTGGGGGGCAGGGCAATGAGGGTTAAGTGACTTGCCCAGGGTCACACAGCTAGTAAATGTCAAGTGTCTGAGGTCGGATTTGAATTCAGGTTCTCCTGAATCCAGGGCTGGTGCTTTATCCACTGTGCCACAAAGCTGCCCCTGAAGGTAAATCTTAACACACTTGTTGAAGGAACAAGCCCAGAAGGAGTTACTAACATTCTTAGCTCCTTTTATTATACTTGATGCTTTGATGTAATATCTTTAAGTCTTATACCTCAATTATTTCATAGTATTTCTTTAAATCAGCTCACATGTAATTTTATAACGCTAAAGGAAAATCTTTTAGCGTATAGTTAAACCATCTTTCAAAGAAGCTCCAAAAAAAAAATCCAAAGAAGTTAAAGTATGAAGAGCTATGTGAAGAGTTCTCATGATAGAACCACAAGATTATGTGCACTTCGTTCATTCCTATCAAGGCTTCACTACTGTTTGTTGAAGTCTTCTAATATCCCAAAGCTAAACAAGTCTCATAAGTCCCAGTTTTTACTTTGACTTTCTTTTTACTTACAGATTCCACCCCAAATCATCCTTCACAGACAACACCAGCATCGCAAAAGAAGACTCCCAGTTCCTCATCTCGACAAAAAGACAAAGTTAATAAAAGAAATGAGCGTGGGGAGACACCTTTGCACATGGCAGCTATTCGAGGAGATGTGAAACAAGTCAAAGAGCTAATAAGTTTAGGGGCAAATGTGAATGTGAAAGATTTTGCAGGTAAGTTGGCAGTTCAAAGTTAATATACCGGTACCTGAATATATACTAACAATTTCTATCTATACTATCATATATGCCAATCGTTATTTGCTTCCTTAATTTGTAATTAAAAAAATATTGCAGAGGACTTCTGACTAAGGTGGCCATCTGAACAGAGACAGGCAGGCAGTCTAGATTCCATATGCTTATTGCAGCAAAAACCTAAACATAGCAGCAAAATAAAGTGATCAAGACATCCAGTGAGAAACCATAGTACATGATTTCGTCTCCTTTCCCCCTTGAACTGCAAAAAAAGGAATACAGAAACACACAGAAAGGGACCCTCCAAAAAAAAGAAAAAGTCAATACTAGCATAGGCAAAACAAAGATATCTGTGCCTACAAGAGTCAATGTTCAGAGGTGGCAAAAGCATAGAACTCCCATAAGAAAGCCCCAGGGTGGTCAAAAATCCCAGTGTGGATCTTAGAAACAAAGAAGCCCAGGCAGAATTCAGACTGGGACACCCCAGGCACAGGATCTCTAAAGTCCATTGTACTTTGTCAGCAAATGTCATAGAGGACCCTGAGGATCCAGCCCTTTGAAGATCCTCAAAGACCAAGAGAATCCTAAAACCTACATCTCTACTCATAATATAGACACACCCTTGGAGGTAGAAGTCACCTCATGAACCTAGGTGTTCTACACTGGGCCTGACTCAAGCCAGTCCTCTGGTAGTTTCAGTTTGACATTGGAATAAAATGAGACTCTTGTAGGTCATTAACAGCTAACAAAAAAGATTTTTACTTAGCCATAACAGGAAAAATATATTCAATAAGGATAGACATTGAGGACACCTCAGATTGATTTAGCTGAGCAAAGCTCCCTTGCCTAAATTTCCCATCATGGTCCACTAGCCAAGTATCTATCTCCTGTGGCTGCACTGCACTCAGGCATTGTGGTAGTGTCATCAGCTTTGTATTTAAAACTCTTCAAAATGTGGTTCTAGCCACGTTTATCACGTGTCCCTTCAAACTTTACTTTCTAGCCAAACTGACCTACTTATGTAGTTCCCAACATACATCATACCATCTTCTTCCCCATTAGACTGTGAATTTCTTGAGAATAGGAACTGTCATTGGTCTTAGTTCCCCAGCACTTGGCATGTAGTAGGCACTTAATAAATGTTTATTGATCAGCTGGTATGCCTTTTACATAGACTTATCCCTTTACCTAGAATTTCCTGTCTCCTCACCTCTATTAGAATTCCTAAGGGGCAGCTAGGTGGCGCAGTGGATAAAGCATTGACCCTGGATTCAAAAGGACCTGAGTTCAAATCCAGATTCAGATGCTTAACACTTACTAGCTGTGTGACCCTGAGCAAGTCACTTAACCCTCATTGCCCTGAAAAAATTAACTAATTAATAAATTTTTTTAAAAAATAAAGAATTCCTAGCTTCCTTCAAGACTCAGTCCAAGTGCCCTTTTCTTTAAGAGGCCTGTCCTGATCTCCCAAGTGATTAATATCTTTGCCATTCTCAAATCCTTCTTCCCCACCAGAGATAATTTTGTATATGTTTTCTTTTCACTTCTCTATGTAATATAAATAAGCTCCTGCCCCTACCATGTAAATGTAAATACCTTGAAGTTAAATACACACACATATTTTATTTGGCATTGTTCACATGGATTAGGGCAGCTAGGTGGCACAGTGGATAGGACACTGGCCCAGGAGTTAGGAGGACCTGACTTCAAATGAGGCCTCAGACACTTGGCACCTAATAGCTGTGTGATTCTGGGCAAGTCACTTAACCCCAATTGCTTCACACATCCAGTGCCATCTCCAGTCATCCTGATGTATTTATCTTGCTACTGGCCCAGATGGCTCTGGAGGAGTGAGGCTGGTGACTGCACAGCCCTCCCTCACTTAAATCCAATTCACTGCAAGTCATGACATCACCTCCCAATGTCACCTTCCTCTTTGAGAACAAAGGGCAAACAGCAACAAAAAATTCACATGACTTAGTGGAGTGAATTTTAGTTTCTAGTATAAATGGGCAATTTTTTTAAAGTTGTGAAAGCTCAGAGAGAATCAACTCTTTTCAAAGAAAGGCGTTTTTGTTCATTTAAAATGCTAATTTAAGCTAATGACTGACAAAAAGTTTTTAAACTGAGGTCCAGGTAGACCTTTTTTAATGATTAGGATGAAACTTATTTGCAACAGTATTCTTTGCATTTTAAATTACTTGAGTTAGGGGAAAGTGGGAGTTTAAGTAGCCTTGATAATCCTCCTGAAATGTCATTTATACTTAGTAACTGCTCATCTAAGCCTTCACATAAAGTAAGATAAATATATCAGCCCTTCCAAAGTTTAAATTACTAATTTTTTTTTTTTTACTGCACCTCTCATTTCATTGGTAGAAAGAACTCCCATCGAGGAAATTTAGTGTAGTGATGGAAATTGGCAAGGTTTAGAGAAAGGCATGGGGCTCCCTGAGTGCTTCAGTGTCTGTCTAGGGTCATACCACCTGTTAATCATTGTCCAGTGGGATTTGAAACCAGGTTTTCCTAGCTTCAGGGCTGCCTCTTTATCCATTATGTAACACTGTGTCAATGTAAAAAAAATGAATTTGGTTCATTGTCATTTCCTCCAAGCAGAGTTTTGTCTTACTTAAAATAAAGACAGCCCAAGCTAAATATATAATAAAATTTAAACCAAAAAGGTTTTAACTTACCTTTCTGCTCATTTCACTCTTCTTGCAAGTATCCTCTCAGTTTATTTACTTTCAGCTGGTTATTTTTTTACCTTACACAAAATTTGTAATGGTCAAGGTGTTTATTTTGAAAATTTTGATTAATTAGCATTTCCTAGTTTAAAAAAAAACAATTTTTAGCCTAGGAAATTAATATAGAATATGATCGGGGCAGCTAGGTGGCACAGTGGATAGAGTACCGGCCCTGGATTCAGGAAGACCTGAGTTCAAATCTGGCCTCAGACACTTAACAATTACTAGCTGTGTGACCCTGGGCAAGTCACTTAAACCCAACTGCCTCACCAAAAAAATAGATAGATAGATAGATAGATAGATAGATAGATAGATAGAAAGAATATGATCATTTACCTACATAAATGAAGCTTTCTAAGGTTTTCCTAATGTTTGCATGTGATAATGTTTTCAATTAGCTTTTTCTATATTACCTTTTTCTTGGTTATGCTGTTTAAGAAAACAGAAGAAGGGGCAGCTAGGTGGAGCAGTGGATAGAGTGACAGCCTTGGATTCAGGAGGACCTGAGTTCAAATCTGGCCTCAGACACTTAACAATTACTAGCTGTGTGACCCTAGGCAAGTCACTTAACCCCAATTGCCTCAGCAAAACAAACAAACAAAAACAAAAAACAAAACCCCCAAGAAAACAGAAAAAAGTAGGTCTGGGCAGGATGGGGTATGTGTATATGTATGTTTTTATACCCCATATGTATGTGCGTATGTGTGTATATACATATAGCTGTTTACATATATATATATATATATATATATATATATATATATATAGTATATGTATGAATGAATGATATCTATGTGCAGGCATCAAGATAGTATAGTGTATAGAGTGCAGAATTTCAAGTCAGGAAGGCCTAAACTTAAATCCCATCCCAAACATTTAATAACTATGAGTAAATCTTTTAACCTCAGTTTCCTTATCTGTAAAATGAAAATAAGTATGCCTGCCTCACAGGGTTGTAATAATACATTTGAAATGTTTTGCAAACTTTAAAGAATTATATGTTATTATATGCTTGTATTCATATGTTTTGTATTATTTTCATACATAGTGGCTTAATATTAATTAAAAATTTTAACTTTAGGTTGGACACCACTACATGAAGCTTGTAATGTTGGATACTACGATGTTGCTAAGGTTCTTATAGCAGCTGGAGCAGATGTTAACACACAGGGATTAGATGATGACACACCACTCCATGATTCGGCTAGTAGTGGGCACAGAGATGTAAGTATAATAGACAATAGACCAAGATTTCAAGCATCATATTTAGCCCAGAAAATATTTGGAACTTCTATATAAGTTGCTTAATTCTTCTTCATGTCCTTTTTGGGACTGGCATATCCTCTTTATAAAGTAACTATTATATCTGACAATTTAAACAGTTTTGTCAATATTTTTGTTTTAATATTTTCAGAACCCTAGTAATACCATAATATAATTAAGACCCATTTGTTTTGGTAATTGAATTTTCATAAATACCATAAATTCCAGGCTTCCAAAGGGTTTAATGCTTAAATCCCTAAAGCTCTAAAAGATGAGATTTCTATATAAACGAGAAATCTTTGTTAGTAAAAAGAATATGTTGTATTTCCCAATTTCCAGAGAGATTTTCTTCTTTGAAAAGTGACACAGAGAACTCTCAAAATACCTGTATATCTAAAATGTAGAAAATGATTCATTTTTCTTAGTATTTCATATATATTTAATAGCAAAATATTGTATATGGTATTACAAGTTACTCTTCATTGTTAACTCTAAACATGTCTGTATACATATTGAATATGGTGAATTTTCACAATGATTTTAAAAATAGATGATATTATAATATTACATAATAAATATTAAACAGTACAGTGTTCAAAACTCTACATTTTGGAACCCAGACCTTCTGACTCCAGAACAAATATATACCTTTTCTATTTCTAGGGCATATTATTCCATTGCATTACTACATGATAACTTATTCAGCTCTTCTGTAGTTGTTGGAGATAGAGGTTTTTGCCAGGTTGGGGGGGGGGGGTGGCGATTACAGAAAAGGGATAGTGTTCTATTATAAGTAGAGCAGCTATAAATATTTTTGTGCAGTTAGGTTCTTTTCCTCCCTTCCCCCCCTTTTATAATGCTTTTGGGTTTTTTATGATACTGTCCTTTCCATTTACCTTTCACCCCACCTCCCATTGAGCAAATTTAAAAAATAAAAACTAATCTAAACTAAAAAACAAATCCCTCAATCCATACCTACATAGGTCCAGCAAAAAAGATTTCCCTATCAGCTATGTCTAAAAATGTATATCTCATTCTGCATTTCAAATTTGTCACCTCTGCCAGGGGGCAAGTGGTATGCTTTTGTGTTTTATCTTCACTCTTTTGGACTCCTGTTTTATCATTGTATGGATAGAGTTCTAATGTCTTTCAAAGTTACTTTTTTCTATGATGTTGTTATCATTGCATAACTCTGCTCTTTTCACTTTTCATCATTTCATAAAGGTCTTCCCAGTTTTCTCTGAAATTGTCCATTTCATCATTTCTTATGACATAATAATATTCCTTTACACCCTTATGCCACAATTTGTTTGGCTCTTCCCCAATAGGACACCACCTTAGTTTGCAGTTTTTGACTAATATGAAAAAACTTGCTCTAAATACTTTTGTACACTTATATCCTTTTCTTCTTTCTTTGATTTTTTTGGGTATAGGCCTAGTAGTAGAATAGCTGCTCAAAGATTATGCAAAATTTAGTAACTTACTAGGACTAGTTCTAGATTGCTTTTCAGAATGACTGAACCAATTCATAGCTCTACCAACAATGGTCTAAATTTACCTGTTTTCCCACAGTCCCTCCAATATTTGTCATTCTCCTCTTTAATTATATTTGCTGGTCTGATAAGTGTGAGGTAGATTCCCAGAGTTACTTTAATTTTTGTTTCTCTAAGTCATTAGTTATTTTGAGCATTTTCTCATATAATTGTTGATAGTTTTAATTTTTTCCTTTAAAAATTACTCTCTTTTATCCTCTGACCATTTATCTACTGAGGAATTGTCTTAGAAATTTTTATAATTTCCTTTTATAGGTTGGAAATTATACCTTTATCAGAGAAACTTTTTGGAAATATTTTTCCCATTTACCTTCAAGTGTTTCTCACATTAAATTTTTTGTGCAAAAACTTAAATTTTTAACAATCAAAATTTTCCATATTATTTTGTGTGATCCTCTCTATCACTGGATTAGTCATGAATTCTTCCCCTATCTATAGATCCAAAAGGTTATTTCTTCCTTACTCCTTTAATTTTTTTACGATGTGACCTTTTATGTCTAGGTCATATATCAATTTGGAACTTACCGTGTGTGTGTGTGTGTGTGTGTGTGTGTGTGTGTGTGTGTGTGTGTGTGTGTGTGAAGAGTTGGTCTAACTTTAGTTTCTGCCATCAAGTTTTCCCAACAGTTTTTGTCAAATAGTGAGTCCTCCCCAAATATATCATTTTTAAGTTTATTGAACTATGATATTATGTTAATTTTCGTATGTAAGATAACAAATCAGTTCCACTGATCAGTTTTTTTATCAGTACCAAATTAATGATTATTGATATGAAGTAGAGTTTGAGAGCTCATACTTTAGAAACCCTTTCCTTCCCAATATTACTCTTGTATATTCCCATTATTACTCTTGAGAGTGTGAGTTTCATTATTCTTTTTTCTAGCTTTATAACATATTCTTTTGGGAGTCTGATTGATATAGCATTGAATTAGTAAATTAGTTTAGATAATCATTTAGATTATAATTTTTATTGTATTAATGTGACCTGCCTATGAGAAATTAATGTTTCTCCAATTGTTTAGGTCTGTTTTTATTTCTTCAATGAGTGTTTTATAATCAGATTCATAAAGTTTTGTTGGTTATATATATTTAATTTCTTTAAAAATGAATTCTGGCAATATTAATATACATGTCTAAACTAGAGGATTAAAATTCTTAGAATAGGGAAGCATTCAGTAATCATCAAAACAATCTGGCACTGGCTAATAAATAGAGTGATCAATCAATGAAATAGATTAGGTACATGATACACAGTAGTAAGTGACTACAGTAGCTTAGTGTTTGATAAACCCAAAGATCCAAACTTTGGAGGTTAAAAACTCACCATTTGACAAAAATTTCTGGGAAAAATGGAAAGCAGTTTGGAAGGAACTAGGCATAGATCAACATCTCATACCATATACCAAGATAATGTAAAAATGGATGCATAATTTAGACATAAAGAGTATTATCATCAGTAAGTTAGGAGAGCACAGAAAAATGTACCTGTCAGATCTATGGACAAGGGAAGAGTTTAAGACCAAACAATAGATAGAAAGGATCATGGTAAGTAAAATGGATAATTTGGATTACATAAAATCAAAAAGCTTTTGCACAAATAAAAGTAGTGTAGCCAAAATTAGAAGGAAAACAAAACTGGGGGAAAATATTTTATAGCGAGTGTCTCTGATAAAGGCTTCATTTCTCAAATACATAGGGAACTGAACCAAATTTATGAAATAAAATCCATTTGCCAGTTGATAAATGGTCAAAGGACATGTACAAGTAGTTTTCAAAAGAAGAAATCAATAGTCACATGAAAAAATACTATAAATCACTGATTAGAGAAATGTAAATTAAAAACACTCTGAAGGGGGCAGCTAGATGGTACAGTGGATAAAGCACTGGCCCTGGATTCAGGAGTACCCGAGTTCAAATCCAGTCTCAGACACTTAACACTTATTAGCTGTGTGACCCTGGGCAAGTCACTTAACCCCAACTGCCTCACAAAAAAAACAAAAATAAAAACAAACCACTCTGAAGTGCTACCTCACACCTATCAGATTGCCTAACATCACAGAAAAGGAAGATGACAAATGCTAGAGGGGATATGGTCAGATTGAGACACTAATGCATTGTTCATGGAATTATGAAGTAGTCCAACCATTCTGGAGAATAATTTGGAAGTACCCACAAAGGGCTATAAAACTCTGCATACCTTTTGATGTGGCAATACCAATAAGTCTGTAGTCCAAAGAAATCAAAGGAAAAGGACTTGTTTGTACAAAAATATTTATAGCAACTCTTTTTGTGGTGACAAAGAATTGGAAATCAAGGGGAAGCTCATCAATTGCTTAATAAATATTGATATATTCTGAATCTCTGCTGAACATTAAATAGACGGAATAAATTTTCAGGAAGAAGTTGACTATTTACTCTGTTATTTTAACAGTAGACGTGGCTTGCTTCATTTAGGTCTTCACCACCAGAAATGCATTTTGTAAAACTATATTGCTATAGCACCTTCCTTCTCCCCTTGCTAGTATGTTGACTTAGCATAGTCCAAGCCTTTTCCAGCCTTATCATAGTATTGGCTTGATCTTTTTACTGATATCGCGCCTATCAATAATTCCCTATCATTTAGCAACAAATGTTTTTCCAAATAAATATTTTTGTTGGAATTCATCAGCCACACTAGGGAAGAGAATTAATGAGAAGCCATGTACAAACTGTGCTTATACAGGTGAGATTTTTTTTTTTTTTTTTGTGAGGCAATTGGGGCTAAGTGACTTGCCTAGGGTCACACAGCTAGTTAAGTGTTAAGTGTCCGAGGCTGGCTTTGAACTCAGGTCCTCCTGAATCCAGGGCCAGTGCTCTATCCACTGCGCCACCTAGCTGCCCCTACAGGTGAGATTTATTGGAAAATATTCTTTATAATCATCCAAGGCCTCAGATGAGCATGAAATAGAGAATGCTTTGAGGATTTGGGAGAGGCTATGAGCATCTCAGATAGGATTTACACTGGATACCTGGGTATCACTTTTGGTGTCAGATGTCTCATGAAGGGCACAGAACCAAAAAGAACTTCCAATCTTTTTAATTTTCTATAGGGAAGGATTTAATGCCAGTTTGTATCAGTGATGTTTGTTTTCCTCAATCACCAGAGATTCTAGCACAGTGAATAGTAGAAATACAAACTTGTATCTGTTATCTCTGTCTGTAGAACTATACTTTGAGATCTGTGCGTATTATACATGGTTAGAATGGCAAAGGAGTTAAGAAAAAAAGAAGAAAAAGAAAGGATAGAGAACCTAACATTCCCTAAATTCGTTAGACTCCTTCTCGGGGCCTTAGCTGGACTTTGTGAAGTATTATCTTAAATTTTCCCAGAGTCCAGGCTCACTCCACAGAGATAGCTTTGGTTTCTTAAATAGTTTTAAAGTGCTGGAAATACACTATTAACAAAGGAAAGGGGAAAAGTGAAAGCATCCTTAATCCTTTTTTGTATTTCTAATTTGATTCTTAACTGTCTGATCCAGTCTCTGGGCTTTAAAGCATGCTACAGACACACTGTGTTAACATCCACATAGAGCTTTTTGTTCAGCACCTCATTTCCTGAGAAGTCTCTTCTCCAGGAGAGAAATCAATAGGCCTAGTAGAATGGTCCTAACTTCATAAGTGAAGACAGGGAAAATTGTGCTGGAAAATATGGTTCAGGATTCGGGGATGAGAGAGGCCAATGACCTTTTGACTACACAGAAATTAAAATTCTGTATATCACAAACTTTCTTCAGGACAAGAATTAGAAGGTGCTATGCATGGAAAGCAGCATATAACATTCTCCCCCAAATGGAATTGCATGCATTTAATAATCAGGAAATTGCATATCACTATATAGTATGAAGATAATTTCTGTGTACAGTCAGGTCACTGACTTGTTAAAGCAAAAGTTAACATTACAAACCAAGGAGAAAGAAAAAAATAAACAAAATGTAAAGAAATAAAAGAAAAAAAAAAGATACAGCTTGCAGTTAAAAGTTCTAACCAAACCTATAAAAGTAACCCTGGGGGCGGCTAGGTGGCACAGTGGATAAAAGCACCGGCCCTGGATTCAGGAGTACCTGAGTTCAAATCCGGCCTCAGACACTTGACATTTACCAGCTGTGTGATCCTGGGCAAGTCACTTAACCCTCATTGCCCTGCAAAAAAAAAAAAAAAAGTAACCCTGAAAAAAAGAGAAGAGGTTGGAGTAAAGGACATTGATTCCAGTTATGGCAATATTTACAGAAATTTTACTATAATCATTTGCCAAAACAAGAAAAAAACCAAGACAGCCTAAAACAGGTAACATTCATTAAACGCTAATAATGCACTATTTGAGTCAAGTCAACAAGCATTTATCAAGTACCTACTTTGTGTCAGAGATTATATTAAACATGGGGGGAGCAAAGAGAAAGCAAAAGTGATCCTTGTAGCCAAAAGTCACTCAGGTTGTCCCATCCAAGATATTCAGTTTAATCAGGCTTGATACTAGATTCTGGCCTTCTCATGATCTCTGCTGTTTGCTCTCCTGATGACCTTCCCATCTCTGTCCCTTCTAATCTTTTTTTCTTAGGCCTGTAGAAGGAATGGAACCCTGGAAAAAGGAGTTTGAGAGGAAAATAAATAAGTATCCACTCTACACACTCCATGTAAATACATGCTTTCTACTTTCCTTGGACATTTTAATACAGAATCAAATACAAATTTTGCTTTAAAAAATTCAGTACCTGCCTTTGCAAAGTTTACATTTTAATAGGTGAGGAAATATCCATACCTAAAAGATAAATAAAGAAGAGGCTGGAGGTAGCCTTTGAGGGGAAGATACTAACAGATAGGGGAACATGGAAAAGCTTACAGGGAAGTGACTCTTAAATTAACTCTTTTTTTTTTCTTTTTGGTGAAGCAATTTGGGTTAAGTGACTTGCCCAGGGTCACACAGCTAGTATGTGTTAAGTGTCTGAGTCCAGATTTGAACTTGGATCCTCCTGATTTCAGGGCCGATGCTCCATCCACTGGCAATCCTTCCCTATAGCTGCCCCTCTTAGGTTAACTCTTAAAAGAAGCCAGAGATTCTAAAGGGGACAAGAAAAGGTAAATTGCAAGAATTCAGGCATGAAAAACAGCCAGTGCAAATGCACAGATAGGAGATGAATCATCATATGGTGGTTACAAATTACATGTGTTTTTTGGACTTTAACAATGTATTGATTGGTTGACTGATTTTTTTTTTGCCTTTAAAAATACTATTTACTATAAAGGATAGTTCTCTAGAAGAAAGAGGATAAAGGAGAAGAATGGTGGGGGAAACTATGATAAAATTAAAAAAACAAAAGACATCCATAAAAATTTTTATTAAATAAACAGAAATTGCTGTTATTTTAATAACCCCAAACTTCTCCTTTAAACAAAGGTCTATCTCTTTAATAAAGGTTGTAATTAAATAAATATTGGGTATTTTTTTAATGAGCAGCCCATGGGCAGTGACTAAACAAATCATGACACATGGGTGTAATAAAATATTACTGCACTATAAGAAATAACCAAAAAAAAAAGATTATTTCAAAGAAACCTAGGAAGACTTGTATAAACTGATATTGAGAATATAGCAGAATGAAAAGAACAATTTATACAATAATATTGTAAAGGAAATCAATAATTCCTAACCAAATTTTCAGGGGGACCAGTAATAAAGCATTCTGCTTCCCTTGTGATAGGATCAAAGATACGCAAGTCAGCTTTGAAAGTTACAAGTTGAATTTATTAAATACTAAAAAAAAGAAGCAAGATGTACTTAATAGAGTTGAATGTACATGCATGTACAAGCCTCTTTTTCTGTTCTGTTATGTAAATAGAAATGCTAATTTTATTTAGTGTTAAGTCCAAAGTAAAATAACTTTTTCTTTTTTAATCTGGAAAGATGATCAGGATCCATGGCAAGAATGAAAGACAACAGTTTTTAGCCCTTAGTGTTTCATTGGTATCTTTGTCATGACAAGTCAAAAAGGAAATTCCTCAGCATACTGGTTGTACCTCACTACAGAAAATGAGGCCAAGAGGCAGCTAGGTGGCGCAGTGGATAAAGCACCGGCCCTGGATTCAGGAGTACCTGAGTTCAAATCCAGCCTCAGACACTTAACACTTACTAGCTGTGTGACCCTGGGCAAGTCACTTAACCCCAATTGCCTTACCAAAAAAAAAGAAAATGAGGCCAAGAGTTACATAGCATCCCCAAGCATCAGTGAATTGTTATCTGCATTATTAGAGAGGTTATCCACATCCATGAGATAATAGATCCATTGGATTATTAGAATATCCACTTGGAGCTTATTATATTTGACATAAAATGCTAATCTAAATTTATTTCTGAGGGGCAGAGCCAAGATGGCGGAGGAAAGACATTAAACTCATAGAGCTCCTGATACAATCACCCCAATAATAGCAATAAAAGGACCCTTGGAGCAGAAAAACACACAAAAATATGGGCTGAGAGTTTTCTCCAGCAATAGATAGATTTCAGGGGGCTGTGCTGGGCCATGAATAAAGCCTAACTCCGCAATCAGGCCAACACACCAGACACCTGCCTGAGGAATTTGCCCCAGTGCCTCTGAATCAGTTGCAGCACCAGCGTCTTCTGGAACTGAGCGCACAGTTGGGTTGAACAGCTGGGGGGGGGGGGAGACTGTCCTACCCCAATGGGCAACCAGGAAGAAATCCTGAGCAGCGTGAAGGCGGGAGGGGAGCAGGCAGGCTCATCAAAGCTAAAAACCACACTACAGAAAGCTTTGCTGGTTGGTTGCTTAGTAAGTAGGCCTGAGGTTATCTCCAGACCTGAGAACAGGCCAGGTGAGAGTAAAACCTGGGGGGGGGGGGGGCCCTCCCCTCAAACCAAAACACCTGGGACCCTCTGAAGCTGGGAACAGGAGCGGAGCTGAGAAGCAGCCCCACCCCTACCCCACCTCCCAGTGGAGAGTTTAAAATCAAATGAAAGGGAGGCCAGGCAGGCTGAAAAGAAGCTCAACCATTCCCTGGGCCACGCTGTAGCTGGAACAGTATGTCCTGTTAGCAGCGCCACACTTTAAGAAGGAGTTAAAAGCCAAGAAATAGTAAGCCAGGATGAGTAGGCAGAGAAGGCAGAAAACCATCGAAAACTTCTTTGGGGGTAAGGTAGACCACAGTACAACCTCAGAAGAAGATAATAACAGGGTCAAAGCTCCGACATCCAAAGCTTCCAAGAAAAATATGAACTGGTCTCAGGCCATGGAAGCTCTCAAAAGGGACTTTGAAGAGAAAGTAGGAGAAATAGAAGATGTAGAGAAAGAGAGGAAGTAATGGAAAGAGAAATGAGAGCGATGCAGGAGAGTCATGAGAAAAAAGTCAACAGTTTGAAAAGCCAAATGGAAAAGGAGATTAAAAAACTATCTGATGAAAGTGACTGCCTAAGAATTAGGGTTGAACAAATGGAAGCTAGTGACCTCATGAGAAACCAAGACACAGTAAAGCAAATCCAATTGAATGAAAAAATAGAGGGCAATGTGAAATATCTCCTTGGAAAAACAGCTGACCTGGAAAATAAATCTAGGAGAGAGAATTTGAAAATCATTGGACTACCTGAAAACCATGATCAAAACAAGAGCTTAGACACCATCCTCCAAGAGATTGTGAGGGAAAATTGCCCTGATATTCTAGAAGCAGAAGCTAAAATAGAAATTGAAAGAATCCACCGATCACCTCCTGAAAGAGATCCCAAAAGGAAAACCTCCAGGAATATTATAGCCAAATTCCAGAACTCCCAGGTCAAGGAGAAAATACTGCAAGCAGCTAGAAAAAAAGGAATTCAAGTACTGTGGAGCCCCAATAAGGATAAAGCAAGATATAGCAGCTTCTACATTAAAAGACAGAAGGGCATGGAATATGATATTCCAGAGGGCAAAGGAACTGGGACTTCAGCCAAAAAGCACCTACCCAGCAAAACTGAGTGTAATCTTTCAGAGGCAAAAATGGGATTTCAATGAGAAAGAGGTCTTTCAAGCATTTGTAATGAAAAGACCTGAACTGAATAGAAAATTTGACTTTCATATACAAGACCCTGGAGAAGCATAAAAAGATAAACAGGAAAAAGACTTCATGAGGGATATTAAAAGATCAAACTGTTTACATTCCTACATGGGAAGATAATACTTCGAACTCATAAGATCTATCTCAGCAAGGAATTCACAGAAGACACAGGTCTGAATTGAATATGAAGGGATGATATCTGTAAAGCATTTATGTTTTGGTTTTTGTGGGGTAGACAGGGTGGGGTGTCTTATGTCTGGGGCTGGATTTGGGCTTGGGGCCTCCTGGGTCCTGGGCTGGTGCTTTGTCCACTGTGCCACCTAACTAATCCATGATGACATCATTAAAATAGGGTTGAGGTGTAGGAGGAATAAACTGGGGGAGGGAGAAGGGGAGAGATGATCTGAGGAGAGGTAGTTCACATGAAGGAAACAAGAAAATAGCTTATGGAGGAGAAGACAAGAGGGGGAAGGAGTTGGGGAGTGAGTGAACCTTAATATCATCAGAATTGGCTCAAAGAAGGACTAACGTACATACTCAAGTAGGTATAGTAATATATTTTTTTCCTGAGGGAGGGGAAGGAGAAAAGGGGAGGGGGGAAAGAAGGGAAGGAGGAAAGGGCAGATTCGGGGAGAGAGCAGTAAAAAGCAAAACACTTTCGAGGAAGATGAAGATGTTCTGCATTACTGCACAAGTATGACATTGAATTGCTTGATCACATAGGGAGGGCTGAGGAGGGAGGAAGAAAAATTTAGAACACAGAATTAGCTCAGGGACCTTGATCTCATTGGAGTGGGCTCATGGAGGGAATAGCTTTCATACCCAATTGGGAGGAGTAATCTATTTAACCCTGTAGGAAAGTAGATGGGGAAGAGGATAAGGAAGGAAAGGTGAAAAAAGGGAGTGCAGAGCAAGGGAGAGCATAGAATTAAAACACTTTTGAGGAGGAATAGGTAAAAAGAAGATAGAGTAAATGTCATGGGAAGGGAGTGGGATGAAGGGAAATAGTTATGATGATTGATTATAATGGCAAAATGTATGGTACCTACTTTGATGGGCTTTTATGAAGAAAATTCTCTGTCAGGCTGAAGGTACAACATACAGATTATGATGAACAGGATACTATCAGAAAAACCTGGAAAGACCTACATGAACTGAAGCAGAGTGAAATGTACTGTATACAAAATAACAGCAATAGTGGGGGATGATCTGCTGGAAAGCATGTGGTTATCTTCAGCAAGGCAATGATCCAATATAACCCTGAAGGACTTATGAAGATTGCAGCCCATCTGCAGAGAAAGAACTGATAGTATCTGAAAACAGATGGAAACACATTTTTTAAAAAATTTTTTTTCTTTTCCTCTTTGACAATTCCTTAATCTGAAGTTTTGCTTTTTTTGACTGTTTTCTCTCACAACTACCTAATATGGGAATTTTTTCATGACTACTCATGTATAACTTATTTTGAATTGCTTGAGTTCTCGTGGGGGGGGGATGGATGGGGGAAGAGAAGTTGGAACACAATTTTTTTTTTTTAATTGATAAAATTTTGTTTTTACATATATTTTGGAAAACAAAATTCTATTTAAATAAATAAATTTATTTCCTACCAAACTGTTTGTAATTATTGAATATCAATAGGAAGTCCTTCCACTAGTAGTTTGTATGGGGCTTATCAAGCACCTGACTGCTATGTTCTCTTGCTTCAGAGCTTTGTTTATCCTGTCTGTTCTACCTTTCTACTTTTTTTTAACCAGAACTATATAGTTTTTTGGTTTTTTACATATAAGGTATTTTATTTTTTCCGTTACATGTAAAGATAGTTCTCAACTTTTGTTTATACTAGCTTTACAATTTCAGATTTTTCTCCCTCCCTCCTCTCCCTCCCCCCTCCCCTAGACAGCAGGTAATCTGATATAGGTTATATCTATATATCTATATACATATACATATATATATACACACATATATATACACATAATAACATTAATCCTATTTCTGCATTAATCCTGTTAAAAGAGAAAAAATCAGAGCAGTGATGCAAAACCTCAAAATAGAAAAAAAAAAACAACAGCACCCAAAATAAAAGAAATAGTATGGTTCAATCGGCATCTATACTCCACAGTCCTTTTTTTTTTTCTTGGATTTGGAGATCCTCTTCTATCACGAGTTCCCTGGAACTCTTCTGTACCATTGCATTGGTGAGAAGAATATAGTCCATCACAGTAGGTCAACACTCAATGTTGATGATACTGTGTACAGTGTTCTCCTGGTTCTGCTCATCTCACTCATCATCAGCCCACACAAGACCCTCCAGGTTTCTCTGAACTCCTCCTGCTCATCATTTCTTACAGCACAATAGTATTCCATTGTATTCATATACCACAACTTGTCCAGCCATTCCCCAATTGATGGGCACCCCCTCAACTTCCAATTCCTTGCTACCACGTATAGAGCAGCTATAAATATTTTTGTACATGTGGGTCCCTTTCCCCCTTCCATGATTTCTTTGGGAAAAAGACCTAAAAGTGGAATTGCTGGGTCAAAGGGTCTGCACAGCTTTATCGCCCTTTGGGCATAATTCCAAATTGCTCTCCAGAATGGTTGGATCACAGAACTATATAGTTTTGAAGTCTTAACTGTTTTATAATTTAGTTTGAAATGTCAATGCTAGCTTCTTTTGTTCCTATTTTTTCATTATTTCCTTTGATATATTCTAGACTTTTTATTCCGACGAATTATTTTTGTAGTTATTTTATCTAATACTATAAAGTAACTCCTTGTCCATCTGGCATTGCATTAAATCTGTAAACTAATTTGGGTGGTATCATCTCCTTAATTATAATGGTATGACACAACTATAAAAAGTGATGGGGGGTGGGCAGCTAGGTGGCACAGCAGATGGAGCACTGGCCCTGGAGTCAGGAGGACCTGAGTTCAAATCCAGCCTCAGACACTTAACACTTACTAGCTGTGTGACCCTGGGTAAGTCACAACCCCAATTGCCTCACCAAAAAAAAAAAAGTGAATGGGGGCAGCTAAGTGGCACAGTAGATAAAGCACTGGCCCTGGATTCAGGAAGACCTGAGTTCAAATTCGGCCTGGGACACGACACTGGACAAATCATTTAACCTTCATTTGTCCCACAAAAATCAAAATAAATTTAAAAAATAATTTTTTAAGTGAATGGGGGGGGGCAGCTAGGAGGCACAGTAGATAAAGTACCACCTCTGGATTCAGGAGGACGTGAATTCAAATCTGGCCTCAAACACTTGACACTTACTAGCTGTGTGACCCTGTGCAAGTCACTTAACCCTCCTTGTCCTGCGGGGGGAAAAACAGTGAATGACTCTCCAATTTTTTTGTATTCCTTTATTTCTGTAAGGATCATTTTGTAGTTGTATATGGGTCCCACATGTGTCTTGGTAGGCTAAAACTATATTTTAAGCTTTATGTAGCAATCTTGAATTTCTTTCTATCTTTTACTCCCAGATTTATTAATAATATTCAGAAAGGTCATTTATTTTTTGGGGTGCATTTTGTATTCTGATCAATTAATTTTTTCACTGAATCTAGGTTTCTCTAATTCATTATGTTATCTGAAAACCTTTTTTTTTTTTTTGCCTCTCTTCCCTTGATTTCTTTCTTTCTTTCTTTGTCTAATTGCTATAAGGAATTCTAGCATTGTATCAAGCAATAGTGGAAATAATAGAGACCTTTGGGGCAGCTAATTGGTGCAGTGGATAGAGCACCGGCCCTGGAGTCAGGAGGACCTGAATTCAAATCTGGCCTCAGACACTTGACACTTACTAGCTCTGTGACCCTGGGCAAGTCACTTAACCCCAATTGCCTCACCAAAAAAAGAAAGAAAGAAACCTTTACTTTACCCCCAATATTGTTGAGAAAGCTTCTTTTGTTACTCTGTTACAAATGAAGCTGCCTTTTAGTTTTAGCAAAAACCTCTGACTTCACTTTGCTGAAACTGCTCTCTCCAAAGTTACCAGAGATCTCTAACTGCTAATCTGAAGGTTTATTATATTTTTAAAAGTCATTCCTCGGGGCAGCTAGGTGGTGCAGTGGATAGAGCACCGGCCCTGAAGTCAGGAGTACTTGAGTTCAAATCCGGCCTCAGACACTTAACACTTACTAGTTGTGTGACCCTGGGCAAGTCACTTAACCCCAATTGCCTCACTTAAAAAAAAAAAGTCATTCCTTATCCAGTTTGACCTGTCCACAGTATCCGAATGTTGGCTTTCTTCTCAAGGATAATTTCTTTCCTGACACTGTTCTCTTGGTTCTTTTCTTCCCTTTCTCATTTTTGTTTCTCAGTCTCCTTTGCTAAGGGCAGTTTCCTTGCTGACTCGTCATAACAAAGATACCAATGAAACAGTAAGGGTTAAAAATGTTTTATCTCTCTTTCTTGCCATGGATCCTCCATATCATACCCCTTAAAAATGTGGGTATTAACGGAGGCTCTCTTCTACGTCTTAGACACCTCATCAGCTCAGATTTCAATGCAGATGACCCCCAATCTGCATATCTAGATCTAGTTCTTTTTCCTAAGGTCCTGCTTTCCCAACTGCCTATTAGACATTTTGAACTTTTTTTCCCCATTGTTCTTCCAGTCACCCAGGTTTGCAATTTCAATGTCATTTTTGATTCCTCACTTTTCACCCCACATATCCAATCAGTTGCTAAATCTTATTTCTGCACTCTCAATATCCCTTGAATCCATCTGTTTCACTACTATCAGAGTTATTACTAGTTATTACCTCTTGCCTGAACTATTGCAGTAACCTTCTGTTTGGTCTTGCCTCCAGTCTCTCCCCTTTCCATTCTTTTCTCCACAGGAATGCCAAGATACAGGTCTAACCATGTGACTCTTCTACTCAGTAATCTCCAATAACTTTCCTTTACTATGATCAAGTAGAAGTTTCTTTGTTTGGTATTTTGAAGTCCTTCACAATTTGGCCCCAACCTGCCTTTTCAGATTTATTGAAAATTGTCTTTCACAGACACATTGCACTACCTCTTCCAGCTCTGTGCCTTTGCATAGGCTGTCTCCTAGGAAGGGAATTTCTTCTCAACTCACCTTCATCTCTTAGACTATCCAGTTTCTTTTAAAGCTCAACGTAAATATTACCTTCTGCATTAACCCTAATTCCTGATTCTCCCATCCCAGCTATTGGTGCCTTCTCTCCAAAATTATCTTGTATCTATCTAACATACATTTTCATATATACCTACTTATGTACATGTTGTCTCCCCCAGCCTGACTCTATGAGTATGTGACATTTAAGTTTCTGTAATTTATGTTGCTTGGAACAATCTAATTCCAGTCCTCTCACCATATCTCAGTTCAAGGACCATATGTGAATCACTAGGTGTTGCCTTTTTCCTTTTCTCTTTCCCTTTCATCGTTGACCCTAAGAAGCTGTGTAGTGTGTTTTGCTTATGCTTATCACCCCCAATACTTCTACTTTTACTTTTTAGAATCACTTTTGTTTTTATATCACCTTCCTTTCCAAATGTAGGCCTCCCCTTTTTACCTGGTAAGCCATTCCTTATAACAAAAATTTTTTAAAAAAGGAAAAGTACCTCATTTTTATCTATTATAATATACACCATTGTATGCCTCTAAATCCCCATTTCTCTAAAGAGAGAAAGGGAAAGATACATTTCTTATCTATTCTTTAGGAACAGACTTGCTCATTATAATTAAACAGTATTTCGTCTCAAATTTTTGTCATTTCATTTACGTTGTGGAGTCACTGTATATATTGTTTTCCTGGTTCTGCTTGTGTTACTCTGCATTAGAACTTCTGTTCTTTCTGAATTCTTCATATTGATTCTTACAACACAATAATTTGTTACTTTCTTGTACCACAATTTGTTAGCTATTCCCTAATCAATAGGTATTTGTTTCCTATTACAGAATATGCTGAGAAGAATATTTTAGCCTGTATGGGACCTTTCTTGTTGCCTTTGAATTACCTATTTTAATCTTTGGTGGTTGACTGTATCCTTTATTTGTCAGTTATTATATCCCTAGCCATAGCTGTGAAAGGTACCTGTTCTGGGCTAAACTTAACTCGGGTCAGGACCCTGTTAATTCATGTTCAGTACTGGAATGAAATGACATTGACAGATTACTGAAGGGTTAACAAAAGGAGATTGCTTAACCATAGCAGAAGGATAGTCAACAAGGATATACATTGAGGACACCTTGAATTGATTCAGCTGAGCCAAGTTCCCCTGCCTGAGTTGCTTGTCAGTCCAAAGCTGGAGCATCCAAGCACACCAGATCTCCTCATGGCTGTTGCCGCCCAAGTATTTAGTTTTAAGGAAAAATGCCTAATGTACATGGGGTGAGGAATTAGGATATTGCTCTGATGACCCTACTTCATCTTGTTCCTTTTTTACCCAGAGATTACCAGGGCCAAAGAATCCATTACCTGCCAGCCTGAATAGAGGTACTTATCTCCAGTCAGTCTGTAGTTCAGACTATACAAAATGTTTGCCTTTCTGGCCTGGCAGAGCTGAACAGTGCTGGAGCAGCCCTGGTGCTTTTGGGATCCCAGGGTCACCACCTTGCTATGATGAAGTATCAAAGAGGTCTGTCTGTGGATGTTACCAACTATAATATAATCAAAACAGTAATTAATAAGGCAAATCTAAGAGCTTAAATGTAGAGCCAGAAGGGACCTCAGTAATAATCTCATCCAATCCCTTCACTTTACAAATGAGGAAGCTGAGCCCCAGAGAGTTTAAGTGACTTTCCTAGTCTCACAAGTAAGTAGGAGGCATAGCTGGAATCTGAATCCAGATCTTCTTATTCTGTATCCAATGCTCTTGACATTGATCCCATTATAATGAACTACATTATACAAGCCTCCTTACTGATAAAAGCAAGGAATATATCAGAGTATGATAAAAGAAAAAATTAAACAATTTTAGCTTAAACATAAATCGATTAAATTACCCTATAAAAACAGGTTTACAAAATAGATAATAATATGACAAAAATAGATTTCTTACAAGAAAAACTTAAAAGAGGAAGAAATTTTCAGATTTTAAAATGACCACTTGGAATAAAATTTATTATGTATTCACTCCAGAAAATAAAGAGTTGTAGTCATAATATTAGACAATATTAAATTCAAATCAGAAATCACGGAGAAATATAGGAACTTTATCATTCCTAAAGATACAATTTACATGGAAGATAGATCAGTAAATGTAGTCAACTAAATTTTTTTTAGGCAATGGGGGTTAAGTGACTTGTCCATGGTCACACAGCTAGTAAGTGTCAAGTGTCTGAGGCCGGATTTGAACTCAGGTACTCCTGACTCCAGGGCCGGTGCTCTATCCACTGCGCCACCTAGCTGCTCCCCCCTCTAAATTTTTAAAGGAAAATTTAAGTGAATTGCAAAAATACTTCAGACAAAATCATAGTAATAGAAAGTGTCTTAACCACCAAATGACTACAAGGCAAATTTAAAAAAACAACAAGAATTCACAGGCTTGCATAGAACACTGGAAAAATTTAGATTTGAAAGCCATGAGAACTGAAAATATTAGGAAATTTCCCTATTTAAATATTCTTCAAGCATTTATAAAAATTATTCACATTCTAAAGCATAAACAAAATAGAAATAAGTACAGGTGAATTGTGGCCAAAATCCTCACCAACGTGTCACCAATCTATTATAGAACCTCTCCAAACTCCAGGACTATGTTTAAACCCTTGCTTACTAAGAACTTCTGTAGCTTTTATTCTACTCATGAACTCTCAGAGGATACAAGGTCATCTCTGTTCCAAAGTAGGGCACTGCAATAGGAATTTTATGAAGGATATTATATTTATATAGCTGGGGAAGCTAGATGGTGAAGTGGATAAAGCACCAGCCCTGGATTCAGGAGGACCTGAGTTCAAATATGATCTCAGACACTTGACGCTTCCTAGCTGTGTGACCCTGGGCAAGTCACTTATCCCTCATTGCCCCGCCCCCCCCCCCAAATATTTATATAGCCTCAGAATATGCCCTAAAGAATATGCACAGATTTTCAAAAGACTTATTTTTGGTTCCTTTCCAAAAGACAGTAGGGAAGTAGCAAATTGATCACACCATTTTTAGAAGCAAGAAAAACTATTAATTTCTACCTACTATAGATACATAGGAGGGCAGCTACATGGCACAGTGGTTAAAATGCTGGACCTAGAATCAGGAAGACTCATCTTCCTGAGTTCAGATCTGACCTCAGACACTTACTAGCACTGTGACCCTAGGCAAGTCCCTTAACCCTGTTTGCCTCAGTCTATCTGTAAAAAATGAGCTGGCAGACCACTCCAATATCTTTGTCAAGAAAACCCCAAATGGGACCATGAAGAGTTCGAAACAACTGAACAACAACATAGACACATAAAGATCTAGCCTTGAAGTCAGGAAGACTCAGGTTTAAGGCCTGCCATTGATAACATATCATCTATCACTTAACCAAATGAGATGTCAAATAATATAGCATTTGTAAAAATGCTTAGCACAGTGCCTTGCACTTAGTAGGCAGTATATAAATGCTTATCCTTTTCACCACTTAACCTTGCAACTGTAAGTTGCAGACTAGTTATTGAAAGTGTTTACACACCAGGAACTCTATATGTGGATGAAATTATAAGTATGGACACCCTGTGCTATCTCCCCCAAAGAATATATGCCTTGGGGCAGCTAGGTGGTGCAGTGGATAGAGCACCAGCCCTGGAGTCAGAAGGACCTGAGTTCAAATCCAGCCTCAAGACACTTGACACTTACTAGCTGTGTGACCTTGGGCAAATCACTTATCCCTCATTGCCCAAACAAAAAACAAACAAAAGAATACATGCCTGGAATTATAGGCTATATGTAATTAAAAAGCTTTTATCACTTTTTTTCCTCTTCTTTTTTTGACTCTAACCAGCCAAGGGAAAACAATTTTTATCATAGAGGGGAAGGGGAAGGAAATTAGCATTTATTTAGCATCTGTTCTGCTCCAGGCACCATGCTTAGCACTTGTTACAAATGCTATCTCATTTTATCCTCACAACAACTCTGCAAGGTAGGTGCTATTATTATTTTTATCATTGTAGAAACTAAAGCAAACAGGTTAAGTGAATTGCCCAGGTTCACACAACTAGTAAATGTCTGAGACTGGATTTGAACTCAGGTCTTTCTAATTCCATTATGCAAATTCAAATATTATAGACCCGAGGCCAGTTAATATTTTTTCCTGAATAGCTAAATGTTCATGGTTCAGTAGCAATAATGGTTCTTCTTAAAGGGACATGTTAATATTTAGTAATCCCTATCTTCTGAGATACTTAAATATTTCAGCCATATGCAGTTAGATCATATATGTCATCTATAAGTCAGTTAGTTCACATATGTCAATTTAACACATCTATATTTGAATAATCTATTCATTTAGTTTTGTAAGATAATGATCTATAGTTTGGTGATCTTTTTTGCTGTTTTACATAATAATCCTGGGTTGACCCAGGAAAATATTAATTGTTTAATTTTTAAAGATATTTTAGATATAATTCATCTGTAAATCCTGTTTGTATTGTTTCTAAAATTTAAACAATGGAAGTCACTGGTTAATGTTCATCTGTGTCATAGCCCTCATGAGGTCAGGAACCTGATGCCTTACTTTTTTTAGCTTTAGCACCTAATGCAGTGCTGTGCTCTGCAAATAGTAGGTGCTTAATAAATTTGGGTTGAAGTCAATTGCATTTACAGAATTAAAAGAATTTAAATCGCTTAATATTGCAGATTGTTAAGCTACTACTTCGACATGGTGGAAATGCATTTCAAGCCAACAAACATGGGGAACGACCAGTGGATGTAGCAGAGACAGAAGAGTTAGAACTACTTCTGAAAAGAGAAGTGCCTCTGTCTGATGATGATGAAAGCTTTACAGGTTAGTTCCATAAGAATACATGTTAGATCACCTCATTGGCTGGATGTTTAAGATAGTATTATGGATTAGTTCATAATACATAAAATTTGTATACCTTCTTTGAGTATTCTTGTAAGTATTTCCCCTAGTTAGCTGTAAAGTTGCTATCTGTACGGGGCTGAAATTATAGCTAGAGTGTCTAAAAATCTAATGAGTGGTCACCATAAATCATAAGCTTTAGCAAGAGTTTAGACTTTTAAGTATTTATTAAGGAGCATAAGAATTTGGTGAGGAGAGAGAAGGAGGCCAAGATTCCTTCATCTATCTATCTCAGGGAGCCAGCATCTCATCTCCACTCAAACCAAGGTCCCAGGCAAAAGAGAGCCCTCGCTCCTTCCTCCTCCCAGAAACCTCCTCTCCAACAGGAAACTGGGCCATACACACACACACACACACACACACACACACACACACACACACACAAGCTAATTGGCTGGTAGCTCTGATTGACAAGTCCCACAGGTGGTTCTATAGATGTAACTTCCGGATGCTAAAGTCATATGGTCTCTAAATCACATGCTTTCTCCTTGTGGCGGAGCTTCCCTACAGTATCTCTCCAGTAGGGGGTGCCAAACCAGTTATCACAAAGATTAATGCACTAGTGCAGGCACTTTTTCTTAACTTGTATAACTTGTTGAAGTATATCTGTAGTATAGCTCTTATCACTTCTCTTCTAGAGAAGACTTTTTTTGCTTTGCTCCATCCAAATCTAATTCTCAAATACAATTTGGGGACTACATGGCTAGAAAACAGTTCTTATGAGGAAGACATGAAATTCTAATGGAATATAAGCTAAGTTCAGAATGAATCAGTGGTATGACATGATAGCCAAAGAAGCTAATAGCAATTTAGGCAGCATTGACAGAAGTATAGTGTACACAGTAAGGAAAACGATAGTTCCATGGAAATTTGCCCTAGTCAGACTACATTTGAAATATTGGATCCGTTTCTAGGTTGCCGCATTTTATATGAGACATTGACAGACTGGAGCACATCCAGAGAAGTGTGAACACAGTGTGTGAAAACTCAAAACCATTCCATTCAGGATTTGTTAAGGAAATGAGAATGTTTAAAATAGAAAAGAAAAGGCTTACAGGGATCTCTGATATATCATCTTTAAGTAGTCAAAAGGTTATTTCATGAAAAAAGGTTAAAATTATTCTGGGGAAAACTAGAACCCAAGGGGAAGAAGTACAAAACAAACCTACTCAGGAAAAAAAATTCTAGTAAGAGAGGCAGCAGTGAATATAGTGTTAGCTGGAAGTCAGGAAGACCTACATTCAACAAATGCTACTTCTCACTGTAGCTATATGATCATAGACAAGTCACTTAACTCTTCTAAGCCTCCTTTTCCTCACCTGATGACTTTAGACTAGATACAGTCTAGTAGATCAAAAGATAAATAAACCAAGAGCTTCTCCACCTCTGCCAGCAATTATCTGATTTACAACTTCAAAACTGGGATGGAATAGGGACTTAATGTGAGTTTCTTGTCACCAGAGGTGTTTAAATAGTTAGGTGACTACTTTTCTTTTTTAATAAATAAAAGTATTTTACTACTTTCCACTCACATATATAGATAGTTTTCAACATTTGTTTTCATAGGATTTTTAGTTCCAAATTTTTCTCCCACCCTCCCTTCCTTCCTCCCTCCCCAAGATGGAAAGCAATCAGATATAAGTTATATATGTGCAGTCACATTAAACATATTTCTGCATTGGTCATCTTGTGAAAGAAGAATCAGAGCACAAAGGAAAATAGGTTACTACTTTTCTTTTTCTTTTTCTTTCTTTTTTTTTTTTTTTTGGTGAGGCAATTGGGATTAAGTGACTTGCCTAAGGTCACACAGCTAGTGTTAAGTATCTGAGGCCAGATTTGAACTCGGGTCCTCCTGACTCCAGGGCCAGTGTTCTATCCACTGCACCACCTAGCTGCCCCTAGGTTACTACTTTTCAAGGATGAAAGTCATCAGTTGGGTATTGGTTGGACTAGATGATCTTTGAGATACCTTCTAACTCCTAGTATTCTATGAATCACTTCCCTAGTTACAAACAGGTAACTTGGAAATGCCCTCTTGCATCCTTAAACTCCCTTCTTCATCCCTGCTAGCCACTTCTTACCCTCCAGGAAAAACTCCAAATAGTGACTCACAGTATAGCCATGGGGAAATTCTCTCCCTATTCTTTCCCTAACCCTTCCATTCTATTTAGGAAGATCTTGTACTTTTAAACCAGGGCCTGCCTGCCTTTTCTCTTATTTTCACTACTCATAATTATGCTAAGATAAGGTAATCTTTCTCAAATATACAGATTTTTTTAAAGATAGTTCTCCAACCTAGGAATAGGCTGTTTCCCAAAGGTTCTTTTCTACTTCCGACAATATTCCAAATGGTGAATGGCTTCCCAGGCCAACCCACAAAAGTTTAATTATCCATAATTTTCCTGACATTTTTTACTTGCACAGTGGCAGAGAACTGTGACACTTCCTTGAAACTGTATGTGTGTCCTGGCCCCCAGCTGAAGGACAGGAAACCTTCTAGATGACACGGCAGCTTCTTAAGTATGATTTTGGTAGCCAGCGGGTTGTGCTATTTCCTGGGTTGGGGAGAAGAACTCCTTCTCTCCCCTTTGCTGGAAATCCAAGGGAAAGAAAGCATCTCAGCTCTTATATGGAATAGAACATTTAAGTGATTATTATGGGCCAAATGTCATACTAAAATCTTCTCAGACAAATAAAAAAGAGATAGAATGGGGAGACGACACCTATAGGAGTTAAGCTCCTACATATAAAAGGTGTAGTGGTCCCTAGTGTCCTCCTTGATCTTACCAGAAGGATTATAGTTGGTGACTCCCTCTAATTGAAGGAGTGTTAGTGTCCATATTTGTCCAATTCATAAGGGTATAGGACCTCTACAGTTGGAAGGGAGAGATCTTAGAGGGATCTAGACAGGTAAGGGTCAGATTATGGTCATTGGAAGAAGAGATCCAACACTATTCTAACCAGCCCTACCCTCTGGTACTTTAAAAGAACCCATGATGATATCTGTGGTCTTATATACCATAGGTTGGGCAGGTCTTCCTGTATTAATTACTAGTCATCTTTGATATAACCTTCCTCATCACAGGAATCACTAATAAAGAAGAGTTGTGTCCCCTCAGTGTGGCTTATACTCTTCAAGCAAAGAGCCAGAATACAAGTGTAGCTCCATGGGAGGTGCCCCACCCCCATCCCACTACATTAATAGTGCTATTTCCATTATACTTAAACACCATTTATAGCATTGTTTCTATAGAAAAATGAATTCTGGGTTTTGACTCAGCAACCCTGAAAGACATTTCCATAATTCATTAGCTTCTGTGGTTATAGAATCCAGGTTGCTGCCAAGTCTTTTTTGTTTTTGTATGTTTTTATTTTTGGAATTAGTGTAGTTTCAGAGATTAGGTAAAGTTGGGGGAAAGTGGTGGTAAGGTAAAAAGATTTCTGGGCACCAATAATTTGTATAAGAGAAGATACTACCTCAGTATAAGAATAGGGAGCTGTAGATCCCTCCCTGAATATTGTGAATTAGGATCCAAATTTCACCTTACAGGAAGCAAGGATAAAGATTCAAGACTTGATTACCTACAACTTATCTCATATTGTGTGTCAGTCATGAATTAAGTGTTTATAAGTAGACAATTTATACAAATGCTTTAGTTGGTTTACATTCCAGTTCTAATGCTTCTTCAGAGTATGTAGTAATTATGTATTCCTAAACAGAATACTTTCCCTTTAATGAAAAACTTCATAGATCCCACTCTGATTCATTTTTTTAACAAAGCCTCTATTATCTATTTTAATTTTCTAAACATCTCAAAGTAAGGAATCAAATTTACTGGGTATTTAAAAACTTTTGTTTTAGTGGTGGTTGTTCATTTGTTTTTCGGCTGTGTCCTACTCTTCATGACCCCATTTGGGGTTTCCTAGGTAAAGACACTGGAGTGGCTTGCCATTGTCCTTCTTTAGCTCATTTTACAGATGAAATTGAAGCAAGCACAGTTAAGTGACTTGTCTGGGGTCACAGCACGAGTAAATATCTGAGGTCATATTTGAACTCAGGAAGATGTCTTCTTGACTCCAAGCCCCTGACAGTCTGTCTGCTAACTGCACTTTGAAACCTACAGTTGGCTTTAAATAAACAGAGGTGGGGGGAGGAAGGGAGGGAGGAGAGAAAGAGAGTCAGTCTTTCCAAGTCAAAAATGCTAAAGGCATGGCTAAAAAGCAATTAAATTCAAAACAATCTCTTGTCATTAGTCAACTCAAAAAACAAAACAACAACTTATATGGTCTCTGGCTGTATTAAGAATGTCATGGTGTCCAGAAGGAAGAAGGAAATAATTTTACTGAACTTAATTCTGTCCCAGTCATTCCACATCTTGAGTTTTGTTTTCTTCTGGGTGCCCTATTTTAGGAATGACAGTGATAAGCCAGAAAGCATCCATACAAGGATAAATAGGATGGTAAATGGCCTCAAGAACAGGGCATTCTGGGATTCATTAAAGAAAAGGAATTATTTATCCTGTAGAAGAGAAAACTGATGCAGAACATAATAGCTGTCATGTGGAAGAAAAGGATTAGTTTCATTAGCATGTGAGCTCTTTGAAAACAGGGGTTGTTTTTGCCTTTGAATTCCTAGTACTTAGAACAGAGCCTGCCATAAATCACATGATAAATGCTTGTTGACTGACTTCTTCTGTTGGCTCCCCCAGGATAGAACTAGGAGCAATGGGTGAAATTGCACAGAGGCAGATATCGGACTTAAATGTAAAGAACAACTTCCCATTAGAACTAACCAAAAGTAAAATGATTTACCTGTGGAGGTCTTAAGTAAAGGCTGAATGAACATTGTTGGGGATGTTGCAGAGATGTTCTCTATACTTTTATTTATTTATTTTTTTTTTAGTAAGGCAATTGGGGTTAAGTGACTTGCCCAGGGTCACACAGCTAGTAAGTGTTAAGTGTCTGAGGCCGGATTTGAACTCAGGTACTCCTGAATCCAGGGTCGGCGCTCTATCCACTGCGCCATCTAGCTGCCCCTGCTCTCTATACTTTTATGGATTAAATTAAATTACCTGTGAAGTTTCTCCCAGTTCTGAACTTATATGATTCTTTTATATGTCTCCTTTCCATTCTTGGTCTTATTTAAGCTGCTCATAGTTTTTTTTTTAAATTACTGAATTTTTTAAAAGCATTTGAAAACCATATAATTTTTATTAAAGCAATAATTTAAAATTTTTTGCTTGGGTATTTTGTGTCAGCCTTTTATCATTTTTCTAAAGAGTTCAGAGTATTATTAATTCAACCACTCAAAGGCATCTACTAAACTACTATTATGTGCAAAACATTGTGTTTGGAGAGAAAGAGAATTAAGACATTCCTTGCCTTTTGGGGGCTCACAGTCTAGTCAGGAGGAATGTGATGTACACAGATATGCAGCGTTTTGCAGTGATTATATGAAAACTGTGATATACAACAGATTTTAAAAAAGAACCTAAAAGATAAATAATAGTATGCAGGGTTGGAAGAAAGAAAAATAATTTCCCTTTGGGAAAAAGAAACTATAAATCCTATGATAGATTAAGTTTTACTCTTTAAAACATACTTGCTGGAAATTAAATCTTAAAAATTTTTAAATAGAGTCATAAACATTTTCTTACTTCTCACCATAAGAAAAAAAATCACAAGAAAGAGGTTGGTTTGTTTTTGGTTTTGTTACCACTTTAGACTTGTTATGCTAATAGTAATGATACTAGAAAAGGGCAAAGGATTACCGGAATTCTTTAAGTTATTAAGATGAAAAGGAATAAATCAAGAAAAACAAAAGTAGAAATATGATAGAAATACTCAATATTTATGAGAGATTCCCACATTTAAGGGTTCTTTTCCTGGCCAACTCCCTTAAAAACAGCTAGATAATAAAGTGTATTTTGTTTTAGGAAGACCTGAGTGCAAATACCACGTCAGATACCCTGGACGAGTCATTCAACCTTTGTCAGTCTCAGTTCCTTCCTCTGTAAAATGAGAAAAGTAAAAACAAAGACCCAAATGAGATAATATATCTGTAGTGCTTTGCAAACTTTAAAGCTCAACATAAATACTAGCTTTTGTTATTAAGACAATTCTGGGGGGCAGCTAAGTGGTGCAGTGGATTAAGCACCAGCCCTGGATTCAGGAGGACTTGAGTTCAAATCTGGCTTCAGACACTTGACACTTACTGTGTGACCCTGGTCGAGTCACTTAACCCTCATTGCCCCACCAAAAAGAAAAGAAAAAAGACAATTCTGTAAAGGTTGTCCTAGATACAGCCCATCTTGATTATTGGGACAGTCTCTCTGACTTCAGGCAATAACTGGTGAAAACACAGAACACATAGACAGTAAAATAGGAGTAATTATAACAATTACTAACTTTAAGGAAAAATCTAGTGCCTTGGCTGCATATTATTAAAGAAATGGTTAGTAACATCTAGAAAAGGAAGTGGTAAACACTAAGAGCTAACATGGTTTTATTAAAAGTAGGTCATGGGGCAGCAGTGGATAGAGCACTGGCCCTGGAGTCAGGAGGACCTGAGTTTAAAGCCAGCCTCAGACACTTAACACTTACTAGCTGTGTGACCTTGGGCAAGTCACTTAACCCCAACTGCCTCACCAAAAAAAAAAAATTAATTAAAAAAAAAAAGTAGGTCATACCAGGTTTACCTTATTTCCCTCTTTTGACAAGGTTGCTTACCACAACTCATTATCCCTCTTTCTACCTTCTCTACTTTTGTTAACATTCTGTCATTCAGGTTTGCAACCCTGGAAACATCTTTAACTCTCTCACTTCTTATGTCATTAGTTGCTAAGTCTTGCCTACCTCACATTCATCCCCTTCTTTCATTTTATTTGGCCAACACTCTAATCCAAACCTTCATCACCTATTATATGGGCTTTTTTGGGAGAGGATGGATAGGGTCTCCTTAGCTCACTGACATTGGAAGTGCCATGGCTGCTCCCCGGCATGATCCCATAACATATTTGCACGAAAGCTTTGATTGATTTTGGTTTTGACTTGGGCTAACTCGCTGTACCTTTAGTAGCCCTGGGTCTCCTTTTCTCAAGGCATCCTTATATTGGTGCCAGACTTGGTATTGACACTTGATGGGATTAGCCCTACAGCAGCTCAGAATTCCCAAACCCCATGAATCCAACACGCAAAACTCCATAATAGCAGGGTTTATACTCATGCATCACCACACCCAGCAGTTTTTCTAGATGTTAGCAAAACATTTGATCAAATATTTCATGGTATTCTTTTGAAAAAGATGGTGATATATGTGCTAGGTAATAGTATAACTAGATGGATTTAGTTAAAAGACGGAACTTAAAGCATGTTCAGTAATGATTTAATATCAGTCAATGGAGAATGGCATCTCTAGTAGTAAGTATGACACAAGATAAGATATGATAGAGACAAAAAGAGGACCAGGAAAGTAGACTGGGAAAATTTGAGAAAGGAAAGGATCTTTTCAACTGGAGATATTGGGGAAGTCTTCATGGAAGAGGTAGAGCAGGTAAAAGGAAAGACAAAAATCATCATTTTCCACACTAATATAATTATGGAAAACATTACTTAAAATATATTGATAGATTTGGTATTGAGATATATATTTTTTCAGGATAAAAAGGAATTAGAGAAATTTGTAAAATTAAGCATATTTTCCCACTAAAGATTTGTCATACATTAAGTATATTAATGTGTTTTTAAAATTCAGTTAATGTTAGGGGGAAGAGAGCCTGCAGAAATAGGATGGTATCAAAGTAGATTAAGCAAAACCAATCATAGGGACAAAGTACTGACTTAAAAGAGGAAGGGGAACAAAAAACTACTAGAAAAACAAATGGAGTAACTCTCATAACTTACTGAACAATCTAATAACATGAAAGAATTACACTGATTAAGAAAGCAAAACCCACACATTGCCTACTGCTCTGAATCTTTCATGAGAAAATTTGTTAGTGATAGTTTTTCTTTAAAATACTAAAATACCCTTACTATTATTAAGTATAATATTGAAACATGAATGATATAAGACATTGCTGTTCCTCTCTCAGACTTAAACATAACAGAAAGCTATAAAATTGAACAAATTATTGGAAAAAATTGAGTTGTCAACTTGTGAAAACCTTGTGGAATCTGAAAAAAATAAGTTGTATTACTTTGATGAATATTATAGCAGAATTTTCTTCTTTCAATGGAAAAAGAATGGGGTGGTTAGTAGATTTATTTATCTGATAATTGAAGATTTTCAGTTAAATCACAAGATCGCTGATTTGTACTATTTTTTTATTTTCAAGCTCTGTTAAAAGATATTTTTCAGCCATTACCTCTAGTTTAGAATCTATACAGGAAATATGATCTCTCTTCCTCACTTTCTCAATACCTTGGCTCATTCCTTGACAACTTCCTCAGCTCACTAACAAAAATCTCATAGAAGTAGTATCACATCAGAATGTCAGGATATTTAACTGTCTCTAATTAGCAGCCTGACTTCAAGCTAGTAATTTTTCTTTGTTTTGTTATTTATATATTAGGAATAGTAACATTGTTGGCTAATTTATCTTACAAACTTGTTACGGGAATGAAATGAAATTATATAAATGTACATATATACACACATGTGAAAATATTTTGAAGGATGAAGTTGTATAATTCAAAGTGGTGATTTTAAAACTTTAAAATTAATTTATGGGGCAGCTAGGTGGCGCAGTGGATAGAGCGCGGGCCCTGGAGTCAGGAGGACCTGAGTTCAAATCCGGCCTCAGACAGTTAACACTTCCTAGCTGTGTCACCCTGGGCAAGTCACTTAACCCCAATTACCTCACCCCCAAAAAAAAGATATATAAGAAAATAGACTTTATTTAAATTATATATTTTTATTTTAGATAAATGCTTTTTACAAAACAATGTTCATTCCTTACTGACCTTGATTTTTTTTTTACATTCCTCAAATATGTATTAGTTTTTACAGAACATTTAATTTCTACTTGGTTAATATATTCAGTCTGAATTTTTGGTTAATCAAGGTCCCTCAAGAATTTATACAGAAAGATCAGTAAATATCACATAAAAGTATTGAGGTTACTTTTTTTTAAGAGTGATGAAAGTACTGAGTTTCATCATTTAATTTGCATGAGGTTCTTCTAGATGTGACCTGTTCAAACCTGATCTGTTCTAAATTTAGATTATGCTAATTGGACATTAAATGTTCATTTTAATTCTGCTAGCTTTTGAATATATGAAAGCACATTATCACCTCTTGGTGGTACATAACACCATACATGTCACAGAGATACTTAAAATGCTACATCTTTAAAGAAGTCACCATCAGACATAACCAAATTTGTGAACTTTAGTTTTCTGATAAGAATATACTAAATATAACACCCTATGTTATACTTTTAATAAATAAAATTAGTGTGAACTTAACAATACTCAATTAGGCATCATGTACTTTATATATATATATATATATATATATATATATATATATATATATATATATATATATATATATATATATATATATAAACTGTGATCTTTTTACGGAAGCATTTCTGGCTAATATGCAAAATAAAATCAGTTCATTGATGCATGATATGCCTAAGTGGGGAGTGAATTTTATTAAAAACTATTGGGGACAGCTAGGTGGCACAGTGGATAGAGCACAGGCCCTGGATTCAGGAGAACCTGAGTTCAAATCCGGCCTCAGACACTTGATATTTACTAGCTGAGTGACCCTGGGCAAGTCACTTAATCCTCATTGCCCCACCCCCCCCCAAATATTTACTTTGCTATTTAATGTCTACTCTTCCACATTCTTCATTCCATGTTACTCACCTTATTCCCTATAGATAAATGGTGCTTCAATTAAAAAAAAAGTAATTCACACATAAGAGTTTTAAAAAGTTAGTTATGGTTTACTACTTAGTGCCCTAATTCCCTACAGTTATTAGTAAATTGCCTCAAATACATTGGGGAAAAAAATACAGTTAACCTAAGGGGGACAGGCCATCTTTACTATCCTTTAGATGTCATGGTATAGTAGTGATATATCAACACAGAATCATCCTCAGTTTGCTATATGTCTAGTTAAGTATGTACAACCTATAATGTTCATGCCACTAGAGATGGGATTCTCAGTGTTCCTATTGGTTGCCACTACTAAAACCACAGAAAAAATTGTGCAATATGCTTCTGGGCCCTAGTGGTACCTTTTTTACCCTCTACCCAAGCCTGTCCTACCATAAAATGTCTCAAACTACAAATCATCTCTCTTTCCCTCTACTCTACCCTATTCAGAACTCTTCTTTCATTTGTCTAGATATTCACCTAGGAAAAGTAGTTCACACTAAGTTATGAATCACCAAAGGAAATCACTTTAACCTGAGAATTTACTTTGTAAGAGTTTTTTTTTTTTGCAAAAGATTTTTTATGTAAATGAATCTTGACTCAGGAGATTTTTATTTATTTATTTATTTTAGTTATACAGCTATAGTCTTGCCTTTACTACAGCACCAGTTTCCTACCAGGCAGGAAGTAGGGTGGCACTCAGGAATATATATTTGGTTCCTGGTTAAGCAAATTAAAAATTCAGAAAGGAAAAGGGAACTCAGCAATATAAAATTAGAATATTCAGCTCTTCTGTGCTGATGGAGGTATTCCTTCCTCATTATTAACTCCATACCATGCAAGCAAGCCATAGGATCTTTTAAAGGTCTTTTTTCCAGTCTTCACATTCAGAACCTGAAAGCTATGGTCTGCAATGAATGTATCAGCACCACTATCAGCAAAAAAAAAATTGAGCATTTACCTCAACATATGTATGCATACTTATTTGTAAATTACATAAATGCACTGTGGTAATAACTATGACCATCATGAAACACAAAATTTGAAATTAAAAAGGGATGAGATAAAGATGAAATATTTTGAAATTATTATTTTATTAATGGTATAAAACATTTTTGTTTTCACTAGAAATATTAATGATAATATTTTAATAAGCAATGTTATTTAATATGCTTTACCATTTTTTTAAATAGTGATTTGACACTTCATGATAAAACAGTTCCAAGTCCAGTTTATATCAGTATTTGGTTTTCATGTTTCTTATAACCTAAAAAGATATTTCACAAGGATATGAACTTGGTTCAATGTGTGTATATATATGCACATATACATATATACATACATGCACATATATGCACACATACATATATACATAAATATGCTGATAACTATTTCACTAAGTGGTTTCCTTTGTAATCTTATATATTTTATTCATTTAAAAACATTCTGAGAAGAGACTCATAAGTTTCATCAGACTGGACCCAAGAGGCCTGTGACACAAAGAAGGTTAAGAACCCTAAAATAAAAGGAGTGCATCCATGGCTCTGCTAACTAAATCCTGATGTTTGTTTTGTCATCCCATCCATCACTTATGTAGAAGTTTTTGTGGAAACTCAACTAATCAGTCCCCATCTTTCCTGATGTCATTCACTTGTTCCCCCAAACTAATCAGTAGGAGTTTCACTTTTATATTGTTAATAAATGAAATTATTCATTTAGATTTCTTTAATAGATCAGAAAACTCTTTCCAAATGTAAGTGTGCAGATGTGAGAATTTTTATACATTATTTTCAACAAACAAGGGAGAAAGAAAGGAAATATCCAGGAAAAGAGAGTGGTGAACAATGTCAGATGCTGCAAAAAGGGTCATGAAGGATAAATATTTAGAAAATTTGACAATTGAGATCTTCGATAATTTTGAAGAAAGAAAGTTTAGGTGAATAAGGCATCAAAGATAAAAAGTAGAAACTGGGAGCCTGGAAAAATATAGTAGTGTCCTCAACAGAAAGAGGGAATTTTGGGAAAAGGATGGACTGAGAGAGAAAGATAATTTAATGAAATCTGTAATGCATATCCTAACCTACCCATTTCTACTTAACAAAATGGGTGGGGGGAGGGAGATGGACTTTCAAAAATTATAACCACTGCCCCAGAGTATAGAGCCAGTGCCAGCCAAACCCAAAAGGTGATCTGGGAAAGGAAGAATGTTGGTTGCAGAGTGGAAGGGAAGATTGAGTAGAGCATTTTCTTCAAGTACCCAAGTTGGGATTCTCCCTAAGGGATTACTACCCTAGACTGAAGAGGAGATTCCCTTCTACTTCAGAAGCAATGTGTTAAAGATAGAATACCCCTGACTTTTAAGTTAGGGATTCAGAATATTATTTTATCTATTTATCTCCATTCCCCCTCTACCCTTTCCATTTGAGTCCTCCAGTCAAATTTATGACTAATTGGAGATAAGGTAGAATCACTGTAACATTAGCACCCTGATATAGAACAATGATATTTTCCCCTAAATATCTCTTGCCATTGACAAAACTCAAAAAATTGTTTTTTTTTAAAGTTCCTTGTTGGTAGGAATTAGCTTATTCTTGCATTTATTCATCTAAGTGTGCATGTGTATATAGATAGATGAATGAATGAATGAATGTAAAAGCCTAAAGGTTTACTATGTGTTGTCTGGTGGTATACCAGGCCACAAGGAAATTATGTTCCAATAAGGATAGACAACACACATGGGAGAATAGTGACCAAGGGAAGGGTCTTTGGCCTAAGAATTCGAAGGGTATGTGTATATAGACAGATACATAACATTTTTGTAATTTTACATAACTAAATTTTCATATCCTTTGAAATATGAAAGAATTGAGCTAAGTGTTTTATATAGGAATCCTAAAAAGTACTACTGTGATACTGGATTGGAAGTGAACCTGGGTTCTTAAAAGTTGTGCCACTGGAGCATAGGTTTTGGAATTTCTAACTCCTGAAATCACTTCTAAAATCTAGACAGGTTCCCAAAGACTCCTCATTTTTCTTTTATTTGGTTCTAAGGGACTAAAATATCTGAGCCACAGTGGTCTCATCTGTAAATTGTGATAAATAAAATCTGTGATAAAATCACAGATCTTTGAAATATTGACTCCCTAGAAGTAGATTTAGTATTACATGTACATGAATTAGAATTTGGGAAACAGAAGAACAAAGTATATATCTCTCTTCTTTTTTTTTCTTTTCTTTTCTTTTTTTTTTTTGGGTGAGGCAATTGGGGTTAAGTGACTTGCCCAGGGTCACACAGCTAGTAAGCGTTAAGTGTCTGAGGCCAGATTTGAACTCAGGTACTCCTGACTCTAGGGCTGGTGCTCTATCCACTGTGCCACCTAGCTGCCCCAACAAAGTATATATCTCAAAACACACAGATGGATAGATCAGTGAATTGATGGAAGGATTTAATTTATTTTGTATTTTGCTTTTGGGCTGCATTTCTTTTCATTTTATTGAATTTAATTTTTCTAATTTGATTCATTTTTAGTAAACTGGTGTTTATTTTTCTAATTAAAAATAGCTTCCAGTGGATAAAACACCAGCCCTGAATTCAGGAGAACCTGAGTTCAAAGCCTACCTCAGATACTTGACACTTACTAGCTGTGTGACCCTGGGCAAGTCACTTAACCCTCATTGCCCTGCAAAAAAAAAAATAGCTTCCACCTTTTACATTATTGGTCTGTGATAAACTTTGATAGATTCACATATATTTCTTTATAGAAATACTTAAAAATATTTCTATATAATTTATATATGTGTAAAAAAAACTTTATAAAGCAACACTCATGATAATACATGGGCTCTTTAAACATCTTCAAGAAGCTTTAGAAGTAACCCAAGCACTTCCTACTAGGCAATTCCATAAGATGTACCCAGAAGATAGCAAAACTTCATTGTACTGCTGTTTTCATAATTCATACATAAACCTCAAGTGATTTTTAAAATTCAATTTAATTTGAAATTTGTTGTTTGCATACTATGTATTTTTCTGTCATACTGATTTTTCTGAAAATTGTCATTTGTTAACTGACAGATTTTCTTTTCTTACTTCAGATTCCGAAGAGGCTCCATCTGTAAATCCTTCTAGTGTGGATGAAAATATTGATTCTGAAGCAGAGAAAGACTCACTAGTCTGTGAAAGTAAACAGTTAATACCTAGTAAAGCCCCTCTTCCGTCTGCTCTTGATGAATATGAGTTCAAAGATGATGATGATGAAGAAATAAATAAAATGATTGATGACAGACACATTCTTAGGAAAGAACTACGAAAAGAGAATGAATCTGAAATAGAAAAGAATTTATTTGTGAAGCAAGAAAAAGTCTATCCCAAACTATTTAAAAGTAAAAAACAGAAACCATCTAGAGTTCTGTATTCAAGTTCTGAAAGTTCAGATGAAGAGATTCTTCAGGACAAAAAAGTTGTTTCTACTCCATGTTCTGTCCCTGAAACTTCAACTTCTGATTTAAGATCCAAAAAGGAATATTTAGTTGCAAATGAACATAAACAGAAAGGAAAGGTTAAAAGAAAGTTAAAAAATCAGAACAAAAATAAAGAAAATCAAGAGTTGAAGCAAGAAAAAGAAGGAAAAGAAAATTCTAGAGTAACAAACTTGGTATGTAATCCTGTATTAGATTCTCTAGACAAAACTAGAGAGGAAGAAAATTTTAGAAAGACTTTTACTCCAAAAGATGATGCTTCATTACATTTATTTCATATTACTACTAGTAAATCTCCAAAACATCCCTGTGGACTAAGTGAAAAACAATCAACACTACTAAAACAAGAAAACAGCAAAACATGCTTATCACCAGGTGGTTCTGAAACTTCCTTACAATCTGACCTCATTAGACATGAAAACAATGCAGATTCAGAATTCCTGTTGGAAACTTCTAGTGGGAAATACTATAAACATAAAGAAAAAAGTAAACATCATCAGAAAGATTTCCACTTAGAATTTGGTGAGAAATCTATTCCAAAAGTTAAAGATGAAGATCATAGTCTGTCTTTTGATAATTCAGACTATGCACTGAAAAAGATTGATAAAGAAGGCAAGACATTAAAGAAACATAAATTAAAACATAAAGACAGAGAAAAGGAAAAGCACAAAAAAGAGCCAGATGGTGAAAAAGAAAAATATAAAAATAAGGATGGAAATAAAGCAGTTCAGAGAAGTGTTGAATTTGATAGAGAATTTTGGAAAGAAAACTTTTTTAAAAGTGATGAAAATGAAGATATCTTTTTAAATGTAGAACATGAATTCCTGCCATCTGAAAAAAAATCAAAGTTGGAAAAAAACACAAAAGATGACAAATTAAGTAAGGAAAAACACATACCAAAAGAAAGAAGCTTTAAAGAGGAACGAGAAAAAGGGAAAAAGGAAAGTGAAAAGTCCTTTAAGGAAGAAAAAATCAAAGAATTAAAAGAAGAAAGGGAGTGTATACCAATAGATAAAGAAACAGAATTACTTCCTTTGAGTATAAGTGTTAAAGAAGAATCAATTGGATTTCACTTAATAGAGAAGGAGGCAGAAATTGACAAACAAGAAAAGAATATGAAAGATAATAAGGAGAGACCTGAGAAACGTCCTCAGACTAAAGAAAAGGACTTGGAAAGAAATGAGAGAAAAAATACTGAAAAAGAAAAGAAGATAAAACATGATCATAAGCCAGAGAGAGACAAATTAGATTTAAATGAATGCATAGAAAAAACAAAAGAAAAGGACAGAGTAAATTCACAACAGGCAGAAAAATATCATAAAGAAAGTGAGAAGATAAAAAATGTTACTACTGTTAAAAAAGCTGATGACAGAGAAAAATGTAGAGATAAGATGGATAAAAAACATGACAAAGAAAAAACTGAAAAAGAGAGGCATCTAGGTGAAAGCAAAGAAAAACACTTCATAGAGAAAAAAGGTAAGCTATCAGATAAAGACAGTGACTATATTAAACTTGAAAAGGGCAGGACAAAAGAAAAAGAAAGGGAGGTTGAGAAAAGGGAAAGACCTAGAGATAAAGAAAGTTTATCTTTAGCTGCTTCTAAGCATACACAGGAAGAGAGACGGTCAGCTTCCACAGAAAGTAGTAAAACACTGCATGAAAAACTTTCATCCCTTAAAGAAAAAACAAAAGATGAACCTTTGAAAACTCCTGATGGAAAAGAAAAAGATAAAAAGGACAAAGATATAGACAGGTATAAAGAAAGGGATAAGCACAGAGATAAAATGCAACTAAATAATTTACCCAAGCACAAATCTGAAATAGATAAGCCTAAACCTAAATCAGGATTGACTCCAAAAGATACTCGACCAAAAGAAAAGAGGTTAGTGAATGATGATTTAATGCAAACAAGTTTTGAAAGAATGCTAAGCCTTAAAGACCTAGAAATAGAACAGTGGCATAAAAAGCATAAGGAAAAAATTAAGCAAAAAGAAAAGGAAAGATTGAGGAACCGTTCCTATTTAGAACTCAATAAAGTAAAAGATAAAGAAAAAACAAAAAATACACTAGCAGAATCAAAAAATAAAGAACTGATTAGGTCAAAGAGTTCAGAGTTGTCTGATGTTTACACTAAGGAGAAACATTTGAAAGATGCTACAAGTAACAGATCTCAGTCTGTAGACACAAAGAACATAACAAATGTTGGGAAGTCATCTTTAATTGTAGATAATAATTTAAGCAGATCTCCTCGATCAGAAAGTGAAAAAACTGGTCTCAGCTCTAGATCTGTATCAGTAATTTCAGTTGCTAGCTCAGAAGATTCCTGCCATACTACAGTGACAACCCCAAGGCCTATAGTTGAATATGATTCTGACTTTATATTGGAAGGTTCTGATTCCCAAATGTCTTTTTCACAGTCACCGTTTTTGCCAGTTGCCAAATCTCCTGCCCTTCATGAAAGGGAGTTGGACAGTGTAGCTGAATTGCCAGATCGGATTAAATTACCATATACAAACAGGCTTTCAACATCCCATCTCAGGTCATCTTCTGTAGAAGATGTTAAGCTTATTATTAATGAGTGTAGACCTGTAGTTGAAGTTCGAAGATGTAGCTTGCCACCTGTCATTTCAGAACATACAAAACAACTTCAAACAATGTCAGAAGAAAACAATCAAAGTAGTTTACCAGCTGTGCCAAGTCATATTTGCAGTTCCCCTAAACATGAAGTGTCTTCTTGTAATGTGCCTGAAAAGGACCTTTCAAAAATATCTAACTTACATTCCAGTTTTGCTACTTCTCCAGTTATATCTTTCAACAGTAAACATAGTTCATCAGATACAAATGTTATCAAAAGTACTGCTCAAATGAGCCCTGTAGGAGAAAACCCTATGCATGTAGAGCCATGTAATCTAATTAATATGACTCAACAAAATAAATCTTGGGAGATACCTGTTGAAAGACCGGAGTCATTAAGCACAAATGATTTTAACTGTTCAAGTTACAGAGTACCTGATCAAGATCTAGGATTGTGTAATCCTGACAACAGAATATTAAAGGAACAGAATACTTCTGAATTATTACCTCAACGTCAAACTGAAATCCAAGGAAATTCAGGTGCTCAAGATTCAGCATCATTTATGCCTTCTCAGCCACCCTGCTCTTTCCATGGCCAGTCAATCCCAGATGCTGAATGTAAACATATGTCTTTATCATATGTTGGTAATCAGGAGTCAACTTTTCAACAGAACACTCTAGTCCAAACTAATTCTATTTTAGACACGGATAATAATTTTAAAAAAGATTTGGAAAATACTTTCTTCCCAGCTGATGGTCAAAAGACAGATGCATTTGTCACTGTATATGCTGAAAGGACCATTCAGGATACATCACCAAATTATGAAAGGACTAATGCCCCACCCGTAGTACCATCAGAAAAGGACTTTCTTGGAAATGATGCCTATTCACAAATAAATACTCATCCTTATTCATTTAGCAAACTTATTTATAAAACTTTGCATAGTCATGAAGTTGATAGCACAACTGACACTCAGGTTATTTCACATGAAAAAGACAAACTTGAAAGTTCAGTTTCAATCAATTTAGCTAATAAGTCTGTTGTGGATCTCAATGAACTAAATGTAGGGATATCAAAAGGAAATTTAAATGAACAAGATAGTTCAAAAAATTATAATGAAAGTCGAAAAGGATTTCTGCCCACAGAAGATGAGGAATCACAACAAAGCACTTTATCAAATCCAGAAAGTCACTCACAGCCATCTGGTCAAGCAGAAATACATAACTGTAGTCAGTTGGTTAAAATAGAGGTAGAAGAAACTGCTGAAGATGATAAAACTGATCACCAAATACCTCAAAGGATAACTAGAAATAGAGCAAATATAATGGCAAGTCAGAGTAAACAGAACCCTATTAGTTGTGTGCCATTGTCTGAAAAAGATAATGAATCTGCATCTCCTAGAGGAAGAATAAGGTTAACTGAGGAAGATGATGCTCAAGTCCACCATCCACGGAAAAGGAAAATGTCACGTGTGCCTCAGCCTGTGCAAGTGAATCCCTCTTTACTACAAGCAAAAGAGAAAACTCAGCAGTCTCTGGCGGCCATTGTAGATTCTCTGAAATTAGATGAGATTCAGCCATATAGTTCAGAGAGGGCAAATCCATATTTTGAATACTTGCACATAAGAAAAAAAATAGAAGAGAAACGCAAATTACTGTGTAGTGTTATTCCTCAAGCACCTCAGTATTATGATGAATATGTGACATTTAATGGATCATACCTCCTGGATGGAAACCCTTTAAGCAAGATTTGTATTCCTACTGTAAGTAACAGTTTTACTTGATTTATTATACTTTGAATATATGAAGGTATTCCTTAGATACAATCTAGTAATGTGTCCAAATTTGTACATCATTTAAAGGAAAAAAACACTTCTCATAAAGGAGTGTCTTCTGGATTGCAAACATCTAAGATGGGTTTTTACTGTGTAAATGAGCCACTGGTTGCTTCAGATAAGTTAAATGCAACTTTTCTAGTCACCATTTTGTAGTTTATAGAAGCTTGATGTAGTTTATAGATGGCACTAGCCAAGGCAGAGGGCTTAAAAAAGAATAGTTGGGGCAGCTAAGTGGCTTAGTGGATAGAGCACCAGCCCTGGATTCAGGAGGACCTGAGTTCAAATCTGGACTCAGACACTTGACACTTACTAGCTGTGTGACCCTGGGTAAGTCACTTAACCCTAATTGCCTCACCAAAAAAAAAAAAAGAATAGTTTATTTCACTCACAGGAGATTATATGAAAAATGTTTGATCAGAAAGTTAAAGGAGAAGAATTACGTTTTCATTTTCACATGAAACAACAAATGATTTTTAAATCTTGTTGGCGGAGGTCTGTTTAAAAAAAGGGGAGCGGGGGAGAAAAGGTTTATGTTATAGTAATCTTTATTACTTAACTAAAATTCCTGATGCATCTCAGGAAACTCTAAATAAGAGTTAAGTTGTAGTTTATACAATCATAGAGCAAGCAAATGAAACAGTAACTATTTTATGAAGATGCTCAGAAATGTAAAAGTAATTCTTTTTTATTCATTCCAAAAGGCCTTCTCTTTCACTACATTATTTTTAAAAAGAGAAAAAATTATGTGGAAATAATTACCCATCATAACTGTTGAAAATATAAGTAAATTTTATATTTGAATGATTATAAGTGGAAATTTTGTATAGGTTCTCCATGCTAAAATGTACACCTGAATGGTATTTTAATGTGCTGATTTATGGCGCCATCTGCTGTTTATTCAATATATTTTAATGGTCTCCCATTTGGCTAAGTATAATCACTACCTTTAAGAGTCTTGTTTTTTACCCTTGTTTTGAGGTTTTGTTATTTAACCTCATGGTCAGCATGAAAACATTGTTTAAACTGAACTGCCAAGAACTGATGTTTTAGAAACTGAAACCACCTAGATGTTCCTTCAGTTTGCCTTCACCTTTTTAAAATTATAGGGATATCTCACACACATGCATATATATATACACAGACACATGCACAGGCACACAAAAAGATATCTCCTGTACATAGAGCATTACACTAGGTGCTGGGGAGATATCTAATTTAAATAATGACATTAATCACAGCTGACATTTATAGACTTTTAAGGTTTTAAAAGTACTTGATTCAGGTAAGATCGTCTTGAGCAATACCATTTGTCAGTGACATCACTAATACATTGTAACTAAGGCCACAAAAACACTTGAAATTCAGCTGTTATATCATTCATTTCTAACATTTTTCCTATAAAACCAATTGCCTGTCAGCTTTTAGCAAGATATGCCAATATAATTGTCATGACAGTATTCTGAGAAAAGTTCAACTTGAGGTAAACTATGACAGAAAGATGTATTCAGCTTTGTTATATTATTATCATATCCCAAAATCATGTTTACTTTTTTAAAAACCAATTTTGTAGTAGTTCACTTATATTCAAAACATGAGACATATTATATCTTAATATATCCTTTTCTCTTTTTCCTGAGTTAGGCTTTCCAGACCCTAGGCTATCAAATTACTTTTGATCTGAGAACTTGAGTTTCCTCTCAGTTTAAACCTTTGATACCTGACCTCCATTGCTTTAACTTACTCTTGTTTCTGGCAAGAACACAATGTCACTTCAGTGTGAATCTAACTTCCAGGTCAACCACAAGAGTTGCTAGAGAGACATTAAGGCTAAAACTTTACATTTCATAGAATTAGTCAGTTTTAAAGCTGGAAGGAAATTAGAAAACACCTAATCCTTCATTTTACTGTCAGGAAACTAGGTCCCAAAATGGAAGAAAGCAACAATAGAACTCAATCTCCTTTCACAGTTTTGTGTTTACTATCTAATTATTTTGTTAGAATACCAAGATACAAAATGGGAAAACAAAGTTACTTTTTGTATAATAAACAATCTAGTCTAATAATAATAACTAGGATTTGTATAACTCTTTAAGGTTCACAAAGCACTTTACAAAAATTAACTCATTTTATCCTCACAAGAACTATGAGAAGGGGCAGCTAGGTGGCACAGTGGATTCAGGAGGATCTGAGTTCAAATCTGGCCTCAGACACTTAACACTTACTAGCTGTGTGACCCTGGGCAAGTCACTTAACCCCAACTGCCTCACCAAAAACAAAACAAAACAAGAACTATGAGAAGAAGGTGCTGTCATTATCCCCATTTTATAGATGAGGAAACTGAGGCATACAGAAGTTAAATTACTTGGCCAGACTCATGCAACTAGTAAGTGTCTGAAGCTAAATTTGAACTCAGAGTTTCCTCATACCAGGTCCAGTGCTCTTTTCCCTGTACCACTAGCTGCCTCTAAAGATGATTCTTATTGAATCAGAATTTTAGGGCCTGAAAAGGTATTCAAGATCTAATTTCTACATTTTATAGATGAAGAAACTTAAATACAGAATGACTAGTGACTTTCCCAAGATCATATAGCCAACTAGTAGTAAAACCAGGGTCTTTTAACCTCATTGATCTTTCTGATGCTATAAATGTTCCAAGCTATACAGCTGAAATTTTGTTTTAATTAAATTATTAGTAAAAAAAAGTGGTTAACATTCTTTCATTTTCTGATTTTGTGAGATAGGTATGTGAAATCTAAGTTTGTTCATTTAAAATTCATACTGAAAATTTTATAACTATCCAAATCACTGGAAGCACCATATATTATCAGAAAACTAAGAAAGTAACAACAAACTATCTCAGGGCTCACAGAATATCAGAATTGAAAGGAACCTCAGAAGTCATCTAAGCTAACCAGTACCTAAAAAGGAATCTCCCCTTTCCACCATCCATTGCAAAAGGTTATATAACCTCTTTCCTGAAGCCCTCCAGTGTTGAAAAAGTTACTTTCTTCTAAGGCATCCTGTTCTATTTGGGGGGGGGGCGGAATTGTTAGGAAGTTGTCATTATGTGAGGCCAAAATCTGTGCTTTTGCGTTTCTGCTCTTGTTCTTAGTTCCGTCCTCAAGAGCCAAGAACAAGTATAATTTACTCTGGTATGACAGCCCTCCAACCACTCAAAACCAGCTATTATTCTTTACCCATTCTAAATATATATATATATATATGTATATATATATATATATTTTTTGGTGAGGCAACTGGGGTTATGTGACTTGCCCAGGGTCACACAGCTAGTAAGTGTTAAGTGTCTGAGGCCAGATTTTAGCTCAGGTCCTCCTGAATCCAGGGCCGGTGCTCTATCCACTGTGCCATCTAGCTAACCCCCATTCTAAATATTTTATCCACACTAAAAGTCCCTACTTCCTTAAAAAGATCCTTTTATGGCATATTTTCTAATCATCTTCCCCATCTTGGTTGCTCTCCTCTAGATAATTTCTAGGTAATAAGTATTCTAAACAGAAGCATCCAGAATCAGACAGTACTCTAGATGCAATCCAGGGCAGATTGTACAGCAGGACCAGAACTTCCCTTGTGCTAAACACAAGGCTTCTATAAAGTCTAAGGAGAAATTAACTTATCATCCATTTTCTCCTCAGTTCATAGGTATATAGTGCATAGGTAGATCATAGGAAATTCCCAACAAAATATTACATCTCTTTCTCTATTGATTTATACTGTTTTGTTTCTCCAACTCCCACCCCGACCAGCTTGCTTACATCATCTGTATCTTTTTACAGTCAGCTTCAGTCAGTTCTCATGTTCTGGTGTTTTCTCTCTCTCTCTCTCTCTCTTTTTCTGTGTGTGTATATGTATATGTGCACACACATGTGTATGTGTCATATGACATCTTGTGTTTTTCAGAATTGGGGTTTCAGAATTCCTTTCTCAAAAGCATCATATTCATTTTGGTTAAATTTTCTCATATACATGAAGAAATAAATCTTCTCTAGATCTAATAGCACCTGCCATGTGCAAGTATTCTACCACTCTTTTTCCTAATCCATTCCCTTTGAAGATGGTAAACCTTTCCTTGGCCAAATTTCAGTCCTAAATCACATCCCACAAAGTTTTAGTGGCCATCTTATACTCTTGATATTTCTTTTAGCTAATTAACCATTTTAATGTGCATATGTATCTGTGTATATGAGTACCTTTGTAAGTGTGTTATCAGTATATGAATAAGTTGAGTTATATTTAGTCCCCAAGATCTATAGTTTCCAAAACCAGATTTAGAATCTACTGGAACAGAAAGGAATATAGAGTATAATTAAGGTATCAAGAAAAATATTTGGGGAATAAAGATGTAAGAAAGAAAAATAATAAGGAGACATAGGAAGTTACATAATAAAGAAAATTTATAAAAGTAGTTGAGACACATAGTATTAAAAACTAATCCACAGGGGCAGCTAGGTGGCACAGTGGATAGAGCACCGGCCCTGGATTCAGGAGGACCTGAGTTCAAATCCGACCTCAGACACTTAACAATTACTAGCTGTGTGACCCTAGGCAAGTCACTTAACCCCAATTGCCTCACAAAACAAAAAACAAACAAAAAAACCATACACAAATCTATAATACCATCATTTGCTTAGTAGTTTAGAAAGCACTTTCACATATACCATTTCATTAGATCTTCACAGCCAGCCACCTGATGAGGGAAGCAGATTTTACAGATAATGAAACTGAGACTCAAAGCAATTTAGTGACTCTACCCAGGCTAAGGCTAATACTAGAACCCAGTTTTTTGGTTTTTGTTGTTGCTTTTGCAGGGCAGTGAGAGTTAATTGACTTGCCCAGGGTCATACAGCTAATAAGTGTCAAGTGTCTGAGGCCCGATTTTTTTTTTAGTGAGGCAATTGGGGTTAAGTGACTTGCTCAGGGTCACACAGCTAGTTAAGTATTAAGTGTCTGAGGCCGGATTTGAACTCAGGTACTCCTGAATCCAGGGCTGGTGCTTTATCCAGTGCGCCACCTAGTTGCCCCTAGATCCCAGTTTTAATTTTCTTTCTGCCTAACCACTCTAACCATCAGCATTACATTCTATTCAATTCAGCAAATTGTTACTAAATCCAGACTCTCCACCAGGCACTGCCCTGGTAAAAGGGGAAAATGACAGTCCCTGCTGCATTGTCAACATATTGTCAAGTTACACATTCAGAATGACTACAAGGCATAATACATCTGTCCACAGGTTCAGAAAGACTGGTGAGATATATTTTGGGGTCCCTCTCCCCAATGGCAATAAGATCTGAGTCCCTAGGAGTATCTGATTTTATGACTATTTAACTTGATAAAGATTTGTAAAGCACTTAGCAAAAGAAAGCAAGACTATGTTGGACCTTAGGGATACAAAGACAAAATGATGGCCCCTTGTGGAATTTACTTTCATCTAGGAGGGTAAGGTGAATATGCCTTTAAGTAAAGGCAAAGTAATTTGAGAAGGTAAGGAACTCTAACAGCAGAATCAAACAAAGGTTTCTAGTAGGATGTGCTTCCTGAATTGAGTTTTAAATGTTAGATGAGTATTATAAGTAACCTAGGTTCAGAAGGGAGAGTGCATGAAATGGGGAAATGTGCAATCTGTCTAAAAAGATAGGCTGGAGCCAAATTGTGTATTGCTTTATTTCCAGGCTGAATGATTTCTTTTTGTGCCTGGGATCGTTTTAGCACAGCAAAGAGCTTTCATTATATTTTTATATACTTTCTGATATTCATAAAATGAGTATTTTAAATATTATCTGTTATAAGAAAAATAGTAATTATTGATTGAACATTTTCTTATCAGAAATTAGTTTACTATGCAATTAATCATGGTTTGCAAATTATAATAATCTATAGTCCTAGATTCCCTCAAAGCTCTCGACTCATGAAACTAGGTCAAATCCTGAGGGCCTGACCCAAAGAGGGTAATTTTCTCTCTATTCTAGGAAAGTCTCCCAATATACTCATGGTATAACTTGTGGCTAAGTTTCCTCTAGATTTAACTAAAAGGGTCTCCAACTCCCATACAAGCATTGTAGGTATCACATGCATATTGGGTACAAATGTAAACAATGCAAGGATTCACTGAATCCCTCAAACAAGAACAAAGCATATAGTCTGTCATCTCTACCCTTCTCCCACTCCCATCTAGGAAGGGAACTAAAGCTAGGATTTCTATCAAGTCAATCTGACTTTTCTATAAAATCCTACACAAGAGTCCCCTCCCTATGATGCTCCCCCAAAAAAGTTGTATTATAACTGAACAAGCCATTCCTTTCCCATCAGGTCAACATCATCCAAGTAACTCCCTGACATTGGTCTCTAAATAGGATGCTGTGTAGGTACTATATGAATTATTCTCTTCTTTGGGGAGGTGAGCCCCAAAGCTGGCACACTGCCTAATAAGGCTCCCTGTTCTGAGTAGAGGGCTAGATTTCTGGAACACACTGCGTAAGGAAATTCAAAATTTCTCCTATACTAATCAAGAGGTTGGGGTACAGGAAAACATGTCCATGAACTGTCCTCTAAAAAGTCTTACCTGTCAGGGCAGCTAGCTGGCGCAGTGGATAAAGCACCAGCCCTAGATTGAGGAAGATCTGAGTTCAAATGCAGACTCAGACACTTGACACTTACTAGCTCTGTAACCCTGGGCAAGTCACTTAATCCTCAGGGGATAACCATCCTTCGATTATTGGGCAGATGTTCAGGAAGCTAAATTTCAGTTCAGTGTAAGAAAGAACATCCTAAAACTGAAAGCTGTTCAAAACTGGAATGTCCCTTCTGGAATCATGGATATTCCTAATCACTGGAGGTCTGCAAGTGAAAAACAGCTGTATCATCTTCTGTCATAGGGTAGAAGGGTACATGCTTCAAGTAATATCATCTAAATGACTGCGGAGATGCTTTTCAACTTGCAGGGTCTGTGATTCTATAAAAATTCTATATTGGAAGCTGTGTTATGACTAGTTTGTAGCAAATTTTAAATTACAGTAGAATCTTATGCTTGGGAAATGGGGCTGATGTTTAACTAATAAGCTAAACTATAGTAATAGTAATACCTCATAAATGGCATTATCAGGGAATTAGATGGTGTTATTCAACTTATCTGACATTTTGGGGGAAAAGATGTTTCACTTGCTGATTTTGTAAATGACTGAATTTTGCCCCAGTAAGTACTAAAACTTTTTTAAAAATTTTAATCAGTTTTTATGAAAAGTCACCAAAAACTTATACTTCCCTGCCTTCCTAAATAGAAAGTCTGGATGTTAATTGACCAAGGACCATCATTAGAAATAGGTTATTTTGGGGCAGCTAGGTGGCACAGTGGATAGAGCACTGGCCCTGGATTCAGGAGAACCTTATTAGTTCAAATCCGGCCTCAGACACTTAATACTTACTAGCTGTGTGACCCTGGGCAAGTCACTTAACCCCAATTGCCTCAGCAAAAAAAAAAAAAAAAAAGAAAAGAAATAGGTTATTTTATTGTACTGTGATATAATGATTCCCCCAGGGACTAGTAAAGTATATAAAGTAATTCACCCTTATCCTAAGTGGCCCCAGCCTTTGGGCCACTATGCTTGTTGAATCCTTGTCTGTTTTAAAGGTGTTTTTTTTTTTTCCTGTCTCCTTCACTGTTTCTGTCAGTTGCCATTTCTTTCTAATAATGGTTTGAGAGATAAAAGGGAACCACAATTGTTAAAATTGTGTCTAAAGGAAGAATAAAATAGGATGTCAAGTTAGGACAGTGAACTTTCATTCCTTAATTCCTTTAAAAGCCTAATTTCTTAGGAGAGTAAGCTTACACAAACTTGCTTAATCAGTCCTCTGCCTCTTGTAATATAATTCCCATCTTTATTATTCTGGTGAAACTACTCTCTCAAAGATCACCAGTGACTTCCTACTCACCAAAATCAATCACCTTTTCTTAGTCCTCATCTTTGACTCCTCTGTAACATTTGAAATTGTGGATTAACCCCAGCCTTCTAAATATTTTCTTACTCTTTGGTTTCCTCGATACTTTATTTTTCTGCTTTTGCTCCTGAGCTCCAGATTTATGTTTCTAAATACTTACTGGATACCTTCCTCTGGACATTCCACTAACAGCTGGATCTCAACATGACTTAAATTGAATTTGGAGGACTCTTTTCAAAAACCTATTTTTCTTCTGAATTTTTGTTAAAGATGTCACTATTTCCCTTGTCACTTGTATTTATAGCCTCATAAACATCTTTGATTCTCCCTTTCCTTTGACTCATATATCCTATCAGTTAACTAAATTCTGTTCATTCTCTCTCAAAAATATCTCCTACATCCATCTCCTATTTCTCATTGCCATCACACTAATTCAGACCCTTATTAACTGTCACCTAAAACTATTCCAGTAGCCTGCTAAAGTGTCTTTTTTCCTTACCCCTTACACTGTCCAGTCTAACTAGATACTCCTGGCCCCTAAATATCCCCACTCCAAATCTAAACTGTACATGCCTACAAAATTAATCTGTTACCCAGATCTAGTCACATCACTCCATTGTTAGAAAATTTCCTTTTACCTGTAGTTGAAGGGCCAAACTCTGACTTGGTTTTTCCTCTGAGGCCCTCCCTAATCAAATTTCAACCAACTTTTTTGGTGTTCATTCAATCCTTGTAATGTTCTCTATATTGCAATATTCTTGCTCTACCCCGACAGGTGCTATACTTCTCTGCTGTTCTATACCCCAAAAGGGACACCAGTTGTTTTCTCTCCACTCCTACAACTTTTGCCTATTTAAATCCCAAGGCCCAGATCATAGCTATTTCCTCTAATGTAGACTCTAATTTTTTCTTGATTCATTTACTTCTCTATCCTACAATTGTTCATACTTTACTAACCTTCAGCCCCACCCCAATCATTTGCCTTCTTCCCTCTGTTCCCATACAGTGAGGAAGATTCCACCACATACTATGTTGTCTAATTTCAACTAGGCCTTCACAACTATACCATAGTCTTTCTAGTCTTCCTTCATTTACTTAAACACTCCCCACACAATAACTGAGCAGCTAGGTGGCACAGTGGATACAGCACTGGGCTTGGAATCATGAAGACTTATCTTCCTGAGTTCAAATCCAGCCTCAGACAGTTACTAGCTGTGTGACCCTGAGCAAGTCACCTAATCCTATTTACTTCGGTTCTTCTGTAAAATGAGCTGTAAAAGGAAATGGCAAACCACTATAGTATCTTTGCCAAGAAAATCCCAAAATGGGGTCATGGATATTGGGATACAATAACTATAACTATAACAGACTTTCCCTTCAGACTTCCCTAGGCTTTTCCTTTCCTTCCAAAGATGACCTGACCACCCACTGTACTGAGAAAATTGAAGCCATCTACCGTGAACCCTGTTAGCTCTCTTACTCCATAACTTAAAACACATCTACATCTTCTCCCATTATCTCCTTTGCTCAAGGTCCTAAAAAAAACGGAGTGCCCCTTCAGTTTGTACTCTTAATTCCATCACTCCCATCTATTCCAGGATACAACATAATTAAAGTAATAAATAACTATTTCCCTTATCTCTTCTGTCACTCCCTTTTTATTGAAGGCTTGCCTGCTTCCTTTAACATTCACAAGTATGTCCTATCAAAAACAATAACCAAAAAAACCCCTTACCTTCCTACCTCCCTCAAACTCTATTAACCTATATCCCATTCACTTCTTTTTTTTTTTTTTGGTGGGGCTATGGGGGTTAAGTGACCTGCCCAGGGTCACACAGCTAGTAAGTGCAAAGTGTCTGAGGCCGAATTTGAACTCAGGTCCTCCTGAATCCAGGGCTGGTGCTTTATCTACTGCGCCACCTAGCTGCCCCCATCCCATTCACTTCTAAGTTCCTAGAAAGTAATTTATTCTTCACTGCCTCCACTTCTTCATGATCCCTCTACTCCTTTCTCAACCCATTTCAGTCAGTTTTTTATACCCTAGCACTTCTCAAACTGTCGTAGCTGAGCTCAACAATGATCTCTTTAACTGCCAGATCCCTTAGATGTTGATTTCCTTTCCTTGGCTTCATTGTTTTCACTTAGTTTTTGACACTTTTGAGCACTTCCTCCTGGATATTACTCATTGGGCACTATAATTTACTGGGTTTCTTGCTCTCAGTTCACCCTAAGACCATAGATTTAGAGCTAGATAAGACTTGAGTCCATTTAATCCAAGCCTGCCACTTGACAGATAAAGAAAGTGAGGCCCAGAAAGGTTGTGACTTGTCCAAGAACTCACAGGTAGTAAGGGATAGAGCACTTCAACCCTAAAGTCAGTACTCTTTCCAGTTTACCTAGCTGGCTCTAGTATCCTCTTTCTCCCCCAACAGTAACAAGTTCCATCGAGACTCTGTATTAGGATCTCTGTACTCTCACTTGGTGATCTCATCAGCTCCATATTTTCAGTTATTTTCTCCATGTAGATAATTCCCAAATATACATGTACAGCAGCCCTAATCTCCTGAGCTCTAGTCCCACATTGCCTACTGCCTGATGAGCACATCTACCTTGATGTCAAGTGAACATCTCAAACTTAAATAACCAGAATTAAACAATATCTCTCTCCCCTCAACTTGTCCCTCCTCCAAACTTACCTCTTTCTGTTAAGGCATCATCTTCACAGTTATCTGAATTCATCACCTTCAAGTTGTCTTTGACTCATTCTTCTCCCTTATCCATCCCCATATATTGTCAGTTGTCAAGTCTTGATTCTACCTTCCCTGTATCTTGCATCCATCCTCTTCTCTCCAGTTATTTGGCTGTCACCGCACCTTAGGTGCTCATCACCTCTCCTCTGAATTATTTTACTTGACTCCTCCTTAGGCTCTGCTTCCAATCTTTCTTCTCTCCAGTCCATCCTCCGCAAAACTTGTAAAATAACCTTCCTAAAGCACAGCTCTGACCATGTTACTCTGCTGCTCAGAAACCTTCACTTGGTTTCTTTTACCTTGATGATAACAACTCCTTACCCCATTGTGTAAGACTTTCTATACCCTGGTTCCAACTTTCCTTTTCACAGACATTAAAGTTAATCTTTTTCCACATACTCTGTACTCCAAACTTCACCACTATTTTCCAATTCAGTCAGTGTCCCACCTCTGCATTTGCACAAACAAGCCCACGTGTCTGAAATGTACTTTGTCCTTATGTATCTCAGAATTCTTATCTTCCTTCAGGCTTCAGTTCAAATATCACCTCTTCTAAGATGCCTTCCAAGATTCCCCAGTTGTTATTGCTCTCTTTCTTGAATTTACTATTTGTGTACATGTTGTATCCCCTTGGATAGCTCTTTGAAGGCAAAGATTGTTTGTTTTTTGTATCCGCAGTGCCTAGCATTGTGTATAAGTCTTTTACATCATAGATGCTTAATAAATGTTCTTTCAATTCTCCTCTACCATCCAGAAATGACACCTCCATCTTGTTCCAAGGTGTTCTACCCTGGTACCTTGTTCCTATCTTTCTAGCATTTATATCCTGGTTTGTTTTATTGTTATTTATTTACATGTCTATGTCCCTGTTTCTTGTGGACAGAGAGCTCATCTATGTTACTAGTTCTTCCAATTTCTAGCCCAATGCTTTGAATAAGTGAATAAGAATAAGATGCTTGATATTTGTTAAATGGATGAGTAAAATGGATGAATTTTTAGCAACATTTCTGACTAGAGTTTGGCGGGAGGGTTCCTACTAGGTAAGTAACATCTAAAAAATTTCTAGGTTATGTTTCACTGACTAGGATTTGACCCACAGCATAGCACAATATATACTTATGTTAAGTTCTATTTTAATAGAGATTGGCTATTTTTAATGTTACATGTTTTTCTTTAAAATGTAAAATTTATAATTATACTGTGTCATTTTTTCCCTTTAGATTACACCACCTCCATCCCTGTCAGATCCACTTAAAGATCTTTTTCGGCAACAGGAAGTTGTAAGAATGAAACTGCGTTTGCAACATAGTATTGAAAGGGTACTCATTTCTTACTGTTTAAAAAAGAATTTAATGTTTAATACAGGGATGAAGTTAAATTTATACTCTAATTGGCCAGTGTATTTTGACAGTGGATTACAATTTCTTCCAACTCTTTATTATAGTGTAGTTTCCTTTTTTTGTATAATCACTTGAGAAAATGGTCTGTTTGCCTAATTCATTAAAAAGACGACTTACTGAAACTATTTTAAGGTACCTTCTTCCATATCATAATTCTTGATGAAGTATATATTATATAAGTGACCAGAAGTTCCAGACAGTTTTCTGTCATTTTTCTTTGTTGAATTAGCAAAATCCCAACTTCCAAGTAAGTTTTCTAAGATCCCAAGCCTTGAGAGAGTTATTTGGTCTTGCAAATTTAGAGTTGGATACAAATGAACTTAACCTATCATTTTCTTGATCTACAAAGTGAGTATTTAGATTCAGATAACAAAACTCTTATTCTTTTATTATTTTGTGCATTATTACATTTGTCCTTGAATATCTGTCTTAAAGCATGCAAGAGGACAATCTACCCCAACCCAAGCAGCCCCCCAAGGAGATGACCAGAAGGTTGTAATGGCTACAGTATCCACTGTGATATTAGTTCTTTTAATTAAAAAAAGGATATTTACATCAAGTTACAGAAACCTCTAAAGGCTTCTTAAAACATTTTATATGCAGTATTCGCCATTAATTCCTAAATTTCCTTAAATTTACTACTACATACCTTATTAGTCTTCAATAATAATGTCCAGAAACCATAATTAATGTGATATTTTAATAGAAGAAATTAGATGTAGTGAATAAATATAGCATAACATTTTAACAGCTTTTTAAAATATTTATGTCATACTCTCTTGCCTGTCTTTAAAGGCATTTGTAGATATCACAAAAATCATTCTTGATTTAACCAAAATTTGACACTTAATATATTTGACATATTGTGTAGGGTTATCTAATATATTACTATAGTATAGTATGCTATGGCAGTATCTGTTTCATAATGCTGATGAGGCTTTTTTCCTCTGTGATATTAAAAATGTAACACTTCCTTTCATCTTCTTTTATATGTTACTCTTTAAGAAGAACTTTTAGGGAGAAAATGTATTAGTGATGGAGATACTTTGCTCTAGCCATTTTCTTTTCTCAAACCAAAATTTGAATTTTCACAGTCATATATTAAACTTACAAATAAATTAAGTATGAATTTTAAGCCAAAAGTTGCATTTTAAAGTCTCATTTTAAAGTTCATTGTCTTCAGATATTTGTTATCTAAAAACTATAAATATTTTTCATAAATTAAATTAATCTGAGAGGATGCCCACAAATTGGGGAATGGCTGAACAACTTGTGGGATGTGATTATGATGGAACACTATTGTGATATAAGAAATGATGAGCAGGATGCTCTCAGAGAAACCTGGAAAGACTTACATGAGTTGATGCAAAGTGAAATGTGTACCGTGTACAAAGTAACACTAATATTTTAAGGTGATCAGCCACGAATTAGTTTGTTATTGTCAGAAATGATCTAAAACAACTCTGAAAAATGCAATCCATCTCCAGAGAAAGAACTGATGGTGTCTGAATACAGATTGAAGCATAATTTTTTTTTTAGTTTATTTTTCTTGAGGTTTTTTTTGTTTGTTTTCTTTCACAACCTGACTAATATGGAAACGTTTTGCATGACTATACATGTATAATTTATATTGAATTGCTTGCCTTCTTAAGGGGGGAGGGAAGAAGAGAATTTGGAGCACAAAGTTTTAAAATTGGATGTTAAACATTGTTTTTACATGTAATTGGGGGAAAATAAAATTATAAATAAATGAAAAAAGGCACTTAAAAAATTAATTGATGGGGGCAGCTAGATGTCCCAGTGGATAAAGCACTGGCCTTGGATTCAGGAAGACTTGAGTTCAAATCCAGCCTCAGACACTTGACACTTACTAGCTGTGTGACCCTGGGCAAGTCACTTAACCCTCATTGCCCCACCTCCCCCCCAAAAAAAGTTAATTGATACTGGGAGTTTTCAGTGGGAAAACTTCCTTTATAGGTACACATTAGAGATTCTTTTGTGCCTAATAGTCTTAGAGGCTTATAAGAAGAAAAACACACATACATATGTGTTATAAAATTCATGCACTCCTTTCTGCTATTATAAATTATAAATGTTAGTTTTTTAAGTAGATGGCATAAAATTTGTAGGTATCTTTATTTCCATTAAATCATCCTATGCAAAAGAGGAACAGACAGTTCAAGGAAGAGAAAAATAACATTTTCAAACCCTGTCAAATCTCATTCTAAAAATTCAGTAGCCTATTTCTAAGCCCTTAATGGAAAGAAAGCAAATTCAGAATCTCTGAAAATAAAATAAATTTCAAGTGATATTTCATGGGAAAAGTAAGCCACTCTATAGACCATATAGGTTTTTAAGTATATTTGCACATAAAAGTTTTTTTCCTTTGTTCATCTAGGAAAAACTCATTGTATCTAATGAACAAGAAGTTCTTCGTGTTCATTATCGAGCCGCAAGAACATTAGCAAATCAGACTCTGCCCTTCAGTGCGTGCACTGTTCTCCTGGATGCAGAAGTGTACAATGTGCCCCTGGATTCTCAGGTATAACATTTTTTGTTGTGGTCAGGATGTTTTTCTGTCATTTGCTTTTGAAGAACAGACAGTATGATGTAGTAGGAAGATGGTGAGGTTTGTAGTTGGAAAAGAGATGTGTTCATATCTTATCTCTGACACTGACTATATGACCACGGGCAAGTCTCTTAACCTCCCCCATCTGTAAAATGATTATAATACCTTTGGTACCTACCTAACAATGTGGTTGTGATGAGATTGTGTAAAGCTTTTTTGCAAACCTTAAAGCGTATACTATGGAGGAAAGAACCTGTCATGAGTCAGAGGACCTGGATTCAGATCCCAGTTCTGCTGCTTAGTGAGACCTTGTGTGACCTTGAATGTTTCACTTAATCTCTCTGGGCCTCATTTTCTTCTTCTGTAAACAAAAAAAGTTGGACAAAATTACCTTTAAGGTCCTTTTATCTCCAAATCTATGATCCTGTGGTTCTACATAAATGTTATCTATTTTTTTTACTGTTATTAGATGTCCAAAGAAATAACCTAAATTTTAAGGGAGAGAAGACATCTCCTTTTTTTTATGTAGGAAGGCAGGGTATCCTGTTTCCAACTATTTTAGTCTCCTGTGTACAGCTGAAATACTATTTCATTCCGATCACATAGGACCTCTAAATGAAGTGTGGGTTTTTTTTATAAAACCAGATTAAAAAAAACCAAATACTATATTCTTAGTACTTTGCAGGGAGGGGTTTCTAAAGTATTCTTTATGTATGAGTCTCTTGAACAGCTAAGATCCACTCTATCTCTTACATATGGGATAAGCAAGTAGGTTTAAAGTTCCTGACATTTTTTCTAAAAAAAAAAAAAATCATAAGTACCAAGTCTTTCTTTGAACATTGGTACTGACTGAACCTAGGGGATTATAATTCTAAGGAAATATAATTTGTTAACCTTAGTATTATTTATCAGTGTAAATGAAAAACACAGTATTATATATCAGAATTTGTTAGGCCTGGATGATATGGCCCTACAAAATAGGATGAACTTAATTATGCAGAAGAGGAGAATATACACTATAAATAAAAAGCAATATGGGGTTACAGAAAACAAAGCACAGTAAATAGAACAAAGACCTAGAGATCATGGTTGTCACTATTTATTCATTTATTCATTCAAAGAGATGGATAATAGCTTCTTCTATGAATAAAAATTTTAAATTGTAGCATTTTTGTCCTGGAGAAGAATAAACTAAAAGTTAACCATTTTTCCCCTCAAATATATGTCAGTGACCTAAGATTTCACCTGTTTATGAATTCCTACCACTCTAATTATCTTAGATTAGTTATGTTAGATTAATTATCTTGCATTAGGTGGAAACAAGCCATGTGACTTGCCCAGAGTCAACTAGCCAATGTGCCAGAATCATAATTTAAAACCAAGTCTTCCCAAGTCCAAATTTCTTTCCACCCTACTATACTCAGTCAACATGCATTTATTTAGTGATTACTATGTGCTAAGCACTGGGAGTCTAGAGAGAGGCCAAAAAAAAGTCCCTTTCCCTCAATGACCTCACATTCCAGTGGGGGAGACAACATGTAAACAACTAAATACATGCAAAATATGTACCGATTATATCTTTACATGTAACGGAAAAAATAAAATACCTTATACATTAAAAAAAAAATATGTACCGATTAGATGAAGGCATTCAGAAACAGGAAGACAGTATCTGAGGGTACTAGGAAGGAAGTTTTACAGAAGGTGGAATTTAAGCTTAATTTTGAAGGAAGCTAGTGAAACTGAAGTTGAGATAAGGGGTCAGAGTATTCCAGGCATGGGAGATGGCCAATGCAAAACAAAGGCACAGAGAAAGAACATGGACTGATGGGTTCAAAGACTTGGCTATAGACTAGAGTAGCTGCATTTTGCAGCATGCATGGAAAGCATAAGAGAAAAAAGGTTTTTTTAAAAAGTAAGAAGAATGGAAAGGTAAGAAGGAACTTTAAATGCCAGAAGGCTTTTCCTTTGATCCTGAATATGATAGGGAACCACTGGAAATCTCTGAACAGGGATGGGGGATGACATAGTCAGACCTACAATTTAGAAAAAATAACCTTGGCAGCTAAGTAGAAAATGGACCAGAATGAGGAGAGACGGGTAAACTAGTTAGAATGTTGTTCAGGCAGATATGATGAGGTTTGGCAATAGATTAGATACATAGTGTGAAAATGATGTCAAGGATGACAGGATGAGAGAATGCTACCTCTCTTGAAATATCTGAAGAATGTTTGTGCAAAAGTAATTTAGTTTTTCCCCATATCTACATAGAACCATGAAGACAGAAATGACTTAGTAAAACAGAAGAAATTTTCATTTTTATTAATTATAAAGAAGGGCCATTATTGAACCAATAAAATGCCGGGAAAAAAATTTTTATAGGAAATTATAGGATCTCTGTCTCCAAGGATCTTTTTTTTTAATGAGCCACATTTATATACTCCTTTAGGTTCACAAAGCACTTTTCTCACAAAGAGATCTTTCAGATAGAATGAAACAACCATACGTCCTTAAGAGTTTTCATGTATATCTGTAGGAGATGCTATTACATGATACTTTGAGGTACCTTTTAGCTCTATCAATCTGATTCTCAACCCTCAATCATCCTGAAAAAGTAATGGAATCATATGAAGGAAGATTTATGATAAGATTCAGGGAAAAGACTATTCAGAATCTTACACTGAGCCCTGGTAGCTTATGCTTTATTTTAGAAAAACATTAAATTTATACTGAAATACTAAAGTTTCATCTGCTAATTATAAAAACTTCTGAAAAATCAAGATATGATTCAAAATATAAGATGTAAAGCTCGAAAAAAGAAATTTTTCTCAAGAGCTGGCCTCAGATCCAGGAAGACTTGCATTCAAATCCTCCCTGTGTTACATATTGCCTGTGTATGACCCTGCACAAGTCACTTAACCTCTCAGTGCTCTGGGCAGCTCTCTGAATAGCAGATGAAATGTCAGGCTCCATTGGTAGTGTGAGTTTGATCACCTGAAAGTCTCTTGTTCTGTTGTTACCACACGTCCAGCACCTATCCTTCTGCAGTTACATGAGTTCTTTACATTTGAGGCTTAACTCTGCAGCATTAAAAAAAGATGTGATTTCAAATTTGGTTGGATAATAATTTAGGCATATAGCATTCATATAATTAAATCCGAATGTAACTAAGGCCCTTTGGTTTTGTTTTTCTAAAACAAGAGTAAAAGAAAATACATTCTCATATAAAACAGTATTTTTATAGCATAGTAATATTTATAGATTTAAGAGTGTTGAGGAAAAATCTTTTTTTGTTTTAGTTTAAATAAGAGAATTGAATAATTATTCAAATAAATTTTCATTGATACATATTTTTCTTATATCACCAGATTTTTTCCCCACTATCCCTTCCTCTTCCCCTTACAAAGAGCCATCACATAACAAATAATGTTTTTAAAGGAGTAATATTTTTAAAAGAGAAGGAAAAAGAATAAGAGAAATTAACAAAACCAATCATTATATTTTTAAAAATCTGAAATATATAAAATGCACCACACTTGTGGGCTTCTCACTTCTTTTTTTTTAGTGAGGCAATTGGGGTTAAGTGACTTGCCCAGTGTCACACAGCTAGTAAGTGTTAAGTGTCTGAGGCCGGATTTGAACTCAGGTACTCCTGAATCCAGGGCCGGTGCTTTATCCACTGCGCCACCTAGCCACCCCGGGCCTCTCACTTCTGCAAAGGAGTGGGGGTATCTTCTCATTTCTCTTCTTAGGGAGCCACTCTTATTCTTTGTAATTTTGCAATATTCAAAGTATATTTTTTTAAATGGCTGGTTTGTATCAATATCATTTTCTTTGACTTTACCTACTCAGAAGAGTAGACTCGTACCTTTTCCTGTTTATTTCTTAGTCAACATTTTTATCACTTTTTCCATGTCATTTTCATATATTTAACACACAGTTAGTTGGTGCAATATAACCCAGCGTGTGGGTGAGTACCAAACATTTCCAAAAAGGTTTTCTATCCAAACATCATGAAGCATTGCTGACACTCCCAACTTTATGGCAGAAGACTATACTGTAAAACAAACTGTGGTAAGGAATGCTAAACCACTTTAGCCCCTTCTGGGCCTAATTGTCCTTGTGTGTAAAAGGGGACTTTGAATTAAATGATCCCAAAAGTACTTTACAGTTCATACATATATGTGTGTTTATACACATATATATGTATATCTATGCACATATATATGTATATCTATTTAACATTTCTTATATTTTGAAGAGTTAGTAAGTCTCCTGGTATGTTTGATGAAATTACAGGATGTAAGGAGTAGATAATGGAGACAAAGAGATATACCTTCTTCACCTAGCAGAGTGCTTGGCACATTACAATCAATAATATTGATCAGTTTATCAAATGTGATTGATCCTTTCAGATTTTCAGTGTTCAAATTTGTAGTTTTTTAAGACTGCCCATTTCAGACCTTGAGTGACCTATTCAGACAATAAAATGTGTGATATTTTAAGTGATCATTTGGCTGTGAAAGGGTAAGAAAACTTGGCTGAGAAGTGGCAGTGAGAGTAAGCCTGTACCATTTACTTTTTTCTCCTCACATTCACTGATGTGGGTAAACAGAAGAGACAAAGTAAAAAAGTGATGAAACTGGTATGAGAGAATGGAGCTGTGGAGTCAGTCAACAAGAGAACCAGCTTTGCAGGAAGAATCCACATTTTTCCCTGTGCCTCTTAAAGAGTACAAGGTGGGGAAGAATTTCTCTCTCTCCCACCAGCGGCATCTTACATCACTTGTAAATAACTGTAGGAGACATTTGTTGTTGTTGTTCAGTTATTTTTTCAATCATGGCCAACTCTTCATGAAAACCCCATTTGGTTTTCAGATGAAGAAACTGAAGCAAACAGGGTTAAATGACTTGCCCAGGGTCACACAGCTAGGAAGTGTCTGAGGCCAGATTTGAACTCAGGAAGATGCGCCTTTCTGATGCCAGGCCTAGCACTCTATCTACTGAATCACCGAGCTGTCTTAAGTTAAGGATAAGTGAATTAAAATGCTGCCAGAGTATGCACTTTAAAGATGTGTTACTTTTGTTTTGGAATGTTAAAAGCATATTCCTGGATATTTCTTTGTCTCAAAAGATAAAGTTTTTTTTAGCACTCAGCCAACATAGCTGCAAGACCACATAGTACTTTATGTGGGAAGAATCCTTGTGCAGTCCCCACTTCTCCCTCAAGGCTATTCATTTGTTTTTTGAATACTTTCTGTTATGTATGATTTGCAGAAATGAGTATTTCTAACAAAATATTACATATCTTCGCTTTAGATGTCTGGATTTAGCTATATACTGGGTAAATGCTGAATGTTACTCATCATAATCTGCTATTTATGTTCAAATTCTCAAATGAATGTACACTGTCAGTGTTGGATAGTATTGCAGCTAGAGCTTAACTTCGCTCCTAATTATCTTTATATCTCACTGCAGTGGCTCACTGGCAATACTTGTAGTTGCAACAGCTGAAAACCATACACGGTTCATCTTGTTTGTTGTAATGGCTTTGTGTGCACTTAAAGCTCAACAATCCCTCACACCCAGTATCTGTAGCAGCCTGCATCTAAAACCACTTTTATTGCTATGCCTAAGATAAGAGGGCTTTCCCACCAGAGGAGATTGGGAAACAGTATTGAAGCACCTGTTTTCAAAGGTTTGTCACTCATTCTCTATATGCTTGTCAGTCCTAGGTGTAGAAAAAAAAAATGTTGCATTGTCACATTTTAAGAGTGGAACAAATGTACAATGTTGTAAGGAATTTTAAAACTCTATATAAGCTAAGTTATTAAAGTAAGAAGGTGAATCTATCCCATGCACATCATCTAACCAGGTACCACAAGGCTGAGGCCACAGGAGCTGACCTTTGCCAGTCCTTGTCCTTTTTTGCTTGCCCTGGGTTCAATCCTCCAGAGTTGTTTTGTCTCATGAATTGGAGAACATGGCTCCCAATGTTCCAATTCTTCTGACATTTTATATTCCTGAGGATAGACAATGTTATACCTACATACAAAGGGAACTGCTAAGACACAAATGGGAGGCAGCCCTATCCCAAACATAAAATTGCCAATGTGCTCAAGAAGCCAACGGAAGAGAAAGGGCGTCCCTCATCCCTACAGAGCTCAGATAGTTATTCTTACTCCTTAAGGCCAGCAACATGAAGAGGGCCTGAGGGACAGTGATTGTCCCTTTAGTATATCTATAATGTTGCAATTTAGCAAGCAATTTAAATTGTCATCATGATCAGTAGGAAATAGAGGATATATGTGACTGCTCTGAATTTGGGGGGAAAAGAGTCCCTCTTTCACACATCCCCAAGGGGTTTTTACATATCTAAACTTTAATGTTCACTGTCTCCAGATACTCTTTTATTTGTTGCTCAACTATCTGAGGACAGAGAATTTTTTTTTGCTATTTCTTCATAGAACAGTGGATTAGACATAAAGGATAGTCAACGTACTTTCCTTATTGCCACAGGAATGAGATATTAGATTAAGCAAGGTTTGGAAACCTAAAATTGTGGATGCGTTAATCAGTAAATAACTTTCACTAAATAATTACATATGAATAAAGCCAACTACATTGCCACACATCCCTATCTCTCATTACACTCTTGCATGAATAAATAAAAACACAGCTTGGGCCCACAGTCAACTAGAATTACTGGAAGAGATAAAGCTAGAGTTTTACAAAGAGCTACAAAATTATTTATAATCAAATGAGACTGTTAGAGGAAACCATTGGAAAAGAAATGAACATTATAGAGTTAATAGCATGGCACAAGAGTTCACTTCCTAAAAGAAACTCCAAAATAAAAACTCTCAGGAACATTGAAGCCAAAATCCAGAGCTTCCAAGTGAAAGAAAAAAATACTTCAAGCAGCCAGAAAGAAAGCATTCAAGTACCAAGAAGTCACAGTCAGAATCACACAAGATTCATCCACTACCATAAAGGAGTAGAGAGCTTGGAATATGATATTTCAAAAAGAAAAAGATATAGGCTTGGGGCAGCTAGATGGCGCAGTGGTTAAAGCACCAGCCCTGGATTCAGGAGTACCTGAGTTCAAACCCAGCCTCAGACACTTAACACTTAGTAGCTGTGTGACCGTGGCCAAGTCACTTAACCCCCATTGCCCCGCAAAAAAAAAAAAAAAGATATAGGCTTACAACCAAGAATAATTTACCCAGAAAAACTGAGTATAATCTTGGGGGTGGGGTGGACTTTTAATGAAAAACAGAAATTTTAAGTATTCCTGATGAAAAACCTACAGCTACACAGATACTTTGAAATTCAAACATGAGACACAAGAGAAACATAAGATAAATGTTAGTGAATAATCATAAGGGTCTAAACAAAGAAGAGCTTTTTATGATCTAATATGGGGAGATGATATATGAACCTCAGAACTTTATTATCAGGGGTAATAGGGGAAGTCTAATAAGGCAGAGGGCCTGGAAATAGTTTGTTATTATTGTTGCTTTTATTATCTTTTAAAAAAGAAAAGAGAGGAGAAAAGAAATATATTAGGGTAGGAGGGAAAAGAGAAAAAGGATGGAGAAATCATATAATTTGAGCACTTGAACAGATTATACAAACAAGGAAGGAGGGTGACACTTGAACTTCATTTTCATCTGAATGGCTCTGGATGCAGAAATATATTTCAACAGGGAAACCAGAGGGAAAGGAGAAAAAGGAGAGAAATAATAGATCCTAGGGATTAAGTGAGGGATTCATCCTAAGCAAATGAACTCTAACCATGGATACTAGTTCTCAAAGGTGGGAAAGAAAGAATGAAAGAAAGGAAGGGAGAAAGAAGAAAATCTGTAATTTGACACTGGTCTAGGGAAAAAGAAGGACAGGAGCAAAAACAGAATGCATTAAACCTAGATAAGAACACTCCTCTCTTATAGCCCTCTTCTTTATAAAGGACAGGAAATACAAATCAAGACAATGACCAGCAGTGTTTCCAGAAAACTTATGATGAAATATGCACCCACCTCTTGACAGATTATAAACTCAGAATGCAGACTGAAACATATATTTTTGTGCATGGCCAGTGTGGAAATTTGTTTTGCTTAACTATGTATATTTCCTGCAAGGGTTTTCTTTTTAAGTTGACAGGGGTGGAAGAGGAAGATTTAAGAAAGAGGTGAATTTTCATCATTTAACAAAAAAAATATTTTTAAAAAATATATAAGTTAAATGTAGTTAAGGTTGGCAAAGCAACAGAAAAATTAAATCTGAACAAGTTTCCCTAATAAAGGTCTTATTTCTAAGATATATGAGGACCTGATTCAGATTTATAAGATTAAGAACTATTTTCTAGTTGATAAATGGTCAAAAGTTATGTATAGGCAGTTTTCAAAAGAAATCCAAGCTATCAATAGCTAAATGAATAAATGCTTTAAATCACTAATAATTAGAGAAACACAAATGAAAGAAACTCTGAGGTTCCATCCAATACCCATTACATTGGCAAAGTTGACCTCAAAAAGGAAAATAACAAATGCTGGAGGGCTGTGGGGAAATAGGCACATTTATACTCTATTGGTACAGCTATGAATTGGGAATTCAGAACTATACCCAGAAAATTACTAAATGTGCATTTCCTCTTACCCAGAGAGACCACTACTAGATACTACTAGAACTATATCTCTTAAAGATAAAAAGAAAGGGGGGGGGGATCCATGTGTGCAAAAATGTTAATAGTTTTTCCTTCTGATGGGGCAAAGAATTGCAAACTAAGGTGGGGGGAAGGGGACAATCAATTGAGAAAAGGTAGAACAAATTATAGTATATGAATGCAATGGAACACATTGCATCAGAGGAAATGATGAAAGGGGTAGTTTCAGAATAAATGGGACGTGGATAAAGCACCTGCCCTGGATTCAGGAGGACCTGAGTTCAAATCTGGTCTCAGACACTTGACACGTACTAGCTGTGTGACCCTGGGCAAGTCACTTAACCCCCATTGCCATGCAAAAAAACAAACAAACAAACAAAAAACAGAATAAATGGGAAGACTTGTATGAATTGATGCAGTGTAAATTAAACAGAACCAGAAAAACAATTTATATAATGACAATAGTTGTCAATACAAACAACTTTGAAAGACTTAAGAACTCTGATCAATGCAATGAACAACCACAATTCCAGAAGAGTGTTGATGCAGAATGTTACCCACCTCCTGACAAAGGTGATGGATTCAAGATGCAACATGAGATCTTTATTTTGTATGGGAATGTGAGAGTTTATTTTGCTTGCTTATGCATATTTACTTCAAAAGGTTTTGGGGGTGGGGGTTGAGAGAGATGGGACTGAATATGGGGAGAGATAAATGCTTATTCAATGAATGGATGAATGAATGAATGAGTGAATTGTTTTTAATGCATGAGATCTCTAAGGATAAAGTAGGTAAAGAGAAAAGGGACAAAGACAGAACCTCAGCAAATGCCACATCAAAGGAGTATGTGGAAAAAGAGAATTCAGGGAAGGAATAGTTAGGCCAAGAACTAAGAATGTATAAGGTCATAGGAATCAAGGTAGAAAAGATCATTGAGGAAGAAGGGAGCGTCATATGTTTACAGAGAAGTTATTGACTATAAGGACAGAGAAAAAAATCATTGTATGATGATTTGAAGTCTAGTATGTTCTAAAGAGTAGTTTCAACAGTGGTAAAAACAGAAACCAAATTGCAAGAAGGGCAGGATCAAATAGGAGGTGAGAAATGGATTCAAGTAAATCTCATCTTTCATAGTGACTTGTATAGAGCATTCAGAAGCTATTAGGAGGAGACAAAGATGTATAATGATTAATTTGTGTTCTATAATACTCTATTTCTATTTTTCTTTTTCAGGCTGATGACAGTAAAACATCTGTGAGAGATCGATTTAATGCAAGACAGTTCATGTCTTGGTTACAAGATGTAGATGATAAGTTTGATAAGTTAAAGGTATGTATATATAGGAGTTCAATTTAACCAAATGTCTGCTCCATCCAAAAAACATGGACAAAAAGTGTATTTACAGTGGAAAGAGTTGGGAAAGGAGTGTTCACAAGAATAAGCATGAATCTTTATTCCTGACCAAAGAAAGAAAGTACACTGGCTCTTGGTATTGCAGAGTATGGTAGTTTATGAATACTTTGAAAACATTTTCTAATTGGGGTTTTCATAATTGTTGGATCTTAATCCAAGTTGCATACCTTCTTATAGTTCTGAGATAGAAGGCCCAAAAGGGGGGGGGGTTAAAGAATTAGTAGTAATCCATAAAGAATATAGATTACCTTGAGATTTTGTTCATATTTTTCATCCATTTTCTATTTATTTAGATAACAATAATCATAAAAAGTTTTCTTTCACAATTTGGGGGCATATTCTGTAATTCTAACCCATAAAATGAATACAGTTAATCCATATAAATTGTAATTTTGCCTAGAAATTATCACAGAGATAGTTAAAATAGGAAAGTATGCATATTTAAGAATTTACTATTCTAATCTAGACTATCCATCACAATCAATGGAAAAACTTGGATTTTTTTTTCTCTTCAATTTGCTTTTGTTACAAATTGCACTTATCTTCTTTTCCTTTAAATAGACTTGTCTTTTGATGAGGCAGCAGCATGAAGCAGCAGCTTTAAATGCTGTCCAGAGACTGGAGTGGCAGCTTAAGCTCCAGGAACTTGATCCTGCCACTTACAAATCTATCAGCATTTATGAAATTCAGGAGTTCTATGTTCCTCTTGTTGATGTTAATGATGATTTTGAATTAACACCTATATGACAACTATCTTTTCCTGATTTCACTTTTTATGGAGACTGTTTAAATGCGATAATCTAAAATGCAACTGTTTCATTAGAGCACTTAATACTGTGGCATATGGCCTTTTGCAATAATTCAGGTATTATTCTTTCAAAATTCTTTAGCAAAGTTTTGTTAAAGTTTGTTAAATACTAAATAATGTCATTTTCTAATAAGTGACACAAATTATTTAGATTTTAGATCAAAAACCAGTTTCCCACTAAAGACTGTTATTTATATTGGTAAAAATTAACTATGGCATTAGAATATGTTGTCAAACTGTGGAAAATACTAAAGAAGGTGAGATACTGATAACAATGCTGGAAGTTGTTATCATACTAAGTGAGATAAATGAGACACCCATTGATATTTAAATCTTCTAGAGGTTTTATTAAAGCTTGTATCATTAAACTCAATAATTTAACTCCCACAGAATAGCACTAAATGTGGAAGAAAAATTGAAAAGAAATATTTGTTCAACTTATTATATTTTGTAAATTAATTGTACAGTTTTTGAAAGATGTAATATTGTCTTCCTTTTTAATAACTTATTTTATACATATTGTGCAAATGTAAATAGTCTTGTAATTAACGGTCAAAACTTGTACAAAAGATGGATTGTCAAGAATCCATACAAAGAAATAGATATTTTCATCGTAAAATTGTTTTGTCTGATGTTTTATTGGACCAAAGTTGTTGTTCTTAATTGAGTGTATGTAGTGTTTTCTGATTGGCAAAACTTTCGAATAATAAGGCATGTGTTCAATTTAGCTTATTTCATCACCATAACTATAAAGATTGTGACTTAGCTATATTGCATGCTTCACACAATTCAGCTCCCTTCAGTAACTGATACCTAAACCAATGTAACACTTACGGGCCCGTGTTTCATACTAGTCTTCTATGGTAGTGCCTATAACTTAATATGTTAAAAAAAATAGGTTTGTTTAAAGTTAAACATACACAAAAATTTTTGCTCTTAAGTCATCATCTCACAGTAGAGCCTATTTTTTCCAACAAAATGCCTTTGAATGAAAATTCTAAAATTGTAAATGTCTATTTTAATATTTACCTATGGAAGAATCTGTAAATATAATGTTTAATAAATTGTATCGGTCATGTTAAATCATTGTAAAAATTTTTTTACATTGCTGGAATTATTTTAAGCTTAATAACCTTTGCACTTTTAAAAATAAAATTAGACTTTTTGAATTAATTAACAAATTTGGTAGTTAAAATAAGTAAAAGAAACCTAGGGATATGCTGACATCTGTTGCAATATTTCTGAAAATATTATTTTTTCCTAATTGACAAGTTGTTGAACATGTCATTTATAAAATTTTAAAATCCAAGCAAGATTTTACTTTTTTTAATAATCAGAAATGGTGATATATCTGTTTAAAAAGCACAGAAATAGTTCTCTCTTTAAAATATTTGATAGGTGAGACTCAGGAATATTTTAGATCTGAAACCAGCCAAGAAACTTAATTGTTAACCCATAACATTTGAAGGAAGACTCAGAGAAAAATTAGGCTAGCTAAAAAGCAGTTAAACATAGAAGAAATTTTCAACAGCTTTTCACAATGCTTTGTTGATTCTAAAATATAATAGTAAATGCATTGCATTCAAGTGAATGCAATGAAAAAAAGAAAAATCAAATAGATGAGAAATGGCATGATATAAAGTAAACCAGCTCATAAAGTAAAAATTTTATTCCAGAATAATTAAAATGTAATCAAACTTGAGTTCATCACATTAGATGAACTGGGAAAAAATATTGCAATTCATTATTACAAAGGTATATATTAAACTTAGGGCTTTTACATATTATCAATTTATATTTTAATTAATATACTAGACATGTCAAAGTAAGCATAGCAGAAAAGGAATACACAGCGTCTAGGCACTTTTTAATGATAGGTATAGTTCTCTTTAGGAATTCAGATTAATTTTGGGCCTTTTTTTGATATATGATCGATCAGAAATACAGAGTAGGTGTTGAAGTATTAGTTTTGTTGAATTGTAAATTCATCGATCCCAGAAATGTTCCAAGATGTTCCATAGAATTTAGAAGTCATGTAGTTTAGACTAGTGTTATATGCAGGAATCCTGTACTTTATATCTCTAACAAAAAACTCAGCCCACCTCTACTTGAACACTGTCAGTGATGGAGAAGTCAATATATCCCTCTCCCTAAGGAACCCATTCTATTTTGGAATTGCTCTAATTTTTTGAAATGTCTTCCTTATATTAAGTCAAATTCTACTTCCCTAACTAACCCACTGGCCCTAGTTCTGCCCATTTAATCCACACAGAATAAACTTAATGCATCTTACATAAGACAGTCTTGCAAATAAATGGAAATCAGCCATCATGTTCCCCCTAAATCTTCTTTCAGGATGAACATTCCTCATATCTTTCAACTATTCTTTATATATTTTCAGTTTCCCTTAATATCTGGTTACCTACCTCTGAACATCCTTTATTTTGTCAATTTTTCTCTTAAAATGCAGCAACTAGAGCTGAATACAGTGCTCCAGATATAATCTGGCCAGGCCAGAATACCATAGAACTATTACTTGTCTTTTTCTAGATAATCCTTTATTCTCCAAATCAGCTGTTGAATCATTTTGTTTACTGTTAACTAAAACCCTGAGGTGGTCTTCACATGAACTGCCATCATGGTTTATTAAACATCATTCTCCTTCATACACTTTTACAGTCTAGTCCAACTGGACCTCTTGCTGTTATTCACCAACAACATTCCACATCCTATGAACTCCCTCTTCACTTCTTCATCTTAAAATCCCTAGTTTCCTTCAAAACTCAGCTCAAATCATCTACATTGAAGCTTTTCCTGATCCCATCAGCTATTTTGTGCCTCCCACCAAGTTACTGTGTCTTTTATACATACACATACACACACACACACACATACATATACACATATATTTATATAGTACGTTCTTATGTGTGTATGTGTTGTCTCTTCCAATAGAATATAAGTCTCTCAAGGCAGATACACTCATTTTTGTTTTTGTAGGTCTGGCACAGTTGGTTTCCAATAAATGCTTCCTTGCTTAATTGATTAACCACACCTCTCAATCAGACATTGAATCTATAAAGAAATTCATATTTGTCCTTATTTATTTTAATCTGAGGTCCCTGCCAGCTCTAGACCTATGATTTTATGATACCTGTAAATTTGATAAGCATGACATTTCCTTTTCATGTCATTGATAAAAATCCTGCATGAAACAGGACCCAAGAGAGTTCTGTGGCACCCAACTGGAGAATTCCAGGTTTCCAACAATTCATTATTCAATGTTTGTTAGGGAGTCTCAATAGCACATCTAACTATATCATCCAATCTACATTTCTCAATTAAGGCTGTCCACAAGGAAATCTTGGGACATTTTTTCAGATGCCTTGCCAAAAACCTTTTGACTACAATATTCCTCTGCTCCATTTCAGTCCTATTGAAAGGATGAGATATTATTTTGTCATGATATGTTTTTAGTGAATGTATGCTGAATTGTAGTGAATAATACCATATCCCTCAGTGCTCATAGACCATTTGTTTATTCTATTAAGAAAAAACTTAAAGCAATTGTTTTTATATGAAAGGCACAACTTAATATTTTTAATCTACATTTTCCTGAAAAAGGAAGTTAGGATAAAATAGTATATCCGACCATAAAAATTAAAATAACTTGAAAATTGAAACAAAAAAAAATGGTATGTGACCAGGCATTCAAGTCTGATGTAGCCAATTTAAGGAAGGGAAAATTGTCATTACTTGTTCAGATGAGGTTTGTGAAAATGAATTAACTTTATCTGTAGCTCTAGACCTCAAAAATTGTATTCTCTCTACCAGAATTTTGCTTCCTTTCACAGGGCAGTATGATATAGTGGATAGTATGCAGGAATTTGCATGTAGTATGCAGGGTCAGGAAGATATGGTTCTCAAATTCCACTTCCTGACATTTATTATCTTTCTGATTTATTGATAGATACATCATAAAGACTAGAAATTAAAGGAGAGGGAGCTCTTGTGCCAGGTAGTGATTTAAAGTTAATTGAGAGAACTCACAAAACAAAACCACATCTCTGAGAAATTATAAACAAGTAGTTAAGGGCTTTGCACACCAAAATTGCTCTTAAGCTCCCAAATACTAAAGATTGAGAGCTATAGTACCCCAGGAAGTTTTTAACTAAAAGAAAATTCAAGAGTTTATTTTCTACTTACTTTGGGGGAACACTCTGGTTATATTTAAAAGTTATTTTATATCAGTTGAAATTAAATGAAAAAGGTGTTTAAATTGTGGTTTAAAAGTTGTGTTTCTTTAATGCTCTAAATTTTGTATAATTTTGTTTATAATGAATGAGTTAGGATTTATGCATGTTATTTAATAAAGAGTTGTATTTTTGTAGAAAAAGAAAAAAAGTGAAATGTGTGCTCTTTGAATCACCCACTCCTGGAAAACGTCTAGTCAGTTCTCTAAGTCGGAGACCACCACTCAACCTGGTGGCAGTTACCTAAATTGTAAGGATGAGAAAATGAGCAGTCCCTCAGCTATCTGAAGTACAGACATAGGTGAAAATAACAAGGCTCCAAAGGAAAAGTCTTTACCAAGTCAAACCTATCAAAATGAAACCTGATGTCACAGATTTCTACCATATTACATGTTCCTGACTTCATACATGCAAAAATCAAAAAAGGAGCCACCATGAAGCCAGGTCATTAATTTCATTGTGACATGGGAATTATCACATCTGAATAATCCAGACCAAGACCCATCTTCAGATCATCACCAATAACATTTACTTTGCCGATGGAGACCTGGTCAGCGAAAACCAGTTGAGGATTTGGTTGTGTTTATGAGGACTTACCAAGAGGGCTATTGGTTAAAAGGAAGACAAAGAATCATTGGGAAAGCCAGTGCATCAAACTACAGCAGTATCTTGAGATCCTGTCTTCCTTAGACATTCCCTGTACTTGTACCTATCAAGCATATTAATTGCCTATAATAGCCACTGGAGTTAAAAAGACAATAATGAAATCATCCCAGCTTTCAAGGAGCTCACATTTTCTTGGAAAATACAACATACACACACACACATATATAAATTACAAGTTAGTGAGGGAAGACACTAGTAGTTGGGGGGAGGGGAAGGTCATAAAAGATTTCACACAGGTAGAATAGGCACTGGGCTACTATCCCAAACTACCATTTGCACTGGTAGACTGAGTCCCCAGAGGTGGCTGCCCACTCCCCACAAGGTTGTAGGGATAACCTTGAAGGACCGCGAGTGTCTTTCTAGTGCTATTAATCATGAGCCCCTATTAGTGCATTCCCCCATTATTGATATCAATTCGCCAAACAGACTTTAAATTAGATTTTAGAAACAGGTGATGTAATAAGAAAAGTTGTACAAAACATCCTCCCAAACCAGAGGAAAACTCCCCCACAATTCCATGGAGTCTATGAGAAAGTGGGTTAGAGCTCAGGGAGCACATGTGACAAAAGGAGGACTCACCTCCTGGAAGTTCTTTTCTCCCCTTTGTGGGATCCTTGATGAAGTTTCTCTTAGGGATGGTTTAGCTTTTCTGCTCAGTTCCTCCTACTTCCTCAGGACATCTAATTTGTCTTCAATATGTCTCTCAGTTACAGATAAATGTTGCCATCAGCCCTTACTATTCCAGGGATACTGGTACTGTCATAAGTGGGAAGTCCTAAATCTTCCAAACTTCTGAAGTTCACAGGGTTCTCCTGTGGTTAAGGAGAGATTAGGAGGACACAAGATCACTCACCTTCCCACCCAAGCAATTCCTTCTCAGAGGCTTGGCCAAAGCCATTTTCTCCAGTGTGGTCCATTAGAATACCTAATTCCTAACAAGCTTGCTGTTTTTATCTAAAGCCCATGAGTCACGACCAATCCCAAAACAATTCCTGCATAGTATTTAATTTATCCAATGGTTGAAAGTATTTTTCTCTGTCCAAGTTGATTAAGAACCTTTTCAACATCTAGCCTTTGATTGATTGATTACATAGAAATGTTTTTACTTTAAAAGACTTCTGAGTGTAGGGCATATTGCTAATTACGTTAATTGGGACAGATTCAATTGAGCCCCACCCTTATATGTAGAAGGTAGTACTCTGAGTCTTGGAAGTAAGAGATTCTACAAGGTAGAAGGAACCAGGGTGTGCATCTCAGACATGATAAGACAGCCATTGCAAAGGCCTGGAGATGGGAAATGGAGTGGAAGATAACATAAGGGACAGCCAGAAGACTATTTTGTCTAAAATATACAGGGTAGGAAAGGGAGTTATGTATAATGAGGTTGGGACCAGGCTGTCAAGGACTTTAAAAGTCAAAGTGGGGGCAGCTAGGTGGCGCAGTGGATAGAGCACCGGCCCTGGAGTAAGGAGGACCTGAGTTCAAACCCGGCCTCAGACCCTGTGTGACCCTGGGCAAGTCACTTAACCCCAATTGCCACCCCCCCCAAAATAAATAAATAAAATTTTTAAAAAGTCAAAGTGAATAGTTTATATTTTATCCTAGAGACAATAGAGAGCCTTAAAGTATGGGAGTGACATTGTCAGAACTGAACTTTAAGAAAATTACTTTGGAAGCTGGATTTAAGTGGGTAGAAATTTGAGGCTAAGAGACCAATTGATATCTATTGCAAGCGGTCTAAGGGGGAGGCAATTGGAGCTTCAAGTAAAATAGTGGCTGTGTAAATATAGTGAAATGGGAATGGATGCCAGAGATATAGTAGAAGTAAAAATGGCAAGATACGACAGCTAATTGAATATGATAGATGAGGGTGAGTGAGGAGTCAAGGAAAAATCTAAGGTTATAGACCAGAAAGAATAAAAGGATGGTGGTACCTTCAAGGAAAGTTCAAAAGAGAGAATGGCTTTGGAAAATGAGTTCCATTTACATAGCAGGCAGTTAGGTGGTACAGTGGATAGTGGCACCTGGCCTGGAGACAGCAAGACCTGAATTCGAATCCATCCTCAGATACTTCCTAACTGTGTCACCCTGGACAAGTCATTTATCCTTGTTTGCCTCAGTTTCCTCATCTATAAACTAAGCTATAGAAGGAAATGGCAAACCACTCTAGTATTTTTACCGAGAAAACCACAAATGGGGTCTCATAAAGAGTCTTAAACAAGTAAACAACAACAAAAAGTTTAAAAAAAAAAAGTTCCCAGCCCCCCCCCCCAAATAGTTATCTACATATTTTCATTTCAACACTTCAAGAATCTTTAATGTCAGGGGCAGCTAGGTGGTGCAGTGGATAAAGCACCAGCCCTGGATTCAGGAGGACCTGAATTCAAATCTGACCTCAGACACTTGACGCTTACTAGCTGTGTGACCCTGGGCAAGTTACTTAGCCCTCATTGCCCTGCCAAAAAAAAAAAATCCATGATGTCACTGGTATACTTTTTTCACCAAAGCAATTGGCAATCTCTCCATGCCTTAGAAAATAGACTTTATGAGTTGCAGTGACCAACAACAAAAAACAAAACAAAAAAATAACAACTCACCACCTAGTAGACACCTTTATGGCTATGAGCCTGTCCAAATTTAGCAAAGTGTGTTCTCAGACAACATACACAATCTGCTAATGTGGCCATTCTGCTGATAAAAGCCTGCAAGAAACAGGGTCATCCTCCCCCACAACTCTACAATGAAGCCTTGGAGGGAGTAATCTAGTGGAGATTCAATTTAATAAACATAGAATTATACACTAAACTTTGAGACAAAATATGTAGTCTCTGAACTTTTACCAGTTTTCCCTAAGATATTGCTCAAAATAATAAACATATTAATAGTCAAAATATCACAATAAATACACTACTACTCCATGTATCCCTGATCCCAAATCCCTCCTATCTTCTTGAGCAGATTACCCCTACTATCATCCCTTTCTTCTCTAATCTTCAATCTCTCCCTATCTCCTGGTTCCTTCCCCACTGATTACAAATACAACCAACTCTTCCCATTGTTTAAAAAGACCCTCACTAGATCCCTGTCAGTTGTCATTTAACATCTCTTCTTTTCTCAGCTAAACTCCTTTAAAAATGTCTATTACATGTGTCCCTTCACTTCCTCTCTCCTACCCCCTTCTAAACTCAGTCCAGTCAGACTTATGAGCTCCTAATTGGTCTCCCTGCTTCAAGTGTTCTTCTCACCAGTCTTCTCATACTTGACTCGCATCCATGAGGCGGCCATATTGGCTCCCCCAGGACACTATCACTGCCTGGGCTTTTTGTCTACTGTGCTGGGGCCTGTGCTTGGAGACATGCTCTCCCTTCTAACTTCTACCTCTTAGACTCCCTGACCTCCTTCCAGCCTCAGTTCAGGTGCCCCCTTCAGCAGAAATCTTTGCCAATCCCCTTGCTGCTCTACTTTATATTTGTTTTGTATATACCTTCAGGAGACCTTTACATGTAAATTTTCTCTCTCCCAAAAAGAAATAAGCACCTTAGAGGCAGGGACTGTTCACTTTTTCTTTGTATACCCAGTGCCTGGCACCTATTAAGTACCTAATAAAAACTGTTGATTGATTAAATATAATGCTGATTAAACATAAATGAGATATTTGTAAAGCACTTTTCAATCTTACAATTGATTTATTAGCTATTTTTAAATACGTTGAATTTTTTGACTGCAGAATGTATCTCCACAAGAGAGAAAATAGATGATACTTTCTATGCTAAAGAAAAGCATGGCATGCTCTCTCCTTTATTCACAAAAGAATGAGTTTGGGGGCGGCTAGGTGGTGCAGTATATAAAGTACTGGCCCTGGATTCAGGAAGACCTGAGTTCAAATTCGACCTCAGACACTTGACACTTACTGGCTGTGTGACCCTGGGCAAGTCACTTAACCCACATTGCCCCAGAAAAAAAAAAGGAAAAAAAAGAATGAGTTTGATTCAGGTTATAACGGTTTATATAATTATAAAACCTCTGAAATATATCAGGGGGCAGCTAGGTGGCACAGTGGATAGAGCAGCAGCCCTAGATTCAGGAGGACCTGAATTAAAATCCAGCCTCAGACACTTAACACTTACTAGCTGTGTGACCCTAGGCAAGTCACTTAACCCCAATTGCCTCACCAAAAAGAAAAAAAAAGTTAAATATATCAGGAACATTTTCATTATCAATAAATTGAGTGGCAGCTAGGTGGTGCAGTGGATAGAGCACCGGCCCTGGAATCAGGAGTACCTGAGTTCAGATCTGGCCTCAGACACTTAACACTTACTAGCTGTGTGACCCTAGGCAAGTCACTTAACCCCAATTGCCTCACTAAAAAAAAAATAAATAAATAAAATTGGATTTTTTCTAAAATGGTATCTAAATGAATGATATCAAAAGACTTAAGAATTCTTATAAATGAAATGACCAAACATGATTCCAGAGGCTCAATGATGAAGAACGCTACCTATCTCCTGACATAAAGATAATGGACTATAGTTGCAGAATGAGACATTCATGTTTTTGGGACATGGCCAATGTGGGAATATGTTTGCCAAAGTATATTTGTTACAAGGATTTTGTTTTTCTTTGTGTTATTTTCCAGTTAGGACAGAAAAGAAGGGAGGAGGGAAGAAAAGAAATGGTTATTAATTGAAAAAAAATTTTTAAATGCTTACTTGGGGCAGCTAGGTGGCACAGTAGATAAAGCACCAGCCTTGGATTCAGGAGGACCTGAGTTCACATTCAACCTCAGACACTTGACACTTACTGGCTGTGTGACCCTGGGCAAGTCATTTAACCCTCATTGCCCTGCAAAAAAAAAAAAAAAAGCTTTCAGGTCTTCTCAAGACATGGTTAGTCACTGCACTGATAAGAGTTTTTAAGTTTTTCTAAGTGATATTTTTTCCTTTACAATGTTGTTCTCATATAAATTGTTTTCCTGGTTCTGCTTACTTCACTCTCCATCATTTCATATCATTCAGTATTCTCTGAAATCATCTCTTTTGTCATTTGTTACTGTGCAATGATATTCCCTTATATTCATATTCCACAATTTGTTCAGCCATTCCCCAATTGATGGACACCCCCTTAAATCTGAGGAGGTTTTAAATCCCTTTTTAATTTCCCCTTCTGGATAAGGAAGTTTGTTTTGCTCTTAAAGTTCCCTCCCTAACTTATGATGAAAAATGCTATCCATCTCCAGAGAAAGAACTGATGAAGTCTGAATACATGTCAAAGCATACATTTTAAACTTTATTTTTCTTTGTGTTTTTTTAGTCTGTTTTCTTTCACAACATGAGTGATACAGAAATATGTTTTGCATGACTACACATATAACTTGTATGAAATATCTTGCCTTTTCAATGGGGGGAGAGAAAGTGGGAGAAAATTTAGGATTAAAAATTTTAAGAAATACATGTCAATATACAACTTATATCAGGCTGCTTTCCATCTTGGGGAGGAGGGAGGGAAGGGAGGGGGGGAGAAAAAAATCTGGAACTAAAAATCCTGTGAAAACAAATGTGGGAAACTATCCTTATATGTAACTGGAAAATAATAAAATACGTTTTTTAAAAAAACAAGAAAAAAAGAAACACATGTCAAAAATTGTTTCTACATGTAATTGGGGGAAAACAAAATATTAAATAAATAATTTAAACTTTTTTAAAAATTCCCTTCTCTAGCTCTGTTTCCCTCTTGAGTTGAATATATTTCTTCTACACCAGTCTTATAACAATGATAATGATGATTGGGGGGGGGGCAATGAGGGTTAACTTGCTCAGGGTCATATAGCTAGTAAGTGTCAAGTGTCTGAGGCTGGATTTGAACTCAGGTCCTCCCAAAGGAAAAGCTGGTGCTTTATCCACTGTGCCACCTAGCTGCCCCCAATAATGATGATATTGATAATAGCTAACATTTATATAGCACTTAACTATGTGCCAAACACTGTGCTAAGCACTTTACAATTATTACCTCATTTGACTCTCACAAAACCCCTGGAAGGTAGGTGCTATTATTATCCTTGTTTTACAGATGAGGAAACTGAGGCAAATAGGTTGTGACTTGCCATGGGTCACATAGTTTGTGTATGTGTGTGAGTCAGTCAATAACCATTAAGTGCCTACTATGTGCCAGGCACTGTGCTAAGTAAGCACTGGTTATACAAAGAAAGGCAAAAGACAGTTCCTGACCTCAAGGAGCTCACAATCTAATAGGGGGGAACAATTTTTAAAAAATAGGAAGGAATGGGTAAAGTCCAGAGGATTGTAGCTAAGTGGAAAATGATGAGATGACTGCACTAGACACCTTCCTTAAAGAGAGGTTCCAGAAAAAAAACAAAAAAACAATAGAGGATCTGAGAAGTGCTCACCACTGTCCACTGTCCAGCTTCTCCAATCAAAGGGAGCATGTGTGTATTCAACTTTTCATTACCATTTCAGATAAGAGTGAGGGTCATCTCAAGTCTGCTTTTCCTCACTCTTTTCCTCCATGTTTGCTTGTTCTTCTTAGGCACCTCAATGATGAGAAATTTCTCAATTATGAGAAATAGCAAATCTCACCCCTTCTTTCTCCTTTCTACATTAGTATATTCCTTTTACCCTACCTTTTCTTGTTCCCTTCTTTAATCACTCAGAACATGGTCAAACTACCTCGATTGCTTCTATGTTTCTTATTCAACTCCCTCTGCACCTTTTCAAAGACATCAAAGTTCTAAGGAAACACTTGTTTCTTCTACATTTATTAGGATGTTAGCAAACCATCATACAGCCCATCCATTTCCTCAGGTAAATATACTTTTTCTGGATTATCTTTGACTCTTGTGTTTGCATTTCAAAGTTCTGGCTCAGCTATGCCTTTTATTTCCCATCACAAATGCTTGAAAGACTTCTATTCTGTTAAATCTCCATTTTCCCCCCAGTAGAATTGTGCTCAACATACTCAGGGTTAATTATTCTTGGCTATAATTCTATATGTTTTGCCTTTTGGAATATTATACTTGTGTAATTTAAAAATTCTAAATGTGGGTTCTAATCTGTCCCCCCAGTTTTGGGGGGAAACTGACTAAAATCACTGATAAACGAGTTTAGGGTTTTTAAGGGTTTATTGAAAGATAGTAAAAGAAAGATTGAGAACAGACTTCTTATAGCCTGAAATCCTCACCTTCCTAAACTCCCCTGTGAAGTTCTCTGCCAACACACCGATGTCTCGAAGCCAAAGAGGCAGGAGCTCGTCCCCAGCATCTGCTTCCTGCTTCATCTTCCCCTCCCAGAAATAGGAGGTTCTTCAAGCTGATTGGCTAGTGTCATTCAAATTCATTAAGTACCCTTAAGTACCAGTCAGATGTGCTTAACTAGAATTCAGCCAGTAATCCATTCAGCAGTCGCCTTATCCAATTCAATCAGTTTAATCTCCAGGTGGGCTCCTGAGAAAAGAGCCCAAGAGTGCTAGCCTCACCCCCTCTTCCTCCCACAAGTAAATGTTACTTCCTGATGCCAAAGAGCCGTATGTCTTGCCCTCAGACACCTTCTCCTCATGGCAGAGTGTCCTGCAGTAAGTCTCCATCAGGTGGCATCATTCCAATCGTTACAAACTCTAAGATCTCTGATTTTTAGCAGAAGTTGCCCAGTCTTGTGTGATCTCAACTGTGATTCCTTGGTCCTTGAACTGCTTCCTTCTTTGTGCTTGTTGTATTTTTTCTTTGACACATGAGCTCTTTATTTTGGCTATGATATTCCTGTGACTTTTTCCTGTGGGATTTCTTTTAGGAGGCAACTGATAGGGGCAGCTAGATGGCACAGTGGATAGAGCACCAGCCCTGGAGTTGGGAAGACCTGAGTTCAAATCCAGCCTCAGACACTTAACACTTACTAGCTGTGTGACCCTGGGCAGGTCACTTAACCCCAATTGCCTCACCAAAAAAAAAGAAAAAGGAGGCAACTGATAGATTCTTTTGAAACGTGTATGCTCTGGTTCCACTTTCTCAGGACCAGGCAGGTAATATTTCCCTCAAGTTTCCAAGATACCCTGAGGAATTTGGAGGTGACTTTTTTTTTTTTACTGCCATGAACTCAAGCCTCAGTCAGCTATGTACCTCCCATTGTTAGGGGGCCAATGACTAGTACCTCCAGTTCTTCTTAACCACTTTAATATCAGATTAGCTTTTACAAAGAGCTATAGCAAAAAATAAACATAGAAACCCTTTCTTTAATACCTCTTGGGCATATTCCCACTATACCACCTCAGACTCTTCTCAGGGAAAAGGCAGCTCAATTTTGCTCAATCACCACATAAATAAGTATTGGCTACACCTAGTTCACATCTAAAGGCAGTCTTTCTGATGGATGAGTCTTTATCTTAGTTTCTGTTATTAGGGAAACCCAAAATCCAAACACTTGCTCCCAGGGCATTGATGCTTCACTGGCAGTGAAACCAGCTTGGACTCAGACTCTCAGATTCCTATGACTTGTTTTTCTGACCTTTCAAAACTCCCAGCATCTGAGAATCCATTGTCTTGACCAGATGTCATAAGTGAAGGTGTTACTAAGAAGACCCTCCTCTTCAACATATGGTTAGCGGATGAAAATCGATGACAGAATGACTATGCATGCTCCACATGGAAGTGGAGTCTCCTGGAAGCAGCTCCCTAATGTCCTCTACATGGAGAGAGGCCATCTTTGCCCTAGCATCCTGTAACATGGAGATGTTATTTGAATCACCCTATGCATGTACTGCATTACACTTTTTTTAATAAACATTTTTATTTAAAGTTTTTAGTCCCAAATTCTATCCCTCCTTCTCCCCCTATCCCCCCCCCCGGGCGGTAAGCAATCAGATGTAGATTATCCATGTGCAATTATGTAAAACATTACCATATTAGTCCTTTTGTATAAGAAAAGTTGAACAGAAAAATGAAAGAAAAAATGAAAAATAGCATGGTTCAGTCTGTGCTCAATCAATATCAGTTCTTTCTTATGAGGTGAATAGTATGTTTCCACATTACACTTTCTATTTTTACTTTGTACTCTGATTCTAAAAGATCTGAACATTTGCGGGGGGGGGGGGGTCATGAAATAAAATCATAGTGAATTGGAGTCTCGGAAAAAGTTGCTCTAGCCCCTGTCTAGACAAGTGTGCCTAGACAGGGGCTACAAGCAAAAGCAAAGGCAGAAAGATTGAACTAAATCTGACTTGTAGACCTGACAGTGTAGTCAAATCATGTAGTCCCTTTAGAAAAAAGAGAAGTTTAGCTTTGATAGATCTGACAATAGGGAAATATTGTAGGTTATTAGAAAAAAGAGTAGCATAATAAAAGCAATTTTTAAGGCAGAATTATCTAGTAATGATAGGTAAGGAGCGATTAGAGAAAGTGTGGGACTTGAAAAAATTTTAAAGATAATGGCCTTCTGTGATTTGCAACCATATATTCTCATCATCAGTTAATAAATCAAGCAAGCATGAAGTAAGCACTTATTATTTTCCAAGCATTGTTCTCAGACTGAGGACACAGTGACAAAACTGAAGCATTCCCTGCCCTCAAGAAGCTTATAGGCAAGACAATCTATCCATATATATTCATATATCAATATGAAATACATATACGGAGCCAACAACATTTCAAAACTCTCACCAGAAGAAAGTCGATATTAAAAATATAGATTTTACACACACACACACACACACACACACACACACACACACAGGGCAGCTAGATGGTACAGTGGTTAGAGCACTGGCCCTGAAGTCAGGAGGACCTGAGTTCAAATCTGGCCTCAGACACTTAACACTTACTAGCTGTGTGACCCTAGGCAAGTCACTTAACCCCAATTGCATCACCAAAAATATATATATATATATATTTTATGTGGGGAAGTAGCTTAGGATCCTTGAAAGGGTTATAGTTTCCCAAATGCCATCTAGCCCCTCCCCTTAATCAATTCTAGTATGGTTCATTGTCCATCTCCAGTGCCTGTCCTAGTTGTAGGTGATGATGAACTAATTCAAAGGGCTGCCCATCAAAATGCATAGCTTAGTCTGGAAAACAAATATTTTTCATCAATTTGAATCTCCTTATAGGATTTTCCCTCAGCAAAAGTCCTGCTGTTATTAACTTCATAGTGTTTGCATGAGTCCACAAAAGGGATATAAACCCAAAAAGTTAAGTGCGAATTCTTGAAGGTTCTACCTGGTTTCATGTGTACAAAAATATTAATAGCAGCAATTTTTGTGGTGGCGAAGTCAAAACTGAGGAGATGCCCATCATAATGCAATCAATTATGATATATAAATGTGGTAGAATGCTATTGTACTATCAGAAATGATGAAGGAAATAGTTTCAGAAAACCTGGGAATACTTGTATGAGCTGATGCAAAGTGAAGGAAGTAGAACTAGGAGAACTTATACAATAACAACAGTATTGTGAAGATAACCAGTCCTGACAAACTTAGGAACTCTGATCAACACAAGGAGCAACAGCAGTTTCAAAGGACTAATGAAAAAACATGCTATCCAACTTCACATAGAGATGATGGGCTCAGAATGTAGACTGAAACCTTTTCTTTCTACTTTTTAGGGACATGGTTAATGAGGGAAGTTATTTTGCAAGACTATAGCTGTAATGGATTTTGTTTTTCTTGACTTCTTTTTTTTTTTTTGTGCAGGGCAATGGGGGTTAAGTGACTTGCCCAGGGTCACACAGCTAGTAAGTGTCAAGTGTCTGAGGCCGCATTGGAACTCAGGTCCTCCTGAATCCAGGGCCGGTGCTTTATCCACTGCACCACCTAGCCACCCCTTTTCTTGACTTCTTAATAGGTAGGGAGGGAAAGGAAAGATGGGGAGAACTCAGGACTCAGAAATTGAATTTTTAAAAAGTTTCTATCTGGTCTGCTCTTGCTTGAACACACCCTTTGAAATGCTGAGCCTGAACATGGTCCACTCTGGCCATTTCTGGGGAAACGTGACTCGGTGCTAAAGCTTTGTCCTTTGGGGACGACGTATCAAAACTGACGTGGTCCCTTGGTCCCTCAATAACTTAAGATGTCTGGGCCACATTAAAGCTGCCTCAGAGGGGATTGGTCACTGTCAGGAAGAGTGGCCCACTTGGCCCACTTAGAGTAACCTGGCTCCACTACATCTCTCTCTAGGTTAGGGATTTTATTGTGAAGAGAAGGGGAAGGGCCACTTCCTGCCACCCAGCACTAGGGCAGCTGTGGTATCTGGTAGCTAAAGTATGTGGGTTACGTAAGTGAACCTGAGCCTGCGCTTGGGACCTGAGTTGTCCCTTTTGCTTCCTTTCTTTCCTTAGTATAGGTCAACCTTATGATTGTAGAGGTTGGGAGATTCTGGGTCCCCAGTAAGTGCCAACAACAATTTGAAGAAAACCCCTGGTCACCACCCAAGTGCTTGATGGGGAAGAGGAAGCTTAGAAGAATGAGTACCACTCGTGCCCTGGCTTATTGGAAGCCATGGACCTGGAGGGATTCCTTTGAAAAATTCAAAATCAAAGTGAAAGTGAAATAAATGCCAATTTAGCAGTCCCAGAAAACTTTTTGTGTTTTTATGTTTTAAATGTCAGCCTCCTGAGTAAGTATAATAAATAGTTTTAATTTCTTACTACTGTTTGCCTAAGTCATGTCAAGGCATGCCTGTGAGTATTTTAGGTTTAGCATTTCTTTTATGTAGAGGAAATAAATAATTGTTCTCTTCCTGATTTTCATTATACATTTAGTGCCTATTTCCCTCTTCTCCAGAGACATAGTTTCTGGGCAATTTAATCATTGTTTTAATGAGGTCGTCATTAATAAATTATCAATAGTCATTTTATTAATAAAAGGTCTCTCCCAGACCAAAGACAATCATGGAGATGGGCTTACAGCTTATATGCCCTCGAAACAGTAGGTGGTTCATCAGACAGCAATCAAATCTAATTGGTTAATGCAATCGGAGATGTACTATATTAAAATGAAGGGCTATACTAGACCATCTATAGCTTTAGGCTATCAATTCAAAGAATGTATACCCTTTTCAATAGGTGGGCTCAGTGACTCCTGGACAAAGAAGCCTTCTGATATCTAGACAAAAGGATCTGTCTTCACCCAATCTTGAGTGGAACACAATGAGCTTCCCCACCATAGATTAAATTCCTTCCAATGGGTCTGACCAAGATGAAGAGAGTTAATGCAATCTCATCAGTAATGATACTACAGGGAAAAGGGGACTTTTTTTTAAAAATGAGGAATCTAGAAAAAGGGAAGATCCTCTGAATCTCCCCAAGATATTAGCTATTAATAATCATTTTTCACAAGCCAAACTTTATTTAGCTTTACATAATTTTCCCCAGGGCTCAAGGTTTAGAACCAGAGAATGTGAAAAAGAAACTGGTCCCTTAGTAGAGACCAGACTCCCCCTGGACTGAAGACAGTTTGAATGCTAAAAGGGGCACCTTAGTAAAAAAGGGAAAAGACTATTACCCTACCAATTACCTCCTTCACCACCCAGCAATAGTTATTATTACACTCATATAATCCTGATTCCCATGGAGAGAGACTGGCTGAGAGAATGCTAAGGCAACACTACATATCTGTATGGGAAAAAGAGTTAGTGCCAGAGTTTCAGACAGAGACACATGTAGTGAGAGAGAGAGAAAACAAGACTTTGTAAACTGTGGACATGTAGGGAAAGCCAGCTCCTCAAGGTGTACCTGATTTCTAAGTTTGTCTCCTTAGAGACTTTGAAGAAAGAAATTTCCCTTTGGGTGATATTGAAGCCTCTCTCCTCATTTAAGCTCAAATCTTATCTCCCAGCAAAAACAAACAAAACACTTTGGTGTATTTTCTGGTGTATTCCAATCTGGAGAACTCCAATTTCTATTTACTGTTTTGCTTGAATAAATGGTTTACTTGCTATTCAAAGAGCTAAACTGGCTAGTGTAAACTAAGGGGTACCATAACTCTTTAAGAGCAATCAGGGAAGTGGCTTTTCTTCTTAACCTATTGTAATCATTTCTGTCCCTTGGAGAAGAGTGGACCAGATTCCAGAGATATCTGTTTCTTCCAGATCCAAACTATGCAGCTATACATTTTGATATGTCATGTGAAAATATGTGTATACACACATGTGTATATCCATAGTATATGCATCCATGCATGCTAGATTGGTATGTATATACTTAGACAAGTCATATGGGTATATGTATATGTACATATGTGTATATATATATATACACACACATGCTGTATAGGAACATATACATTTAGACAAGTCATGTGTATAATATATGGTGTTTATGTAACTATACATATCCATATGATTTTCTAAATATATGTCATATGGGCAGTTAGTACAAAACTAAAACTCAGGAGATGAGGACTGAAATGTAGGTCTGAGAATCATCTGAATAGAGTAGAATCCATGGAAACTAATGAAATCACCAAGAAAAAATAGAGAGAAGAGGTGAAGATCTGAGACATAGCCTGGGGTTACACACACAAATAGGCGGCAGGGACATGTATGATGAACTTGGGTTCATCATCTAGGGTTAGTCTGACACATAAGAAGATAATCACAACAGATTTATGTCAAGAAAACCCAGGGCAGAGAGATGATCCAGGAGGGGGTTGTCAACAGTGGCAAATGCTACAGACAAGATGGGATGAGAACTGAAAAAGGTCTTGAATTAAGCAATCAAGAGAACACTGGTGACCTTAAGAGCCATTTCATACAACTAAAACTGGAAGGGTCCTCAGAATACATCTGGTCCAACTTCCTCATTTTACAGATGGAAACTGGAAGGTTAAGTGGCTGCCAGTATCACACAGGTAATGAGTGTAAGAGGTGATTTGGACCCTCATTTGAGTGGCAAGCACAGAAACTAGATTGCAAGAGGCTGAGAAGTGACTAGGAGATGGGGAAGTGGAGGCAACTACCATAGACAGCTTTTTTCTAAGGGACCATAAACATAACTTGAGAGGATGATATAGTCAAGTAAAAATAATTTAAAAAAAAATTTTTTTTTGCAGTGTAATGAGGGTTAAGTGACTTGCCCAAGGTCACACAGCTAGTAAGTGTCAAGTATCTGAGGTCACATTTGAACTCAGGTCCTCCTGAATCCAGGCCTGGTGCTTTATCCACTGAGCCACCTAGCTGCCCCCAAGTAAGAAGATTTTAAGAGACTATAAAATATAAATGTCATCTGATGAATATAAAGTGATATTGTTAATCTTAACATAAATTTTATTGAAATATCTTAAGTATCATCACATTATAAACATCTTTTAAGTATAGGCCTCGTTTGGGCAGCTAGGTGGTACAGTGGATAGAGCACCACTTCTGGAGTCAGGAGGACCTGAGGTTCAAATCTGGCCTCAAATACTTGACAACTTATTAGCTGTGTGATCCTGGACTTAACACCAATTGCCTCACCAAAAAAAAAAAGTATAGGCCACGCATTCTTCCAAGTATCTATCACAGTCCTAGGCACATAGTATTCAATAATTACTTATTGACTTATTGAAAAATCCATTTCTTTCCCTCAAGGAGCTTATAATCTAATGAGGAAACTAAAACAGGTTGAACAAATTGTCAGGGAAGATAGGTCAGTTGTCTGTAAGGCTGGGAAGCTAGTAGGAGCATCCTGTTGTTCAGATCAAGTCTCAGGAAAGGCAGTGTGGTATAACGGATGGTGCAGTAACCCTGCATCTGGAATCAGAAAGTCCTCCGTTCCAGTAGGGCCTCAAACACCTATTAACAGGGTAACTAACCTTGGACAAGTCTGACCTTTCTGTGCCTCAATCTTATTCATCTGTAAAACGAGGGGACTGGACTCAATGGCTTCTACGATCCCTCCGAACTCTAAATCGTTGAGAAGATGAGGGAGAGGGAGTTCAGGAGCCAGAGAGAAGGGGAACAGGAGAGAGAGAGAGGAGAGGGCAGGAGCCAGAGAGAGGAGGGGGCTAGAGAGGGAGAAGAGGGGGACAGGAGCCAGAGAGAAGAGGAGCAGGAGCAAGAGAGAAGGGGGGCAGGAGAGGGAGAAGAGGGGGACAGGAGCCAGAGAGAAGAGGGGCAGGAGAGAGAGGAGGGGGCAGGAGCCGGAGAGAAAGGGGGCAGGAGCCAGAAATAAGGGGGCAGGAGAGGGAGCACAGGAATCAAAGAGCAGGGAACGTGAGCCAGAAAGAAGGGGGCAGGAGAAGGAGAGGCGGGAGGTGGGGTGGGGGTGGGGGGTTGAGGGGGAGGGACGGGGGGGGGGGCAGGAGAGGGAGCGAGGCGCTGTGAGTGGGGGTGGAGAGAAGGAGCCCGAGCGGCCTGGCTAGCAGAGGCGAAACGAGGAGAGGAGAGAAGAGTCCTGTCTCTTTAAGGTGCCCGAGGTGGGGCGGCCCCGCTCTGCGCCGCACGGGGCTGGGAGGGGGGCGCGGAGCTGGGGGGGGGGGCGGCGCCCGCGAGAACCAGGGGGGCGGCGGCGACGGCTGGGCCCGGGCATCTGCACGCGCTGCTCCCCCAAGGCCAAGTTCCCGGCTCGCCCGGCTCCGAGTGGGGAAAAGGGACGGAGGGCAGGGAGGGCGGCCCAGCCGCGCCGCGCCTCACGGTGAGGGGAATTCGGGGGCCGCCAAGTGCGGGGCTTCGGGAAGAGGCCTGGCCGGGGCCCGGGCGGGCGGCGATCGGGGGTGGGGAGGGGTGAAGCAGGTTCCTGCGCTGGCCTGGGCCCTGGGGTGGTTCAAAGGCAGGACTCCCTTAAATGTTTGTTGAGTTGAGTAGCAACAGTTGGGGGGAGCGGGGTGGTTGGCTGCCTTTGGCCCGCCCTTCTTTTATCCTTTTGAGGCTTTTATGTTTTCTTAGGGGCATCCTCCTCCTCTCTCTACTCCTCCGTCCTAATCCAAGTAGCTGCGAGCCCCCTTCCTCTCCTCTTTTCCCTCCCTCCCCCCCTCCGTCATCCTTCCCATCCTACCCTCCTCTCCTCTCTCCCCCTTCTCCCCTTCTCTTCCTCCCTTCCTTTACCCTCCTCTCTCCCTCCTTACCTTCCTCCCGTCCCCCTCCCCTCCTTTCTCCTTCCTTCCCCCCTCTTGTCCTCCTTTACCCCTTTCCCTTCCTCTCCCCCTCCTCCCCCGTCCTTTCCCCCTCTTTCTCCCCCCCCTTCCCTATCTCTCCCTCTCTCCTTTCCTTTCCTCTGAGTAATGAAAGAAATTAAGTCCCGAGCCGGGCCATCCTTTAAAAATGCTTGTTGATTGAATGATATGTCACTCCCCTTCTTCCCCATCTGCCTCCCGCACCCGGCCTTCTATTAACCCCGCCCCTGCCGTGGTCCAAGTGTGAAAAAAAATCTTTTTTAAGCTTAGGCTTCCACCCTGGGCTTGTCCCCAGGCCGCTCAGTGCCTCGGGGGTCTTCACCTGAGTTCAGTAACGGTGGCACTTGCATTAGCAGCTCAGCATTGGGTGGAATCGTGGTTTCTGGAGTGTTTCCGAAATGCAAAGGTTATCATCGGTGTTTAGTTCTGCTAATTGTGGCATTTCCCTTGAGGACAAAAGTCAGTCCGAAGTCTTGGTTTAGAAGAAATTGGGTATGATGGATTTTAAGTATTAGGAAATAAACATTTAAGGGAGGCAGAATTGGATTTTCAAAAAACGTGTCACAGATTCTGTGTTGTCCTTCGCTTGCCTGAACTTTTTCTTCTCCTTAGAGAATGAAGAAATGCTTTAATAAACTAAATTTGTTAAAGCTTTGGCGGGGGGGGGGGACCTCATAACCAAATATTCATTAATTTGTCTTGTCAATAAGATGAAAAACTAGTGAAAAAAAATCAAATTTTTAAATGGCTGATTCTGGCTCCACAAGTACATGCCAGCGGCTCCAAAAATTATCCCATGTGGTCAGAGTAGTTTAACAACTTACAAAGTTGGGTGACTAACGTTCTGTGGGGAATGTTTTGTGGATCTAGTAATAATCAACAGGACTTTCTCTTTCTAAATTTTGAGTCATGTTTACCACCATTAATGTAAGAGTCCTCAGTTCTCACTGCTGTTGTTAAAATGTTAATGCTCAGAATAAAATAGTAAATGTAATTACAGAAATCTCAAGCTTGACTAGCCTGTTAAATTGTAAGTGTAACAACTTAATTTTTAAAAAATGTGCCCGCATATGTATATGTACACAAGTTAGTGTTCATATCAGTAAATTCAAGAAGTTACATTTTCTTTTTTTACATCTGATAACTATTTCTATAATTTGTGGGAGTTCATTTTTTTCCTCATTTCTTATAGTTTTAGTCCTATTGTGGCTTTAAAGAATTTATAATGAGGGGGCAGCTAGGTGGCACAGTGGATAAAGTACTGGCCCTGGATTCAGGAGGACCTGAGTTCAAATGTGACCTCAGATACTTGACACTTACTAGCTATGTGACCCTGGGCAAGTCACTTAACCCTCATTGCCCTGCCCCCCCCAAAAAATTCATAATGGTACCTATCTATAATGAATTCCTGCAGTTAGTTTTTTGAACTCTCTCTCCATCCAGTTATTCACTTAAGCATGTATAGGTAATAATAAGCTACAGAAAGAGAGAGAGCTTGTGAGAGCTGGCACATTTAAAGCATTTCATACATATTACTTCATTTGGTACTCACAATAGCCCTGGAAAGTTCGTAGGGCAAATTTGAATGTCCACATTTTATAAATGAGGAAACTGGAGCTCAGAGAGGTTAAATAATTGTACATTCTTTTCCTTTCGTTGATTTATTCAGGCCCATTTTATAAGAGAATATGAAATGATTGCAAATCAACAAGTTTCATCTACATTTAAAAGACTCATTGATAATACTATAACTGAAAAACATTTTATTTTTTATGTGCTACAGAGTGGAATGATTAAGCATTTGAGGATCTGGGGTTTTGTTGGTGTGGTATATACCTTACATCAACACAAACCACAACCCTCTTAATGCCTTAGTTGATCAACTTCAGGGATTGCTGTGGAAAAATTCATCATCCTGCAGCTGATATGGTGATGAGCTTCTCCAGATTTAACTAGACTGATCCTCAAATAGTAATCTATTTCATAGGGTCCCTACTCAAAGCCTTGGATGTAGGACCTCTCAGAGCTTGTGCTGTTTTGGCTTATGAAAACATAAGATCCTTTTAACATCACGATGATTAAGCAGAGTAGGACTTTTAAAGGGTTGATGGAAATGAATACCCTCTTACTTTTTTTTTTTAAGTGAGGCAATTGGCATTAAGTGACTTGCCCAGGGTCACACAGCTAGTAAGTGTTAAGTGTCTGAGGCCAGACTTGAACTCAGGTACTCCTGAATCCAGGGCCGGTGCTTTATCCACTGCACCACCTAGCTGCCCCTCAAGGAGCCATTCTTTTCTTTCTTTTTTCTTTTTTTTTGGCAGGGCAGTGAGGATTAAGTGACTTGCCCAGGGTCACACAGCTAGTAAGTGTTAAGTGTCTGAGGCTGGATTTGAACTCAGGTCCTCCTGAATCCAGGGCCAGTGCTCTATCCACTGTGCCACCTAGCTGCCCCTATTTTCTGAGCTTTTAATCAGCTTTCATTGAAAATTATATTCAGTGGAATATGTCTAAAGTACTTAAAATTAGGAGACTGATTTTCACTCTAGTACATAACTATCTATTGAAGTGAAGTATTTTATTTCAGAGCTTCGTGGGGATTGCCCCTTGTCTGCTTTGAGGAAACATGAAGTCACAGTATCTTGTGCCTACCGTAGCCATACTGATGTTCCTAACGTGGATCCCTCTCTCACTGAGTTGTAACAAAGCTCTCTGTGCTAGTGATGTGAGCAAATGCCTCATCCAGGTATGATTGAAAATTATTTATATGGAATAAATAGACTCTAGTTTTCACATAGAAAAATTCTTCATTCATGTTTGTTATGATGTTATTATGGTATTTGTTTCAATTTTCTCATTTGCCTTAATGTCTTTCCACTGTGGGAGCATTTAAAAGGTTTTGAAATGGGAATTTATTTCTCTTTAGGTCCTATCTGAGATTAGAATCTATATTTCTGGTCATATTCTATTACCTGCATTATTTATGTCTTGGTGAGATGATTCTACTTTGAGGAGACACAAACGCCTCTTCAAATAACAGAATCTGTTACAGAGCTTCACATCATCATCATCAAAATTCAGTTCAACCAATATTTGTTACATTTGAACTATTTTCAAAGCAATATACTAAACTGTAGATAGATGAAAAATGACATTAATCTTGCCTTCAAGGAGTTTACATTCTACCATGGGATATGTAACATGTACACAAATAAGGATAACACAAAGTGGGGTTGAATAGGCATCAAGGAAAGCTGTATGAACAAGGTAGCTTAGGAATTTGAGTGGAGAAAGAGCTCAGCTCCATGGAGAAGCTGGCCCCTGAGCTGAGCCTTTAATCAATCCAAGAAGCATTTAATAAAACACCTGCTATGTGCAAGGCACTGGGCATTCAAAGACAAATTGAAAAAATGATGCCAGGTCTCAAGGAGCTTATATTCTAGTGGAATACTTCTGATTTTTTGAAGATGGAGAGAACACTAAATTACAAGCATAAGGGAAAGGCATTCCAAATTGGGTTTTGAAGGAAGGTTGGGCATGTAAGTGACACAGTAATACAGTGCTAGGCCTAGAGTCAGGAAGACTCATCTGAGTAAGTCATCCAACCCTGTTTGTGTCATTTTCCTCATCTGCAAAATGAGTTGGAGAAGTAAAGGGTAAAACACTCCAGTATCTTTGCCAAGAAAACCCCAAATGGGGTCACAAAGAGTTGCTCATGACTGAACAACAACAACAGGAATATGAGAGATGAAGGGGAGGAGGGAGGACATAACAAACATTTTATTCAAAGTCATGAAATGGAAAGTTAGGTTTGCGGCTGAGTTTCGGGAGCAATATGTTGACCAGCTTGGTTGGAATGAAAAATGCATGAACGGCTTTAAAAAACTAGAAAGGTAGGCTAGGGCCAGGTTGTCAAGGATTTTAAGTGCTAATCTGATGAGTTTATCTTTTATACAGTCAGGAGCCATTCAAGGTTCTTGAGTAAGGGAGTGACATAGTCAGACTTATGCTTTAGGAAAACTAATTTTGGCAGCTGTGTGGAGGATGATTGAAGAGGAGAGAACACAAGCCTAGAGTCCAGTATGAGGTTATTGCAACAGTTTGTGCAAGAGATGATGAGAACCTGCACTGGGATAGTGGAGGAGTGAGTAGAGTTAAGGGGATAAGATAGGACGTAGAGATAGAATCCACAAAACTGATCAGGTTTTAAAGTTTTGTACTTTAGAAATATATATAGATATACCCAAGATTGTTGACGTGAAACCAGATTGTCACCTTCTCTAGATGTCCTTTCAGAGGTAGGATGGGGAATGGGACTTTTTCAGTACTAGGAAACATTAAAACTGAATAAAGAATCTGTGAGTGCAGGGCAGAGATGTTTCTACTTCAGTTTTAATAAACTACTACTGAGTTAACTGAGTAGGAAATGGAAAGATGTTCTTCTCTTGTATATTGCTCCTCAGATCCTTTCAGTTCAGAAAGGTATAGTAGCGATTTTCAGTACGTTGTTTCTTTAAAGATTTAAACTCTCATCCTCATTTTATTATATTATTTCAGAAAGATTACCAAATAAAATTATCTTTATTAGCGTTATCCTTCCAATTTAGCAATTATTAAGCCCTTAAGGTCCTTCATCATTTATTTTTTAAAGAACTTTAAAAAAAACAATTTTGGGGTGCTTGTGTTTTGATCATTGTAGTGAATTCTCATATTGAAACTCTCTCCATGGGTTTAGATGGCAACTCCTCTGTTATTTACAGTCTTGTAAAGTTGACTAGCGTCTCTGAGAGGCTAAATTACTATCACAAGTTCATATTGTTCAGCACTATTATTATAAGAGGCAGATTTTCTTGACTCCAAGGTAAACTAAACTGCTTTGTGTCTGTAATTTATCAAGTTCTAATTTCCTATCAACTTAAAATTTTTAAGATGACATTTATGTTCCCATTGCCATTTAATTTGTGATAATTACATCTGAAGTAGAAGAAAGACAGGCATGACAAATTGGGTGTATTATTGGGAGTTTTTATTTGCTTAACAGTTATGGGGCAGTGTCGATGGCTTTCTTTTCGCTGTATATGTTTTGTTCCTTAGGTTTAGCCTAATTATTTGGTTTGAAAATAATCTGAATTGTTGGCAAATTTTATGTCTAGTTTGATGACAAATTTTGTTTCAGTTTTGACAACAAAGATGAGTACTCTGCCTAATTACAGTAACATTTTAATATTATTGGAGAACAAGCTGCTACATAAGTGTATTTTCCAGATAACTGAAATTTATCTCTTTTAAGTGCTATTTTTTTTACCATTTCCCTGCTTTTTAAAAGAGTATGCAATTTGCTTATCATTAATGTAGAAATCTATAGGTACAACCCCTCTATGATTTAGTAGTGGGAATAATAGCACCTCCTTACAGAGTTGTTATGAGGATTAAATATAATAATATATGGGACATATATACATATAAAGAGACTGTATTATAGAATAAATATTATATGTAAAATGATATAACATTATATTATGTTTTATATATAACATGTATTTTATGTGTGTGTTATATGTATATATCCTCACAACAACTCTGTAAGGAGGTGCTATTATTATTCCCATTTTACAAACAAGGAAACTCAGGCCAAAGGAGATTGAGTGACTTTCCTGGGATCACACAGCTAATACGTGTTTGAGGCAGGATTTGAAGTCCAGTCTTCCTGAATCCAATTGCATTTAGCTCTATCACTGAGCTGCCTTCTTGCCTAAACAACCCTTAGCTTCCTGTTCCCAACTTGAGATTGTGAATCTGAAAGTAATATGGACTGAGTTCAAGATGAAAATGGATTTTTTCTCAACTTTATGCCTTGGTCTTTATAATATGCCTTCTTTATTTTGTAAAAGTGAATCAGGGGCAGCTAGGTGACGCAGTGGATAAAGCACCGGCCCTGGATTCAGGAGTACCTGAGTTCAAATCCGGCCTCAGACACTTGACACTTACTAGCTGTGTGACCCTGAGCAAGTCACTTAACCCCCATTGCCCCGAAAAAAACAAAACAAAACAAACAAACAAACAAAGTGAATCAGACTTACCCATGGTCATATGAAAGTATGAGGATACACATTAAGAAAAAAAGCTGTTTTTTATAGACAATCCATGTTCTCTCTGTCATTAGTGAGAAATTTTTACTTAATTTTAATTTTTCTTTTGCTTTGTGAGAGAATATTAATAAGGAAGTTTCTTTTTGAATGTTTATGTTTTAATATTTACCAATATTTAGCTTAATTCTCCTTGAAGCTGTGTAAGTCTGGAAAATGTAAAACCAAGGGGCTCTATAGAACTATAAATCCATATAGGTAGACCTCTCAATGTGATTTAGGTGGAAGAGCTGTGAATTTGGAGTCAAAGGACCTGGGATTGAATCCCAGCTTTAACATTTCCATTTAATATTTAATATTTGTGATCTTGAACAAATCACTTTATCTGTCTGGGCCAATTTCCTTATCTATAAAATGAGGAGATTGAACTGTTTAGGTCCTTTCTAGTGCTAATGCTAAGATCCTATGAACTCACTGGACAGAAGTGGACTTGACCTAATACATATAGCATCATTAATAATGCTGACATTCTGGGGAGGTGAATAAAGGCAGCTACTTAGTATTCTGTTATCTTAGTAGTTAAGTAGTTAAAGTAACAACATTGCAGCATTTTAAAGAATTTAGATTTTTCTCTTGAAAACTTCCTAATACTTTGCAACAGGCCAGCGCATATTCTAATTTGGTTTGAAATGTTGAAGAAAAATAGCATTACAGTGTTTTAGAATATTTGTGCTGACAGTGAAGCCTTATATACTTACACCATTAACTAAACATTTTTTTTCTCTGAGGGCTCATAGTTATGTAAATATTTTTTACCAGTAGGGCTGTAAGGCCATGCAGTCATTATTGCCACTCCTACAAGTTGCTGTGCTTAAGGGTGGTCCCCACATAAATATTTATTTTGTGCTTCTAAGGAGAAGGAAGTCTTACTTTAAACATTGTGTAAAGCTAAATTTAGCTATCTTGTTTTATGTACTTACTCTTTGGTTTGCTGTGATCATATAACTAGGTTTTCTCACAAATAGGTTTGTGTGAGGATTCTCTCCTTAAAAGAATGTTTGTAAAAGCTTAAAGTTTCCTTTTTCTATTTTAGAAATCTTTCATAACTTAGATCCTTTCTTCCCCTATTGCCTGCAACCAACCTCAAAGTACGCTACTTATATTAAGAAGAAAAGTTTTGGGGCAGCTAGGTGGCGCAGTGGATAGGGCACCGGCCCTGGAGTCAGGAGTATGGGTTCAAATCCGGCCTCAGACACTTAACACTTACTAGCTGTGTGACCCTGGGCAAGTCACTTAACCCCAATTGCCTCACTAAAAAAAAAAGTTTTTATGGATCATTTAATCACCTTTGGCTAAAATAAACCGGCATATTTTAAAATGGCTTAGATGTCTTATCCAGATATTAACTATTTTACTTTTTAAATGTAGGCACAAAGACTATATTGACCAGTCACCTTAAATTGTTGAGCAGAAATATTTAACCTTCTTAGGTACCCAATTTAGAAATGCTGTGTCTTTCTCCTAGAGATAAATGTAATTTATGTAGTTAATAAAATTGGATTGTAAAAGAAATATTCAGTTGCATCTTTGCTGTTCACTTTTATTTTTGTACCCACAGTAATGAATTCTATATTTCATATCTATGTAAATGGTTTCAGGAAGGTGCTGTCAGATTATCTTCCATTATTTGTCTTCTAAACTACATTACTTTTTTGTCCATTTTTTTCCTCTTCCTTTTCACCTCTTTTCCTTTGCCAATTAATTGCAACCTGTTTTTTCATGTATATGGTTTCATCATCATCTCTTTGTGTAGAAACTCCTGACACTGCAGCAGTACTCAGATTCATCTGTTGACTCAGTAAGAAAGGCTTAGGGAATTGCTTGAGACATGGAGATTAAATGACTTGCCTAACATCACATAGGTAGTAAGTATCAGCAGTGAATTTGAACTCAAGTCAGCTGACTTTACAACCATCAACATTTTATACTTGACTGAAAATCTTCTTTAAAATCCAGAATGAATGTCCAAAGCTAATGGAGTCAGGGTTGATGTTATCAAATAAAAGTGGTTCAGCGTTACCCCAAAATATATAGGGTTGAGTTAAGTTGGTCAAAGTCCAAGACAAAAAACATATCTTTTTTTCTCATTCAGAACTCTTTGAGGAAAAACGATTCATAATTTCTCTTTGGGGGGGGGGGGGCCGGCGGCCGGCGGTGGCGGCCGGCAGCTAGGTGGTGCAATGTATAAAGCACCGGAGGACCTGAATTCAAATACGGCCTCAGATATTTGATACTTACTAGCTGTGTGACCCTGGGCAAGTCACTTAACCCTCATTGCCCTTCCCCCTCCCCCAAAAAAGGGCATTTAACTTAAGATAATTTTGTACCACAATGTTTTATAAACTGACATGTAAAGATAAAAAGTTGAGAGGAATAAATTAAGTTATTTGGTTTGCAGATTGCGCTGTTTTAAAATTTTTGTTAGGTTTCTAAAAGAAATGGATACCTTTTAGACATACTGTCATATGCTCAGCATAGGCTTTATAGATTTAGTAGAGGAAAGTATGGTTTGTTTTCTGAGTACCAGCCTGGCTACCTAAGTTTAGAGACATTCAGAGCCAAGCCAGCGTGAGAAAAGCTCACAAAGACCAGTCTGTAAGTCACAGAGAAACTGCAACCTGTGTTGGTACGAGTCCCTGTATTTAAGAAATCACAGAACCTTTAAGAATTAAAGTAAATATGGACTTTGTTTACTTACAGATTAATTGTTGTTAAGCTGTTTTACCAATTTCACTGAAGCCTTTGCTATAGAAGTTGAGGTTCCTATACCAACCAGTCAACATCCATCAAGGTCAATTAAGTAGTAGATTATTCCTATCTTCATAATTCTGTTCTTAAAGTTTGTTTAGCTATTGCTTATTATGGGTAGTCGGTAAAGCAAAATAATGTAATTTGATCAGAGGAACATAATTATATTTATGTTTATCCTTTTGTACCCAAAGGCTAATTGTTTGGATTTTCCCCCACCTACTCAATATAATAAAAGAATGTAATGAGTAGAAGTGACAACATAGTCTACTAATTTGCTGATAAATAATATTTTTAGCAGTGACATAATATGAAGTTACTTAAGAATGTTTTTGATTGCATCATTGTGTATTCTTCTGGATTGCCTTGATAGGAACTCAGGTTTGTGTGTATATTAAGTAGTTGTATTTTTTAAAGTATTTGTATAAAAATTAGGTAGTTTACCGCAGATAATAAACTTTATTAAAAAAAATTTTACTGCAGTTTGGAAGAGAATCCATAGGGACTTTCTTAAGGCACATTTTAGAAAGCTTTAAAATTGTTGAATTTGAAGAGTCCTCTTGTGTTCTTTTAAATCAAATAAACATAATTTTCTCAGCAATGTTGTTTTAATAACATTACTAGCAAATTTCTCAAGTCTTGGCAGAAGTTGGAAAAGTGGAAATATTTAATAGTATTCAGCTCCATAATATAAATAAGACTCTTCCTTAGAGTTTTAACTTCTAACCACAAAATAAATGTTCATAAAACAAATACTAAAGCTTGCTGAGTCTTGAACAAAGTTAATAGCATTTTGCTTGAACTCTAGTGTTATACTTTGAGCTTACTGGCCACTTAAATTTGTACAGGATGAGACTTTATATTAATAATGATGAAATAACTTAATCCCTATCATCTGGAACCCAATAAACTAGACAGCTTGAGCCACATGCATATTCCATATTTCCCACAGTACAGATTTTTGTCCTGGTAGTTACACTGTTGCTATAGCTAGCCAGAACAGACACAGTCTAAGGAGACCTCAATATTATGAGGAATGGATTGAGATCAGAGATAGGAAATAGAGGGAGAGCTGGTGGTAAAAGCATTCAGAATACTCATGGGGAAAGAATAACTCCCAGCTAATCAGGTTTTTTAACTGATCTGAATCCAAATTTGTCTAGCATGCCAGATATCAGTAATAGCTTTGTAATAACTTTGCAAAGTTAGTAGGATGTGGTATTTTTGTATGTACTACTGGAAAAGAGAATCCCATACAATTATACAGAAGTTGAAATAGGGTCTGATTTTTATCATTGATAGAAGCTGTTGGCAGTACCAGGTTTAATGAGCCCAAACTCCTACGATGTTCATTAGCCCTGTGGGAAACAGATGGGGCTTTATGGAACAGCATCAAATAATAATTTACTTAATTTTACCCAATCCAGCCATGAATGTGCCAGGAAAATTACTTTTATAAATCCCTCTTGGATCCTTTTTTTACTTAAGTTCCACAAACTATGATGTTTACTAGGACAACTGATAAAGACTAGATGTTGTTTTTGTAAATATCTGCTTATTACATCCTGACCTGAGAAGAATTCAGCTGAAATCATTGTGAGCTACTCCCTCCGGATCATAACTCTTTGCCTTACTAGTTGGTCTTTATGACTTTCTGTGACCAATTAAAAAAAACAAAACACTGTCATTTGGTGGCCATTATTCTAGTGATGAACCTTTTCGTTCAGCTGGGGCTGGTCCTTAGATAAGTGGACATCTAGTCTTCTTTTGCTGTGCCTGTGATGTGGACACTGGCTTTTTAAGTCCTGCTAAAACTTGCACTCTGTTAGCCTGGTCCTTAAGGCCCCAGGGTCACTGCCATGCCAGAATGAACTAATTTGAGTGTAGGAATATAGTAGGAAGAAGATATCTTGTCTTGTAAATCCCATATTTTTTTTGGCATGTATACTAAGTTCAAGAGTCATTGCTCAGTGGTTTCTTTTCTTAAAATTTTCACTTTGAATTATAGACACTTAAATGAAAGATATCCTTTGAAACCGGGTAGCATAACCATTCAGATAGAAGTGGAAATTTGTCTTAATGTCAATATGAATAAACTCTTAGTGAATTTTTTGGGGTGGAGTCTATTTTTATATGTGCTAGACAAAAAGTGAATGTGAAAGTGTCTTGAGCTTTTTCATTTGGGGTTCTAGTTCTGATAAATGTATTTAGCACAAATTAATATTTTAATTACTATTTTAAGATAATTTTTACAAAGGGAAATCCCTGCAAGAAAGAACCATAAATATAGTCATGAAGTATTAACTAGAAGGTCTACAACACATTCCTTTTAGAGATAATTAACACTGAGGCTCTCAAGCCAGTACTCTTTCCACATCACCTCTATTTTTCCTGTTCACTTTCAGCCTAGTACTATGTTACACTAAACAAAAATTGGATGTGAAAATTAAAATTTTATTAAGGGTGAACTTAATAATGTCATTGCTTTATCTCACCTGTGCTTGAACTTTTAAGGTTGACCTAAATTGTATGTAAAAAAGTTAACATTTTATTAAACTTGGAATTAGTAAAGTTATTACTATACCTGTCCTGTCCTCTAAGGTAAACTCAAAAGGTGATTTTTTTTAAATCATTGGGCAAATGTCCTGTAGACCTAAGTGGGAGAGAGAGGAGTAGACTTCTAGTATAGTTAATGCAAAGTAGGAAGATAATATTACACTTAATATAGTTTTTTCAGAATAAGTAGTTGATACTGATGCATCTTTCTTCTAGGAGTCTTAGAATACCCACCACCACATTGAGGGTAACAGAAATCTGCATAGCTACTTGTAATAGCACAACTACTAGGTCCTGTGTTGCAGGAAAAAAAATCTCTACACTGAAAGGTTGGGTTATCCCTGGGAATTTTAGTTAAGTGGAAACATTGAAGATAGAGAAAATATTCTATTTTTAGTGTTTGGCTTCAACAAGAAAACTTTAGCTTTCCCACCCCCCCCCCCCTTTTTGGTAAACAATTAGCAACCAATGAATTTTTAGATTGGATTTTTGTGGAATTTTATGTGGTTGCTGTTCACTTATTCCATTCAGTTGAGTATATGCCTAGTTTTGTCACAAAAAATTAAACAAAATTTCTAGTAGCTAGCCTTAAAGAGAAGATTTTTTTCTAATGCATGTGAAGGCATTTAGTCCCACGTCATTTCTTCTGTTGACCCTCCTAACAACTCCCTACTTGTCCTAGGCTCCAAGCACCCTTTGTCTTGCCTCCCCTCCTTACCCAGTGGAAGGCAAGCTGCAACAAGGGACTCTTTTTTTTTAAATCTCCAATACCTAGCTCAGTTGGACACAATAAGCTCTTACTACACATAAATTGTATTGGATTGAACTCCCAGTATTTCTGAGCAGATTCCAGACTCATAGAGTAAAAGAAAGCTTTATAATAATTAAATGAAGAATCATGGTGAAGTTTTGAGGGTGGAGAAAAAAATAGAAAAAATACAGAAATGATTCTGGGCTAAAAAAGTTCCAGCCCCCCATGTCTTTTTTTTTTCTGGACCCCCTAGCCGACTAATGGAGTCTGAGAATTCATATAATGACACACCATGTTTAGAATCATTGATTCTCTGTAAAGGTTTTTAAGTGAAACTGTGGTATTAAGGAATAGTTCCATAGGAAAGATTTCTCCATATGCAGTAAGTAATATAATGGTAGCAAGATAACTGACAGAGATGTTGAAGCTCAAGCAAGAAAATGGAAATTAGAAAATAAACTTAGGGAAGTTCATATAGTTGAGATTGAGGTACTTTGTCCAATTTTTGTTCCTTAGGTGATTCAGTATTAGAGTAAGATTTCGTGATGTTACAGTGGGAGGTTGGTTATAATGTATTAAGAATATCATCATGCAGGGGCAGCTAGGTGGCACAGTGGATAAAGCACTGGCCTTGGATTCAGGAGGACCTGAGTTCAAATCCAGTCTCAGACACTTGACACTTAACTAGCCGAGTGACCCTGGGCAAGTCACTTAACCCTCTTTGCCCTGCCAAAAAAAAAAAAAAAGAATATCATCATGCAGTCCATAGTAAAAATAGCCAACATACATATAGCACTTTAAGGTTTGCAAAGCCCTTTAGATATATTATCTCATTTGGTCTTCAAAACAATCCTGTGTCCCGTATCCGAGGGTGTGTCGATACTCTGACAGGACATGCTTTTAATTTTAATCTGCATTATTAATACTTTAAATCTAGACAATCAACAGAACAATGAAGTAAGCCTTGGTTTGTAGGTGTGCCTATTCCTGAGGTATAAATGCTTACATTGAAAATATAACAAGCCAGTTAGAACTGGCTTCAGCACAGTCCTGCCCACATCCCTCCTTTAATGATTACAAAAAATTAAGACTTCTTGATTGAATCAATTAGAGGTATGAACCAGGTGTGAACAAAATCTAAACATCTCTATGGAATCATTCAGGCATCAAAGGCTTTGTACTATGGGTAAAAAGACCCCGAAAACGAGAGGATGAAATAAAATACCACACAGGAATTGTATGGTACTTTCCTGAGAAGTCCATGCTCTGTGAGTTTTGTGTAAAATTGCAGGCTGGGGAATGGCTGAACAAATTATGGTATATAAATGGAATGGAATATCATTTTGCAGTAAAAACAAAAACAACAACAATGAATGGGACAGTTTCAGAGAAATGGGGAAGCTGTTATGGAATGGAGTAAACAGAATGAGGAGCATGATAAAAATACTGTAAACTCAAGTAACTTTGAAAGACTTAAGAACTCTGATCAGCACAGTGACAAGCCACAATTTCAGAGGACCAGTGATGAAGCATGCTACCCCTGACAGAGAAATGATCAGTGTGGGGTATAGATTCAGATAAATATTTTTTGGACAAAGCCGGTGTGGCAATTTATTTTGCTTGACCATGTATATTTGTTACAAAGGGGTTTGGTTTTGTTTTAATTGGGGAGTGAGGAAAGAAAACAGATTTTTGTTTCAAATTGAATTTAAAAAAATAAAATAGCCCAAAGGATTCAAGAGTCTGGCAGCAGAGAGGAAGGAATAGGACCCCCAAGAGTGAAGAAAGGAATGGCAACACAGGGGCAAAGAGAGAGAGACAGAGAGACAGAGACAGAGAGAGACAGAGACAGAGACACAGAGAGAGAGAGAGAGAGAGAGAGAGAGAGAGAGAGAGAGAGAGAGAGAGAGAGAGAGAAGAGGGGGAGGGGAAAAGAGAGGAGAGGAGAAGGGAGAGAGGTCAGAGCTGGAGTGGAGAAGGGTAAGGCTACCAGATGTCTCCACCTCTTCCAGGACTGGAGGAAAGTTCCAAGAAAAGGTCTGTTCTTTCTCTGAGAGAGATCTAGATGACTCATATTCATCAAGGCATACTGGGCATATAAATGGAAGCCAAAAGACAGCTCCTTGAGGAGCTGACATTGTAATAGGGAAGCTGAATAAGTGAGCAACTTCTGTGGAGCCAGATGTTAAAATCTAGAGAGAGCAAGGGGCAGCTAGGTGGCGCAGTGGATAAAGCACCGGCCCTGGAGTCAGGAGTACCTGGGTTCGGATCCGGCCTCAGACACTTAACACTTACTGGCTGTGTGACCCTGGGCAAGTCACTTGACCCCAATTGCCTCACTAAAAAAAAAAAAAAAAATCTAGAGAGAGAAGTGGGCTTGACCGGCTTGGGGACCAAATTGTATTACAAGCAGAACTCAGCTGTGGATGGGGGGGAGCCACTGAGGCAGAGGCATCTTCGGGGTGAGGCAGTGGCTAAGGAGGCCCAGGGGATTTGCCTTAGACACAGAGACCAGGGGTTAGCTATAGATTAATATAAATTTAAATGGAAGCAAAATGTCAAGCCTCTACCTAAAGGTTAATTCCTGAAGGGGGCACTGTGAAGGCCAAAATTGGATATACTGAGAGCTATTTGGGTGACTCGCCTTAATATTGGGGTCCTTGAAATATGAGGGACCTTTTTAGGTTTTATCTCCACTCTGAACTATTCTTTTTTAGATATTTCTCCCGGGCCAATAAGAAAGGAGCCTCTAAACTTTAGTTCACAAAAGGATCAGATTTTATTACTTGGGAATTGATTAAACAAAGGTGAAACTAATAAAAATCAAAAATAAGGAAATGGGAAAATAGAAATACAGATAGATGCTCTTAACTCTAAACTTAGCCTAAGCTGCTTCAAAGGAATTTAGGGTTTTCAGTAGGTAACTCACCAACCTAAACAGCCACCAGACTAAGGTTGCTCACATGCCACTGTGACCTCAGTCAACCGCCAAAGTGTTCCTGGTTCTGGAAGTGCCCGAGAGCTTAGCCTACCAGAAGTGCCTCACCTCCCTTCAGGTCGAGTTCAGTCTTTCCTCCCCCAAAAGGGGAGGTCCTTCAAAAGCTGCTCATGGAGAGTTCTCCTTCTGACCTCAGTGGCATATGTAATCTCAGGGTGGGCCAGGTGTGGCCCCTCCCAACTGTATTTCTCACTTTTTATTTAATATAAGCTTCTTTTAGCAGAAGAGGGAACCCTGTGAACTCAGAGGCCATTATAACTCCCCAGGCTTAAAACTAATTATTGTAGCAGAGTGTGGCTGAGTACACCTCCAAAGACAAAGTAGCTAGCTAGGAAAGGAAGAGTAACTATCCCCATGTGCATGAGTTGTTAGTACAGGTGATGGAATGGACTCCTTTTTAGTCTCCCTTGCCACAGGGCCCTATCCTGAGTCCTCTTTTCTTCTTCCTTTGGACTATTTCACTTAGTTATCTCATCAGTTCCCATGGATTCAGTTATCTCTATTCTGATGATTCTCAAATTTATTTAGCCATCAGTAACCTCTCTCCTGACCTCCAGTTTTGCATCTCTGACTGTCTATTAGACATCTCAAACTGAATGTCCTATAGATATCTTAAACTCAACATGTCTGACTCTGAACTCATTGGCTTTCTTCCTCAAGCTCAGCCCCCTCCCCTTTACAAACTTCCTAATTAACTGTTATGGGCACTACCATCCTCCCAGTCCCCCAGATTTGCAACCTAATGTCATCTTCTACTCCTTACTATCTTTTTGACCCTCTCCTCCCCATACCTGCACACATATCTGACCTGTTGTCAAGGCCTGTCATTTTGATCTTCATGTTCTATTCTCTCCTCTGATACTGCCACAGGCCCTAGTCTCCTCATGTATGGATTATTGGTATAGCCTGCTGAAGAGTATGCTGGTCACAGATCTCTCCCCAATTCATTCTATCTCCTACTCAGCCACCGGTGGTATTCCTAAAACATAGGTCCAACCATGTCAGTTCTCTACTCAGTAAATGCCAGTGGCTCCCTGACATAGGATCAAATATAAAAGCCTCAGTTTGGTGTTGAAATCCCTTCATTACTTATTCCCCCTACATACTCCCAACTATGTATACAGGGATAACAGGCATCCTTACTATATCATTAACAAGACACTCCATTTCTTGGCTTTGGGAATTTTCATTGGCTTTCCCCCTACCTGAATGTTCTCCTTCATTTCTGCTCCCTGGCTTCTTTCAGGTACTAGCTAAAATCCTGCCTTCTACAGAAAGCCTTTTTAAATCCCTCTTAATTCTTGTGCCTTCCCTCTGTTGATTATTTCTTTTATCCTGTGTATAGCTTATTTGTACATAGTTGTTTTCTTGTGTTCTCCCTCATTAGATTGTGAACTCCTTGAAGGGAGGGACTATCTTTTACCTTTTTTTGTATTCCCAGTGCATTAGTACAGTGTCTGACACCTAGGAGGTGCTTAATAAATGTTTATTGACTTATAGGAGGTAAGTGATTTGCCTAAGATCCATATTACCTAAGTATCTAAGGCAGTATTTGAACTAGGTCTTTTTAAGTATAGTATTCTGTCTTCTATACTCTGCTCTTTCCTCTGTGTTCTTATAATTCATATTTTCATAGTAACTTACATTTGCATAGCACCTTATGGTTTGTAAAGTGCTTTTTTTCACAGCAGCTTTGAGTTAGATAGTGCAAGTATTACTATCATTTTACAAGTGAGAAAACTCAGGCTTTACAAAAATGGTAAGTTAAAGATTCCTTTTTGATCTTGAAGTAAAAATGCTAGGATTTTTTTAATGAAGCAGATCTTTGTAATTTCTTTTAAATTTTCAAACATTATAGATAAAGTCTAGCACCTCTGCCTCTTAGTTTCCCTGTGTGTCATTTGAAATTATATGGGGGTACCCATCCCTCTCCTAAGTTTTAGGGAACTTAGCTGGGGTTTATAATATATTGCTACTTATAAATTAGAGGCTATAGCACCAATCTTTGGCATTAAGCATTTATTAAAGCATATTAAACGTTAGTAAAGAGAGAGAACACATTGCTCAGAATTAGAGTTCAAAAGCCCTACATACCTAGACAGAAAAGAGAGAAAGTGGGGGCCCCGTGGCTGCCCTCTCCAGCATCCCAGGCCCCCAGTATAAAATCCCAGGATGGGGAGAGGCACAACGAGAAGAGTGGGGGAGATAAGAGTGACCCCCCCTCTCCTCAAGGATCTTTTATCCTCTCTCAGGTAGAGGTGGGTCACGGCACATTGATCCAAGCTAATTGGCCAGTCCTTTGAGTGACATGACTTGGGGTCGCCTAGGTGAGTTAACTTCCTTTAGGTAGTCAGGAAGTTCAATCTACATTTCCTTGGCAATTCTTCTGACTCCGGGCTGGCCTTAAAAGACGTCAGACAAGGCTCCCTGGTTAGGCCCTTGAGTGGGGGGGCCTCTGGGTCTCCCCAAACCCATTATTTTCTCACACCTGGCTTCCTTCAAGAGTCATCTCAGATCCCAAGATGCCTTTCCCACCCCCCCCCAGTTGCTTGTGCCTTTCCATCTAAGATTACCTTCTATTTATTCTGTATATAACTTAATTTATATAGTTATTTGCCTTTTGTCTCCTCCATTAGAATATAAGCTTCTTAAGGGCAGTAACTGTTTTTGCCTTTCTTTCCACCCTCTTTGTTTTGCACATACTAAGGGCTTAATAAATGTTTGCAGCATTTTAGTAAAAATAGGCTTTTAAAAATTTCCTTATTAATATAGCAGCCTCCCTGTTAGCCATTGTTTTACTGTTGCCACAAAATAAAAGAACTGATTATTTTCTAAATATATTTATGATCAAACTTTACTTGATAGCTTACTCTCAGTGACTATAAAGTGAATACTTAGCCATAAATTCCTTAATAAGTTATACATGTTAATTATTCATAATTACACATTGAAATCCATTGTTTCAACTTTGTCTTAACTTTGTTGAATGGTCACACCCTACACCCTTATCTTTTTGCCCTCTCAATTTTGTGCAGAAAAGTTTTGTTTTTGCTACTTTTGTTGAAGATACCTACATTTCTGTGTTAGTAAGAAGTTTACTTTGGGGGGGGGGGGAGACAATGAGGGTTAAGTGACTTGCCCAGGGTCACACAGCTAATAGGTATCTAGTGTCTGAGGCTGGATTTGAACTCAGGTCCTCTTGAATCCAAGGCCTGGTGCTTTATCCACTAAGAAGTTTACGTTTTAAAAAATTTAGTTCCAGTTGTATTTCTGAATATCAGGCATGAGTAATGATCAAAGAATTCAATTTGGGATCCCCATTTCAAACTAAAATGAAAACTGTCCAAGCAAAGCTCATAGGTATTGAAAACAGTCCGCATGATTAGACATGTTTTTAGGTAGCTTAATTCCTCTAAAGCAAAAGAAGGTTTCTGTCATTTTTCAGTCATATCCAACTCTTTGTGATTCTATTTGGAGTTTTATTGGCAAACATAAGGAGTGGTTTACCATTTCCTTCTCCAACTTGCTTAGGGTCACATAGCTAGAAAGTGTCTTCCTGACTTGAATTCAGATCTTCCTGACAACAGGTCAAGTGTTCTATCTACTGTACCACCTGTAAAAAAGGTTAGCCAATTCTTTTGGTCATGAAGACACATGAAATGAACAAAAATTAAAAACTGCCACAGTTTTCCCTCCACACGGATGGTTATAAAGTAGGAGAGAAATCAGTGGATTAAAAGAATCTCACAGTTCCTTAAATGAGTTTTCACATGTTACTTGATAAGAGGCATTGCAGTCAAATGGATATAGAGACCTGGCCTCAAGAGTCAAGAAGTCAAGTCAACTAGCATTTAATAAGGACTTACTATGTACCAAGCACTGTACCCTTAAGGACTCTCATTTTAATGGGAAAGACAACATGCAACGAACTATGTACAAACATATATATATAAGGTAAATTGGAGATCATCTTAGAGGGAAAGCACTAAAATTGAGGGAGCCTGGGAAATTATCTCTTGTAGAAGGTAAAATTTGAGCTGAAACTCAAAGGAAGTGAGGAAGCAAAAATATAGGGGGAGAGGGACAGGCAATGAAAAGGTGTGGAGTCTAGGAGGTAGAATGTGGAGTGTGAATAACAGCCAGAATGCCATTGTCACTTGGCTGTAGAATATGTGGATATTAGGCAGGAAGGGGACAGGTAGCAATGTGCCTTAAAAGCCACACAGAACATTTTATATTTTATCCTTGAGGGAGCCCATGGGATTTTGAGTGGCAGTGACATATTGGTTCTGTGGCCCGAGGCAAGTCACTATACCTCTCAGAGCTCATTGAGCACCTCCCTTAAGAGTTTTGAGCCACTAGGCTCTGCATTGGCAGAGGGAGTGTCTCCCAAGGAGCTCTTCTCAGATCCAGACAAAAACTAAACAACACATTTCATAAAAAGATGTGGAAAGCGAAGGGAATATTCACACCAAAGAAAAATAAATTAATTTAATTACTGAAACATTTTCTTTTTGTAATTAAATTTCTGCTTTCTGAAAAAAAAAAGTCAGTCTTCTTACTTTTTTTACTGTAGCAAAGTGGAAGGAATGAGAAATTGGAACATCATCTTTGTTGCCTGGCAGCCAAGAAGTCTTCAGTGGGATTTTTACCAGTAATGTCTAAGCTCTTGTCTTTGTCTTCACTAATGTGATACTGAAGATATTATAAATTAGCTATCAGTTTCTAACTTCCCTTTTGTTCTTGAAACCTTTCACTTTGGGGATAATCACTAAATTATAAACCATTAAACATATTATCATAACATATCATTCTACTCCCACTGAAATGTCAAAGCACAGCACATCCATTAAGAGGGTGTGTAAACATCCCCTTTGGTGTTAGATCATCAAGACATGTTCAGGCAGCTCTCAAATAGGCTGTTTCTCTTAAACATATGGTAGCATTAATCTTGTTCTGTCGCATACCCTTTGATTAAAATTTAAAACAGGACAGATGCATGGCAGTAAAATAAATTGTGACTACTGTAAAGTATATCAAATTTATAATAAAAATTAAGTTGTCATTAATTTTGTGTTATTTAGAATATTGAATGAAGTATCTTAAGCTAATTGTTGAGTGAGAGAGAGGTAGGTGGGGAAAGGAAACTTGGAGCTCTTCTGGTAAAAGGTGTCATACAGTACAGCCTCACAAATTTAAGCTAGTTTAACATACACAGGTCCTGTCTATGTTCAAAATTTGAATGACCGCTCAAGAATTGAAATCCCAGAGTTAAAGAACTCAGAGTAATTGGTTACTCATCCTGGTTCCTGTCCTCTGGTCACTCTCCATTAACAATGTCTTTTCTAAAATGATATGCCCAGAATTGAACAGAGTATTCAAGATGTGGTACAGCCAAACATAGAATACAAGGTAAAATATAAGGGCAACATCATCTCCCTAGTTGTGTACAAAATGCCTTTTTTTTAATGCACCTGAAATTTGCATTGGCTTTCTTGGCTGCTGTGTACACTGTTGACTCTCATGGTATAGACAGATAAATAAATGGCACATTTATTAAGGGCTTATTATGTGCTAGTTACTATCCTAAGCACTTAGGGATACAAACCAAAACAAATAGACAGTTTGTCTATTTTTTTAAAATAGTTATTTTTAAAATGATGGACCAGGGCAACTAGGTGGTGCAGTGGCTAAAGCGCCAGTCCTGGATTCAGCAGGACCTGAGTTCAAATGTGGCCTCAGACACTTGACACTTACTAGCTGTGTGACCTTGGACAAGTCACTTAACCCTCATTGTCCTGCAAAAACAAAACAAAACAAAAAACAACCAATAATAGCTTCAAGACCATCCCAAGGGACTAATGAGGAAGCTTACAATCCACCCCCATTGAAAGAACTGATAAAAAGAACACTTGTGGATTGTACATATGTAACCTGGTTGTGATCTTGTAGAGGGGGGAGGAAAAGGAGGGAGGGAGGGAGGGAGAAAAATTTGAAACCCTAAATCTTATGAAAATGAATGTTGAAAACTACCCTTACATGTAACTGAAAAAAATAAACTAAATGTTTGTTGCTAAAATTTAAAAAAAAAATTTTAAATGGTGGACCATGGTGACTTTCCATAGACAGAAGGTTATTTATGACACAGCTTATCATTTAGTATATGGCTTTCCAGGGAGCCTATATTTATTTTTTATCCAATTAATAAGAACCTATTTTCTCTCCCTCCCAATTCTCTCTCTCCTTATTAAGAGCTTTCATTGTAATGGAGAAAGCCAACACATAAAAAAGGGTTTGGAAAAGGGAGAGGAGTGAGGAGTCCCATGAGACTGCAGGAAGTAGAAATACTGTAGAGGCCTAGTTCCCAGAAAGATAAAGCAAAAAGTTCAAATATCCAAGCTGGGATATGGAGTCCATGTTTCTGGTGGCATGGAAATGATCAAAGAGTGGGGCCATGACTAGACTTCAGGAAGTGGCAGTGTGTAGTGTTCCACTAAAACCTCTAGTTATTTTTCAAACAAACTCCTATTTAGCTGTGCTTACTCTGTCATAAGACACTTACACTTATAAAAGTGTAAGATCTTACATTTAGCCTTATTAAATTTAATCTTACATAGTACGGTATTCTAGTCTATCTAGATATTTTTTAATCCTGACCGGCATCTCCTCTGTTAAATGTGCTTCTTTGGGGGCAGCTAGGTGGCATAGTAGATAAAACACCAGCCTGGGATTCAGGAGGACCTGAGTTCAAATCCAGCCTCAGACACTTGACACTTACTAACTGTGTGAACCTGGGCAAGTCACTTAACCCTCATTGCCCTGAAAATAAAAATTGTGCTTCCTTGCTTTGTATTGTCTGCAGATTTACTAAGCTCGTATCTAGCTTTTTCTAGGAAATTGATAACATGTAAATAGCACAAGACAAAGTTCAAATACCCAGGACATTCCATTGGAAACTTCAAATTTGATACTGAATTATTAAGTATTCTCTGAATCCAGCAATTTCTTTTTTATCATAAAAGTATTTTATTATTTTCTAGTTACATGTTGAGATAGTTTTCAACATTTGTTTCCATAAGATTTCTAGTTTCAAATTTTTTCCTTCCTTCCCCCATCCCCAAGACAGCAAATAGTCTGATATAGGTTATATATGTATAATCACATTAAACCTATTTCTGCATTAGTCGTGCTGTGAAAGAAGAATCAGAGCAAAAGGGAAAAACCTCAAAAAAGAAAAATAAAAAAGTAGAAACAGTATGGTTCAATCTACATCTAGATTCCACAGTTCTTTTTTTCTGGATTGGGAGAGCATTTTCCATCATGAGTGTGGAATGCTCTTGGACCATTGTATTGCTGAGAAGAGTCAAGTCTATCACAGTTGATCAACACACAATGCTGGTCTCACTCAGCATCAGTTCATTTAAGTCCTTCCAGGTTTCTCAGAAATCTGCCTGATCATCATTTCTTACAGCACAGTAATATTCCATTACATTCATATACCACAACTTGTTTAGCCATTCCTCAATTGATGGGCATCCCCTCAATTTCCAATTCCTTGCCACCACAAAAAGAGCAGCTATAAATATTTTTGTACATGTGGGTCTTTTTCCCTTTTTTTATGATCTCTTTGGGAAAAAGACCTAATACTGGTATTGCTGGGTCAAAGGGTATACACAGTTTTATAGCTCTTTGGGCATAGTTCCAAATTGCTCTCCAGAATGGTTGGGATCCAGCCATTTCTAAATCCATCTAGCAGCACTATCATGTAGCCAACATGTTGGTATTTTCCATAGAATAGTATAAGAGCGTTTGTCAAATGCCTTGCCCAAAACTAGGTAAACTATGTCTACATCATTCCCTGATCAACCAGTTCAGTAACTATCAAAAAAAGAAATAAGGTTGGCCTGACATAACTTGTTCTTGATGAAGCTACGATATTCCCTAATCTTGCTTTTAATAATATGTTCTAGATTCTAGGAAAATGACTCCTTGCCTGGGATCCAGCAATTTCTTTTTTTTATCATAAAAGTATTTTGTTATTTTCTAGTTACAGGTAGAGATAGTTTTCAACATTTGTGTGTGTGTATGTGTGTGTGAGAGAGAGATACCTATATTTCAAAATAATTGGTTTCCCTTGTAATCTTATGTATTTTATTTTATGTATTTATACACATTATTCTAAGAAGATGTCCATAGGCTTTACTAGACTGCCACAAAACTCCATTACAACTGAAGAGGTTAAAAACTGCTCTAAAGTCATAGAAATTCTTATCTCTATCTTCCACTTGGAGTTTCCTTCTCTGCTCTCTATGTTGTACTTTCCATTTACTGATTATTCCCTCACCCCTATCTCCTCCCAATCCTGCTTCTTCCCTTCCCCCTGAGATGACAGAGCTAACTGGAATGGCGATATGATTTAATTGTATGTCCAGTTCATGAATCGGTTCTTTCTCTTTCATTGTTGTAACAATTCAGAGAGAGAAATTTTCCCCTGAGGATTGCTTTAGCTGCATTACAAATTTTTAGTATGTTGTCTCATTTTCTTTGATTGAAATTATCTACTGTTTCTAAGATTTTTTTCTGACACATTATAGGGTCAAACTGTTTAGTTTCCAATTTAATCCTTTCAAATGCTCTTTATTTAATATAATTTTATTACATTATGGTCACTAAAGGATGTGTTTAATATTTCTGCTTTTCTATGTGAGGTTTTTGTGCTCTAAAATATGGTCAGTTTTTGTAAAGGGGCTTTATAATGTTGAGAAGTATGTATAGTTCTTATCCCTTTCAATAATCACCAGAGATCTGTTATAGCTAGCCTTACTTACCAAGACTATTCAAGTCCTTAACTTCATTGGTTAGACCTTCATAGATTTAGAGGTGAAACTTATTGTAGAGATCATCTAATTAGCTACTAATACTAAATTCCATTCATATATATATATATATATAAAGTGATATCACTTTAAGGTTTGAAAAATGCTTTACAAATATTACCTCATTTGATCCTCAAAACAAACCTAAAAGATATACCCATTTTACATATGAGGAAACTGAGACAGATAGAGGTTAAGTGACAACCCAAAGAGTCTGAAGCTGAATTTGAATTTGTCTTCCTGTCTCCAGGTCCAGTAATCTATCTACTACTCCAGTTAGCTACTCTAGGCTATTCCCCTTATTTTACAAATATTTATAAATTACCTGATATCCAGAAAGTTAAGTGACTGCTAAAGGTACACAATAAGTAGCCACATTGGCATTTGAACTCAGGGCTTCTGACTATAAATACAAAATGGTGAAGGGGATTATAAATAAGCCTGTATAGCCCCTCTTCCTTTGCTGACACTACAGGGTCAAAATCACAAAATTTCAAATTTGTAAGCGATCTGAAAGAAGCTACCTAGTTTAAACCTTCCCTGAATGTGAATCTCGTTTTTTAACATAATTGGCAAGTGGGGGTCTAGTCTTTGATGACTTCCAGTGAGAAATAACCCACTACCTCTCGTAGCTGCCTATTTCACTTAAGGATAACTCTAATTGTTAGCAAGTTTTTCCTGCCATCTAGCCTAAATTTACTTCTTTACAACTTATACCCTAATTTCTTCTTTTGGGACCAGCAAAACAAATCTAAGCCTCTTCTATATAACAGCTTTTTACATGCTTAGCACCTATTTCTTCCATCTTCCATACCACTCCCCCTGCTAATCTCCCACCTCATCAAGTTTTCTCTCCTCCAGGTTCTCTACAGTTTCTTCCACCACAACAACTTCTGGTCCCTGAGTCCTAACCCCTAAGTTTGGGGACCTTCCCTAAATTGTCGCTACCCCTTCAGCCTCATCCTTTAGCCACACTCCTGTTATGAGAAGAATGCCTGAATTGTGTGTCTGGATTTCCCCTTGAAATTGAAATAAATTTTACTATTTTATAGATACCCACTTCAGCATCTATGTCAAATTTTACCTTTTCCCTTCAGGTTCTAAGTGAGAAATGAAACGGATAGGGCCTAAGAATGATTCCCATCCCCACCCCCTGTTTTGCCTTTTGGTCATTTAGAGTCAAACTCCTATGAAACTACATTGTAGAATAGGAGCTTTATGAAACAACTTTCTTCCACAATGGACCAGGGAAGGGAAAAAACTTGTTTGAAAACAAAAGGTAGTAGCAGTGTCTACTTGCTTACTGGACATTTCAAATTAGATTTCCATGAAGCATCTCATTTTCCTTTTTTCTTTCATTTTGTTGGGGTAGGCCTAGGAGTGGTATCACTGTGTCAAAGAGTATTCATAGTTCTGTGACGATGGGGACATAAGTGCAAGTTGTTTCCAGAATGGCTAAACCAATTCACAGGTCCCATATTCTTGAAGCCTCTTCAACAATCGCATTTTAATTTTTTTGCCAGTCTGATAGTAAGGTAGAACCTCAGCATTGCATTAATTTGTATTTTTTTCTGCTTCAGTGATTTTAGCATTTTTCATAGGCTGTTGTCCCTTGGATTTTTTCCTTTATGAATTACCTTGACCAGGTCCAATGATACACATCTATAACCCCTCCTACTGGGAAAACTGAAGCTGGTGGATCCCCTGAGTTTCGTAGTTTTCAATTGCAGTGGCCTATGCCCATGGGATGTCCAAATTAAATATAGCTCCTTTGTATGGTGAACAACCTGTACTAATCAGCATGGAGATCATGTCATCAATGACCTCTGTACTTCCAGGCTTCCAGAATGGCAGAGTGATAGGAAGCATTGTAATGGGCTCCTCTCCACAGACAAATCTAGAAAATTCACCAGACCCTAACCTTCTGGGAAAATCCAGAAAAAGTCACAGTGAGTCATTTGTCCAGCCGAGGTCACCATAGGGAGACAAAGTGATCTATAGATACTAGGAACAGGGAGTACACTTGCTGTTCAGGGCACTCTAGAGCCCAGGGAGAGGCTGTATACCATTGTAAGAGGAGATCTCAGACTTCATACAGGGCTCCATCAGATCTGTCCTGGGCCACTATGACAGAGACAGGTACCAACTGGTACATTTGTTGCTTACTACCCTGTTTTGGGTCATAGATCAAGGGCAGAGTAAGAGGAGAACCTGTGCATAGGGATGGCATTTTGGGGGTAGGGAGGCTGAGAAAGGAAGAAGTTTAGAAGCCATCAGCAGCAGTAGTGGTGTAGCTTAGACTCCAGACAAGTAACAGTGTCTCACTTAAAACATCTAGCCCAGGCTGCAAAGGAGTAACTGAGGAAGGAATCCCAGTTCTGCCACTCTGAACCAATAGAACTTTACAGTCGGCTAGTAGAGAGAGAGTTGAGCAGAAGCCTGCTCTTACACAGACCCAAACCCAAAAGAACTTGCAGAGCTCTCACAGGAGGCAGGGAGAAGGGTGCAGGCTCTTAAGAAATCAACTATAGGACCAGCCCAGAAATGTGGCAGAGCCTAGCCATAACTTCAGGTCCCAAATCAGGAAGTACACAAAGAAAAAACTATCAATACACAAATTCAAAAGAAGATACTGACTCCAAGACGGCTCTAAGTAGTGCCTCAAGGAATAACATAACTTGGGCATATACTCAACTAGAATTCCTGGAAGACATGAATCAAGAATTTAAAAATATTTTTCATAAATGTAATGAAAATGCCTGAGCTATGGAAGAAAGAAATGGAAAGGGAATTTAGCACAAGAGGTACAACACGATCCCCAAGAAAAAAACTGCTGAAAATTAGAATGGACCAAATAGAAGCTAATAATTTAACAAGGCAACAAGAAATATTGAGACAAAGTCAAATAGCACAAACCACTGATATGAAAAACATGAAAAAGATAAAGAAACCCAGTTTCAAAAAGAAAAATTTCCCATTTAATGCTTTGGTCATTTATCTGTTGGAAAACAGCTATCATTATTTAAATATTTAAATCAGTTCATTATATGTATTAAATGTCATAACTCTATTAGAGAAAGTTATCGCAATGATTTTCTCCCCCGTTAATTGGAAATAACTAGGAGTAGGAATTGGATTTGTATTGGTATAGGGTTCTTGTTGATATTTAAGCTCCCTTTATCAATGCAGAGTCTTACAGTTTTGTAGAGTACCAAGAAATTAAATGATATTATACAGTATATATCAGAGTTGAGTCTTGAAACTGGGTCTTCCTGATTCCAAGGCTTGCTGTCTAGCTACTATATATATAGTTGAGCTGTCTTTCAACTAAAATATAATCATATAAATAAGGAAGTGCATATTTTTTATGTCTGTAAGTTAAAATATGACAGCTTTTTTCCTTAATGGCAGAAAGTGATAATCCTTTGTTATACTTAGAAAATTTAAAAATATTCTTTTAAACCCTGGAGTTTTCATAAAATAAAACAATTAGGGCCAAATATGCTAATATGCCATGGCCTACTTTCTAAAATAGGATTGATGAAATATTTTGGCATCAGCATATACTTAAAAATTGTGTAACTCAGGAGATTTAAGGAAGATGGTGAGATTAATTTAAAGCATTTAGTCATAAGGTAATTACTTCTGTCAAAATGTAAAAGATCAGTATTTTGCCTTTCAAATATGAAATATATATCCCTTTTAAAATGAGGATGTTCAGTAGAATTTTAGATTTATTTCATATCTTATCAAACTATAGTTTTCTTCTTTAATATTTTCCTTATTTTAAAAAATAAACAAGTATTTATATTCTCACCTGCTTCTTCCTCATACAAAAAAAAGACATGAAAAACAAAACCTTTGTGACAAATATGAATAATCATGCAAAACAAAATCTTACATTGTCCATGTATAAAAATATATCTCATGAGTATCACTTTTCTGTTAAGCAGGAAGTAACATGCTTTATCATGTTTATTCTGGAATTGTGGTTGGTCATGGCAATGAACACAGTTGTGTTTACAATATAGTTGTGTTGATTCATTGTTAGATAAACTATGAATTCCATTCTGGAAAGCAATTTAGAACCATGCACCGAAAGTTATTAAATTGTGCATATCTTTGAACCAGTGACACCAGTACTAGGCTTATACCTCAAAAAGATAAAAGAGAAGGTTATATATGTACAAATGTATTTATAGCCATTCTTTTTGTGGAAGCAAATAGTTGGAAAACTAAGGAGGGAGGTGCCCCTCATTTGGCTGAACAGATGGCGAATGAATGTAATCAAATTCTCTTGTGCCATAAGAAATAATGAAGGGTACAATTTCAGGAAAAACCTTTAAATACCTATATGAACTGATACAAAGTGAAGTGAGTAGAGCCAGGAGAACAATTTGTAATATAACATTATAAAAGTGAACAATTTTGAAAGACAAGAATGATGATTAACAGACTCATCTACCATGATTCCAGAGGATCTGTGATGAAGAAAGTTACTTGCCTCCTGATATAAAGTTGATAAGACCAAATTTGCAGAATGATACATGTTTTAATCTGATCAGTATGAGAGCTTGTTTTCCTTGACTATACATACTTGTTATGATTTTTTCTGTAGGAGGAGAGATGGAAAGGAGAGAAGATAAATGCTTGTTAATTTAATAAGAAATTATTTTTTAATGTTATATAAATTGTTATTTTAGTTTTGCTCACTTCATGTTGCATCAGTCCATATAAGTCTTCCCAGGTTTTTCTGAAACTGTTTCTTTTATCATGTCTTATGTACTTATACTGTAATGTAAAGAACTAATTGTTATTTGAGGTTTTTATGACCCAATCTTTTGGCTAGAATTTTAAAAACTGGCCTGGGGCTCAGGTGCCGCACCTCCTCAAATGGCACGGTGCTCCACCCACTGGTTGTAGCTGTCGCCAAGGCCTACATGGACCTGACAAAATTATAATGACTGGAAGCCCAGTGAGGGCAGTCATGTGACTGTCAGTCAGGGCTACCAGCCAATTGGCTTGGAGCTGTGTGTGGTCAGCCTGGGGTCTGCTGGGAAGGAAAAGGGAAGAGTTTTGCCATTCTAGCTTGAAGCTGGAAGGCGATAGGATGCAGCTGTGTGTGTTCTCAGCTGATTCTTGGGCAGTGGTGTTTATTCAAGTTGTATCATATCCCTTCCCCCATTTTATTTCCTTTCCCTTAATTCTACTGAACTTGCTTGTGTTTTTAAGTTTGTTCTTGTTAATAAATCTTTTTCTGTTTTTGAGGGAGGCTATCAGTCTCCTTCCTTGCCTCAATATTGCGGCAAGCCGCCTAGCTAACACTCCCCAATTAGAAATTGGTCCCTACAGTAACTTGTTCAATCATTCCCCCAGCTGATGGGCACCCCCTTAGTTTCCAGTGTTTTGTCACTAGAGAAAGAGGTCCTGTAAATATGGGTCCTTTTCCTTCTTCTTTGATCTCTTTAGGGCATAGGTCTCATAGTGGTATTGCTTTGGCAAAGGTGAGTATGCTGCCCAACCCTTCCATTGTGGTCTTTGAAATATCTGTTCCATAGGTAACAAATTTGCTTTCATCTTAAACCTTTTCTTTTCCCTCTCCTTCCACCTTCTTGAACTCACTGAATATTTCTTCTCACTTGTGTGTCTAAGCTCCTTGAAAAGGCCATCTACAGTTAGTGCCTCCACTTCCTTCCCTTTCATTTATCCCTTCAGGCCTGGACTATTGAAATAGCCTTCTAATTGGTCTCCTTGCTTCAAGTCTCTCCCCTACTCCACTACATCCTGTACTCTGCTGTCATATTGATCTTCTTAAAGTTTGGGAATGACCATATCACCTCCTTCTCTCTATTCCCACTCAGTAAACTCTAGTAGATCCTTTTCACCTCTAGGATCAAATCATCTGTTTGGTGTTTAAGTATTAATATGACTGCATTTTCACTGACTGTCCTCCATACTGGGAATTCTGTTCCACCTCACCCTCTACCTTTTGGTCTCCCTAGCTTCCTTCAAGTTTCACCCAAAATCCCAACTTCTACAAAAAACTTTTCTCTGTCCCTCTTTTGTGCTAGTGCCTTCTCTCTGTTGATTATCTCTAATTTATCGTATCTACCTTGTTTGTACATAGTTGCTTGAATATAGTCTCCTCCATTGTCCTGTGAATTCCTTGGGAGCAGAGAATTTGTTTTGCCTTTCTTTATATTCTTAGTGCTTAGAACAATGCTTGGCACGTAGTATACATGTAGTACTTAATAAATGCTCATTGAATGTTTTGGGGCATAGTTCCAAAGTACGTTAATGTGCTTGTTTTCCTATATCTCCTCCAACATATGTGATTTTCCTTTTTTGTCAACTTTACCAGTCTAATGGGTCTATGGTGGAACTCTAAACAAACTACTGGTTTTTGGAAATTGAAAGGTCTGTTTTGGTTTTGTGCTATATTATTACTAATTTGGAATGGGTAAGATAAAGAATTATAAATGAAATCCTGTTTTTCATAGTAGAAATATATCATGGGAAAAATTCTTAAAATTCTTTAGTCCAGATGAAAAGATCATAGTTTTTTCTGAAGTAAACTCGATGTTGAAGAAATAGATTTTTTTAAACTAACATATAGCAATTATATTGGCATTGGAAACACTTAATTTCTCTATATACCTAATGAAATTAAATGAAATAAAACACTAAATTTCACCTTTTAAAAAAAATCCAAAAACAACAAAAAAAGAACATCCAAGAAGATTTAATTAACTTAAAAGTTGATTGTTAAAGATATAGTAATTTATGTATTAAATATTAAAAAAAATCTAACTTCTGTGTTCTGTTATCAGGAGCTTTGTCAGTGTCGACCTGGTGAAGGAAATTGTTCATGTTGTAAAGAGTGTATGCTTTGTCTGGGCACACTTTGGGATGAGTGCTGTGATTGTGTTGGTAAGTTGATATTTGTCTTTATCACAATATTTTGGGTTGGAAGACAATTACAAGGATATTTAGTTCATATTCTTTGTTTTATAGATAAAACTAAAAGGCTTCTTGAGTTGAGAGTCTATAATCTCACTCAATAACCTTTTACAGTATTCAGTAGTATATACCACTTAAAACTCATTCCGTAAAACTTAACTCACAACTTTTATGTATGCTGCAATTTTTTTTTTACCTTATTTGTGGTAGCAATAGATAACAGATTGCCTTTGAACGATGTAAGGATTCTGATACAATACGATAACTAACCAACCATATTTCCAGAGGACCATTGATGAAGTATGCTACCCACCTCCTGATAGAGAGAGGTAATAGACTCAAGGTGTGAAATGAGACACATTTTTGGATACAACCAATTTGGGAATCTATTTTTCTTGATTATTCATATTTTGGGGCAAATTTAAATGATTTGTAAGGAAGATTTATACAGCTGGATATTTATATATGAGTGTATGTGTATATATATATATATATATATATACACATATACATATAGATACACACATATATATACACATATATCTTATTGTTTAAATTGTCGAGCATTTGTTTTGAATTCTCATTTTTTCTTTTCTTTTTTTAAAAATTTATAAAGGCAATGAGGGGCTAAGTAACTTGCCCAGTGGTCACACAGCTAGTAAGTGTCAAGGTGTCTGAGGCCAGATTTGAATTCTGACCTCCTGAATTCAGAGCTGGTGCTTTATCTACTATGCCACCTAGCTGCCTCCTCACTTCTCTTTTAAAAAAAAAAAAAACAAAACCCCTCCAATAATAAGCATGGTCAAGCGAAACAATACACATAAGGAAAAAACCAGGTTTGTTGTTGTTTGGTTTTTTTTGAGAGGGAGAGATAGAAGTGAGAGGTTAGTGATTGTTGCGAAAAGAAGAAGAAAGTGCTGAGTGTTGGTGGACCAGTATCAGTATTGATTTGGGGGGAAATGGGGTACGGAGTTTGGGTTTAGGGTTCGGGGTTCTTAGGAATTCCTCTTATAAGAGAATTACACCCTCTTGCACACAAAAGCAGTTAGAATAAGATGGTAGTTTATTTAGGGGCAAGGAGGGAAGAAGTGTGGGGAGGGAAAACCATGAAAGAAATCCTTGGACTTCTCATGGGGAGATAGGCACAAAGCACGTGGCCTCCAGAGGGTACCCATCTCTTTGAGTAGGATACCAGCAGGTACTTTTATAGGGGGCTGATGGAGGTGGACCATCTGCCTGTGTAAAGTTCTTTTAGTGAGGGAGGACCATCCCCCACTGGTAGTGACTGGAGGAATTGGGTGAGGGGTGGCTATGGATCTCTCTTCAGGACACAAAGGCCGCAGCCACACTCAAACTTATCTCCCCAGAGGTAAGGGAGACCAGAATGAAGGGTGGAGGTCCAAAAGCTAGCTCAGTCCAAACTGGTTCCACTTATCTCTCTAGGGTATCTGTCCTCTGGTTTAGTTTCTCAAGGAGAAGATTCCTTGATGTGCCCCAGAGAACTTCTGGGGTGCTTTGCACCTCATGACACTATTATAAAGGGCCTTGTAGCAATGGAAAGCAAAGAATATATAGATTGATCCTCCTTAACCCCATATATTTTGGGGCATATAAGGCAAGGAATAGTCAACTTTGGACAAGGTGCCAAGAAATGAAGGCCTTCAGGTGAAAGCCAAGTTTCTTTGAGAGCTGGAAGATAGTACTGTGAAAGGCAGAAACCTCTGGTGACAGTATGTTTCAATAAAGTTGGTGTTCAAGAGTGGAAGGAAAGGATAAGCAGAAGGGTCACAGGGACTGGAGAAGTAGGGCTGAGCTGAATAAGAATAAGAATAAAAATGAATTCTAGGAGAAAAAGGTTTCCCTTAGGTAGACTAGAATTCTTAATTACAAAGGATAGAAAAGTAGGAGGTAGAAATGTTAGCCGTAGGGTAGAAAGGGGTACCAAGCATGGAGAAGACTTTTTCTCATCTCCCAGGTAGATTCCCATAAATTGTATGTGGCAGGAGAGGCAGGAAGTAACTTAATCTCTCTGGAGTGTAGCTTTCTCATCTGTAAACTGAGTGAGTTAGATTAGAGTGAGTTTAGAAAGACTAAGGTCCCTTATCAACCTAAATTTAATATCTTCCCCAGAGCTTGGTACATTGCTGTGCACATAATAAGTACTTAATATATATGTTTTATTAATTGAACAACCTTCCTGAAATTTTCTTGTGGTTTGGTATGAGAATTTTATAAGTAGCCAGCTATATATATTTATAATCTAGTCAGTGTGAATCAAAGACACAGACTGCATGTTTATCAAATTTTATGACAATATAAAGCTAGAAAGATTTGCTAATATGCTAGATTATAGCATTCTACCGCAAAAGATGTCAGCAAACTGAAACAAAAAGCTGAACCTTATTTAATGAAATTTTGTAGACATAAATGTCATTCCTTACATATAAGTTCAGAAAAATCAGCTATACAATTACAATCTTGGGGAGATATAGTGTTCATTTCTGGATGCTTCAGAGATCAATCCATATTGGCAGTGGGTTTGCTGCCAGAACACAAGTATGGAAACCATCATTAAACCTCCACAAAAATGGACAAGAAAAAGATTCAGATTAACATTGTCATCATTGGACTTGGAGGCTCTGGCAAGTCCACTGCTACTGGACACCTCATCTACTAATGTGCTGGAATTAGTATTGAGAAGTTCAAGGAGGAGGCTGCTGAGATGGGAAAGGGCTCCTTTAAATATGCCTGGGTCTTGGATAAGCTGAAGGCTGATGATGAGTGTGGTATCACTATTGATGTGGGAATTTGATACCAACAAATATTATGTAACCATTATTGATGTGCCAGGACACAAAGACTTTATCAAAAACATAATTACAGGCACATTGGCAGACTGTGCTGTTCTGATTGTTGCTGCTGGTGTTGGTGAATTTGAAGCTGGTATCTTAAAAAATGGGCAGTCTCATGAGCATGCCCTTCTGGCCTACACACTAGATGCAAAACAACTGATTGTTGGTGTCAATAAAATGGATTCCACTGAGCCTTCCTACAGCCAAAAGAGATGTGAGGAAATTGTCAAGGAAGTCAGTACTTATATTAAGAAAATTGGATGGCTTTTCTGCCAGTTTCAGGTTGAAATGTTGACAACATGCTGGAGCCAAGCTTTAATATGCCATGGTTTGAGGGATAGAATCTAGTCACTCGTAAGGATGGCTATGCTGATGGAACTACACTACTTGAAGCTTTGAATTGCATCCTGTCATAAATTCATCCAACTGACAAGCCCCTGCATCTACCCTTCCACAATGTCTACAGGATTGGTGGTATTGTTCCTGTATATTTTGGCCATGTGGAAACTGGTATTCTAAAACTAGGCATGGTGGCCAATTTTGCCCTAGTCAGTGTTACATCTGAAGTAGAGTCTGTTGTAATGCACTGTGAAGCTTTGAGTGAGGCTCAACCTGGGGATAATGTTGGTTTCAAGGTCAGGAATGTGTCTGTCAAAGATGTCTACTGTCATAATATTGTGGCTGGTCAGAAATAACCCATCCATGGAAGCAGCTGGTTTCACCGCACAGGTCATTATTCTGAATCGTCCAGGCCAAATCAGTGCTTCCTCTGCATCTCTTCTGGATTGTCACTGCTCACATTTCTTGAAAATTTGCTGCACTAAAGAAAAAAATTGATCGTGGTTCTGGTAAGAAGCTGGAAGACAGCCGTAAATTCCTGAAATCTGACGATGCTGCCGTGGTTGATATGGTTCCAGGCGAGCCCATGTGTGCAGAGAGCTTCTCTGATTATGTTCCTCAGGGTCATTTTGCTGTTGGTCATATGAGGCCGACCATTGCAGTTGGTGTCATCCACCAGTTGACAAGAATGCTGCCAGAACTGACAGGGTCACGAAATCTGCCCAGAAGGCTAAATAAATATTCTGTACAACATCTGTTAGAAGAACAGTCTCAGAAATGTTTTCTCAATTGACCATCAAAGTTTAATAGTAACGGACCTAGCGGCAGCTAGGTTGCTCCATTGGATATAGATGCACTGGCCTGGATCAGGAGGACCTGAGTTCAAGTCCGGCCTCAGACACCTTGACACTACTAGCCTGTGTGACCCTGGGCAAGTCACTTAACCCCAATTGCCTCACAAAAAATAAGTAAAGGACTAGTTAAATGATTACAATGCACCCTAAGGCTTAAGGAGGAAAGAAGGTTTTTGTGGACTATTTGTTTAGTGGCAGTATTAAGTTAGTTTTTAAAATAAGTAATTTATAAGTGGAAGCAATTTGACCAAAACTCTGTCACAAAATTTGTGACCCATTAAAACACAGTTTAATATGGAGGATTCCGGATATCCAAAGGAGTATTGATAAGGAATGCTTCCTACTTCCTGATAGAGAAGTGATAAACTGATATACAGAATGAGACCACGTTTTATTTTTTTAAAATTATTTTAATAATAAACATTTTTATTTATAGTTTTGGGTTCCAATTTTTATCCCTCTTTCCCTCCCTCCCCGTCCCTCTCCCTGAGATGGCAAACAATCAGATAGGGGTTTATACATGTATGATTATGTAAAACATTACCACATTTGTCATGTTTGTACAAGCAAGCTTGATTAAAAGAAAAAAATGAAAGAAAGTGAAAAATAGCCTGCTTCAGTCTGTTCTATCAATATCAGTTCTTTCTTTGGAGGTGGATAGTATGTTTCATCAAGAGTACTTTGGGATTGTCTTAGATCATTGTATTGTTGAGAATAGTCAAGTCATTCACAGTTCTTCATTGAACAATATTGCTATCTCTGTGTACAGTGTTCTCTTGGTTCTGCTCACTTCACAATACATCTTTTCATACATGTCTTTCCAGGCCTTTCTGAAGTCATCCTGCTTGTCATTTCTTATAGCACAATAATATTCTATCACCATCACTATCACCACATTTTGTTTAGCCATTCCCGAATTGATGAGCATTCTTTTCATTTCCAATCTTAGCCACCACAAAAAGAACTGATAGAAATATTTTTGTACAAAAGGTCTTTTCTATTTTGGGGGATAGCTAAGGGAAAGTGAAAAGGATTAAAAGTAAATGCTTGGGGCAGCTAGATGGCGCAGTGGATAGAGCATGGCCCTGGAGTCAGGAGTACCTGAGTTCAAATCCAGCTTCAGACACTTGACACTTACTAGCTGTGTGACCCTGGGCAAGTCACTTAACCCCAATTGCCTCAACCCCCCCCCCCAAAAATTAAGTGCTTGGGGGGGGGCAGCTAGGTGGCGCAGAACATAAAGCACCTGCCCTGGATTCAGAAGGACCTGAGTTCAAATCCGGCCTCAAACACTTGATAATTACTAGCTGTGTGACCCTGGGCAAGTCACTGAACCCTTATTGCCTGAAAAAAAAAAAGTAAATGCTTGATAACTGAAACTGTAAGGTTTCATTTTAAAAGATTCTGGATGCCATATTTTTGGAAAATTCTTGACAAGTTAGAGTATTTTGAAAGTAGGAACACCAGAATGCCAAGAGAACTTAAACCATACCATCTTGGGGCAGCTAGGTGCACAGTGAATAGAGCATTGGCCCCTGGAGTCAGGAGGATCTGAGTTCAATCTGGCCTCAGACATTTAACACTTACTGGCTGTGTGACCCTGGCAAGTCCACTTAAAAACCACAATTGCCTCACCAAAAAACAAAAACAAACAAACAAAAACCATACCATCTAAGGATCAGTAGATCAAAGAACTTCAGTTATATGGCTTAGAGAATTGAGCACTCAAATAATTCAGGATTTTTGGCTTTAAATTTTAAAGAACTGGGGCAGCTAGGTGGCGCAGTGGATAAAGCACTGGCTCTGGATTCAGGAGTACCTGAGTTCAAATCTGGCCGTCAGACACTTGACACTTACTAGCTGTGTGACCCTGGGCAAGTCACTTAACCCCCCATTGCCCCGCCCCCCCAAATCTTAAAGGATTAGATTTATATTATATACAATAAAACATTCCAAAATGTAGAAACGATACATTTCTTTGCCTCTTTAAACAAAGCTTAATCAGTCTCTTTTGGCTTGTTCTTGATGATTTGAGGTCATTATTAGCATCAATTACAGTGCTATTTAGGTTTACAAAGTGATTAATTATGTATCTGTAGCAAAGGATCAGAGACTTCTGTGATTTTTTAGTATTTGTGTCCACTTTTTATAGTGTTTTTCCCCTCCTGGCTCTTCTCTTACTGTCAGGCTATCACTGGACACTCCTGGTTGGTATATATGTACCTGCTTCCTGCAAAATGCTTTTACCCCCATTGCACTTCTAATTTGTGTCTTGTGATGTGATTCTGCTAAGAGTTGAGAAATCAGATAAGTAGAATTGTCAGGATAAATAATAGTTTAATGGGGCAACTAGGTGGCACAGTGATAGAGCATTGGCTCTGGAGTCAGGAAGACCTGAGTTCAAACCCGGCCTCAGACACTTGACACTTACTAGATGTGTGACCCTGGGCAAGTCACTTAATCCCAATTGCCTCACCAAATAATAATGATGATGATGGTGGTGGTGGTGGCGATGATGATGACAATAGTTTAATTAAAAAGTGAAATAGAGGCAACTAGGTATTGTAGGTTTAATAGAGTGTTAGACTTGGATTCAGAAGACCTAAGTTCAAATCTGGTCTCAGATATTTTCTATCTTTGTGATCCTGAGCAAGTCATTTAAACATTCTCTGTCTCAGTTTCTTTACTGTAAAAATGGGGCTAATAATTGCACTTCCTTCCCAGAAGTTGTTGTGAAGATAAAATGAGATATTTTGTATAAGCATGTTGCAAATCTTTAAGCACCATGTAATGCTAGATGTTTTCAGTTTTTAAATGTATTTATCTTATTTCAATTTATAAAATAAAACAGCATTTCCATTACATAGTATAATTTTTAGAACCAGATTTTTTGTGTGTGGGCAATGAGGGTTAAGTGACTTGCCCAAGGTCACACAGGTAGTGTCAAGTGTCTGAAGTTGGATTTGAACTCAGGTCCCTCCTGAATCCAAGGCCAGTGCTTTATCCACTGTGCCACTTAGCTGCCCCATAGTATAATTTTTAAAAGATGATTGCAGTAAGTAGAACTAGATTTAATTACAGACATGGGTGTCAAATAGCTCTACAAGCATGTGCTATGTGACCCCAGTCATATTACTTATTCTCTTGGCACCTAAGTTTTCTCATTCTGTTAAAAAGGGCAAGTTACTAGCTTCTATAAACCTTGGTATTTTCTTCTGATAAAAGAGCTAACTGGACTAAATTGTATCAGAGCTCCCTTCTAGTTCTAAATCTATGTTCCTATATAACTTTTCGGAGCCTTTTGCCTCATCTGTAAAATGGGGGATAATATAGTACCTATCTCATAGGGTTATTAAAAGTAAGCATTGAGAACGGTGAAGCCAAGATGCAGAGTAGAAGAAAGAAGAACAGCTTGCCTTCTCAGTACAACCTTTCCACAAAGATCTAGAAAATATACTAGGACCATGCAGTGAAATTTAAGAAAAAAATTACAGTGAGTCATGTTTCCAACCCCAATCCACCTTGGAAAACAGACAGATCTTTGGAAACTATGGATGAAGTCTGAGCAGCACACCACACAGAGCATGCCATTGTGTGGTAACTGAAAACGTATCAAAGCTGTTCATCAGGAAAGAAGAGGTCTCAGTCTCATTGAGAAGGACCCCAACCTTATTCAGAATAAAGGAAGTAATGCCAGCTGGCAGTTTGTCAGTTGCTATCCAGCTCTGGGTCACAGATCCAAGCCAGGCTAAAGAGAGGGCCTGCACATAGAAGGGGTGTTCTGGAGGAAGAGGTCATTCAAAACCACACAGTACCTATGGGTCTTATCCCAGGAACTAAGCAGGTTACAGCCTTTAGCTCAGTCTGAAGCCTTTAGCAAAACCAAGGCAGGAGTCCCTGTTGGAAGGGGAGACTGCAGTTCTATCAATTTAAACCTGCAGAGCTTGCCATCTGGCTGATATCAGCTAAAGTCCATCAACAGTGTACTAAAACTTTCAACTAGAGATGAGTCCACAGGAATGGTGTGCAGACCCAAACCTGGGTCAGGAACTTGCCAAGTTCACCATACTTTGTCTAGGATCTGACCATTTTGGGAGCACTGACAATTTGCAGGCCTCCAGTCTGAGTTATCTCTGAAATCCTAGAATAACAGTATTCAAGAGAGCAGCAGTAGGCCCACAAGAGCAAAAACTCCCCTTAGACGTTCTCTCCAGAAATATGCAGAGCCTAGCTCTAATATAAAATACAGTCAGGAAGAAGGCTGGAAGAATAAGCAAGCAACTGTGAGATTTAAAATTGGATACCAGAGCATTAAACTCCCCTTTAACCTTTCCCTTATATATCTCCCAGACTAGTAAGTGAAAGAAGCCTCTGAGCTTTAGTTAGAGCTTTTATTGTTTTGGAATTAATTAGCCAACAAAACAAGGTGATGCTGATTAGAGGGATAGGAAAGTAGAAATACAAATAAATAGTCTTAGATCTAAGCTTAGTCTATATTCTGTATAGAACTCACCAAAAATCCAAGACCACCTCTGAGGCTGAGAACCGTGTCAAGCACGTGCTATTATGGAGGACCAGGCCGATCACCAAGGACCATGCTGTCAAACTTGAGTCAGCATCTGTGTGTGCAGAGCAAGCCAGCTGGCGAGGAGATAAAAAAGACATCACTTCCGTTCTCTCCTTGCCTTTAAGCTAGCACACCGGAAGCGGAGTGCTTAGCAGACTCACAGGCTGTTCGTCACGGTCTCCTCCCCGAAAGGGTGGTCCTTCAAAAACTGGCGTCCTTCAATTATCCTAACCAACTGTTAAAAACTTACACTTTTTACCACACAAACAACAAATTAATCACACTTTAAAAACTGTTTGGTGATAGGGACACTCAGGACAGAAATCCAAAAAAAGAGAATGACTTCAAAACATGTAAAACTCAAAGAAAAATAGCTTAGACACAAGTTCAACTAGAAGTCTTGGAAGAAATGAAGCAAGTTTTTTTTAAAGCTGAAATTTATTTTTAAAACCATACGATATGGGTGTTTAGGTGGCGCAGTGGATAAAGCACCAGCCCTGGATTCAGGAGTACTTTGAGTTCAAATCCGGCCTCAGACCCTTGATACTTACTAGCTGTGTGACCCTGGGCAAGTCACTTAACCCCAATTGCCCCGCAAAAAGACCAAAACAAACAAACAAACCACATGATAGCATTAGAGGAAAAAATTGGAGGGGGAGGGATGAGAGCAAGTAAATAATCTGAAAGAGAATTAACAGTTTTGAACAAAAAGGTACAAAACCAGGGGCAGTTAGGTGGCAAAGTGGATAAAACACCAGCCCTGGATTCAGGAGGATCTGAGTTCAAATCTGGCCTCAGACACTTGACACTTACTAGCTGTGTGACCCTGGGCAAGTCACTTTAACCCTCATTGCCCTGCAAAAAAAAAAGGTACAAAACCTTATGCAAGGATGAAAAAAATCCCTCAAAATTAGATTAGAAAATAGAAGCTAATGACTTCATGAGATAAGAAATATTATAATATAGTTGAGGGGGCAGCTAGGTGGCACAGTGGATAGAGCACTGGCCCTGGAGTCAGGAGCACCTGAGTTCAAATCCAGCCTCAGATACTTTAACACTTACTAGCTGGGTGACCCTGGGCAAGTTACTTAACCCCAATTGCCTCACTAAAAAAACCCAATAATAATAATATAGTTATAACACTGAAAAAAAAAGAAAATGTAAGATAACTCAGCAACAACAAAAAATTTAACCTAGAAAGCAGATAGGAGAGATTTTAAGAATCACTCATTGAACTGAAAGCCATGATCCCCCTCCCCGCAAGGGCCTTGAAGTTCAAGAAATCATCAAAAACAAAAACAAAAACAAAAAACCCAAACCAAACGTGCTCAGATATCTTAGAAGCAGAGAACAAAGTAGAAATAGAAAGAATCCATAGATCACTTCCTGAAAGAAACCCCAAATTAAAATTCCTAAGAATTTCTGTTGATGTTCAATTGTTTTTCAGTCATGTCCAACTCTTTGTGACCCTGTTTGGTAGTTTCTTGGCAAAAATACTGGAGGGGTTTGACATTTTCTTCTCCATCTTGTTTTAGAGATGAAGCAAATAGGGGTGACCTGCCCAGAGTCACATAGCTAGTAAGGCTGGATTTGAACTCAGGTCATCCCGATTCCAAGCCTAGTGCTCTATCCACTATTCCACCTAGCTGTCTCAGAGCTTAGAGGTCAAAGGGAAAAAAAAAAAGGAATACTTCAAAGCAGCCAGAAAGAAAGAATTCAAATACCAAGGAGCCGTAGTCAGGATCACAAAAAAATTTAGCAGTCACTATTATGAAGAAATGGAAAACTTGTAATATGATGTTCCGGAAGGCAAATGATACAGTCTTAAAGCCAAGAATAATTTACTCAGAAAAAATTGAGTATAATCCTACAGGAGGGAAAAATAACTCTTCAGTGACTTAGAAGACTTCTAAGCATTCCTGATGAAAAGACCAATTTGAGTAGAAACTTTGAAATATAAATAAGAGAATCAAGAGAAGTATAAAAAGGGAAACATGAGCAACCAATCATTAGAAAAAAATTTCAGGATAAACTGCTTACATTCAAATATAGAAAGATGATACATGTGTCTCCTCAAAGCTCTATCATCATCAGTGGTCACAGGGAGAGTCTAATTAGACAAAGTGCCTAGAAATGGGTGTGCTGTGTTTTGAGGTTCTTAAAAAAATGAATAGGGAAGAGAACTAGACTGGAAGGGAGGGGCCTTTGAATAAGGATAGGTGAAATATGTGTTACATAATTAGGGTACATAAGTAGAAGTATATACAAACAAGGAAGGGGTGGGGGTGGAATGGGCAGCACAAACCTCAGTCTCCTCAAAACTGATCAAAAAAAGGAAAGAATACACAGAGAGAATGGTACAGAAAATGTTTTCCTCAACAGAAACAACAAGGAAAGCAGAAAAGAAAGAGAAAAGTAAGAGGGAGGGTAGATTTTTTTTCTTTCTTTTTTTTGGTGGGGCAATGAGGGTTAAGTGACTTTCCCAGGGTCACACAGCTAGTAAGTGTCAAGTGTCTGAGGCTGGATTTGAACTCAGGTCGTCCTGAATCCAGGGCCAGTGCTTTATCTACTGTGCCATTTAGCTTCCTCAGGGAGGGTAGATTAAGGGAAGTATTAGTCATATACAAAACAAATTCTTAAAGAGGGAGCAGGAAGCAAAGAAAGGGAATATTATAAAAAAATAAGATGGAGCGAAGCATATATTCATAAGTGAATGTGAATGAGATGAACTTATCCATAAAACAGAAGAGGACAGCAGAATGGATTAGAGAGCAGACTCCAACAACATATTGTTTATAGGAAATAAATCTGAAATAAAAAGATGCATGTAGAGTTAAAATAAAAATCTGAAATAAAATCTGTTAAACTTCAGCTGAAGTTTTTTTAAAAAGGCCATCATGAGTTCAGATAAATCAATAAAAAGAATGAACTCAAAAGAGATAAACAACAAAACTACATTTTGCTAAAAGGTACGATTGAATTAATAGACAGTGGATTAATTCAACAATGAATTAATACTAGTACTAAACATAGTTACACCAAGTAACTGTTATTATTATTGTTCAGGTGTTTCAGTTGTGTCCAACTCTTCATAACCCCATTTGGGGTTTTCTTGGCAAAGATACTAGAGTGGTTTGCCACTTCTTTTTCCAGCTCATTTTATATATGAGGAAACTGAGGCAAATAGGGTTAAGTGACTTGCCCAGGGTCGCAGAGCTAGTAAGTGTTTGAACTCAGGAAGAGGAGTCTTCCTGTCCCCAGACTGGACATTCTATCCATGGAGCCACCTAGCTGCCACACATCAAATAATATGGTATCATAATGTGTCACTTAAATTTTCTACATGTTAACTTTTCATTTATGCAATTAAAATAAAATTGCAGGGCAGCTAGGTGGCACAGTGAATAAAGCACTGGCTTTGGATTCAGGAGGACCTGAGTTCAAATGCAGCCTCAGACACTTGACACTTACTAGCTGTGTGACCCTGGGTAAGTCACTTAACCCTCATGGCCCTGCCCCCCCCCAATAAAATAAAATAAAATTGCAATATATACAAAAAATAATATGATATCTAAATTCTTAAATGAAAAGTTAAATGAGATATAGGGGGGAAATGGACAATAAAACGATAATAGTAGGGGACTTTAGTTTATCCCACTCAGGCCTAGACAAATCTAACAAAAAACTAAATACATGGGGTAGCTAGGTGGCACAGTGGATAAAGCACTGGCCCTGGATTCAGGAGGACCTGAGTTCAAATCCGGCCTCAGACACTTAACACTTACTGGCTGTGTGACCCTGAGAAAGTCACTTAACCCTCATTGCCCCGCAAAAAAACAAAGAAAAATGTAAAGTTAAAAACTAAATACATAAGAAATGAAGGACTTGAATAGACTTTAAAAAAGATTTTTTTGGGGGTTGGGCAATGAGGGTTACATGACTCACCTGAGGTCACACAGCTAGTTAAGTGTCAAGTGTCTGAGGCCAGATTTGAACTCAGAGGACCTGAGTTCCAGGGCCTGTGCTTTATCCACTGTGCCACCTAGCTGCCCCTTTGAATAGACTTTTAGAAAACTTAGCTATGATAGACCTCTGGCTGTTATTGAATGGGACAGAAAAAATCAGTAATTTCATTAAAGAATATGACAACAATGGGACAGCTAGGTGGCACAGTGGATAGAATGCTGGAGCTGGAGTCAGGAGAACCCCTCTTGAGTTCAAATCTGGCCTCAGACACTTACTGTGTGATCCTGGGCAAGTCATTGAATCCTGTTTGCCTCAGTTCTTCATCCATAAAATGAACTAGAAAAGGAAATGCCAAACCACTGCAGTATCGTTATGTCAAGATGCCAAATGCGGTCACTGAAGAGTTGGACATGACTGAAACTCTTGAATAACAACAGTTGACCAACAATGAGACAATATACCAAAATTTTGGGATGCAGCCAAAGTAGTACTTAACGGAGAAATTTTATATCTTTATCAGGTAGTCAATAACAGAGAAGGAATAACATTAATGAAATGAACATGCAACTTTTTTAAGCCCTAAAAATGAAACAAAATAAAAACACCAAAATAGAAATTCCTGGTAATAAAAGGAAAGATTAACAAATTAAAAGCAAAAACTGCATGAATTAATAAATAAAACTAGGAACTTGGTTTTAAAAAATAAATAAACCATTAGTTAGCTTAATTAAAAAAGAAAAAAACAGTATAAAAGTGAAAAAGGATAAATTCATAACCAATAATTAAATAAAAGAAATTATTATAAAGCTCTTTTGCCCAATTTTATGATCTTAGGTTATATGCAAAACATAAGATCTAATTGAAATGAGTGAACACTTAGAAAAATATAAAATACTCAAATTAATAGAACCAAATAACACAGTCTTAGAAAAAGAATAGAACAAGGCATAAATGAACTCCCAAATTAACAAAAAGGACCAGATGGATTTAGAAGCAGTTTCTAACATTTGAACAACATTATTCTAATATTATATAAATTGTTGAAAAATATAGGAAGAGTACCCACAAAATTTCTTCTATGATACATATATGGTCTTGATAACCTAAACCAGAATGTCAAAATAGGAAGAGAATTATAGGCCAATATCCCTATTGAATATTGATGGAAAATTTATAAATAAAATATTAACAAGGAGAAGATAGGCAATATATTACAAAATATATTCTATGAGCAGGCTAGTGTTATACCAGAAATGAATGGCTGGTTCAGTATAAAGAAAACTAAAAAAAATTGGTAATAACAAAAACAAAAATCATATGATTATATCAACAAATGCAGAAAAGACTTTGACAAGATAAACTATCCAGGCTTGTTAAAAAATATTAGAAAGCATTGGAATAAATGGATCTTTACATCTTACAAAAAAAAATCTAAAATCAAGAACCAGCATTATTTGTAAATAACAGAAGACTAGAGATCTTTCCAATAAGATCAGATGTAAAGCAAGTTACATCCATTATCACCCTTCTATTCTATATAGGGCTAGAGAGTCTATCTATTACAATAAGACAAGAAACTGACCATTGAAGGAATGAGCACTGAAAAAAAGGAAATAAAATTATCACTTGTTACAGATGACATGATAATTTACATAGAGAATCTAGGAATCAACCAAAGAATAAAGCATTCAGCAACTTTGGCAGAGTTGCAGAAATATAAACAAACTCACATAAATCTTCGCATTTCTATTACACAAAAAAAAAGAAAGAAAGAAAAAAGAAATCCCACAGAAAGAGAGAAATTCCATTTAAAAATAACTACAAACAGTATAAGATAAAGAGTGGGCCAAAAGTCATGAAGGGGTTTCGATATTAAAGGGTTCTTAAATAACCCCTTATTTTTTTGTTTTTTAAATTTTACAATACCATAGCTAACATAATACAGTATATATATATGAAATTAATTGCCATTACCTGTGAACAATCAAATCAAATTAAATGGTGAAAAGTAAAGAAAAAGTAATTTTCAAAAAATCATTAAAACATCATACCTTTTGGCCCAATCAGAAGTTTACCCTGCACAAGTACATGGGAACTATATGAACACATTATAAAACACTCTATGCACAAATAAACATATATCTAAATAATAGGAGAAATGTTAATTCCTCAAGAGTAGGCCAAGGCCAATATAACCCTAACACTACATATATTAATTTACTTAATACAATTCCATACCCATCAAACCTATGTGTTCCTTGATGAAACCTACCAAGGATTACTTTACAGAATTAGAAAAAATAACAAACAGAATTCATCTGGAGGAACAAAAGGTCAAGGATATCAAAGGATTTAATAGAAAAAATTGGGGAAGGAAGTAGGGCCTACTTTTACCAGATCTCAAACTATGCTGCGAAGCCATAATCTGGATAGGAAATAGAGAAGTTGATCAGTGGAACAAATTAGTGTACAATATATTGAAGCAAATTAGCATAGTAGCTAGTATTTGATAAACCCAAATATCCAACCAATGGAGCAAGAACTCACTATTCCAGCAAAAAACCATTTGGGAAAACTAAAAAAGTAGTCTGGCAGAAACTAGGTATAGACCAACAGCTCACACTATATACCAAGACAAGTGCAAAAATAGGCACAATGACTTATACATAAAAGGGTACCATCAAAAGCTAGAGGAACAAGTAAGAAAGTAACAGTCAGATCTATGGATAGGAAAAGAGTTCAGAAACAAGAGATAAAAATTCACAATAAGTAAAAGGAACAATTTTGATTGCATAAAATTATAGTTTCTTAGTACAACCAACCCAGTGAAATTGAAACAAGAAAAAAAAAATGGTGGGGGTTTGGGAGGGGTTTTTTGTAGCAGGTTTCTCTGATAAAGATCTCATTTCTAAGATATACAGGAAACTGGGTCAGATTTATAAGAATAAGAGCCATTCCCCCATTGATAAATGGTTGACAAGAGAATGTTGTGCACAGTGACTGGAATGTTGTTTGATGAAGAACTGTGAATTACTTAACTGTTCTCAGCAATACAATGATCCAGGACAATCCCAAAGGACTAATGATGAAGCATGCTATCCACCTCCAAAGAAAGAACTGATATTTATTGAACACAAACTGAAGCATGCTGTTTTTCACTTTCTTTCATTTTTTTCTTTTATTCATTTTCCTACACAAAATGATAAATGCTTGAAGGATATGAATAGCCAGCTTTCAGAAGAACAAATATAAGCTATCAATAGCCATAAGAAAAAAGTGCTGTAGGACACAAATAATTGAGAAATACAAATTAAAATAGCTCTGAGGTAATGCCTCTCTCAACCACCCCAGACTGACAAAATTGACAAAAAAAGGAAAATGACAAATACTAGAGGAGCTCTGGGAAAACAAGTACATGAATGTACTATTGGTGGAAATATGAAGTAGTCTGGCCATTCTGGAACTATGCCAAAAAAACTAATTAAACTATGCATACCTTTTAATCTGGTGATACCAATACTAGGTCTATGCCCCAAACAAAATCAAATTAAAAAACTTGTATGTGCATAAATATTTAAAATAACTTTTTGTAGTAGAAATAAATTGGAAACTGAGGGTTTACCCATCAATTTAAGGAATGGTTGAACAAGTCATGTTATATAATGTTTTGAATGTTATTGTGCTTCAAGAAATGATTAAGGGCATAGTTTCAGAGAAACTTGGGAAGACTATTATGGATTGATAGAGGTAGTTGGTGGACTCAGGAGTACAGATTGCACTTTTTGGTGTTTTTTTTTAATATGGCCAATTAAGAATTAATTTTGCTTAGCAAGTTATGTTTTTAACAGGGATTTTGTTTCTCTGGGAATGGGGGCAGGTGGGAAAGAGAAAAAGTAGATCTTCGTGATAATAAAATAAAATTTAATTTTTCAAAAGACCCACTCCCTCCAAAAAGAATAAGAATATAGAAATCTGTGTGTGTGCAAATATGTATGTATTATGTATATTGAGTTGAGAAAAAATTCTAAGCTATAAAGTCACTATATTTGTTATTTCATGTTGATATGTAATATTTGAAAATATTCTTTTCCATGTTTCAGATGTTTATTTCCTCTAAATTTTTGAAAGCATTATAATAATTTTATAGCTATCTTTAAGAAAATGTGTGCATATTGTGATTTTATGTAGTTCAGGTTTCCTTCACAGTGCCACTGCTATAAAAGTTGCATTTTAGTGAATACATTTGTCAGATTTGGAATGCCAAGATTTAATTCTTCATGGGAGTTTTGTATTCTATTATACTTAAAACATATGGTCATTCAAATGTTTGCAATTGTGAGTCTGATGTGCACTTAAGGATACAGAAGATTCAAATCATATGTGCTTATTTGGAGCCCTTTTAAATATCTGTGCTTTGATTCAGAAACAGATGAAGCAGTACCACTGGAACAAAGAGTCACTAGCTTTTGCATACTAGAAAAAGAAATCTTTTCTTCCTATAGAATTTATATTTTTATCAAGAGCAGCTTCTGAAAATCCATTTTGCTATAAAATCATCAAAATCTAATTACCATATTAATAATACAAAATATGACATAATTTTTGCCAGTTACTTTTTTCAAACTAAACTGTGTTTGTTGAATTTCATGCCCTTAAAAAAAGAAACTAGACTAGAATAGTTGTCCCTTAAACACTAAAGTAATGTTTTCTTGAACAAAGATTTATCTACCATGTTAAACCTATTTAAAAAAAGAAAGAACAGGAAAATCCTGTCATTATGGTAATCCTCTAGCACTTCCTTCTTTGTCATTTGTTTGATTTTGTAATGCCTTATCTCCAAAAATTGCTACTAGGCAACTAAAAACAATTCATTGTTTTTATACTTTTAAAACACTTAGAAGGGGCAGCTAGGTGGTGCAGTGGATAAAGCACTGGCCTTGGATTCAGGAGGACCTGATTTCAATCCAGCCTCAGACTCTTGACACTAGCTGTGTGACCCTGGGCAGTCACATTAACCTTCATTGCCCCACCAAAAAAAAACAAACAAAACAAAACAAACAAAACAACAACCGCTTTAGAAAACTCATAGAAGTATTCACTGATTAGTAATCAGAAATAGAAATAATGGTGAAAACCATTCGATTATGGTCTGTTTTGCTATAGTAAACCAAGGATTAGAGCCAAGGTCACTACCTTTCTTGATTCATTTTATTTATGTTTTTAAAATTTAGTTCTATTGCCTGCTTTAATTGATGATATATGTTTCTTTGATATTATAAATTTATAGAATTATTAGGTTGGCGATGGCTTTGAAAGAACACCCAGCAGACTCCTATGTGGGTCTGACTTTTTTCAGACCTTTAGAGAAATTCCCTTATGTCATCCATTCCACAAATATTATCATAAGCATATAGTCAGGTGTTTGAGTATTTGTCTAAAGCATGTCTATATTGTGGTGTTTAAGTTTCGTAAATGCATTTGTTCTATAGTAAGCATTGCAAATGATTCAGTGCAAAATTATATTAGATCAAAAATCTCCATAGATAATTTCAGTACCTGTCTTAACTGTTACTTTCAAGCTGGTATATGATAATTTTAGGAGATAAGTTATTAGGGACTGATTATAACACTATTTTATGAAGACTCCTAGAAACTAAAAGGAATCCAAATCTATTGTTAACTTTCAAAACTTCAATTTTAAGAGAGAGATTATAAAGCACAAAACTGACAAATTAAAGTTACTGTAGTATCAGTTCAGGTTTCATTTTAACCCTATTCCTTTGTGGTACCCTCAGAGCCTATAGGGCAGGAGCCCAAATCTCTGTCTATTCTCACAGAGCCAGAGAAGTGTAAGGGCTAAAATTCTGGCTATACTGTCTAAAACATCTAATGAGTGGTCGCCCCAATAACTTATAAGCTTTAGCAAGAATTAGACTTTTAAGCATTTTTTTAAGGAGATAAGAATTTGGTGAAGAGAGAGAGAAAGGCCTAGATTCATCTATCTACTAAAGGGAGAGAGCATTCCTAGCTCTTCTCTCCACCCGAGTCCACACGAAAGAGAGAGAGTCAGAGCGCCAGCCTCCCCCTTCTTCCTTCCACAAGCAAAACATCACTTCCTGATGCCAAAGAAAAGACATATGGTCCTGCCCTTAGAGGCCCTCTCCTCATGGTGGAGCTTTTCTACAGTAAGTCTCCAGCAGGTGGTGTCATTCAATCGTTACAAGTGGACTCAGTTTTACTGTTATTATGCTTTGTTGGTTGGGGTTAGTGCTCACTAGGGTATGTGCTGCCTCTGGAGACATAACCACAAACATGTTTGCCTAGTGGCCTCTTGGAAGACTGTTTTTATAACTTTTGTTTGTACTTGAGAGCAGCAGTAGCATCTGTCTGAGAAATCCTCTTTCAATAATTTTTAGTGCATTACTTTTCATTTAAAGAAAGCTCTGAATTTCAATTATAGTCCTAATAACTCAATATGAGTCAGTGTTAATGCTATTTCTTGGCTGCATTAAGAAGCACATAATAATGTCTTTAACAAGAGCTAAATAGATCTGCTTTACTCTGTCTGGAGAAATATTGTGTTCATTGTGGGTATCACATTTTGGGAAAGACAGAAACAGACTGGATGGAACATATCCAGAAAACCAAGATGCCTGACAGCCCTAATTTACTAAAAAGGAAAAAAAAACCAACTCCAGAAACAATAGGAATTGAGTATCTTAAGACATGCAAGATGTATGAGCAGCATTGTACGTGAGATGAAGATGATTTCTGGATCCATGTATAGAAAAGAGTTTTGTCAGTTTCTTTATCAATGCATGGATCTCTGGATCACTCATTTCTTAACCCAAATGGCCAAGGTAAAATGAACTAGATTGAAGATTGTAGTATAGGGACAGCCAAGTAGTACAGTGGATAGAGAGCAAGCAGTCCTGGAGTAAGGAGAACCTGAGTTCAAAATCTGGCCTGACACTTGACACTTGCTAGCTGTGAGACCCTGGGCAAGTAAGTTACTTAAGCCTGATTGCCTCCAAAGAAAAGAAAATTTTAGTATATTACTCTACTAACTTTAGCCTTTGGCAGATCTCTTATGTGTTATGTCTCAAGAAATTCCTTAGGATATACATGATGATTTCACTCAGAAGAATTCACTCAGCATAGGAAATTTCAGGTTGCTAATAGTGTACTTTACATGGATGTAATGCAATATTACTGTGCTGTAAAAGAAATAGATATAGAAAAGCATGGAAAGACTTTAAAGAATTGAAACTAGGGGCAGCTAGATGGCACAGTGGTTAAAGCATTGGCCCTGGATTCAGGGGTACCTGAGTTCAGATCCGGCCTCAGACACTTAACACTTACTAGCTGTGTGACCCTGGGCAAGTCACTTAACCCCCATTGCCTCACTAAAAAAAAAAAAAAAGAATTGAAACTAAATAAGCAGAGACAGGAAAACAATATGAATGATGATTTGATTTACAAATATAAAAAATTAAAATTAAAGTCTGTTAAGAAGGGAAAATTGTTGTCTTAGCCATTTCATTGGTGCTGTAATTCTCTTAGATTCAGAGGCAGAATTTGGAGGTGGAAGTGATATTGATTATGGCATTCCATTTGACCAGAGTATGAAATAAACAGTATGCTTACAACAATAGACTTACAAATGTTGCAAAGTATAGATTATCTTAATGTTTGTTCTAGGTGTGCAGTTTGTACTAGTATACCCTCCTTACAACATGATAGCAAGATTTCCAAATTCAGATAAAACTTCCATTTTCAGAAATCTATGAAGACTATGAAAATATGTCACAAGAAAAACTGCTCACAGCTATGGCTCAGAAAATTAAACTTCTTTTTTCCTTCATTGTACCTTTTTCTGAAAATTAGTGCTTCTTTTAGTGCATTGTTGATGGAGCTATGAATTAGTTCAACCATTTGAGCAGTTTGGAATTATCTCTGAGTTAAACACATATTTATTAAGTGCCCTGCTGCATACCAGGCACTATGCTAGGCACTAGGGATACAAGTACAACAAATGAAAACATCTCTACTTACTATGAGCCTACATTTGAAGTGGGGAGATAACAAGTACATATAAAAATATATGCATAGTATTAATATTATGTTAATTAATACATGTAAGTTGTTACTATAGGTACTTTGGGAGGAAGGTTACCAGCAGCTTGGGCATCAGGAAAGGTTTCAATGCAGACAATGGTGCCTGAGCTGAATGTTAAGAGAGAGACTCTTAGAGGCAGAAGTAAGGTGGGAATGCAGTCCAAGTCCATACAAAGGCACAAAAATGGGAGATGGAGGGTCATGTGTAAGGAGCAGAGAAAAGGCCAGTTTGGCTGGATTGCAAAGTATGAGAGGGAGAGAATGTCCATTGAAGCTGGAAAGATAAGTTGGTGCAAAAGTTAAACAAAGGAATTTCTATTTTCTCCTAAACATAATAGGAAGTCGTTGGATTTGTTAGAGTAGAAGACATGCACTTGAGGAAAACTAGTTTGGCCATAGTATGTAAGATGGATAGGAGTCTGAGAAACTTGAGTCAGGGAAAACCAGTTGGGAAGGTGCTAACATAATCTAGGTAGGCTAGAAATGATGCCGGCCTGAACTAAGATCATAATCACTTGAGTACAGACAGGGCAAATTCAAGAAATGTGAGGTAGACTGATCAAATTTATGGAAAGATAGTGGTATCTTTGACAGAAATAGGAACTTTGGAAGAATGAGAGTCTAGAGGGAGAAATGAGTTCATTTAATTATGCAAATAAAATATATGTACAACCAATATGAAATATAAACCAAGAATTTCATTATAAAGGGAAAGTCTCTCTCTCTATCTACTATCTATCTATATATATCTATAGATATAGATAGATATATATATATTTATATTTGCATTTTTTATTCGTGATAATAAAGAACTAGAAACAAAGCACAAGCCAGTTGATTAGAGACTAGCAAAAGAAATCATGGTCATGGATGTAATGTGAAGTTACTGTGCTGTGAAAGAAATAGATATAGAAAGCATGGAAAGACTTCAAGAATTGAGACAACTAAATAAGCAGAGGCAGGAAAACATATGAATGATGACTATTTACAGTGAAAAGGGAATATTGTAAAACTACCCCCCAAAAATAAGCTTGACCCCAAAGAAGAACTATGAGAAGATACCTCTCTTTACTCTTTCCAGAGGTGAAGGTATTTTGGAGTTCTGAGTTGCAGTGAGCATCTGATGTCTGCTCAGTACTAATACAGTGAAACTCCCTGGAAGTAGAAAGGCCACCAGGTTGCCTAAGGAGGAGCAAACTGGCTTTGGGTCAGAAACAGAGAAAGCTTCTGTGCCTATGAGAATGGGGTTAGTATTGTGAGTAGCTTCTGCACTTCTGGCCTTAGCAAAATAGGGAGACCTCATCTTAAAAAAAAATTTAACTGAACATTTCTTTGTTGTAAGAGATGGCCCTCTTTGAGAGGAGGGAAGGGAGGATACAGGGGAAAATCTACCTTATGTAAAAATAAAAGATCTGTTTTAAAAAAAAAATCTGTTTTCAAAAGTTATTCACTCTATATGTCCTTGACACAATGAGGGTATAGTAACTCCATAAATCATAAAAATTTTGCTTTACCATAAGACTGATAATGACTAATAATAGTTTCTTCTCCTTTATTGTCAGATTTGTACCTTAATTTTTAAAAAATGGGAGTCATAGCTTCCTTAAAGTTTAGCAGCAACTTATAGCTTTGTAAAGTAAATCACATTTAAATGTAATTAATAAGTATAATTATATGATAAATATACTTTTATATCAGTATGTATGGTCATTTTATTTGCCTTGCAGAAGGGATCTTGGGGATATCTGATCCAGTCGTTATTGTTTTATAATGAACAAAACTGCCATTTTGTCAGAAGAATATGTGTATTTAATTCTGTTCTGAATACCTTTTAACTTCTTGCAAATTGCCATAATCTTCCTATTGTGGGTCTCCAGAGTATAGCTTGTTGTTCACAGATCCGTTTTCTTTTAATTAATAAGAAACTGAATATTTGTATGACCAAATATTCTGGAATGAATAGTGAATTTTCTTCATAGGGCTATTTGTGAACTTAAATTCTACCGACCATAAGACAAGTTAATAGGCCATTCCCCAAAAAAGATCACTCCCAAGCAACATTCTTACTACATTATAGCCAGACCTTATAGTCATAAACCCACGGTTGCCTGTAAATAATATTGTTGCTGTAGAATTCCTAATGTAGTTACAGAATCGATTAAGGAATTTAAGTTTATACTTCTTCTATAATAGCCATTTTTTTCATGTTACAGAATCTTAAACATTACATTGTGCAACATAGGTAACCTAAACCTTAATAAAATTGCCTTTAAGTAGTTTATATATTTTTCTATCATATTCAGTATGGATATTAATTTTAAATGTGCACAAACTTTATGAAGGAAAACTTTGAATTTAATTTATCTTTTCTTTAGTACCTACACATAGTAATACATACACAATAGATGCTCAATGAAAATATGTTGAATAAATGAATTATGTATAAAGTTCAAACTACATTCCTTCTTTAAGTGTTAGATAGATAGATAGATAGAAAGAAAGAAAGAAAGAATTTGTCTTACCTGTTAGTACTTTTATTTAGATAATTGATGGAGAGGGAAGTAGTACATTTGCCCTGAAGCTTATTTGGTTCAACAAACATTTTTAAACAACCTGCTCTGTGCCAGGAATGGTCAGGGAGACAGACTCAGCTTTGTGGTAGAAGTCTCTTTCAAGGAGCCTTAGATTGTACTAACCTTTTAAACAAGCAATCTAGTTGATTGTTGAAACATGAAGTATCATTTAACTTTGTAAAGTATAACATTGAAAGATACTCAAGTATTGAACTTTAGAAATTAAATGCCATACATTAAAATTGTTGAAATGAAAAATCACTTACTCTGTTTTCTTCCTTTCAGGTATGTGCAATCCTCGAAATTACAGTGATACGCCTCCCACTTCAAAGAGCACTGTAGAAGAGCTTCATGAACCAATCCCATCTCTCTTCCGTGCTCTAACAGAAGGAGGCACCAGCTGAACTGGAACATTGTTTCATTCCCTGTTGGTGAAGAACTTTCTCATCATGAGAATCTGGTGTCATTTTTAGAAACTGTAAACCAACCACACCACCAGAATGTGTCTGTTCCTAGCAACAGTGTCCATACACCATATTCCAATGACAAAGGTAACTAACTAAATTTTTTCTTTACAATTAAATAAGTTAATTAAATATTCTCTTACTTTTTTACCCCGTCTATACATGTGGGTTACCATTAGGACAAAGTTGAGGGAGAGATTGAATACTTATCCTTCTATTTGGGGAATTGGAAAGTCTTGAACAATTACTGGTTTTCAGTAAACATGGTCCCTGAATACTTAAAGGACTATTTCATGATGACATAACCTACTTGTTAAAAACACAATATGATAGGGGGCAGCTAGGTGGTGCAGTGGATAGAGCACCGGCCCTGGATTCAGGAGGACCTGAATTCAAATCCGCCCTCAGACACTTAACACAACTAGCTGTGTGACCCTGGGCAAGTCACTTAACCCCAATTGCCTCAAAAATAAAATTAAATAAATAAATAAATAAATAACCACAATATGATAACGAGAGGTGCTTTGTAAAGAAGGTAGGAGATGTGTATTTTGTTCTAAATTTCCTCACCAAAAGACTAATCCTCATTGTAGCCAGCTCTCTCTACAGATTGGTCAATTAAGGGACTACAATAAGGACAACATTTATGTAGCATTTACTATGTGCCAGGCACTGTGCTAAGCACTTTACAACTTATTATCTCCTTCAGTCCTCACAACAACCCTAGCAGGTAGATGCAATCTATTATTTTCCCTATTTTATAGATGAGGAAACTGAGGCAAAAAGAGGTTAAGTGGCATGCCCTGCGTTACATACCTAGTAAATGTCTGAGGGCCGATTTGAACTCAGATGTTGTTGTCTCCTACAAGTGACAAGCCCAGCACTCCATCTACTGTACTACCTACTACCCATAATCAATGTTGTAGTTGAACTTTACCACTAATATGATAATTCACATAGAAAATCTAGGGAATCAACTAAAAAATAAACCATTCAGCAACTTTAGCAGAGTTGCAGAATATAAAATAAACTCACATAAATCGTCAGCATTCCTTTATATTACCAAAAAAAGAAATCTCACAGAAAGAGAAATTCAATTTAAAATAACTACAAACAGTATAAATACAGAGTGGGCCCAAAAGTCATGAAGGGGTTTCAGTATTTAATAACTACTTATTTTTTGTTTTTAATTTATAGTACTATAGCATCATATACAATATATATAGGAAATTAATTTACATTACACCATTTGGCAACTCTATTGTTCAGTTCTAAGGTCATAGTCTCAGGGCAGAGAGGAGCACTTGAGGTTTCAAGGGAGTAGGAACTTGGGTCACAGTTTGCAGGGTGTGAAGAGTGAACAGGGGCCCTAGTTCTAGAGGAGAAAAAAAATGCTAGAACTTATATTTGCAAGGGAGCAGGAGCCCTTCCTGAGTGAAGATCAAAGCACAAACTAGGAGAGCAGTGATCACACCTCTTCCCAGGTCACAACCACCTTGAAAGCACAAAAACTTAAGAGACCCTCCAGAACTAGCTGTGAATATAGTAGGGTAAAAAATAACCCTGAAGCTTTGGACAAGGGTATCCTATACCACTACCCCTGACCCCCAGTGATTGAGGAAATGGCCCAATTCTAACATAAGGTAAATGTTAAGAAATAGGTTGAAAAATGAGGAAACCAACAACAAAAAATAACAAGGAAGTTCAAGAAACTCAGAAGACAAAATGAAAATATCAACAAGGAAAGTCTCAAAAGAAAAATATAGATTGAACAGAAGCCCAAAAAGAATCCCTTGAAAAGCTAAAGAAGGAGGGGGGAAATTCTTTTAAAAATTAAAATGTGTCAGGGGTGGCAGGTGGGCAGGACCAGACCTGGGAGATGCTGTTGCCTTTCCTTCCTGGAGAGGCCTGAGCTCTTTGGTCCCCTTATCCTAGCCTTAGGTAGGAAGCTTGTTCTGGAATAGAAGATGTCTTGGGCTAATAAAGATTCTAATCCAGATGGTCTTATTTAAAAAAAAAGAAATATATGGTCAAGGAAAAAATTGGGAATAGAAATGAGAGCAATACAAGGAAATCATGAAAAAGACAACATCTTGGCAAAAGAGGCACCAAAAAAAGAAATACTGAAGAAAATAACCCCTTAAAAAAGCAAAATTGGCCAAATGATGAAAGAGGTACAAACCTTACTGAAGAAAAATATTTTTGCCTAATTACGTTACCAATTAATCTAACAATATAAGTGAAATGGATGATATTTACAAAATATAAATTGCCCAAATTAACCAGAAGAAGAAATAGAATAATACTTAAATAACTCTATCTTGGGTGGGGGGCAGGGAATAAACAAGCCATCAATGAGCTCCCTAAGAAAAAAATCCCAGGACCAGATCAATTCAAAAATGAAATTCTATAGAAATATAAAAATAGCTAAGTCCAATACTATATAAAATGGAAAAATAGGCCGAGAAGGAAAACTGCCAAATTCCTTTTACACACAGATAGGGTGCTGATACCTAAACCAAAGGAGAGCCAAATAGAGAAAGAAATCTATAGATCTAATGAATATTGATGCAAAAAAATTAAATAAAATACTAGCAAGGAGATTAAATCAATATATCACAAGACTCATATACTTTGACCAGGTGGAATTTATACCAGGAAAATGCAGGGCTGATTCCATGTTAGGAAAACTATCAGCATAATTGATCATATCAGTGACAAAACCAACACAATCATATTATTATCTCAATAGATAGAGGAAAGCTTTTGGACAAATATAATACCCATTCCTATTAAAAACATTAGAAAGTATAAGAATTATTGGGAGATTTTCTTAAGATGACAAGTATTATCTAAAACTATCAACAGCATTATTTGTAATGAGGATAAGCCAGATGCTTTCTTGATAAGATCAGGGGGTGAAGCAATGATGCCCATGGTCACCATTTTTGTTCAGTATTTTACTAGAAATGCTAGCTAATCAGTAAGACAAGAAAGGAAATGAAAGAATAGGAATAGAATAAGGAAACAAAATATTATTATTTACAGATAATATGATAATACAATTAGAAACTCTAGAGAATGAACCAAAAATCTGGTTGAAATAATTATCAACTTTAGCCAAAGTTGTAGGTTATAAATAACCCATATTAATCTCGCATTTCTATATATTACCAACAAAACACAACAGGAAGAGGTAAGAAGAGAACATTTAAAATAACTGCAGTAAGTATAAAATGCTATTACATTTTTATTAATTTATAGAAGCTCTTTTTGTGGTAGCAAAGAATTGGAAATTGCGGGAATGCCCATCAATTGGGACCATGGCTGAACAAGTTGTCTTATATGAGTGTAATGGATACTATTGTGCTGTAAGAAATGATGATTAGGCAGATTTCAGAAAAACCTGGAAAAACTTATGTGAACTGATGCTGAGTAAAGGAGCAGAACCAGGAGAAACACTGTTTGCAGAAATAGCAACATTGAGTGAATATGAAATTACTGTAGGGGATGTGGGAAAATTGGAATTCTAATGCGCTGTTGGTGGGAACTGTGAAATAGTACATTCATTCTGAAAAACAATTTGGAACTATACCAAAAGACTGTAAAACTGTGGTTACCCTTTGGTCTCTGTAATACCACTACCAAGTCTGTATACTGAAGAGATCAAAAGAAAAGGAAAGTATATGCACTAAAATAATTATACCAACAATTTTTAAAAATAGTATTTTATTTTGTTTTTTAATTTACATGTCTATATTGGTAGTTCTTAAAAGTGTTGTTGACCGACCGCTGGGAGATCCCTAAAAGGGTCTGTGAGGTCAAAATGTTTTCATAATAATACAAAGATGTTATTTGCCTAATAAAATAAGATATTGTTTGCCTATTCAATAATTCTGCCTCTTTTCCAACTACATCTTACTGTGAGGCCAGATTTTCCTCTATATACTTCATTAGACTGAATATAGGGCATCTAGGTGGTGCAGTGGATAGAGCACTAGCCCTGAAGTTGGGAGGACCTGAGTTCCAATTTCACTTCAGATACTTACTAGCAGTATGACCCTAGGCAAGTCACTTAACTCCAATTGCCTTAAACATCCAGGGCCATCTCCAGTCCTGATATATATTCTGCCACTGGACCCAGATGGCTCTGAGGGAAGAAGTGAGGTGGTGCCCTTACCCCGCCATCCCTCACTTAAATCATATTTACTGCAAGTCCATGGTACTCACCTCCTGATGTCATGGTCTTCTTTGAGAACATAGGACAACAACACCATCAGACTGAATGTAGAAACAAATATGAGAAATCCAGCTATCTTCTATTAAGCAGATGTTAAAGAGATTTGCAAAAGTATATAAAGCAATGCAATTCTTCTCACTGTTTTTTGTTTGTTTTGGAAACAGTTATTTTTGTAAAAAAAAATATTTATATTAACATGCAATGGGTTTATTGTTATTTTTGACAAATTAACTTTTTAATTGATTAGTTTTAAATTCTAATATGCTAGACATTTATGTATAACACACATAAACAAAAAGCTCTTTTGGATCCTCAATAATTTTTAAATTATTAAGGTATGCTCAGTAGTTGTAAGAGGGTAGAGGTGTCCTGAGACTAAAAGGTTTGAGAATCATTGCTCTATACTATAGTTATCCACACATGAGTCAAGATGAGTTAGAAAATGTAAAGGGTGCTTTGTGAATGTCCAGTACGATATAATATAAACTGGTATTCTGAAAAAATAATACCTGGATCACTTATGCCATATGTTTGGCATAACACCTAGAACTGAGCTAATGTTCTGTGATGATTTTCTGATCAAAGGCTAGGATTGTAATTAAACTAAATAAGAAATCTTTCTTAGACTTATGCTGCATTGGAGACACTTGACTTCCTCTTATGTAGGGTTGACAAGTAGTGGATCCATGGAGTTTGAATGGAAGAATTAAGATAAATGAATGTTAAAAATAATGATTATAGAAAGCATTGTTATTTTTTTTTATTTTTCTTTCTCCCTCTCATATCCTGTGTCTTTTTGTTTGTTTCCAGAACACATGTGTACTGTGGTATATTTTGATGATTGTATGTCAATACATCAGTGTAAGATCTCTTGTGAATCCATGGGAGCATCTAAATATCGCTGGTTCCATAATGCCTGTTGCGAATGTATTGGACCAGAATGTATCGACTATGGCAGTAAAACTGTCAAATGTATGAACTGCATGTTTTGAAGAAGGAAAAGGAGTTCTATAATAATAAAATACAGACCAAAGGCATCTTCATTAAAGAGAAAGAGATGGAAAGCCATCAGTTGGTGAAGTATACCTGTTTCATCAGAATGCAAGTAATTTGGGAAGAAGATAAAAAGAACTTTAAACATTTGTCACTTTAAAAAAAATTGAATAATAATTTTCCTATCGTCTTTTAAGTTTCCTTTTAATTTTAAGAAATCATTGGCATAATGATCTGTCTTGATTGGCCTATTGTTAATTGTCAATGAATTTGTGCCTTAGAATGTATTGAAAATCTTGATCATTTATGCAAGAAGTATAATTGAGGAATTCACCAGGACATCTCATATTCATGTCAAAGACTGATGGATGCCAGTCTCTGCCAGTACCCCCTTAATCTTTTGTTTTGAAAATGTTAGCAGACAGACATTAGAGTAAGTTTGGTTTACTTTGATAATTACTTCCCTTATTTAAAAGTTCTTTTAAAAATATTAGAATAGCACCATTCACAGAATGCTGAGGTTTTATATTTATGTGCATTATAAATCCTGTTCTTCCTTTTATTTTTCCTTTGTGACTTGTTAGAAGCACAGGAATTATTTAAATTTACATTTGTACAAATGTTTGCATAAGGGGCAGTTAGGTGGCTCAGTGGATAGAGCACCAGCCCTAGAGTCAGGAGGACCTGAGTTCAAATCCAGCCTCAGACACTTGACACTTACTAGCTGTGTGACCTTGGGCAAGTCACTTAACCCTCACTGCCCAACTAAAAAACAAAAACAAAAACAAAACAAAAAAACCAAATGTTTCCATAAAAACCAAACTGATAAACCTCTTACAACATAAGGATAAGGTGAAGTAAGAAGCATGCTGAATAGTGGTGAAAACCTTGGTGGATTTTTAGTAAACACTTAGAACAGAATTCCTGACTTGTGGGGCCAGTTTATATAAGGAGTCCTAGGACTGGGGGGGAGGAGGGAGTGAATACCAGGCCAGGAGATACATAATTTGCTTGAGGGACAATGGAATATGCATTTATATGATGCCTACCACGTACTGGGCAGTGTGTGCTTTACAAATATTAATCTCATTTGATCCTCATAACAACCCGGGGAGGTAGGTGCTATTATTATCCCCATTTTACAGTTGAGGAAACTGAGGCAAACAGAGGTTAAATAACTTGCCCAAGTTCACCTAGCTAGTAAATGTCTAAGGCCAGATCTGAACTGGGAATAGCATCAGGGGAGGGATGAACTGCTAAAAGTTGGAGACTTGTTGGAAGATGGAAACAAGACCACAAGCCACATAGTAGAAAATATGGCCTCATTGTGAATATGAGTGAATAGAATTAGGGTAATAGAAAGAATAGGGCTTAAGATAAAAGAAAAAAATTATATCAAAAGGGAATTTAGGCTTGAACATATTTGGGAAAATAAGTTGAAGGATATGATAGAGAAAAATTGAGATCATTTTCCTTAAAATAATTTTGTTGCTCTAGAATCTATTTAACAATTTTATATCTGGTTCTAGCTTATACTGTTATTGATTAAGCACTGTTATCTGGGGGTGAGAAACTTGATTAACTGTCAGAATGTAACAGTTCCCAGCTAGGTATTTAACCACTCCACTATAACTTTGAGGTTTTTTGACTGGCTTATTTCCAAAGAATTTATAAAGGTTTAAAAAAGGATTCTCCTGTAGGAAACAGAGCAAAATTCCAAGTATGCTCCAGAGGGTTTTTGTTATTCTTTATGTAATATTCTGATAAAATGTCAGAACATTATTTACATAATGTGCCTGCCCACACTTAAAGAAAATGTAAACCTTCAAAATAAATAACATATGAACAAGACTCTTAGCTTTTCAAAATGCTTAATCACAACTTTCCTTTAGTAGGAAATTCCCTTATTGCAGCTAAAATATGATATTATTTATTTAACATTTAGATTTTCAAGAATACATCTCTTCTGTACATCTACTTATATAGACATATTCATCCAAGATATATTTTGTAATAGTCATTTGCTTGAACTTAAGTTGTCTTGAGTTTGTGTGCATATTTTTGATCAAGTATCATAAAATTAAAAGCTTTGATGTCTTAGTGTTTTCTACTGACATATGTCATCCAATCCAGGTGAACTATGAAATAAGCAGTGATTGAAGATAACTTAGCCTTTTATATTTTATAGAGAGAATTTATAATTAGGACATGAACTTTTATTTTGTAGGTAGCAAAACTCTTCCCTTTCATTTTGTATTCATCATTTCATCCTGGACCTTCTGTTACAACTATAGAAGCCTGTAATTGTGACCAAAATATATTTAAGAATAAAACCTGATAGGCTGTGTGACCCTGGGCAAGTCACTTAACTCTCATTGCCCTGCAAAAAAAAATATAGGAATAGATATCTTTTTAAAAGGTATAATTGGATTTAGTAGGTAGTCACCATGCGCAATTAATACCTGCAGCATGAGGGTCTGTTTTTATTGCCTACAAGAAGAAAGTTAAGAAAATTTATGGACATTTGCTGTATTTCAGCTTCCTTAGAGTAAATATATATACATGGAGAGATCCCTTTTTATTTGTTGACTGTGTTTAATGTCATGTGCATTAATTTCACTTAGCACATATATGTTCTTTAATTGACATTTCTCATTTTAAAATACTTGATAAACTGTATTCATATATAAATAACTGTTGATTTTTTTAAATGTTTATCTTTCCTCATGTATTCCACATTGCTTTTTCAGTTCCCTACATTGTGATGGTGATTTCTTATACCACAAGTCAATTTAAATTAATGGAATTTTCCTTTTTCCTCTATTTGCCCATTAACAGCTATCCTTTGAATTATTCCTTTTTGTGATGAATTTTTTTTAAGTGAGGCAATTGGGGTTAAGTGAGTTGCCTAAGGTCACACAGCTACTAAGTGTTACGTGTCTGAGGCCAGATTTGAACTCAGGTCCTCCTGACTCCAGGGCTGGTGCTCTATCCACTGCACCACCTAGCTGCCCCAATGAATTTTTTTAAGAATTTATTTTGGTGGGTGGAATAAATATGAGTACATAAACCTCTCTGCTGTTTATCTCATGGTTTGTTTTCTGATTTTGGATAATAGGTATTTTAAATTTGACTTTAAAATATAGGTAGAAATAACATAAAGCCAATTATTAATCCTGAAGCTACTGCTTAGCTCCTCTGATACTTGGATACTACTATAATCTTGAGCACCAAACTCTTATATACTTAAGTTCTGAGATGGATACTACTTCTGGTTTTTATATTTTTAAAATGTGTTATTTGCTGCTAGTTTTTGATAGCTAAACTGTCTAGAAATAAAATCTGTAGATTTAAGTGAGTTTTATTAAAATGAGGGGATTTCATACTACCAAATATTTCTTTTAGGGCAGTTTTTCTCCTATTTGCTTGATTCAAGCACTCTGCTTTTTATTGAAACTATAGTCTTCGTTCAAGGACCCAAAAGAATTCCAATATATGATTATAAAGCATGTCATGGATCCAAGATAAAATCATTTAGATTTATGACTTCTAAAGTTTAAGGAAACTAAAATAGTCGACTGTTAGGATCATAACTCATTTAATGACTATTTAAGAGCAGAACTAATATCAGTGTGTGAAGGAGGCAAAACAGCAATGAAGTCCCTTAAGTCAGACACTAATAAAATTGATTATGAAAAAGTCCTTGCTTTAAAGAAGTTTAACTCATTCTGTCCTCCCAACTGTGTATTATGTATTCATGCAATCTATTAGCAACATAAAATGTATGTATTTTGTCTTTTTTATCCCTGTAAACAAAATGTATTTTAATTAAAATATCGTACTATATTGGAGTTACAGTTTTTATTAATCCAAACATCGCACACCAAACAAAACTTTTTTGGTGATATTTCTGCCTGACTAATAGGAAACATTTCCTTCATCTTTTGGTAAGTTCTTCAGTAAACTCACTTTATTTGGACATTAATGGGTTGGTTGAACTGTATAAGCTGGTTTTCATGTTTGTACTTCTTTTCATTATTGCTTTGCTGACAACCCCCTTTTTGGGGAGGTAGTGGCTGTTTTGCTTTTTTGAAATAATTTCCTATAGGCAAACTGGTATTCAAATATGAAGTCCCTTTAAAACCCATTCTTCCAATATCCTTGATCCAAGGAAGTATTCGGGTAGGATATTTTAAAGTATGTTGCATTAGCCTGAGTGAAAGCTATTTACTACTGTAATGGAGTAGGTGGCAGAGAGAGAATAGTGTTACTGGGATTGGGCTAAGAAAGAGGTTAACCCTTTCCCAGTACTACTTAAGTCAGGTCTGCAATATTTGGTTTCATTATTAGGAAGTAAGAAAAGAAGAGGAAAAACAGAAACCCAGAAAAAGTACAAGAAGTCCTGACGAGATTTAGGGATAAGGATTTCACTGATAGAGAGAACTCCTCCATAAGAAAATTCCCTCTCCCAATGCAGGGCTACACTTCTCTACAACTGAGAGTCTTAAAAGACTTGCCTAGAACATTGAGAGGGAAATTGACTTGCCAAAGACAGTATGTGTCAGGGGCAGGACTTGAACCCAGATCTTTCTGATTGTTTTCTAGACCAGATCTCTATTCACTATGTCACACTGTCAAAAATTGTAAGAACTAAAAGCAATTATTCTCTCCTTCCCCCAACCCCAGAAAAAAAAAATTGAGTAAAATTAAGAGATTTGAAGTAGAGTGGGGGGGAAAAATCCATGGAGGAATGAAAAGAACTAAATGCAACTGAAATCTCTGAAAGAAATTATAACATTCAGCAAAATGGAAAATAGACAACTTGTATAACTATAGAACAGTGAATATAGGGCAGCGAAAAGAACACCAGGCCTGGAGTCAGGAAGATTCATCTCCCTTCAGAATCTTACTAGCTCTATGACGCTGGGCAAGCCACTTTACCCTGTTTGCTTTGGTTTCCTCATTTGTAAAATGACCTGGAGAAGGAAATGGCAACCACTCTGGTATCTTTGTCAAGAAAACTCCAAATGGAGTCATGAAGAATCTGACAGAACTAAATGACAATAGAATTATCAAAAACAAATGACATTTGGAAAATTAAAAAAATTCATAGATGTCTAAAAAAACCCTCAATGTATCACATGATCAAAGACATGGTGATCACAAGAGACTACTGTGACTTCATCAAGAAGGTCTATATGATACATACCAAATATATACTATATATAATATATACCAAAATACTTTTAACAATCTCAAGAATTGGAAAATGGATGGAAAAACTATGGTCCGTGAATGTAATGGGATATTATTGTGCAGCAAGAAATTATGAATATGAGGAATTAAGCATCCATGAACAGATGAGAGAGAAGTAAGCAGAACCAAGGAGACTATATTCAGCAACTACGCTGGTGTAAATGAAGATGACCACTAAAACAGTCTGAGTAAATAAAGAATTCATGTAGATTCTAGAGAAATAATATTGACACACACTGTCCCTACCTGGTCTTCCTCTGCCCCCTTACAATGTAGAGGCAAAGGATAATTAGAAAAGAATATTGTGTACATTGTCAGGTATGGCTAATATACTAGATGTTGTTGCTTAGTTGTTTTAATAATAAGGGAGAATCTAATCTAAATAGAAGAGGAGCTAAAATGATTGTGTTGTAAAGACAAAAAGCATCAGTAAACTTTTTTTTTAAGAAGAGTTCATGCCAGACTAACCTTATTTCCTTTTTGATGGTGTTTGGGGAAATATTTATATATTTTATATATTATACTGTATTATATATTATATATTAATATGTATTATATATTTTATAGATTATATACAGATTTTCTAGATTTTAGCAAATTAATTGAAAAAATCCTTCATGCTATTCTTTTTTTTTTTTTTTAGTGAGGCAATTGGGGTTAAGTGACCTGCCCAGGGTCACACAGCTAGTAAGTGTTAAGTGTCTGAGGCTGGATTTGAACTCAGGTATTCCTGACTCCAGGGCCGGTGCTCTATCCACTGTGCCACCTAGCTGCCCCCATGCTACTCTTGAAGACAATATGAAAGCATTTGGGCTAGGTGGTAATACAGCTATGTGGTTTTGAAACTGGTAGAATTATTGGACACAAAGAGTAATCTTTAATTGATGTCATTTCAACTTGAAAGGAGGCATTTATGTCCTGGAGATCTCTGCTTAACCATGTGCTGTTTAACATTTTTGCCAATGACATGGAATAAGGCACAGATAACACGTATGTCAGTTTTGCAAATGAACTTGAAGAGGTAACTAATACACTGGATAATTGTCTAAAAGAACTTGACACCTACAGTGGTGAAAGGGATAAATGCAGGAAAAAAATCAACTTCACAAGTACAATTTTAATGGAAGGCAGAATGCAAATTCAGTGTGATATAGTAGTTTAAAAACAAAAAGACAATGTGGTCTTATGCAACCTGAGGAATGATATTCAGAAAAGAGGGATGTGGTAGATATACTCTACTTTGAGGAGACCACATCCTAAGTACCAAGTTTGGTTTTGCCTGCCATATTTGGGAAGGGCATTCATAAGCTGGAGAGTGTCCAAAGGAGGAAAAATGGCACGGTGAAGGGCTCACAGTTGGATTTTGCCTCAAAGAAGAAGTGGGAGGTGGGATGTAAGAACAGCTTTCTTCAGCTGTCTGAGAGGCTGACATGGAGCAGAGCGTTTCAACTTGTTCTTAATATAATCAGCACAAGTTTCAAAGAAGCAGATTTAGGCTTAGTTTGAGGGGGAAACTGTCAGAGCTAGAAGTGCAATGGATTGTCTGGGCAGGTAGTGTGTTCCCCATCACTAAAGGTCTTTTATCTGAAGCTGGATGGCCACTTCTTCAGTATGTTGTAGAGATTTCTTTTTCAAGTTCAGGTGTAATAAGATGACTTCTAAATTTTGTGTTAACAAGATAAATCCTAGCTTTCTCAAAAATTATCCTCTTAAAAATTAGTCACTAACATAATTTTCCCAAGCATTTTTTATTTATTGAACTCAGTATTCTCCTAGAAGTCCAAGTCCTCTGTTATTTTTCATGATAGCCAACATTTATTCATAAGAAATTGAATTTAATCTGGCTGATGCCCTGTTTGCCTGTTGACATATAGATCATTTACATATGTTCCTGAAGATTAAGATAATACAAAATCATTTGGTAATATACTGAAAAATGAACACATTTCAGAGTGTGCATGGTTAATCAGAGTCCTATCCTTAAAAAAATAGATGAATAGTGGGGCACCTAGATGGCACAGTGGTTAAAGCACCGGCCCTGGAGTCAGGAGGACCTGAGTTCAAATCCAGCCTCAGACACTTGACACTTACTAGCTGTGTGACCCTGGGCAGGTCACTTAACCCCCATTGCCCTGAAAAAAAAATAGATGAATAAACACATTAAAATATGTACTTTTGTATAAAATGTAAATAAAACTAAACCAACACTTTTGTCCAATAAACATCCTGAGTTGTTTGCTTGTAAGAATAAACAAAAAACCTAATGTGATCTCAGGCTTCATCGAGCAGGGCATAGCTCCCAAGAATATAGATGTGATAATCCCTCTGTATTCTGCCCTTGTAAGACCTCATATAGAGTATTGTGTTCATTTCTGGACACTGTGGTTTAAAAAGGAAATAAAGAATTTGTCCTCTATTCAGAAACGGTCTTGAATGCAAAGACGAAGTGTTCGTACTCAATTCAGAAGGCAATGGAGAGTTACTGACAGTGAGCAAGGAATTTATTTGAGCAAAGCAGGTTTACTTTGTTTACAATGTGTGGAGAAGGGGACAGCTAGGTGGCGCAGTGGATAGAACACTGGACCTGGATTCAGGAGGATCTGAGTTCAAATCCGGCCTCAGACCCTTGACACTTATTAGCTGTATGACCCTGGGCAAGTCACTTAACCCCAATTGCCTCACCAAAAACAAAACAAACAAACAAAAAAACAAATACAGTGTGTGGAGTGAGTGGAAGAACAGAGAAAAGATGGTCAGTTTAAGATTATTACATATCATCTAGGTGAGAGATAATGAGAACTTGAACTAGGGTGGTGACCATGTCAGTGAAAGAAAAGTATAGCTTTGAGAGATATTGAAGAGGTAAACACTTGGTTATAGACTAGATATAGGGGTAGGAGAAGAGAGGGTTACTAAGAATGTTATTTGTTGATGTTGCATGAAAAATAGGTATATATATGATGTCTGCTAAGGGCTTTCAAAATGAGATGGAGAACCTCTTGAGATTTGTTGAACCACTTACTACCTGTGTGACTGGGGGCAAGTTAACCTTTCTGAGCCTCAGTTTCATCATCTGTAAAATGTAAAAGTTCTCCAACTATAAACTTTCAGTGAGGAATTAAATAACTCTCTGAAGAGAGGCTCCTTTTATCTAGGTTGCCAAAAGGGGATGAGAGAAGATAGCTGCAGGAAATTTGGGAAAAAGCAGTCTAGCCTGAAGGCAGTGTCTCTGACCTTGGCCTTTGTGATCAAGAAATGGGGCAGAGGCTGTTTAATGGAGTGGGAAACTGCCAAGCTACTGCTGGGGGCAGCCAGTATCCTCTTCTATAGAGAACAGCCAGGACTGCAGAAGCTCCATTGGAGAAAGGGTCTGATCCACAGTGGATTCTCTTCTTTCAGCTGCAAAGCACAATGTTTGAATGATGTCTTCTTGTGTTGTATGAAAGGCAAGGTTAGCACTACCCTTGATAAGGATGGAAGAGGTCAGTTGGAGCATTGCCACCTACTCTATGGCATCTAACCATGTTGGGGGGTTTTGTTTGTTTTTGTATGTTGTTTTTTAACAATGGAGGGAAAGTAGGGATAGGAGAGGGCAACACTTGAACTTCACTATTTGAACTGGTTCAAGGAGGGAAGAATATACACACAGAGTGTTGCTATAAAAATTCATCTTACCCAACAGGAAAGAAAAGGGGGAAAAGGCTAAAAGAAAAGAAGGTGATAATAGGAAGGGAAGACTAAAGGAGGTGATGGATTTGAAGAGGGAGCAAGGTAAAAAGAAAAGCATAAATAGGAGAGGATAGATTGTAGGAAAATACATAGTTAATAATAATAACTGTGAATGTGAATGGGATGAATTCAACCATAAAATAGAATGGATTAGAACCCAATATCTAACAGTATGTTGTTTATAAAAAATGCACTTGAAACACAAAGACTCACAGAATTAAAATAAAGGGCTAGAACAGAATCCATTATGCTTTAAAAAAGAGGCAGGGGTAGCAATTATAATCTCAGGCAAAGCAAAAGCAAAAATTGACCTGATTTTTAAAAATAAGAAGAGAAATAACATTTTGTTAAATAGTACCATAGACAATGAATTAATATTGATAGTAAACATGTGCCCCAAAAGGCATAACATTCAAATTCTTGAAGGAAAAGCTAAACAAGTTACAGGAGGAAATCATAAAACTATAATAGTGGGGAACCTCAATTTATCTCTCTCAGACCTAAGTAAATATAACCATAAAATGAACAAGAAAAGTTAAGGAGATGAATAGAATTTTAGAAAAGTTAGATATGATAGCCATCTGGAGAATATTGAATGGGAATAGAAAGCTATTTCTTAGCTGTGCATGGCTGTGAATTAATAGAATCACTAAAGAATTTTTTAAATGCATAGAACAGAAGGAAGTTCATGAGGAAACACAGACAAGCATGACAGCTTTGAAACTAATGTGTTGGGTTTATGTACATTTTTTTAAACTGACAATAAAAATTAAAAGTCTCATATGCAATTCTCATTTTCCTATTCTTTACATATGGAAATGTTTGTGGATATTAGTATTTGCCAAATTCAAAAAAGAAAAGAATTATCAACTGTTCCTTTAAAATGAGGGGGTATATTTAAATAACCTCTAAAATCCTTTCTGCCTCTAAATCTATGATCCCATGAAATAACAACAGAACCTAAAAAACACTGGGGACTATAAACTTTTGAGCAAGAAACTAAAGAACTGAGTAGCAGGGGTGGTGTTTCATCACTGTAACTGGTGACAGATTGTGGCTTCAAAAGAGAAAACTAGATTTTGGGAAGTTAACAACTGCCTGAGAAGATGTTACCTTAGAATGGGATTTATACTTCTGGATCATGGTTTAGGATATAAGAATGATGGAATGAGGGCCAGGAATACAGTAAATCTAATGAAGATTGGTAAGAAAATATGTCCCTTGAATCATTTAATGTGAGCAAGAGGACTTTAAACTGAAAATCAGATGAGGAGACCCCACATTTAACTGCCAAATACCACTATGGAAGGCAGAATATCAACAGAGTGGGTTATCTAAGAAGAGAGTCAGTCTGTATACAAAGACACAACATGAGTAATATGGTGAATTAGCAACCTTAAGCAAGGTTGTTGTTGTTTGGTCATTTCAGTAGTGTCCAACTCTTTGAGACCCCATTTCTTGGCAAAGATACTGGAGTAATTTGCCATTTCCTTCTCCAGCTCATTTTACACATGAGGAAACTGAGGCAAACAGGGTTAAGTGACTTGCCCAGGGTCACACAGCCAGTAAGTGTCTGAGGCCAGATTTAAACTCAGGAAGATAAAAAAAAAGATAAAAAAAAAATGAACTCAGGAAGATGAGTCTTCCTAACTCCAGACTTAGCACTGAGACTTAATAAGTTAAGATTCAAGTGTCATATGATTATAAAAGTGTATTATTTTATTCAAAAGGAATATATTGAATAAATAGATGTCAGAGTAGCATTACTTATTATAAAGATATAGTCGGGGCAGCTAGGTGGCAGAGTGGATAGAGCACCAGCCCTGGATTCAGGAGGACCTGAGTTCAAATCCGACCTCAGACACTTATCACTTACTAGCTATGTGACCCTAGGCAAGTCACTTAACCCCAATTGCCTCACCAAAAATAAAAATAATAAAATAAAGATATAGTCATGCAAGGAAATCCAAGAACACAAATGCAGAAACACTAGAGTGCATTTGCGTAAGGTTCAGTGGAGAGAGAAATAAAAGCAGAAGGGGGCAGCTAGGTGGCGCAGTGGATAGAGAACCGGCCCTGGATTCAGGGGGACCTGAGTTCAAATCCGACCTCAGACACATGACACTAGCTGTGTGACCCTGGGCAAGTCACTTAATCCTCATTGCCCTGCCCCCCAAAAAAAAAATTTCAAAGAAAATAGACAAAATACCTTTAGAAAGAGTAGCTAACAAATAAAATTATACTTCAATCTGTATTCAGATACCATTAGTTCTTTCTCTGTTGATGGTTTGCATTTTTCATACTTCCTTCTTATATCATCTTGCTCATCATTTCTTTCACAGTTACTATTGCTAACTGTATTACCCTCCATCTTATTCCCTCCCTTGATATTTACTTGATATTTACATGGGAAGTATTAACTTCCCATGTAGAAATGTAAACAGTAGGGGGCAGTTAGGTGGTGCAGTGGATAAAGCACTGGCCCTGGATTCAAGAGTACCTGAGTTCAAATCCGGCCTCAAACACTTAACACTTACTAACTGTGTGACCCTGGGCAAGTCACTTAACCCCAAATTGCCTCACTAAAAAAAAAAAAAAAGAAATGTAAACAGTTTAATCTTTTAATATCCCTCATGATTTCTTTTTCCTGTTTACCTTTAACCTTTTTATGCTTCTCTAGGGTCTTGTATTTGAAAGTCAAATTTTCTATTCAGTTCAGGTCTTTCCATCACAAATGCCTGAAAGTCCTTTTTTTCATTGAAGTTCCATTTTTCCCATGAAAGATTATACTTAGTTTTGCTGGGTAGGTGATTTTTGGCTGTAGTCTCAGTTCCTTTGTCATCTGGAATATCATATTCCATGTCCTCCAGTCCTTTAATGTAGATGCAGCTAGATCTTGTGTTATTCTTACTGCAGCTCCACAGTATTTGAATTCCTTTTTTCTAGCTGCTTGCAATATTTTCTCCTTGACCTGGGATTTCTGGAATTTGGCTATAATATTCCTGGAAATTTTCCTTTTGGGATTTCTTTCAGGAGATAATTGGTGGATTCCTTCAATTTCTATTTTACCTTCTGCTTCTAGAATATCAGATCAATTTTTTCTGACAATCTCTTGGAGGATGGTGTCTAAACTCTTATTTTGGTCATGGTTCTCAGGTAGTCCAATGATTTTCAAATTATTTCTCCTGGATCTATTTTCCAGGTCAGCTATTTTTCCAAGGAAATATTTCATATTGCCCTGTATCTTTTTTTATTAAATTGGATTTGCTTTACTGTGTCTTGGTTTCTCATAAAGTCACTAGCTTCCATTTGTTCAATCCTAATTCTTAGGCAATTATTTTCTTCAGAGAGCTTTTGTATCTCTTTTCCCATTTGGCTTTTCAAGTTGTTGACTTTTGTCCCATGATTCTCCTGCATTGCTCTCATTTCTCTTTCCATTCTTTCCTCCATCTCTAAATCTTCCTTCTATTTCTCCTACTTTTTTTTCAAAGTCCCTTTTGAGCACTTCCATGGCCTGAGACCAATTCATATTTTTCTTGGCAGCTTTGGATGTTGGAGCTGAGGGTGTATTCTGGTCTACCCCTCCCCCAAATAAGCTGTCCATTGTCTGCTGTTTTCTTTGCCTACTCTTCTCAACCCAGAAGCAGATGTCTGATTGAAATCTGATTCTCTATGCTCAGAAGCTTGGCATGCCTGTGCCCCTCCCCCACTGAGCTGCCACCACTCAATTCGCCCCACTGGTTCGGACCCAGGGCTCTTTGCCCCAACTTCAGCAGAGACTGCAGCCACTTTACCCCGGCCAACCACCAAACCCCCTCACCAGTCCATGAGCTGAGCCTCAGAAGAAGCTGCTGGTACAGAAGACTCTGAGGCACTGGAGATATGGTCTGTTCTTGGCTGAGTCTGGACCATGTGCTGAGCTCTTCTCTCAGCCTGATCAGCAGGTGATCCCAGTTGCCATCTTTCACTGGAAAATAGCCTCACTCTGTTCTTATGTGCATTAGGCTGCTCTGGAGTTTGTTTACAACTTCCAAGATCACTGTTCAGTTTTTGGGAAAATGAAGTTACAAGTTTTCAGATTCAATATACATTGTCTATGATTTATAATAATTTTACCACCTAAACTGGGCCTGTGATTTTATTGGCATAGGGGACTTCTAGTGAGGGAACCCCCCCTCCACAGATACAGATCATTTGCTCCTCTGTTCTGTAGCCTAAGAGAGCTGTCTGGGGCCACAGTAAGGTTAAACAACTAAGGTCACACAGCCAGAACTTGAACTGGGTCTTTCTGATTCTGAGGCAGGCCCTCTATAAGCACTATACCCCAATGCCTGGACTTGTAAAGTCAGTCCATTAATATAGTCCTATTAGTTCAAAGACCTTAATCTCATCAGAGGGGGCTCATGGAGGGAACAACATTCACACCCAATTTGGAGGTATAATCTATATTTAACCCTACAGGAAAGTAGGAGGGGAAGAGGATAAGGAAGGATAGGTGAAAAAAGGGAGTGCAAAGCGAGGAAGGGGACAGTCAGAAGTAAAACACTTTTGTGAAGGAATAGGTTAAAAGAGTAAATATCATTGGAAGGGAATAGGATCGAGGGAAATAGTTATGATGATTGATTATAATGGCAAAACTATGGTACCTACTTTGCTGGGCTATTATGAAGAAAATTCTCTGTCAAGTTTAAGGTACTATATAGAGGTTATGATGAACAGTTTATACTATCAGAAAAACCTGGAAAGACCTACATGAACTGAAGCAGAGTGAAATGTAGTATATACAAAATAACAGCAATAGTGTAAGATGATCTTCTAGGAAGCATGTGGTTATTTTCAGCAAGGCAATGATCCAATATAACCCTGAAGGACTTATGAAAATTGCAACCCATCTACAGAGAAAGAACTGATAGTATCTGAAAACAGATGGAAACACATTTTTTAAACTTTTTTTTTCTTCTTTGGCAATTCCTTAATCTGAAGTTTTGGGGTTTTTAGATTGTTTTCTCTCACAACCTAGCTAATGTGGGAATGTTTTTCATGACTACTCATGTATAACTTATTTTGAATTGCTTGAGTTCTTGTGGGCGGAGAGTGGGAATGGAGGGAGGAAGAGAAGTTGGAACACAAAGTTTTAAAAAATTGATGTTAAAATTTGTTTTTACATATATTTTGGAAAATAAAATTCTATGCAATACATTAATATAGTCCTTTGTGGGGATAAAGGGGGAGGGAGAGGGGCTAGACCTATGGTTTTATTAGTAAGGAACTCCTAATGAGTTCTGCCTGTATCTCAGAGTCTTAGAGAGCTGCCTGGGGGCACTGAGAACCCAAGAGACTTGCCCTGAATTAAATGGCCAGTATGGATCAAAGGCAAGACCAACACCCAGGTCTTCCTCACTCCAAGGCCTCCTCTCTGCCCCTGCCTATTGATATAGAGTTCCAACAACCATGAAAGTGGCTGAGGCAGGTGCTGGGGAGCGCTTAGAGCTCGGTCAGGCATTGAAGACGGCAAGATCATCCACTACATCATGGGCCATAGCCAGTTGTCTTGACTTTTTGTCCTGAACTTTGATGACTCTGGAAGAGAGAGTAAGGCTGATGATTAGGTACAACTCTATCTCACTTAAATCCAATTCATCAGCAAATCAAGACATCACCCCATGATATCAGTGGTCCTCTTTGAAAACAAGGGATGAACAACAATTGATATAGAGTGCTTTAAAAATTATTTACGTTGGGGGGGGGTAACTACGTGGTACAGTGGATAGAGCACTGGCCCTAGATTCAGGAGGACCTGAGTTCAAATCTGGCCTCAGACACTTGACACTAGCTGTGTGACCTTGGGCAAGTCACTTAACCCTCATTGCCCCACAAAAAAAAAAAAAGGAAAAAAATATTTATAGGGGCAGCTAGGTGGCACAGTGGATAAAGCACCAGCCCTGGATCCAGAAGGACCTGAGTTCAAATCCGGCCTCAGACACATGACACTTATAGCTGAGTGACCTTGGGCAAGTCACTTAACCCTCATTGCCCTGCAAAAACAAAAAACGAAACCAAAAAAAAAATTTTTTTTGTTACAAAGTGCTTTTCTCATGCTAGCCCTATAAGGCAGGTATAGATGATTTAAAATATGGAGAAATGTGACCTACCATGCCTACCAGCCAACGATTCCTTTCTGGATGTTGCCTTTGTGGAGGAATCACAGGGTACAACATAATTGATATTCACATAAGGTGCTGCCTCTGTAGATATCCAGCTTACTGAAATGAACAGAACCAGCCATGAAATAAGCTAAACTTCCTCTTGTTTATTTACATTTTGGTTTTAAAAGTCTCAAAAGTGGGGCAGCTAGGTGGCGCAGTGGATAGAGCACTGGCCCTGGAGTCAGGAATACCTGGGTTCAAATCCGGCCTCAGACACTTAACACTTACTAGCTGTGTGACCCTGGGCAAGTCACTTAACCCCAATTGCCTCACTAAAAAAACAACAACAAACAAAACAACAAAAGTCTCAAAAGAAAGTTGAAAAAAGGACATACACAATAGCATGCATACACACACACACACACACACACACACACACACACACACACACACACACACTTCATCTAGGGAATAAAAGGAAGGAACATGGCAGGCAAAATGACCAGAACCTGGCCGCCAAGTTCCATTTAAAATTTGTGAAACCTCATTGCTTCTTTTGCTCTGTTGCTTCCTCTTGTCCCAGATAAAGTCACTCCCATTTCATTCTTGACCTGGAATTCCCCAGATGTTGTCAGTTGTGTTACTGTGCCTAAAGTATTTAGATAGTTTGGTGCATTTGACAATATTAGAAACCTCTCAAGGGTCAGGGAGAAGGATGCGCCAGAATGCAATCATTTCTAAAGATCATTGTTGATTTGTTAATAAGACAAACATTATATATCAGGATGTTTACAACTCCTCCCTTTGTGTGTTGCTCTGAATAGACACCCACAGATCCTTTGAAGGGACCTTTTTACACTGACATAGAAAGCTGTACAAAGACCTATTCTGTAAGGCCTGGAGAGCACAGTCTCTGAAGCAAATACACCAAGCAGATGGCAGGCAGCCAGACAGTATTAACGTGGCCAAATCCCTGAAGGATTAGCCACTAAGACTCCAGAAATGAATCTGAGCACTAGAAACTAATTCCCTTTGCTGAGTAGGAATCTTGAACAAAATTCAAGAGATGCAGGTGTTTAATATACACAGAAGTAAATATTTTTAAAAGAAACAGTGACTTAGATGAGAGTAAAAGTAAAGGTGTGGTTGGTGAAATAGGTCATGCTTTCCGTAATAGCCGGTTGCTTTTCCTTTTCTTAGTCTGTACAAATCACTTCACAGTCATATATAGACAAAGTAACTTACTTTTCTCTTTTTCCCTTTCCTGTGGTTTCCTAGGGGAAAAAAATAAAAGAAGATCCAACCAAAAGGAGCAAAAGAGAAAAGATCTAATATCTAGAATGCGTGTGTAACTTTTGAACATCTGAAATTAAAATGTCAGTCATTTCTACAAGGAACCACTTCCAAAGAACAGACCAACTTGACATGCAGCAAACACATATAAGGTAGAACAAGATAGATGGATGAATGGAATATATAGGAAGGGATGGACGAAGGGGATAGGATAGATGGGATGATGGCTGGATGGATTGATGGATAGACTGATGGAACAGAACGTATTGAAAGGGAGCTAGAATAGAATGGATTAGATGAATAAGATGCGATTAATGATTCTTTTTATGTTAAAGCTTCATTCAGACCAAACACAAGTTCAAGTCAGAAGTAGACCCCAGAACTCCTCCCCCCACCCCACCCCTACCACAAGTACTAAAGGAATATACCAGGCATTTTTTAATACTTTATAGTAAATTGGTCCAATCCTTTCTGATGTACTTTAGTGAGGGGAATCCAGACTCTTTGATGATAGTAGAATTTTGTAATGTTTTACCAAATGACATTTTAAAAATCTCTTCTTTAAAAGACCTCTACAACCACATATGTGTACTGCTTCTAATTAATGTATAACCAAATATTCATTCAGACAGGCTTGAACTGATTTCTTTTCAGAGTCTTCCAAATGACTTCCCCCTAGAGTGAAAAATCATAGAAGTTGCTGAAGGACCAGCATTTTTTCCCCTGCCCTGGCAGAAACTTGACCATCCAGAAATCTGATCTCGGGGATTGGAGTTCTGCCTGAGGATGAGGGTTGGGGTTTTTTGATCACTTTGTGAAAGAACAGAGACAGAGTAGTCTGAGGGATGTAGAGTGCAAGATGAAGTAATAGAAAAGACAGTAGGGGATGGAGCAGAAAAAAAGGAAAATGGGATACCAGTAACATCAGCATAGCAGTCAGGTTCTTTCAGAAATGTTTTGAATTTTCAGAAATCCCTGAAGAAACTGCCTGAGGGAGAGAAGGAGAGATCTAATTTTGGCTTTACCTAAGCCTCCTTCTCTCCTACCACCTTTAACCAGAGGAGAACCTTCCAGCTTTAAAGGAACTGAATGTGTATGGACTTCCCATCATCCCATTTGTGTCCTATCATGATAGGACACAAAGAAGCAATGGCTCCCATCTTCTCAACTGTGTCTGTCATGACATCCCTAGATCAGCTGGCAACAAAGTCTCCATCATTAGGAGCCAAGGACAAACTAGACCAGGAGGACCAGCGGGAGCAGGGACCCTGGTCACAGGTCCAGAGTGCTTGTGGTTGCTCACAGGCCAGGAGAGCAGTGACCACACCTCTCCTTAATACCACCTTGGAAGAACTGAAACTTACAGATTTACAAGGAGTCCAACAAAGAGACCACATCCTACTTAATGCTAACTTTCTGAGCATCCCACAAGTGGGAGAAAAGGACTATGTGTTGTTCTTCTGCTGAATAATTTATTTCCTGCCATAACAGCCAACTATCCAAGATGTATGAAACCCCCTAAACTCTTCCCAAGAACTTCTCTTGGACCTTCCCCAGAACTGAGCTTTTATCACTTGACTTCCCAGCAAGGCTCAGAGAGCTGGGGTTGTTGTTGGAGTTTTCACACTTAACTAGGTTTTATGTGACCTCGAACATCTGCTCTGGAATCAATTTTATATGAAACTGCTATTCTTTCCAAACTCCCCCACTACCTTGGCTCATAACCAAAGGTGATTCAAGCCCCTGATATGAGAGCCCCCAAACAAGGAGTCTAGCAAGATGTACTCCAGAACCTCTTCTTATTGCCTTTTTCCCCTGTGAGTACCATGTCCCATTGCTTGGCATGTGTGACACTCTCTGCCCTGGAAGGTCCCTACAACCAAAAAGAAGGTTCCTGAGGAGGCTAAGAAAACTAACAAAGTGGGAACAGCTAAGTGGGGTTGGCCTACTTTGATTTATTTCCAGAGGAAAGAAATCCTCTGGAACTTCTTGGATCCTAGAGAGAGTTGGGGAGGGTTACAAGCCCCTTTGACCTTTCCCCTGTCTCTGACCCCAGGTACCTAGGTGCATGACTTTTGTGAAGGTATAAAAATTGGAAGTGACTTGCCTACTACCATCATGTTTTACCCCTTCATCTTTGGAAGGCAATATGGTACAGTGGAGAGAGCACTGAATTTGGCATCTCAGGCATTGGAGTTTTTCCAAGTGGAAGCTAGAAGACCACTTGGCTGGTATATGGTAAAGAAGTTTCTTTTTCCAAGTATGTGTTGGAGTGTAGTCCAACCTCTGGAGTAGAGTCTGGCCTCTGACGCCACTTTTAACTTTGAAATTCTTTGAGTCTATGATCTGTGTTCAAATCCCAGCTGTATGACTAGGCAAGTTATTTAATCCCTCTCAGCCTCAGTTTCCTTGTCTAAAATGAAAGGATTGTAATAGAGGACATTGAAGGCCTCTTACATCTCTAAGATCATATGGTCTTTGATAGTGAACATGGCACAATGATTAATGCTTAATTTTATTGTATGTGTAATATTTATTAAATTATGACAAAATTTTATGGGAATTTTTTTTAAAAAGAATTATTGGACCACCTAAAATCTGTGATCAAAAAAAGAGCCTAGATATATTTCAAGAAATCATGGGGGGGGGCAGCTAGGTGGTGCAGTGGATAAAGCACTGACCCTGGATTCAGGAGGACCTGAGTTCAAGTCCAGCCTCAGACACTTGACACTTACTAGCTGTGTGACCCTGGGCAAGTCACTTAACCCTCATTGCCCTGCAAAAAAAAAGAAAGAAAGAAATCATGAAGGAAAACTGCCCTCATATCCTAGGACCAGAGGATAAAATGGAAATTGAAAGAATACACCAATTACCTCCCAGGTATATGATAGCCAAATTCCAGAATTCCTAGATCAAGGAAAAAATACTGCAGGCAGTCAGAAAGAAACAATTTAAATACCATGGGACCATGGTCAGGATAACACATTCAGCTTCTACATTAAAGAATTAGAGAGCTTGGAACATAATATTCCGGAGGACAAAGGAGCTAGGATTACAACCAAGAAGCACCTACCCAGCAAAACTGAATATAATCTTTTTTTGGGGAAATAGATATCTAATGAAATAGAGGACTTTCAAACATTACTGATGAAAATATTAGAGCTGAATAGAAAATCTGAATTCAAATACAAAACTCAAGAGAAGCATAAAAAGGTAAAGAGGAAAACAAAATCAAAAGGGATTCAATGAGGCTAAACTGTTTACATCCTATATGGGAACCTGTAACTTCTAAGAATTTTTTTCTTTAATAGGACAGTTAGGAGTGTACATAGACAGAGGACATGGGTGTGAGTTGACTATGATAGAATGATATCCAAAAACAATAAAATTAAGGGATGAGAAAAATTGATGCACTGGAAGAAGGGGAAAGGAAGAGGTAGAATGGGATAAATTATATCACATAAAAGAAGTACAATGGAACTTTTAAAGTGAAGGGGAAGATTGGGGGGTCGGATGGCAGGAAGTACTTGAATCTTACTCTCATCAGAATTTGGTTCATAAAAGGAATCACATACATACGGTGATGAAATAATGGGATTTAGCAGATACTCAAAGACCCACCTGGAGATTAATCTAGACTGATTGAATCAAGTGAGAGTGATTGACTGCTGATTAAGCCTACTTCAAGTTAATTGGATTGTAATCACACCTGACTATCCCTTAAGAAGGTGTTGTTCTCAGAAGCTAGACTGTGAACTCAACTTGAGAACACCTTCAAAACCAATGGATTTGGATGACAGCAACCAATCAGCTTGAAGCAGTGTGTAAGGACTGCCTCTGTTCCAGACCTATAAAAAGCTTCCACAATCAGCTTGCTAGAGAGTTCCTGATTAAAGCAGGCTTGTAGAGGAGGACTTCAGGAAGAACCCAAGCAGGCTGGAACTCTAGGCTAGGTAGGACTTTTTTTTTTAACTCCTTGTGAATACCTCTATGCTTTAATAAATGTTTAATGCCCAAAGACTGGTGCTGAAGCTTCTAATTAAAGGCGACCACAATTTAGATTTTAAACATCACAATACTCAGTTGGGAAAGAAATCTATCTTACCCAATAGAAAAGTAGAATGAGAGAAAAATATGAGAATGTGGGGAGGAACTGACAAAGGGAGGGTGAATTGAGGAGGTGGTGTTCAGAAGCACTTTTGAGAAGGGATAGGGGGAAATGAGAGAGAGAAAGATAAAAAGGGTGGAGGGGAACAGGATGGAGGGAAATAATAATCCTAAATATGAATGTGAATGTAATGAACTCATCCATATAGCAGAAGCAGATAGAAGAATGGAGTAAAAAACAGAATCCTACAATATTTTGTTTACAAGAAACACACTTGAAGAATAGAGACACACACAGAGTAAAGGTAAAGAGCTGGAGCAAAATCTATTAAGTTCAGTTGAAGTAAAAACAGCAGGAGTGGGGCAACTAGGTGGCGCAGTGGATAGAGCAACTGCCCTGGATTCAGGAGGACCTGAGTTCAAATCCAGACTCAAACACTTGACACTTACTAGCTATGTGACCCTCGGCAAGTCATTTAACCCCAATTGCCTCATCAACACCCCCCCTAAAAAACCAAACAGCAGGAGTAACAATCATATCTCAAACAAAACAAAAGCAAAAAGAGATTTAATTAAAAGAGATAAGAAAGAAAACTATATTTTGCTAAAAGGTATCATAGATAATAAAGTAATATTAATACCAAACATAAATGCACCAAATGGGTATAGCATCCAAATTCTTAAATAAAAAGTTAAATAGGAGGAAGTAGACAGTAAAACCATACTGATATGAGCCCTCAATTTACCACTTTCAGAACTAGATAAATCTAACATTTTAAAAAATGGGGGGGTGGGGGAGCTAGGTGGCACAGTAGATAAAGCACTGGCCCTGGATTCAGGGGTACCTGAGTCCAAATCTGACCTCAGACACTTGACATTTACAAGCTGTGTGACCCTGGGCAAGTCACTTAACCCTCATTGCCCTGCAAAAAAAAAATGGGAATAGAAAGGAATATATCCTTTTCTCAGTGGTACATGGCACTATATAGTGACAATATATAAGAGTATAAAAACCTCACAGTCAAATGCAGGAAAGTGGGAATATTAAATTCATCCTTTTCATATAATAAAGCAATAAAAATCGCATTCAATAAAGGGCCATAGAAATGTAGATTAAAAATTAATTGGGGGGCAGCTAGATGGCGCAGTGGTTAAGCACTGGCCCTGGATTCAGGAGTACCTGAGTTCAAATCCGACCTCAGACACTTGACACTTACTAGCTGTGTGACCCTGGGCAAGTCACTTAACCCCAATTGCCTCACAAAAAAAAAATAATTGGAGGGGCAGCTAGGTGGTGTAGTGGATAAAGCACTGGCTCTGGATTCAGGAGGACCTGAGTTCAAATCTGGCCTCAGACACTTAACACTTACTAGCTGTGTGACCCTGGGGCAAGTCACTTAACCCCAATTGCCTCACTGAAAAAAACAAAAACAAACAAAAAAATTAATTGGAAACTAAATAATCCTAAAGAATGAGTGGGTCAAAGAACAAATCATAGAAATAATCAATAATTTCATTAAAGAGAATGGCAATAATGAGACAACATACCAAAATTAATGGGATGTAGGCAAAGAAATACTTACAGGAAAATTTATATCTTTAAATGCTTACATCAGTAAAGTAGAGAAAAAGATAAAAGAAAAAATAAGATAAAAGATAAAATTTAAAAAAAAAAGATAAAAATCAATAGTTAAACACCAAATTTTAAATCCTGAAAGTAAAGATTAATAAATTTGAAAATAAGAAAATCACTGAACTAATAAATAAAACTAGGAGTGTTTTTTATGAAAAAGCAATAAAATAAATAAACCATTGGTTAATTTTATTTTTAAACAAGAAAAAAGAAAAACAAATTACCAGTATCAAAAATGAAAAGGATGGATTCACCACCAATTAATATAAAATTACATATATACATGTATATGTATTTGTGTATGTGTATGTGTGTATGTGTGTGTATATATACCAGATTAACAGAAAAAGAAATAAAATACTTAAATAACCCAATCTTAGAAAAAGAAAATGAACAAGCCATAAGCGGGCTCCCTAAGAACAAATCTTCAGAAGCAGAGGAATTCATGAATGTACAAGTGAAATTCTACCAAACATTTAAAGAACAAGTAATTCTAATAATATATAAACTTCTTGGGGAAATAGTTGTGAAGAAGGAGTTCCACCAAATTCCTTTTATGATACAAATATGGTGCCAATACCTAAACCAGCAAGATCTAAAACACAAAAAGAAAACTATAGACCAATTTCCCTAATGAATATTGATGCAAAAATTTAAAATAAAATACCAGCAAGGAGATTAAAGCAATATATCATAAGGATCATACACTCTGACCAGGTGAGATTTAAACCAAGAATGCAGGGCTGGTTCAATATTAGAAAAACTATCATCATAATTTACCACATCAATGACAAAACAGAAATCATATGATTATATCATTAGATGAAGAAAAAGCTTTTGAAAAAATACAACACCCATTCCTATTAAAAACACTAAAGAGCATAGGAATAAATGGAGCTTTCCTTAAAATAATAAGTAGTATCTATCTAAAACCAAGAGCAAGCATTATCTGTAATGGGGATAAGCTAAAAACCTTCCTGATAAAATCAGTGGTGAAGCAAGGATGCCCATTGTCACCACTATTATTCAACAGTGTACTAGAAATGTTAGGTACAACAATAAAAGAAGAAAAAGCAATTGAAAGATTAGAATAGACAATGAAGAAACAAAACTATCACTCTTTGCAGTTGATATGATAGTATACTTAGAGAACCCTAGCGATTGAGCTAAAACCTAGTTGAAATAATTAACAATTTTAGCAAAGTTGCAGGATATAAAATAAACCTACATAAATCTATATATTATCAACAAGTCCAACAGATGAGATAGACAAATACCTTTTAAAATAACCATAAAATTGTGCGATCAACTATGACATATTTAGTACTTCTCAGCAATATGATGATTCCAAAACAATTCCAAAAGACTTCTTTTTGGGGGAGGGGGGAAAAGGGGGGATTTGTGGGGCAATGAGGGTTAAGTGACTTGCCCAGTCAACATAGCTAGTAAGTGTCAAGTGTCTGAGGTCAGATTTGAACTCAGGTCTCCTGAATCCAAGGCTGGTGCCTTATCACTGCACCACCTAGCTGCCCCCCCTCCTTGCCAAAAGACTTCTGATGGAAAATGCCTATCTACCTCCAGAGAAAAAATTATGGAGTCTGAATGCAGATCAAAGCATTACTATTTTAACTTTTTTTTTCCTTTCTTGTCGTTTTTCCTTTTTGTTCTGATTCTTCTTTCACAACATAACTAATGTGGAAATATGTTTAACATGATTGCACATGTATAAAATAAAATAACTGTAAACAATGTAAAGATATTTGGAAATCTACCTGCCAAAAAAACCTCTGAAACTATATGAACACAATTACAAAATATTTTTCATGGAAATAAAGTCAGATCTAAATAATAGGGAAAAATATGAGTTACTCTTGGGTAAGCCAAGACAATATCATAAATGTGACAATTCTATATAAATTAATTTACTTATTCAGTGTCATACCAATCAAACTGGTAAGCACTTATTTTATTGAACTAGAAAAACATAAACAAATTCATCTGGAAGAAAAAAAGTTTAATAATATCAATGGAATTGATGAAAACAAATGTGAAGAAAGGTGGCCAAAACTCAGCAGATTTCAAAATGTATTATAAAGTAGTAATCATCAAAACTATATGGTACTGAGGCAGCTAGGTGGCGCAGTGGATAGAGCACCGTTCCTGGAGTCAGGAGTACCTGAGTTCAAATCCAGCCTCAGACACTTAACACTTACTAGCTGTGTGACCCTGGGCAAGTCACTTTACCTCAGTTGCCTGACTAAAAAAACCCCAACAAAACAAAACAAAACAAAAACTATATGGTACTGGCTAAGAAATAGAATGATTGATCAGTGGAAAAGATTAAGTACACAAGACACTTTTAGTGTCTTGACTATAGTAACCCTACTGTTAAACCCAAAGACTCTAGCTGCTGGGATAAGAACTCATTGTTTGACAAAAACTGCTGGGAAAACTGGAAAACAATTTGGTAGAAACTAGGTATAAAACAAGATCTCATACAGTATACTGTAAGGGGCTAAAATTCTAGCTAGTCTGTCTAAAATATCTAATGAGTGGTCGCCAATAAATTATAAGCTTTAGCAAGAGTTAGACTTTTAAGCATTTATTAAGGAGAATAAGAATTTGGTGGAGAGAGAGAAAGGCCTAGATTCATCTATCTATCAAAGGACGGAGGCACTCTTTAGCTCCACTCTCCACCAGAGTCCTCTCGAAAGAGAGCGAGAGAACCAGCCTTGCCCCCTCTTCCTCCCACCAGCAAATGTCACTTCCTGACGCCAAAGAAAAGCCACATGTCTTGCCCTCAGGCGCCTTCTCCTCATGGCGGAGCTTTCCTACAGTAAGTATCCAGCAGGTGTCGTCATTCCAATCGTTACAATACCAAGATAAGATCCAAATGTGTACATGATTTAGACATAAAGAATGATGACATAAGCAAATTAGAGCAGCATGGAACAGTTTACCTGTCAGACATATGGAGAAGGGAAGAAATTATGATAAAAGAAGAGATAGAGAATATCATGATATATAAAATAATTTTGATTATATTAAATTTAAAATGGTTTGCACAAACAAAACCAATGCAATCAAGATTAGAAGGAAAGCAGAAATCTGGGAAACAATTTTACAGCAAGTATCTCTAAAATAGGCCTCATTTCTCAAATATGTAGAGAACTGAGTCAAATTTATAAGAGTACAAGTCATTTCCTAATGGTCAAATAATATGAACAAGTAGTTTTCAGACAAAGAAATCAAAGCTATCTACAGCTATATGAAAAAATGTTCTATATCACTATTGATTAGAGAAATGCAAATTAAAACAACTCTGAGGTACTACCTCATACATTTCAGATTAGCTTAATATGACAGAAAAGGAAAATGTTAATATTTGAGGTGATGTGGGAATATTGGGACACATCATCAATGGAGTTGTGAACTGAGCCAACCCATTCTGGTGAGCAATTTGGAACTATGCCCAAAGTGCTATTTATCTGTGCATCTCCTTTGATTCAACAATATCCACTACTAAGTCTGTATTCCAAAATAATTTTTAAGGGAATGAACCCTATTTATACAAAAATACTTATTGCAACTCTTTTTGTAATACAAAAGGATTGGAAATTGACGGGGACACCATCATTTGTAGAATTGCTGAACAAATTGTGGTAATTAAATTGTAATGAAATTCCATTGTGCCATAAGAAATGACAAGCAGGATGCTTTAAGAAAAATGTGGAAGACTTATATGAACTTATGCAAAGTGAAGTGAATAAGAACCAAGATAACATTGTGCACAGTAACAGCAATATTGTACAATGATCAACTGTGGATGACCTTAGCCATTCTCAGTAATACAATGATCTATGACAATCTCAAAGGACTAATGAAGAATGCTAAATACACAGAGCAAAGAACTAATTAAGTCTTTTGGGGGGGGGGGCAATGAGGGTGACAGGGTAGAGTGGAGCTAAAGTGAATAATAGTATGCTTTGATCTGCATTAAGACTTACTTAGTTTTAGGGGGCAGCTATGTGGTGCAGTGGATAAGCACTGGCTTGGATTCAGGAGGACCTGAGTTCAAATCCGACCTCAGACACTTTACACTTACTAGCTGTGTGACCCTGGGCAAGTCACTTAACCCCCATGCCCCCCCCAAAAAAAGAATGAGATAGACCTACTGGTACCCACCTGATAATAAAGTTCTTTTGAATTATCCTTTAAAAACTACATGGATATTTAATTTCCTCTATCATTGTGGCATCTTGAACACTGAAGTCTTTGCCCAAGAGCTGTCTGACTGATTAATCTCTATTCAAAATGCCTCCACACAATTGTACTGCTTACCATTGCAGAGTTCCTTCATGAAAGGCAACATAATGTGGTGGAATGAGCACAAGTTTGGGAGTTAGAGGCCCTGGGTTCAAACCAGTCTTTAACACCCACTACCTGTGAAGTAGAGCAGTAATCCTCATCTGTAACAATGAGGCTACCACACTGAATGACAGCATCGAAAACAAGATCTCAAAAGGCTAGATATTGGGTTGAACCTGAGATGAAAGTCAGTAATTATAACGTAAAGGGTTACATTTTGATATAAAAAATCCACTTGACAAGGGGAAGGTGTGGTTAGACAGCAGTTTGTCTGAAAAAGATACGAGGACCAGCCTAGGTATGGTTGAAAAGGCTCAGGAGCCATAGCCATCACTAGGAATTCTGTCATCTGAAACACTTGAGTTGGAGGGATGTCTTAAAGTATGATCTTTCTTGTGCAATGGTTGAGGTGACCTGGAACCATGTCAAGAGAGTTGAAGATGCAGAACCCAGGGTATTTGAATGGGTCAGCGTTTGGGGTAGAAAACACTGAGCCTAATATCCAACTTAATGAGAAGAGAGGGTGAGTGACCTGGAGGTCCATAGATGACGGCAAATGGAATTAGTTGCGGAGGCAGCTAGGTGGCGCAGTAGAGAAAGCACTGGCCCTGGATTCAGGAGGACCTGAGTTCAAATCCGGCCTCAGACACTGAGACTTACTAGCTGTGTGACCCTGGCCAAGTCATTTAACCCTCACTGCCCCGCAAAAACCAACAACAACCAAACAGACAAACAAAAAAGAATTAGTTGAATGGAGTATACTTTAAAGCAGGAGATACAGCTGCTGAGTCATGGTGGGGGAGGAAGGATCCAAATATGGAAGTGAGCTAGTGTCTACCAAATCATGATGACTACATCATAAAACACTGGACTTGGAGTCAGTAAGACCTGGGTTCAAATTCCACCTCAAGCACTTGCTAAACAGTGGGATTCTGAGCAAGGCAATTAATCTATCTGTACCTCAGTTTCTTCATTTGTAAAATGAGAAGATTGGACTTGATGACCCTCTAAGGTCTATTTTAGCTCTGATTCTATAATCTTATGAATTCTTCATTGCTATGTGCATCGGGGCATATAAAAATATAATCATCTTTGGAGATGGTGAAAAGAGATATTGGTGACTATGAAGAAGCTAGTTTTCAGTGAATACTAGAAGATAGGAATGTTAGAGGAAAATAACTAGGAAGAAGGAGAATTCATTAACATAGAGAAAGGTTACAAAGGGCACAGTGGAAAGAGTAGGTTGAAGAAGATAGGGACTGAAGAAGTCTAGGGTTGAATTTACATTGGGGAGAAGGTACCACTGATATCCAGAATGTGTCACGTTTGCTGCAAATGCCTCACGCTAATCTTGGATATCTCATGTGGTTTGGTTCCCCAGACCAGTTAGTACAGTCAAAGGCAGGACATGGTGATGGTAAGAAGGGCTCCACAAGAGGGGTGTGGTGGCTTTGGGACCCTAGGTAGGTGATGGCCTGGGGATCAGGCAAGGGAGGGAATTGGACAAGTGACTTTTCCATCCGTGGGAGTGGTGGTGAAGGGAAGAAATATACCTCAACCCATGTTGGTGCATGAGGCAAAGCCATGTCTGCGTGGTGCTTGCTCCAGCTTGGCTCATCATCAGGTTGGCCATAGGATGCCAAGTTTTTCAACCACAGCAACTCACAAACTATCAACTGCTATGTTATTGACGGTTTGTAACTTACTTAAATGAAAGCAATATCATTGCTGAGAAAATTACAGATCCTTGAAGTATTGAAGAAGGCCTATGCACTTTAAATAGTTCTTCCTTTTAACTTAAAATTCCATAAAGTATAGAAAAGAAAAGGAAATGAGCATTAGATTATGGATGTGCTCCAAATGTTTACTCAGAATTTCTAGAGGAAACAGCTGGCCTGGTTGTTTTGAGTTGTTCTAAAATAGGTATTCTATAAATAACAAAATAAGCTCTTTAGGTTAGTAGATATTCGAATGGTAGAAGTGCAATGTTTGAAAGCTTGGGAAAATAAGAGGCAATGCGGATGTCAGAAGACCTGAATCTGAATCCCAGACTTCCCACTTACTAGCTTAACCATGTGACCTTGGCGAATCATATAACCTTCTGGAGCCACAATTTTGTCATCTGTGAAATGGGCATAATTGTACTATCTGCCTCACAGGATAAATAAGCTTTAATGGACCTGTGATTTTATCAGAGTGGGGACTCCCTTGATCAGTGGAAATCATAATTCCTCCACACTTTCTCATCCTGTGCAAGCCTTATCTATGTCTTTCCACAACTCCTCCACTGAGAATCCACTAGTGCTGCCCTGGTGCTGTGTCCAGCGGGCTGTTTACTCTTTTTGTTCACCCCATGCTCAAAAGACTGAAATAAGCCTCCTGTTTGGTCTCTCTTCTTATCTCTCCACACTCTGATCTGTCTTCCACATTGCTACTCAAGTGTAGAGCACAAATCCAACCCTGTCACCTCCCTACTCAACAAACTCCAGGGATTTCCTCTTGGCTCTAGGATTAGTTATAAAGTCCTCTCACATTGAAAGGTCTTGATCATTTGGCTATTCCCTACTTCTTCAAGCTTGTTACCACCTTACCCACCTCTAAGTAGTCTGTGATCCAGCCCTACCATTTGCTTGATATTCCTCACACAACGGGCCACACCTGCATCTTCATTGGTGTCAAGTGAATACAAGATGCCCACCTAATCTACAATTCCCATCTGGTCCCACATATTCACTTAGGCCATTCTACCCTCTACATTCACTAGCTGTGTGACCTTGGATATGTCACTTAACCTCTGTGTGCCACAGTTTCCTCATCTGTGAAAAAGTACCTACCTCCCAGATTTATTATGAGATCAAAGGAGATAATTGTAAAAGCAGTTAGCACAGGCCTGGCAAGTAGTAAATGCTATTCAAAATTTTGTTGTTGTTGTGTTGTTTTCTGCTTGGTTTCTTCACTCATTGCTTCTGGAAAGAGAATGTCAATTGGCAACCCTGAGGATCAACTTACCATTAACTGAGTCTTCCTAGATATTCCCTTCCCTGGCTACCATTCCCTTTTATGTGTTATCTTCCCCTATTTGAATGTAAGCTCCTGAGAACAAGGACTCTCTATTTTTGTATTTGTATCCCCAGAAATTAGCACATATCCTGGCATACACTAAATTCTTAATAATGCTTCTTCATTTATTTATTCATTTGCATCCTTCCCCTTCCATTCATACAGTCTCTACCCTAATTCAGCTCCATCTCATCTCTTGCCTGGGCTATTCCAATTCCAATTCCATATTCCAACTATTTCTCCTACAATTCCATAATAGTATCCTTGCATCCAGTCTCTCCCCTATTAAATCTATCCTCTACCCAGTCACCAAATTGACTGACTGACTGACTAACTGAAACAAAAAGAACAATATTAACAAAATGGAAACTGAATGTTGTGTAATTATTATGACCAAGCTTAACACTGAAGAAGAGGTAGGGGAGCATGCCTGTAGACCACTGCATATATTGCTAGACCTGGTATTATATAGTAGTAGTAGTAGTAGTAGTAGTAGTAGTAGTAGTAGTAGTAGTAGCAGGCTTCCACCAGTCGCAGACGACCATGGATTAGCACCTTGAAGAGCCACAGGCCACAGTGTGGCTGTGTAGTCCAATATGGGAGCTGCAGCTCCTGCCTCAGCAAGGACATTGGAAAACTGTGCTCTCTGTTGCCTGTCAGTTCCTGCGTCTCATTCATTTTTCTTCCTCCCAAGCTTGAAGGCCCATCACAGCTGCTCACAAGCTGCTCCTTGGTACTGAACTCCATCGGGTACGGTCCTTGGCCATCTCCTCCCAGCTGCTGATGTCTATTCCCAGAGCCCTCAAGTCTGGCTTGCATACATCTCTGTAGCAAAGCTGGGGGTGTCCAGCAGGTCTTTGGCCTGAGGCTAACTTGCCATAGAGTAGGTCTTTAGGAATGTGCCTGTCTTACATGCAGTGCACATGACTGAGCCAGCTCAGCTGTCTTTGTTTCAGTAGTGTGTAGATGCTCGGAAGTTGCACGAGTTGAAGCACTTCTGTGTTGGTGATCCTATCTGACCAAAATATGCCAAGGATGCGCCCAAAGGCAGCACATGTGGAAGCTGTTAAGCTTCTTCTCTTGTCTAGTATATGTAGTCCATGTTTCGCTGCCATACAGTAAGGTACTCAGGACGCATGCTCTATAGACAGCAAATTTGGTTCATCTTGTCAGTTTACTGTTTGCCCAGACACACTTGGCAAGCTTAGTCATGGTTGAAGTAGCTTTCCCAGTCCTCTGATTGATCTCAGAATCAAGTGACAAATTGTCACTGACAATAGAGCCAAGATACGAGAATTGGTTTATGACATCCAACTGGTAGCTACTGATGTGTATCAATGGAGGCGACATAGCATTCTGACACATGACTTTCATCTTTTTAAGATTTATGATTAGACCAAAGTCTGTGCAAGCTTGGGAGAAGCGATCCATCAAGGTCTGCAATAAGCTGTGCATTTTGTGTTATTGTAGATGGATAGTATTATAGCTTATTCTTATTTAAGGAAAACATTTCTTGTTGTTTTGCTTTTTAAAAATGTATGGGGGAGGGGCAGCTAGGTGGCGCAGTGGATAAAGCACCGGCCCTGGAGTCAGGAGTACCTGAGTTCAAATCCAGGTTCAGACACTTAATACTTACTAGCTGTGTGACCCTGGGCAAGTCACTTAACCCCAATTGCCTTACTAAAAAAAAACAAAAACCAAACAACAAAAATGTATGGGAGGGGAACAGCTAGATGGCGCAGTGGATAGAGCACCGGCCCTGGATTCAGGAGTACCTGAGTTCAAATCTGGCCTCAGACACTTAACACTTACTAGCTGTGTGACCCTGGGCAAGTCACTTAACCCCAATTGCCCCGCAAAAAAAAAATGTATGGGGGCAGCTAGGTGGCACAGTGGATAGAGCACCGGCCCTGGAATCAGGAGGACCTGAGTTCAAATCCGGCCTCAGACACTTAACACTTACTAGCTGTGTGACCCTGGGCAAGTCACTTAACCCCAATTGCCTCACACACACACACAAAAATCAATCAATAAACATTTATTAACTAGTATGTGCCAGGCACCATGTTAAGCACTGGCTTATCTATGTTCTAATGTAGTTTTATTTTGTTAAATATTTCCTAATTACATTTTAATCTTGTTTAATCTGATTTTTACATTAATTTGGTTTAATATGGAATTTTTACCTCTGCTCTACAACATTTCTCACTTCTATCCATTCTTCCTCACTTACATGACCATCATCCTGGTTCAGGCCTTCATCACCTCTCTCTTTGTTTTATTGCAGTAGCATCATAGGTGTTGTCTGTGCTTCCAGTCTCTCTCCTCTCCAATCCATCTTCCATACAATTGCTAAAATAATCTTCCTAAAGCAAAGATTTAACAACGTCATTCCTCCTGTTAAAAATTTTTAGTTCTCACCTGACTCTAGGATAAAATAAACCTCCTCAGGATGGCATTTATAGCCTTCAACCATCTGCCTCTAACATGGTTTTTTTTCTTTCTTTTTTTGGTTAAGAAGTTGGATTTATTAAACATTTAATTGATTACAATATTCAGGTTCAGGAGGACATCTCACAAGAAAATTCCTTACTCTATTCTGAAACAGAACACTGAGAAAAATCTCTGCAATGATTTACATAGAGAAAAAAGTTTGCCCATTCATATTTCTGGATTTTCTAAATTTTTCATTGTTATTTTCAGTTCCAAATTCTCTCCCTCCCACTGCCCCATCCCACACCCATTGAGAAGGCATGAGATATAATAACCATTATAAAGATGAAGCCATTTAAAATATATTTCCATATTAGGCATGTTGTGGAGGAGAAAACAAAAGGCTGAAAAAATATGCTTTAATCTCTACTCAAATTCCATCAGTTCTCTCTGCAAGGTGGGTAGCACTTTTTATCATGAGTCTTTTGGAATTGTCCATGGATGTTGTATTGATCAGAGTTGCTAAGTCTTTCACAGTTGATGATTAAAATATTATTTTGTATAGTTCTGTTCACTTTACTTTGTATCAGTTCATCTAAATCTTCCCAGGTTTGTTTTTTTTAAGTGTTTCCTTTGTCACTTCTTACAGCAAAATAGTATTTCATCACATTCATATACCATAACTTATTTAACCATTCCCTAATTTATGGGTAGCACCTCAGTTTTTAATTCTTTGCCACCACACAAAAAAGGAGCTGCTATAAATATTTTTGTACATATGAGTACCTTTCCTTTTTCTTTGATCTCCTTGGGATATAGACCATAGTAATGCCATGTCAAAAGATTTTCAAAGTTTTATAGCCCAACACAGTAATAAATGACTATAGTAATCTACTGTTTGATAAACCCAAAGACTCCAGTTTCTGGGATAGGAGCTCAGTATTTGAGCTGGAAGATAATATTGCAGAAACTATACACAAACCAACATCTTACACCTTATACAAAAATAAGGTCAAAATGGGTTCAAGATTTAGACATAAAGGGTGATACCATAGATAAATTAGGAGAGGAAGGAATAGTTTATCTCTCAGACCTATGAAGAGGGAAACAATTTGTGTCCAAACAAGAGATAGAGAATGTTATGAAATGCAAGATGGAAGACTTTGATTATATTAAATTAAAAAGGTTTTGTTCAAACAGAAGTAATGCAGCCAAAATTAGAAGGGAGGCAGAAATCTGGGAAACAATTTTTACAGCCAGTATTTTTTTTTACGGGGTAATGGGGGTTAAGTGACTTGCCCAGCATCACACAGCTAGTAAGTGTCAAGTGTCTGAAGCTGGATTTCAACTCAGGTACTCCTGAATCCAGGGCCAGTGCTTTATCCACTGTGCCACCTAGCTGCCCCCCCCCCAGCCAGTATTTCTGATAAAGGCCTCATTTCTAAAATATATAGGGAACAAAATCAAATTTATAAGAATGTAAGTCATTCCCCAATTGAGAAATGGTCAAAGGATATGAACAGGCAGTTTTCTGATGTAGAAATCAAAGCTATCTATTGCTATATGAAAAAATGTTCTAAATCACTATTGATTAGAGAAATGCAAATTAAAACAACTCTGAGGTACCACCTCACTCCTATCAGATTGGCTAATATGACAAAAGAGGAAAATAATAAATGTTAGAGAAGTTGTGGGAAAATTGGAACTCTAATGCATTTTTGGTGGAGCTGTGAACTGAGCCAACCATTCTGGAAAGCAATCTGGAACTATGCCCAAAGGGCTATGGGACTGTACATATCCTTTGACCCAGTGATATCACTGCTAGGTCTATATCCCAAAGAGATCATAGAATAGAAAAAAAGGTCCCATATGTACAAAAATATTTATATCAGCTCTCTTTGTGGTGGCAAAGAATTGGAAATCAAGGGAATGCCCATCAATTGGGGAATGGCTAAACAAGTTGTGGCATGTGAATGTAATGTAATATTAATGTGCTGTAAGAAACGATGAGTAGGAGGAGTTCAGAGAAACCTAGAAGGACTTATGTGTACTGATGCTGACTGAGAGGAGCAGAACCAGGAGAACATTGTACACAGTAACAGCAACATTGTATGATGAACAATGCCAATAGACTTGGCTCTTCTTAGCAGTGCGACAATCCAAGACAGTTTCAAAGAACTCATGATAGAGAGTGTTTTCAACATCCAGAAAAAAGAACTATGGATTATGAATGCAGATTGAACTATTTCTGCTTTTGGGCTGTTGGTTTTTTCCCCCCTTCTTTTTTTGAGGTTTTTCCATTGTGCTCTGATTTTTCTTTCACAAGATAACTATAGCAGAAATATGTTCAATGTGATTGCACATATATAACCTATATCATATTGCTTTCTGTCTTGGGGAGGGGTTGGAAGAGAAGGGGGGAGAAAAATTTGGAACTAAAAATCCTATGAAAATAAATGTTGAAAACTATCCTTACATGTAACTGGAAAATAATAAAATGCTTTTTTAAAAAATAAAAATTATTTAGAAAAAAGAAAAGAAAAAAAAGAAAAAAGTTTTATAGGCCTTTGGACATTGTTTCAAATTGTTCTCCAGAATGGCTGGATTAGTTCACAATGCCACCAATAATGCATTAGTTTCCCTATTTCTTCCACATCCCCTCCAGCATTTGTTATTTTCCTTTTCTATCATATTAGCCATTTTGATAGGTATGAGGTGGTATCTCAGAGTTATTTTAATTTGCATTTATCTAATTATTAGTGATTTGGAGCCTTTTTATATTTTTTATATTATTTGATCACTTATCAATTGATAGATATGGCAATGAATAAGTAAACTAATTTAGGAAGTATTGTCATTTTTATTATATTGGTTCAACCTAAACCAATTAATATTTCTCTAATTGTTTAAATTTATCTTTATTTGTGGAGCAGCTAGGTGGCACTGTGGATAAAGCAATGGCCCCTGGAATCAGGAGGACCTGAGTTCAAATCCAGCTTCAGACACTTACTAGCTGTGTGACCCTGGGCAAGCCACTTAACCATATTTGACTCAATTGCTTATCTGTAAAATGAGCTGGAGAAGGAAATGACAAACCTCTCTAGTATCTTTGCCAAGAAAACCCCAAATGGGGTTACAAAGAGTTGTACCTGACTGAAACGACTAGCAACAACAAATCTTTATTTGTGTGAAAAGTGTTTGTAATTGTGTTCATATTCAAGACACCAATTCCTCCTAGTTGTGTTTTGGCAGGTAGACTCCCAAGTATTTTATATTGTCTGTAGTTTTTTTAAATGGAGTTTCTCTTTCTATCTCTTTTATTTTGGTTTTGTTGGTAACATATAGAAATGCTGATGTTTTATGTGGGTTTATTTTATATTCTGCAACTTGGCTATTTCTATTAGTTCTTTACAATCATATCATCTGCAAAAAGTGATAGTTTTGTTTCCTTGTTGCCTATACTTATTCCTTCAATATCTTTTTCCTTGTCTTATTGTTATAACTAGCATTTCTAGTACAATGATGAATAATAATGAGGATAATGAACATCCTTACTTCACCTCTAAATTTATTGGAAATTCTAGTTTATCTCTATTACAGATAATGCTTGCTCTTGGTTTTAGATAGGTACTACTTATCATTTTAAGAAAAGCCCCATTGATTTCTATGCTTTCTAGTGTTTTAAATAAGAATGAGTGGGGGTTTTTTATCAAAAGCTTTTTCTGAGACATTTGTTACTCTATCTTAAGTTTACTTTTCAAAAGTTACTACCATAGAATATTGATATGCTATAAGAAATGATAAATGTGATGAATACAGAAAATCATTGAAAGATCTAAAGAAAAAATGTTTTCTGCATTTGTTGATATAATCATATGATTTTTGTTTTGCTTATTGATATGGTCAATTCTGCTTATAATTTTTCTGATATTGAACCAGCCCTACATTCCTAAATCCCACGATGTTAGAGTACATGATCTTTGTGATATATTGCTATAATTGCCTTGTATTTTATTTAAAATTGATATATTCAATTTCATACAAATTCAATTATAGAAATTTTCTTTCACTGCTTCTGCTCTCCTCTGTTGAAGTATCAGGTCCATATTTTTGTCATAGAAAGAATTTGGTAGGATTCCTTTACTTATTTTTCAAATAGTTTATATAGTATTAGAATTAACCATACTCTAAATGTTTAGTACTATTCTAGAAAATCCATCTGGTCTTGGGTTTTTTGTTTTGTTTTGTTTTAAGGCATGAGGTTCATTTGTAACATATCTTTTCAATCACGTTATTCTCTCCCCAACACATTTCCTTCCCAGAATCTTTTAGTTGTTAATTCAGCCTTCTTCCTCAAATTGACTAATATTTATTTGGATATCTCATATTCCTCCTCCCCATTACTGGGAACATGTAAATTTCTGGAAGATAAAGATTCTTTTGCTTTGATCTTAGTGTTCCCATTATTTTCTTATATAGCATTCAATTTACAAACATTTAAGTGCCTACTAATTGCAAGACGCTGTGTCAGGTCCTGGAGATACAAAGACCAAAAATGAAAGAATACCATCATTGAAGAATAGAAAGGCTCAATAAATAGCAAAATATTTATGCCAGCCTTTTTGTAGGTATGCCTGCTGCCTGAGTGGCAAAGGGGACAGAAATAACTCCAGAAGTCCTCTCATTCAAACCTTCACTCGGGCTTTACCCATCTTCAAAATGAACTTTCCATTGTCAGGTGCTGATCACCCCGCCTCCTCGCCTGACTTCTCTGAGCCTAGCCCCAATAAGGGCTCAGGTGATCACCTCATCTGCGACACATAAAACCTATGGCCTTTCTCCTGCTTGAGGAGATAGTTTTCTCAGAGAACCACATCTCTGGATCTATCTCCCCTTGAAACTGCTCTCAAGGTTTCCTTTCTCTAGCACCTCAGTAAAAGATTATTTTATTCTAATTGGATTTGTGTGCAAGAGGGTGTAATTCTTTAAAGAGGAATTTCTAAGGATGCCCACCAACCATTTCCCCATAACAAATCTAGAGCTCCTCAACCAGATCCTAGTCTACCAATCAACCATAAGATCAAAGATTTAGAGTTGTAATGTATTTTAGAGATCACAGAGTCCAACCCCTTCACTGAACTGACTTGACCAAGGTCATTTGACTAGTAAGAGTCTGAGCAGGAATTTCAGCCCAGATCTTTGTGTCTGGAGGTCCGACACATCCTGCATGATGCTCGATACTGTCTATCTCAATCAATCAAGGAGCATTTATTAAACAACACCTATTATGTGACAAGTACTGTGCTAGACACTGGGGGTAAAAAGACAAGTGAAACAGTCCCTATTCTCAAGGAGTTGATATCCTATTGAAGGAAAAGCTAAGGTAACTTTGAGGAGGGTGGGGAACTAGCATCTGGGAGAGAATCAAAAAAACCTTATAATTGAATTGAGTTTTAAAGGAAATTTGGGAATTGTAAGCGGCAGATACAGTCCATTCCAGGCATGGGAGACAAAGTCTGCCAAGGCAGGAAGATGGGAGATAAAATGTTCAGTATGTGAAAAACAACAAAAAGACCCATTTGACTAGGCTGTAATTAATGAAGGAAAGGGAGAAATTCAGAATAAAGCTGGAATGGTAGATTGGAAACAAATGGTGAAGGGCTTTAAACGTCAAATAGGCTGTCCATTTGAGAAAAGGCAAAAGCTCTTGATCTTTTGTGTGTGTAAAGTGTCCCTTTGCTTTTAGTGAATCCTATGTACCCTTTCTCAGAATAAAGTTTGTTGCTTACATTTTCAATTGCGTACAATTGGAGGATATGCTAAATTTCAGTTAGAAGTTAAAGATGGGGGCAGCTAGGTGGCGCAGTGGATAGAGCACTGGCCCTGGATTCAGGAGTACCTGAGTTCAAATCCGGCCTCAGACACTTGACACTTAACTAGCTGTGTGACCCTGGGAAAGTCACTTAACCATCATTGCCCTGCAAAAACAAAAACAAAAGCAAAAAAACAAACAAGTTAAAGATGATTATTTTCCCCCATCCAAGTCTATAGAACCCCTGAAATCTGCTGGGGCTAAGTGGTCCCACACTTCTTCCCTATAGGGGGTTTTCCCTCAGGATCACTGCCATGGCTAGGGTGTGGCCAGGGGCATGGCTGCCAGGCTCTTGGTTGTCTTACTGCCTGACCACCTCTACTTTTGCTCTCATGCCTTTGTTGTTCACATCTTGACAGGAGGTTTCTCAGTTCACTCAATGATTTCCCTAAAATCAGCCAGTTAGCGGTGCCCCATTCCCAAAGACTACAACATAGGGCCATCTGGTGTCTTTGTCCCCTGATCCCAGGGGTTCAAGGATTTATAGAAGATTGGTACTTGGAAAGATAGTGTATGCATAAGCTTTATTACTATGTGGCACTGCAAGCAGACAAAAACAGAAGCATACACACACTATTTAACACCACAGACAGAAAGAGATTTAGCCCTATATGGGGTCAAAGTCACTCACATGAGGGAGATGTGTACATTGCAAAATCTCAGTGGAAATACACACTCAGAGTGGGATCCAAGCAACAAAATTGTATTTTATTTTAATTTAAAGATCGATTTGGTTGAAAACAAGCAATTGATGCAAGATACAGGAGGGGATATACCTAATCAGACTCAGATGTGGTAGAGAAATTTCCTGGATCATTTATCAATACATCAGTAGACTGGGGGAGTTTTCTGATCAGAAACAAAAATTGGGAATGGGTAGAATGAATGTTGGCACAAAGCCACTTCAGTTGAATGGTACCCTTGTCTAATCAGGAGCCATGATTGTTTACATGTTTGACATAGGGTCAGAATAAGTCAGGACAGTAAAAAAGTACCAGCTATCTGTCATATGTATTTGGTCATTAGAACTACTTAGCCTAAGTGGCTCCATATTGGAGTTGTATCACTTATCCCTTAACACTAAAATATATATATTTCCAAAAAACCACTATCATCACATGTATCCATGAACTCACATAGGTCGGCGAACCCCAGGTTAAGGACTCCTGGCCCAGAATTAATAGAAGCTACTCTGAAGTCCATTATCTTCCATAAATTTTCCATAGCGAATACAGCCAACTTCCTAGAGGTCTTCCTTAATATTTCTTGGGTACCAGTGGAGGATTGGGGCTATCTCCTATCTTCAATTCTCAGCAAACTTCTCCATTTGCAATTGCACATTACCTTGATGATATTCCTTACACTACTTCTTAAAAGTAGGTCATCTCAGCTGCAAATGACCTAGCTCTTCTCAGCAATACAATGATCCAAGGCAATGCTGGACTTATGATGAAAAATGCTATCCACCTCCAGAGAAAGAACTGACGAAGTCTGAATAAAGAGATCAAAGCAAAATTTTAAAAAATTGTATTGGGGGAGTGGTAATTTTTTTTTCACAACATGACTAACATGGAAATATAATTTTCAAGATTCCACATTTATAACCTGTATCAAATTATTTGCCTTTTCAATTAGGTGAGATGAAAGGGAAGGAAGGAAAGAATCTGAAACTCAAAATGTTAAAATTGAATGTTAAAAATTAGTTGGTTGCTATGTGACCCTGGGCAAGTCACAACCCCAATTGCATCACAAAAAAAAATTAAATAAAAAAAAATTAGTTGGTCATCACTGTAAATATCCTACAGCCTATTTGCACTCACCCTTTTAGTTATTCCCTCTGTGGAGATTGTAGTATTCCAGAATTTGCAGATATACAGCCTTGCCACCCTTAGAAACCTCCATCCTAGGGCCCTCCTCTTCTTGTTGGTAAATTCCTCCTGAGACTATCATTTTGAAAAAGACCATGGCTATGTTTCAACTCACTTTCATCTCCTCCTTACCTGCTGAATTGCTCCCTTCTTCTTCCTCTCATTGGAGGCCCCATATGTGCTTCCTTCCCCCATTAGAATGTAAGCTTCTTGAGGGTAGACAACTGTCTTGCTTACTTTTATTATATCTCCTTACATGGTGCTTAGCACATAGTACAAGCTTAATAATAATGTTTCTTTGTAGCAAAGCTTTATCATTTTGCAGCACTTGGTTTGAACTGGTTTGTTGTTAGTATTCCTTTCCATGTGCATGGTTAAAAGTCACTGTGTATTGCTGTCCTGATTCTGCACACATCAAAATTTGCTCACTTTGCATTACTTATATGTCTTCCCAGGTTTCTCTGTATTCTTCATATTTGGGATGCAATTCAAGCACTACCTTCTATATAAAGCCCTTCTGATTATATCAATGGCTAGTGCCACCCCCCTCCAAACTACCTCATATTTAACCCCTTAAATTTAACCCCTCAAATTTAATCTTTTTACATTTATTATATAAATATACACACAGATGTACTTGTGTGTATATCTGCGTGTTGGGGGGGGGCAGGATATTTGTTGTCTTCCCCTTTGGATCATAAGCTTCTTCAGAATAGGGATGATTCACTCATTGTATTTGTATCCACAGCACCTTATACCATGCTTGGCATATAGCAGGCATTTAATAAATGCTTGTTGATTATTGGTTGATTCTTCATTGTTTGTTCCATCCCAGTAATATTCCATTATATTCAGGTATGACCAGCTTAGCCATCCTCCAATCAAAAGGCATCTACTTTGTTTCCATTTCCTTGCTACTATAAGTAGGGCTTCTATCAATATTTTGGTGTGTATGGGGTCTTTCTTTTGGTCATTGATATACCTATCAGTGGAATCTCTTGTGTCAAAGAAAATGGATATTTTAGTCACTTTCTTCAAATAATTCAAAATTGATTTTCAGAATTCACAGTTCCATGTACAGTGCAGGGGCTTACATTCTAATAGGCAGATTCCACACTTAGAGAAGAGCAGTGGATAGAAAAGGGAGTTTTCATCCAGGCAGTCACAGAGCCACGAGGCAATAAATTGTCAAGTCCTTTTCACTAGCATTGTTTTGATTATTTGATGTTATATGTCTATATCATGTTTTGATTCAGTAGTGTTGTTCTGATTATTGTTCCCCATGAAGGAAAAGGAGCTGGAATTGAGAAGGGGCATAGATACCCCTAAGAGACAGATGGTCAGATGCTTGGGCTGGGTAGATCTTGAGGTCCTCCTAGTAGATAGCTAGATCAGGGCTTCTTATACTTTTTCTACTTGTGACCCCTTTTGCCTAAGAAATTTTTACACAACCCCAGGAATATAGGCATATAAAATGGGTATACATAACCTTTTACTGCTGTTAACAAATTTTTTGTGATTCCCATTTTAATTTACCCCATATGGGGTCATGACAGTTTAAGAAGCTAAGGGCTGGGGCAGCTAGATGGCGCAGTGGATAGAGCACCGGCCCTGGAGTCAGGAGTACCTGAGTTCAAGTCCGGCCTCAGACACTTAACACTTACTAGCTGTGTGACCCTGGGCAAGTCACTTAACCCCAATTGCCTCACTAAAAAAAAAAAAGAAGAAGAAGAAGCTAAGGGCTAGGGGAAGCTAGGTGCACATGCAGGGGATAGAGCCCCGGCCCTGGATTCAGGAGGACCTGAGTTCAAATCCAGCCTCAGACCCTTGACACTTACTAGCTGTGTGACCCTGGGCAAGTCACTTAACCCCAATTGCCTCACCAAAAGAAAAAAAAAAGAAACTAAGGGCTAGATGAAATGTGAAGCATTAGTAATGTCTGCTAGACATAGTGGGCTATGTGAGTTTTCATTTTCCCATCCTTCAGTCAGAACAGCAAAACCCTATCGCCCCTATCACACACACACATACCCACATATATATGTATGTATGTATGTATGTATGTATGTATGTATGTATATGAGGGGGGAGGAGATAGGTTGCAGGAATGGTCTTAAGATAGGAGTACTGCATAGTAACAGCAACATTGTTTGATGATCAACTATGATAGACTTAGCTCTTCTCAGTAATACAACGATCCAAGACAATTCCAAAGGATTCATGATGGAAAATGTTCTCCACAACGAGAAAAAAGAGCTGTGGATTCTGAATGCAGATTGAATCATACTGTTTCTACTTTTTGTATGTGTTTTTTTCTTTTTTTGAGGTTTTTCCCTTTTGTTCTGATCCTTCTTTCACAACATGACTAATGCAGAAATATGTTTAATGTAATTGTACATATATAACCTGTGACAATTGGAGTGATGCCACCTGCTGGAGAGATACTGTAGGAAAGCTCCGCCGTGAGGAGAAGGTGTCTGAGGGCAAGCCATGTGGCTTGGAAGGTCAGTTCCTTAGCGTCAAGAAGTGATGTTTGATGTTTCCGGTTTAGACAGGAGGGTTATGGGACAAAGAAGGGGTGAGGCTCTCTCTTTTCTCCAGGACCTCGTGGGGAGTGGAATGAAATGCTGGCTCCCTGAGATAGATAGATGTAGGCATCTAGGCCTCTTTCTCTCTCTTCACCAAATTCTTATGCTCCTTAATGAATGCTTAAAAGTCTAAACTCTTGCCAAAGCTTCTAATTTATTGGCAACCACTCATTAGATTTTTAGACAGTATAGCTGGAATTTTAGCCACATCACAGCAACCAACCATTCAAACCTATATCAGATTGCTTTCTATCTTGGGGAGGGGGGATGAAAGGGAGGGAGGGAGAAAAATTTGGAACTCAAAATCTTATCAAAATGAATGTTGAAAACTATTTTTACATGTAACTGGAAAACAATAAAATACTTTTATGATTTAAAAAGATAAAATTTTTAAAAAGATAGGAGCACTGGATGAAAAACCATGATTCTAGAGGACTAATGATGAAGCATGCTTCCCACCTCCTGAGAGAAAGGCAATTGATTCAAGGCACAGAATGAGACATTTTCTGGACAATGACTCAAGTGGGAATTTGCTTTGCTTGATCATGCATATTTGTTACAAAAATTCAGTGGTGAGGGAAGGTGGTAGAAGAGAGAAAAAAATCCAAGCCTGGAAGGTTGTATGACCTTGTGATGTGGTGATGGATTTAATTGATCGAATTGATCGTGAGGCGTCCCAAAAGAATTACAAGACTCAGTGATTCAGTTTCCTAAGTTTTATTAGAATACTGTGAGGCCACAGGGAGAAGCACCCAAAGGAGATAGGTGTCTCAGTTTGGGAGATGGAAATGGTTATATTTATAGTGAGAAAAAGTAGATTCTCTCCTCATTATCTTAATCTCCTCCTTAAGGAAGTACATGGGAGGTCTTATCCTTTTTTTTTTTTTTTTTTTTTTTTTTTTTTTTGCTGGGCAATGGGGGTTAAGTGACTTGCCCAGGGTCACACAGCTAGTAAGTCAAGTGTCTGAGGCCGGATTTGAACTCAGGTACTCCTGAATCCAAGGCCGGTGCTTTATCCACTGAGCCACCTAGCCGCCCGGGAGGTCTTATCCTAATTTGGACTTCCTGGAGTCCTGATCTTTTTTTTTCCTTTGTTTGTTTTTGTGGGGCAATGGGGGTTAAGTGACTTGCCCAAGGTCACACAGCTAGTATGTATCAAATATCTGAGGCTGGATTTGAACCCAGGTCCTCCTGAATCCAGGGCTGGTGCTTTATCTACTGCACCACCTAGCTGCCCCTTCCTGGAGTCCTAAAACAACCCCTGAGGCAGGTACCTTTTTCCTTGGAGGTGTGTTTTGGGGGTTTAACTTAAGGACATATTTGGCCCTTTCTGCCAAAAGACATGCTTAAACTTGTCAGACCCAGAGGGTATCTGTGTTTTTGATATCTCTTTACTTAAGAACTGGTTTCTAGGTGTCCTGTCATCTAGGAATATTAATGGCTATTAATGGTTAATGGTCCCTAGTTACTTTCTCTGTTAATGGTGAGGGTTGATAGGGACTTGAACCCTCTTGGTTACAATCATGTTGATAAGAACACAAACCTTAGTTTCTCTGTTAACCCTTTTAGGTACTATCGATCTAAGGTTATCTATCAGCCCCTTTTAGAGCTTGGGTCTTAGAGCTCATATCTTGGGTTGTCTGTTAACCCTTTTAGCCTCCTCCATCATGTGGACACATAAGCTCTTTAAGCTTTAGTTTCATAAACTATAAAAGGGGAAAAATAATACTTGTACTGCCTACCTTACATGGGTAAGTATGAGGAAAGTACTTTATAATTATAAAATGTGAGCCATTGTCAAGGGCCAAATGTTAAAGTCCTGTTCTAGGGAAACAGATGAAAACCAGACCACAAAAAGTTCACCATAATGAAAGGTAAAAAGAGATACATGTATACAAATAATTGCAGTACAAACTAGAATGTAATGAAGTTTATCATACAGGCCACAGTCAAGAGTGATTAGAGATTTGAGGGGTGGAGAGGGCATCAGAGAAGGCTTCATGGAGGAAATGATACTTGTTCTATGCCTTAAAAGAAAAGGAGGATCTTAATAGCTGTAGATGTTCTCTTAGATGACCATTATTTCCCATTCTCTCTTATTGTATCATCATCCACGTCCTGCACTGTTTGTGTAGATATAAAACAGGGCTCTGTCCTGAGCCACCCTCTTTTTCTTTTCTCTTTAGACTCTTTCCTTTGGTGAAATCATCATTTACCAATGATTCAGTGATCATCTCTATACATAAGACTCCCAGATCTATATATCCCAGGTCCATCCCTTATCACCCTCAGGCTGCCAAGCATCTCTTCCTAGATGTCCCCCTAGTCATCTCAAATTCAACATGTCCAAAGCAAAACATATCATCTAATGCACAACATCTTTCTAGTTATCCGACTATCCTAACCTCAAAGTCATGCCTAATCCTTCACTTTTCCTCACTCTACCTAATTGAATCAATTGCCAGGTCTTGTTGATTCTGTCTACACAACATCTCTTACAACATCTTCTTCTCTCTCCTTCTCAAACAAGTGCTTGGGGATACAAATATTATAAAAAGCAACAGTCCCCTCATTGAGCTTATTTCCTAATAGGGGAATGCAGCACATGTAGAGGAGCAGTAACAAGGAAAGAATGTTTTGTTCTGGGAAGGTAGAAAGAGTGGAGGGAGGGGGCAGCTAGGTGGTGCAGTGGATAAAGCACCGGCCCAGGATTCAGGAGGACCTGAGTTCAAATCCAGCCTCAGACACTTGACACTTACTAGCTGTGTGACCCTGGGCAAATCACTTAAACCTCATTGCCCTGCAAAAAAAAAAAAAAAGAGTGGAGGGGTACACAAGCAATGGGAGAGCCATGGTGAGATGGTAAACGTGGCCTGGTGTCTAGGGCCAGCCGGTAGAGGGGGCTGAGGGTGCTAGCTTGTACATTCTCACTCACCAGTCAGCTGACTCCAAGACCAGTAATCTATTCACTTCACCTTCTAGCTGCACCAAAAGAACGAGATCAAAGATTAATAAGGAGTCTAGCTTCACTGGAATGGAGTATGCCTAAAGGACAATATTGTAAAAGAAGCCTAAAAAGGTTCAAGTTGGAGCCAGATTGTGGGGGGCCTTGAAAGGCAATCCAAAAATTTGAATGTTATTTGATAGGCGATAGGGGTCAAGGAACGTTTGGGCAAAGGAATGATATAAATAGTTTTCTGTATTAGAATATTTATTTTGGTAGCCATGTAAAAGATTATAAAGGGAAGAGAGTGAAGGTAGAGACTAGTTAGAAGACTGTTAAAACAGGCCAGGAGAGGGGCGGCTAGATAGCACAGTGGATAAAGCACCGGCCCTGGATTCAGGAGTACCTGAGTTCAAATCCGGCCTTAGACACTTGACACTTACTAGCTGTGTGACCCTGGGCAAGTCACTTAACCCCCATTGCCCCGCAAACAAACAAACAAAAAAACAGGCCAGGAGAGAGGTTGATGCACTCCTCAGAAGGAGTAGAGAGGCCAGATTCAAGAGACTGCAAAAGTAGAAAAAAAAACCAGGAGAGCCTGACCTTTGATTATATTTAGATGATGAAAAGAGCAGGAAGAACAAAAGATAATGGACAGCAGAACACTGGTAGAGCTGCTCAACTCTTATTTTTCTTTCTGACATGGGGGGTTGGGACTATTAAAGTTTAAACTGGCCAACTAGCAATCAGTATGGACACACCTAAGAAGTAGGGGGAGCACCATGGAAAGGGAAGACAGTTATATTTATAGTATGGATAAATTGATTATCAGTCTCATTATAATAATATCCACTTTAGGGAGGTACAGGAGAGGCCCTTTCCTAATTTGGAGTTCCTAGGGGCTTAAGCCAACCCCTGAGGTAGGTACCTTTTTTCCCTGGAGGTATGTTTTGGGAGTTTGCAAGGCGAATCTGGGAACAAATTCGGCCTTTTCTGCACCTTACCTCAACTTGCCAAGGTCAGAGTGTCCCTGTGTTTTTCATTCTCAGGTCTAGTTTCTGGGTATTAACATTGATCAGTTAGGGTCTCTGTGACCTGTATCCTTATGTTTTTGTTGTGGGTGGTGATTAATAGGGGTAATTAATAGAAGCCAGACCTCCAGGTACCAGTTAACAAGAACCTAGGCCCTGACTCTGATGAGGGTCCAAGTCTTAAATTATCCATTAATCCCTTTCAGAACTGGGGTCTGTAATCCCTTTTAGAACTCAGATCTAAATCAGAGTTTGGGTCTTAGGTTTGTCTATTAACCCCTTCTTTACCTCCTAAATCAATCCTACTTGTAGCTTCCCTATTTATACCAATAGAAAAAAGAAAACTACAGATCTTGAAACAGCACAGTGCCTGGCACTGAGTAAATGATTAATAAATGTAATTTTATTTAATAGGAGCTGCTAGGGGCAGCTAGGTGGCACAGTGGATAAAGCACTGGCCCTGGATTCAGGAGGACCTGAGTTCAAATCCAGCCTCAGACACTTAACACTTACTAGCTGTGTGACTCTGGACAAGTCACTTACCCCCAGTTGCCTCACTAAAAAAAAAAAAGAAAAGAAAAAAAACCAGGAGCTGCTAGCTGGCACGGTGGATAGAGCAGCTGTCCTGAAGTCTGGAAGATCTGTGTTCAAATCTGGCTGTAGATACTTACTGGTTGTGTGACCTTGAACAAGTCACATAACTTCTCTTTGCCTCAGTTTCCATATCTGTAAAATTGGATGATAATAGCATCTACCTCTCAGGGTTGTTGTGAGGATCAAATGAAATAATAATAATTATAAAGCACTTAGCACAGTTCCTGGCACAAAGTAGATTAAATAAATGCTAGCTATTATTATTTTTAGCTTAATAAATGCTCTAACAAAATAAGCATGAAAATAAATTAAATTCACATATTTGCCATGTTTAAAATTTCAGGGAGGTCTAGAACCTCTGGTGTGAGGGCTTATTAAACCCTTTTCAGGGCTGCTCATCCACCTTTGGTGTCTACCTTCATCCAATTCTCACCTGTGGCTCCAAGCACAGCAGCCATACCCCAGAAACTATATGGGATTGATGTGGGGGGTGGGTTTAATTGATCAAATTGATTGTGAGGTGTCCCAAAGAATTACAAGACTCAGTGACTCAGTTTCCTAAGTTTTATTGCAATACTGTGAATGACCACAGGGAGATCACCATGGACATAGGTGTCTTGAATAGGGGGATGAAAATGGTTATATTTTGTGGTGAGTAAAACTACATGTGCTTGCCTTATTTCTGTCCCAAGTTTGGGGAAAATTAGCTGGGGTTTCTAATATATTGATACTTATAAATTAGAATCTTTAGCACCAGTTTTGGGGCATTAAGCATTTATTAAAGCATATTAAGTATTAGTAAAGATAGAGCACATTGCCCAGAAAGTTATGAAAGCCTAGCTAGGATTAGGGAAGAAGAGAGAAAAAAAGTACCTTCACCTACAAGTCTATAATGATTGGAATGACGCCACCTGCTGGATACTTACTGTAGGAAAGCTCCGCCATGAGGAGAAGGCGCCTGAGGGCAAGACATGTGGCTTTTCTTTGGCATCAGGAAGTGACATTTGCTGGTGGGAGGAAGAGGGGGCGAGGCTGGCGCTCTTGCTCTCTTTCATGAGGACTCTGGTAGAGAATGGAGCTAAAGATGCGCTCTCCCTTTGATAGATAGATAAATCTAGGCCTTTCTCTCTCTCTACCAAATTCTTATTCTCCTTAATAAATGCTTAAAAGTCTAACTCTTGGGGCAGCTAGATGGCACAGTGGTTAAAGCACCGGCCCTGGATTCAGGAGGACCTGAGTTCAAATCCGGCCTCAGACACTTGACACTTACTAGCTGTGTGACGCTGAGCAAGTCACTTAACTCCCATTGCCTGCAAAAAAAAAAATCTAACTCTTGCTAAAGCTTATAATTTATTGGCGACCACTCATTAGATATTTTAGACAGACTAGCTAGAATTTTAGCCCCTTATAAGTCTTAGGCCAAAAAGGGAAGTCTCTCTCCCTGTGTGACTGGAAATTTCCTGCAGGGCCCAACAAGAGGCGGTTCTTACACACTGCTTCAAGCTAATTGGCTAGCATCACCCAAATCCATTGGTTCACTGGACTTGAGGGTAATCCATGAGCAGAACATGCCAAGGTCAGAGTTCAGAGAACTCTAAGGGCCAGGCTCTCAGGTAGGTGTGGTTTCAATCAAGTCAACTTTAAATGAGTTAATCAGCAAAGTCAATCCAATCAATCCCAATATTATCCTCTTGAGCAGGGCCTCTGCACATCCCCAAACCCCTGATTTTCTCACAATTTATGGTAAGAAAAAGTGGTTTAGGGGGTAGCTAGGTGGCGTAGTGGATAAAGCACCAGCCCTGGATTCAGGAGGACCTGAGTTCAAATCTGGCCTCAGACACTTGACACTTACTAGCTGTGTGACTCTGGGCAAGTCACTTAACCCTCATTGCCCTACAAAAAAAAAAAAGAAAAGAAAAAGTGGTTTATTTCCTCATTATCTTAGTCTCCTTCTTGTGGGAGGTTCATGGGAGGTCTTATCCTAATTTGAACTTCCTGGGGTCCTAAGACAACCTCTCTGGAGGTGTGTTTTGGGGGTTTACATGTCATAAGGTGAACCTAAGGACACATTTGATCTTTTCTGCGCATGTTCCTAAAGACATGCTGTTGATGGTATCTCTTTACCTAAGATCTGGTTTCTAGGTGTCCTGTCATCTAGGAATATTAATGGTCCTTAGTTACTGTCTCTGTTGATAGTGAGGGTTGATAGGGACAAATGCTCTTGGTTACTGTAAGAACACAAACCTTAGTTACTCTGTTAACCCTTTTAGGTACTATTGATAGCTAATCAATTAACCCTTTTAGCCTCTTCATCACTCCCCCCTTTTCATAGGTTATCTGTTAACCCTTTTAGCCTCCTCCATCAGGATCAGGCCTCAAACCTGTCAGTGAGTTAAGAGGATGTCTACTTCAAGCATGTGAAGACTTTCCCTGACAGAATGGACAAATGAGAACAATTTGTTCCAACAGCCATGCAAATGGGCTGAAGCAGTACTGTGAAGCACTTAGAGCTTGGTTGGGCATTGAAGATGGTGAGGCCATCCACTACATCCTGGACCACTGACAGTTGTCTTAACTTTTGTCTTGCCACTGGACTTCGATGACTCAGGAAGAGAGTGAGGCTGATGACTTTGTGCAACTCTGCCTCAGAGTCAAGGCATCATTCCATGAGGTCATTGGTCCTCTACAAAAATGAAGAATGAACAACGATGTCTAATTCTATACCCTGAGTCCATTACCTCTCAGAAGATGAGTGACATGGGGCTTAGGGTAAATCAGAAGAAGCTTTTCCTGTGAGAGACAAAACCAGAGATGACCAGACAACAAGACAGACATATCAAAGAATCAAGGGACTATTAAAATTTAGATTGACCAACTAGATATCAGGACAGATATACCCAAGAAGTAATGGGATATAAAATTCTATAGCAGGAAAGTCAATTAGGCATGACTATACCAGACCAGAACTAGGAGACAGAGATAACCACAAAGGTCAGGACCATCATTTCAAAAAAATCCCCCTCAACTCTCAGGACTATGACAAGCATCTAGGCTTTCCCCACCCCACCCCACCCCACCCCCCAAAGGAACTTTCCATTTTCAGGTGGACACCCCATCTATCCTCTATAAAAGCTTTTGCCTTCCTTCTGTTCTGAGAGGAGGATGTTTCTAAGCCACTTTCTGCCCTGGTGGTGAAGTCTTTGACTTCTCACGTGGTCACTTTCTCTAGCTCCAAATAAAAGACCACTTTAATCCTAACTGGACTGTATGGGAGAGTGTAATTCTTTATTGAGGAATACCTAAGGACCCCCACCTTTCCCCATGACAATGAGTAACATGCTTCCTCAAAATTAGATGACATTCTGATGGAGAAAACAGCACACATTTGGGAATAGTGGCACAGGATGGGTATTTTGGTCCTGAAAGTTACCTGGTTGTTGAGGGGGACCAGAGTGCAGTATATAGGTAGAGCCTATCCAGGAATAATGGCTGAGTTGATTTAGTTCATGGTTACAGGACTGGAGGAAAAGGAAGGTGAAGAGGTTTGGTATGCAGCTTTGGAGGAGTTGCCTGAGGAGAGGGAGTGAAATGAAGCATAGCTGGGGTTTTCTAGGGAGTTGCTAATCAGGAGAATGGCATCCTAAGAAAAAAATTCCTCCAGGCTGTGGTATCAGAAGTGGGGGGCAGAAAGGGTGCAGTTGGACCAGATTCCATGTAGTAGGGGTCTGAGGGAGAAGAGTTGAGGGTTTCCTGAAATAGTATTCTATTGACCATGTGACTCTTGGATTTAACCAATGCCTGGGGTTTCCTAAAGCTCTGTACAACCTGATCCCAACCTATCTTTCCAGACTCAATGGGTATTAGCCCCTCTCCCACACTTTGCAATCCAGGCAAACTTGCCTTCTTATCTGACATTTCACATCTATGACTTTAAATGGTCCATCCCACATGCCTGGAGTGCCCTCTCTTCTTATCACTGCCTCATAGAGTCCTTCTCCTCCTTTAATATGCAGCTCAGACCATCTTCTTCAGAAAGCCTTTTCTGTTCCTCCCAACTACTAGTGCCTTCCCTGACAAACTACCTGACGTTTATCTATCTACCTTGTATATATTTGTATTGATGTACTTTATATTTATGCTGCACATATTTTTATATGTCCTTGTTACCTCTCTGATTAGAATTTAAGCTGTTTGCCAGTAAAGATTGCTTAATTCTTTATACTTGTATTCCAGTCGATTCAAAGCAATTCAATAAACATTAAGTGCTGTGAGAAAAATATGGGCCCCCCTTAAAAGCTGATTGAAGTTGTCTGAGGAAGGTCTGGGAGGTGAATTTCAGCTAGGAGAAGGGTGCTTCCTAATGGCTCCTTTCCTCCCCCTCCCCAGCAATTAGGATCACATGATGAGAGAGACCCAGGGCTGGTCATGTGGGGAGGAGTTTAGAGGACTGCCCCTTTGGCTATATTATATTCCGATTGGCTAGCATTTGGCACCAATGAAGATTGTAACTGAGGAAGAAGGGTGGAGCCAGCCCACAATCACCGCCATTTCCATTAGGGAGTTGGCCCATTCATGTGCAAATGTATAAATAAAGGCCTTTGATACTTCTCCAACACTGAGTCCCCCAATTTTTAAATTGGGTTTCTCACAATTTGTTTCTCACAAGTGCCTACTACACCTTGCCAAACACTGGGGATACAAAAAGAGGCAAAAGATGGTCCCTGTCCTCAAGGAATTTACAATCCAATGGTAGATAACATGCAAACAAATATATACAAAAGCAAGCTGTATACAGATAAATAGAAAATTATTAAAAGAAGGAAAACAGTGGAATTAAGAGGGGTTGGGGAAGGCTTCCGGAAGATGGGATTTTAGTTGGGACTTAAAGGAAGCCAGGGTGGTCAGTATGTGGAGTTGGAGAGGGAGTGTGTTCCAAGTGTGGGGGATAGCCAGGGAAAATCCCTGGAGCCAAGAGATGAAGTATCTTGTTTGTGGAATTGGCAGGAGGCCAGTATCAGTGGATCAAAGAGTACATGTCTACTGTTAGAAAAAAATAGGTATATATCTGAGGGGAGTGGGGGGGGGGATGCCAAACAAAGCATTTTACATTTGATCCTAGAGGCAATAGGGAGTCACAGGGTAAGATGTAAGAAGATTGTAGAGATAGGAAAAAGCTATGTTTTGGAGGGCTTTAAATGCCAAAGCATTTTGTGTTTGCTCCCGGAGGCTATAGGAAGCCACTGGAATTTATTGAGTGGGGTGGGGGTGTAGCATGATCAGACCTGCATTTTAGGAAAATCACTTTAGGGGGTGAACGAACAGTGGATTGGAGTGGGGAGAGCCTTGAGGCTGGAAGATGCACCAGCAAGCTAATAATTCAGGTGTGTACCACGGTAGTGGCAATGTCAGAGGAGAGAAGTGGGGTATATTTGAGAGATGCTACCAAGGTGAAATTGACAGGCTTTGGCAACAGCTTGGATATGGGGGGAAAAAGAGTTGAGAAAGAGTGAGGAATGCAGGATGACTCCGAGGTTGTGAGCCTGAGGGACTGGAAGGTTGGTGTTGCCTTCTAAGGTAACAGGGGAGATGCTGGGTGTGAGGGGGTGCTTAGGGGGAAAAATAATGAGTTCTGTTTTGGACATATTGGGTTTAAGATGTCTGCTGGACATCCAGTTTGAGGGGTCTGAAAGGCAGTTGGAGATATGAGATTGGAGGTCAGGAGCCTGGGGCAGGTAAGGTAGATTTGAGAATCATTAGTGTAAAGATGGTAATTGAATCCATGGGAGCAGATGAGGCAACCAAATGAAGTAGTACTGAGGGAGAAGAAAAGAGGACCCAGCACAGAATGCTGAGGGATACCTAATGTTAGAGGGTGTGATCTAGAGGAGGATTCAGCAGAGGAGACAGAGAGGGAGAGGTCAGGTAGAAGGAAAACCAGGAGAGAATGGTGTCCTGAAAACCCATTGAGAAGAAAATATCAAGGAGGAGAGAGTAATCAAAGGTATCAAAGACCAAAGAAAGGTCTAGGAGAATGAGGACTGAGAAAGGCCATCGAATTTGCTAAGTAGGAGATCTTTACTAAATTTGGAGAGAGCCACATGGGTGATATCATAAAGTAGGAAACCAGATTGTAAGAGATTAAGAAGTGAGAGGAAAGAAAGTGGAGGCACCACTTGTTAGATGGCCTTTTAAGAAGACTTTAGCTACAAAGGGCAGACTAGAACTAGGATAAGTTAGTAGAGATAGAAGGATCAAATGAGGACATGTTTGTAGGAACAGGAAAGTCACTTAGCATATGCTGAATTTATCAGAGCTTTTTCATTTCCTCCTTGATTTGGTCAATCACCTGCTAATTCCTGTATCTCCCTCAGGGACTTATTACTTGGGCTAGGCTGGCTTGTCTGCCCATCTATGATAGCTGCCCAGTGGTTGGTGGTGGCATCAGCCCTCCTCATTCATGTCAGGTACTCACTCCCCTGAAAGATAAATGGAGGCCAGGTAGTAAGCAGGACTAATGGCCCAAACCCCTCACCCCCCTTTCATTCATTGATTGAACTAACGCATATTGAGTGCCCACTAGACACTGTTCTAGAGGTTGGGGATACTAGGACCAAATGAAAAACAGTCCCTTTATTCAAGAAGTTCACATTCTACTGGGGGATATAAAATTTATATTGCTAAATAAATACAAGATAATTTGAAGGAGAGAATACTAGAAACTAGGAGGATCAGCAAAGTTCCTGTAGGAGGCGGTATATGAATTGAGTTTTGAAGTAATCTAAGGATCCCATGAGGCAGAGGAGAGAAAGGAATGCAGTTCAAGTATACAAGATATCCCTAAGCATAGAGCATGAAACATAGTAGGTGCTTAATAAATGTTTCTCAGCTCTTGTCTGCCAATCAAGAAACATTTATTAAGCACCTACTATGTTCTACGCACTATGCTTAAGGCTAGGATATACAGAAAGGCAAAAGACAGCCCCTCTTTTCAAGGAGCTTACAAAGGGCAGACAAGAAACAATTATGTAGAAATAAAATATATACAGGATAAACTGGAGATAATTAAGATCTAGAAAGCACTAGCATTAAGGAGGATCAGGAAAAGCTTCTCATAGTTGAATTTTACCGGGGACTTGAAAAAAGCCAAGGAGGCCAAGAGGCAGATATGAGGAAGGCAGCAATTCTAGGCATGGGGCACAGCCAGTGAAAATGCTGGGAGTGTGGAGATCAAAAACTTTTTTGACAAAGAGCAAGGAGGGGGAGCAACTAGGTGACCCAGTGGATAAAGTGCCAGCCCTGGATTCAGGAGGACCTGAGTTCAAATCCAGTCTCAGACACTTGACACTAGCTGTGTGACCCTGGGCAAGTCACTTAACCCTCATTGACCCCCCCCACACACACACAAAAGACAAATAGCAAGGAGGCCAGCATCACTGGATCATGATTACTGGAGGGGCTTAAGGAGTAAGAGGTCTAGAAGAGACAGGCCAGTTATGAAAGGCTAAGGCTCTGAATGACAAACATGATTCTTAGCTGAGAGAGTAGGTGGAAGGGGAGCTATGGGAGGCCTAAGGAGGGATAAAAATGTTTGGAAGACCTACTGTGGTGAGTGGGATAGTGAGCCAAATAGAGAAGGGTAAAAAGATTTCCTTGCTGAAGTAAGAGTGCAGTTGAGGTTATGTAACATAAATTTGTGGGCAGCTAGGTCCTGCCGTGGACAGAGCACTGGTCCTGAAGTTGGGAGGACCTGTGTTCAAATATGACCCCAGACATTTACTAGCTGTGTGACTCTGGGCAAGTCACTTAACCCCAATTACCTTAAACATCTGGACCCATCTCTAGCCATCCTGATCTATACCTTGCCACTGGACCCAGATGACTCTGGAGGAGAGAGTAAGATTGGTTATCTTGCAGAGCCCTCCCTCACTTAAATCCAATTCAGTGCAAGCCATGACATCACCTCCCAATGTCATGGCCCTCTTCGAGAACGAAGGACAAACAGCTTAAATTTGTCGTAGGTCTAGTTAGTGCAGGTTTATGATTTTTTTCCAGCTTCATTCAGCAGCACTGAGCTCAGTCTTCCCAAGGTTGGGATAAAAAACATAAACTACTTTTCATTTATCCTTTTAATTCCAATTATGCCTCCAGAAGCTAGGGCTTGGGCCTTTCAAATTGTTTTGTAGCTTCAATAATCCTTTAGGAGACACTTTCTCCTATGGCTTACTGTAAGAGGTTGGACTCTAATGCTACCACTGTTCAATGCTGGGACAAAATAAGGAATTCATAAAAATCAATGGACATTCATCACAAGATTTACTTTGCACTAACACAGCAAGGATGTGCAAAAAGATATGGTGGCACTTATTTTCTTTAAACACTGCTCCCCACCTCCACCCTCACCCCCATGGAGAGGTCAGGTCAGCAGAGCAGGGTAACACAATTAGAATGGGCTTCATAAAACCACCAACTCTGAGAGGCCTAGATAACATCTGAGGGGAAAATCCATCAAGTCTGAGGGGCCTAGATTGCAAGACTTCTTGTGTCCTTCGTTGACCAGGAGCTGCATCAGAGTAGTCAAGGCTAATTGTATAGACCAATCAGGTACCAGGAACAGCTTTGTTTCTTTTAGGTAAGGCCTCTTTAAGTTGTGGGAGGGAAGAAAAGAGAAATGTTGTTCTATCACAGCTACCAAAATAGTACTGGGGGAGTGGCAGAGATATCTCCCCTGCATTGACCTCTCCCAATAATTTGACACTCCACCACCTTCTTCTCCATACTCTCTCACTGCTGGGTTTTTGTGACACTTGCCTCTTCTGATTTTCTTGCTTCTTGTTGAACTTCTCAGCCTTTTTTGCAGAATCATTATTCATATCCCATTCTCTATGTGTGGGTGTATCCTAAAGTTCTCTCATGAATACTCCCCTCTTCTCTCTCTGTAACTTGGTGTTCCAGTTAATTCCCTTGGAGTCAACTATCATTTAAATACAGATGGCTCCCAAATCTACAAATCTAGCCTTCATCTCTTTTCTTAATTTTCAGTTGCTAGATGAACTTTTCTATCTGAATGTCCTGTAGAGTGAAATGAGCAGAACCAAGAGAACATTGTACATAGTATCAACAACATTTTGTGATGATCAGTTGTGATAGACTTAACTCTTCTCAGCAATACAATGATCCCAGATAATGCCAAAAGACTTATGGTGGAAAATGCTCTCCACATTCAGAAAAAAACTATGGAGTCAGAATGCAGACTGAAGCATACCATTTTCACTTTTGTTGTTGCTTTTTTGTTATTGTTCTTTATTCTTTCTTGTGTTTTTTCCCCCTTTGGTTCTGTTTAATGTGGAAATATGTTTAACATGATAGTAATATATAACCTATGTCAAATTGCTTGTTGGCTTTGGGAGGGGGGAGGGAAGGGAAGGTGGGAGAAAAATTTGGAACTCAACAATATCTATACATGTAGTTGAGAAAAATTAAAAAATAAAAAATAAAATGAATGTCCCACACACATTTAAAATTCAACAAATCTAATACAGAATTCATTTTTTTTTTACTCCTAAACCTATTCTTCCTCTAAAATGCCTTATTTTTGCTAAAGTTCTTCCAATCATCTGGTCTCACATTCTAGGAGTCATGATCAACATTCTTTACTCTCCTGAATCCCTCATATTCTGTCAGTTGCCAAACCCTGTCAATTCTGCTACCTCAGAACATTTAGATCCATCCCTTACTCCTGACTCCTAATTGGTCTCTCCTCATCCATTTTCAATCTGCCCTTCATCCAGTTGTCAAATTAATTTTCCTAAACCATGTCACTCAAAAAGCTTCAGTGACTCCTTATTGCATCCAGAACAAAATAGAAACTCCTTTGTTTGCTGTCTACAGCCATTAGAAGTCTGGTTCTAGCCTCTCCTTTTTGGCTGATCATACATTACTCGTTTGGCCACTCTGGCTTAGCTACCTGCTCTCCTCAGTATAAAACATTCCATCTCCTGCCTCCATACCTTTATTAAGGTTGATTCCCATTTCTGGAATGTTCTCCCTCTTTACTTCTACCTCTCAGATGCCCTAGTACTAAGGCTTAGGTCAAATACCACTTCCATTATAACAGGCTTCTCTGGTTCCCCCAGGTTGCTAATGCAATCACTCTGCACTTATTTTGCATAAATTCTATATTTATTCATTTGTGAAATACTCCAATAGAATGAGGCAGAGACTGTGAGTCCACTTTTATTATATTTGTATTCCCAGCGCCTAGCACAGTGGTTGACGCATAGTATATATTTAATAAATATATCTCTTGGTTGATTCCTGCTGTCACAGGACTATCCATCTTATATTTGTATCATACTTATTTATGTACAAATCCAATCTCCTACTTCTCCTATTAGATTTTAAGTTTCTTGAGTGCAAGGGGTATTATTGTCTTTCATCTTTGTTTTACTAGCATAGGGCCTTGGTGCTTACTAAATATTTTTTTGAACTGACTTGAGTCTTGGCTGTCACTAGTCTTGGGTAAGCAAGTCACTTAACCTTTCTGAGCCCTCATTTCTTAATTTTAAAGAAGGGGTGTTGGATTAGATGAGTTTTAGATCTTTGCTTTAAAAACCCCCCAACAGATTATATTCTTTTCTTGATCTCTTTCTATTATATGCATTCAGGTTCAATTTTCAATAGTCAAATTCAATAAATTTGATTCCTTTATCATAAAAAAATTGCTTTCTACATTATTTACATGTTGCCAAAGACTACAGACAGGATGTATTACAGGATATAATTGACCACACCTGCTACCATCACCCATTATGAGAAAGACTAACCAAAAGACTCTTTGGGTCTTTGAATCTATGACTAAGCCATTATTACTGTAGAAAATGTAAGCTAAGGGAATCAGTGTGGTGCAATGCTAAGAGTGCTGAAGTCAAAGGCACCTGAGTTTAAATCCTAGCTATCACTTACTTTCTGCGAAATCCAGAGCAAGCCCTTTAACAATTCTTGGCTCCAGTTTCCTCATTCTGTAAACTGCTGAACAAAATAGCTACGGAAGTCTTTTCCAACTCTAAATCTATGATTAAAAATCACATCTGTGCCTAGAGAAAATAATGTGGTACCTACCTTCATTTAAAAATAACTGGTGTCATACATAATTCACCAAATTATTGAGGTGAATGTGGGAAAAGAATTATCTGTGTATTTTACCTTTTAAAAACAATTGGGGCAGCTAGGTGGTGCAGTGGATAGAGCACCGGCCCTGGAGTCAGGAGTACCTGAGTTCAAATTTGGCCTCAGATGTTTAACACTTATTAGCTGTGTGACCCTGGGCAAGTCACAACCCCAATTGCCTCACTAAAAAAAATTAAATAAATAAAAATAAAAACAATCTAAAGAAGAGAGAGTTATAATATGCTATTTGGCATACTAAATTCACTTTATTCAAGAAGTGCTATTGAACAAAACATACTTTGCCAAAGATTAGAGATACCAAATAGGGCAATGAAAATGCCACAGAGGGGGATAAAAAAATTATAAAGGCAGAATCAGTCCCTTCCAGCTCTGACATTTTCTGGTTCAGTGAGGCTGCAAGTGATTGGATTGCAGGGGGTGGGGAGCAGGGAGGAGTTAGAAATAATTTCCAAGTTCAGTCTGGGTGGGGAGAATGAAAGGCAGCCTGGTAGGATGATGTAAACGTGCCTAATAGACTTAAGACTCCTGGTTTTGAATCCCAGCTCAAGTAGTTGCTAGTGTTGGACCTTGGGTAAGTCATTTAAATTGATTCTTAATTTTTTAATCTCAAAAATGGAGAATAATAATCGTACTGCCCATCTTAGACTTGTGAATAAGGTGTTTTATTAACTTTTAAGTGCTGAGTTTTAAACAATAATAAAAAAGTCCAGAAGAGTTTGAGGGATAATTTTGAAATGTTTTAGATGTGTTGAGGTTAATGGGGGAAGTCCAGGGAGTTATTCACAGACGTGATGGTTGAAGCTAGATATTTTTGAAGGACAAATGTATTAGAAGAAAAGAAAGAACCTTGGTTAATATCCACTTTGTGTGTGGGGTGGTAGTGGTGGTGGAGGGAGGTGAAGAGGAAAATGCAATTAGAGAAATAGTGTTATAAATATGAGAATGCAGTCATGGAAGAGAAGCTGAGGGAGGGATATCTCCTTTAATGAAAAAGTTTTTCCAATTTTCAAAAAGCTCTTAGGTAAAGTTTACCCCAGGCCTCTGATTCTCATCTTTTGTCTAAGCATTTTTATGGGATTTCCTGGTTCTCCTGTTGTATTTATCTTGCGAGTTTTGTAGACAACCTTGCTCATTATTTCTCATGATTCATTAATCTAGTTCGGCATGTTTGGGATGGGGTCGGGCTCCTTGGTCTGAATTCAAGTTTTGCCCTCTTACAACTGTGCCAGGTAAAGTTGGTGGACAAAGGCAGGTCATGCACGTCTGATATTAACTGTGGGCCCCCATCCCCCATCCCCACCCCTATCACTAACTGGGCATAATTCCTTGCCGTGTTTTGTTGCAGAGGTGCATGCTAGGTAGCGCCCGCTCCGGTGCCAGCTCCACCTCTTGGTACCACCACCCATAAGCCTTTGGTGATCCCCACCCTCCCTGATGCCAGGAAGGTGTCCCATTCCCGGCCAGGCACTAGGGCTGCGCTTTTAAACTGGTTTAACTAGTTTCTGGAGAGTTAGTGGGCCTGGAAAAATAAAGCCCGCAGGGGCAATGGGAAGGTCTGACAAACAGAGTACAGGTGGAGGCCGTTAGCCTCTTCAGGACCCCCGAGAAGGACTTCCAGGTGAGTTGTTTTCACACAGGCTGCTCAGCTCTACCAAAAAAACTTGATCCCTAGCTACACGTCCACCCTTCCCTTCCTACGCCCCGCCCCGGCCCACGCACTGCGCAAACGCCGGAGATGTGCGCGCTCTGCCGCGCCGGGATGCTTCCTGGGAGTTGTAGTTCACTGCCTGGAAGGCGGCTCCTCCACCAAGCCGAGCGTTTCGGTTTCTCGAAGACTACAGCTCCCAGCGTCCTCCGCGGGAGGGTACAGGGCGTCGTCTTTGACGGCCTCCGCCGTGTGTCCAAGAGAGGAAAGGCAACCGGGGAAGCCGGCAGCGGCGGGAGGAGGGGATGCGCTTGCGCGTTGCCTGGCTGGCCCCGTTCTGTCCCAGTCATTGTAAACAGGCGGCGGCGTAGAAAAGCTTGGGTGGGGTGGTGATGGGGCGCCTGGGGCTTGCCCGGGGCGCGGCCGAGGAGGCGGCGGCGGCGGCTGAGGCGGCGGCGTGAGCGCGAGCGCGAGGCGGCGGTGGCAGCAGCGGCAGCAGCAGGAAGAGGTCGGTCGCGCTGCGGCTGGGGCAGGTCAGTCGCGTGCCCGGGAGTCGCCGCATTTGACCCTCTCGCGCTCTGCGGGGAGGGGGGATCCCCCCAACCTCTCCACGGGTCGCTGCGCCCCCTCTCTTCCTGGCCCCCACGCCACGTGAGGGTTTGGTACTTCCGTCTCCCCCGTGCCTGTCAGGTGCCGCCCCTCTCGCCCCCGACTTCAGGGATTGGGGGAGGGGGCGTGGTTTTGGGGAACCCTCACCCTCGCCCCCCATTTACCCTGAGGCTGTTCCCTCTTCTTCCTGTGCGTTGTCTGGCCGCGTTTGTGGCTGTATGTCGGGGAGGTCGGGCTCATTCCTTCCCCTCTCGGTGCCAGGAGTCGCCCCCCAAACGCCTCCCCTGAAGTCGGCCTTTTCAAAACAAAACCAAAAAAACAAACCTTGGGCAGTAAACTTTGAACGTCTCAGTGGGGGAGCAGGAAGAGGTCTTCCCCTGCTGCGATAGAAGCCCGTTTGACCGGGAATGTTAGGATTTAGGCTTAAAACAGTGCTGTGGCCCTTGTGAAGAGAGAGCAGAATCCTAGATTTAGATCTTGGATAGGTCTTGGGATTCAGGTCCTGCCTTGGACCCTTATTATTTGTGTGCAAGTCACTGAACCTCTCTGAGCCTCAGTTTCCTCATCTGTAAAACAGGGATAATAAAACACTTCCTCCTAGGGTTGTGAGGATAAAATCTGTAAAGCAAGATGCAAACTTTTAAAGATCTAGGAAATGCTGTTATCTATCTACTACGGGGGTTCCTAATGTAGCGTCAGTGTACCCAGAGTCGGGGTTCATGAATTTGGATGGGAAAAACATATCTTTTACTTTCACTTGTCTCTAGCTGAAATTTATAATTTTATTCAGTTATTAAAAAACATCCTTGGGGTCTGCAGACTTAACCATCCTGTCAAAGTTGGGTCTGTGACACAAAAAGGTAGCCCAGATCTCTTCACTTTACAGGTGAGTGATTAAATTAGTGTCAGGATTGGAATCCAAGTTCTCAGGATCCACATTGGGCACTTTTCCCCAACCTGGTTTTCGCTGAGGCTTGGAATGCTCTGTCTCCTCACCTGCTGCCTCTTGGTTTACTTGGCTTCTCTCAAGTCTTAGCAAAAATTCCACCTTCTGCAAGAAGCCTTTCCTGATCGCTTATTAAAGCTTCCCTACTCTTTTGAGATTATCTCCAATTTATCCTATCTTCTTTGTCCATATTTGTTATATTAGAATGTTGTTTCCCATATTAGATTGTGAGCTCCTTAAGAGAAAAGGACTTGGGGCAGCTAGATGGCACAGTGGTTAAAGCACCGGCCCTGGAGTCAGGAGTACCTGAGTTCAAATCCGGCCTCAGACACTTAACACTTACTAGCTGTGTGACCCTGGGCAAGTCACTTAACCCCCATTGCCCCGCAAAAAAAAAAAAAAAACAACCAAAAAAAAAAAAAGAGAAAAGGACTGGGGGCGGCTAGGTGGCACAGTGGATATGCACCGGCCCTGGATTCAGGAGTACCTGAGTTCAAATCCGGCCTCAGACACTTGACACTTACTAGCTGTGTGACCCTGGGCAAGTCACTTAACCCCAATTGCCTCACTAAAAACAAAAAAAACAAAAAACAAAAAAAAAAGAGAAAAGGACTGGTAGTCTTTTTTTTTTTTTTTGGTATCGTCAGCTTCTTAGCACAGCAGCTGATACTAGTAGGCCTTTAATAAATACTAGTTAACTTGACTTCCTTTTTTCAGGATTAAAGCTTTTTTTGAACTAGTTTTTCAGATTCTTTTATGCTAAAATGTTCTTTAGGGGAGGGGAGGGGAAGCAATTGGGGTAAAGTAACTTGTCCATGGTCCTACAGTAAGGTCTGAGGTTAAATTTGAACTCAGGTCCTCCTGACTCCAGGGCAGGCAAATATTCACCACTTCTTTCTTTACCTGAAATAACTATGGTTTTGAGATTTGAAATTCACCTTTTTAAAGCCCCTCTGTAATAATTGAGTTTTGTGAATTTTTTGGGGGGGGGGGCGGGGAATAGGGCAATGAGGGTTAAGTGACTTGCCCAGGGTCACATAGCTAGTAAGTGTCAAGTGTCTGGGACCCATTTGGACTCAGGTCCTTCTGAATCCAGGGCTGGTGCTTTATCCACTGCACCACCTAGCTGCCCCCGAGTTTTGTGAAATTAGATTTAGTGAAATAGGTCTTGGAAGAAACCCACACTAATATTGTTATTTAGGTGTAGCTGACTCTTTACTGAAGAGTAAAGGTTTTCTGAGTACTCATTGGAACACTGAGCTAATTTACCAATTCCATTTATTACCCTCAGTACACTTTAATTGAATTTTGTATTTTGTAAAGTGTTGATTGTTGCTAACTTATTCTGAACAATATTCTAGCATTCGTCCATTCTTTTATGGCTTTTTATAAGATATGAAAAGGTAATTTTGACGGTCAGTTTGGTACTTGACTGACCTGTCAACACCCTCTTAAGAATAAATGAAACTTGAGGCAGCTAGGTGGCACAGTGGATAAAGCACCGGCCCTGGATTCAGGAGTACCTGAGTTCAAATCCAGCCTCAGACACTTGACATTAGCTGCGTGACCCTGGGCAAGTCACTTAACCCCCATTGCCCTGCCCCCCCCCAAAAAAGAATAAATGAAACTTGGGAGATTCAGAGATAACATGACAGTTTCAGTTGGAATTATCCAGCTGTCTTAGAATAGAGTCTATGAATTCTCTCACGAGTTTTTTTCCTCCATTATAATGTTCATTAGTGGTAGTTGAAAAAATAGGAGAATGGAGCTAGAGTGCTCAGGGCCTTGGATGCCTTGGATACCATTGTAAAGAAGTTGGGGCTTTACAGAGTACAGTGGAGAACTATTAAAAGTTTTAGAGCTGGGGCAGCTAGGTGGCACAGTGGATAGAGCAGTGGCCCTGGATTCAGGAGGACCTGAGTTCAAATCCTGCCTCAGACACTTAACACTTACTAGCTTTGTGACCCTGGGCAAGTCACTTAACCCCAATTGTCCTGCCAAAAAAAAAAAAGCCACCACTTTGGGGGCAGCTAGATGGCGCAGTGGTTAAAGCACCGGCCCTGAATTCAGGAGTACCCGAGTTCAAATCCGGCCTCAGACACTTGACACTTACTAGCTGTGTGACTCTGGGCAAGTCACTTAACCCCCATTGCCTGCAAAAAACCAAAAAAAAAAAAGTTTTAGAGCAGGGAAGTTAAACATAGTGGTGTAGTGGTAGAGGATGAGATGACCTTAGTTTCAGTCCCAATTCTGTTACTTCAGGAAGCTATTTTATCAGAGAATCTCTTTGGTCCTCAGTTTCCTCACTTCTTAAAGCTGTGGGAATTGAACTAGATGATTATGGAAATGTTTTTCATTTCCATTAAAATATAATTGGGGGCAGCTAGATGGCACAGTGGATAGAGCACCGGCCCTGGATTCAGGAGTACCCGAGTTCAAATCCGGCCTCAGACATTTAACACTTACTAGCTGTGTGACCCTGGGCAAGTCACTTAACCCCAATTGCCTCACCAAAAAAAAAAAAAGAAAGAAAAAATATAATTGGGGAATATTTAACAAAAATTCATAAAATACAATAGAGCATAGTGTTAATATGTGGTTTTCTAAGTCATGATGTAGCCAGCAGGGATCCTTATATATGGTTTAGTGCCCCTTCTCCCCCTTTTTGAGTTTTATCTCTGTTGTAGATAAATATAGATTATGTTTTTTTTTTTTTTGTTTTGTTTTTTTTGGTGGGGCAATGAGGGTTAAGTGACTTGCCCAGGGTCACACAGCTAGTGTCAAGTGTCTGAGGCTGGATTTGAACTCAGATCCTCCTGAATCCAGGGTCGCTGCTTTATCCACTGGGCCACCTAATTGCCCCCTAAGTATAGATTGTGTAGGCCATCAGCCTTGAAGTGAAAATGAAAGCTGTTTGAAATGAATAAAGAAAGTATAGGGTGAAGGACAAAGTCTTTAAATGTATAAAAAGTTAAGTAGAAGTACAAAAGTTAAATAATAGCAAGCAGTAATAGGAAAAAAATCACAGGATCTTAGATTTAGAATTGGGAGTGACCTTAGACGTCCTGTAATCCATCTTCATTTTGCAGATGAAGGAACCAAAACCCACAGTGGTTAAAGTTACTTTCCAAAAGTCACAGATCGTAAGTGGCAGGGCTGGGATTTGAGCTCTGACTCCAGGTCTGGTGTTCTGGATGTCATCACAGGGCATGTGGTTCATTACTAAATAGGCAGCATGTATGGTAAGTGTTGCTAGAGGAGGAGTTCAGTTGAGTGAGGCTACTTTGGTTGGGGAGGTCTTCATGCTGAGAAAGGATTTTTATATATTGAGAGGAAAGGACATTTTTGATATACCCTTTTTAAAAATTTTTATTTTTTTTGTGAGGCAGTTGGGGTTAAGTGACTTGCCCAAGGTCACACAGCTAGTTAAGTGTCAAGTGTCTGAGGCCAGATTTGAACTGAGGTTCTCCTGAATCCAGGGCTGGTGCTCTATCCACTGTACCACCTAGCTACCCCGATATACCCTTATTTTTAAAGACTTGGTAATAATCCTTTCATCTTATGATAACACCTACCTCCCAGGATTGTTGTGAGGATCAAATGAGATAATATTTGCAAAACCCTTAGCACAGTGTTTGGCACACAGTAGGTGCTTTATAATGCTTGTTTTATTATAATCATTATCTTTTTGGAAAAAATCCTAATTTTTTTTTTAGCCTTTTTTTTTTCCCCTTGTGAAAACTTACCTGCCTTTTCATTTAGTTGCCTCATCAGTCCTTTTCAGCTTTCATGTCTTCTTTGAAGAGCAACTAGAACTTCAAATAGTATTTTAGGTTAGATCAATATCTAACAGCCAGGTCAACATCTTTTCTGCAACTTGAAGTCTTAGTTACTCTGTCTTTGCGGTTTAGTTGACTTGCCAAGGGTCACACTGCTACTAAGGACTCAGATATATCTGACTATAAGGCTGACTCCTTATCTAATAGGTCATGCTGCTTCTTCCATTTAATCAGAATTTATTATAATAGTAATCAAAGCATTAGATATAAAAACAATAGCAGAATCTTATGAATGATAATGTATCTAATCTAAAATGCTATTTGCAGTTCCAGTTGGTTCTTTTTAAGAAAGACAAAAAAGAGTTGAAAAGGAACCTTTACTTCTTAGGGGAGTTTTCTTACCTGGGAACTTCATACCAGAGAAATCCCAAGTCTAGTTTCTATCCCTATCCTTAGCTGGAATTCTCCATTATGGAGTGGTAGAGCTTAACAACTATTTTCCCATTTAGAGACCTGTTCGTATGTTTTGTTTTGTTTTGTTTTTTTGTAGTGAGGCAGTTGGGGTTAAGTGACTTGCCCAGGGTCACACAGCTAGTAAGTGTTACATGTCTGAGGTCAGATTTGAACTCAGGTACTCCTGACTCCAGGGCTGGTGCTCTATCCACTGTGCCACCTAGCTGCCCCATTAGTATGTTTTTTGAAAGAAGTCACACTACTATACATTTATAACTTATTTTGAATTGCTTTCCTTCTTCCAGTGGTGGGGAGGGAGGAAGAGAATTTAGAACACAAAAGTGTAGAAAAATGGATGTTAAAATTGTTTTTACATGTAATTGGAGCAAAATAAAATTCTAAATTAAAAAAAAAAAGGCATACTAGCTAGAAGTTTGGAAGTATGGTATTACACATAGTTTATTATAGCAGATATTTAAAAAAAAATTGTAGCATGCTCCACATGAGCAAATTTACATGTGTCCATTTATATTTATGTGTGTATGTGTGGACATTTATATATATGTAAAATCAGAGCACTTATTGAAAAAGCTAGAAAATCACCAGTTTCTTACCTGTAACACTGCAAGAGTCCTGGGACTATTGGAGGACTTATGACTTTTTGAAGGAAGTTTTATGTTTTTAATGTCTTTCATGTTAATAATAAAAACAAGATTAAATAGAATTAAACTTAAAATAGTATAGATTTCCTTTCATTTTTGCTTTTATATCCTGAGCACTTAGCATTCCCTGGTATACAGTGAGTGTCTAATAAATGTATTTTTTGGGGGGGCGGGGCAATGAGGGTTAAGTGACTTGCCCAGGGTCACACAGCTAGTAAGTGTCAAGTGTCTGGGGCTGGATTTGAACTCAGGTCCTCCTGAATCCAGGGCTGGTACTTTATCCACTGCGCTACCTAGTTGCCCCAGTGTCTAATAAATGAGTACCAATTGATTGGATTTTTTTTTGTTAATATCTTTGCATCTTAATGTATGCTACTGTGTTAGAATTAATCTTTAAAATATTACATAAATTTGCTTTGTGTTTGGAACTCTTCTTGTTGCAGTAATAGAGCAATTTTATTTATGAGGTGAATTTGAATCCCAGCATTGTATAATGAGTATATAGGAATTTCTTTAAAAACAGTCTATAAATCAGCAGTTGCATATTGACACACCTCTAAACTAAATCATAGTTATGGCAGGCTTGATTTATCTCTTATGAGGTTGTTTTGTTTGGGCCTTAGACATTTTTAGAGATTCTCATTCTTTTACTTAAATTGAGCTTTTTTGTGTAAATAAAAAAACACGTGCATCTTTTGCAATATTGTCCCAAATAATGCTCTTTTTTAGTAATGTTTATATTTTATAGTAAGAATGTTCCAAGTCACTACTAATAAAAGAAATAGAAATCAAAGTAGCATCTCTGGTTTTAACTTAGACCCAAGCAAATTGATAGTTGACAAAAGATGGGAATATTCAATGTGTGTGTGTGTGTGTGGGTAAGGAATCATTGGTGGAGCTGTGAATTAGTACAACTGTTCTGCAAAAGTTTGGAATTCTGCAGATAAAATGTCCTTGCCCTTTGACTTAAATTCTTTCCTTTGCTAGACATACACTCCAAGGAATTCATTGATAAATGACCAAAATATGCATAACATTTTTTTGTGGTTGCAAGGAACTGGAAACAAAGTAGGGACCCATCAATTGGGGAGTGGCTAAACAAATTGTGGTGCATTAATGGAATATTATAGTGCTCTGAGAAATGACTAATAGTGTCAACATAGAGAAGCAAAGATTGGTGTGCATGTAGAACAAAGTTGATAGACCCGGGGGAAAAACACAATGACAACATGTAAATTGAAAGAACAACAACCACAAAACAATTGAAAATGAATGTTGCAAAAGCTGAAAGAACAAGCTGGGTCTCAAAGAAGAAATATTAGAAGATGCTTCCCTTTACCCCTTTGCAGAGGTGGTTGTAAGGGTTGGGAATGCACTGGTGTGCAGCAGCCAGTGGAATGTTAGATTTTTTTCAATAGTGATTGGTTCTGCTGAATTTTTTTTTCCAGTTTTTCATTTGTAACAAAACATTCTTTGTTATAAATGTAGTATTTTCTGGCAGCTGGAGGGTATTATAGTGAGAAAATATATGCAGTGTCAAAACAAAAGATAGCAAAACAAATCTATTTTCAAAAAATCCTACATGACTAGGCCATACTATAATGTGGCAAAATCATTTTTATAATATATTTTGGTGGGTCACCTGGATTGTTAGGTAGTCTGTGAGAATCTGCTCTAGCCCTTGAACCCTGGTGTGGTCAACTGCTTCTGTAACATTGCTCTAAAATTAAAAAACAATTCTGAACTAAAATATTGAATATGAGTGTTTTCACATAAAAGTAGAACAGAAACAGGATCATACTTGAAACTGAGAGTCTATTATGCATAGCTCTTCTTTTAAAATGCATACTAAATCGAATATGTAACTTTCAGAGCTTGTCAATGTGTAACATTGTTTTGTTATATCATGTTTCTGTGGCTCTAGTTAATGACATCTCAGAAAAACAATGTGCTATCCTTGGAAAATTTTGATTTGAATTTAGAATGGTAAAAATCTAACATTGAAAAAAAGGTGTAAATATTTGAGTTGAGTTGATTTTGAAAAAATTACATTTATATTAATTTAATTATGAATAATTCATGCAGGGACTATTTGTTTTTGTATTTCTAGTGCATAGCACAGTTACTGGTACAAGAACCCTTAACAAATGCTTGTTAATTGATGGTCTGGTAGTTTTAGTGAATGCTAACATGGCAGCCAAAAATACTAATGTTACCATAGTTCAAAGGCAGTGTCTGGGAAGAGGGAAGTGAAAATCCCATTACATTGTTATTTTGTAGTACATCTGAAATTATTGTGTTCACTTTTGCCTACCAGGTTTTAAGAATGACCTTGAAAAGCTGAGTAACATGCAGAGGATGGCATCCATAATGCCGTATGAGAATGTTTGAAAGAAGCTGAGGTTAGCCTGGGAAAGAGAAGACTTGGGCATGGCAGTAGGACATTCTTTTCCCTACAGATCTTCAAGTATTTAGATTTCTCTGATTGATCTTGGAGGCAGTGGGTTGAAATTGGAGAGAAAGATTTAGGCTTGAGATAAAGAAATTTTTTAAGTTTTAAAAATGTATCTTCATCGTTTTTTTTAATATTCTGAGCTTAGGAAATGTTCATTTCCTTGTACCTTATAGAACAGAAGGATTATATATGAAACTGCCAACCTTATGTATTGCTATTCTTTTAAAAATGTATAACAAATTCCAGAGGTAAATTTCAAAGCTGTTCTGCTTGTCTCATTCCTACTGACCTTCCTTCCATTCTCTCCTCATTTTAAGAGGAGGGGGAGAAGAATCCAATCCTATCCCCTTATACCTTTCTCCCCAAATTGTGAGAAAAACCAAAAACCAACTTCTGTAACAAATATGCTAAGTTAAGCAAGACAAATTCCCAGATAATGTGGTTTAGGAGGAAATTTTGAATACTTTAAATTTGAGGTACTGGAATTGTAAGATTAATTTGAATGTAAACTTCTGTAGGCAGAGATTGTTTCTGCTTTTAGCCAAAGTAAAAATCTCATTGTGTCAGTTTATCACAGTGCTTGGAACATCATAAACAAGTAAGAAATGTTTGTTAATTGATTGATGTTTGTTAATTAATTGTTTATCACAGTGCTTGGAACATCATAAACAAGTAAGAAATGTTTGTTAATTGATCAGAGAAGTCACCATGTGGAGATGTGGGTCTGGAATTTAGAGAAATCATGACTAAATAATTGAGATTTGGAAGTTATCTGCATACAGTAGTTGAAGATCTCAAACTGCTGTACTGTATCTCCTTTCACAATCAAACTCCTGTTTAATATTCTTGTCTCTTCCCAGTCCCTTAATTGTCATGACTGGCCAGTTGCTAAGTTTTGTGAATTCTACTCCACAGTATATCTCTAGTTAGTGCTTTCTTCTTCTACTGGGGTTTTTGCTACTGCTTCATGTACTCTTCATCTTTTAGTTTGTGTTTATCATCTCTTGCCTGGACTATAGCAATTTACTAATTCCTTACTATAGCAATTTACTAATTCCTTCCCTCCTGTTTCTAGTCTTTTCTGCCAAATCAGTATTCCTAAATCACAGTTACTCATGCTCAAGAAGATTTAGTGCAGGGAGTTCTTGATTTATGTTTGTGTTGTGGACTCCTTTGGTAGTTGGGTGAAGCCTATGGACTCTGTCTTAGAATAATAAAATAAAAATATATAGTATTACAAAGGTTTTTACTTTGGCCTCCCCTTTCTTTCCACGATGTTACAGACAACTGCCCTACCGCTCTCTCCTGTATACTCCACTCCATGGGCAACCAACCTCTCTTCTGGAAAAGTGGCCAGGGGGCCTGGTGGTGTCTCCTGTGCTTGGAATGTACTTTTCCCTCACTACCACCTCTTAATATCTCCAGCTTTACACCAAATCATAGTTCACGTATCATTTTGTACAACATTATTCTGATTCCCTCCCCCTTCATCACACCCCAGTTGTTATTGCTCTTAGAATATTACTTTGTATAGTTAGAAGGCAGTGCACTGGGCAGGCCACTTAACTTCTCTGGGTCTTGGTTTCCTCCTCTGTAAAGTGAGGGGTGTTATACTTGAACACCTTTCAGATCTCTTACAGCTCTTAACTCTTATGGTCTTATCCTATATTTTGCTTTTAATTTTCTATTTATATCTTGTTCTTTCTTTAAAGGTAGGGACTACTTGTTTTTGGTTTTGTATGCTTGGCACATGTAGGCATTTCAATGCTTGTTGGATTGGAGGGAATAATATTACCTAGGGAAACAGTGAATGAGGGTGTAAATGTATCAGGAGGCAGCAAATGTTAGTCAAAAGCATCCAAAGTGTAAAATATTATAGAGGGTGAAAGTATGTATACACACACAGAGGAATGTGTATTCCTGATGATCTTAGCTTATAAATAAGCTCATTACATTATTTGTCGGTTTGTCCCAGGTAGGAGGAGTTAAAAGGCATCACACTAAATATTGGATTCAGTGCAATAATTCCTCCTTAGAATATTCAAACAGAAGTATCCTAGAAACTCCTAAGAGCTTCCTTTCCCACGTAATCATTGTCATAATTGTTATGATCTGTATTAGAATGAATATAACCTGAATATACCCTGAAGAATGATATAGTCTCAGTGCTGAGGTTTGGGTGATGTAATTTAAATTTGAAAAAAAAAAATTTTGCTCTGATTTTTCCCTCAGGCTGTCTTAAGAATCTTGCCAATTTATTATGACAGCCAAGTTAATGGTATTTAATATAAACACCTTAGAATATTTATTTCTTAAGGTGAAAATATGGCACCCTTATTGTTATTAACCAAATTAGGTTTTATCTAGAATACTGATGATCCTATTTTAGGTTATACATAATTCAAAAAAGATTTGTAGGGTGATAGAATAGAAACAACTGGACTTGAAGTCAGAAGACATATTCATATTGTGACTTTGACCCTGAATGGCAATGGACGAGTCACTTAATACTCCGAGACCTGGTTTGTCATCTATAAAATGGAAATAATTATACTTAAGCCATCTATAAGGTCATTGTGAAGAAAGTGCTTTGTAAAGCACTTTGGGGGGGGGGGTCATGGGGCAATGAAGGTTAAGGGACTTGTCCAGGGTCACACAGCTAGTAACCATCAAGTGTCTGAGGCTGGATTTGAACTCAGGTCCTCCTGAATCCAGGGTCAGTGCTTTATCCACTGCGCCACCTAGCTGCCCCAGCACTTCTAAATTATACTTTGGGACCAAATATATGGGGGCGGGGGTGGGGTGGTGGTTACTGAAGTATATTTGATCCACAGGAAACAATACTTACTATTCAAGTCACTATCTAGGCTCTTATTATGTATGACAAGTTTGTTTGTGATTTTCCTAAAAGAGTTAATGCATCAGTTCTCTTGGTGATTTTTTTTCAATAAGTGATGAAATTGAGAATCAGAAATCAATTGGATTGATTGTACTGTATGTATAAGCTTTATCAGATTGTTTACTGTCTTGGGGAAGGGAGAGGGAAAGGACGGAGGGAAAAAATGTGGAACTAAAAATCTTACAAAAATGAATATTGAAAACTATCTTTGTATGTAATTGGGAAAAAAATAAAATATTATTAAGTGAAAAAAAATCATTTGGATGTAGAGAAATGGTAAGTAGCCTTGCTTAACTCTCATTTGCAACAGGAAGGAAAGCTAACAAGCTGGTCCAGTTTTGGTTTGACTGACAATTTTAACAAGCGGTTTTTTCAGAAGGCTCTCTTCACTACACATTCACATATGAGAGAGAGGGGAAAAATTCCAAATCACTTTGCAGAATGGCAGAACCAATTCACAGCTTTACCAACAATGCATTAATGTACCTATTTTCTCATAGTTCCTCCAATATTTAATATTTTCCTTTTTGTTGTGTGTCATCTTTGCTGATCTTTGAGGTTTTGAGTACAACCTCAGAGTTAATTAAATTTGAGATTCTCTAATTTGTGATTTGGAGAATTTTTTCATATGGCTGTTAATAGCTTGTATTTCTTCCTTATTTTTTGCAGGGGATTTTACATTTTTATTTTATTTTATTGGTTTCTTTATGAGAACTTTCTGTTTATATACCTTAACCATTATCAACTAGAGGGATTACTCTTTTCTCATAAATTTGAATCTCTATCTTTGAAATGAGACCTTTATCAATGACCTTGCTACAAAGACTTTTTTCTCCAGTTCACTGTTACCCGTCTAATTTTCTTTTCTTTTCTTTTTTTTTTTTTTTGTGGGGCAGTGAGGGTTAAGTGACTTGCCCAGGGTCACACAGCTAGTAAGTGTCAAGTGTCTGAGGCCAGATTTGAACTCAGGTCCTCCTGAATCCAGGGCCAGTGCTTTATCCACTGCACCACCTAGCTGCCCCATCCCATCTAATTTTAACTATATTGGTGTTTGTTGATGCAAAAACCTTTTATTTGTTTTTGTTTTGTGAGGCAGTTGGGGTTAAGTGACTTGCCCAGGGTCACACAGCTAGTAAGTGTTAAGTGTCTGAGGCCAGATTTAAACTCAGGTACTCCTGATTCCTGTGCCATCTAGCTGCCCCCAAAAACCTTTTTAAAAAATGAGTCATTTATTTATTGGCATTCATTTAAACAAATTTTCACTTCTAAATTTCTTTCTCTCCCACCTGCCCATCCCCCACCCATTGAAAAGGCAAGCAATATGATTCCCATTGCATATGTGAAGTTGTGCAAAAATATAGTTCTATATCAATCATGTTATGCAAGACCTTTTTAATTTTATGTAATCAAAATTTTTCACTTTCTTCTGTGAACCTGTCTATATTCATAGATCTGAAAGTAAATTAATTTAAGAATATTGTAACTGTTACTCTAGTGGCATGACCTAACCATAAATAATTGCTATTTCTACCTATTTAAGTCTGTCATGATTTCTAAAGAGTATTTTGTAATTATATTCATATGATCATTTCTTGGTAAATGGACTCGTAAATATTTTATACATTCTGTAGTTATTTTAAGTAGAATTTCTAATTTTATCTCTTCCTGTTTGGTTTTCTTGGCAGTATACAGAAGGGTGATTATTGTATGAGTTTTTTTAATATCCTGCTATTTTGCTGAAGTTAAGAATTGTGCCACTTGACTGTCTAGAGATCCATGTATAGACTTTCTTATCCCTTACAAAAAGCAATGACTTTGTTTCTTCTTTGTCTATGCTTATTCTTTCCATTTCTTTTCTTGTTGTATAGTTTCTGATTTTTTAGCAATATACAAATAATAATGGTGGTAATAGGCCACCGTTTTTATCCCTGATTTTATTGGTCAACCCATGCTGGTTCTTCATTTTACATAACCATTATTTGCCATATTAAGGAAAAGTGTTTACGCCACTATTTTTTAGTGTTTTTTTTTTAAACAGAAGTGGATTTGTATTTTTGCCAAGCTTTTCCTGCATCTATTAATGTAATTATATAATTCTGATTGTTTTTGTTATTAATATGGTCCATTATATTTATACCTTCTCCAACATTGAATCATTCTTGTATTACTGGTATAGATCCTACTTTGTCATTCTGTATAATCTTTTAGGTGTATTCTTTTATCATTATTCATTTTATTTAAAGTTTTTGCATTTATACTCATTAGACATATCGAGTTATAGTTGTCTTTTATTCTGATGTGTTGCCTGATTTAGGTATCAAGACAATATTTGTATCATAGAATTTAGTAGAATATTTTCCTGTTTTTTTTGCAAAGTTAATGTAATAATGGAATTGTTTTTGAAAGTTTGATAGAATTTATAAATCTATCCAGTCTTGGGTTGTTTTAATTTGAGTACACTTATGGTTTATTGAATTTCTTTTTCAATAATTGAGTAAATAATTTTTCTTTTGTTTTAAAAAATATTTTATTTTTTTCCAACTACACAAAGACAGTTTAAAAAATAGTAATAATAAATTTGTTTATTTATTTAGGATTTTCCCCAGGTTACATGTAAAAACAAATTTTCACATTGATTTTTTAAAAAAACTTTGTGTTCCAAATTCTCTTCCCTCTCTCCCCTCCCTAAGAAATTAAGCAATTTAAAATAAATTATGTATGTGCAGTTATGCAAAACATCTCCACATTAGTCAAGTTGTGAAAGAAAACAGACAATATAATTTTAGAAAGAGGAACTAACAAAAAAATTATACTTCAATCTCTATTCAGATACCATCACTTCTTTCTCTGTAGATGGATTGCATTTTTCATAAGTCCTTCTGATAGCATCTTGTTCATAATTTCTTTCACAGTTATTATTGCTAACTGTATTACCCTCTATCCTATTCCCTCCCCTTGATATTTACTCTATTTTCTATCTTCTTTCACCCTATCCCTCCTCAAGTGTTCTGCTTTTTACTGTCCCTTCCTCCAGTCTGCCCTCCCTTCCTTCACCTCTCCCCACCTTATCCCCTTCCCACCATCCCACTTTCCTGCAGGGCAAGATATATTCTATACCCATTTGAGTGTTTGTTATTCCTCTTTGAGCCAATTCTGATGAAAGTAAGGCTCACTGTCCTGCTCCTTCCCCATCTTCCCCTCCACTCCATAAGCTTTTTCTTTTACGTGAGCTACTTTACCCCATTCCACCTCTCCCTTTCCCTTATAAAGACAATTTCCAACCTTCATTTTTTGAAAGATTTTGAGTTCCAAGTTCCCCCCCCCTTCCCTTTTTTTCTCCCCAAGATGGCAAACAGTCTGATATAGGTTATACATGTGCAAACAGACAAAAGGAAGAACCATGGGGGAAGAAAGTGAAAATAGAATGCTTCAATATGCATTCAGACTTTATCAGTTCTTTCTCTGGATGTGGATTAGTATTTTCCATCAAGTCTTTTGGAATTGTCTTGTTTCATTGTATTGCTGAGAAAGACAAAGTCAGTCATAGTTGATCATCGCGGGGATACTATTACTGTGTACAGTGGTCTCTTGGTTCTATTTATTTCACTCAGAATCAGTTCATTTAAGTCTTTCCAGATTTTTCTGACATTAGCTTGTTCATAATTTCTTTCTTTTCTTTTTCTTTTTTTTTTTTTTTGGTAATGCATTTGGGATTAAGTGAATTGCCCAGGGTCTCACAGCTAGTAAATGTCAAGTGTCTGAGGCCGAATTTGAACTCTGGTTCTCCTGAATCTAGAGCCAGTGCACCACCTAGTTGCCCCTTGTTCATCATTTCTTATAACACAATAGTATTCCCTGACATTCATATACCACAATTGTTTTACCCATTCCCCCAATTTATGGGCCTTCCTTCAATTTCCAGTTCTTTGTCACCACAAAAGAGCTGCTATAAATATTTTTGTACATGTGGGTCCTTTTTGCTTTTTATGATCTTTTTTTTGGGATAAAGATCTAGTCGTGGTATTTCTGGGTCAAAGGGTATATACAATTTGATTGCCCTATGGGCATAGTTCTAAATTACTCTCCAAAATGGTTGGATCAAAGTTCACAGCTCCACCAAAAGTGCATTAGTGGGGTGGCTAGGTGGTGCAGTGGATAAAGCACAGGCCCTGGATTCAGGAGGACCTGAGTTCAAATCCAGCCTCAGACACTTGACACTTACTAGCTGTGTGACCCTGGGCAGGTCACTTAACCCCCATTGCCCCACGAAAAGCAAAACAAAACAAACAAACAAAAAAGTGCATTAGCATCCCAGATTTCTCACATTTTCACCATTTATCATTTTCCTTTTGTCATATTAGCCAATCTGATAGGTGTGAGGTGGTACTACAGAGTTGTTTCAATTTGCATTTCTTTAATCAGTGATTTAGAGTATTATTTCATATGATTTTAGGTAGTTTGGATTTCTTCAGGTGAAAACTGCCTGTTCATATCCTTTGACCATTTATCAATTGGGGAATGACTGTATTCTTATGAATTTGACTCAGTTCTCTATATATTTGAGAAATGAGGGGGCAGCTAAGTGGCACAGTGGATAGAACACTGGTCCTGGAGTCAGGAGTACCTGAGTTCAAATCTGGCCTCAGACACTTGACACTTACTAGCTGTGTGACCTTGGGCAAGTCACTTAACCCCAATCACCTCACTAAAAAAAAGAAAAGAAAAGAGAGAAATGAGCCCTTCATCAGAGACACTTGCTATAAAAATTGTTTCTTAGCTTTCTGCTTTCCTTCTAATCTTGGTTACATTGGTTTTATCTGTGCAAAAACTTTTTAGCTTAATATAATAAAAATTATCCATTTCACATTTTGTAATGCTCTCCATCTCTCGTTGGATCATAAATTCTTACCTTCTCCACAGATCTGACAGGTAAACTATTCCGTGCTCTCTTAATTTGCTTATGATATCACCTTTTATGTTTTAATGCTGTGCACTTTTTGACCATATCTTGGTATATGGTGTGAGATGTTGGTCTATACCTAGTCTGCCATAGCTAGGTAGCACAGTAGAGAGAGCGTTGTGTAAAGTTGCTATCTAGGGGCAGCTAAGTGGCGCAGTGGATAGAGCACCGGCCCCTGGAGTCAGGAGGACCTGAGTTCAAATCCGGCCTCAGACACTTAACACTTACTAGCTGTGTGACCCCTGGGCAAGTCGCTTAACCCCAATTGCCTCACTAAAAAAAAAAAAAAAAAAAAAAGTTGCTATCTAGCTATACTCTCTAAAATATCTAATGACGTGGTCGCCAATAAATTAGAAGCCTTAGCCTTAGCAAGAGTTTAGACTTTTAGGCACTTATTAAAGAACACTAGGATCTAATGATCAGAGAGAAAGGTAAAAAATCTAACTATTTCTAAGAGACCCCATCATCTGACCTCCCATAGTGAGGTCAGGAACCAAAAGGACCCAACGTTTCCTTCTTCCTCCCAGAAGCCTCTCCTCTAAAACAAACAGCCCGTCCACACACACACACACACACACACACACACACACACACACACCGCTCCAAGCTAATTGGCTGGTACCTTTGAGAGACAGTACCCACGAGCAAACGTCACTTCCTGACACCAAATAACTGACCTCTCAGATGCCATGAGAAGGCAGAGCTTTCCTACAGTAACTCTCCAGCACTGTGGCATCACTCTAATTATTACAGTTGGCCCTGGGGTCTGGAGAACCTGAGTTCAAATTTGGCCTCAGACACTTGACACTTAGCAGCTGTGTGACCCTGGGCAAGTCACAACCCTGATCGTGTGTATTTTCAGCCCTTCTTTATGACATTCAGTGAGGTTCCTGTGCCACCTTCTTTTCCTGTTCCTTATAGTTGGTGTATAGTCTTTTTCTTGATGATATAGATTATATAATATAGTAAATTTCACCCTCCTGTTCCTCCTTTCTTCCATAGTTTTTCTTCCTGTTCCCTTTTCTTTTTTCACTTAAAATTATCAGAACAGAACAGAATTGCCAATAGGCTTTTGACCTTTCACTACAATAGAATTATGAGGGAATAGGTAGGTGGCATAGTGGATAGAGCTCCAGGTGTGGAGTCAGGAAGACTTGAATTTAAATCTGGCCTCAGACACTTAGTAGCTAGCTATGTGACCTTGGGAAAAGTCACTTCACTGCTTTCTGCCTCAGTTTCCTTAACTGTAAAATGGGAGTAATAATAGTACCTATCTCACTGGGTATGAAGATCAAATGAAATATTAATTGTGAAGCACTTAGCACAGTTACTGGCACATAATAAGAGTTACATAAAAGTTAACTATTCTCCTCTTCCTATTTTAATATAAACACTTTTTCAAATATACTCCTTTCTAGTTATTCCATTGTACTTCCCTTTCTAGGTTTCTATTGACTCTTATGTTTCCCTTTTAAAGATTCTGTTGAACTCTCTAGTCTTTTCATCAGCAATGCTTAGAATTTCTCTTTCATGAAAGGTCTATTCCCTTTCCTTCCTTTAGATTACTCAGTTTTTTATGGAGTAAGATATTTTTGGTTATATAAGACATCATTTTGCATTTTGGAGTGTCATATTCTGAGATCTGTCTTTTATGGTGGCAGTTACCAAGTCTTGCATAATCCTTACTGTGTTTTCTTGGTACTTGGATTCTTTTCTTCTGGGTGCTTATGCTATTTCCCCCCCATTTAATCTAGAAAGCTCTGGATTTTTGTTTTGACTTTCCTGGTATTTTTCATTTTGGGGTTTCTTTTAAGTGACTGGTGGATTCCTTTTTAGAAAATTTTTTTTTCAATTAGCAATAATTTATTTTCCTTCCCTCATACCTTCTTGTCCTGACAGATTAAAAAGAGGGAAAAAACCCCAGATCCTCAAGTTGACCATTTCTAAAAAAAAAGTATATTTCATTCTGCATATTGAGTCTGTCACTTTTCTGTTAGGAAGTCAGTAACATTCTTTATTGTTGGTACTCTAGAATCATGATTGTTCCTTGTTCTAAGTTTCTCAGTTATTCATTTTTACAGTTTTTTTTCCATAAATTCTTGTGGTTCTGTTACTTTATTCTGTATCAGTTCTTTGAAACCATTCCCTTCATTATGTCCTATAGCACAATCGTATTTCTTTGGAGTCACATTTGTTCAACATTTCCCCTACTGTTAGGTACTGCCTTATTTTTCAGGTTTTTGCCACTACAAAAAGAGCTCCTCTAAGTGTTTTTGTACACGTAGGTAATTTTTCTTTTTCTTTGACTTCTTTGAGGTATAGGGTTGATAATGGCAGTGCCATGTTAAAAGTGCATAGTTTGTTCGTTTTTTTTGGACTTAGTTCCAAAGTGCTTCCCAGAATGGCTGGACCACTTCACAGAACCATCAAAGGCAAACTAATGTGCCTGTTTTCCTGCAGCCCCACTGACATGTTGTTTTCCATTTTTTGTTTAATTTAACCAGTCTGATGGGCATGGAGGGGAAACCTCAGAGTTGAGAGTTAATTTTCATTTTTTTAATATTAGCTATTAGAGCATTTTTTCAAAAGGCTGTTGATACGTTGTGTTTTTTTACCATGAGAGCTGCCTACTCATATCTTTTCACCATTCACCAGTTGAGGAATGGAGTGGTAGTCTTTTTAGTATCTCTTTGTACTGTGGTTCTAAAAATAGGTCTGGACAGTTTTTGTTATGATTTCTGGCCATATGGTATCTAGGTCTTTGGGGGTGTGTGATTTTTCTGGTAGTTTTTGGCTCTATCTTTCCTTGATCTGTTTTCTAGACAGCTTTTTAAAAAAAATTTTTCCCCCCTTTTTTTTTTTGGCGGGGCAATGAGGCTTAAGTGACTTGCCCAGGGTCACACAGCTAGTAAGTGTCAAGTGTCTGAGGTTGGATTTGAACTCAGGTCCTCCTGAATCCAAGGCCAGTGCTTTATCCACTGTGCCACCTAGCTGCCCCATAGACAGTTCTTTTTTTTTTTTTTTAAGTGAGGCAATTGGGGTTAAGTGACTTTGCCCAGGGTCACACAGCTGGTAAGTGTTAAGTGTCTGAGGCCGGATTTGAACTCAGGTCCTCCTGACTCCAGGGCCGGTGCTCTATCCACTGCATCATCTAGCTGCCCCTGACAGTTCTTTTTGATAGGTGATAACTTTCATTTTTTCCTAGACATTTGATTTATTTAGAATTTCTTATTACTGATTTCTGTTTGGTCCAGTCTCATTTTCAGTGGACTTGGTAATTTTGAGCTTCCTTTACTAAGCTGTTTATTCTTTTTTGTTCTGGAACTCTCAATTTACAATAGCCTTTTAAATCTCCTGTTTCATCCCTTCTAGGAATTCTAATAATCATTGTTGGCAAGCCATATCTTTATTTCTGCCCATGAATTATGTGGCATTTTGCTTCCTCAAGGCTAGGATGTCCCTGGATATGTAAAATTGTTTTGTCCAGGTCTTTATGTATATTCATATTTCAAGCTTTCCTTTCTGAATTGGGATTTTTTCAGCCATGATCAACTGCTTGTTCATTCTTGGAATTGTATTGTTTGTGTTCCTGTTGCTAGCCCTCTTCTCAGTTCTTGACTGCTCTATAAAAGATATCAGTTCCTAGGCCTACCTTCCTCCTCTGGATAGAGTACTTCTCTTTAAGACTGTATGGGGCTAAAATTCTAGCTATACAATCTAAAATCTAATGAGTGGTCGCCAATAAATTATAAGCTTTAGCAAGAGTTTAGACTTTTAAACATTTATTAAGGAGAATAAGAATTTGGTAAAGAGAGAGAGAAAGACCTAGATTCATCTATCTATCTCAGGGAGCTACAGTTCTGCTCCACTCTCCATGAGAGTCCTGGCGAAAGAGAGACAGAGTGTCAGCCTTGCAGCCAGTGCCACTTCCTGAAGCCAAAGAAAAGCCACATGGCCTTGCTCTCAGAGGCCTTCTCCTCATGGTGGAGCTTTCCTACAGTAAGTCTCCAGAAGGTGGCATCATTCCAATCGTTACAAGGCTTTCAGGGGTGGCTTGGTTCTGTGAATACAAGCTTTTTCAGCTTTAGGGCATGTGGTCTGATGGCTTCTCCTAAGGAATAGGAGAATTACTGCTTTACTTCCCTTTCCTGGGGCTTTCTTGCTGGAACACTCAAGTGTCTGTCATATTCTCAGAGGCTATTGGGAGCTGGCAAGCCTCCTGATGTAGCCTTTTTCTTACCCAGGTTCCTTTGGCCGGGCCCCTTCCTTTGTGGTTTTGGGTTTCTGGATGTCATATTTCAATGACCATTATACACTTCTCCAGTGCCTTCTGTGGTATTTAGTTTTGATACTGTAATGATTGGAATGATGCAAAGTGTTACAGATTGCATAACTACCTCAACCCTCTCTTAGAAGTCTAAGGATATAAAGGAGGGAATGTAATGGAATTTATTAATTTGATCATTGACAATGCTATGCTAAGGTTTAGTAAAAATCCAGCAATTCAGTCAGTTAAAGAGAATCCAGCTTTCCAGACCAGAGTCCAGAATCTAGCTTTCCAGACCAGAGTCCAGAATCCATCTTTCCAGACCAGAATCCAGCTTCCTCCTGATGACATCTTACCACTTCAAGAAGACAAGAGAAATCAGAGACTCTATATGAACTGTTTTGTTTTGTTAGTTTTTACTATCTCCTTTCTGTTATAATATATACTATCTGTAACATGTACCCTCTGCAGATGACCTCCCTTTGCAAGACTAATGTCAAAGCGTCGGTTCATGAGGACAAAAAAAAATCACCCCCTCTGGACAAAACTTTCCTCTCTTCCTTTTCTATATTAGTTAGCAATAGTTATTATATTCTTTTTACTGTTCCGTCAAGGAAACATTTTGTTTCTTGAGGAACAAAAGGGGGGACTGTAATGATTGGAATGATATCACCTACTGGAGACTTGCTGTGGGAAAGCTCCACCATAAGGAAAATGTCTCAGAGACATTGTGGCTTTTCCTTGGCGTCAGGAAATGACGTTTGCTCATGGGTGCTGTCTATCAAGGCTACCAGCCAATCAACTTGAGAAGCCTCCTATGGTCTGGGAGGAGACAGGAAGGAGGAAAGGGAGCCTGCGCGGAGAGCTCTGGGACTTTTTGGGTTCCTGACTGGATGGTGGTGGCGGCAGAGGACTTCACAGGAAATTTGAGGAAAGATAGGAATGCCAGGCTGTTGGAATTCTGTTCTCAATCTTTTTCTTTCTATTTTCCAATAAACCCTTAAAAACCTAAACTCATTTTATCAGTGATTTTAGTCAGTTTCCCCCAAAACTGGGAGAACAGATTAGAATCCACATTTAGAATTTTAAATTACACAATACTTTGTAGAGAGAGTATTATTATATGCCTTGAAGTCATTTGACAACACAGGTGGTAGAATATTAGTTTTAAACATGTAACGATTGGAATGACGCCACCTGCTGGAGACTTACTGTAGAAGAGTTCCGCCCATGAAATGAAGGTCTTTGAGGGCAAGACCAGGAGTCTTTTCTTTGGTGTCAGGAAGTGACGTTTGCTAGTGGGAGGAAGAAGGAAGAGCTGGGTGCTCTGACTCGCGCTCTTTTCCTGAGGACTCTGGTGGAGAAGGGAGCTAGAAATGCCTTCTCCTTTTAATAGATAGGAATCTAGGCCTTTCTCTCTCTGTTTATTAAATTCTTATTCTCCTTAATAAATGCTTAAAAGTCTAACTCTTGCTAAAGCTTATAATTTATTGACGACCACTCATTAGATATTTTAGACAGACTAGCTAGAATTTTAGTCTTAACAAACAGATGGATCTTTGTTTCTGGGCAGAAATTTGGAGTTGTTAAAGGAGTTTTGTAAATTCTTAAATGCAGTCCAATCTATTCTCTTCTTGTTTAATTTTGGATCCAACTCATCCACTTTCAGTGTCTGTCTTAACCCCCCCCCCCCAAATTTCTCCCCCCTCCAACTTTTAAAGCCCTTTATGACCTGGCCCCTTCCCATCTTTCCAGTCTGTACATCTTACTCCCCTCCATGTACTCTTTGATTCAGTGACAATGGCCCCCAGGCTTTTACGTGAACAAGATACTCTATCTTTTGGCTTTAGGCATTTTAACTGGCTGTCCCCCTTCCCTGGAATGTACTCTCCTTTGCACCAGTTACTGACTTCCCTGGCTTCCTTTAAATCCCAACTAAAATCCCATGTTCTATAGGAATCTTTCCCCAATATCTTTTTTTTTTTTTTTTTTTTTAGTGAGGCAATTGGGGTTAAGTGACTTGCCCATGGTCACACAGCTAGTAAGTGTTAAGTGTCTGAGGCCGGATTTGAACTCAGGTACTCCTGACTTCAGGGCCGGTGCTCTATCCACTGTGCCACCTAGCTGCCCCCCCAATATCTCTTAATTCCATGCCCTTTGTTAATTTTTTCCTATTTGTCCTATATGTAGCTTGCTATGTATTTTTCCCATGTTGTGTACCCCATGAGATTGTAAGATCTTTGAGGGCAGGAACTATCCTTTACCTCTTTTTGTATCCCCAGTGCTTAGCATAGTACCTGGCATGTGGTAGGAACGCTATAAATGTTTATTGGTTAATGTGTGCATGAAAATTAGCATGAAAGCCCTTCTTAAGGTATAATCAGAAAAAGAAATGTAGCAAAAATGAAAGTGTGACATAGGATGAAGTGCTAGACTTGACATCAGGAGTCTTGGGTTTGAATCCAAAAAGTTTGACAACTGCTAGAGTTTGTTAAAAGCTTTAAAAAGAAACTTATGGAGCAGCTAGGTGGCGCAGTAGATAGAGTACCGGCCCTGGATTCAGGAGGGCCTGAGTTCAAATCCGACGTCAGACACTTGACACTTATTAGCTGTGTGACCTTGGGCAAGTCACTTAACCCCAATTGCCTCACCAAAAACCCCCCAACAAAACAACTTATTAGCATTAAGCACATATACCATTCAGAAGGAGCATGTTAACCCAGTTCCTGATACTTGGTTTATCCTTTAAACTAGTGCTGTCAAACTAAAAAAGAAATTTAATGCTGCAGGCTGAATGTTGATTTAGCAAACCACAAATTAACATTATCTAGATTGTTTTTTTTTTATTATATTAAACATTTCCCAATTATACTTTAATCTGGTTCCAGCCTAACTCATTGGGCAGACTTGCATTTGATACTACTGCTTTAATCATTTCTGTAAATTCTCTGCTATACCCTTGATTCCCTTCCCCCTTTACCCCATTGAAAAGCCAAGAGCATTCAGTACGTTGACAGTTTATATGACATTGCCCTATACTGACCTGCCTTTCTGTTATAAGGCAGGGGTTGGGGGAAAGCATGTTTCATTTTCTCTGTTCCTTGAGCATTGTTGGTTTTTTAGTTTGTGTTTAGTTTCCTTTTAACTAACCTTTTAAAAAAAAACCCAAACACTTTTTTTTTTTTGGAATGTGGTTATAAGTGCCAAATGACCGCTACAAATAAGAAATACTATAGAAATTCAGAAATGGGGAGAGATCACTGTATTGGGGTATTTAGATAAAAGTTCACAAAAGCAGGTAGAAACTTGAGGTGGCCTTTCTGGGGTGGGATTCAGATAAGCAGAAAGAAGAGATTGCAGCCTGGTGGGGAATGCAGTTTAGTAATAAGTAGACCGGTTTGACTTGTACCAGAGGCTTTATTTATGTAGAGAAGTAGTGAAAGGTAAACATGGATAGATTTAAGATTAGGTTGGTGAAAGTCTTGAATGCCAGATTGAGACATTTGAACATTATTCTGTCTTCCATGGTAAATCACTGAAGTTTTTGGAGAAGGAAGTAACCTGCTGAAAATGATATTTTGGGAAGATTAATTTTGCTGATGTACAATTAGTTGGAGGGGGGAGAGGAAGAGATTAGGCTGGGAAACCAGTTAGACTCTTGCTGTAGGCCAGTTTGAATTAGGGTGGTGGCCATGGGAATTCAAACAAGAAGTTGCATTTGTTAACCCTGCCAAATGAAGAATGATGTGGTGACTGATGGGATATGGAGAATAAAGAAACATGAACGGTTAATAACCAGATATTAACACTTATGTGAAAAGCCTTATTATATCACCATGGTTAAGTCCTCCTTGGACCGGCACCTGATCTTTCCAGCATTATTTGATTCTTATGCCCATTTATACATTCTACATTCCAGCCTTACTAGCCTATTTGAAGTTTTCCCATCTTAGCCTGTTTTCTCTTGACTGTACATTTGATCAGATTAACTCCCAGACCTGGAATTTGTTCTCTTCTCAACTGCCTATTCTATTCATTACTAACATTCTTCTCTCCAAATATAACTCTTCTTCTTTAGGCTTTTTCTGGTATTCCTTCCAACTTAAAGATCTCTCTCCCTTTTGAAATTTTCTTCATAGTACTTTGGCTGGTTCCTTATACCTGATCTTCTTGCATCTGGCTTGTAAATCTTCCTCTTGTTTAGGTTGTAAACTACTTGAGGGAACATTGAGGGAGATTTACTTTTTTTTTTCATCTTTGTATCCCTCAGTACTTAGCATAGTGGCTGGGCATAGTGGGTACTTAATAATACATAATCATTTAATTGAATTGGTTCTGTGAATCTCAAGAATAGCAGGCTGGAATAATTGATAGAGTACTTGACTTGGAGTCTGGAAGATCTGGGTTCAGGTCTTCTACCTTAGATACTTTACTGGCTGTGGGCAAGTTAATAACTCTCAGCCTTAAGAGTCCTCATCCATAAAATGTAGATGCTAATAACGCCTAACTCATAAGGTTGTTTTTAGGCTCAAATGAGATGAGGTTCAAAAATGGAACGGATTCCCTTGAAACAAGTAGTGATTCTCCTTCTTGGAAGTCTTCAATCAAAGGCTAGATGTATTTTTTAGTTATATTTTACATTTTATTTACAGTTTATGTTTATATTATTTATTATAGTTTGATATATTTTAGTTATAAATTGAACTAGGTGACTGAATTCTCATCCAACTTAAAATTCTGTGATGATAATGATCCTTAGACTGTATATAGAGTATTGAGTCTATTTCAGGGTACCACATTTTAGGAAGGACATTGATGAGAGCTAGATAATATCTAGGGAAGAATGACTAGAGTGAGGAGAACCATAGATACCATGTCATACAAGGAAGATCATAGGTATATGGGTACTAAGTTTTGATACTTTAATAAGAAATACCTGATCTTTTGACTTTAGAAACAGGAGTTACTCTGACAGATGCAAGCAGTTATTTTTCCTTTAAAAACGAGTTCAATTGAAGGTGGGGTGGGCAAGTCACCAGTTTGCCATTTCCTTCTCCAGCTCATTTTACAGATGAGAAAACTGGGGCAAACAGAGTCAAGTGACTTGCTCAGGGTCACATAGCTGGTATCTGAGACTGGATATGAACTCAGGTCTTCCTGACTCAAGGCCTAGCACTTTGTCTGCTGTGCCATGTAGCCACAATTGCTTATTAAGGATATATTATGATATGTTCTTTTAAAAACAACAAAATTAAAAAAAATCAGAATGTGTATGATTCTTTGACATATGATGATGATTCCCTTTTCTGTTTACACATACACATACACATACACATACAGAGAGAAATGAGAGATTTGAACCAAATGACCTCTAATGTCTCACTGGTTTCCAGATGTATGATCCTTAAATTTTGCCAGGGTAATTTGTTTGGATCTCTCTCCCTTGCTTCTATTACTACCTTGTAATATTTTTATCTACTGACCTGTTGAATGCCTTTCCCTCCTACTAAAACAAAAACTGTGAGACAGAAGCATTGTATTTCACTGTGTCAGAGGCTGCGCTTGAACTCATATCTTCCTGACCCTAAGCCCAACTCTATCTACTACATCAAGATGCTTTTGATGCTTCTTAAGAGCTTAACATATTCTTGTAGAATTTAACGTCCATCCACGTCAGTCCATTTTACACCTGAAAAAACTCCTATTTATCTTCCCATTACCATCATTGGGGGAAAAAAACCAACCAAAACCCTCCACTGTAACACATACAGAGTCTAGCAAAATACATTTTCACATTGGCCATATCTGAAAAATAATGTCCTTTTTCGCACTGTGAATTGTAAGGCTAAATCTTGATATTTAAGGTGGCAGAGTCTTAAGAAGAATGATTTATTATTATTTTATAAGGGTATGGAAGACCTGTGCAGAGCATAGAGAAGAAAACAAAAGAGAAAGATTGAAGAGAAGAGTCAGGGGTTGATTAGAACAAGATCAGGAAGAAGGTGGGAAGCTTCTTAGGCCTTGGTGATGTAACGATTGGAATGCCACCTGCTGGAGAGCTACTGTAGGAAAGCTCTGCCATGAGGAGAAGGCATCTGAGGGCAAGCCATGTGGTCAGGTCCTTGGCATCAGGAAGTGATGTTTGCTCGTGGGTACTATCAGCCAATTAGCTTGGTGCTGTGTGTGTGTGGGGACAGGACATTTCCAGTTTTCATAGGAGGCTTGTGGGATTGAGGGAGGTGCGGTTTGTGCTCTTTTGTGAGGACTCTTGTGGAGAGTGGAGCTAAAATGTGCTCTCCCTTTGATAGATGAATCTAGGCCTTTTTCTCTCTCCATCAAATTCTTATTCTCCTTAATAAATGCTTAAAAGTTTAACTCTTGCTAAAGCTTATAATTTATTGGTGATGACTCATTAGATATTTTAGACAGACTAGCTAGAATTTTAGCCCCTTACAGTGAGCAAGCTCCAACTCTTAGTTTGTAGGAAAGAAGTGAATGATTTTGGGGCATAGAAAGGTTTTGAGGTATGATGGAAGAGACATGAAGAAACCTGAGATGTTTGGGTTCAGTCTCTTCAGGTAAGTAGGAGGTGACTGAGAAAAAGGGATGGAGATGGAATTGTGGGGAATATGATAGGGAATAAAAAAAATAATATTCAGAAGAGAGGTCTGACTTAGTATGTGAGACATTGAAGAACCAAAGCAATTCCTGATTTCCTAAATGGTGATTTGAAAGAGAGGATATTTTATAGCCATTTTAGTTACAAAACCTTTCGGATAGATTTCCTAGTGAATTTTAAGACTTATTTATTTTAAAACTGTGTATTTCCTTCTAGTTGTGAAACTGGTAAAGCAAGCCGTTGGCTTTCTGGCTTCCTTTTAAAGATGTTATCAAGTTTAACAAACCATCAACTTTTTTGTTAAATTCATTTCAACAGGTTTTAATTGAGTGTTAGTTCTTAATTTTTTTCCTCTTCATATTGTGTGTCCTTTTGTATGTATGGATGATTCTTTTTTTTTTTTTTAAGTGAGGCAATTGGGGTTAAGTGACTTGCCCAGGGTCACACAGCTAGTAAATGTCAAGTGTCTGAGGCTAGATTTGAACTCAGGTCCTCCTGACTCCAGGGTCAGTGCTCTATCCACTGCGCCACCTAGCTGCCCCAGAAAAGGTTCTTTCCATCACTTTTTTTTTTTTTTTTTTTTTTTTTTTTGCGGGGCAATGAGGGTTAAGTGAGGTGCCCAGGGTCGCATAGCTAGTAAGTGTCAAGTGTCAAAGGCTGGATTTGAACTCAGGTCTTCCTGACTCCAGGGCCAGTGCTCTATCCACTGCGCCACCTAGCTGCCCCCAGGAAAAGGTTATTTCAAAAGCAGTGAACCCCATTTCCTTGTAGAAATGGAAATTTCATTTGTGGTTTTGACTTTTTCATCTGCTGTCTTGGGAAACTTTTATTAACTACTACAACTAGCTGTTGGTATGCCTTGTCTCATTTTGGTGCTGAAAGCAGGCGTTTCTTATAACTTTGAAAAGTACTCAGTTTATTTCTTGACTGGCACAACTTTTTTTCTCCCCATAAAATTGAGAGTATTCATTTTAGTGGTTTGTGAGCTATTAAACCAATAGGAAACAGTGTGGAGTAACAAAAAGAGCAGTGGTTCTGGAATTGGGACAACGGTTTAGTTTCTTTCCTGATACAGCCTGTCTGACCTTGGGCAAGGCACTTAACTTGCTTGGTCCACAATTTCCTCATCTGTAAAATGAGGGAGTTGGCAAGAAAAACAAAACCCATTACAGATTTGTTTAGTCAGGCAAAACAGATTCCTGCATTCACCATGACCCAAAAGATGCACTTAATTTAAACTAAATTTAAACTCCATCCCCCTTACTCCCCTCTTTTTATACACACACACACACACACACACACACAAAATTATGTGTGTGTGTATGTGTATGTATATGTGTGTATATATATATATATATATATATATATATATAAGTTAGGGTGCCAGGGGAGCATGAACAACTGAGTACATCAACAAGCTTCCTAATAGGAGCTGGGCACTTGAAATGTTCTCTGAAAGAAACTCGGGTTTCTGTGGGTCAGAGGGATAGCAATGGAGGAAAGAGGGAGCAGGACATTCAAAGACATGGAGGTGGAAGATGGAACATTAACTCCGTGACTTGGTCTGAGCAAGCATTACTATACTTGCTTGCTGACTTTATTCCTGTCTAACTTATAAATTTGAAAGCCTTTCTTCTGTCATATTAGCTGGTATGTTAGTGATAGTTCCCCAACTAGGAAAGATTTTAAAGTTTGAAGGCACTCCCTGCAGCCTAGTAGAGATCAACAAGCAAGCACATCTGTTTCTTCTCTGCTATCCATTCTAGCCTTTAATGATTACAGTAAGCCTTTAGCTGTTCTTCCTGGTTTCATTTTCCCCCTACCATTCTATATTGCACAATGCCGCTTAATCTTTCTGAACCCTCTGCTCCCTTTTCATTATGTCATTCTATTTAGAAATTGATAATGACTCTGTCATCAAGTCTAAACACAGATAAAGTATTTCCTATTTAAATGTTTTCTTTTCCCCCATTAGAATGTAAGCTGTGTAAGCAGTGTCTCTTTCATTTTAGTCTGTATCCTTAGCATTTAGCAAACTGTAGCACTCTCTATATAGTAGGTGCTTAATAAATGATGAATTGGATGGAAATTTAACTTGATCCTGGAGAAATGTAGGGGAAAGAATACTGGGTAATGTGACAAGCCCTCAGTTTGGCTCCTGGCTTTACTACTTAAAAGGTTGTATTTATGGATAAGTCACTCATCCTTTCAGAGACTCAGTTTTCTCACTTATAGGGACAAATGTCTGCCCTGGCTACCCCATAGATTAAATGAGATCATGTATTTACTTCTACAGCACTTAACAGTAACAGTTTTCAAAGTTTTATCGGTGTCTAAGAAGATAATACAAGGTCAGGCATAAACTGTTGACACAAGTAAAAATTGGTTTGACTTAATAGCAATTAATCTATTACATGAGCTGCTTACCATTTATGGGTAATTACCATGCAGCAGAAGTACAGTGGCTAATGAAGTCCCCAAAGTGATTATATATATCATTACATGACAGATTAATTTAATTTTAAGTTACTTGACTGTAACACTAGGCACCAATATATGTTCTGTCGTCCTGGTTTGTTGTTCAAATATGATATTATGATTGATCACAATTTTTAAAAAAAAGAACTTGGAAGAATGTAGTCAAGAATATTCCAGAATAGTGACTGTGATATAGCTTTCACATTTACTTACTTTTTTTTATGGCATTTTTTATGACCACATTTACTTTCAAGAACACGTCTTTGAGGACTGTAAAATTTTGAGAACATTCCATGTGGATTCTTGGTAGTCTTGGATAATTCCAAGAGAAATGAAAAGTGTATACTTTATAGTAAAGAAATTGTGCAAAAAGGGGGGGAACTCTTCTCATTTTAAAAAAGTAGGTAAATTGCATTTCTGCATTTATTTGGATTGGATATGAACTTCTTTTTCCTTTTGCAGGTGTAATGGATAGGTAACAGAGAAGAATTTCACTTACTTGTCAAGGAGTCAAAATGACTGAATGCTTCCTGCCTCCTACTAGCAGCCCCAGTGAGCACCGTAGGGTGGAGCATGGCAGTGGTCTTACTCGAACTCCTAGCTCTGAAGAGATCAGCCCTACAAAATTCCCTGGATTATACAGGACTGGTGAGCCTTCACCTCCCCATGACAGTCTACATGAGCCTCCTGATATAGTGTCTGATGATGAAAAGGAACATGGAAAGAAAAAAGGAAAATTTAAGAAAAAGGAAAAAAGAAGTAAGTAGAATTTCTCTTTATGCTTTACTTGCAATTTTCTAGCACACACAAATTTCTTCCAGATTTTAATATAATCTTCGATCTTCTTGAGTGTATCTATAGTCCAAGTCTTATTTTTTCCCCCATTTTTTGGTTATATCTTTTGAAAGTTGCTATGTACTAAAGTATAAACCTTATCCTACAAAAAAGCTTCCGTCTTTTTTTTTTTTAATCTGAAAAAAATTTGAGGTCAAAATGAAATCATAGGATTTTTATGAGGATATTTCGGAATTTATAGTTGAAAAGTTTCCAGAACTAGGCATTTAACTTTCTTCAGGGATCTATGATTTTGTTGGTGTGGGTACACCTAGGTTTAATGTTAATGTTAATGTTGTAGAAATATGCCCTTATTGGTTTAGCTAGGTTGGTCCTTAGTCCAACTCAAACTAGAACCAGAAGGTTTTACAGCTAGCACAGCCTTTGGGAACCCAGAATGCCAAACTAGTTCTCATGATTCATTTGAGTAGGCTTTTAAGTGGAGAGCTATATAAGTTAATGTGTTAAAAAAAAAAAAAGGTTAAGTTTTGTTCCTATACAATCTTGCTTTTTGGGAGGTGGGATATACACAGGCTTGTTTTTTTTATATCAGGTGTTATTTAGGTAACATTTAAATGTACGAGTAAAAATGTAAGTTACTCATAAGTGTCACCTGGCAGAAGATATCATCATTTCCCATATGCTTTTTCCCTTATTTTCATTTGTTTGGAAGAGAAAAAATGGACACAAGTCCATTCCTAGGCAGTTCTTTCCTAGACTACTTCTGCCTTAAATCTGTACAATTGTCATTGGTACACTTACGTGCATATATTATTTCCTTTGGTGTGTACTGTAAGCTTCTTGAGGATAGGAACTTTTTTTTTTTGGTCCAGTGCCTCTCATATTGTAAGTGCTTAAAAATGTTTGGTTTTTTTTTTTTTTGGTAGGGTTAAGTGACTTGCCCAGGGTCACACAGCTGGTTAAGTGTCAAGTGTCTGAGGTTGGATTTGAACTCAGGTCCTCCTGAATCCAAGGCCAGTGCTTTATCCACTGTGCCACCTAGCTGCCCCCCAAAATGCTTGTTAATTGATCAAAGTAGTAGATGATTATGATACCTAAAATAGACCTGTAAGTTTTCCTTGTATTGCATTAGCTAGTGACAATGAGGGCTAGATTCATTCTGAGACATTTTAAATCTGAATCAGTTAAATAGTGGTTTTAATGTTAATCCTGATAAGACTATTATTATTAATTTTTAAATCATTAAAATTGCATGTTGAAATGGGAGATGGTTCCCTTGAGGCAGCATATGAATAGTTTACCATGTCACAGATGGATTAGTTTTGAATTAGTTGGAAAAATGCCATGTGGTTGTGAGTAATTTAAAATTTTATTATTATTATGGGAAGTTTTTCCCTTTGCTTTTCTCTCTCTCTCTCTCTTTTTTTTTTTTTTTGGTGAGGCAACTGGGGTTAAGTGACTTGCTCAGGGTCACATAGCTAGTAAGTGTCAAGTGTCTGAGGCCAGATTTGAACTCAGGTCCTCCTGAATCCAGGGCCGGTGCTCTATCCACTGCGCCACCTAGCTGCCCCTTATTGGGTTAATTTTAATGACATCTGCTTGATGCTTTGTCTTTTTCTTACTTCAGATATGGTAATAATTCTAAAACTCGTGAAGGGAAAGATGTTAGATCAGTATTGAAGGGGAAGAGAGATGCTACAGAAGTTTATATATTTGAAAAGCTATTGTTATATTAATGTTTTGCTTCATGAGCCAGGTCATTCCATGGGAGTTTTGAAAGTGGAAAGTTTATGTTGCTGTAGGAGAATGCTTTAGTGATTGATAATGCCAAGTTTTTTCTTTTTTTCCCCCAACCAGGATTCACCTTACCCTCCTACCCTACCTACCCTTCACCCTCATTGAGAATACAAGAAGAACAAAACCCATTGTAAACATGTATAGTTAAAACACATCTACATTGGCCATATTTTTTTAAAAAATGGTCTCATTCTGCATTGAGTCCTTCACCTCTCTTGGCAGATGGGGGTAGCATATTTCATCATTAATCATTTGTAATCCTGTTTGATCACTGTGCTCATAAGGTTTCAGCAGAATACTATTCTGTCACATTTATGCAACATAGCTTGTTCATCCATTGCCCAATTTATGAGTATCCCAACAGATCCCATTCTTTGCCTCCTCAAAAAAGGGGCATTTTGGGGCGGCTCGGTGGTGCAGTGGATAAAGCACCGGCCTTGGAGTCAGGAGTACCTGAGTTCACATCTGGCCTCAGATACTTAACACTTACTTACTAGCTGTGTGACCCTGGGCAAGTCACTTAACCCCAATTGCCTCACTTAAAAAAGGGGGGGGGCATTTTTATATATTCTGAGTTTGTTTTGCTAACCTCTCCTGGCAACCTGCTGTCATGCTTTTCTTGGACCTGTGAGCTCTGAATTTTGGCTATGATGTTCCTGGTAGTTTTCATTTTGGCATTTCTTTCTATTTACATTTTGCCCATTGATTCTAAGAGATATGGGCAGTTTTCTTGAAGTAGGATGTCTAGGCTCTTTTTTTTTGTTTTTGTCATGGTGGTCAGTTCAGTGATTGCTTAAATTTTTTTTTCTCCTTGTTTGCATGTGTGTGTTGGGGGTGGAGATTAGAGAGAGAATTCTCACTCTTTTCTTTACCCCTTAATCTCATCATTCCATTGAAACTGCCCCCTCCAAAATTACGAATGATCTCTTAAGTTGACAAATTTGATGGCCTTTTCTCAATCCTCATTCTCCTTTACCTTTCTGAAGCCTTTGTTTTTTTTCTTGATCATATTTAATTTTTTTCCCCAGTTACATATAAAGATAACTTAAAACATTCAGTCCCCCCCTCTTTTTTTTTTTGCGGGGCAATGAAGGTTAAGTAACTTGCCCAAGGTTCCACCACTAGTGTCTGTCAAGTGTCTGAGGTTGCATTTGAACTCAGGTCTTCCTGAATCCAGGACTGGTGCTTTATCCACTGTGCCACCTAGCTGCCCCCTTCAACATTCATTTTTATAAGATTTTGAGTCCCAAGTTCTCTCTCCACTCCCTTCCCCTCTCCCTATGAGAGCAGTCAATCTGATATAGGTTATGCATATGCAGTCATGTTAAACAAATGTCCATATTAGTCATGTTGTGAAAGGAGAATAAGAACGAAAGGGAAAAACCACGAGAAAGAAAAACAGAAATCAAAAGTGGAAATCGTATGCTTCAAATCTGCATTCAGACTCCATCGTTCTTTCTTTGGGTGTGAATTTTCTTCAGCTTTTGATTTTGTTAATCATACTCTTCTTTTTGGAATACCCTCCAGCTTTTCTGGACACTCTTCCCTTGGTTCTTCTTTACCTATCTGAATGCTCCTTCTTTGTCTCCTTTGTGCATCCCTACCTAGATCATACCCTCTAACCGTATGTGCTCCACAGGGTTCTATCCTGGGCCTTTTCTCCCTTTAACACTCGGTGATCTCATCAGCTTCCATGGAGCCAGTTCCACATCTCTTTGCTGAAGATTCTCAAATCCACCTTTCCTGCTCCAACCTCTCTTCTGATCTCAGATCTACCTATCCTGCCTTTGGACTGACTGACCTCTTATCTCCGATCTTCAGCTGCCTTTCCGACGTCTCAGATTGGATGCCCAGTAGACATCTTAAATTCAAAATGTCCAAGAACTCATTATCTTTCTTCTTAAACCCTCCCTTTTTCCTACCTTCACTTTTTAATGTAGAGGGCAACACCATCTCCCAGTCCTTCAGACTTACAACCTAGGATTCATCCTGGATTCCTCACCCCCATGTATCCAGTTTGTGACCAAGGCCTGTTGATTTCACTTCTGCAGCATCTCCTGAATATGCTTCTTTTTCTCCTTTGGCATTGCCACCAATCCTGGCACAGGCCCATATTGCCTTACACCTGGACTATTGCAAAAGCCTGCCGGTGGGTCTGCCTGCCTCAAGTCTCTCCTCACTCCAATCCATCCTCCATTCAGCCGCGAAAGTAATTTTCCTAAAGGACTGGTCTGGTCATGTAACCCGTAACTCCAGTGGCTTCCTTTTGCCTTCAGGCTCAAATACAAAATGCTGTTTGGCATTCAAAGCCCTTCATAACCTGGCCTCTTCCTACCTTTCCAGTCTTCTCACTCCTTACTCCCTGACACGCACTCTGTGAGTGAGTGATACTGGCCTTCTGGCTATTCGACAAACAAGACGACCCATCTCTTAGCTCCCCATGTCTGGAATGCTCTCCTTCCCACGCTATAACTACTTACCTCCCAGGCTTCATGTAAGTCCTATTTAAAATCCCATTTTCTTTGAGAAACCTTTCCCAAGCTCTCTTAATTCTAGTGCCTTCTCTCTTATCTTCGACTTATCCTTGATATGGCTTGTAAGTACATATTTGTTTGCCTGTTGTCTCCCCTATTAGATTGTGAGCTCCTCAAGGGCAGGGGTATCTTTTGCTTCTTTCTGTATCCCCAGCACTTAGTACAGTACCTAGCACATAGTAGGCATTAATGTTGATTGACTAACAAAGTGGGGATCCACAAGCTTTTAGTGCTCCCACAGTGGTCTGATTGGGGGCAAAGCATCGATTGCTCTCCCCCTACACCAGCAGCTCTGCAAGGTTCTGAGCGGGGGTCAGCCACTGGGCAGCTACTCTTAGTCTGCTGGGAAGTTCTGGTTCAGCGATAAGAACTCTATCCAGGCATTGGTCTCCGATTCCTGCCTTGGTTTTTCACCTGCAGGCTTCAGATAGGGTTGGAGTTTGGCACTAAGATATTGCTTTGTCCATGGGGTCCAAGCCATGCTGCTGCTGCTAACTGCTCTCCTCTTGGGGTGGGAGAGGAGGGGCAGGTACAGGCCCCCTCAGCAGTCTTCCCTGGACCTGTGATCCCCAAGTGTGGACTGCCTCTTCCTGCCTGTCCTCTCCTTGTTCCCCAGCATGGATCTGGGTAGGCCTTAGTTCACAGCTTCTTCCTGGTTCCCAGAGGGTGCCTTGCCCCTGACGAGCACTTGGTCCCCTCACTAGTGTTCATAGACCTCCCCTTCTCCCTATCTTGCTCTACACTAGCTCATTTTGACTTTATCTTGAATTTCCCCATCAGGGTCTGGTCTGTTTGGAGGAATTGTTTTGGGTGGACGTTTTACTTTCCTGCTTCCTGCATGCTGCTCTTCCATCTCGGCTTTTTTGCACTTAACTTTTCTAAGTCTAAATTTCCTAATCTCCAAAATGTTTGTGATATCTACTTTACGGGATTACAGATGGGAAATGGAGGCCTTTAAGATGTTTGTGACTTTTTAGTTCAGTTCAGATATTTTTAATAGGTGTCCACTCTGTGTGAACTATCACACTGGGGGGAGAGGTGGGGGAGGGGTACAAAGATCATAGCGAAGTGGTTCTTGATACTGGAGGCTGTGTTCTTTGAATGTATAGCCTGCACACAAGAGAATCATGGAAAATAATTTCAAAAGAGAAAACACTAGTAACTTAGATCCAGACAGTCCAGGTGTGGGCTGTGATGCCTGAGCTATACTTTGAAGAGGCAGAGGTGAGGAGTGGGTGCTTTCTAGACATGGGAAACTACTTGTGCAAAGGCAGTGGAGGGCAGAATTGGGAAGATGTGTCTGAGAAGGGAACTAGTAGGCTGGTTTGACTGGAATAAAGAGTGTGTGAAAGGGAGTCATAATGAAATAAAACTGGGTAAGGTGGTTTGAAGCTAGAAGGCTTTAAATACCAGATTGAGGATCTTGCATTTTATCTTCTTTTTTGGCGGGGCGGGGAGCAATGAGGGTTAAGTGACTTGCCCAGGGTCACACAGCTAGTGTAGTGGCAAGTGTCTGAGGTCGGATTTGAACTCAGGTACTCCTGAATCCAGGGCCAGTGCTTTATCCACTGCGCCACCTAGGTGCCCCGTCTTGCATTTTATCTTTTTTTAAAAATTAATAAAGTATTTTATTTTTGTTTCCCGTTACATGTAAAGATAGTTCTCAACTTTTGTTTATACAAGCTTTCCAATTTCAGATTTTTCTCCCTCCCTTCCTTCCCCCTTCCCCTAGACAGCAGGTAATCTGATATGGGTTATATATATACACATAACACACACACACACACATAACATTAAACATATTTCTGCATTAGTCATGTTATAAGAGAAAAATCAGAGCAATGATGAAAAACCTCAAAATAGAAAAACAACAGCACCAAAAACAAAAGAAATAGTATGATTCATTCAGCATCTATACCCCACAAATTTTTGTTTTTTTCCTGGATTTGGAGATCCTCTTCTATCATGAGTTCCCTGGAACTCTTCTGTACCATTTGCATTTTATCTTAAAGGAAATAGAGAGCCATTGAAGATTTTTGAGTTCGGCCCAGTGGGTGGTGGAAATGAGGCGGTGGGTGTCTTGGACCAGCGGTGGTTGAATAGCACAGAAGGGTTAGACACTCTCTTGGGCAGTCCCAGTGTGGCTGAAATGCATTAAAGTGTAATTAGGAATGCATTGTTGGTGGAGCTGTGAACTGATCCAACCATTCTGGAGAGCAATTTGGAATTATGCCCAAAGAGCTATAAAGCTGTGCATACCCTTTGACCCAGCAATACCACCCACTTTTGGGGCTTTTCCCCAAAGAGATCATGGAAAAGGGAAAAGGACCCACATGTACAAAAATATTTATAGCTGCTCTTTTTGTGGTGTCAAGGAATTGGAAGTTGAGGGGATGCCCATCAATTGGGGAATGGCTGGACAAGTTGTGGTATATGAATGTAATGTAATACTATTGTGCTGTAAGAAACAATGAACAGGAGTTCAGAGAAACCTGGAGGATGTCTTGCATGGGCTGATGATGAGTGAGATGAGCAGAACCAGGAGAACATTGCGCACAGTATCATCAACATTGTGTGTTGATCAACTGTGATAGACTAGATTCTTCTTGTACCAATGGTACAAGAAAGTTCCAAAGGATTCATGATGAAAAAGGCTCTCCAAATCCAGGAAAAAAAAACCCTAAAACTGTGGAATATGGACACTGATTGGACCATACTATCTCTTTTGTTTTTGGTGCTGCTGTTTTTCTTTTTTGAGGTTTTTCCTTCTCGCTCTGATTCTTCTTGTATAACATCACTAATGCGGAAATAGGTTTAATGTTGTATATTAGATTACCTGCTGTCTAGGGGAAGGGGGCAGGGAGGGGAGGGAGGGAGAAAAAATTTGAAATTGGAAATCTTATCTAAACAAAGGTTGAAAACTTAAATAAATAAATAAAATTTAAAAATGTAATTAGGAAATACATTTAACAAAATAAATAAAAAGACTGGAACATCGATTATGTTAATGTGTAGGTTTCTAAGTCAGTATGTGGCCTGCAGGGATCCTTCTGTATCACTTAGTGTCCCCTGTTTATATTTGAGAAAAGGTGTGGCTAGCTCTTAGAACTGGTCAATTCAGAGCAGCCCAGAAATGAACCCCATGTCTCCCAGGGTTGGGACATGGAACTTACTTGTAGGGATAAAATTTATACAAGTATAAACATAGAACTGGAAAGCTTTAGAGTAAGGTCTTGTGGTATTACATCTAGGAAATGGAATGGAAGTTAACTCATTTACTGACCATTCTAGTGGGATATTGAGACACATTTTGATGGAAAAGTTAGCTAGATCAAAAAATTCCCAAAGCTGCTTCCCAGAATAAAACTGAAGTTTGTAGGAACTTTTCTCATTGCCTTTAATAATCTTGGGGGCCAAAACCTTTTTTTGGGGGGAGGAGAGAGGTAGTAGTGATGTGTCTGGGGTAAATGATATAATTTTTTTTTTCTTTTGGGTGAGGCAGTTGGGGTTAAGTGACTTGCCCAGGATCACACAGCTGGTAAATGTCAAGTGTCTGAGGCTGGATTTGAACTCAGGTCCTCCCGAATCCAGGGCCAGTGCTCTATCCACTGTGCCACCTAACTGCCCCAAATGATGTAATTTTTACTAATTTCATTTACATAGCCTCCTAACTTCTGGCTTACTTTTCTGTTTTCACTGATCCATGCTTAACATAATTCCTGAGATAATCTTCCTAATGCTTGGGTCTGACCATATATATCACTTCAGTATTTGAAAGCTTTCAAATGTTCCTAATGGCTTACCATAGGCCTTGTACTTTGTATGTACTTAATAAATATTTATTGAATTTGAAAAAAAATAATTTATACACAGCCAGTTATGTAGCCAGGATTTCTGGTCAGAAGACTGGGTTTTAAGTCTTAGCTCTGTGACCTGGCTGGTTCCATGACCATGGTCAGTCAAGTCATTTGATTCCTGTGAGATCTTGGTTTTCCTCATCTGTAGCTTAGTGAATAATAATACTTATATGACCTACCTGTGAGGATCATAGGATTTTTATGAAAATTAAGTTAAGTAAACTTAATTAAATTAAGTAAAATTAATATGAGTACTGTATAAAATTTAAACCAATATATTAATGCAACAGTTTGTAATATTGCTTTACAGTTTACAGAGCACTTTCTCTTTTTTTATCCCATTTGAACCCTCACTTTGTGAAAGAAACTAAGGCAAATGATAACCTTATAGTTCAGAGGAGGAAATTAAAGTTGAGAGGAATTTGCTCAAGATGATAACAGCAATAACTTTTTCTAGTAACATTTATATAGTGCTTACTATGTGCCAGGTGCTGTTAAGTGCTTTTTTATAATTATTATTTCATTTGATCCTCCTAACAACTACAGAAAGTAAGTATGTTGTTATCTCCATTTTAAAGATGAGGAAACTGAGGGTAAGTGACTTGCCCAGGGTCACCTAGCTTGTAAGTGTGAGAGGCTGGATTTGAACTCAGGTTTTTCTGATGCCAGGCCTGGCACTCTAATCACTAATCACTATACCACCAGCTTCCTGCAGGTCATGTTATTTAATTTTCCACAGGTATTTTTGAATATAACACATCTTACCTGTCATACCAACAGTTTCATGTGTTTAAAAACTGATCAAGATTAACCACCTAATTTAAATAATTGCCTCTGAAAATATAGGAGTAAACTTATACTTTGCTAATTGTTCTTTGACGTGACCTTGTCCAGACTTGGTGTGTTTCTGTCGTTTTGTATTTAAATAGAACTAGAGGATGTTAGAACTGGAATGGACCATAGGGATTCTCTGGTCCAGCCTCCTTGTTTTAGAGATGAGGACACGGAAGCACAGAGAGACTGCTCAGAGCCACATGATGAGTTTGTGGGAATTATGGACAGAACTAGAACTCAAGTCTTTTTTTTTTTTTTTTTGCTAATAGCCAAAAGCATAAAGTGGCAACTGTTGCCGTCTTTTGTTAAAAAGGAACTGAATACAATTATTATTTTTAAATATCTTTTTCATAAAGTCAACTGTTTTCACTTTTTATTGTAAGTTTAAATGTTTTGGATTTAAAAAAAATTCCTGAAACATTTTGTATCTTAACTTCTTATGTTTTGTTTTTATACATTTCTCCACTTTTCTTGGATCCTTTTAATTTGCCTTTTTTTGTGCCAGAGATAAATTTAGTTTAGGAAAAATGATGGATTCTAATAAAATAGGTCAGTACTTTCTTTTGCCTTTTAGTTTAATTATTTTTGCTTGCTTTGTACTGTATGCACATATGTTTTCTTTTTAAAACACATTTTAGGAGTGTTCCATATAATTGGTTCAATATGATACTGGAGGAAATTACATGGAAGGAGCCTTTGCATTACATAAAAACTCATCACAGTAACTCTCTCTATAGAATGTTTCCCTAGTTCATGTAAAGTATAACAGTTTGAAAAAATTTAATTTACAGAGAGAACTTTTAAGGAACATGTCTTATTTTCCTCTAAAATAGACCAGTCTATTGAAAGACAGGGCCAATTGTCTAGCTGTGTGTTGCCCTCTTGTGGCTAGAACATGCCACTGCAAGCTTTCTGTTTTCATGAAAGCAGGAACCATTTTTCAATATTAATAGGTTTGAAAAGGGATTATATGAACACTGTGAACAAGGGCGGAATGTCTGGCTTCAATGGCAAACTATATTCTGTCACCTGTTTTTTGTTTTTTTTTTTAAATCCTTTTTTTGTTTGTTTTGGTTTGTTGTTGTTTTTTTTTTTTTTTGTAGGGCAATAAGGGTTAAGTGACTTGCCCAGGGTCACACAGCTAGTAAGTGTCAAGTGTCTGAGGCCGGATTTGAACTCTGGTCCTCCTGAATCCAGGGCCTGTGCTTAATCCACTATGCCACCTAGCTGCCCTGTCACTTGTTGTTGTTGTTGTTGTTGTTGTTGTTTTTAGTGAGGCAATTGGGGTCAAGTGACTTGCCCAGGGTCACACAGCTAGTAAGTGTTAAGTGTCTGAGGCCGGATCCGAACCCAGGTACTCCTGACTCCAGGGCCGGTGCTCTATCCACTGCGCCACCTAGCTGCCCCGTCACTTGTTTTTTATAGCAAGGATATTCCCTGTTTCTCAAATGGACTGACAGTGTTAGACATTAAACAAAAATGTAATGAATATTCTCCATTTTCCCTGACAGCTGAAGGTTATGCTGCCTTTCAGGAGGACAGCTCAGGAGATGAGGCAGAAAGTCCTTCCAAAATGAAGAGGTCCAAAGGAATACATGTCTTTAAGAAGCCCAGCTTTTCTAAAAAGAAGGAAAAGGATTTTAAAGTAAAAGAGAAACCCAAAGAAGAAAAACATAAAGAAGAAAAGCACAAGGAAGAAAAACATAAAGAGAAGAAGTCAAAAGACTTGACAGCAGCTGATGTTGTTAAACAGTGGAAAGAAAAGAAGAAAAAGAAAAAGCCGACTCAGGAGCCAGAAATGCCTCAGGTCGATGTTCCAAGCCTCAGACCCATTTTTGGGATACCTGTGGCTGAAGCAGCAGAGAGGACCATGATGTACGATGGCATCCGCTTGCCAGCAGTTTTTCGTGAATGTATAGATTATGTAGAGAAGTATGGCATGAAATGTGAAGGCATCTACAGAGTTTCAGGTATTGTGTCCCTATAACTAACTAGCTATGGTTAAGAGAAAAAAAACATTTTCCTTATTCATCAAAGGAAAAAACGGGATTAAATTGAGAACACTTGTGGTTTTTGCTCTAGTTTGAAGTTCATTGTCTTGATTCTCCAAATTGGAAAGATTTTACTTGGCATTTGGGCATTGTATTTCCTGTACCATATTTCTTCTTTTCGTTAGTATGATTCACATTCGAGTTATATATTCCGCTGTGGCCCAGTGACATAGAAAATGAGACAAAAAAGTTGAATCTGTGGGCAGTGTCTCCTAATCTGGACACTTCCATATACCCTCTTTCCTTCTTGCATCTCACCCTCATCCCCCCTCCCCCAGCAGTGAGGCACTTGGACCTAGCAGTGGTAGGAGAACAGGGACAACAGCCTGGCAGCAAAACCACCTAGTGGGAGAAAGGAGAAAAGCTATGTTTTCTAGAAGCCCCTGAGTTAAAAGACATATCTTGTCATCACCACCGAGCAGGAGGAGCTGTATTTCCCCCAGGTAAGGGGCATAACATTTTGGTCTTAAAACTTTTAGGCCAAAACATGAAATAGTACTTTCAGCCTTTGTAAGTACTTACATGTACAGATGTGGTTTCCATTTGTCTAACAGAAATTTGTCATATCCTTTATGGAGGGCCTCCCACAGCTCAGTGTGAGTCATGTATGGGGCATGATTGATTGATATATTAGAATCTGTGCCCTCTATAACAAGGCAGCTTATCTGCTTAAATGTTCATTATTCAGCTTCTTAGTATATGATAAATATCAGTTTTCACTTTTGTTACAAAATGCAATGCTCTTTTCACACATTTGTTTGACAGTTAAGTTGCTAAAATAATGCTTTAGGGAGATGGGAAAGTCTGGGGAAAACCAAAAAATAACACATTCCTGAATTGTTTTTTCACCTTCCAAACTCGTGGGAGAGTTTTGGCACTTGGGTCATAAAAATTTTTGATTACTAGAGATGGGAAAATTGTTTCTTCATTTTCCAAAAAATAAAATTGAGATTTTTTTCTTTTCTTTATTTTTGTTTTTGTTTTTTTGTTTTTTGCAGGGCAATGAGGGTTAAGTGACTTGCCCAGAGTCACACAGCAAGTAAGTGTCAAGTGTCTGAGGCCAGATTTGAACTCAGGTCCTTCTGAATTCAGGGCTGGTGCTTTATCCACTGTACCACCTAGCTGCCCCCTAAAATTGAGATTTTGAATTTGGATTTGAAATCTTTGAAATAACTCTTTAATATAATATCAAAATAGTTTGTCAGCTAGTTTATCATCAAAGAAGTTTGAAAGTTTGGCCTTTGTGAAAGTAAGAATTTGCTTTTTAAAAAATATACAAATCGGGGGGCAGCTAGGTGGCGCAGTGGATAGAGCACTGGCCCTGGATTCAGGAGTACCTGAGTTCAAATCCAGCCTCAGATACTTGACACTTACTAGCTGTGTGACCCTGGGCAAGTCACTTAACCCCCATTGCCCCGCCAAAAAAAAAAAAACAAAACTATACAAATCATTAGGCAAAAACTGTAGCAAGCTGGTTGATTTATGTGACCTTGGCTGGCATGTAACAATCTCTGTACAGGCTAAACAGCTTCTCCACTGTTGGAGTCTTGAGTACTACAGAGCTTTTGTAAAGTAGATTCTTTTGTCAGTGGCCTATTTTTTTTTTTTTAAGTGAGGCAATTGGGGTTAAGTGACTTGCCCAGGGTCACACAGCTAGTAAGTGTTAAGTGTTTGAGGCCAGATTTGAACTCATGTATTCCTGACTCCAGGGCCAGTGCTCTATCTTCTATCCACTGCACCACGTAGCTGCCCCATCAGTGGCCTATTTTTGATTATAGAGTTCTCTGGGTATTCTCAGTGGTAGCAATCTCTTTTCTTTTTAAGGTTAGCTGTTCCCCTATAAATTGAAGGCTAAGCTGATTCTTTTATCAGTTGAAATAGCTTTATGACATATTCTGGAGTAGAGGTGTGTCATGTTTAACAAAGTTCATATGATGAAGGTATGGTTTGTTTTTACACACACACACACACACACACACACACACACACACACACACACACACACACATACATTTTCCTTTTTGGAAACTTTCAGCATAATTAACCTTGATTTTTGTGTACTGTGGTATGCTTGGTTTTTGTAGATTAATTTGCAATTCTCATTTTAAATTAATGAAATTTCATTTTATACAGTTAGATTCAACTTCCTATATGATAGCACATCAACATTTATCCAGATTCTTTCTTGGTGGAGTGCTTTATTTCCTGTGTAAATTTTTTAACAGGAAAGCATTTTGGGAATAAGTTAAAGCTCTTATTTAAAAAAACCCTCAAAAAACTTTAATTAAATGACTATCCATGCAGTGCACAGTGCTGTGGGTAGAAATTAGGTAGGGCAAAGATTCTTTAAAACATGAATGAAATGATGTATAATTATCATCTACATGCATAGTTTATAACCATTGCTACAAAAGTATGAATTCAAGATGGAAATTTAATTAGAAATAGATAAAAAGGAATGTTTAATTGCAAATTTATTTCCTCCACAGAAAGTCTCAAAATAAGTTGGTTTGTTGCATTAATAGTATTAATTTATTTTATTGTTGCTATAATCATAAATTTTATGAAGCCAGTTATTTATGTATTTACAGAGTACTGTGCAAATGTCAGTAATTCTAGGAATGCAATAGTTTTTCAGCATTGCATTTGCACTTAGCATTATATAAATTTTATTCTTTTTTTGTACTTTTGACCTCTAAATTTTGATAAATGTCAAGCAGAGGTATCTTGCCAAAACTTGTGACAATTAGGTGTTAAAAACTTACCTTCATAAAACCAAAAATTACTTTATGTCTTATTGAGCATTTACTTTTCTTTTTGCTGGGCAATGAGGATTAAGTGACTTGCCCAGGGTCACACAGCTGGTAAGTGTCAAGTGTCTGAGGCTGGATTTGAACTCGGGTCCTCCTGAATCCAAGGCCGGTACTTTATCCACTGTGCCACCTAGCTGCCCATGAGCATTTACCCTTACAGAATATTGTTCTTTGAATAAGATGAACCAAATAAAAATACAGGTTATTTAGCATCTCTAAACCAAAAACTCGAAGCTTTGTTTAAACAAAAATACATCTTCTGTCCTCCATTTTCATTTTTGTCCTAGACAAGTGTAACCTCTTTTTAAAGAAAATATTTGTCAAAAATGTATTTAATAAATTAGTAAGGTGATCATTTAAGTTACAAAAGGATGCATACCATCAGACTGATTATGTTTACAAGCTCCCCTTTCCCATTTGAAATGTAGTTAGCCTGGGGGCAGCACAGTGGATAAAGCACCAGCCCTGGATTCAGGAGGACCCGAGTTCAAATTTGGCCTCAGACACTTGACACTTAGTAGCTGTGTGACCCTGGGCAAGTCACTTAACCCTCATTGCCCCACTCCACACCCCCCCCCCAAAAAAAGAAAGAAAGAAATGTAGTTAGCCTTTTTCATTTAATAATTTGGCTTTCCAAAACTTTTCAGAAATGCATCCCTGTACATCTACACATGCCAAGTTCTGTTATTTATATTGCTTTAGTTTTTTGTTTTTGACTTTTGACTTTTTTTAAGGGGATGGGGAAAACATTGGACTATAAAAATTTTCACTAATAGTCCTCCCTCTTAACAGTGGCATAGGAATGAATGATGCATTTAATTTGAACATTTGGAACCTGCAGTACGATAAGTTGTTTTTCCTTTTATTTTTTTCTAGAATTCTTACCTATTTACTAGTTTTGGTTTTAAATATTACTTTATGAGTGAGGTCCCTTCCATTTCTTTTTTTTTAAATCATAAAAGTATTTATTATTTTCCAGTTACATGTAAAGGTAGTTTTCAACATTTGTTTTTATAAGATTTTTAGTTTCAAATTTTTGTCCCTCACTCCCTTCCCTCCCCCCTCCCCAAGACAGAAAGCAGTCTGATATAGGTTATATATGTACAATCACAATAAACATATTTCTGCATTAGTCATGTTGTGAAAGAAGAATCAGAACAGAAGGGAAAAACCTCAAAAAAGAAAAATAAAAGTAGAAACAGTATGGTTCAATCTGCATTTAGAGTCCACGATTCTTTTCTGTATGTGGAGAACATTTTTCATCATGAGTCCTTTGGAATTGTCTTGGATCATTGTATTGCTGAGAAGAGCTAAGTGTATCACAGTGGATCATCATACAATGTTGCTGTTACTGTGTATAATATTCTTCTTTTTTTTTTTTTTTTAAGTGAGGCAATTGGGGTTAAGTGACTTGCCCAGGGTCACACAGCTCATAAGTGTTAGGTGTCTGAGGCTGGATTTGAACTCAGGTCCTCCTGACTCCAGGGCCGGTGCTCTATCCACTGCACCACCTAGCTGCCCCTATAATATTCTTCTGGTTCTGCTCACTTCACTCAGCATCAGTCCACTTAAGTCTTTCCAGGTTTTTCTGAAATTTGCCTGCTCGTCATTTCTTATAGCCCATTAGTATTCCATTACATTCATATACCACAACTTGTCCAACCATTCCCCAGTGATGGGCATTCCCTTGATTTCCAAATCTTTGCCACCACAAAGAGAGCTACTATAAATATTTTTATATATGTGGGTCCTTTTCCCTTATTTATGATCTCTTTGTGATACAGACCTAGTTGTGGTATTACTGGGTCAAAGGGCATGCACAGTCCCATAGTCCTTTAGGCATAGTTCCAAATTGCTCTCCAGAATGGTTTGATTCCTTGCATCTCTTTAAGAAAGATACTGAGTTGTTGGCTCCATAAATATTACCATATTTTGGTTTATAATCTTTAGGTATCAGTAAAGACTCTGAAATTTATATTAAATAGTAAGGCTTATAATTGTTAGCTTTTGACTGAATATAGCCGTGTAAGACAAGCTTTAACATATTGTTTGAAGGTAAGCCATCAAGTTGTTGATCCTTTATGCAAGTAAACACTTTAGCCTAGATTGTTTGTTACTGTTCTCCTTGGTTGGAATTGGTTTAACCTGGCAGGAATGGGGAGCGTTGTGTAGTGAAGAAGAAAGCTTACAAATCAGTTTATTTTAGTCTGCATAAGTGTATTTGATTACCTTTTTTTTGGTTTTCTCTTTTTAAAATCCATATATTTTAAGGAATAAAATCAAAGGTGGATGAGCTAAAAGCAGCCTATGACCGAGAAGAATCTCCAAACTTGGAAGAATATGAACCTAATACTGTAGCCAGTTTGCTGAAGCAGTATTTGCGAGACCTTCCAGAAAACTTGCTTACCAAAGAGCTTTTGCCCCGATTTGAAGAGGCTTGTGGGAGGAACACAGAGGGTGAGAAAGTGCAGGAATTCCAGCGCTTGCTGAAAGAGTTGCCAGAGTGTAACTATCTTCTGATTTCTTGGCTGATTGTGCACATGGATCATGTTATTTCAAAGGAATTGGAAACAAAAATGAACATACAGAATATTTCTATAGTGCTCAGCCCTACTGTTCAGGTACTTGGTCTTTTCTAAACAAAACTCGTATAGATGATATGAAGTGGCAGGGGTGTTTAGGCCTAGTGTTAGTGTGTCTGCATAAGAAGCATTTAAGAGTAAAATGAGTATTACATATATAAATATCATACTAGGTTTATGACACATGGGACCGGTGGCCATCAGCAAGGTGGCCTTATTTAGCCATCAGTGTAATTATGTGATTTGAACATTGCAGAGACTTTGGTGTGAAACTGTATATTACAATGACAATTACTGTTATTAAGAGGGAGGAGCCCATGGTACATATCATTTTAAGGTTTTTAATTATCATACATTACCTAATTAATATCGTATAAGTAAAACTCACTTAAAATACCGTTTTGTTTGTGCAAGAAGGAGGTCAAAGGACCCTGCTAGTATTGGTTTGTCATGCTTTGACCTTAGCATTTCATTGTATAATAATGGATGCTAGAAAGGCATTTTATGATTTTGTAATTGGAGCAAAGATGCTTCAGTGAGAGAACTGGGTGGGTGTTTATGTTAATTGAGGGCTTTTTGCAACAGCAGCAATTGGTCTTCTTTCTTTTGTATGAGAAAGGCATAAAATCTTACCATAGAACTTGAGCTATTATATTTTTCCCCTTATTCAGTTCTGGGTAGTATATTACCCTGAATGAAATGATCAATAGTCATGTTCATTGCATTTTCATGGAATGTTGTGTTGATATGCCCAGGTTACCTTTAGTATTAGAACTGCAACTAAATTGGAAATCAGAGGGTTTTTTTTTTTTTTGCTTTTGTCAAACATCCTTTGTATAGAAATTTTGTCATGATGTATTGGGAGCAAAATGGAGACCATTGCTTTTCGTATTTTCAGTCTGTTAATAATCAGGCACAATGTCAGAATTTGATAAATTGTTACCATGATACTTAACATTATACTAGTTCTGTTAGTATCACTAGTTGTTGTCATATGGATCCTATTTAACACAAGTTCTAGGAAAAGAATAAGCTTATTTTAGAAGTATTTTTAGTAAAATTTAATGTTAATGACTGACTAGCAAATTACCAAAACAGAAATTCCAAAGGGAAAAAGTTGATAGGGAACTCTTAGCAAGCAATGCTTCTTGAATAAACTGTAGTAATATGCATTCATATTTAAAGATGAGCACTTATAGTTATGAGAGCTCTCCAGTATGGTGACAGTTTCTCTTAGCTCTCTTTCTAGTTCCAGTTTTGTTTATTGAAAAACAGTATCCCCCATTACACTCCTGAAAATGTTAAAAGAATTTTATTAAGATGGGGATATGGAAATAGCAGTTTATAAACAGAAGTGAGGAGTCATTAGCTTCTACTTTTTATTTTTGATGAATCATTTGCAGTGTTGTAGTTATTTTTTCTGTATTACTAACTAATGACTATCCACTGACATTTAGATAAAGTTTGTTTACCTGTTAAAAAGTGAGAAAAATCTTATTACCCTATCAAGGGGATTTTTGTTCAGATGTGGGTTGAACTAGATATGAGAATCCTGCTCTAAAATCGTTTTCATCAGTGCTAAGGAAAGTTGCAATTATGAAAATTGTTTGGAAATTTTTTTCTCTTTATAGATAAGTAACCGTGTCCTGTATGTGTTTTTTACACATGTGCAAGAGCTCTTTGGAAATGTAATCCTAAAACAGGTGACGAAACCCCTTCGATGGTCTAACATGGCCACTATGCCAACACTGCCAGAAACACAGGAAAGCATTAAGGAGGAAATCAGAAGACAGGTTTGCACCATATATTTGTTACATATGCATATTTTGTTTTTTGCACAATGAATTAAATATTTAGCATTTTGCCTCAAAGATCAAGCTTTTGACATATTTCAGTGCTTCACTGCCTTATTTAGCATAAAGGAAGAAGTTTCTAATTTGTTGATATATCTAGCACTGGATACAAGAATGTTACAATGTCTTCATTGAATTGTATTTCTGTCACATGTTTAGTATTGTTTTGTGTATGTTCCGTGGACTGATGTGATCTGTTTCTTCAAGGACAACTTTAAAAGCTAAGATTTAGAATTAGTTCAGCCAGTTTTCTTGTTATTCAGTTCAAGAATGAGTTGTATTCTTAGAGTTAGTATAGTTAAATAAAAAAGGAAAGTGTAACCTAACACAACAGCATAAATCATCCCATGGCATTTGAAAATTGGCAGACAGTAATGAATAAGGGGTTTTGCAGAGTCTTTGAGCCTTTGTTAAAACAGATAGGGCTTACCTTAGCACAAATAAATATTTGTGCATAATGGAAAATGGAATTTTCTCACTTTAAAGTAGTATTCAAAAATCTTCAACATTGTGCATCCTTGCATATTGTGCTTTAGGCAACTACTTAACCCAGATCTGAGCTTGTGCCATTTAGAAGTTTCACTAGGGGGCAGCTAGGTGGTGCAGTGGATAAAGCACCGGCCCTGGATTCAGGAGGACCTGAGTTCAAATTTGGCCTTTGACACTTAACACTTACTAGCTGTGTGACGCTGGGCAAGTCACTTAACCCCCATTGCTCTGCAAAAAAAAAAAAAAAGTTTCACTGATAGTGTATATGATGAAACGTAAGTTTATAGTTACAGATGACAAATTGGAGAATAATCAATACTAGCAAAGTTTGATTTAGAACATGACAGTTTGTTGTAAACAAATTAAGGATCATTTAAAGGCAAGTATTTGTAGTAACAATTTTTTTTTGAGGCAATAGGGTTAAGTGTCTTGCCCAAGGTCACACAGCTGGTAAGTGTCTGAGGCTGGATTTGAACTTAGATCCTCTGTACTCTAGGGCCAGTGCTCTATCCACTGTACCACCTAGCTGCCCCTGAGGTAACAATTTTGGAAATGACTTCCCAGAAAAAAATAATAAAATCTGGGAAATAGTGAATTAGCAGAGTCTAGAGTTAAAAATGATATCTTATTTTAATTTTCTTAAACAGTTAAAATGCTTCAGAAGACTTGGACCCTAGTCCCTGCTTGTTTGCCATAGTCTGAGAATTATGAAAATGAGTGGAGATAGTGAAAAAAATTATATATATATATATATATATTTAAAACTCAGATTAACAGTTACAAATTTCCCTCTATAATGAGAAGTTGCAAGAGAGTGAATATTTTTAACCCCTAGGGAAGACGGAAGGTTAAAGATTATCTTTTTTTTTTTTAGTGAGGCAATTGGGGTTAAGTGACTTGCCCAGAGTCACACAGCTAGTAAGTGTCAAGTGTTTGAGGCCGGATTTGAACTCAGGTACTCCTGATTCCAGGGCTGGTGCTCTATCCACTGTGCCACCTAGCTGCCCCTGTTAAAGGTTATCTTAATGGTCTTCAGGTATAGTGTAAGTCATTTATTGTGATTAACTTTTCTGTTTCTTTTGAGAGAAGATTAAGAAAAGATGTACCTAACTAACATATAGGAATTTAGGTTAGTATTTAAAGAGGTTTTAATGTTCTAAATAGTAAGGATTAAAAGTTAGGTGAGACATTCATCCACAAGGCAAAGGAATGGATCACACCAGAAGTTCTTAACCTGGGGTCTCTGAACTTGTAAAAAAATATATTTTGATAACTGTATATTTCAATATACAGTTATCAAATATACAATTTCTTTGTAGAGTTTCTTGTGTTTGTTGTGGTGGTTTCTATGTAGAGTTAAAAACATTACTCTGAGAAGGGGTACATTGTATTCACCAGACTTCTACTGAGATTTATAACAAAAAAAGTTAAAACCCCCTGAACTAGGGGGCAGCTAGGTGGCACAGTGGATAAAGCATCGGCCCTGGGTTCAGGAGGATCTGAGTTCAAATTCAGCCTCAGACACTTGACACTAGCTGTGTGACCCTGGGCAAATCACTTAGCCCTCATTGCCCCACCAAAAAAACCAAACCAAAACAAAAACCCTGAACTAGATGATAATCCCTAAAAGCCATATAACTTTTGTAATTTCATCATTAGGTGATTACTGTATAATGACCATGACAAAGTTTTTAAGGAGGAAAAACTCTTGCAATAAATATTTTTTGAAAATTTTTAAGGGGATAATGAGTATTTTATCGTTTTATTGTTTTGTTATTGGGCAGCAGATTTTGTTTACCTGCAGCAGATTTTGAAATTATAGGCTTGCATTTCCTACCCACCCACAATGCACTAAAGGTTATTTGCCCCATCAGTTGATCAGTGCCCAAGGAATGAAAGCAAAATGTAGATGGAAACAAAATAATAACAAATCCTAAGGAAAAAAAATAGAAATGAATTTTCAGTTAAAATTTTCTGTGTAGCATTACTTTGCCAATTAGGGCAGATAATTAAGCTGACTACATTATTTAGAAGTGGCACTTAAAGTTGGAGAAGATATGACATTTATTTCAGCGGAAGCAGTTGCAAATGATGTATGGTATTTTTTTAGGAGTTTCTTTTGAATTGTCTACACCGGGATTTACAGGCAGGAATTAAAGATTTATCCAAGGAAGAAAGGTTATGGGAGGTGCAAAGGATTTTAACAGCTCTCAAAAGGAAACTGAGAGAAGCAAAAAGACAAGTGAGTAATTTTATTATTCCCTGTGCTATGTTTATAATTTATTACTCGCAATATGTATATGGCTGGAAGTCTTTTGCACTCTATCTAGCTGTGTTTCTTTTCAATTGTGTTTCTTGAAGAATATTGTCAAGTGATTCAGTCACTCACTTTAGTATTTCCAGGTTATGTTTGTTGATAATGAAACTAAACTAACTATTCATTTTTTCTTAGCTTAAATATTTTTCTAAGTGCTTTTTTCAAACTTGACTTAATTTTTTATGACCCAAGTTGGGTATGTTGTGTTGTTACGCAGTCTGTAACATCTGTAAATAGTTCTAGAAAGGCTTTAGGTTAGATGGGAACACTGATTAAGGGGTTGCTGAAGTTTCATGAACTTTGGAATGAATCAGGGCTCTAGGATCTGAGAAAAACAGGTGGGACAGAGAGTGGGAGACACAGTGAAAAGCAGAAAGGATCTTAGTGGTGTTGTTATTTTTAAATTAAATAAGATATGTTGGTATCCAGCCAGCTTCTAATAACTAGGAACCAGGTAATCAGATTGACCTCAAATGAAAGTTTAGCTCTTGCATTTGTAACACCTGGTGAAACCTGAAACCTATTAAGTCTCTTGGATCCCACTTGTAGGCCAAGTTTCCAAGAAGTCTTAGAGCCCAGGACAGTTTGTAGGTTAGCTTTGTGTGGTGTTGAAGAAAACACCAACCCTATTCTTTAAGTGCACATTTGTGCTAGAGAAGTTGGGATTTGTTTGGGTGAGGGGTCAGTTTTCTTTTTCTTTTTCTTTCAGAAAGGGAACTGTTTTATGACTATGCTACTTCCTTCTCTCCTTACCCCAACAGAAGTGCTTTGGGAAGGATGTCTGTCAGTCCTTCAGAATCTTGATTGCTTCATATTTTCTTTCCTTATTCTCACTGACAAATCCTCATTTTCTTATGCTTTTTGCTTCCCTTTGTTCCTGTTTTCTCTGCACCCCCCCCCCAAACAAAACAAAAAACCAGCAACAAAATATGAGATTGGACCTGGTCTCGAATAACAAATGTACCCAATGCATAGGTAGATTTTAAACTATGAGTTGTGTGAAACTCCTGCTCATTGTTCTCAACTCTAGGCCCCTGGTCCCTGGATACCATGAGGTACAAAAGGGATTTGATTTCCCTACATCCCTCTCAGCATACATCTCAGCACATTTCCTTCTCTGTTTACTTAAACTGGAGATGATTGGGGGTTAGCATAGAAAAGTTTAAAATGACTCTTGATTATCCTCTGGGATTTTTCTGGACCTTTTTGAAGGGGAAGTAGGAAGGTCATGCATGCCCTGTGTTCTGTGATGTAGATCTCAGGCATTTAGGGTTCAGTGTTGAAGTATTGTAGTCTTCCATTCAGAATGTAAGAAAAGTGGCTTTGTGGTCCCAGTGCTAGAAGTCGAAGTAATAAACATTTCTTACATGTTTATCTCCTCAACACTTTTTTGGGTATAAGCAAATGGTGTGTGTCATAAAAATGGACAAATGATCATCTTAACTGCTGTTATTTTTATATTCTAGAAAAGCAAATAGATAATCTTCCAAAAGAAATGTGCTAAAGGCACACTTCCTTACCATTATTCAAAACCAAGAAAAGTTATACTAGTAGATGAGTCTCGTAGCTCTCTGAAAGCTGCTGTGTGTGTGTGAAATAGTGATCCCTTAATCGATGGCTTGTCTCATTTGATAGGAGTGTGAAACCAAGATTGCTCAAGAGATTGCCAGCCTTTCAAAAGAGGATGTTTCCAAAGAAGAAATGAATGAAAACGAAGAGGTTATAAATATTCTACTTGCCCAGGTACTACATTTTAATCTCTAATATTTTCTTGGCTAATTTTCCTTTTTCTATGTCTCAAGGAAATAAAGAGAATGGATTGACTAGATTAATAATAAAGAATAGATTTTAAGGCGATTTTTTTTTTTTTTTTTTGGATAAAGTGAGTTGACCAAAGCAGTGGTTCTCAAAGTGTGACCCATGAAGGTTATCTTCCATGGTAGACTATGGTCCAATATAACCAAAATTATTATAAAATATGATGTTTTTATAGAAGTGGATTAATAATTTACCTTTTTTTGTTAAATAAAAACTAAACATTACTGGATGTTTCCTAAGAATCAGGGCCCTTCTTCCCATTACAGTGAAATTTTAATTTGCCCCGATAAGAGTTGGTCAGGCTATCCTGTCTGCAGTTGACTTCTTTACTGGGAAAAGAGGTAAGCACCATTCGTGTAGAGTTAGGCTTTGCTCAGATGTTGAAGGGAAGAGAGAATGGAGCCACCATGCCATCTATGCTGGAGTATCTTCATCTAATTTTCATGTCTCTTCATAGTTTGAAATGTCTACTGTCTTCTTTCTTACATATTATATAAAGAAACTTTAGCATGGGTAGATGGGGGCTTTTGCTGTTCTGTAGGTGTAGCCAGATTTAGAAACAGCTATATAGTTAAAACATACTTTGGAAATGGGAGTTTGGAGTTACAATTACATTTTTTTTTTCTTTTTGGTGAGGCAATTGGGGTTAAGTGATTTGCCCAGGGTCACACAGCCAATAAGTGTTGTCAGAGGCCAGATTTGAACTCAGGTCCTCCTGAATCCAGGGCCGGTGCTTTATCCACTGCGCCACCTAGCTGCCCCTACAATTAAATTTTTCTGAAAATGGGTTCTGATATTTTTGAGTAGTAGTTTAAAAGCAAGAATTTGGATTAAGTTAATCCTGCATTATTAACTGGGTCCTTCTTATTGGAATTATTTTAAAACTCACTAGTATGAGCCTGTGCCTCAGTCTCTACCATAAAACCTTACTGGTTTTATGTAGCTAATGTCACTTTTGCACCCAAGATGGAATTTGAGATTGAGGTTTAAAGATGCTCTCAAATGGGTGGGTGATCAATTAGTAAAAAAAAGTTTAAAAAGGAGCCGGGGTAGCCTCTTCAACTTTGGATCTATTTCTGTGTTGTATTGGCTACCTTGAAATCCTTGGAAATTTAGGGCATTGGATTCGCCTAAGAATGTGGAGTTTTATAGTCTTCTGTGAAAAACTCGAAACCTGTGCAGATAATTTTTCTTGTTTTTTTTTTTTTTTCAAGGAAAATGAGATTTTGACTGAACAAGAAGAGCTTCTAGCCATGGAACAGTTCCTCCGGAGACAGATTGCTACAGAAAAAGAAGAGATTGAACGTCTCAAAGCAGAAATTGCAGAAATTCAAAGGTAAGGGTCTGGGGAAGCTCTGAAAAATTCCCTTCTTCCTCCAAAAGCCTAACATAATTTCTGACCACTATGTTTATAATTTGGGGACTTTTATGCCTTAGCTCTTTCCTTCCCCACTTGAAAAAAGCAAAACCCCAAGAGTTTTCATGTTTAGCCACATTTGGCTTTCCATTTGCCTATAATAGAATCACTTTTGTTAATGATGCTAGAATTTGTTTAGAATTTGATAAATATTGGCAGCACCAAACCACGGGCAAGCATTTTCTTTGCACTGATAGATGAAGCTTTTGATCACCTTTGCCATTCTAGTCGTCAGCAGCACGGGCGGAGTGAAACAGAGGAATATTCTTCTGAGAGTGAGAGTGAAAGTGAAGATGAAGAGGAGTTGCAGGTCATTCTCGAAGACTTACAGAGACAGAATGAAGAGCTAGAGGTGAGAGATTATTTCTGGAAAAGGTCACCGTCAGTACTAGTTCTGGGAGTGGACTGTTAGAGAAACTACGCACTTGGTTGGGGAAGTTCCTTTTCTTCACTGCCTGCAGGACACCAGTTCTTACTAATGGGATATTAAGGAAGAGTCTTCTTCAGCAGGTGGTGAGCCTCTTATAAAATACCAGGCACTTTCTGCTTGAACAGGTTGGTGTCTACACTGACACAGCTAGCTGAATTCTTTTTTCCTCAAGGCATGTCTCTATTCCTGCCTACTATATTTAGACTGACTAAAATGAGCCCTCAGGGGAAATATTTGCATTAAATGAAAGATCCAGTTTCTTCCAACTCATGGAAGGAGAACTTTTCTCAGGTAACCTATCAGTACAACTGTTGTGCCCTTGGATAATAACAACATTGTACCTTAGTTTCCTCATCTAAGAGGTTTTGACTGGAAAATGTAGGATTTTTTGAGAGTAGTTTGTGCATCTGCAAAAGCCCTTGGGGTTTTAGTGGACTGCAAGTTCAGTGAGTCACCAGCATTAGATAAGGGTCAAACCAATGAATGCCAGCTCAGGCCACAGTATCCAGAACATGAGAAAGGATACGGTTATTGTACTCTGCCCTAGTTGCAGTATTCTTTTCAGGTTTTGGTGCATTTTTATTTTGAACTCAGGTCCTCCTGACTCCAGGGCTGGTGCTCTATCCACTGTGCCACCTAGCTGCCCCTTGGTGCATTTTTGAAAGGATATTGTTCAAGCTGGAGAGTGACCAGGATGATAAAGTACTTGGGATCATGAAGTAAGACTGGTTGGAGGAACTGACTTTTATTTAGCCTGGAGAAGAGCAACTCTCTTTTCGTGTCCTCCCCAAATTAAAGACTGTCCTGTAGAAGAGGATCAGACTTATTCTTTTTTCCATGTGGCAGAACTCAAAGTTACAGAGATGAAGATTTAGGCTTTTTTTTTTTTTAAAGGAATAACTTGAAATGATTAGAAAGGGATAGGGAGGAGGCGGCTAGGTGGCGCAGTGGATAAAGCACCGGCCTTGGATTCAGGAGGACCTGAGTTCAAATCCGGCTCAGACACTTGACTTACTAGCTGTGTGACCCTGGGCAAGTCACTTAACCCCCATTGCCCAGCAAAAAAAAGAAAAAAGAAAAAAAGGGATAGGGATAAATGACTAGAGCAGTGATTTCTCTGCAGTTTGTAATCTTGGAGAGTATCCTAGAACACCGACTTAGTGACTTGCCCAGGGTCACACAGCCAGTCAGTCAGAGGCTAGACTTGAAATTGGATCATCTTGACTTCAAGGCTGACTCTTTGTCCACTGCACTGGCTATTCAAAGGTACATAATTTGTGGTCCCTTCGCTGTAGATCTTTCTTTGAAGTTTGGGTATCCATTTGTTGGGGATTACCTGCCTTGCTAGTGGACAGCTGGTCCATTGGCCAAACAACATACCCCAAATACTCATCCCCCTTTCCCTCCTGATCTCTAACACACCCCTTTCCTTAACATCTTAATTTCTATCAAGGGTACCACTATTCTTCCAGTCATTCAGGTTCCCAGTCTCTAAATTAACTTTGTCTTCATTTTCATTTAAACCTCAGATCCATTTGGTTGCTTTTCTTATTATTGGTCTTGCCACCACATCCTGTGTCACATCCACTCCCTTTTTACTCACAAAGATGCTACTCAGGTTGTGGGCAGCACTTCTTACCAGCCCTACTGGAGTAGAATAATGATAGTCTGCCTTTTCTTTCATAGCTGCCTAATGGATGTTCCCAAAGTTTAGGTCTGTTCATGTCACTTCTTTCAAGAAGCTTCATTGGTTCCTTACTACCTCCAGGATAAAATACCAACTCCTCTGTTTTTCAGTTAATAAATCTCTTTCTTTAGCTTTAGCCTGTCTTAGGTATGTAGTGTTTTATTTCCCTTTCATACATACAGTGTAAGTTCTGCTGTTCCCTGTACATGAACACTCCATCTCCCGACTGCTTTTTCTAGTCTTGCCCCCAAACCTGGGATGCTTCCCCTTTTACCTTTACCTCCAGGAATCTTTAACTGTATTTAAGGCTCAGCTCAAGTGTCACCATCTATAGGAGACCTCCCTGGGGAGATGGGCAGGACACTATAGTGGTATGGTTTAAAAATCCTTTCCTGGAGTTAAAAACATGTTCTTGGAGGTAATAACAAATTGTCCAACCTACATTTCCTCATTTAATCCTTTCAGGTTTTCATGAAGCTGCCCCCCTCCCCCTCCAATTATTTTGTATCTGCTGTTTATATCTTCTTGTCTTTGTCCTACTAGGTGGTGAAAATAGGAATTTTTGTTGTTTTACACCGTGCCTATTAGAATGCCTGAAACAGAGTAGAATTTGGTATGTAGGAGGAATTCTTAATCAGGTTGGACTAGCTGGTCTCCATTCTTCCAACTGCCAATCTCCAACAATACCTAGGCAGTGACGAGCCAGGGAGTGTACTGTGAGATAGAATGGCCAAATACCAGCTACCTCATTTTATAGATGAGGAAATGTAAGCTCTGAAGTGATTGGTGCTGGGTGACACATGGGTAGAGTATAGAACCAAGCATTAGCCCTCTACACTAGCTTGTGCGTCCTTACGTATGTGACCACATAGAGGCCATATCTGCTTAGTCCCCTCTGCGTCCCCTTAAATAGCATAATTTTCATTCCTCAAAACATTTTATCATGGCAGGATTCATCTCCCTTTCAGAAAGGTGAAAAATGGCATCATTACAAGAATGACTGTGACAGGGTAAGATGTCTCTAAGAGGTTGGACAATTTGTTATTACCTCCAAGAACATGTTTTTAACTCCAGGAAAGGATTTTTAAACCATACCACTATAGTGTCCTGCCCATCTCCCCAGGGAAGATTTAATAATGACAATAGCTACCTAGCATTTATATTGTCTCATGGTGTCTAAAAGGTCTTTACAGGTATGATTTCATTTGATCCTTACAACTCTGTGAGGAAAGTGCTGGCTCTATCCTTATTATACTGCAACTGCAACTGAGAGAGGTTAATAGAGTTGCCCAAAGGCAGGCAAGAGCTCTGTCCATTAGGTCTGTGAGTTGCCTTCAGGGTCATGGCCAGGTATCAGCTAGAGAGAACATTTATTCTTTATTATACCATTTTCTAAAACCCCTCCCTTGTTTACTTACTGAGCTGAGAACCCGCAGGCAGTACTCCTGCAGAAGTAGGTTTTGTAAGGAGCTGAGGAGCTGGTGGCTTTTCAGATTCTTTTGCATCAAGAGCTTCCATAAGCTCCTACAAGCCATTTTCTTAGGTACAAAAATGTATTTTAAAATCAAATACATCTAGATGATGGGTGGTGGGATGCTCCTATACTTAGTAAGAATGACTGAGAGTTGACAGTACTTACCAGTTGTACATTCACATGTAATACAAGGCAGTCATAAAGGATGATTTTGAATTGAAACCAGCGTCTTTCCCTGTTTCTGAACCTTTCCCACCAGATTATGAAGGGAAGGTGAGATTCCTTCTGTCCTTTTCATATCTAAGGACTGTGTTCTGTGGTAGTCAAGAAATGCTAAGTGGGTGGGGATATAATTAAACACTGGCATATTTCTTTAAATAAAATATGTAGCCACCAGAGGAAGCAGTATTTTTTTCTTCCCTAGTTGAGCTCACTGCAACAAAGAGACCACTGTGTAGAATTTCTTTGCCATTGAGTAACCATTTTTTGTCCTCACTGCTTAATTGACACTGTTCTTTCTGTTATTGGTAAAGATAAAGAACAATCATTTGAACCAAGCAATTCACGAAGAGCGAGAGGCCATCATTGAACTTCGAGTGCAGCTTCGACTGCTCCAGATGCAGAGAGCAAAATCTGAGCAGCAGGTGCAGGAAGATGAAGAGCCAGAAAAGCGTGGGGGTGGACCTCAGCAGCAAAGAGACAGTGTCCCTGAAACAAAAGCAGCAAAAGAGCAGCAGCCAAAGGCAGTCAAGGAGCAAGTGAAGCCATCACCAAGCAAAGACCGGAAGGAAACACCGATATGATCAGCCTGTAAGGCATCAATGAAATCTACTAGACTTAACAAGGACTGTGCAATTTACTGTAATACTGAGAATGAAAGTGCACACATCTCTTCTGGTGTACATTATGTAAAGACATCTTTTAATCCTGGGGACGCTTGTCTCTTTCATATGTATGAATTCTACCCATCAAGGCTCAGGTTACACGAGTGTACAAAGCAGTGAAAGCATTTTCAGGCTTGGAGGGGACAGATGTATTTTCCAGATAGAGTTAGCATATTTGAAGATTAATTTGCTTCAATTCACAAAAAATGAACCTCAAACTTAATTCTCAAGAATAGTAATTTTTTTTCCAAACCAAAAATATTTTTTCTTTTCTTTTCACTACAGCAGAATTGGAGGCCTGCTCTCTTTTCAGGGGAAAACAAATCAGACATGAATTACTGTATTTGCCTTGTTGAATTGATCTATTGTTTCACCCCTTATGATTTCTGCTTACTTAGTCACTTTTGCTTGTGCCTTTTATACCTTTTTGGTGCATAATGGGGGACCCGTCTGAACCTTTCATGATGGACTAGAATGGCTTGGGCTAATGGGCTACTTTTATATATCCTTACAAATTCTAACTTTGCAATTGTAGACTACTAAAATAAATTTATACCACTCCAGGACTGCATGGTTCAGTCCCACCAAGATGGATGTGATTGCCCTTGATGCTCTGCTGTATCAGAACTGTTTGGCAGCATGAGCGACAAAGAACAGAAAGTGAGGATAGGCCCACTCATTGCTAATTTTGGCCACACCATTAATCAACACATAACTTAAATGTTCTTCATAGCTTTTCCACAAACCTGGTTGATTAACCTGGTGGTTAGCCTTCTCCAAATTCCTTTCCACACAGAAGTGGGTAAATCTTTAATGTGACTGATATTTTACTAAATACAGGTGGGTTTCTATTGCTTGCTTAGGCTAGAATGTAATGTCTCTTTGCCTGGTTAAGCCATATACTCTCTGAACAAAATCTTAAATTCTATCTTTCAAGTGAGCCTGATTTATAGCCTCCCATTTGATAGGACTCAGCAATAGAAAACCATTACTTTTTAATAGTTGCTATGCTGTTCTTTTCCTTTATTAATTAATTCGTTGAGGTTTATACCCAAAAGCAGTAATACTTCCCTAACAACTGTCTTCGTAGGCCATTTTTAAGACAGTATTTTCTGTTAGACTATGATGTCCATGAAATTTGTCAAATATTCAACATATGAAAATGAACACCAAGAGCATTGGTAATCTTTATTCCCTAGAATTTGAGTATTTATTTTCAGCACCTCTTGGATGTGGTTGTATCCTCTACCTATTGCACTCTTGTGAATTGTTGGCCATTATTTGATTTTGTACAAAAAAAAAAAAAAAGCTTTGATATGTTATAGAAAACAACACACTATTTTTTTAAAATCTGGAGAGAAGATATTATGGTGACTAAAATATGGTCAGGTGATGAGCGTAAATGTATAAAGCCTTCTTTAGTGTTCTGTCTGTTACATTCATTTTCTATTTGCTGGCAAAAATATTTAAGGTTACTTTTTCATTTGTGTAAATCACTAATTTCTATCAAGCTGTTATGATTTTTTTTTTAAATCAGTGTTTCCATTCTCTTAATATTGGCTAACTTTTATTTTGTGCCAGGACCATTAAGCACCAAGCAAATAAATTCAAGCAGCCATTTGGGAAAAAAATGTTTCCAATTTCTTAAATGTTCATTTCTTTGGGATGGTTTTAAATGTGTCTTGTGGAAAGCAAGAGGATGGATTATGTGATTGCCTAAGATTTCATGAGGGAGGGAGGAAGGGACTGGACCTGTGATTTCACTGATATAGGGAATTTTTTATGAGATACCCCAGTCCCCTCAATGCAGATGAACAACTTGTTCTGCAAGTTATGCATTAGAGAATTGCCTGGAGCACTCAACAGTTAAGTGACCATGTCCAGCATCCCATAGCCTGTATGTGTCTGAGGCAGTACTTGACAGAATTTAAAACCCATTTTCTAGAACCTAGCCATTCATATGTAAAGATGTCTACATATGATCCCTTTGGATTGTTTTTGGTCATGGTGATGGATTTGTTATCTCTGTGACCAGAAAGGCTGGGGTTAAGTGTGCAGATATGGCCATGAAACAAATTTTCTGTGAAACCTAACAGTTTGTGAGAAATGCACCATGATCTTAGGTAGTAACCAAGTGAAATAACTAACCAAGGTGAGTATTTTTTTAGTAACAAAAACGGGCAGTTAATCAATTTTTGGTAAAACGTTACTATTTATCTGATTCTGCTGCTGAAAGTATCTGTTCATCAGCTTGTCAGGAGAATCTATAGGCACTTTAAACTCATGCATTGAATTAACACTTGCTCCTAGCTGTTAATAACCAAAATAATTTTGCTAATATTGGCTCTGAATAAGTTTAGGTTTGACTTCTTTGAATATTATGTAAGCCTGGGCAGCTAGGTGGCTCAGTGGATAGAGCACCGGCCCTGGATTCAGGAGTACCTGAGTTCAAATCCGGCCTCAGACACTTAACACTTACTAGCTGTGTGACCTTGGGCAAGTCACTTAACCCCAATTGCCTCACTAAAAAAAATTAAAAAAAAAAAAAGAATATTATGTAAGCCTGAAAAAAAAGCTCAAGGTTTTTACAAATTAAAGTTTAGGAAAAAATATTAAGGTATTGTTTGCATCTTGATTTAATAATGGGATCCTAGGTTAAGAACCCTTGCTCTATTTCAGATGACCTTTGGAGAACCCAAAGGAGGGAGATTTTCTGGTCTGATTTAATTTTATAAATCAACCCCCCCAAATTTATACATAAATCATTTTTCCTAAAAGCCTTCCAACAGAAAAATGTGTTTTGTGAGCTGGTGCCTCTGAAGGGGTTGTGCCCTAGTAAGGACTTTGCTGGGATCTGAAATAAATCTTCAGGACTGAAACTAGCCAGATTAGAGTTGGAAATCTGAATTCATTAGAACATTAAGGATACAAACAACTAGTTTTTCTTTCCCTCTAAGATAGTTACCTTTGAAATGGCAACTGTAATGTTACATGGTTCTCCAGAGGCAAACAAGTGGGGAAATACATAGAAATGACCCCAGTTGTGACTGACTGGAACTACTTCTCCCTCTTTCTCTTTGGGGTTTTGGTAGTAATGAGAAAGCTGTTTCTGTCTTTGTTACAAACTGAATAATTGGAGAGTTAAAACCATGTTCTGTTGCTCAATCCAAATAGGGCAATTGAGGATTTTTCTTCTGGGAAATGAAAGTCCTAGTTTTGATCATTGTGTCTTCCAACTCACTAGTCTCAGCAAATGCCTGGGTCTTCTGACAGGTGAGAAGAAAAGCTGTGAGGTTATTGATTCTAACTGGGATATGGGAAAAAGTAATGAAGGAAGAGACAGTTATATTAGAACTAAGTAATGGTGCAGATTATTTTGCTTTGTCCTTAAATAAGCTGATTTATTAGTTGAAAATGGAATTGATGATAATCCATGTAGAATGTAGTATTCTTCAGACTCATCCTTTGTGTCACATAGCAGTTGATTACTGCAAATTATCTCCTATTCAGTTATCTCATAACATTTCTGCTGTTTTCCCTTCTCACTAATAAATAACTACACAGAGTATGTGTGCACAGCTCTAGGATACAAAGCAACAGTCAAAAGTCTTCCATCCTGGGGCAGCAAGGTGGCGCAGTGGATAAAGCGCTGGCCCTGGATTCAGGAGTACCTGAGTTCAAATCCAGCCTCAGACACTTGACACTTACTAGCTGTGTGACCCTGGGCAAGTCACTTAACCCCCATTGCCCAGCAGCAGCAAAAAAAAAAAAAAAAGTCTTCCATCCTGGAGAAGTTTGCTATTTTTTTTTGGGGGGGGGGGGAATGGATACACATACCCACAATAAGTAAATGCAGTGTAATAAATAAAAGGGCAACATGAAAGCACATAGGACCCTAGCATCTGAGCTGGATCTTGGAGGAAATGTAATCCAGGCAATTTGGGTGGAATAGAGTCTTGTAGGCTTTTAATACAAAGGAATCATTTCTATAAAAACAAAACCTGAAACTTAAACACCCACTAGGAGCAGGGGTGAATCAAGAAGGCAGGGTTGGCAGGGCAGGTTTGGCCTGTCCATACTGAAAGCTTGGCCTAAGACCACATTAGTTGGCAAAGCCTCTGCTCGCTGTGCCAAACCCCCCCCCCACTCTTATACTCCTCACTTTTGTTAATTCTCTACCTTGAGAAGGCTTACCTAGCTTAGGTGAAAAATCACTTCTAGGGCTTGGCTGGGTGTGACAAGTGCAGCAGCATCTGCTAGAGTTCAGAAGTCCAACAGCCTTGTTCTTGAGAGTATAGCTGAGGAAGGAACTCTTTCATTTTCCTTTAGTTTGTCAGTCAGTTACTGACTTTTAGAGTCATTTGTTTTGAGCTAGAGTTTACTCCAGTTCCCTTTCCCATTGCCTCTCCTACTGTATCTTGCTCTTTGAGAGCATTACCATACATGGAAATAGTCTGCCAACTTCAGTGCTGTAGTAGCGTCAGTTTTTCCTGGACCCGGTCAGTTAAATCCCTGTCATCCCCTCCATTCCCCAAGGGTGCAGCTGTCAAATGTGTTTGCTCCTAGGATCCTCTCTGTGCCAAACAAGCCTGCTTGCATCAGATACCATAGGATTGGAACAGTGTAGGGCCCAGTTCTGCAAAATGAAAGATTGACTCCAAAGTACCTGAAGTACTCTATGTACTCAGACCCACACTCTACAGTGTCTCAGACTCAAAGCTACATTGAGGACTTTCGTGTGTAAGAAGGCTCCCTCACTTTGCCCAGAAACCAGGCAGTTCAGGAAGCTATTGGTGGCATTAATAAGGGAACATAACAGGACTGGAAAGTTTTTATAAAACAAAGCAGATAAAGAGTTTTTCATGTCTGTACAATTGCCCATGTGACAGTGAGAAGTCTTAGCTAATCAAGGTTGCATGGAGCTGTCAATTTTCTGAATGAGAGTGTTCAGAAAATTATAAAAAGTAATCTCAAGGCTGGCCCCAGGCATTCAAGAATGTAAAAAGATCAATGATCATCTAAAAATCCTTTTCAGATTATAGAAAGCATACCAGGAGCATTAACTGTAATCAGTCTACTCTCAGGTTTATATTGAGACGAGGTTAAGTAGAAATAAATTTGCTATGCTTTTTTTTTCTTCCTTCCTTTTTCCCTCCTGACAGTTCACGAGGAATGTGTTTTCATTTGTTCTACCTTATGTCTTTTCACCACCCAGCCTCTTGCTGCTGCTGCTGGAAACCAACATTTTCTTGCCTACACTGATCCTGACTGATCAGAGGCTACATTCCGTTCCAAAACCCTTCGCTGTCTTCAGGAGTTCAGCTCCTGTTCCCCATGTTCAGCTCAGCTTCTGTTTCCCCATAACATGCCTGAAAAAAGTAGAGCAAGTTATATCTAGAGTAATCTTTAGGACACATGTGACCAATAATTAAGGGACTGTCCTTTTAAAAACCTCTCGATTTAAGTGTGTTTACTCTTTCAAAACTAAGCTTACCTTGACTAAGACACTTTGGATCATAGATTTAGAACTGGAAGAGATCTTAAAAGATCTAGTCTGATCCTCTCTCCCTCTCATCTTACAGAGGAAAAGATGAGGCTGAGAGAAATCAGTTTGCCCAAAGTTAGTAAATTACTTAAGCCAGATTTGAACCCAAGTGTTCTTAATTACAAACATTACTCTTTCCATATCTATATCTATATATGTATATATCTAGATAGCTTCTCAGTTGCCCATCATTTAGCAGACCTTTGAAGTATATATGGCATTAGTTTAACTGAAGGTCCTTTAGGATTTGTATTTAGATTTAAAAAACCAAACAGATTTCAAATGTTTCCTAGAACAAAACTTCTTAAACTGTGGGTTGTGACCCCATATGGGGTACTGAGACAACATGAGGGCTGTAAAAATTTGGCAGTAAATGTTTCATTTGTATACCTATATACCTGGGGTCATGCATTTTTTGGGCAAAAAGGGGAAGCAGAGTGGAAAAGCCCTGTCCTAGAACAATACCATATGCAAGCTGAAAACAGCAAAAGAAAAATTTGGCTCTCTTTACATCTATAGATGGTCAATAGTTAACAGCCTAGGGTTGGAAATATGAGTTTTAAGCTTTGCCTCCTCAACCCCTCCCTCACCTCTTGGATTCCTTCAAGACTCAGTTCAAACCCCATCTTGTGTGGTGCAGGAGGCTTTTTTCCCTATCTCCCTGCTTTGCAACATTTGCATGTTTTCTCCCTATAAGACTGAGCTTCTTACAGGCAGGCACCACATATTCCACAAGGAAGTACAGGGCCTAGTACATAGTAGGGGCTCAATAAATGCTTGTTGATTAATGTGGCACTAAAAACTATATAAATCAATAAAATTAAATAAATAAAAATGTTACTTTGGGGATATAATTTCTATTTCCTTTTTTTAAAAAAAGGAACTGTTACAGCCTTGTATGACGTAAAAGAACTGAGAATTTGGGGGAAAGATCATATGCTGTTTTGACTTATGAGCAGGAAAATTAACACACCCATAAACAAGCTCAGGAAACTAATCAAATGCCAGTAGTCAGTAGTTGGACTGGAAGTTCAAAATGAAGGCAGACAGGTTAGTATATGGACCCTAGGATGACACAAGTAATTGCTGGGACATCAGTTGAATGTTAGCATAGCAGAGTGAGGTGGCATAGATAAATGCTCCTTAAACACTCAAACACAGAAAACATCCATCCTCGTTTCCCTGTCTATATCTCCAAATCATCTGGGGGACCTTTCAGCCATTCCGACTGTGTGGATCAAAGGGCAGACCCAGAGCTCCTGTTGTGTCTGTTTCCATCCCACCCATGCATCTCCTGTAGGACTTCTGAGCTATCAGATTCCAACAGAATTCAGAACCCTGGCCCTCCCAATCTGGGTTCTTCAAACTAGGAGCCAAAAATCTTCCAGATAAACAAAGGTATCTGTCACATTTGACTTTTCTCTTTAATCTCGAGGACCACCCTGGAGTTTGGTATACTGGGGTTAAGATTCCAGTGATGCCCACTGCTGGGCTGCCAGAAAGGCTAAAGAACAAAGACTATTACTATCTGTTCATATAAATTTTTAGAGCCTTGGAGAAAATACTAAACTACTTAAATAAGGTTTTGATTAGTTCCCCATATTGTACTAAAGCATAAATATAGATCATCAATCACATTTATTTCCAACTGTCTAAAACCAGCCAAAAGTATGTACATCTTATTAATAAATTTTATTTGGACAAGTGGAGAACAACTTGTGTCACAACAACAGTTTTAAACAACATGATTAAAGACTGCAGCACTCCCAAGAGTGGTCACAGATATGTACAGTATGTGAAGAAAAAAGTTGCACCTCAGAGCTGATCATGATCAAGTTAAAAATACCTGACATATAGTACACGTGCTAATAAATTTCCTTCAGGTCATGACCAGCATGAAAAAAAAAAATAGGACACAGGTATTCAGCAAAGGTTTCTGCTAATGGATACAGCAATATGCTGCACTTAAGAGTTAAAATCAGATTCTAGTTTAGTGTTAGCATCAAGCCCTTAAGAGAAATCCAAACATTTCTATTTTCCCAATTTACACACATCAAAAACTATTCACACTTACTCAGGATGGGGCCAGGCTGAAAGCCACAGCACCCAGTCAGGTCCTTGCCTGGATAAAAATGTTTAGAGCTAATACTGGAGGTCTCTTTTACATCCTGTTAAAATACATCTGCCTTTCTGGCTATGAGAATTTCATCTACTGGTTGCTAAAGTACAACTTGCTAAGTTAACTCCTGAGGAGAAAACAATGCAGGTTTTGGGACTGTCATCCCTTCCAAATTGCTCTGCCAATTCAAGTTTCACTCATTCAGGAAGACAGAAGGATTTAAGGCTTCGGTGACAAGTATAATCCTCTGAGAAATTAGTATTTCCTAAAGTCAAGATGAGCTAGTTTACCACACTTTCTCTTGACTCTTAAGATCCCTGGAGTCAGGCGGAGGTAACTGGCACCTGTAGTTCGGTCTGGCAAGAGAGGGAGATCTTTCCTCCTTCAGAAAAGGCTGTCCCAGATCATCCATGTGAGGAGCACTTGTGGCGTTTAAGCAGAAGAGACAATGAGACTTGGGCTCTTTAATAAGTTGAAGAAGCTGTACTCATAGCATCTTCAGCAATTTTGTTACTGGAAGGGTGAATGCTTGCAAAATATTTGACATCACTGTCACTATCCATCTGAAGAGCCATAATTGTTTGTTCCACAGCTTCCTGATGAGAGTTAGCAGAACTTAAGAAATAGTCTGTAAATGAAAAAAAAAGTGCAACAGTATTTAATGTTTTTCAAGTGCAAATTTTGAAAATGTGTGCTCTATAATCTGGAGTGATTCCAACAAAGTGACTCAACAATAAAGGGATTCATTCTACTGCTAGGCATTTACTCCTAGTTAAAAGTCAATGATAACAACAAAAGCCCTACATACACCAAAATATTTAGAGTAGCACTTTTTGCAGTAGCAATGATCTAGAAACAGAGTTGATGCCCATCACTTGGGGAATGGCTGAACAAGTTGTGGATACGAGAATGTAGTGGAATATGACTGTGCTGAAAGAAATGGTAAGAATGAATACTAAGGAGAGGCATGGGAAGACCCACATGAACCTCATGTTCAAAATGAAGTATGCAGAACCAAGGGAAGGGTGTGCACAGTGATTCCTGCGATAGAAATGGAGAGCACAGCACCAGAACCACTGAAACTGGAAAGCTGAGCAGTTATAATGACCAAGCCCGGCCCTAAAAAGAGATAAGGAAAGGTACCTGCCTCCTTCTCTTTTCCAAAGTGTGGTTTTGAAACACCATTGTTGTTATACATAAAGACTCTCTGGGAGGGAGAAAGGGTTTGGCTACACTGGGAAAAGAAGAGGATGTAAAGGCAAAAGAAACAAACCAAAAATCTATTTAAAAATCTGCTGCAGTGACCATTAAAACATGGGAGCTGATTAAGATACAAAACCAGGTGTCAGTCCTTTCACTGAAAGTCTTCAAGCTTGATAATTACTTGTTAGATGTACTGGAAAAAAGGTTTGCACTAGACAGCTTCCAGCTCTGAAATTCTATGATAAGATCTCTCTCTGATGAATTCCAAACTGGCTATTACATATGACTATGCCAAGCACCTGAGATGTTTGTGTCCATCACACCCTCTCCTTGACACCAGTACTAGGTTTCCAGGGGTTGCCTCAAACATAAAGCTTGAGTGACTTGTCCAGGAGTCACCCAGCTAGTATCAGAGGGGAGTGCTGAACTTAGGTCTTTCTGCCTCCAAGCCCAGAACTCTATCCCTCTTTGCCATAATGACTCTAAACTGATATCCTGTGGAAATTGCCTAGAAATTAAAAAAAAACCCCAAATCTATGATTTAAAATAAATATTTAAAATAATTTAAAATAACCAATATGTAGAGTGTGATATTACCCATGGTGTTTCAAAACCACACTTTGGAAAAGAAGAGCAGGGAGGTACCTTTTCTTATCTCTTTTTAGGGCCGGGCTTGGTCATTATAACTGCTCAGCTTTCATTTTCAGTGGTTCTGGTGCTGTGCTCTTCATTTACGTTGCTGTAATCACTGTGCTAAAGACACACTTCCTTACTATTATTCAAAACCAAGAAAAGTTATACTAGTAGATTAGATATATTCAGATTATTGTGAAAAGACTTGTAAAGACATAATTTAGCATAGTAAATGATAGAAGAATCTTTCTGTTACTTCCTTCATAGGAAATTCAATGAATATTCATACTTCTCCTTACTTTGACCTATTATATCAAGTCTCAGAAGGGATGAGTTCTTCCATGCAGCTGTATGAGAAGAGCAAGAATAGTATACATCTACTTTAACAGAAGAGATACACTATTTTAAAGTTCCTCAAAGTATAATAAAATGCCTTCATTTCTTCTTTACTGTTTAAAAAAAATAACTACATCTACTTGTATGAATTTCAAGCACAGAAAAATAAACACTGTTTTCATCCACACTCTTTTACTGAGCTCCAGTCTTGTATGAGGCACTACGGTAGGTACTACGGAAGATGAAGACCTCAGTTCCTGACCTTAAAAATAAGGCATAAGGCAAAAGCACAAAAATCAGTAACTGGACCAGCAAAAATAATCTAAGTACATATGGGCTGGAATTACATAAGTGAAACAGCAAAACTGTCTGCATTTTGGAGACTATTCCAGGACTATCTATTCCCTAGGTCTTCTTCCATCAAGCAACCACTTATACCAATAACCACACATCTCTCCACAGAAGACTGTGGCCAATGTACAATTTATATTTCTTGCTACTGGGATCCATAAAAATATCAATTGTTGAGGATAGTGAAACTAAGTAAGCCTGAGAAAATAAGCAGAATACTCCAGCTAAAGAATAAGGCCAGGAATTGCTACTCTATTTTGAATAAAACACTTCTTCAGGATGCAGATTTTGCATTTCACTATGATTAGATAACAGAAGTAGACATGTAGCTATTGTCTACAGGCAGAAAGAAAACAGAAAATTCAGTATTTGTTGAACTGAACTGACAATAAAGGAAAACAGAACAGACAAAACCGAACAAGTTGTCCTATTAAATGGGCCACAAGTTCTACATATAAATATATATGACAAAGAGAACTTTCAATACCATTCCAAACATGTCCAAAATAGGCCTTATCTTTCCCCCCAAATCTTCCCCTCTTTAAGAGTACCACCCTGAGTCAACTCAGGCTTACTATCTAGATGTCATCCTCAACTTCTCATCCCTACCCCCCATATTTAATAATCAGTTGCCAAATTCTGTTCACTGTATCTAATAGCTTTTGTATATACCCCTTCTTTCCTGACACTACCAGCACCTTGGTGCGGACTCTCAGGTCTGGACTAGTGCAATAGTGTGCTGGTTCATCTTCCTGTCTCGAGGCTCTCCCTACTCCAGTCCATCATCTACTCAGTTGTTAAAAGTCTGATCATGTCACAATTCTTCTTGCTCTCCCCATCCCCCCATTAGTTAATTCCAATGGACACCAGTTGCCTCCAGGATCAAATATAAAGCCTTTGTTTGGCTTTTAAAGCCCTCCACATCCTGGCTCCTTCCTACTTCATTTTTTTTTCTGATAAAAGTATTTTATTTTTTTCCAGTTACATGTAAAAATGGTTCTCAACGTCTGTTTATACAAGCTTTCCAATTTCAGATTTTTCTCCCTCCCCCCTCCCCTAGATAGCAAGTAATCTGATATAGGTTATATATATATATATATATATATATATATATATATATATATATATATATATATATATATATATACACACACACACACACATATAAACATATTATATAATTATATATAATATAAATATAGATATATACATACATAATAACATTAAACTTATTTCTGCATTAGTCATGTTATAAAAGAAGAATCAAGAGCAATGAGGAAAAACCTCAAAATAGACAAACAGCACCAAAAGCAAAAGAAATAGTATGGTTCAATCAGCATCTCTACTCCACAGTTTTTTTTTTGTTTTTTTTTTCTGGATTTGGAGATCCCCTTCCATCATGAGTCCCCTGGAACTCTTCTATACCATTGATTGCATTGGTGAGAAGAATCTAGTCCATCACAGTTGATCAACACACAATGTTGATGATACTGTGTAATGTTCTTCTGGTTCTGCTCATCTCACTCATCATCAGTTCATGCAAGTCCTTCCAGGTTTCTCTGAACTCCTCCTGCTAACTGTTTCTTACAGCACAGTAGAATTCCATTACATTCATATACCACAACTTGTTCAGCCATTCCCCAATTGATGGGCAATCCCTCAATTTCCAATTCCTTGCCACCACAAAAAGAGCAGCTATAAATATTTTTGTACATGTGGGTCCTTTTCCCTTTTTAATGATCTCTTTGGTGAAAAGACCCCAAAGTGGTATTGCTGGGTCAAAGGGACAGCTTTATAGCCCTTCGGGCATAGTTCCAGATTGCTCGGATCAGTTCACAGCTCCACCAACAATGCATTAGTGTTCCGATTTTCCCACATCTTCTCCAACATTCATTATTTTCTTTTTGTCATATTAGCCAATCTGACAGATGTCAGGTGGTATCTCAGAGTTGTTTTAATTTGCATCTCTCTTATCAATAGTGATTTAGAGCATTTTTTCATATGGGAATAGATAGCTTTGAATCAACTCAAAAATTACTTGAAACAATTAACAACTTTAGCAAAGTAGCAGGATATAAATTAAATCCACATAAATCACCAGCATTTCTATACATGACCAACAAAGTCCAGCAGCAAGAGATAGAAAGAGAAATTCCATTTAAAGTAATGGTAGACAGTATAAAATACTTAGGAGTCTACTTGCCAAGACAAACCCAGGAACTCTATGAACACAATTACCAAACACTTTTCACACAAATCAAGTCAGATCTAAATAATTGGAAAGATATCAATTGCTCACGGATAGGCAGAGCTAATATAGTAAAAATGACAATTCTACCTAAATTAATTTACCTATTCAGCGCCATACCGATCAGACTACCTAAAAATTATTTTATAGAGCTAGGAAAAATAATAAAAAAATTCATTTGGAAAAAACAAAAAGTCAAGAATATCAAGGGAAATAATGAAAAAAAAATGCACAGGAAGGTGGGTTAGCTGTACCAAATCTGGAGCTTTACTATAAAGCAGCAGTCATCAAAACTATCTGGTACTGGCTAAGAAATAGAGTGGAGGATCAATGGAATAGGCTAGGCACAGGAGACACAGTAGCAAATGACATTAGTAATGCAGTGTTTGATAAACCCAAAGACCCCCAGCTTCTGGGATAGGAATTCAGTATTTGACAAAAACTGCTGGGAAAACTGGAAGATAGTATGGCAGAAATTAGGTATAGACCAACATCTTACACCTTATACTAAAATAAGGTCAAAATGGATACATGATTTAGACATAAGAGGTGATACCATAGATAAATTAGGAGAGGAAGGAATGGTCTACCTTTCAGATCTTCAGAAAGGAGAACAGTTTATGACCAAACAAGAGATAGAGAATATTATGAAATGCAAAATGGATGATTTTGATTACATTAAATTAAAAAGGTTTTGTACAAACAAAAGCAATGCATCCCAAATTAGAAGGGATGCAGAAAGCTGGGAAGCAATTGTTATGGCCAGTACTTCTGATAAAGGTCTCATTTCTAAAATATATAGGGAACTAAATCAAATTTATAAGACTCTAAGTCATTCCACAATTGAGAAATGGTCAAAGGATATGAACAGGCAGTTTTCTTCCTACTTCTTCTTAACAGTATCCTTATGCTTTATTCTTCCTTTTCTCCACATACTCCTGAGATTCAGTGACACAGTCCTTCTTACTGTCCCCAGAACACAGTATTCCATCTCGGAATTCCAGGCATTTTCACTGTCTGTCCCCATATGCCTGAAATACTTTCTCTCATCTCTGAATCCTGGTTTTCTTGGCTCTCTTCAAGTTTCATCTTAAATCCTACTTAATCCCACTGTTTTCCTTTTAAGATTGTATTTAATTTACACCCCTCTCTCTCCCTCATTTGTAATGATAATTTGCATATTGTCTCTCCCATTAGATTGTGAGATCCCTGAGGGCAGGGACTCTTTTTTCTGTTTATTGTGCTTTTGTATCACTAGCCCTTAGCACTGTGCCCCACACATAGCAGGCATTTAATAAATGCTTGTTGACTACTTCTTGATAATCACTGACTCAAGTTGTTATGCGAAATATGAAAAAAAAAACACCCAACCACCCACCATCATTACTACCAACCTTTTTCTAAGAGAGTTTGTCTTAATGTTTTTGCAAGTAGTACTCGAACATTTGGAACACTATCATTTGCTAAATTTAACAAATGTGGCATCAGATGCACAGCAAACTGGTCCATAGGAAGGCAGTCATCCTCAATGACAGTCTGGTAAGAAAAAAGTACTGTTTTAGATTTCTGGATAAATTTGGAATTGGGAGCATACAAATTATAGTATTGGTCCATAAAATCTTTTAGACCTATCTTTTTTAAAGTGCGGCCCATTTTACACTCAAATCACAGTATACTTGGAGAATACTGCCCTTAATTGAGAAAGTGAGATAACAACTCATTTTTTCCCTTAAGAACATTTGGGGAACTCAAACTTTCAGGAACCTTATGGATATCTGCAGCAACAAAGACTGACTGTCAACCCTCATCTCCCATGCCAACAGATGGCAAGAGGATACTGGCAACTATTTCTTCTGATCATAGGGATTATTTCTGTGATTTGGTGGGATATTTGGAACCCATGATACTGAAAGCAACAGAATGTAAAATTACTGCTAATTAAGGACAGAGAAGGTAGGGAAGAAGTAAAGTTGACCAAAAAAAGATAGGCAAAAAGTAGATAAAAGAAAATCCCTTACTTACTTACCTGGCAGATAAAGACAAATGTCTGTCGACCAGACCATTTCGGGCATCTACCAAAATTTTCCACAAGTTCATTTATTAAGTCTTCTCCAAATGTTGATGGTGTAGCCGTGTGCAGTTTCTTTACCATTTCACTAACCTAGCAATGTTAAATTGGAGAAATAAAGAATAATTTCCATATTGTGTAACTTATTTACAGTTTCTTTATCCCAAATTTAAAAGTTTAGAACATACCAACTTGTAGGAAATCCAACGAACAGAAGAAACTTTGTCTGCACATAGATTCAGAGCAATTGGTCGTAAGTAATCATATACATCTCTGGGACTGTATAAATCTAGAAGTAAAATCAGCTGCCTAAAAAAATGAATAGTGTCAAAAGAACATAACAACTAATGAATGAATAAAAATTCTTTAACTTAAAAACTACTTTGTGTTATGGGTCCCCATAAGCAAAGGAGCCTTTTAATTTGATAAAATTCTTGGAGACTCCATTATAGGTTTAAAATTTTTTTTTAATTTATGGAATTTATGGTGACTCCATTATCAAAACTGAAAACATATTTCCATTTTAATAAACTGTATTCTTCTATTTAATACAGGTATTAACAATCTTTATCAACTGGCTGGGATATCACCATTTGAAATCATGATTAACTTATATATCAAACTAGCTAAATCTACTATAATTTTCTTGGACTGGTGTCCCTAGTGCCTGTCACATACAGGCTTGCTGGCTGACTGATTTAAGGAGACGGCAGAATGTTGTAGTGAAGAGTATCATGGAGTTGGAGATGAACCAAGGTTCAAATCCTGACTCTGATGCTTCCTGTCTATGTGATCATGGACAAATCCTTTAACTTCCTTCATCTTGCTTCCTATAGAAATTAACTTCTACAACTGGTTACAGAATTGCCAATCGATAGTTATAGATTAAAAAATGGACAGATGGCTACATGGCACTAAACAAATAACTTTTTCTTAAATACAGTTATTTTCAGGGGATGTATATTACCTGTAATAAATTGGTTCTACTAGATGAGAACTAATGTGACTACTTAAATCCACCCTTGTCAGGAGGGAAATATGAAATGTAAAGGGATTGTTTGGAGGGCATTTTCTTGTAACTTGATTATACCTTGCGGAATGAGTAGAATCTCCAGGGCCATCTACTTCCTAATTTATCTCTTTGGTTTCCCCCTTTGTCTCTCATGATTTGATAGGATTGTTGGTTCATTCAATTTCAGGATTCAAGAGCAGGGGGCATGGTAATAGTAGCATTGTATGGAACCACAGAGGTCACATTAAAACTTTATGCAACTTCAGTAAGAAATGATAAATAATTGTAAAGCATGTATAAACAAAAGTTGAGAACTATCTTTATATGTAATGGAAAAAATAAAATACCTCATACATTAAAAAAAAAATGCACAGGAAAAAAAAAAAGAAATGATAAATAAAAGGAATTCAGAGAAACCTTGGAAGATTTATATGAAATGACGAGAATAAGAAGAATAAAAAAGAATAATATGTATGATGATTAAAAATGGTATAAATGAAAAGATCACTAAAAGGGAGGTGAACTCTTAAATAAGTGAAAACTCGTAAATGGTCCTAGAGAACAGATAATGAAAGATGCCAGCCAGTGTTGTTCACACTGTCAGATGTGGTTATTACTTTATCTCTTCAATTTCTGCTTAACCATCTTCCTTTTACGTTGGGGGTGGGGTGGGGAAGGAGTAACCGGTTCAATATGGAAGAGAGGGGAGAATAGATTATATAACCAGAAATAACTATGATGTAAAAACAAAAGGCATCAATGTAACTTATTTTTAAAACTTTTATGCTGTTCCCAAATGGCTTTAGTAGTACAGTTCTTGATTTCTTAAATGTCAGCTATGACTATGAAATACTTTCCCTTAAATTTAAGTATGCCCTCAGCAGCTCTCTGAGACACCACAAAACATTATACTTCCATACAATACTAACTCAAAACTCTAAATTTAATGAAGTGAAAGAGGTATAAGGAAATGTGGTTCCGATATTTTCACAAGTATAACTGCAAGAAAGTCATCAGAGATTTCTAGGTGCACAATAATGCCTCTAACCCATAAGAAATAGTCAATGAGTAAGGGAGATAGCATTCACAGACAGCTTTCTGAATCCTGTCTGAACCCAATTAACGTATGAGCCAATCTTATGAATTTTCTTATTCTTTGAGGTAGAAGGTCCCCCAGAAACAGGGGTGCGAGCCCTAAAGGCACAAATTCCTTCAGGAATCAGTAGCAGCAGCATCTCCTGGCACCAAGAAGTAGCAACAACTTTAGTTCTCATGGCAAGAGCAGTAACAGCCGTATTTGAAGTCGAGGTTTGTAGTGGCAGTGTGTATATAAATTGTAGTGTTCACCCCCAGAGGTCAATATAAGAGAGTGTTGTAGAATCCACTGAAAGCCAGGTTTGGTGATGCCTGGAAGGCTCCTGTCACAATCTACTTCATCTCTGTGCCTCCCCCCTGGCATTACCTCCAGTTTATCCTGTATCTATCTTGCTTGTCCGTACCTGTCTCCCATATTGGAATGTGAGCTCCTTGAGGGCAGGAGCTGTTTTTTGGCCTTGCTATAGATCCCCAGTCCTTAGCACAGCACCTGATAGTGCAGGTACTTAATAAATGCTGATGATGGGGTCTTGAAGGAAAGCTTAGATCAGAACTGAACTTTCTGATTTCTAATTTTATACTTAAAACTTTTATCTGAAAGATAAAGAATGAAGTGGGGGTTTATAACATACTCCACAAATCTAGACAGTAAAGCAAGCACATACATAATCCTTCATCTCAAAAGCAAACCAAAACTCCAATATAAAATGTAACAAAAAAGGTTAACATACTCGGCCAGTTCAGCTCGAAAGCGCCAATTTCTGCTATTATCTGTTACTAAAAACTCCTGAAGCTGGTAAAGATATTCTCTTCTTTTGTCAATATGAAGAAGCTAGAATAACAGAATGAAACTTCATCAAGGCAGGGCACAGAGCAATTGTTAATATATTAATAAGTGGAACACAGAGAGTATGTTAAATGACTATGAAAAAAGAACCTTTAACTTCTGTAAGAATGGGATATCAAAAATGTACTAGCTCAGGGAACAGGTAGGTGGCACAGTGGATAAAGCACTGGCCCTGGATTCAGGAAGACCTGAGTTCAAATCTGGCCTCAGATACTTGACACTTACTAGCTGTGTGACCCTGGGCAAGTCACTTAACCCTCACTGCCCTGCCCCCCCCCCAAAATGTACTAGCTCTTCTCCAAATATTTTAAGCTAAACCAACAAATAAAATATGTTTGTTTGTTTCTTCTAAAACTCACTAACAGGACAAGAGGGAGTTTGATCTCAAGGTGATTTGAAGGCTCAAAGTTATGGTCCCTGAGAAAGAGAATTTTGCTTCAAAGGTGAATGCAAAGTACAATACCTTCCTAACTTCTCATGCTACATACAGAAACTGGCTATTTTGGCTACTCCATTTTGTATCAAAGCAACACAATTCCCACTAAACCAACTGTATATATAATTTTTTGGTGTCCAGAGGGTAAGTGGTAATTTCTAGAATTGCTATATAAGCAGTTTGTTACTACACATAAATTGAGAAAATATAGTAGACAGCTTGTCACGGTTCATCTTTTATAAATATTGGAACAAATAGTGTGAAAGTGTAAGATCTTGATCTGACATATCAATAAATGACTAAATTGAATACAGTATTATCACTCATTGTAATACATACAGCAAATGAAATGTGTAAAGAGCTTTGCAAACAAAATGAATAAAACTAAAAATATGTTATTTAAACAAAAGTCTTTTTGTTGAGGACCCAGTAGAATATTAACTAGCACAAACAGCTTGATGGGAGCCCTTAGCACTGTGACCTGAATTTGCCTATCAGAAAGAGTGTTTTAGAGATAGATAAATTCCCCTGGAAACTCAAGTGTAAGCAGCTGTTTTCACATGAGGTAGAAAAGCTGGCTGGCTTAATCTTAGTGGGCACCTATGGCAAAATAATGTAAAAATTACCTTCAGAAAATCATGTAAGTGTTTAAGGACCCCTATCCTGACTTCGTCAAGGTCCTTTAAAAACCCATTGAAAATTGGAACCAGATCTGCAGCTGTCAATTGGTCTCCAAGGATTATTGCAAGCTCATGGATAGAGAATGCTAATGTCCTCCGAACTTTCCACTGCAAAAACACAAATAACTGCATTAATAAATAAATTACCGAGTGCTTAATATTTAATTGTATATGAAATTTGAATTAAAATGTTCATAACCTACAAAATATGAAATCCGAATAAAACTGCCTGGATGTTACTACAATCTATTCTCCATTATCTGTGCTAGTATAGTAGCACAGTAGTAAATAAAAATCTCCTTATTTGTCAATGATATATAGTTTTTGAATAATTCATCCTCTCTGAAATGAAAATAATCCAGACAGAGATACCCTAATCCACCTGAGATCCCCTATTACCATGGCTATGGAAGCCAACACTAAAGAACTGAGAAGTTTTACAGAATCCGTGGACTAAAATGGGGAGAAAGGAAAGAATTTATGGAAAGTAAGAATTTAAGGGGGAGTAGATAGGCTTTCAAAGTTTGGCTTATTTACATGGTACCCTTCATTGTCCAAAAAATTCTCTGCTCTACCAGAATTCTACTTTTTTTTTTTATTCTTTTACTCAAACTTAAGAATATTCTTCTTTCTCTTTTCTTGTTGGGTCTCAGGAACCAAAATTCAGGCTATTATAAATATTATTTCTCAGATACATTATAGACAAAATCAGCTTTTGTGGGCTAGTCTGAAAATCTGAAGATCATTTATAATATTTCTATGGGAAATGTCTTGGGAGTTCCAAATAAACAATTTGCAAACCAACTTTTGGAATAAAACTGATAAAGTTGAGAACTGCTTTTATGTTGTTTTTTGTTTTGTTTTTTTAGTGAGGCAATGGGGGTTAAGTGACTTGCCCAGGGTCACACAGCTAGTAAGTGTCAAGTGTCTGAGGCTGGATTTGAACTCAGGTACTCCTGAATCCAGGGCTGGTGCTTTACCACTGCGACATCTAGCTGCCCAAGAACTGCTTAATATAAATATTATAAATATAAATATATAACAGTCTTAGTACTGGATAAGTCAAAATACTTTGAACAAAATAATGAAGCCTAACTATGTGTGACTACGAAGGTGAAAAGTCCTTTGGAATTCAAATTTGGATCTTCAAATGTTTTTTGGGCATCTCAAAGGTCATGCTTTTGAAGCATTAGATAAAATTTCATGAGTTCTTTCTTTTTAAAAAAATTCAGGAAAAGGAAGAAAATTAAAAACTTTATGCTTATCTTTGACTCAATTAAAATCTTTTACCCACCTGCATATCTGAGGCAAGTGTCTCATAGGTCTCCCTCAGGCAGTGCCAGTTCTGCCTGCCAAGTGTAAGTGCCACACCTGGAAGGCTATATGCACAGTGTTTAGCAATCTCAGTGTCAACAGTTTGTGCACGAGAGGGATCAGTCATAGATAAGTACTGATCCAACAATGCCTGAGGCACAACATCCTAATATAAGAAAAAAAAGACATTAACATTTTTTCAAATAGTTTCTAAAAATCCAGTCTGTTATTCAGAAAATAATAAAAAATATTTTAAGCTCAGAAAAGTAAATAAATTTAAAGCACAATTAGAATTAGTGACTATCTCTACATGTTATCAAAATGAGCTAAGAAAATCATTCAATGAATATGGGTTAAAAAAAGAAACAAAAAAATAGACCAAAACTACTTCAACTGTGGGAGTTGCAAAAAATTTGTCAACAGTAAAATGTTATGTGTTCTTATTTTATGTACTTATATACTCGGGGTAGCATAGAAATTTCTTGGGTGTAAAGGGGTCATGAATGGAAAAAGTTTAAGAAGCCATGGAATAGACAGGCCATAAGTGAACACTGAAGGGCATTCTATTACTTACTTGTACTTTAGATTTTCTTTCCTCTTCAATGCTAAAACTATTATCAGTGCTCAACTCTGAGTCATTATGGATGTAGTGAAGAGGTGAATCCATACTCTGTTTAGAAAAAAAGATCTATTTAAGGAAAAGTCTGTTATGTCTCTAGAATTGTCTTCATTTAAAATGTTTAAATGATATCCTTACCTTCAAGGCTGCCAAAAGATTTATTTTAAAACACACATTCTAAAGTATCAATTTTACTTGCCCCTATTCATGGCACCTCTCCTACACCCCCCAGGGCAAATTCAGACAGTAAATATTTTAAACCTCTCTCCAGTATTATTTCCCTATGTCAAACAAAACTTACTGAACAACCTTATGTAAAACACACAGGTCGTTAAACAAATGTAAACAAGCAGTTCTTTAAAAAAAGTGACATGCATTTAAAATTTGGAACTGGGGACTATTTTTGAAATATGACCAATATTCTGAGTTAGACCATAAAAAGGTTCATGTCTCCAATCTGTGGTTATTACAGGACATGAAATGTTACTGCCAATAGCCCTCGGTTTTTCCCATGCTCACTGACACATTTTTTATTCATACATTTTTTGGGGGCAGGGCAATGAGGGTTAAGTAATTTGCCCAGGGTCACACAACTAGTAAGTGTCAAGTGAGGCCAGATTTGAACTCAGGTCCTTCTGAATCCAGGGCCGGTGCTTTATCTACTGCATCACCTGGCTGTCCCCATTTATACATTTTTTTTTGGTGGGGCAATGAGGGTTAAGTGACTTGCCCAGGGTCACACAGCTAGTAAGCGTCAAGTTCCTGAAGCTGTATTTGAACTCAGGATCTCCTGAATCCAGGACTGGCATTCTATCCACTGTGCCACCTAGCTGCCCCCCCATTCATACAATTTTTTTTTCCTTAGTGAGGCAATTGGGGTTAAGTGACTTGCCCAGGGTCACACAGCTAGTAAGTGTTAAGTGTCTGAGGCCAGATTTGAACTCAGGTACTCCTGACTCCAGGGCCGGTGCTCTATCCACTGCGCCACCTAGCTGCCCCCATACATTTTTAAAAAGCAAAACAAGAAGAAATGTTTTCCTTAAATAAGAATAAGCTATCATACTGTCCATCTACAGTAATACAAAATGCACAGCTTATTTCTGTGGCGTTATTTATATGAGTAACTATGCTTAATATGATTTAACCAAAAGAACAGAACTTCACTATGAACCCTCTCTCCAAAGTTGTTGGATGTCCATCCCACCAACCCTTTTTCTAAGTGTCCTAGTGATCATCCTATGAAATGACTCTTTGGCTGGGGCAGTTAGTAGAATGTGCCCTACTACACAAATAAGGTATGTTTGACACATACATATAACATACACATTGGTATGTTTGATAAGGAGCAGCGATGGGACATAAGGAACTGGGTGATGATTACAAAGATTTAGCTACAAGTACAAACCAAAGATGATACTAGTAATTGTACCCACCCTCACACTCCAGAGTCCAGATAATGTCACTGGCCCTCCGCAACATGGCCTCAAGTCCCGATCTTCTCCTGCTCAGATACTGTGCTGCTTGCTGCAGTGAAATGGTCCGATCAGAAACAAAGCACCTCTCCAAAAAGAAAAGGAAAGAGTTAATTTTTTTCTTTAAAAAGGGCTTTGTTTCCAGTAAGACTATTTCACTGCAGTGAGCTACATTAACATTGAGGCTACTAAAATGGTCATGTAGACAGGGCTGGGATCTAACTTCTGAAGCACTCAACATGATGCTGATGTTACAAAGACAGAATGTGGTGAGAATGATTATTTCTACTTGATGTAGTATGGAAAGCTGAAGAATCAGCAACAAAAGTAATGGACATCCCTTCTAACTACAGATTTAGCTACAGCTATTCCGCATATAGCCTAATGTTGATTATTCAAACTACTCTAACATGACAAATATTTGTTACCTCAACACTATCGTTGATTAAAGGCACAGGATCGTCTTGATTTATTTTACAGTTCTGTAGCTCTTTTATGAGGATTTCATCTTGTAAATCATCTTCCCTGTCTAAGCTGACCATCTTCTCTTCCTGAGTGTCCATACTGGTGGCTCGGAGTGCAGCAGACAATACTTCTACTTGTGCTAGTATACAAAAAAGAAAAAGAAAAAAGAAAACAATGAACTTGAGTAAAAAAATTATCTGGCCCCAAAAGAAAATGTGTAAATTTAGTCACATTATACTTGATATTTGTACTTTTAATGTTAACAGTCAAATAGAAGCTGAACATTTTCTATTCTGATAATTCAATTATTAGTCCCTCAAGATAAAAGTAGGTATGACTAATATGTTTTCATGGGACAGATTAAAAGTTTGACTACTACTAAACATTATTTTATGTTAGTATAAACAGACAAATGCTACAAAGTTGTAGAAAGAGTCTGGTATATTAAAGAAGCAAATTCAGTAAAAGTTAACTGTTTTGGTAGCATATGAATCAAATGTAACCAATGAGGCTTACTTACTAAGCCATTTTAGCAGATGAGCAGTCACACAAATCCTGCCAATATAAAACAATGGTAATTACATAGATTCTTGGTGGTGGTTATATATAGTTCAACATTCATTCATTCATTCAACATTTTAACATTCCTTATCTTATCCAAGTTAACTTATGAAATTGCCTTTTCCTTTCCCTTTTTGTAATAAATAATGGGTGGTTCTACACAAAGGAGTTTTTTTGGTTTGTGAAAAAAGAGAAACCAGTAAGTACTTCTTGTACCTGGAATATAATGTCCTCTTATATAGCCATTGTCTATAATTTCTGGATAAAATTTTATTTCTAAGGGGTATACAAAATGAAGATACTATCCCAAAAGGGATTAGAAATGTTCACGGAAGGGGGCAGCTAGGTAGTGCAGTAGATAAAGTATTGGCCCTGGATTCAGGAGGACCTGAGTTCAAATCCCACTTCAGAAACTTGACACTTACTAGCTGTGTGACCCTGGGCAAGTCACTTAACCCCCACTGACCTGCAAAAATACAAAACAAAAAAACCCAAAATGTTCAGGGAGCCATTCTTTTTTTTTTTGGTGCGGCAATGGGGGTTAAGTGACTTGCCCAGGGTCACACAGCTAGTAAGTGTCAAGTGTCTGAGGCCGGATTTGAACTCAGGTCCTCCTGAATCCAGGGCTGGTGCTCTATCCACTGTGCCACCTAGCTGCCCCTCAGGGAGCCATTCTTTTCTTTCTTCTTTTTTTTTGGCAGGGCAATGAGGGTTAAGTGACTTGCCCAGGGTCACACAGCTAGTTAAGTGTCAAGTGTCTGAGGCCGGATTTGAACTCAGGTCCTACTGAATCCAGGGCCGGTGCTTTATCCACTGTGCCACCTAGCTGCCCCAGGGAGCCATTCTTAACATGTTTTGTTTTGTTTGGCAGGGGAGGGTGGGGGAAAGGAAGGAAGGTTTGGAGAAAATGAACTAGAATGCCTAAAATATTAAAAAAAAAAACACTTTAGGAAATTTTTTTCATACTACAAGTAATTTCAAAAAAGGCTAAGTAACTACTTTACATTATTTGTTTACATATTCTGGCAGTTTTATTGTTAGGATATGGAAAAGTTGTAATTTGTAAACAAGTACATTAGGTTCCACCTATGACACAGCGATATCCCTTTTTCTCCCAGCACTCGATGCCAGTTCTCAACTCCGAATTGAACATTATTCCCTGGATTTTGCCAGTTCTAAGATGGAAATAGCATTTGTGGGGAACAGAATGAATTGGCAATGGAGGTTCTACCAATTTTGAGGTTAATAACGACTTAATTTGCCTAATCTGTACTGGCAATATAGAAATGGGATAGCAATAAGGAGAGATAGTTGAAATCTATTAGTAACGTATTGCAAATTCTCTGAAGCTATAAGATTTTAATGATAATGAATTCCTTTTTCCCAATCTCCGTCTCAAATATCCAAATTCAGCAGGTGTTCTATGACTATTAAGTATCTTTTAAAACAGAATTGGCACAGTCAACTATAGAAATATTGTTTCTCAAGAAATCTAGAGAAACCCTTACATCAAGAACTTCTCATCTAAAGGGCATATCTAATTCTGGATAGCCTTGAATCAAGAGATTGCTAGTTTGTTCTCTAAGTACCAATTTCTCAATATAGTGGCCTTATCAACTCTAGTAAACATAAAAATCACTATGAATCTTATTTCTGAGAAAAATATGTTGCAGAGAATTACAATGCAGCTTTGCCCTTTTACTATAAAAATACTCAATACAATGGCTGAATAAACATTTTCAGTTAATTTCCAAATTTCACTGCTTAAATATACAAAAAAAGAAAAAACCTGAACCTATAAACTCTACAACAGGAAAGAGATAAAAAGGCATCCACAGAATGCCTTAAGATGTACATTTGCCATTGTATTCTGTAGAACAGATGTCAGTTTTGTGTACTGTAATGATTGAAATGACACCACCTGCTGGAGACTTACTGTAGGAAAAGCTCCACCATGAGGAGAAGGCCTCTGAGGACAAGGCCATGCAGCTTTTCTTTGGGGTCAGGAAGTGACATTTGCTCATGGTTACTGTCTATCAAGGCTACCAGCCAATCAACTTGAGGAGCCTCCCACTTCTGGGAGGAACACACGAAGTAGGAAGCGGACGCTGGTGGAGGAGTTCGCTCTCTTGTGGTTCCTGACCAGGACATGGTGGAGGCGAGACTCCAGAGGACTTCACAGGGGAGTGGAGGAAAGATAGGATTGACAGGTTGTAGGAATTCTGTTCTCAATCTTTCTCTTTCTTTTACTACCTTTCAATAAACCCTTAAAAACCTAAACTTGTTTATCAGTAATTTTAGTCAGTTTCCCCCCAAAACTTGGGGGACAGATTAGAACTTACATTTAGAAATTTAAATTACACAGTACTTAAAATGAATGTATGTTTGCAAAAAACAAATATAATGCTCTACCTTATATTGAATAAAACATGATACATGACACAAAAATAGCACTGGCTAATTTAACTAAAAAGTCTGAAGTGACTTTTAAGAATCCTAGAATAGCTCTTCTCTTCCATGGTGGCTCTGAGGTAAAAATGAAGTTCAATCCTTTTGTGACATCTGACTGGAGCAAGAACCTCAAGAGGCATTTCAATGCCATTATGTCTTCTCTTTCTAAGGAGCTGAGACAGAAGTACAATGTCCGCTCCATGCCCATTTGAAAAGATGATGAAGTCCAGGTAGTTCGAGGACACAACAAAGGACAGCAAATTGGCAAGGTAGTCCAGGTTTACAGAAAGAAGTATGTGATTTACATTGAGCGTGTGCAGCCGGAGAAGGCTAATGGCACAACTGTCCATGTGGGCATTCATCCCAGCAAGGTGGTTTTCACAAGGCTAAAATTGGACAAAGATCGCAAAAATATCCTTGAATGGAAGGCCAAATCTCTCCAAGTAGGAAAGGAAAAGGGCAGATATAAGGAATTAATGATCGAGAAAATGTAAGAGTAAAAATTACACGGCTATAATTAAATTGCTGGAACAGAAAAAACAAAATAAACCCTCCCCCAACCCAAAAAGAATCCTAGAATATTTTTCACAAGTGAATTTTTCTTAAGAGACTTGTGGTACAGAATACAGTTGAGTCCTAGTCAGCAAGATTCACATGCTTTTGGCACTTGACAGCTGTGTGACCCTGGACAAGTTATTGAGCCTCCATGTGTCTCAGGAAGTTCTCTGGGACTTATGTATTCTTATTACCATCTGAATTGGTGAAAAGTTCTCTATTATGACAAAAATCATATCTAAGTTACATATCTGCATAAATAATTCTTACAATTCAAAAGACTATTCAGATGTTTGAGACTTTTCTATTACTCACTTTCTCCTTATTCAGTTATTTTTTTCTCTGAATTTTAATAAGGTACTTTAAAAAGAGAAGAAAATAGGTAATGATGACACCCAACACTGACTAGAGCACTAAAGATTTGTAAGATACATTAGTGAATTTGAATCAAACAACCAACAAGCAATTAAGTTACTACAGGAACTATTATCCCCATTTCAGAGATGAGAAAGCTAAAACTCTGAGTAGTTAAGTGACTTGCTCCTGGTCAAACTGCTAACTCAAGGAGGCAGGTTTCAAACCTGGGTCTGTCTGTCTCCAAGCCTATCTACTATCAATCAACTATTCCACACTGTCTCTAAGGGAGATGTTTAAGGTAAAGTTAAATGTCATTTTATATATATATATATATATATATATATATATATATATATATATATATATATATATGTTTTGAAATAATTACACTCAGTATTCCAAACATTTTTTGGAAAGTTGTGTTCAGCCAAACTTCCTTTGGGGAAATTTAACTTATCTATGACCTTTTCCCTTTTTCTTGGGTGAACTTTCCCACATTGCAATATAGGAAGTGTCATTGGAGGACAATAAGTGAATGTTTTACAAAATGAGGCAACTACTTTCCCATAAGTGTTGGTCAACAGCAATGCAGAAACTGTAGTAGTTCACTTGGAACTTTGATTTTTTGAAGGTATGTTGCAAATGACCACAAAGAACCATCATTTATCAGTTCCATTCAATTATCTTCTGGAAAGCCAGGACCAGTGAGAATGAGTTGACTTAAGCAAAACACTAAAATACTTTAATTCCTGGGAAGAAAGATGAAGAGAAAGTATATACTCTATTTTCAAATGAGAAAAGGTATTTATAGAATCTGTACCTATAGAAACAGCAATCATTAAAATCTTTACTCGATGCTGAGAGCTGTCTCCAATCTTAGTTTCTAATAGTGATGATAAATGAGGAAAAAATAAATTCCGAGAAACCTGTGAGTCTTATTTGATATTCACACTTTTTTGTACCAAAAATTTTAATAAAATACTCCTTATTTTTCCAAAAGGAATGGAACATATCAGATTATTACCAGATAAAGAGAAACTCAAGTTTCATTCACTTATTCATTCCACCAGCTTTGTGCCAAGGCACTGTGCCTAGGCTCTGGAGATACTGAGACAAAGCGAAATAGTCACTGCCCTCAAGGAATTTATAGACCATTTGATAAAAGGCAGCAAAAAGAACAGATAAACAGATTTACACAGAAAAGATAATACAAAGTAATTTCCAGGGATTAGGGCATTAGTAACCGGGAGATCAGGATAAGTATTCTGCAGAAGGCTGGTAGCATTAGAAGGGAACCAGGGAATGTAAGATCCAGAAGTCAGGAGGAAATACATTCCAATTATGGGAAGTGTGGGAAAGGAGGGAAAGACTGCAAAGGCATACATCTGGGATAGGGAATGTCATATAAGGACAGTAAGCATGCCAGTTTAGCTACGATACAGTATATGGGGAAAAGGGAATGGGAAGGGTGTAGAAAATAATGTGTAATCAGCCTGGAATAATAGGCAATAGGCTAGAGTGACTGTGATGGGCTTTAAAACAGAAGAATTTCTATTTTTATCTTATAGGCCCCTGGAACTTCTTTCTTGAGTAGTTTTGTGTTTTAAGACTATCAATTTGGAAAAGAAAATGTTGGAGGGCATGTGGGAAAACGGGGACACTAATGCACTGTTATTGGAATTGTGAGCTGATCCAACCATTCTGGACATCAATTTGGAACTATGCCCAAAGAGCTATGAAATTGTGCATACCCTTTACTCCAATAATACCACTGCCAGGTCTATATCCCAAAGACATCCAAAAAAAGGAGAAAGGAGTTATTTGTACAAAAATATTTATAGCAACTCTTTTTGTGGTAGGTACAAAATGAAAATCAAAGGGATGCCCATCAATTGGGGAATAAGTAAACAAGCTGTGGGATATGATTGTAATGGAATATTATTGTGCTGTGAGAAATGGTGAGGATGATTTCAGAAAAACCTGGACTCAGATGTAAAGTGAAGTGAACAGAAGCAGGAGAATGTTGTACACACTAACAGCAATACTGTTCGATGAAGAACTGAATGACTTAGCTATTCTCAGCAATACAATGATCCAAGGCAATCCCAAAGGACTCATGATGAAGCATCCTATCCACCTCCAAAGAAAGAACTGATATTGACTGAATACAGACTGAAGCATGCTATTTTTTTTGGGGGGGTGAGGCAATTGGAGTTAAGTGACTTGCCCAGGGTCACACAGCTAGTACGTGTTACGTGTCTGAGGCTGGATTTGAACTCAGGTCCTCCTGAATCCAGGGCCGGTGCTCTATCCACTGCGGTACCTAGCTGCCCCGAAGCATGCTATTTTTAACTTTCATTTTTCTTTTATTTGAGCCTTCTTATACAAAAATGACTAGTATGAAAATGTTTTATATAATTGCATATGTGTAACCTGTATCTGATTGCTTACCATGGTGAGGAGGAGGTGGGAGGGAAGAATTTGGAACTTTAAATTAAAATGTTTTACAAGGAGACCAATTAGGAGACTGTTGCATTTGTCCTGAACTAGGGCAGTAGTCCTTTTAAGTCGAGGAATGGGCAGAGATGAGAGTTGTTATGAAAGAGGTAGAATCACCAAGCCTTGGCAACTGATTGGATATGAAAGGTAAAAAGAAGGGGCTTGAGAACTTGAGTAAATGGAAGTGGATTTGGAAATAAATAATAGTACATAGAATTGTTTTGGAAATGCTGAATTTAAGATGCCTATAAAACATCTTACAATGCTGTTTTTTGTAAACGTTGAGGAAACTAATACCTAATGTGTTACTAGCTACAGGATTAGACAAGATGAACTATGAGGTTCCTTACAGCTTTAAGCCCTAACCTCCCCAATTCCTCACTTGCTATCTCATCATGAAAGTTAAGTAGGAAGAGCTCAACGAGGAAGTAGTTTGTATGTTAAGGTGGATGGTCAGGCAAGTACTCTGTATTTTTCTTCATAATTTTTTTGTCTGGACGTCTGAAAAACATTACTGAAACAGAGAATTTAAAATAAAAATGTTAGAAAGTACAGGTACTTCTGGATACAATAATTTACGGAACAAGTACTATTTTATCCCCTGGGGTGTGTGTAACTGCAAGCATCAACTGCTGACTCCTTTATGAATGAGGAATCACAGATGGACTAGGGACCTACCCTTGAAACCTGCATTTTTTCCCCACATTATTTATATTCTTTATGGACCTCTGGGACCACCAAAGATTAAGCAAAGAGGAATCTTTTCCATTAGAAATTTTTGGATAAAATTTTGTCTTCTTAGTATGGCTGGTTTCCCAGTATGCACATAATAGAAATATCATCTCCAAGGCTCACAGAAATGACTCCAATTACAAACTGCTATCTGCACCACATTTGAAGAGACAAATGAACCTGATTTAAGATTCATGGTATAACATAAAGAGTACTAGTCTTAAAATTAGAATACTTTAATTCACTGCTCAGCTTTGACACTTAGCTGTATGATCCCAACCGGGTCACAAACTCTGTGGGCTTCAGTTCTATAAAATGAGAGTATTAATATTTGCACTACTTTTCTCACAGTATGAGGACATTTAAAAAAGCTATTTCCTGTGGATTTTTTTTTCTTTTGTGATTTCATTGGCATAAGAAGTTCCTGTGATTTCCTCATGATTTCATCAGTATAAGCAATTCCTGAAAAGGAAATTATTCTATCAGTGTAGATCAGCATCAGCTTTGAAACTTACTGTTCAACAGGTACCTGAGGCATTGTGAGGTCCAGTAATTTGTTGTCCTGCTGTCACTATATGTCAGAAGGATGATTTTATAGGGGAGGTTTTTTGTTTTTTTTTTTAAGTGAGGCAATTGGGGTTAAGTGACTTGCCCAGGGTCACACAGCTAGTAAGTGTTATGTGTCTGAGGCCAGATTTGAATTCAGGTACTCCTGACTCCAGGGCCGGTGCTCTATCCACTGCACCACCTAGCCGCCCCGGGGAGGTTTTTTAGATGAAATGAACAATAGAATTGCCTACATTTCAAATCATGCTGTTTGTTTTGTATAGCTGAATATTCTAATCTATAAAATGAGATGATCTCTAAGTTCCCTTCTAGCACCTAAACTTTTTATGATTTTGATTTCCATATTTATTAATTTTCTCAATTTTATGTAGAAATTGGAAGGGCTGGATAACATTTACAAGTTTAATAGGTTGCCTGGTTCTACAAAACTTTGTTCATGTTGTAAAAAGTAGGAGCAAAAACCTTTACCTTAAAAATACTTGTTTTGGGGCAGCTAGGTGGTGCAGGGGCAGCTAGGTGGCACAGTGGATAGAGCACCGGCCCTGGAGTCAGGAGTACCTGAGTTCAAATCCAGCCTCAGACACTTAACACTTACTAGCTGTGTGACCCTGGGCAAGTCACTTAACCCCAATTGCCTCACTAAAAAAAACAAAAACAAAAACTTGTTTTGATTTTCAAGTGTCAACCCAAGATAGAATTTTTAAATTTCTAATTTCTTTCTACTTTCAGTTCCTTAATTTATTTGTGTCTACTTTGGGATGGGTTTTTAAGGGGAGACAGGTTAAGTGACTTTCCCAGTGTCACATAGTTATAAATGTCTGAGTTTATACTTGAACTCAGGTCATCCTGACTCCAGGCCCAGAACTCTATCCATTGTGCCACCTAGCTGCCCTATACTGGCATGTCACTTAACCCATCTGCCTCAGTTTTGTCAGTTGTAAAAATGGGATAACAGCATCCTACCTCTCAGGGTTGTTGTGAGGCTAAAATGAGATAATATATTTGTAAAGTTTTTTTTTTTAACACAGTGCTTAGCCCATAGTAGATAATTAATGCTCATTTCCTTCCTTTCCTTCTGCAAAGAAACATAGCCATGTATTCCTTATCCTTAAAACAAAATCCTCACTTGATCCTGTAACTCTCCAGCTCTCCACTCTCCTCCCTTTCTTAGCTAACATCCTTGAGAAAGCTGTCTATACTAGCTGCTTCCTCTTAATCTTTTCTAAACTTTCTGGTCTATCTGCTTCCAAACATCACTCAAGTGAAAATGGTTTCTCTAAAGTTATCAATGATCCCATAATTACTAACACCAATGACTTTTTCTCAGTTCTCATCCTTCTTGAATTTTCTGCAGCATGTGACACTTATAGATTACACTTCACCTCCTGGATACTCTCTCCTGATTCTCCTCCTACCTCTATAACCCCTCCTTAGTCTCTTTTGCTCCATGTCATACTTTTTGGACACGTACAATTGCAAATGTCAACTCTGAGAGTCACCCAGGCTCTGTCCTAAGCTCTCTTCTGTTTTGATCTAGTTAGTTCCCATGGCTGAATTCAACTATCATTTTTACATGGATGAATCCCGGATCTACTTATCTATCTAGCCCTAGTCTCTCTCTGGAGCTAGAGCATCTTGGACATCTTGAAATGATGTCCTGTAGGCACCTTGAAGTCAGCATGTCCAAAAGAGAACTCATATTTTCTTTCATATCTCCAAACTTACCTACTGCTGTCAAAAATACTACCATCAAACAACAACAACAAACAAACTACCATCCTTCCAGTCCCAGGCTTTACAACCTTGGTATCATATTTTTTGACTTCTTACTCTGTATCACTTGACATATCCAACTTAGTGTTAAATTTGTGTTTCTACTTCATAGTGTAAGGGCCAAAATTTGATATACGGAGCATTATTTGGGTGACTCGCCTTAATATTGGGGTCCTGGAAATATGAGGGACCTTTTAGGTTCACTCTCCCCTCTGAACTGCCCTTGTTAGATATTTCTCCCTGGCTAATAAGGAGCCTCTAAGTTTTAGTTCACAAAAGGATCAGATTTTATTACTTGGGAATTAAACAACAAAGGTGAAACTAATAAAAATCGAAGATAAGAAAATAGGAAAATAGAAATACAGATAAATACTCTTAACTCTAAACTTAACCTATTCAATCCTCAGACCGTTCCCAATTAAGCTAGTTCAAAGGAATTTAGGGTTTTCCGTAATTAACTCACCCACACCTGGACCACTGGGAAAAAAAACACAAAAAAACCCAGCCGCCTGAGACAGAGGACTTGCGCCATCACCACAAGGGGAGAAGACTGAATAAAGACCACACTCTGGAAGATGCCTAGTGTTCCTGAAGAAGCCTCTGCCTCCCTTCAGGGAGTGTTCAGTCTTTCCTCCCCCAAAAGGGGAGGTCCTTCAAAAACTGCCTATGAAGAGTTCTCCTTCTGAGCTCAGTAGCATACGTAACCTCAGGGTGGGCCAGGTGTGGACCCTCCCAAATGAGTTAGCTAAAAACAGCAATATTAATCTTTACCACAATAGCGTCTCTTGCATGGATCCTTTTCTTTATTCACACAGCCTCCACTCCTAGGTTAAGTGCTCACTGCTTCTCAACCTTCATGGGGATTGGCCAAGTGCAGTCTGTTGGCCCACTGCCTGGTTCTTTATGGCCCATGAACTAAAAATATTTATTTACAGTTCTAAACACAAAAAAGCTTTAATTAAAAATGTAAAAACCATTCTTAGCTTGCCAGTGGTACAAAAACAGGTGGCATTCAATTCCTGTAGTTTGGTGACCCTCTCCACTTGAATCCTTCCTTTACTCAGTTGCCAGTGATTTTCCTCAACTGCATAATCTGGCCCATTCTTACATTTTGAGTTTTCTTTATGCCACCTCCACCACCACCACCACTCAATGACCTATTTGTTTTCCTTATTCAACACTTCTCCTGTTTCAGTGCCTTCGCATTGTTGGTTTCCTTCAAGATTCAAATCAAATACTACTTTCCACAGAGGTCTATTTTTTTTTTTTAACACATTTTAATACAGGTGGAACACTGAATGATTCCTTCATAGCCAAAACCAGGAGGCAAGGACTGCTTAAGTTTCTCTGTCTTCTCTTTGTCTGTGATGACCAAGGTATACAAGCACCTGCTGCAGCGAACCTTAAACTTCACACTGTCCTTGTTTTTCTTGATCTTGACAGATTTGGCATCCTTTTGCCTGGCTGTGAGCAAGAAGTCTTTTATTTCCTCGATGTTTTGGGGCACAGTGGCAGCAGCAGTGGGACTAGGGGGCCGCACGTGGCCCAAGAGACTGAGCAACTGCCAAAGGCTTCATATATTTTTTATGTACCTAGTTATTTACATTTGGTCTTCCCCATTAGAATGTGATTTCCTTGGGGGTAGAGATAGTGATTTTGCCTTTCAGTTGTATCTCCAAGTCTTAGAATAACTTCTGGCAAAAAAGTAAGCACTTAATAAATGCTTAGTGACTGACTGCACTAGAGGAGTGGGGAGAGAGAGTATATGGAACTTTGAGGGTTAAAGGCAATGTAATCACCTAGTGATGACACTATTGTAAATAACAAGGTAACCAGCAGAAATTTGGCTTGCTTAGAGAGGACTTGGGGTAGATGATCACACCAAATCACTCACCTAAAAGGATGCTCCCCTGTTCATCATTATGAATATGCTCATATCTTATAGGATTTTGTTGCCTGTTTAGGTATGACTGAGGTGGAGGACATTCTGAGTGCCTGGGAGCTCAGCTATAGGGTACTCTTTCACAGCTAAGTACTACTTAGTGTAATGAGAACCAGTAAAGACTATTTGTGGGGACCCGTGCTAATTTAGAAAGAAAACACATCTTGTAGCTGGGTGCTCAGATGGTGGATATTCAGTTATCTTGATTACATAGTAGGTGCATCTGGGAAGATAATATTCAAGCCCAACATTAAAACAGTGGAAAGAAGACCAGAACTGGAGTGTAGTGATTTGAATCCCAGCTCTGCTACCCATTACCAGTGCAACCCTGGGCAAAACAATTCACCTCAGGTTTCTCATCTATAATATGATCTCTAATAGTCCTTCCAAATTGAAATCTTATGATCCGTGTTCAGTTGTTGGCTTACCAAGCTACAAAGTCTCAACCTTTTAGATATGTCCTTTACGAGAAGCTTATTCATCCTTCCAATTGTGATACTTGCTCTTTTCTGGACCACCTCTGGTTCCAATCAGTTGAAAAGATGATTCCCAATGCAGTTATTTAGTAATGATGATGATAATGATGAAAAAAAACACCACGAATAGACAAAAACAATTTCTGGTTTGCTCCAAATATCATTCCTAAGCAGGCCCTACATTTTGTTCATGGTACAGTAGACAGTGTGGGGCAACTTGACAGTTAGGAAGACCTGAGTTGAAATCCTGCCTCAGACACTTAGTTTGTGGCTTTTGGGGACAAGTCATCCAACATCTATCTGCTTTAGTTTTCTCTTCTATAAAATAGAGATAATAATTACCCACCTCCGAGGGTTGCTGTGGGTATAAAACAAGATTAAAAGCCTTGTAAACCTTAAAGCATATATAAAGGCTATTATTGTCGGTGGTGCTGTTAATAATAATTATACATTCTCCCTCCCAGGACTATTGGCCCAAAGATTATGAGTGTACCTTTCCCCAATCATAATCGATCTTAAAATCTGTTCATATGAAAACTTATCAGCTACTTTTCCATTTACCTGTAAAATATTAAAGTTTTCCTCCACTCACATTAATGTGAATTACATGCCATAATAATTGCTAGCATTTGTAAATGTTATTTCTTTTGGCACTCATGACAACCCTGTGTAGTAGGTGCTGTCACCTTCATTTACAGAACAGAAAAATAAGATTTAACGACTGTCTCCCATGCTTGGGATATTCTTCCGCCTCACCTCCACTTTTCAGAATCCCTGGCTTCCTTTAAGACTCTGCTCAAATGCCACCTTTGGTAGAATACTGTTTTTTATCTGCTCTTGCTGTTGTTACTATTATTATTATTATGAATCTTGTATATACCTTCATATATAAAGAGACTGCCCCTCTTTAGAATACAAGTTCCTTGAGAACAGGGACTATTTTTGGCTTCTCTTTTATCTTCAGTGCTTAGCACAGTACCTGCCACACAACAGGCACTTAACTTAATAAATGTCTGTTGATTACCTAGGGTCACACAATTTAAAATATCTGATATATGATATCTGGGAAAGGATATGAATCTATGTCTTCCTGACCCCCAAGTCTAGTACTCCATTCACTATGATATGTTACCTCTTGAAGAGTTCAGTGTTATTCAGTCAAACATCATACCTACAGTACATATCCAACTGGATATCCTGCTGTTAATCAATATCAGTTGTATTCAATTCTACATGGCCCCATAGACTTGTCCATGGGGTTTTCTTGGCAAGGATATTAGAATGATTTGTCCTTTCCTTCTCCAGTGTGCCCCATTTTACTGATGAGGAAAGGAGAAAATAGGAGTTAAGTGACTTGCCCAGGGTCACACAGCTAATAAGTGTCTGAGGCTGATTTGAACTGAGATCTTCCTGGTTCCAAGCCCAGTGCTCTATCTACTGCACTACCCACTGGCAGACTGACATCCTACTGGTATCTCAAATTTAAAATATCCAGAATACAACTCATTATCTTATCCTTTCAAACCTTCCTATTTTTTTTCTTGTGAAGACACCACCATCTTTCCAATTATCCAGGTCCACAACCTTGGTCATCCTCAATTCTTTCGTCTCTCTTACCCCTTATATCCAATCAGATGTTAAGTCCTGTTGATTCTACCTCTATAAATATCTCATACCATTCCCTCTTCCCTACTCAGTTTCAGAGGTCTCATGATGAAGCATGCTATCCACCTCCAGGCATGGTCAATATGGAAACTATTTTGCTTAATTATGAATATTTGCTACAGGGCCCTGTTTTTCTTTTTTCAATACAAAGGGAAAAGGTAGCTTTTCCTTAACTGAAAAAAAAAATTAAATAAAAAAACTATAGAGATTTCACTATGTACTCCCTCCTCCAGACAATTTATAAAAATGGTAAACGAGAATGGAAATAAGGTTGGTCCTAGCACTGAGGAACCCCTTTCTTTATACTTTCCCATCCACAGAGAAATTAGAAGTATCACAATCTTGTTTGATGTAGAGATTTTAGATTACCTTAGAAAGGAATAAGGTTAACTAAAATATTCCCTTATCTCTGAAATCAGGCAGTCATCCTGTATGTTTGGTATTAAGCACCAAAATGTTTCAGGCACCATGCTAAACCTAAGCTTCTTATGGGATCGTGTAACTGAATGTGGGGGCCACAAAAAATTTGGCAATAGTAAAGTAAAATGTTGTGTATATTTATTTTATATATCTATATACCCAAGGTTATGTAAAAGTTTCTCTGGTGAAAAGGGGTCACAAGTGGAAAAAGTGTAAGAAACCCTATTATACTAACTTGAAGCAATAAAGGCTGAAGGTCTTATAAAGGTGTGCATTTTATAATGGGGGCTGAGTCTGAGTAAGTTCTTTTGTGCAAGTGTTATGTAGCTTGAGAGTCAAAAATCAAATTTACTAATGATACTGTTAAAGCAGTATGACATAATGACCAGATGGCCAAGCTTAAGAGTCAGGAACACCTGCTTGAAGTTCTGTTTCACATATAGATGTATGGCCATGGTCCAGTCACACAGTCTGTCAAAGCTCCAAGAAACTGTTCTAAGATGCAGAAGATTGTTGAATTATACTGACAGGAGTCCCCTACACAAATGAAATCATAGGCTTCAAAACAAAACCTTTTGGGCAGCTAGGTGGCGCAGTGGATAAAGCACCAGCCCTGAATTCAGGAGGACCTGAGTTCAATTTCGGCCTCAGACACTTGACACTTACTAGCTGTGTGACCCTGGGCAAGTCACTTAACCCCAATTGCCTCACTAAAAAAACCACCACCACCACCACAACAACCCTTTTGATACCTAATATTCAGAAAGGGGGATTATGAGGAATGGTTCCTGAAAGTGACTCATTTTTAACTCCTGAGGATCCATGAACTGCTTGAGGATTGCTCTTAATTTCCTCTTTTCTGAGAGGAAAGTAGTAGAAGATCTACCCTTTGGGGTTTATGTTTTATCTAATATCAACAAAATCTTCAACATTTCCTCCATGTATCTAGGTCTGTATGGTACTATTCTGTTCAAAGAGAATAATTATACATCCCCCCCTTCCAGGGGACTGCTGGTCCAAAAATTATCAGCGAGTGTGGCTTTCAAGAACTAGAATCAACTTTAAAACTTGCTTACATGAAAACTTATCAGCTACTTTTCCATCTACCTGTAAAGTTTTAAGGCACCCCCAATAAATTTAGTACTTCACCCACAACTTCCTCCTACCCCTAAATTGTGAGGCCCAGAAGTAACTTAATATTCAATGTGGGATTGACCAGGGCAGACTACAGTGGAAGTATGACCTCCCTCATGGGTGATAATATAGCTTTCTTAATGTAGTCTGTTCTGTGTTCCTGGTTTTTTTTTTTTTAAAGCATAATTTTTAATTAAAAGTATATTTTAAAAAATTTTCAGAGTTACCAACAAATATCAGTATTACATGCTGAGCAATTATAATGATACTTAGAATATAAATCTGAAGTCATTGTTATAAAGGAATAAAACTAAAAATTGACACATATTTGAATTATAAAATAATGCAGACTATTTGTCTCTTGGCTGCTATATCATGCTATTGACTTTCAGTGAGCTTATTCTATAAAAAAACTCCCCGTTTTTTCCAGACAAAATGCAATAAACACAACCCTATCTTATACTTTTGATTTATTATTTATTTATTTTTGGCAGGGCAATGAGGGTTAAGTGACTTGCCCAGGGTCACACAGCTAGCAAGTGTCAAGTGTCTGAGGATGTATTTGAACTCAGGTCCTCCTGAATCCAGGGCCAGTGCTTTAACCACTATGTCACCTAGCTGCCCCCATACTTGTGATTTTTAAACTTATCTGTAAGATTTTTATACACTTATCTTTATTAAACTTGATCTTGTTTTAGTCCAATGTTCTAGCCTATCAGAATCTTCTTTACATTGTCATCTAGCACATTAGTTAAATCTTCTAGCTTTTGCAAGTAATTTAAATAATTATTTGGCTAAAATAATTTCACTTTAGAGGAACATATCACAGAGTGGGCAATTGTGGCAAAAGTTTAGAAAAGGAAAAAACAAACACAAAATATGGAAATAAGTCATTACTGACCTTGTGAAGAGATTAAGTAGAGGGGTAGAGATGGATGTCAGATTATTACAAGGGGTAAATGGTGAGAAAGTAGAGCCTGATATCCTAGTAAATGAGTGAGGGTCAGACGCTGTTGCTTTTGGGGGAAATCAGAAAGTGGATCAGCTAAGGCCTTTATTTCCCTTTATGGCATGGAGTGAAACATAAGGTGCTGTACAAAAGATTAAAGGCAGCAAGTTTACGTATTTTAGGTTTCCTTGGCTGGCGTAAAAATTCTGATAAATACGTATCTTTCTTGATTCCAATGACACTAATAAGAGGGTCCTAGATGCCTATATGGAAATAACATGGAAGTTTTACGATCTTGTAAATCCCTTCCTCTTGTGTAGACTACACATACACACACAGACACACAGCTGATCAATCAGAATTGAGAACACAGTCCTCTTTGTATAAGCTGAACTGGTACTTAGTGAAAATAATTTGGTGAATACTTCTTGTCATTTAAATGCAAATACTTGCTGATAATTTCCTTAACAATGAAGCTTCTTGTTCTGAATGATATATTTCTGTATTCTGGTTTCTGTACAAATCATGACTTTATCTGAACTTTCTATCTAAGGATCACCTAGTACAGTGCTTTTGAACACAGTAGGTCCTACCAAACACAGATTGAGTAGAAATGAATTGCTCTTCTCTGCATCAAAGGAGACATTTTAAATGACAGGGTTTCCAGACAATTGCCCTAAGCATTAATGAGGTTTCCAATTTGCTTTACAAGGTTTGAAAGAAGAATCTGTAATTGTACCTATCCTCTATAACTTCCCCCTTCTTTGTGTATAGTTCCATTTTCCTCCTCACCTGGTTGGAATTCTTTCTAATATCGACTAAGGAAAGGTATGTCATGACAAGAACACACTACTCTGGATTTCATGAAACATGAATTTTTTTTTCTAATAAAATGATATCACTGCTTCTAGGAAAGGGGGATTTCATGATTAGAACTAAATTGTTGTTTTTTATAGCTCTGTCCTAACATTTCTTTGGAAAGCAGATACTATGACAGAAAGAATATCCTAATCAGAATTCCAACTAGATCTATATGAAGAGTTGGGAGCAATGTAGTGTGAAAGAGAAAACTTGATATGAATGTTTTTTGTGGGGCAATGAGGGTTAACTGACTTGCCCAAGGTCACACAGCTAGTAAGTGTCAAGTGTCTGAGGCCAAATTTGAACTCAGATCCTCCTGAATCCAGGGCCGGTGCTTTATCTACTGCGTCAGCTAGCTGTCCCCTTGATATGAAATCTTGAATGTGAAATGCATTTTTGATGTTTCAACTAGGTTCCCTCCTAAGTGGTCATCACTAGCTTAATATAGTACATGGATGCCATGAAAAGCTTTCTCTGAAACAAAATTTATCATTTGCATAGTCAAAGGTCAAGCAAGGAGACTTTCTAGGTTTTAAAATATCTCCGTTTGAATAAAGCAGAAATTATTTGAGGCAAAAATGATTGCATGTATATACGAGCTTTACAAAGACAGAGAAGAAAAAGTATTTCAGTTATAATGAGTGACTTAAAGCTTATATAAGATCAGTAGTTACGACAAATTGGTCTGCCAAGGACATAGCCTCAACTTCTGATAATTCTAATTCAGCAATGTCTACTACCCACCAACTCCAAAATATAATATGTGACTTGCAATGACTGTTTTTGGAAAATTTCAATCAGTTCCACATTGAATATGACCTTATTAATTCTTCCACATAATGAATTTCTGAATTTGAAAAGAAAAGTAATAGTAGTTCTCAATTTAATAGAAGGTGTTTAAAGTTTAAAAGCTTAAAAATACCCTATGACTTTTCAAACAAGAGAAAAGAAAACACTGTTCTCAGAGTAGGTTATCAGAGAAGGTGAAGGACAGCCCCACAAAATAACAAATTGAGGGGCAGCTAGGTGGCACAGTGGATAAAGCACTGGCCTTGGATTCAGGAGGACTTGAGTTCAAATCTGACCCCAGACACTTGACACTTACTAGCTGTGTGACCCTGGGCAAGTCATCTAACCCGCATTGCCCCGTAAAAAAAGAAAAAGGAAAAAAAAAGTCATATAAAATAACAAATTGAAATTGCAGCAGGAAGAACTTGAGTAAAATATATGCAGCATCTTGAAGATTATTCTCAAGGAACATTGTGTAATCTCTGTTTCTTATAGAAAATCTTTTAAAAATGTATTAATATAGGATGTTTTTGGTTTAAATGATCACTTAAAGTATTTTCCTAAGGATGAATCTTGCAACGCTGTTATAAATCCAACTTGAAAGTGAATGATTTTTTTTTTGATAAATTTGCTCTAGGTCTTTTTGTTGAGATTTTATTTAAATTCTTGAATCTATATATAAATTAATGTTATTGGCCTTTTCTTTTTCTTCCTCAGTTTATGAATTAAAGCTGGATTTCATGTAATAAAGGTATGGATTGTTCTTTCTAAGAACTTGAAAAATATCATATTGTAAAGCCAAATTGCACAAATTGGGTTTTTTGGATGGGGAGAGGGTAGTTCCTTTACAGCTAGTTAAAATTCTTTGTAACTGGATTATTTCAGGCCTTTATTTGGTATTGTTAATATGGGCATTTTATATTTTTGTGGAAAATATTGTATTTCTTTTAAATTTTCAGTTTTGGGGCAGCTAGGTGGCACAGTGGATAGAGCACTGGCCCTGGATTCAGGACTACCTGAGTTCAAATCCGGCCTCAGACACTTAACACTTACTAGCTATGTGACCCTGGGCAAGTCACTTAACCCCAACTGCCTCACTAAAAAAAAAAAAAAATCAGTTTTGCTGGCAGATACTTTATAGTACATTCTGATCACTCTTCACTTTTGTTCTGTTTAACTATTGATTTTTAAATTTAGTGTGATTTGTTGGCTAAAGGTTTATTAATTTTCTTATTTTCTTCAAAAACTAGCTTTTAGCTTTATGAGTTCTACAGTCTTGTTTTCCAATTCATCCACTTCTTAAATTTTCAGGGTTTCCTCATGTAGTTATTTTGGGCTTATTTGGCATTTTAATGCTTTAATTGCATAGTCAGTTTATTAATCCTTTCTTAGTTAAATTTTATTTAGTCTGAGATAATTTTCCTTCGGAATATAAGAGATGCATCCTAGAAACTGGAAAGCATATTTCAGAAACAACTGTTTGCTTCCTAATGAGAGTTAGCAGAAGTTAAAAAATAGTCTATAAATGAAAAAAAAAACAACAAAATAAGTGCAACAGTATTTAATGTTTTTCAAGTGCAAATTTTGAAAATGTGTGCTCTATAATCTGGAGTGATTCCAACAAAGTGACTCAACAATAAAGGGATTCATTCTACTGCTAGGCATTTACTCCTAGTTAAAAGTCAATGATAACAACAAAAGCCCTACATACACCAAAATATTTAGAGTAGCACTTTTTGCAGTAGCAATGATCTAGAAACAGAGTTGATGCCCATCACTTGGGGAATGGCTGAACAAGTTGTGGATACGAGAATGTAGTGGAATATGACTGTGCTGAAAGAAATGGTAAGAATGAATACTAAGGAGAGGCATGGGAAGACCCACATGAACCTCATGTTCAAAATGAAGTATGCAGAACCAAGGGAAGGGTGTGCACAGTGATTCCTGCGATAGAAATGGAGAGCACAGCACCAGAACCACTGAAACTGGAAAGCTGAGCAGTTATAATGACCAAGCCCGGCCCTAAAAAGAGATAAGGAAAGGTACCTGCCTCCTCCTCTTTTCCAAAGTGTGGTTTTGAAACACCATTGTTGTTATACATAAGGACTCTCTGGGAGGGAGAAAGGGTTTGGCTACACTGGGAAAAGAAGAGGATGTAAAGGCAAAAGAAACAAACCAAAAATCTATTTAAAAATCTGCTGCAGTGACCATTAAAACATGGGAGCTGATTAAGATACAAAACCAGGTGTCAGTCCTTTCACTGAAAGTCTTCAAGCTTGATAATTACTTGTTAGATGTACTGGAAAAAAGGTTTGCACTAGACAGCTTCCAGCTCTGAAATTCTATGATAAGATCTCTCTCTGATGAATTCCAAACTGGCTATTACATATGACTATGCCAAGCACCTGAGATGTTTGTGTCCATCACACCCTCTCCTTGACACCAGTACTAGGTTTCCAGGGGTTGCCTCAAACATAAAGCTTGAGTGACTTGTCCAGGAGTCACCCAGCTAGTATCAGAGGGGAGTGCTGAACTTAGGTCTTTCTGCCTCCAAGCCCAGAACTCTATCCCTCTTTGCCATAATGACTCTAAACTGGTATCATGTGGAAACTGACAAAATAATCTGGAGATTTAAAAAAAAACCCTATGATTTAAAGTAATCTCTTCTAACTTTTATAGACAAGTTTCTAGAATCACCTATAAAATTTCAAAGTTGGAAGGGAACCGAGCAACCATCTAGTACAACTCAAACCCTACTACTATAACTAATGAGCTCATACTAAGACTTCTAATAACTAGAAAACCATTACTTCTTGTGTTGATAGCTCTAATTGTTAAGAATTTTTCCTTCCATTAAGCCTAAATACCTCTTTGCAACTCACACCCACTGCTTCTGGTTCTGCCTCCTAGGATCACAAAGAACAAGTCTAAACTGTCTTCCACATTGACAGTGCCTCAAATATTTGAAGACATCCATCAAGCCTCCCAAGTTGTCTTTTTTTCCAAGTTAAATACGCCTACCTCTTTGAACCAATCCAAATATAGTATGGGCTGAAGGCTCTTCACTATCCTAAACACTCTACAGCTTATCAATGTCCTTCCCTAAATTAGGCTGCTCAGAACTGAATACAATACTCTGGATGTGGTCTGAACAGAGCACTGAGGAATTATCACTTCCTTATTCCTGAATGCTCTCTCTTACTGTAATCTGAAACTGCATTGGCTTTTTTTAACTGCCACATTACAGTAATATTTATAATATTCCACTCATCTGCCAGCTGAGCAACCCTGTCAAAAAAAGAGAAATAATTTAGTATGGCATGATCTGCCTTTGATGAAGCTATATTGGTTCTTTGTTATTCTTGCTTCTTTTTTAAAGATATTCACTAACCATCTCTTTTATGATTCATCAAAGTTTTTATTGAGGAATTGAAGTCAAAGAAGCAAAGTCAAGACCCATGATTTTTAGTATACAGATTCCTTTGTTTCTATTTTCTTTTTTTTAATGATCACGACTACATTTGTTCTTCTCGAATCTAGTGATATATCCTTCCCATTTTCCAGGCTCTTTCAAATGCCACTGACAGTGGCACAGCAATCACATCCACCAATTTTTTCAGGAGTTGGGAATGTGACTCATGTAGAGAAAATGACCTGAATCATTCAAGGTCACTCAGGTATTACTTTTAACTATCTCCTTACTTATCTTGGTTATCAATTCCGTTAGGCATTTTTGTTCTGCCATTTCTAGTACAAAGGTCATTTTCCTTGGCAGAAAAAAACAAAAACAAAATAAGAATTAAGCAGGTCTACCTTCTTTCGTGTCAATTATCAGTGTCCCATCCATCCCAGGCAGCAGTCCTTTCTTTGATCCTTCCTTTTCCCCCAATATAGCTAAAAAACAAACAACATTTTTGTTGTCCTTAGTTTTCCTCAAAAGCCTCAGTTCTCTTCCTCATATTATTACCGGGCAGCTTGGTGGCACAGTCGGTAGAGTGCTAGGAGTAAGGGAGACCCAAGTTCAAAATTTGAACTCAGACACTTTTATCTCTGTGGTCCTGATCAAATCTATTTGATTTCAGTTTCTTCATCTGTAAAATAGGAATAATAATAGTACCTACCTCCCAGGGTCATTGTGAGAATCAAATGAGATAATATTTATGAAGTGCTTAGCACACTGTCTGGCACTTAGTAAGTGGTATATAAATATTAGCTATTTTTATTTTTTATTAATAGCATACTATTATATACCTCTGTCACCTGCTCAGGCTTCCATCCTCTGTACATATTATTTAGAAATCTAAGCTATTTGGTGAAATTCATATCCGTTACCTCATAAAATTCCTATTTTTATTTTTAGTTAGAATTATTTGCCTTTGTGTTTTCAGAATTTCATTCATTAGTTTCCTATCCCTCCTAGACTAATCTGCCATGCCTTTCCTTAAGGCAAGAAGCTATGTTTGCTCCACTTCTGGCAGACAGTACTACCTACTAACGTCTGAATAACTGACATATACCATCACTAACTGTATCATGCCATTGTATCAGGCCTGTGACACCTCCCAAACTTCTGATTATTTTTCCTTCCTGTCCAGGTGGTCTGTAATATATTCTGATGACAAAATTGCTTCTGTCTGTCTTCACTTAAATGCACTCCACCATGTTTTCCCCTTCTAATTCCTGGATTTTCTTAAATTTCAGCCATGGGTTTCATCTTAACAACAGGATGTCTCAATGGTATTGATGAATCAAAATTTGCCACTGTGTATTGCTGGTTCTTCTTGCTTATGTATTTGTGTATATACATTTGAGGCTTTTCTTTCCTGTGAACTTCTGGATTTCTTGCTAGTCTTCTTTCATGTGGTTACTCTCAATGGTAACTAGCTAGATGGAGATACACATCTTTTCTTAACCTAAAGCTCTTCTGATTAGATCTGCAAGGGGTCAGACAAACACAATCTTACTACATACTAAATGCTTACATTTCCTCACTTTCCATTTCTTTCTTTTTTTGGGGGGGGGGGTGAGGCAATTGGGGTTAAGTGACTTGCCCAGGGTCACACAGCTAGTAAGTGTCAATCGTCTGAAGCCAGATTTGAACTCAGGTCCTCCTGACTCCAGGGCCGGTGCTCTATCCACTGTGCCACCTAGCTGCCCCCCATTTATTTCTTAACACCTTGTAATTAGGCTTTCAATCTCACCATTCAACTGTAAATACTCTCTTCAAGGTTATTAACGATCTTTTTTTTTAGTGCCCAAACCTAAGATCCTACCACACCGTTTAAACTGGAGACTATCCTTAGTTCCCATCCCTCCTTCCTGGGTAGTCTTTTTCCTACCTTGGCATTTAGGAGAGATTGAAAATTAGGCACTTAACCCCAACTGCCTCACCAAAAAAAAAAATGAAGAAAGAAAGAAAGAAAATTATGCAGAGAGAGTGGATATTTGAAGAGGGAAGCTCTTAGAAGAGAGAGAATGAGATACAATTAAAGGCAAAAATGTTGGGGGGGGGGATGGTATTGGTAATGAGAAGAGTAAGCCCATCTTCCAAGTCTAAAACAAATGAAAAGACATTTATGGGATGATGCTCAGGTGATACAATGTGTAGAACTGAGGAAGAAAGGGAACTCATGAAAGATCTCAATTTTTCCAGTGACATATGAGGCAAAGGCCTTTTTACTGAGAGGGAGGGGGGAAGTGTTAAGGTATTTCGAATAGTCTTCCAGATTTCTTTTATCTATTAAGAGCACCATCTTCCTTGTCACACATTTTTGTAATCTCCAAGTTATCCTCTTCCTACCCTTCTCATGTCTTATCAGTTGCTGAATCTTGTTGGCTCTACCTTCAAATCTCCTGTCCCATTTACCTCTCACCTAGGACAATCCATCACCCTGCTTTCACAGCCTCTCCCCTCTCCTATCCACCCTCCACACAACTACCAAAATAATCTTTTCTAAGGCACAGGTCTGACCATGTCACTCCTCTGCTCAAAAATCTTCAGTGCTTCTATGTTAAAATAAAACTCCTCAGCTTGGCATTTTAAGGCCTTCCTTTTCTGAATCATATCTATGATTCTGTTGTTGTTGTTGCTGCTGTTTTTCACTCATTTTAGTTGTGTCTGACTCTTCATGACCCCATCTAGGGTTTTCTTGGAAAAGATACTGGAATGGTTTGTCATTCCTTCTCCAGCTCATTTTACAGATGAGAAAACTGAGGCAAACACAGTTAAGTGACTTGCTCAGGGTCACAAAGCTAGTGTCTGAGGCTGGAATTGACCTTAGGTCTTCCTGACCTATGTTTCTAAATTTCTTATATTCCCCAGTGTTCTGAGTGGTTTACTAGTTGTTTCCTGGAGTGAAGAGCCAATCTCCTATTTCTGTTCCTTTGCACATGTTGTCACCAAATGCCTAGAATGTTTTCTCCTTGCTTCTACCTCTTGGAATCCTAATTTGCCTTCAAGGTTTATATGAGGTGCTACCTTCTATAGGAAAATGCCTTTCCTGATCCTCTAATTATCAATGCTATCTCTATCTTCAAATTAACTCCTATTTACATGTATGTACCCTATAGTAAAACTTAAACTCCTTCTGGTCAGGCATTATTTTTTATTTTGGTCTCTGAATCCACCTGTATCTTATACAGAGTAGGAAGCTTGGTAAAATGGAAAGATGCAGGAAACTAGATGATTCTCCTATAAAAAGAAAACTCAGTGATCCTTATGGAACACTATGAGAATTTTCAGGAAAAGAGCTGATTGTAGCTACGCTGGCCCTTCTTCCATCAAAAGGAAGACTGAATCATTGTCACTTTAATTTTTACACAATGAAACCTAAAACAAAATGGAGGATTTGGAGTTTCTAAGATACACAGCATTCTACTTATGTTGTTAGGAAAATTTCAGAGGCACTTCACATATAAGTATATTGTGCAGATAATGCATATAGATAGTAAATTAGCCCTCACCAAGGATATTTCCTAAAAATTTGACTTTTGTAATAAATATTTAGAGAAAACTACTTTTGATTCATCAATTTGAATCCCCCTCCCCCAATGTAGACCATCTGTTTTCTAAGGAAAACAAAAAATCTAGAAAATAGTAGTCAAAACAAGTATTTTAAGAAAGGACATAAAAATGCGTAACAAGATAGACTTATACCTTTAACATCGGGATCGTCAATGTGGGGCTCAAGATTTTCTATCATTTCTTCAAGTTCCTTTCGTGTAGCCATAGTAATATTTGGAGAATCTGGTATAGTAACTTCTGGTGCTCCTTCTGGACTCTCTGGATCGAATGTTTTCTCAGTATCTTGTTCAAGCTCAAGCTCAAGATCTAGATCTATCTCAGGTAGCGGAGTCCTCCAGAAATGGAAGGAGTTGTATAATTCTTGGTCTGTGAGAGATGGTTCTGGAGAACTTATGTCCATTTCTGGTAGCACTGTTGTATTTAACTCGCCAGAACTTTGCTCAATTTCATCTACTGCTTCCTGAAGAATACTATGGAGAGATACTGAAGACAAAGTAGAATGTAAAGACCTATCCAGGTGAATATGAGATTCACTCAAGGATTTCCTACATGTTTGAGTATGATCTTCCAGGTTGTTTTCAAGTCTTAAGTTGGATTTACAAAGACAGACATCCAAAGGAATATCCTCTGTCCTGAACTGTACATTCTCGGAGAATTTGTCTTCTTCCCTGATTGTTTCACTGCAGAAAACACAAAAACACAAAAGCAAACATTAATTTCCTATGAAATATACTAGAATCAACCAATTACTGAAAATCTGGTAAATGGTAAAGTTTTGCCTTGCCACTCAGAATTGATTCTGCATCATTTTCTGTAAGATGTGGACTCAGATAATGTAAATTAATTTTAATTTTAGCTTAAGCCAAACACAATAATAGGAAGTAAATCTGTTTCTTATTCTTCATGCTAGTACTCTGGTCCAAGGGCATGAACAAGAGAGTATAATTATTACTAATTATTATAATAAAAAAGCCTTTTGGTACTGTGTATCCATTGGTTTCAAAGTATTCTCACATAGGATCATAATCATATATCTTTAGATGGAAGGAACCCTAGAGAGTATTTAGTCTAATGTCTCTATTTTTACAGATGAAGAAACTGAGGCCAAGAGAGGTTAAATTACTTGCATATAGTCATAAAGGCTAGGATTTGAAACCAGGTTCTGAACTTCCAAATCTTATACTCTTCTCAATACATGATACTACTCCTCATATTATCTCAATAATCCTAGTAAAACTGTGAAAGAGGCAGTGCACCAAGTAGAAATGCCATTTTATAAAGATTTTTAAAAAAACTGCAACTCAGAGAAGTTAATTTGATCAAGGTCAATAGCCTAAGGTGTTGGTGACAAGACTGATTCATAATCCAATATTCTCTCTACTAAAATGTTTTTCTGCTAAATACTAAAAGCTTACTCTGTGTGCTCTAAGAATAAAAGTTCCCATTTATGTCATGTTTATATAAAGCTTTTATAAAGCTCTTTGGTCATAACAGCACTGAATAAAGTACAAGTTCAGGCTGGAACAAAACAGCCTCAACAATCTTGACCTGTTAATTGCCACAAAACACAGTCTTTTGAATACCAATATTCTCCTGCTATGAATGTACAGGGTGTCCCAGAAGTCTTAGTGCAGTTTTAAGCTGTTAAAGCTTAACTAAACAGATTAAAAAATAATGGTATATTATGATCCATAATGAATCAAAATTGCAGGTGATCATAAAAGCAATGGAAAAATGCACAGAGGTGTCAGTCAATTGTAGTATACTATCAGTGAATACTCCTTAATAAGAAGTGGCATAACAAAAAAGACATCACTAAGGACAAGGACACCTATGAATGGAAGAAAAAAGTTACCTGATGACGCAGCAAGAATTAAAAATAACAGATAGACAGCCCAAGTATTATTTTTATATCCATAACATATTCAAAAAAGCAAAAAAAAGTCCTCCAGTGTACTGGGTACATACTATAAAATGTTTTATAGAGGAAAATATGCAGAGAGGTTAAGTTTCAAAGAGCTAGAAAGGTCTCAGGCCTCAGAAACTCATTTCTTCTGAGAGGCTTTCCCCCTATCCCCCTTTTTTAAAGACCAGGGGCTGATGCTTGACTCTCAATGAACCAGGAACCAAAATTTGCTAGATACATATTAACCTGGCCACATGACTATAAGCAAGTTACTTATCTATCCATAGTGAACCTCACTTGAATTCACCACCTATCTCACCTAGTAGTTTTTTTTTCATTATTATTAAATTTTTTTGGGTGAGGCAATTGGGGTTAAGTGACTTGCCCAGGGTCACACAGCTAGTAAGTGTCAAGTGTCTGAGGCCGGATTTGAAATCAGGTCCTCCTGACTCCCGGGCCAGTGCTCTATCCACTGTGCCACCTAGCTGCCCCTCACCTAGTAGTTTTAAAGAAAACATTTAGAAACCAAATAACGTTCCATGTGTGAAATAATGCTAAGATATTTGAATAATTTTTAATCCACCTAAGCACAAAAGTAACAGAAGAATGCCTTGATTTTTTTCTCTTAGATGTACAGAATAAATATAAAATAGGTAAGCTAGAGTTAATATTTGAGAGTAGATTTAACGATGCTTCCTCCTTTAAGCACACAAAAGGACACCATATCAGCAGAGCAATGGAACATCTATCAATCCTCAACCATTTATTTTACACGCTTGCCATGGGTCAAACATTGTTCTAGGTGCTATGGATACAAATACAACGGACAGACATTTCTTTCTTTCAAGAAGCTTAATTTCTTTGGAGGGGATGCAACATGTTCAGAGGTGAGAAAATACACAATCTATACAACATAAATGCAAAGTGCTTTGAAGAAGACAGTAATAAGTGAAGATAACATTAAGGAAGAGATAAGAGCTGAGCTGAGGGTCCAAGAGGCAAAGGTGAGAAAATAAGAGTCAGCTTACAAAAGGCACAGAGGTGAGACGTGGAATATAGTACATGTGGAATGAAAAACAGGCCACAATGGTTAGAACACCAAGTGCCTGATAAGGGGCAGTATGCAACTAGCTTGGGAAGACAGGCTGAAGTCAGACTATGAAAAACTTTAAATGACAAACAAAAAAGTTTGTATTATATCCTAGAGTCACTAAAGTTTCTTGAGGCATTACGGACTCAAACTTGTGCTGCTTGTCTATAAATATGGTGGCTGTGTGGATTGGCAAGAGGAAAGAATGGATGCAAGGACAGCAATTAGGAAGTCAATGAAAGCAAGCCACGCAATATCTTCTCTTTCTTGCACCAACTATTTATTTCAAAATACATCCAAATATTTGACCCCTCGTCTTATTCTTGATTTCATGATATTCTCACATATTAAGGCAAAGCTACTATTTAGGCATATTAGGCAGCTAGGTGGCACAGTAGATAGAGGGCAGGACTTACTGTAAGGAGGACCTGTTTTATTTTTTTATTTTATTATTATTTTAATTTTTTATTTGTTGTGTTTTATTTTGATTTGTTGGGTTTTTTTGCGGGACAATGAGGGTTAAGTGACTTTCTCAGGGTCACACAGTTAGTAAGTGTCAAGTGACTGAGGCCAGATTTGAACTGAGGCCCTCCTGAATCCAGGGCCGGTGCTTTATCCACTGCACCACCTCGCTGCCCCTGAGAACCTCAATTTTCATCCTGCTTCAGTCATTAACTAGCTGTGACTCTGGACAAATCATTAAACTTCCCTCAGCCTAATCTGTGAAAGCATCTACATTACAAAGTTATTGTGAGGGGGGCAGCTAGGTGGCGCAGTGGATAAAGCACCGACACTGGATTCAGGAGGACCTGAGTTCAAATATGGCCTCAGACACTTGACACTAGCTGTGTGACCCTGGGAAAGTCACTTAACCCTCACTGCCCCACACTCCCCCTTCAAAAAAAGAAAAAAAAATATGTTAAGGATATGTAAGATACTGCTTATTTTCAAGTAGGTTCCACTCATAATTCCTTCTGGCAGCTATTTCACAATTAACAATCTTTGACTCCCAGGAAAGAACTTTAGAGTTATCTTGCTTCCCTTACAGAAAACAATGTATAGAATTGGTTGGCCTAGGGAGTAAGGCAAAGAAAAATGGGGAAAAGGTAAGATCAGAAAAATTAAAGGAAGAATCAAAGTAAAATCAGGCATTAAGATAACTCAAAGCAGGGGTAGCTAGGGAGCTCAGTGGATAAAGCACCAGCCCTGGATTCAATAGTACCTGCGTTCAAATCCGGCCTCAGACACTTGACTGACACTTACTAGCTGTGTGACCCTGGGCAAGTCACTTAACCCCCATTGCCCCCCCCCAAAAAAAAGATTACTCAAAGCATCATAGTCTACTACAGAACACATATATTGAATCCTGCAATACACCAACCCCACCATATGGAATTTGATGAATGAAAGGATTTCTTGTATATATCTAACATGCACTAAATGTAGTTGACCTATGTTTCTAAAGGACTATCTGCTGTACTATAGTTTTAAATGAAAATAAAAATGAAATAAAGTCCAGCAAAAATAGATAGAGAAATTCCACTTAAAATAACTGTGGCCAATATAAAATACTTGGGAGTCCACCTCCCAAGACAAACACAGCAACTATATGACCAGAACTACAAAACACTTTTCACACAAATAAAGTCAGCTCTAAACAACTGGAAAAATATTAATTGGTCATGGGCAGACAGAGCCAACATAATAAAAATGACAATCTTACCAAAGTTAATTTATTTATTTAGTGCTATATCAATCAAACTATCAAAAAGTATTTTATAGAGCTAGAAAAAATAATAAAATTCATCTGGAAAAACAAAAGTTCAAGGATATCATGGGAATCAATGAAAAAAATTACAAAAGAAGGTGGGCTAGTAGTACCAGATCTGAAACTGTATTACAAAGCAGTAATTATCAAAACAATCTGGTACTGGCTAAGAAATAGAGAGGTAGGTAGATCAGTGGAATAGAATAGATAGAAATTACACTATAGTAATCTAGTATATGATAAACCCAAAGATCCAAGCTTTTGGAACAAAAACTCATTATTTAACAAAAACTGCTGGGAAAACTGGAAAATGGTATGGCAGAAACTAAGTATAGACCAACATCTTACATGGTATGCTAAAATAAGGTCAAAATGGGTACATGATTTACACATTAAGGATGATATAAGCAAATTAAGGGAATATGAAATTGTTTATTTGTCAGATTTATGGGCAGGGGAAGAATTTAGTACCAAAGAAGATATAGAGAATAAAATTAAACATAAAATGATCATTTTGATTACGTAAAATTAAAAAGCTTTTGCACAAACAAAACAAATGTAACCAAGATTACAAGTGAAGTAGAAAACTAGGAAAGAAATTGTGAAACAAGTTATCACTGATAAAGGCTTCATTCCTCAAATATATAGAGAACTGAGCCAAATTTATAAAAATACAAGTTATCCCCCAATTGATAAATGGTCAAAGGATATGAACAGGCAGTTTTCAGACAAAGAAATCAAAGCTGTCTACAATCATATGCAAAAATGCTCTAGATCATTACTGATCAGAGAAATGAAAATTAAAACAACTCTGAGGTATCATCTCATACCTATCAGAATGGCAAATATAATAAAAATGGAAAATATTGGATGTTAGAGGGGATGTGGAAAAACTGGGATGCTAATCCACTGTTGGTAGAGTTGTGAAAAGATTCAACTATTCTGGAGAGCAATTTGGAACTATGCCCAAAGAGCTACTGTACAAAAAATTAGTTATTAATAAGTATATCTAACCTGGAAAAATTATAATAAATGTACTTATGAAAAATTATAACTATATGAAAAACGATAAGTTTAGAAACATTATAATTGGGCCGTAAGTCCTGCTGCGGTCGCCATTCAAATGAAAGAATATTTTTACTGACTAGCCCAATTTGGGAGGAACTGATCTATGGAGGACTAATCTGGGGACTTTTGACTATTTGGCTATCAGACTGCTATTAATTTAATGTGGGTCGTTTATAAAGTTCCACCACACTGCTCTCCTCCCAAATTGATAAGCAAAATATTAAGAAGCCTCTTAACTAAATAATAAAAGCAGAGTTCATTTATGAGATACTATTGAAAATTAAGAATACAGGGAAATAAAATGTACAACCTGACTGCATTGTGGCACTTCTCTTTCCACTGTGTCTCTTTGGAACTTCTTTAATACAATAAGGGCCTTAGCCGCCACTTGCCTCAGGGCACTCAGGTACTTTATTCTAACTCCGAGCCCCTTTCACTTTGTAAATCCCCTGCTTCTAACTTTCCTTACTGCCACTGCTGAACCCGTGTTTCTCTCTCACTGACCTTCTGTCTGTCTGCTCCGTCAGTCTGCCTTCTGCCGCCTTTGTTGCCCCTCTAATCTTGTCTGCCGGCCTTTCCTCCTTGCTCCTAGTCCTGTGTTACTGTTCGTCTTGCCCCCAGTCTCCTTGTCCGAACCTCTTCTCAGCCTCTCTCGTCCGTCCTTTTCCAGTCTCTCTATCTTGTCCATCTGAACCCTTGCTGTCTAACTCCCAGGTCTATATATACCTTTTCTTCTCTCCACTTTATCCCTAAGAACCATGAGATTTTTCATCTGACTTACATCTGAAGCCTTTTATGTGTTGTCTCCTTGAGACAACAATTAGAATGCAAGCTCCTTGAGAACAAAGACTGTCTCACTTTCTATTTATATACACAACAGTGCATAGTAAGCACTTAGAAATGCCTTTTTTCCTTCCAGCATTTTATCACAACTGTTAAGGGTTAGGAATAAACTAAATACCACACCCAGATATCTATACAATATTCCATAGCCCAACAGGACCCTGAACCCAAAGGCCTTGGAAAAAGCAGGGCCCTTCAGACCACCGGCCTTGCTTCAAGTCCAAGTCTCCCAGCACAAATAAGACAGAGGGCCTGGAAGCAGTGCTCCCCACTGAGAGGAACAAAATCTCTGCAGGCTCATCTTCCTTACCCTTCCACCTCCCAAACTGATGACCAACTGGCAAGTAAATCCAAGGGTCCCAGGAATGGCAGCACCTCTTAAGCTGTTTTTCCTGCTCTCAGTCTAGGCCCAACAAGTAGCAACCTGGGAGGCAAGTTCCAGAGGGGAAAAGGCCAACCATCTCTGACTGCCACCTACAGGGCAGATAAGCCAACCTGGCTGAAGCAGCCAGGCAACCCTGAAGGAGAGAAAGGGGGCATATATGCCGAGTCAGTTAAACCACCTCTCTTCATATCCAAAAAGAAATAGCTCAGGATCCTAAATCCAAGTCTTGGGAAGAACAATGCTTCCCAGACCACTATCCCAGATTCTGTGGGTGCTATAGCCAAACCCAGAAAAGAAAGTTAACATCAAAGTACTTGGCACTATCAAATGGTTCAGCATCAGATGGAAATAAACACTAAAGAAGATGCATTCCTAATCCCATCTGCTTTGCTGCTGTACCCTAAGAACCATGAGATTTTTCATCTGACTTACATCTGAAGCCTTTTATGTGTTGTCTCCTTGAGACAACAATTAGAATGCAAGCTCCTTGAGAACAAAGACTGTCTCACTTTCTATTTATATACACAACAGTACATAGTAAGCACTTAGAAATGCCTTTTTCCCTTCCAGATAATGCTAGATTCAGAGGCCTAGGTTCAACTCCTGCCCCCCAATACTGTCACCTTAAGCAAATCACTCAAGCTCTTCCTGAGCCTCAGTCTCTTCTTGCTTTCTCAGTGCTTTGAGTAATCCTGGTAGCTAGTTCTTGTCAAGTTGAAAAAATATATTTTCTAGTATGTCTTGGTTTTATAATTTTGCTTTAATTATTTTTGAGATTTTTCTTCCTCTAATCTTTTTCCTTTCTTCTTTTCCTCCTTTTCCTTTGCCTTGCTCAGTAGGCTCTTTATTGTTTGAACAATCTTCTCCGCATACCTTTTTTTAATATATATACATGAGTAGTCATGGAAAACAATTCTACATTATCTAGGTTGTGTGAGAAAACAGATAAAAACAAAACTTCAGATTAAGGAATTGTCCAAAAAAATGTGTTTCAGTCTGTTTTCTGATACCATCCATCAGTTCTTTCTCTGTAGATGGACTGTAATTTTCAGAAGTTCTTCAGCATTATATTAGATCATTGACTTGCTGAAAATAACCACATGCTTCCCAGCAGATCATCTTACACAACTGCTGTTATTTTGTATCTAGTACATTTCCGCCTCAGTTCATGTGGGTCTTTCTAGGCTTTTCTGACAGCATCCTGTTCATCATAATTTTTATATAGTACCTTAAACTTGACAAAGAATTTTCTTCACAATAGCCCAGCAAAATAGGTACCATGCATTTTGCCATTATAGTCAATCATCATTACTATTTCCCTCCATCCCATTCCCTTCCAATGATATTTACTCTGTTGTCTATCTTATTTTGCCTTAATCCTCCTCAAAAGTGTTTTGCTACTGAAGGCCCCCTCGCTCTACCCTCCCTTCATTCACCCTTCCCTCCTTATCTTCTTCCCCTCCTACTTTCCTGTAGGGTTAAATAGATTACTCCTACCAATTGGGTGTGTATGTTATTCCCTCCTTGAGCCCACTCTGATGAGGTTAAGGCCTTTGAACTAATTCCGTTTTCTAAATTTTTCTTCCCCCCTCCCTCCTCAACTCTCCCTATGAAATCAAGCAATTCAATATATGTCATACATGTGCAGTTATGCAGAACATCTTCACCTTCCTTGAAAGAGTTTTGCTTTTTACAGCTCCCTCCCCCAAACTTCCCTTTCCTCCTTCCCCTCCCCATCTCCTCCTCCCACTTTTCCTCAGGGAAAAAATAATACTATACCCACTTGAGTATGTATGTTATTCCCTCTTTGAGCCAATTCTGATGGTACTCCGGTTCACTCACTCCCCCTCTCCTTCCCCCTCTTCCCCTCCCCTCCATAGGCTTTTTTCTTGTTTCCTTCATGTCAGCTACCTCTCCCCATTCCCCCTCCCCCAGTTTATTCCTCCTACCCCTCCCCCCTATTTTAAAGACGTCATTATGGGTTAGCTAGGTAGCACAGTGGACAAAGCACCAGCCCTGGACCCAGGAGGCCCAGAGCCCAAATCCAGCCCTAGACACCAGACAACCCACCCTGTGTGCTCCACAATGAACAAGGATACACAAAAAATAAATGCTTTACAAATACCATCCCTTCATATTCAGTTCAGACCTGTGTCCTCTGTGTATTCCATACTGAAAAAATTCTTATGAGTTGAAAATATTATTTTGTCATGTATGACTGTAAACAGTTTAACCTTTTAATGTCCCATGTGATTTCTTTTCCCTGTTTACCTTTTTATGATTCTCCAGGGTCTCGTATTTGAAAGTCAAATTTTCTATTCAGTTCAGGTCTTTTCATCATAAGTGGCTGAAAGTCCTCTTTTTCATTGAAGTCCCATTTTTTTCCTCTGATAGATTATACTCAGTTTTGCTGGGTATGTGATTTTTGGCTGTAGTCCCAGTTCCTTTGCCCTCTGGTCCTTTAATGTAGAAGCTACTAGATCTTGCTTTATCCTTACTGGAGCTCCATGGTATTTGAATTCCTTTTTTCTAGGTGCTTGCAATATTTTCTTCTTGACCTGGGAATTCTGGAATTTGGCTATAATATTCCTGGAGGTTTTCCTTTTGGGATCTCTTTCAGGAGGTAATTGGTGGATTCTTTCAATTTCTATTTTACCTTCTGCTTCTAGAATATCAGGACAATTTTCCCTCACAATTTCTTGGAGGATAGTGTCTAAGCTCTTGTTTTGGTCATGGTTTTCAGGTAGTCCTGGATTTATTTTCCAGGTCAGCTGTTTTTCCAAGGAGATATTTCACATTGCCCTCTATTTTTTCATTCAATTGGATTTGCTTTACTGTGTCTTGGTTTCTCATAAGGTCACTAGCTTCCATTTGTTCAATCCTAATTCTTAGGTGATTATTTTCATCAACCAGTTTTTTTTATCTCCTTTTCCAGTTGGCTTTTCAAACTGTTGACTTTTTTCTCATAACTCTCCTGCATTGCTCTCATTTCCCTTTCCATTCTTTCCTCCCTCTCTCTATATCTTCCATCCCTCCTACTTTCTCTTCAAAGTCCCTTTTAAGAGCTTCCATGGCCTGAGACCAGTTCATATTTTTCTTGGAAGCTGTGGATGTAGGGGCCCTGTAGTTGATTTCCTCATCTAATGGTGCCCCCTTGATCTTCCTTGTCACTGAAGAAGCTTTCTATAGCTCTGAACTTTCTTTGCTTGCTCATCTTTTACTTGACTTTAAACTCTTCACTGGGGGGCTCTGTTTTTCAGTTCCACTACTCTTCCTGGCTTCAGAAGGTCCCAGGTGTTTTGGTTTGAGGGAGGGCAGGTTTTACTCTCACCTGGCCTGTTCTCTGGTCAGAAGATAACCTCAAGCCTACTTACTAAACAACCAACCAACAAAGCTTTCTATGGTGTGGTTCTTAGCTTCGACAAGCCTGTGCCCCACCTCCACCTGGGTCTCCTGCTGCTCAGGATTTCTTCCTGGTTCCCTGCTGGGGTGGAACAGCCAAATTCCTCCCTAGGTCCCGCTGGTACCCCTGCACTACCCTGCCCTGAGCCGTTCAGCCCTCTCACCCGACTGCACACTCAGTTCTAGAAGACGCTGGTGCTGTAGCTGATTCAGAGGCTCTGAGGTAAATTCCTCTGGTGGCAAGGATGGGGTCTCTCTCTGTCAGAGCGATCACGTGGTTGGACTTTACTCGTAGTCCAGCACGGCCCCCTGCAATCTATCTGTAGCTGGAGAATAATCTTAACCCGTATTTTTGTGTGTTTTTCTGCTCCAGGGGTTCTTTTATTGCTGTTTTTGGGGTAATTGTATCAGGAGCTCTGTGCGTTTAATGTCTTTCCTCCACCATCTTGGCTCTGCCCCCCTCTGCATACCTTTTAACAAAGCCATGCAATTGGCCTAAAGGATTCATACACAAATTAAATAGAAAAAAAAACAAAACAACTTTGGTATTGCTCCCAGGTAGGTAAAATGTTTCCCAAACTTCTTTCCCTCAATTGTTTTGGTGTATTCCTTGTTCCTTCTGTTTCCTTTCTTCTTTTAACATCATTAAAACATAACAGTCACTTTCAGGCTTTCTTATTTAAATTCTATGAACCCTGATGACATTAAGGTTCTAAGGATGATTTATGTAATTTTCTTTTATGTTTTTTTTGACTTCTGTGTTTGTATTTCAAAGTTTCTAATCAGCTCTGGTCTTTCCAGAGGCAGCTAGTGGTGTGGCAGATAGAGTACTGGACCGTGTAATAGGAAGACCTGTGTTCAAATTTGGCCTCAGACACTTATAGCTGTGTGACTGCTGACAAGTCATTCAATCTGTAATTTACTCAGATTTAAATGGGGATAAAAATAGCATAATTTAAGGGGAAAAAAAAAAGTGTTTAGCTCAGTGCCTGGCTAGAGATCACTTATTTCATTAAAGAGCCATTTTTCCCCTGTAGGATTTACTCAGTTTTCCTGGGTAAATTAATTTTCATCACAACCTTGTATCTTATATGTTCTGTAATACTGTGTTCCGAGCTCTCCACTCCTCTCTGTGGTAGCTGATAAATCTTGTGTGATCTTGACTGTGGACTGGGACTTGACCTCTTTCTTTGTGGTGCTTATAATATTTTTTTTGACAATGAAACTCTAGATCGTGGCTATAATGTTCTGTTGAGTTTTCATTTTAAAATTTCTTTTAGTTTGTAACTGGTGGATTCTTTCTATATTTTGCTGCTTGGATCTAACAGGTCTGAACAGTTTTTCTTTCATGATTCCTTTAAATATGGTATCCTGGCACTATTTTTGGTCATGACTTTTACACAGTCAAATAATTCTTAAATTCTCTCTTTGCTATATTTTTTCAGGTCAATTGTTATATTATATGAGATCTATAATTTTTCTTAACACCCTCCCCCCGCTTTTTTACCTTGTTTGAATATCTGGTTGTCTCACGGAGTCATTAACTTCTATTCTATCCATTTTTAAGCATGGGTAAGGTTTTATACTAAGTGATTAATTCACTTTTTTTTTAAATCATAAAAGTACTTTATTATTTTCCAGTTACATGTAAAAATAGTTTTCAACATTTGTTTTCATAGGATTTTTAGTTCCAAAATTTTCTCCCACCCTCCCTTTCCTCCTGCTTCCCCAAGATGGAAAGCAATCTGATATAGGTTATTTATGTACAATCACATTAAACACATTTCTGCATTAGTCATATTGTGCAAGAAGAAGCAGACCAAAACACAAAAACCTCAAAAAAGGAGGAAAAAACAGCCAAAAAATAGAAACATTATGGTTCAATCTGCATTCAGAAACCACAGTTCTTTTTTTTTTGGATGTGGAGAACATTTTCTATCATGAGTTCTTTGAAATTGTTTTGGATCATTGGACTGCTGAGAAGAGCCTAGTCTATCACAGTAGATTATCATACAATGTTGCTGTTACTGTGTACAAGGTTCTCCTGGTTCTGCTCATTTTACTCTGCATCAGTTCATGTAAGTCCTTCCAGGTTTCTCTAAAATCCTCCTCCTCCTCATCATTTCTTATAGCACAATAGTATTCCATTACATTCATATACCACAACTTTTTAAACCATTCCCCAATTGATGGGCATTCCCTCGATTCCCAATTTTTTGCCAGTTAATTCACTTTTTAAAAGTCTTTTTTCTCAAGTTCTCATTTCTAATTTGTTCTTCTATGATTCTCATTTCATTTATTATATTTTAAAACTTTTAATTCTTGCTTCATTTCTTCTTGGAACTCTAAGTGACTTTACCATTAAGCTGTAAGCTCAAAGCTTCTTTGAGGCTTTGCCTGCATATGTGCTTTGAAGGAAAACACAGACCAAAAAAACAACAAATCCCAACAAGAAAAATAAAGAAAAAATATGTTTCAATCTACATCTAGATTTCATTAGTTCTTTCTCTGGAGATGGACAGCATTTTTCATCATAAGTCCATCAGGATTGTCTTGGATCATTGTAATATTGAGAATAGCTAAGTCATTCACAGTTGATCATTGTACAATATTGTTGTTACTGTGTACAATGTTCTCCTGGTTCTGCTCATTTTACTTTGCATCGGTTCATGTAAGTCCTTCCAGGTTTTTCTGAGAGTATCTTCTTGTCAATTCTTATAGCACAACAATATTTCATCACAACTGTATATAACAATTTGTTCAGCCACTCCCCAATTGATGGACATCCCATCAATTTCCAATTCTTTATCCCCACTAAAAGAGCTATTATAAACATTTTTGTATGTGTGGGTCCTTTTCCCTTTCTTATGATCTCTTTGGGATACAGATCTAGTAGTAGTATTGCTTGGATAAAAGGTATGCATGCTTTTATATCCCTTTGGGCATAGTTCCAGATTGCTTTACAGAATGGTTGAATCAGTACAACTTTACCAACAGTGCATTACTGCCTCAATTTTTCCACATTTTCCTGTCCAACATTTGTAATTTTCCTTTTCCGTCATACCAGCCAATTTGATAGGTATGGGGTGGTAGCTCAATTCAGCTTAAGGGTTTTTTTCGTAAACAAAAATCTATTTTCTTAGTATTAAGGGTGGGCAATGTAACTGCAAGGATCACAAAGATGGCTCTAATCAGGGAACTTCTACTGAGTCTTAAGTGGTGTAAGCGCATAGGCATAGTGTGATGGTTGCCCACCTAGACTGAGCATTGGGGGATAGTAACACAATTACAGATTTTTGCCCTTAGGTAGACAGCCCCTGTCAGCTAACTAGAGGGACCTCTGCAGGTATAGAGAAACAGTTGTAGGCTGACTCCTGGTCTCATAGCCCCTGTTCTTGTCTCTTTGCCCCAGGTTTAACTGTAGATAGAGATAGGTAAGGGCAACAAAGATATCAGTCCATCCTTAGTGTCCATCCAGGTATTAAATCCAAAATTCCTCTGTGGAATCAAAGGGTGAGAGCTGTAGGCCCATCTCTGGTCTGAATCTGCAGGTTAAGTCTGATATACCTGCTCAAAGTCTACTCTGGGTTTCACAGTTGCTGCCCTATTCTTTTGCCAATGGGATTAATTGATGACTCTAGGCCCAGTATGGTTTCTCTTTAGATTTTCCAATCACAACTCAGTCTAACATTCCCCTCAAATCTTGGTCAGAGTAGCTATGTAGGAGCTGATTTATATTACTACCTCCTAGTACATCATCTTTGCTGGCTCAGTTGCTCCCTGTTAGGAACTTTCTCTACCAATGCAGATCGCACCTTCTCTTCAACTTAAGAGAGTTAAGAGAGAATTATGTGGGGCACTATAAGATTAAGTGAGTTGCCCAAGAAAGGTTAAAGAATAAGCATGTGGGAGATGTAGGATCTGAACCTAGGTATTCCAAACTCTAATACTAGCTACCACCCATTGTATTATGCAGTTTGCTTCTTTTGGCTGGCACAGTCAAAAGAAATATTTCCTTACTTTCTTAAAAACATTTTGAAAGTAGTAAAATCTAAATAAAGAAAAAAAAAAGAGAATCACAAATTATACCTGTTCTTTTCTTCTAGCACAATATCTTCTGAGTTCTTATTTTCTTCTTTAAAAAACTGGCCTGAGCTAGATGGATTAGCAAAAGTTGATATGAAAGGTCCCAGAGACTGAAAGGCTGCTTGGCGAACCTAGGGAAAAATTTAAAAACTACATTAATAGCATATAAATATGATTTATTCTTTGGCAAAGAAAACTTAACAATGGTAGACAAATTGCTTTACACAGCTTGATCATATCTTTAATATAGTGAAGTTGGAAAATAAGGTAGAGTAAAATAGCGCCAAAATTAATTCAATTAGCACTGACTGCATCCTCTACCTCCTCTATTTCAATTCACCTCCAGAGCTTAGCACAGTGCCTGGCACATAATAGATCCTTAATAAATGTTCTTAATAAATATCTACTGAAGGGCAGCTATGTGGTGCAGTGGATAAAGCAATGGCCCTGGATTCAGGAGGACCTAAGTTTAAAATCAGGCCTCAGACACCTGACACTTACTGGCTGTGTAACCCTGGGCAAATCATTCACTTAACCCTCATTGCCCCATTAAAAAAAAAAAAAGCAGCAGCAGCAGAAGAGGAAGAGGAACACATACAAGTAATGTAACAAGCATATATTACAGAACACCTGGAGATAAGAGAAAATAGAGAAAAAGAGTTTGGCAAACAGATCATAAGCTTAGCACAGAGGTATGACAGAATATTATTATTATTTTTTTTTGGTGAGGCAATTGGGGTTAAGTGACTTGCCCAGGGTCACAAAGCAAGTAAGTGTTCATAACTGTCTGAGGCCGGATTTGAACTCAGGTCCTCCTGATTCCAGGGCCGGTGCTCTATCCACTATGACACCCAGATGCCCAAATGACAGAATATTATTAAAGGGAAAGTTCAATTATCCAGATGTGCTAGAGCTTGCCAAAAGTCCATTAGGTAATGCTTTCATGATCTGCCTTAATAATTTCAATCTTCAGAACCAACAAGGAGAAATTCTATTCTAGACCCAATTTTCACCAATAAGGAGGAATTGGTTGCCTGGGTAAAGAATGTCAGAAACCACATGAAGGAAGTGAACTCATCCTTTTAAAATTTGTGAATGACAAATAAAATCAGATCTAAACACTTAGAAAAATACTAATTGCTCATGGGTAGGCCAAGCCAATATAATAAAAATGACATCCTTACCTAAATTAATCTATTTATTTAGTGCCATACCAATCAAACTATCAAAAATATTTCATAGAGCTAGAAAAAAAAATAACAAAATTCATCTGGAAGAAAAAAAGTTCTAGGGTATCAAGGGAATCAATTAAAAAAAATATGAAAGAAAATGGTCTAACAGTACCAGATCTCAAACTATATTATAAAGCGGTATTATCAAAACAATCTGGTACTAGCTAAGAAACAGAATGGTGGATCAGTGGAACAGAATAGGTACAAATTACACTAGAGTAAATGACTATAGTTATCTAGTACATGACAAACCCAAAGATCTAAGCTTTTGGAACAAAAACTCATTATTTGACAAAGACTGCTTGGAAAACAGGAAAACAATATGGCAGAAACTAGGTATACACCAATACCTCACACCATATACTAAAATAAAATCCAAATGGATACAGGATTTATACATAAAGATTGATACATAAGCAAATTAAGAGAGCATGGAATAGTTTATATGTCAGATTTATGGACAGGGGAAGAATTTAGGACCAAAGAAGATATAGATAATTTTGATTATATAAAATTTAAAAGCTTTTGCACAAACAAAATTAATGTAACCAAATTATAAGGAAAGCAGAAAACTGAGAATTATTGCAACAAGTATCATTGATATAGGACTCATTTCTCAAATATATAGAGAAATTAATCAAATTAATAAAAGTACAAGTCATTCCCCAACTGAACAGGAAGTTTTCAGACAAAGAAATCAAAGCTACCTATAGTCATATGAAAAAATGCTCTAAATCACTATTTAAAAAAAATAAAAGTATTTTATTATTTCCAGTTACATGTAGAGATTGTTTTCAACATTTGTTTATATCAGATTTCCAATTAAAAATTTTTCTCCCTCCCTCCCCTCTCCCCGCCCCTCCCCTAGACAGCAGGTAATCTGATATAGGTTATAAATACATAATAACATTAGTCATGTTATAAGAGAAAAATCAGAGCAAAAAGGAAAAACCTCAAAAAAGAAAAACAACAGCACCAAAAACAAAAGAAATAGTATGGTCCAATCAGATTCCATATTCCACAGTTCCTTTTTTTTTTTTCCTTTTCTGGATTTGGAGAGCCTTTTCCATCATGAGTTCTTTGGAACTTTCTTATACTGTTGTATTGGTGAGATGAATCTAGTCTATCACGGTTGATCAACACATAATGTTGATGATACTGCGTATAATGTTCTTCTGGTTCTGCTCATCTCATTCATCAACAGTTTATGCAAGTCCTTCCAGGTTTCTCTGAACTCCTCCTGCTCATCATTTCTTATAGCACAATAGAATTCCATTACATTCATATACCACAACTTGTTCAGCCATTCCCCAATTGATGGGCAACCCCTCAATTTCCAATTCCTTGCCACCACAAAAACAGCAGCTATAAATATTTTTGTACATGTGGGTCCTTTTACCTTTTTTATGATCTCTTTGGGAAAAAGACTTAATAGTGTTATTGCTGGGTCAAAGGGTATGCAGAACTTTATAGCCCTTTGGGCATAATTCCAAATTGCTCTCCAGAATGGTTGGATCTAAATCACTATTGATCAGAGAAATTAAAAAATTAAAACTTATGAGTTACCAGGGCAGCTAGGTGGTGCAGTGGATAGAGCACTGGCCCTGGATTCAGGAGGACCTGAATTCAAATCCGGCCTCAGACACTTGACACTTACTAGCTGTGTGACCCTGGGCAAGTCACTTAGCCCCAATTGCCTCACCAAAAACCAAACCAAACCAAAACAAAAAACTTATGAGGTACCACCTCACATCTATCAGAGTGGTAAATATAACAAAAAAGGAAAATGCTGGATGTTGAAGGGGATGTGGAAAAACTGGGACACTAATCCACTGTTGGTGGAGTTGTGAACTGATTCAACCATTCTGAAAAGCAATTTGGAACTATGCCCAAAGGGCTACAAAACTGCATACCCTTTATCCAGCAATACCACTGCCGGATTTATAGGTTTATATCCCAAAGGCATCCCCAAAAAGAGAAAAAAGACCTATTTGTACAAATATATTTATAGCAGCTCTTTTTGTGGTGGCTAAGAATTGGAAATCAAATGAATGTCCATCAATTGGGAATGGCTAAGCAAACTGTGGTATATGATTGCAATGGATTATTATTGTGCCATAAGAAATGACAAGCAGAAAAAAAAAAGAAATGACAAGCAGGATGACTTAGGAAATGTCTGGAAAGACTCATATGAACTGATGTATAGTGAAATTAGTAGAACCAGGAGAACACTGTGCACAGTGACAGCAATATTGTTTGATGAAGAACTATGAATGACTTAACTATTCTCAGCAATACAAGGATCCAAGACAATCCCATGGGACTAATGATGAAGCATACTATCCACCTCCAAAGAAAGAACTGATATTGATTGAACGCAGACTGAAGTATGCTAATTTTTCTACTTTCTTTCATTTTTTATTTGATCTGTTCTCTGCACATCTGGGTTGTATGTCAAATAATGTCCTACTTACTTTTCTCATTCACAGATGTCAAAGGATTTAGAAATAGGCTAAGTAGAATCCCATGGACCAAGATTCTATAATGTATATTTTAAAACTTCTAACATATTAACTAAGCTGAGATACTAAGTTAGGAAAATTTACTTTTGGAGGGATTGTAAATTGGTCCAGCCATTCTGGAACAGAATTTGGAATTATGTACATACCTAGAGATTCTAGTACTAGGCATATACTCCAAAAGGGAAGGGAAGGACTGGTGGTACGTGAGGGGAGGTTCTGAATAATATGAAGCTCATTCTGTTATTTCTCCATTCACAAGTAGGATTGTCAATGGATTATGGACTGGGATGGATCAAAGGTAGGACATAATTTCCAGAAAGAGTCATATCTGTAGGGTGGATGTACAAATGTTCTGGCCTATACAAATTCTACTATCTTCAAGAAGGGTGAGCCCACTCATTCTGTTTCTAAGAGGTGTAACTATACCTGTTATGAAAGACACCATGAAGAGAGCCACTGGATCTGAAGTCAAAGAATGTCAGTTCAAATCCTGGGTCAGCTATTTATATGACCATTAGGTTAAATCACTTACCCTCCCTGGGCTTCAGTTTCCCAATCTGTTAAATGATGAATTAAGGCAATTCTTTTGCCTTAGTCTATTCCCTAAAAGTAATAATATTAATTTAAACAGATCTATGCTAGTGCTTTACACAGGAGGCAGACATTTAATACATGCTTTAAGATTAGCAGAAAAAAAGGATATTTAATTAAAACAAAATCTTACCCATCGTGATGGGTCACTGATCAAATTAATAAAAAGTGTTGACAATTTTGTCCGACGGATTTCTTGAGATGTCGCACATGAAACAGCCATGAAGCATTCAGCACAAGCTTTTCTTACTCCCCACACGTTATCTGAACAAAGCTGGAAAAACCTTGGAAGCTACATGGGGAAGATAAAATAAGTATGGTTTATGTACACATTTATATAGAGAAGGCAGGCAGTACTTTAAGTTCTCCACTAATACTTCATCAGGGAGGGAAGGAATCTCCACTTTAAAAAAAAAGATTAGTAATTGTGATTTTTGTTAGTAGCTTTTTTGTATATACATCACAAGATTATTTTCCCTACAAACCAGTCTTTGAAAACCAGTTCTTCAGATAACTTTTCCACTATTCAACAAATAGAAAGGATTTTTAGAGATTAGAAAGAAGTGCATGACAACATAAACAAGAAAACACAGTAATAGATTGAGAAAAATATGGGAAATAAAAATTTTCAAAATCTGACATCAAAACTATATAAAGAACAGTTACAAATTTACTCCCCCCCCCCCTTTTTGGTGAGGCAATTGGGGTTAAGTGACTTGCCCAGGGTCACACAGCTAGTAAGTGTCAAGTGTCTGAGGACAGATTTGGACTCAGGTCCTCCTGAATCCAGGGCTGGTGCTTTATCCACTGCACCACCTAGCTGCCCCCCAGTTACAATTTTACAAGGATACTTCCCAGTCCATAATGATCAAAGAAAATGAGAGAACCTTCAGAAGAGAAAAAAAATTATGAATAGATTAAAAAAAATGCTTCCTCACTCAAGTCAAAGAGCTTCAAATTTTAACAGGGAATAAGTGTGGTGGCATGGAAAGCATTCTAAATTTAGAGTGAAGAGGAAAAGGGCTTGAATCCTGGCCTGCCATTCATTCACTTATGTCACTTTTCTCGACCTCAGTTTTCTCATATGTAAAATGAGATTGGCCTAAATTACTTTTAAGATTCTGTTCATCTCTAAATCCTCAATCCGATAACATGTTATAAAGCATAACCTTATGTTCATCAAAATGACAAAGTAATTAAAAGTAATAAGATTCAATGCTGGTGTAACGATTGGAATAACGCCACCTGCTGGATACTAACTGTAGAAGAGTTCTGCCCATGAAGCGAAGGTCTTTGAGGGAAAGACCAGGAGTCTTGTCTTTGGTATCAGGAAGTGACGCGGACTAGTGGGAGGAGGAAGGAAGAAACTGGCGCGGAGTCTCGGGCTTTTTCCTGAGGATGCTGGCGGAGAAGGGAGCTAGAAATGTGCTCTCCCTTTAATAGATAGGAATCTAGGCCTTTCTCTCTCTCTTTACCAAATTCTTATTCTCCTTAATAAATGCTTAAAAACCTAACTCTTGCTAAAGCTTATAATTTATTGGCGACCACTCATTAGATATTTTAGACAGACTAGCTAGAATTTTAACCCTTAACAGATGGCTGACCACGAAGAGGAAAGCTAACCCTCAGTCTTCTTCTGATCTTCTGGTTGGGTAAGAAATTTCCCCTCCCTCTCCCTTTAACTGCTAAGTACTGGTGTACTGGCTGTGTTTTCCTTTAAATTTTTTCGAATGGACCTTTTAAACTCCCTAATTACCCTATTTTTGATATTAGTCTGTTTAACCAGACAAATGGGAGATAAGATCATGTTAATGCTTTGTTTTTGTGGATTTTCTATTTTTCTTTTTATTTTTGTTAAAAGAGCCAGCAACTTACTCACACAAGGAAATATCTCTCCCTCTCCCAACCATGCTTTTTCAGAGAAACCTGAAGAGATTCCCGCAGCTTTTCCCAGTTCTAACAGTAATTGTTGCTTTAATTTTGCATGCCTGGAGGCAATGACCCACCCTCTAGAAGCTTTTAATCCACTAGCACCTGGAGGCAAAGTGGGGGAAGAGGAATCCAGACCTGAGTTCAAAATCAAGTGTGATTCAAATTGTGCTGGTCCCTCCCCTCCTCTCCAGACCCCACCCTCTACTCCTCCCATGGCCAAGCCCATAGCTTCCCCTGCCTGGGAAGTCCAGAGATCTGGTGCGCATGCTCAACTTTTTCTACCTGCATTTGCAGCTTCAGGCTCAGCCCTTCCCTGGCCTGGCTGTGCTTTTGAGACAATCTTAGAAAACTCTTTAAATTCCAGATATGCTCGTTTTGTTCACAATTTTGCTAACCTGCTTTTGTCTTTAATTAGTAATCTTATAAAGCATTTGTATGGTGAAAAGCCCGACAGACAATATAGAGGGGTTAAAGAAGAAAAACTTAAGCTGAATAAGAATGACAATCAACATAGTTCAAGACTCTGCTTCTTTTGCCATGGAAGGGTATATATTTTACAGAAATGTAGAAGTAAGCAGCAAGGTATTGATATGAGTATTGGGGATTTTAGATATCGGAATCAAAAGTGTTCTGAATTCACTCAGATTATTAATAGTATCAGTTCAGAGGTTACATAGGATTTCTATGCTATTACATATACATTTTGAAATTAATGGTATGGGTTTCTTTTCATAGAGATTTTCATGCTTTTGAGATTGTGTCTTATACTTAGTTTCTAAAACAAGGAGAATATTTGTAAAAGCTTTTTATAGTCATGTGATCAAGTTTATATTTTATAATACTCTTATTGATATTAAGTTCATATTCATTTAGATTTCCTTAGTTTGAATTTCACTGTATTTTATTGTTCCATGTGTATTTTCTTCTATTCATTTGTCTATCTAATTTTGAAACATTGCAAGATGGTTTTGATTTTATTATACAATGTTAATTCTAGGAGTATTGTGCTCCCATATTCTGAGTTATTTGTTTTTGCTTTTTTTTCTCAACTGATTATTTGATCAAACTCTTTAAAGCATTTCCCTGGCAAATTGTTTGCCATGGCAAGTGTAAATTGATTCTAGAAGTATTATTTTTGATAAGCACATTCCAAAAAAAAAAAAAAGAGGGGAACATTTGTAAAAGTTTTCTTTTTTCAAAAAAAAGTTTTCTTTGAGATTCTGTTGTGCTTTAACTTGTATTTAAATATGTTCAGATTTTTCAAAAAAGTAATTGTATACTAAGTTAAAAAAAGGGGTATTATTTGAAATTGTTGCATAATTATATATTGTGTTCTGAGTCAAGATGTATTCACATTTTTTGCAATCATTTATTATCCTCAATTTTTAAATCCATATGAGACTTGGATTATGGGAACTTATCATTTAAGACATTAATTGCCTTTATTCTGAGTTATCAGATGCCAGTTGGCCAAGATGCCATCCAATCACAAGAGGAATACATGCAAGAGCAGACACTGAACTGTCACATGAGGGGAGACATGCATGAAGTCAAGGTATGGCCGAGGGAACGGCTTTTGACAAATGTTGAGGTTGGATTCTCTTGGTTTAATATTTTATTTTATTTTTCCCCACAATATTGTACAGATGGCTGGAAATATTGATCCCACCCATCTCACTTCTACACCTGGCTTCTATGCTCCCTCCTATATGCCTGATGCCATGGACATCTCAATCCCATGCATCTGATTAAGTCTGACTCAGTTTCTTCCAATATGTTCGGTGGCATGGACATATATTCCATCCACCTCTTTTAAGCCTGGCATACTGTATGGGCAGTACATACTGCTCAAGTGTGGGAATGCTCATATCCCATCATTTCTCTGTTCTTTTATGGTAACCCCCATAATTATCTCAGGTGTCATGATAAATACAGTGTTGAATTTGGCCTTGACACCTGTTACCAATTATATTAGATTTTTTAATTTCTCATAATGGCATGAGGATAATTAGGCAGATGATGCAAAAAGTGATGAAACAAAGATAAAAAATTATTTTTAATAATTAATATCGCAGCAATTGTCTTCTCAATTACCCTCCATAAGGGGGGGGACTATAGTAATATTATAATTTTAAAGAATGTTTCAATTTTTGTTTTATTATATGTTTCATGTGTAACAACTAAGATTCTGAATTCCCTTAGACATGTTTTTGAGAACTTTCATTGTTTGATTTGATTATTGACAAAGCTATTTTAAAGTTGTGTTAAGCTCAATTTTGTAGGAAATTTCCTGGCTGATTACCAGTATCCACACATCAACCCCTGAAAAGACTTCCATTCCACGACTACACCTAGAGGACATCTAAGAAAAGACTTTCAGAGACTTTAAATGAACAGTTTTGATTTGTTGTTTTTGTTTTTTTTTTTTCTCTTTCTGTTATAATATACACCATCTGTAATATGTATTCTCTGCAGAGGCCCTCCCTTTGCAAGACTAATGTCAAAGCGTCAGTTCATGAGGACAAAAAAAAATCGCCCCTCTGGACAAAACTTTCCTCTCTTCCTTTTCTATATTGTTGTTCACATATTATTAATTATCAATAGTTATTATATTCTTTTTACTGTTCCATCAAGGAAACATTTTGTTTCTTGAGGAACAACAGGGGGGACTGTAACGATTGGAATAACGCCACCTGCTGGATACTAACTGTAGAAGAGTTCTGCCCATGAAGCGAAGGTCTTTGAGGGAAAGACCAGGAGTCTTGTCTTTGGTATCAGGAAGTGACGCGGACTAGTGGGAGGAGGAAGGAAGAGACTGGCGCGGAGTCTCGGGCTTTTTCCTGAGGACGCTGGCGGAGAAGGGAGCTAGAAATGTGCTCTCCCTTTAATAGATAGGAATCTAGGCCTTTCTCTCTCTCTTTACCAAATTCTTATTCTCCTTAATAAATGCTTAAAAACCTAACTCTTGCTAAAGCTTATAATTTATTGGCGACCACTCATTAGATATTTTAGACAGACTAGCTAGAATTTTAACCCTTAACACTGGTGGAGTGGTGGAAAAGTAGGTATAACATTTACCGCTAGTAAAATTGCACACCTTTTCCCCCTGGACAGGAATCTTGTAATAAGAAGGAAAAATTACATAAATTACACCCGTTGACGCAATACTTCCATTGTTGGGAACATAACTTGAAAATGTTAACCAGAAAAAAAATAAAAATAAAAAAACCCCTATGTGTTCAAAACTTTCATTGCAGCACTATTTTTTTGGGGGGGGGGCAATGAGGGTTAAATAACTTGCCCAGGGTCATACAGCTACTAAGTATTAAGTGTCTGAGGCCAGATGTAAACTCAGGTCCCCCTGAATCCAGGGCCGGTGCTTTATCCACTGCACCACCTAGCTGCCCCCACAGCACTATTTTTAATGGCAAAAGTACCTAGGGGAAAAAAAATCTAAATATCTAGCAACAAGGAGATGAGCAAATAAATCATGGTATATTTATGTAACAGAATAAGAATACAAAGAAATTTGGAAAGACCTGCATGAAATAATACTCTAATATGCCAAGGGATCCTACCACCTATCACAATGCCTGACACAAAGAGGTTAAATGCTTGATTGATTTCCTTTATGCAGGTACTACTTCCAGTGATGCAGGTGATAATCTATGCAAAGCAAAAAAAAAAAAAAAGAATGAACCAGAAGAACAAAGCATACTTTAACCAATATGCCAACGTAGAATAATGGTTAGTTTACTAAATAACTATAGTCTATCTACCTTCGTAGGGTTGTTTTGAGGTTCAAATGAAATAATATAGGTTACAAACTTTAAAGTACCTTAATGAAATAAGCTATTTTAAATATAAAGGGAAAATGGAAAAAGAATTCTGATAAGGACAAGTGGGAGTGATTGAAAAAATGTATTTTAGGAGTTTGGATTAATATAATAATCACAGAGCAAGTTTAATTAGCTATGCTGATAACCAAAAAAGTTTATAATCATTTTTTAACAATAAAGGGACTAGAATTTAAGAATATGTCAAAATTGCATTGACAGTGTAATTTTTTTTAATTGCTGAGGCAAAGAGATAGAGCAACATTTCTATTTCAAAGTAAAATTTAATAAAATTTTTTGTATCAATTGATGTACTTAATCCTTGTTTTTAAAAAAAACTTCTTCCACAAACTAAAGTAGTATTAAATATCAAGAAGAAACAAAATTGTAAACTCAAGTAACCAAAAATTATTGCTGCAACAAAAAGGAATCTGAGTATTCTTTATATTATGTTCATAAAAAACCTGTTATTTCTATTGTTTTCCTATAAAACACCCTTTATCCTATGTGCCAAGAGCTACAAGGAAAACGTAGATATTTTCATTGTGCAAAATCATATTAAAATTGTTGAACTTTGCATAAAAAGTTTTGGGTATCACATGCACTTCAGGAATTTATTTAAAATTATTTTCTAATATTTCCAATGCTTAATCTTTTTTAACTGTAATACTTACCAACATTTCCTCAGTGGCTTGTTGCCCAACTACGCTGCAAATGTCTCCAAAATTAGCAGCACAGACCTGCCAAGAAATAAATAACACTGATATATCAAAATAGCAAGTCTAATACAATGTCATTTTATAACAGCCAATTTTTGTGATTCACCATCACTAATACTCTCAAAGAATCTAAGTTGTAATACCTTCCGAACATGAAACATTCTGCAGTCACAGCACATCTCACAAAACCTAGGGAGGATAAGTCGCTCTGTGATATCCTTTCCAACCATGGGTGCCATCTTGCACATTATCTAATAGCAAAGTAAAACCATAATAAGCTTAGGAACATCTTAAAGGACAAACACTTTAACCAATTTAAATTACATAATCAAACATTACATAATGTGTGTGTGTGTGTGTGTGTGTGTGTGTGAGAGAGACAGACAGACAGACAGACACAGACAGAGACACAGAGACAGGAGAGAGAGAACCTTGCTGTGTAAGCCATGAGGAAATGTAGTGCACTACATGGAATACTAGAATAAGGAGACTGGAGTTTGAATTCTGTCTGAAATACTAAGCTTTGTGATCATGGGATCATTTAACTTCTCAGAATCAAAGTTCTGTCATCCACAAAATGGGTCTAATAATATTCTACTTATTTTATAGGCATGCTGTGAGCAAAGCACTCTGAAAATCTTAAAGCATTATATGAATGTGGGGGCAGCTAGGTGGCACAGTAGATAAAGCACTGGCCCTGGATTCAGGAGAACCTGAGTTCAAATCCGGCCTCAGACACTTGACACTTAGTAGCTGTGTGACCCTGGGCAAGTCACTTACCCCTCACTGACCCACCAGGGGGAAAAAAAGCATTATATGAATGAGTTAATATTCTGTAACATACTATATAGATTAATAACAGAAGACTGTTCTATTAGGAGTAAGAAAATTTGTATGAATGAAAATCAACCAACAATAATTTATAAAATGCCTAAAATTTTCAAAAGCCCCAGTAAATCTATACATAATCACAAAACCTCATTTTAGTCAATGGTGGTATCCTTTCGAAGACATGCTTATGTCAGAAAAATAGGAGATATAGATTCAAGTTTCAGCTTTGCCACTTATGTGACTAACTTTAACCTTAAGCAAATAATTAACTCTCTGGTTCTCATTCTCATCAGTAAAACAGGAGATATTGTTCTAGCTCTCACATTCTTAATTTTATGATTAAAATCTTTTACTTTACACTGACTAATGAATAGAAAATTTAGCAGAATTTTCTCCTTTTATTTTTTCTAGCTAATTCTTTTATCATGGAGAAATTAATAAGCAATAATAGAGGTTATAAAGAATCAAAACATGAAAAAGATCTAAATAATCTGCCCTGCAATGATTGAGAACTGCTCACACTTTAAAAAACAAGTATCACTACATTTATTTTTTTTTCCAATCAAATAAAATCTGCTTTCTCTTTCTCCCTCTCTTAGAAAGAACAAAATATCAACTATGACCATGTACAGTCAAATGAAACAAATTCCCAAATGAGCTATGTACAAAAAAATGTCTCACTCTACACTCTGAGTCCTACACTTCTCTTTTAGGAGGTAGAGAACATGTTTCATCACGAGTAATCTGGTATCAAGGTTAGTCATTATACAGACAAAAGCCCAAGTCAATTATTTTCCTTTTAACAGTATTTTTATCCCTGCATAAACCATTCCTCTGCTTCTTCACCTCGCTCTTCATTATTTCAAACCAGTCTTCTCAGATGTCATGCCCAAGATTATTTCTTTTAAATTTTTTTTTTAAGTGAGGCAATTGGGGTTAAGTGACTTGCCCAGGGTCACACAGCTAGTAAGTGTTAAGTGTCTGAGGCCAGATTTGAACCCAGGTACTCCTGACTCCAGGGCCGGTGCTCTATCCACTGCGCCACCTAGCTGCCCCTCCATGATTATTTCTTACAGCACAACAGTACTGTTTTACCCATATATATCATAATTTGTGTAGTCATTCTGCGATAGTGAGCACTCCTCCAGTTTCCAATTCTTTGCCATCACTGCTATAAATATTTTTCTAAATGCAAACTTAGTATGTTTTGCTCAGGACTCTTCCTTCCTTTAATCTGCCCTCCCTGTTATCTCTTCCATCTCCCTTCCCCTTCTGAGTAAAATGTATTTATGTATCCAACAGTAGGTGAATTTTTTCCCTCCTCTGACCAATTCAGATGACAGTGAGGTTCAAATATCAAATGTTCTCCTTACTCTATATCCTACTTGTTTGTATAAACTTCAACTTGTGTACCCCAATTATGTAAAATAATTCTCCCCATCCCAGTCCTCCCTTATCTAATCTTTTAAGATAATCACAACATAACAGAACTATAACCAAGTCTCAGTCTAATCAGATTCTAGGACTCCTAATGATAAGTTTCTTCTTCTTAGAATGTAAACTACTTATGCTTGGTTAGTGGCTTACAAGTGCTCACTAGTGTTTAACCTTTTGTGTATCTCAATATCTGCACTGACATTTCAAAGTTTCTGTACAGCTCTAGTCTTTGCACCATGAATACCTGGAAGTCCTCTTTTCATTAAATATCTACTTTTCCCCCTGTAGGATCATACTCGGTTTTGCTGGTAAGTTATTCTTGGTCATAAGCCTTGATCCTTTGCCTTCAGAAACATCATATTTCTGTATTCCTTTATAGTGGTGGCTTCTAAATTATGTGTGATCCTACTAATGGCTACTTGGCACCTGATTTCTTTCTTTCTGGCAACTTGCAGTAATTTTGACTTGGAAGCTTTGGATTTCAGCAATAATGTTTCCAAGAGTTTTCATTTTGGGGTTTCTTTCAGGAGGTGACCAGTAGTTGCTTTCCATTTTTACTTTACCCTCTTGGTCTAAGATTTGGGCAGTTTTATAATTTACTGGCTTTTTTGGTTGTTCATGGCTTCTTGAAAGCCCAATGGTTCTTAAATTATCTTTCTTCTATCTGTTTTTCATGCCAGTTGTTTCTGCCATGAGCCAAACTACATCTGATTCCCGTTTTTTTTTTCCAGTTTTTTTTTTTTTTTGCTTTCTTTTATTTCTTCTTTCATGGAGTCTAACATCTTTTTGGGCCATTCTAAGGAGTTGGTTGCTAGGTTTTATATCTTTCGTATCAAGCTGTTAATTCTCTTTCCAATTCTTTTTCATTAGTTCTCATTTATTTTTATAATTTTTTTCTCTCTAGCACACTCATTTAATTTGTTTCTTTGGTTTGTTTTTTGGGCGGGTCAATAAGGATTAAGTGACTTGTCCAGGGTCACACACAGCTAGTAAGTGTCAAGTGTCTGAGGCCAGATTTGAACTCGGGATCTCTTGAATTCAGGGCCAGTGCTTTATCCACTGCACCATCTAGCTGCCCCCTTTCAATTTTTTGTTTGTTTGTTTTTTGTTTGTTTTGGTAAGGCAATTGGGGGTTAAGTGACTTGCCCAGGGTCACACGGCTAGTAAGTGTTAAGTGTCCAAGGCTGGATTTGAAATCAGGTCCTCCTGAATCCAGAGTGGGCACTCTATCCACTGCACCACTTAGCTGCCCCGCACACTCATTTAATTTATAAAAACATGTTTTAATTCTTCCTTTACCTCTTCTAGGAATTTCAGCTGAATTTTTGTTCAAGATGCATTTTTCTCTGAGGTTTTACTTGTGCATGTTTTGGATTAATTCTCTTCTTCTGGATTTGTCCTAAGTGTCCTTGACACTATAATACCATTTTAGAGGTATTCCTTTTTTGTTTGCTCATCTCCAAACCTACTTCTTGAGTCTGAACTTTGTTAGGGCTGGGCTCTGCATTTCTAGGCGGGATGTCTAGGTTGGTACTGCTACTGCTTTCTTGGTATAAGTATTAAGTTACTCTAGGGTTTTTCTGAACTCCTGCTCATCATTACTTTTCACATTGATTTTTTAAAACTTTGTGTTCTAAATTTTCTTCCTCCCTCCCTCCCTCCTCAACCCTCCCTATAAAATCAAGCAATTCAATTTAAGTCATACATGTGCAGTTATGCAAAACATCTTCACATTAGTCTGGTTGTGAAAGAAAATAGAAAAAATAACTTTAGAAAGAGGAGCTAACAAAATTATACTTCAATCTGTATTCAGATACCATCAGTTCTTCCTCTGCTAATGGTGTGCATTTTTCATACTTCCTTCTTATATCATCCTGCTCACCATTTCTTTCAGTTACTATTGCTAATTGTATTACCCTCCATTTTATTCCCTCCCTGTGATATTTAGTCTATTTTCTATCTTCCTTCACCCTATCCCTCCTCAAGTGTTTTGCTTTTTACTGCCCCCTCCCCCAATCTGCCCTTCCTTCATTTGCCTCTCCCCTCCTATCTCCTTTCCCTCCACTTTCCCTCAGGGCACAATATATTACTATACCCACTTGAGTGTGTGTGTATGTTATTCCCTCTTTGAGCCAATTCTGATGAGAGTAAGGTTCATTCACTCCCCCGCTCCTTCCAAATCTTTCCCTCTACTCCAGAAACTTTTTCTTGTTTATTTTATGTGAGTTACTTTTCCCCAGTCCACCTCTCCTTTTCCCTTTCTTCCAGTGCCTTCCTCTTACCCCATAACTTTATTTTAAAGCTGTCATCATGGGTCAGCTAGGTGACACAGTGGACAAAGCACCAGCCCTGGACCCAGAAGGCCCTGAGCCCATATCTGGCCCCAGACAGAAGCCACCCCACCCTGCCTGCCCCATAGAAAACAAGGATAAATAAAAAATAAATGCTTTACAGATATCATCCCTTCATATTCAATTCATACCTGTGCCCTCTAAGTATATTCCTTTCAGCTGCCCTAATGCTGAGAAAGTTCTTATGGGTTAGAAGTATTATCTTCCCATGTAGGAAATGTAAACAGTTTAATCTCTTAATATCCCTCATGATTTCTTTTTCCTGTTTACCTTTTAATGCTTCTCTAGGGTCTTATATTTATTTGAATGTCAAGTTTTCTATTCAGTTCAGGTCTTTTCATCACATATGCCTGAAAGTCTTCTTTTTCACTAAAGACCCATTTTCCCCCCTGGAATATACTCAGTTTTGCTGGGTAGGTGATTTTTGGCTGTAGTCCCAGTTCTTTTGCTCTCTGGAACATCATATTCCATGCCCTCTGGTCCTTTAGTGTAGATGTTACTAGATCTTGTATTATCCTTACTGTAGTTCCACAGTATTTGAATTCCTTTTTTCTAGCTGCTTGCAATATTTTCTCCTTGACCCGGGATCTCTGGAATTTGACTATATTTCTGGAGGTTTTCCTTTTGGGATCTCTTTCAGGAGGTAATTGGTGGATTCTTTCAATTTCTATTTTACCTTCTGCTTGTAGAATATCAGGACAATTTTCCCTGACAATGTCTTGGAGGATGGTGTCTAAACTCTTATTTTAGTCATGGTTTTCAGGTAGTACAATGATTTTCAAATTATTTCTCCTGGATCTATTTTCCAGGTCAGCTATTTTTCCAAGGAGATATTTCATATTGCCCTCTATTTTAAAGAATTCATTTGTATTTGCTTTACTGTGTTTTGGTTTTTCACTAGCTTCCATTTGTTCAATCCTAATTCTTAGGCAATTATTTTTTTCAGAGAGCTTTTCTATCTTTTTCCATTTGGCTTTTCAAGCTGTTGACTTTTTTCTTATGACTCTCTTGCATCACTCTCATTTCTCTTTACATTCTTTCCTCCACTTCTCAAAATCTTCCTTCTATCTCTCCTACTTTCTCTTTCAAAGTCCCTTTTGAGCTCTTCCATGGCCTGAGACCAATTCATTTTTTCTTGGAAGCTTTGGATGTTGGAGCTTTGACTTTGTTATTATCTTCTTCTGAGGGTGTATTCTGGTCTATCTTGCTCCCCAAGAAGCTTTCTATTGTCCATTGCTTGATTGAAATCTGATTCTCTATAGTCGGGTGCTTGGTGTGCCTGTGCCCCTCCCCTACTGGGCCCCCACCACTTGATTCAGCCCACTAGTTCAGAACCAGGGCCCTTCACCCCAACTCCAGCAGAGATCACAGTCACTTCATCCCGGCCAACCACCAAACTCCCTCACCAGACCATGAGCCAAGCCTCAGAAGAAGTCGCTGACGCCAAAGAATCAGAGGCCCTGGAGGTGTGGGTCTGTTCCTGGCTGGGTCCAGACCACGTGCTGAGCTCCTCGCTCAGCCTGATCAGCAGGTGATCCCAGTTGTCATCTTTGGCAAGAAAATAGTCTCACCCTGTTCTTATGTGGGTTAGGCTGCTCCAGGGGTTGTCTTATAGCATTATTTTGGAGTGTGTGTACAGGTTTATCAAGAAATTCACAGTCTTTCCTCTGCTATCTTGGCTCTGCCCTCCCACAACTGTTCCTTACCCTGGAGTACCACACCTCAAGGGGCTGGTATACTCCATAGTCATTTCTACAGCTGTCAGTTGGCATTTATTATTATACCCTCCACAAGGCTGCATCCTTCTTTGTTAGATTTGGAAGCTCTTCTTCACTTGGTGCATAGCCTTATCTTGCACATGGAATGCTCTGAGTAGTTGTTCCTGGCTAGACTCCCAATCCCAAATCTTTTTGTTTGATTCTATGCCAACCTGGGATAGAAAAATGACTGATTTTTCCTTGGTGTTTCAAATAAAAAAAATCAGTCTAGAGTGTTCTCTGTATGGTGGTGTTGGTCGGAGCTCAGTTGTACTACCACCTTAGCTCTTCATCTAGCATTACATTTCTAAATCTCTTTCCCCCAACCCTGCAGTTATTTGGTGAAATACAGTAAGATATGATTCCTTATCCACCAAATAATCATTATAACCACTATATAATAAAATTTAAAAAGGGATACTTAAACTACTTTTAAAAAATAAATTATAGACTAGACTACATGAAATAAAAATTTATCCTTAGACTAAAAAATTAAAAGATCCATAAACAGTACAAACTTCTTCCATATTTGCTTATTCAGAGATGAAAAAAGATAACTTCACTTTCAACTAACCTGAGAGACAGGTGAATTTTTAAGGTCACAGCACATATTAAGGACAACTTTTAACTAAAAAATCACAGCACAGTACATTTATCTACCAACCTGTAATAGTGATAGCAAAATGTAAACATTTATCTGTGGTTTACCAGTTATTTGAAGAAACTGATTCTAAATCCTTAAGACTTCTATATCAAAAAATATTTTTAAAATAAAAATTTATTTTAAAATTTCAGGTTAAGGCTGTTCATCAGCTAAAAATTATTGGTAACTGATGCACAAAAACATATGATAAAATGATGATGAGAACAATAAGCTTGAAGCATTGCCTTCTGAATGAAAAGATTAAATTTAATTCAATTAAAATAACTATCAACCAGAATATTTAATGAAGCAAATTGTGCCAAAAAGAGATAATACAAACTACTTTTTTTTTGGGGGGGGGGGGAGGGGGGCAGGGCAATGAGGGTTAAGTGACTTGCCCAAAGTCATACAGCTAGTAAGTGTCAAGTGTCTGAGGCTGGATTTGAACTCAGGTCCTCCTAAATCCAGAGCTGGTGCTTTCTCCACTGTGCCATCTAGCTGCCCCCAAACTACTTTATTTATAATAGCTCTATTAAGAAAGGATAATTTTTAAAAGGATATCAGCATTTTATTTCTCTTTATTCCTTAGTATTAAATCTATCATTTGATTCCATTTATTGTTCTCTAATTGTAAACTTGTATGTTTTTACACTGACATATAAGTAACTCAAGGCAAAGACTGAATATCCCAATTCTTTACCCTCCTCAAGGTCTCAGTGGTAGGGACATAATCATAAAAATTTATTCTGATATCAGTGTACCAAAATGGATTTTTATACACAGACCTGAGCCTATTCTTTTCTCTAAATAGCCAATCAAATTCTGGTGACAAATTTACCTGCTGTCTTGAGAGTTCCAACATGTTAACAACTTTAAGTAAAAGGGACTGTGAATATGCCCCCTTGGGGGAAAAACTAAACCTAGGACAAATATAAATATTCATAAAAGAAAAAAGCAAAAATACATTTAGTATAGCGGTACTACATTGTTTAGATTCATTCGCTTACAAGGCAAAAAATTGCATAGTTAAAACTATTTTTAAAAACTTTCCCTTAAATCACCTATAAAGTACAGGGCGGCATTTTTAGACAGTTTTATCTGGAAAAGGGGAGTAAGCGTCACTTTAAAAAGAATCCATCCCTTTTTTTTTTTCCCTAAGACACCATCTTATTGTTTTTTTTTTCAAATCCATCTCATTCTAATTAAATTTCATATTTTATTTTATTTTATTTTATTTTATTTTATTTGCGGGGCATTGAGGGTTAAGTGACTTGCCCAGGGTCACACAGCTAGTGAGTCTCAAGTGTCTGAGGCTGGATTTGAACTCAAGTTCTCCTGAATCCAGGGCCAGTACTTTATCTACTGCGCTACCTAGCTGACCCCCATTCTAATTAAATTTCAATTAATTTGTGACTAGTTTTAATAGACATAAGTCATACTTTTCATACATCAATAAAGATGATGTAAACTTTCACATACTATAGAAGTCTTCATGTTACATATTAAACAGGAAACTTACAAACATATTTTACTAAAAGAGAAAACCATACTCAGTTATTCTTCAAATATCATAAATTTAACATTCAGATGCATCATTTACTCACTGCCACAGCTTCTGTCTTCACATCATCATTGCTATCTGGTGCAGTTAGGTCTATAAGAACTGGGCATACTTTGGTCTCCACATCATATCGATCAATAAGTTCTTGCTCTAGCAAAGCCAGCAAAGCTGCTTGACTTGTTTTTCTCACCTAAAGAAAAACCATCAAAATGGAAAGTAAATAGGGGACATTTCTAATGCACAACATAAACCAACTTAGATGACTTCTTTCTGAAGTCAAAGGGCTCAAAATTCAATCATCAATGGAACATTTAAGATGAAAGGAACTTTGCCTATTTTTATTTTTTACCAATTTAAATAATAATAAATCTGCTATTCTGTTTTAATGATTTTAGGAGACCTTTCATTTAATGACTTGCAACATAATAAAAGATAGCCATTATAGGGATGTCCATGAGCTGGCAAATACACATACAAAGCTAAGAGTAATCTTCTACTATGGCACTGCAAATGATTATATAGTCTAAGATTTGTTGTGTCAACAATAAGTTATTATGTTCCCACAAAGAATTGCAAATGAAATGATTCAAGGTTTAGTTGAGGTCAAAAAGTTTTATTAAGAATCCTCTAATGAGATATGAAGTAGCTCTTTTTGAAACTATACCATGTAACCAGAGAGAAAAAAATGTCACTCAACAAGCAGTTTTAAAGCAGCAACTACGTGCCAGGCATTGTGCTAAGCACTGAGGATACAAAGAAAGGACAAGAAACCAAAACAATCCCCAAGACCTAAACTACCACCAGTTTCTGATCTCAATGAGCTCATAAAAGAGAAGACAACATCAAAACAACTATTTACCAAAAAAAGATATGCACAGGAAAAATTTGAGATAACAGAGGGAAGGGAATAGCATTGAAGAGAATTAGGGAAAAGCTTCCTGTAGACAGTGAGTGAGATTTTAGGTGGGACTTGAAGGAAGCCAGGGAAATCAGGAGGTGAAGATGAGGAAGAAGAAAATTCCATGTATGGGAAGACTGCCCCTGAAAATGCAAAGAGTTGGGAGATGGAGTGTTTTGTACAAAGAAGAACAAAGAGGCTGTTCACTGCATTTCAGGATACATGGGGTGAATAAGATGTAAGAAACTAAAAAAGTAGGAACAGCACAGGTAGGGTTTTGAATGCTAAACAGTATTTTATATTTGATCATAAGGAGTCACCGGAATTTATTGAATCCTATTCAATAAATGAATGGGGGAGAGGGGTGGCATGGCTAGATCTGATCTATTTGACAGCTGAGTGGAGAAGGGACTAGAGTAGGAGAGACCTGAAGGTAGGAGACCAACCAGCAGGCTACTGCAATAGTCTAGGCATGAGGTGATAAAAGACCTACACTAGGGCAGGGGCCTGTGTCACAGAAAAAATGTGGGTGTATACAAGAAAGGTTATAAAGGTAAAATTGATAGGACATGGCAACAGACTGGATATGGAGAGTGAGAGATGATGATTCATTCCTAGGCAGAAAGCCTTGGTGACGGGAGGATGATGGGGCCCCAGAATATTAATAGGGCAGTTAGAAAGAGGGAAGGGGTTTGGGGAAAAAGATGAATTCAGTTTCAGACATGATGAGTTTAAGATGTCTATAAAACATTCAATTCAAGATGTCCAACAGGAAGTTGGAAATGTGAGACTGGAAGTTAGAAGAGAGGTAAAGACTACAAAAGGAGATCTGAGAATCATCTGACAGAGACAATAACTGAATCTATGGGAGCTGATGAGCTCACCAAACAAAATAGTATAGAGAGAGAAGAAAAGTCAGCTTATGACAGCCCAAGGGAGGAAAATGCAAACTACCCAGATTCAGATCCATTACTATCAGGTCATACTAAACACATTCCCTTTAAGAATAGTATTTATATAGAAATTTTACCTGGTTATTCTGATCTGCAAGATATCTAACCACAATAGGCAGCAAGTATTTGGAAAAAGCATATGGGATTGAAGGTCGATTTTCTTGACAAAATAATGCAATATGAGGCACCTGTTCCATCAGTTCAGCTCGTACAGTTGGCTCTATTAAAATAATAAAAATGTTAATAAACAAACAAATCCAAAAGAATTTCTGCTGAAGCAAAATCTTTATAGCAATACTGTAAACTCAAGCTTGAAGTCAAAGTTGATTCTCTTTGGTCTAATGTTTAGAAAGATCCTGTGCTTTCACATCAGAAGACAGCCTGAGAAAATAAAGATGTGTCTCATCAATTCTAAATGCTATTAAGAATCTTCGATGGATCAATTCCTTAAGTAGGTCCCTCTCTTTATCATCTTTCCATTCAAATTCCATTAAGCAGTATATGTCGTAAAGCAAAAAGGATCAAGACATGTAGCTTGGATAAACTAGAAGAGTGGGTTAGACCAACTACAACTGATAGCACTGATGAATGACAAAGAAAGTATCAATAAGGGCAGATCATTAAAAATTTAGGCTACTTTCATTCATGTGATCTCTATTTCTTTAATATCAAAGTTTCTAACTTTTTTGTGATATATACATATTTTCAGATGTCTGATGTGCTGATTACCAAGATTAAAATCTTACACTGAGTAACATATAGGCTGATTTTACTTTGAAAATTAGAAATACAACTAAACAGTTATATGTAAGCTAGTAGCTCACATTTATGGAGTGTTCTATGGTTTTCCAAATACTTTTCTCAAAACAATCCTATGATGTAAGCAGAACAAGCATTATTATTCCCATGTGAGAAATGAGGAAAGTGAGTTTGAAAGAGGATAAATGATTTGCTCATGGCTGTACAGCAAACAAGCTGCAGAATGAAGATCTGAATCTGGATCTTTGATCTCCAAGCTTTTCCCACTGTTCCGCACTGGCAGAATGAGTATGTCCAGATCAAATAATATGTTACAGTGACTTTTATAGAGAAAACCATGTACATACATAAAAGTATACACACACAAAAAAAAGGAAAGTAATTTTGTGGGGAAGGCATGAACAGCTGGGTGTTGGGAAAAGGGGAGTTTGGGAGAGTAGAAAGAAAAAAATCAGCAAGAGGTTCACATAAGAAGTAACATGTAAACTGAGCTTTGAAGGAAAACTAAAGCTTCTAAAAGAATGTGGCAGTGGTGGAAGGGTCTGGATAATGTACATTCTAGGAACATGGAGCAGCCTGTGCAAAGTTACAGAATGACTCCCATCTCAAAGGTGAAATGTCTAGGGAACAACAAAAAGGCCATTTTGAGTGTTCCTGAAGGAGAGTAATATATAAGACTCAAAAAATAGGTTCAAAGTAAGGTTATGAAGGGCTTTAGATGCAAAAAAAAAAAAAAAAGTCTGTATTTGTTCCTAGACAGTGGGGCAAATGAATTTAGAAAGATAACATTGGGAGAATTTTATTACTGACTTCTTCCTTATTTGAGCGCAAAGATGGACTATTAATTTATAAGGTCATGACCAAGACTAGGACCACATTACCTATTACACCCTCTCTTCATGAAACATATTAAAACCAAAATTCACCTAAGATTATCTACCCATTTGAATTTTTCCATGGAAGCAGGGCAGGCTCTAGATAAAACCATGAAGTAGTCAAAATTTTGTTACAATCATTCTCATAATTATTCTTCCCCAGGTTCCTTGTTATGTTACCTTTTCTACTTCTTTCCTAACTCATTTCTCCCCATACCAAGGATACTCCTTATTCACTTCCTTTTAAAAACCAGATCTCAGTATAAATGGCTAATAATGATGTTATATAGCCAGAGGAGAAACACTTTAACAGGATCCAAGCCTCAGATACTGTAATATATAATTTCAGTTATCAATAGTGGGTGGGGAAAGATGTCTGAGAGTGAAGGAATGACCTCCAAATCACATCATGTATGATCTCATTTATACAGGGCTGTGTGTGATTGACAATATTTAGAGAAGAATTAAGGTTCATGGGATCAGAGGATTTAGAACTAGAAGAGACCATTAGAGATTGACTAGTTCTTTCCCCTCCTTTCACAGATGAGAAAACTGAGGTCCAGGGGAGACAAATGATTTGTCTAAAATCTCACAAAGGTAACAGAGCTGGGATACAAACTTGTGGTCCCATAACTCCAAACACAGCACTTTTGATTAGTGTCACACAATTACTAACTGCTATTTTTCTCAAAGAAAAATCTTTGACTACTAGATTTAGTTTATAATTAAATATGTACTAGGGACCACAAGTCTTTGGACACTTGACACAATTAAAATGAAACATAGGGGATATCACAAGTTGAATGAATCTAGGTGATGACCATTTTGTCATCAAGTAGTATCACTCTAAGTAAGATCACAGCTTAACCACCTGTAACTCCTACTCTCTTCATTCATTGTGATCTCTCAACTGTACTAGTTTTCTTCAAATCATCTTCCCATAACTCCCATTAATTGTACTATTCCAGCTTTCTTCCTGCCTTCCCAATGACTATCCATATTCTTTGCTAGCTCCCTCTGCCACCTTCTGCACTTCTTAACAATGAATATTTCCTGAAGCTCAAGTCCCATTTCTCTCTAGGAAAGCCACCTCCAGTTTTAAGTATAGACTCTTTGCCACAATCTCTACCTTCTCCCCTTTGTAACCTTGAACTCCATTCACCACAGGGATCATCCTGGACTATAACTGGTGATCTTTTGTCTTCACTTGCTTGGATCCAAGCCTCCACCACTTCTCAGCTATCCCTATGCTGTACTGTCTAAAGTCCCTCACACTCTCTTATGTGCTCTTCCTCCATTATAATATAAGCTCTTTGAGGACAGGAAAAATCTTGCTTTTTTCTATTTTTTCTCCAATGCTTCCCACAGCTCCTGGTACATATAAATAAACACTTAATAAATGCTTTGCCCATCCATTCATTCATCTATCCTTCTACCCTGTCTTCTAAACTTACCAAATATTTAACTCCTGCCTAGACTTCTTGCTTGAGCTCATCTCACATCTCCAACCACCTACTAGCAAGTATTCCCTCAATTTTTTTTTTTTGATGAGGCAATTGGGGTTAAGTGACTTGCCTAGGGTCACACAGCTAGTAAGTGTTAAGTGTCTGAGGCTGGATTTGAACTCAGGTCCTCCTGACTCCAGGGCTGGTGCTCTATCCACTGCGCCACCTAGCTGCCCCTCAATTTTTTTTTTAAAGCTGAGAGCAGATACCCATTTGAAATAAGAAACTATAAAAACTAACTACACATGAAATGGCTTAAGTAAACAAAGCATATTACAAAGTTAAACTGATTCTACACTGAGTGCTATTCATTTCTCCTCTAAATCCTCTGCATTTTGGCTTTCGACCTCATCATTCAACTGAAAATGCTTTTACCAGATGGTAACCCTTGGCTAATTCTTCAATAATCTAGGATCAGTTATTGTTCTAGACCCTGATGGTCTGGGACTAAAGTTCCTCATGTTCCTCCAAATATCTTTCCATATTTCCTCTTCTTAGAACTTCCTTCCACTATATTTTTCCTTATGAAGCAAACCCACTTACCCCCAAATCAAAAGGACTAATTCTAGGTATGCTGAGAACTGAAGGCTGTGAGGCAACAAAAAATCTCTGGGACTGTGAGACTAAATAGATGGTGACAATCATCAGAGTTGGGGAACAAAGACTCAAGAAAAAGCAGTAAGTGATTCAAGAAGAGGATAAAGTAAAAATAGTTTCTAGAATACAACAGTCAAGGCAAATGAAAGAGAAGAACCTAGTCAGAAAGAGAACCTGTGCTCAGACAGGGGAAGTGCAGGACAAATGACCATAAATTATCAAGCAAGAAAACATTTACTAAGCCACTATTATGTTCCAGGCACTGTATTTTGTTCCAGGCATACAAAGAAAAGGTGAAAAAACACAACAATATATGCAGAGTAGATAGAAGATAACCAGAGAGAGGAGAGGAAAGCACTAGAAACTGAAAGGACCAAGAACTGCCTCTTATGGAAGGAGGTATTTACATTTAAAAATGAAAAATGGTCCTTGGAATTTTTTGCTCTGTAAATATCTGATTATGGGAGCAACACTGCTTACTGTTGTTGTTCAGTCATGTCCAACTCTTCATGACCCCATTTAGGATTTTCTTTGCAAAGATACTAGAGTGTTTCACCATTTCTTTCTCCAGTTCATTTGATAGATGAGGAAACTGAGGTAAACAGGGTCAAGTGACTTGCCTAGGGCCACACAGTTAGTAAGTATATGAGGCCAGATGTGAATTCAGGAAGATGAGTCTTTCTGACTCCAGGCCAGACACTCTATCCACTGTGCCTGCCACCCAGCTGTCCTCTCTAATGCCCAGGAATTTTTCAGATCCTTCCCACCTTTGCTTATCTTGCCTCTCATCAAATCTGCTTGGGACTGGATTAAAATAAAACCTACAACCCCTTCATCACCTTGTATAGAACATCCACCTCCCAACTGAATAAACAATATTTGGGTAATTTTATGGAAAAATGCAAAGGAGAGTGCTAATGATTTATTATGATAAGGCATTTCTAAAATTAATACAAAGTTCTTTAATAGAAAACATTTATGTCTGAATAACTAGGGAAATTTCCTTAGTGTTGGATTTAATTATTTGCATTGGGTTGAGTTTTAAAACAAGTATGATTCTTTTAAACACAAGAGGCTTTAATAATTACCAAGAAATCAAATGAACTCAAGAAACCTGACTGAAAATGTTAAAAGTATGAAAAAATTTGCTTTCCCTACTTTCCAACATCAGATACCTGAATCATCAGCCAATCTGCTGACTCTTTCCAACACAGCAATACAATCTCTTTCATCATCGCTGACTTCCTTCAAAGTATCAAGCAAGCTTCGGGCCACCATTTGTCTAGGCAGAAAAAACAATGTGTAATATTGCAGAAACTAGACTGATTAAAAAAAAAATAGCTTTTGAACTACATTTAAGTACTTGTTGAAGCTGATAATTTTAAAGAAAGATTTGACCTTATAGTATTTTCTAATACTTAGGCATTTACCTTATCATACAAAAGTTAAGTACTAATTTTTTTTTAAGTTAAGTACTAAAGTCAATTTCATAATAAATTTTGCTAAATACTAATATTTGTTTATTGAAATTACTCTAATATAGGGATGGGGTTACACACTAACTGGCACGAAGTTCTTTCTAACATGACTAAATTTGGATCTTTGACATTTCCATCCATTGCTACTACTTCTGGCCTCATGAACTAAGAACAAATTTAATAATCCCAGTGGTAGCCCTTCAGATATACGAAGAAAATGATTATGTTCGCCAATATATTATTTTCTCAAAACTAGACTTACCCATTTCCCTCAAGCCACCTACTAAGTAAGGCATGATGATCTCAAGGCCTTTTAACATCTTTGTTATCTTCTCTCTAATTTATCAATGTCCTTTGTAAAAGAGTTCCCAGAGAGGAGATGTAGTCTGATGAGGGTGTACAGCAGAGGAACTATCACCAACTTCATTTTGGACACTGTGCTTTTCTCAATTCAACCTAACTCACATTAACTTCTCTGGATCCCATGGGACACCAATGACTGATGTTGAACTTGTAGTACATTAAAATTCTTGGATCTTTCAAGGTGAACTGCTATCTAGTTCCACCTACCCCATTTTATGGTTATAAAGTTGATTTTTTAGAGTCCAGTAAGTCTTTATATTTATCATTATTAAATTTCATCTACTTGAAATCTCTTTGGATCCTGACACTGTCATCCAATATGTGAGCTATTTCTTTCAACTTTGTGCCACCTGAAAACATGATAATAAGCATGTCATCTTTACTTTTATCAAAATTAATGATAAAAATGTTAAAAATAGGAGAGATCCCTGAGGTACTTCACTAGATGCCTCTCCAAACAACTGCTATCAGTCTATCAGTGAGCACTCTTTGGGCCCATTCATTTAACCAATTTCAAATTTGCATACAGTGACCGTACAATTTTACTTCACTCACTTCTTCAAATTTTTTCCACAAGGATAACAGGAGAAATTGTCAAACTGATTTCAAATTTAGAAAACTGTCAGAATTACTGAAATATTAATTGCTAGCATCAATGGAATAAAGTAGTGATATAGAAAATAAGGAAACAAATAGAAAAGTAATTTATATTTTTTTTAAGAATGAATTTTATTATTTTTGCACTAAGTCTAATTTTGTTTGGTTAAGACAAATACTACTGGAAATCTGAATGCCTTGAGGGGAAAAAATGAGGAGAGAAGGAAATGGCCTAAATTCACTGTGGCCTTCAAGTAGAGGCTGGACTGGATGACCATTTGACAAATATGTTAAAGTAGGAATTCTCCTCAGGTAAAGGTTAGAGGCTGGACTGGATAACCACTTGTTAGATATATTAAAGTAGGAATTCTCCTCAAGTATAAGTTGGACTACATGGCCACTGAAGTCCATTCCAACCCTCAAATGGTAAAATAAATCTGCAAAGGAGCTCCTAAAGGAGATAATTGAGAACTATCTATATAAAAATAAAAAACACCTGCTTTGAAAGGGATTTAGCCTAGGTACCTAAGTAAACATTAGGGGGAAGATAGATGCAATATATGTACCAGAAACCAACTTACTACATAAAGCATAGCATCTTAATGTCAGGTCTACAGACTCATAAGAGGCCTAAGGACAGATTTGAGAGGGTCCAGAATTTGAAAGGGAAAAAACCCACTACATCTCTATTTCAATATAGTAGGTTTCCTTTGTGATCCTATGTATTTTACTTTATGCATTTAAAAATATTATTTTGAGAAGGAGCCCATAGACTTCACTGGACTGCCAGGGGTCGGTCGGTCTCTCTCACAGTCTCACAGTTTCATACACACACACACACACCCACCACCCCCCACACACACACACAGAGAAAAGTTAAGAATCCCTGATATAATCCCTTGCATTAAAGTGTCTAGATCAAGAACTTTGAAGTCTTATCAAACAATGGCAAAACACTTTAATGCAAATTATTAAATTTTCAAAAGCATTTAGGGTAATAGTACATGACATCCTGTAGTCTAAAATTAAGCATTTAAAAAGTAAATTCAAACAACCAAATTCTGGTTATAAACAAATAAGGTTGTTCCATTAAAATGATGAAAAATATTAAAAATAAAATAAAATATTCAAAATAAATATTCAAAATAACTTTCCATTCACTCACACTTTAAGAAAGCACATTAAAAGTCAAACCTGGGGGCAGCTAGGTGGCACAGTGGATAAAGCACCAGCCCTGGATTCAGGAATACCTGAGTTCAAATCCGGCCTCAGACACTTGACGCTAGCTGTGTGACCCTGAGCAAGTTGCTTAACCCCCATTGCTCCGCAAAAAAAAAAAACAAAAAAACAAAAAAACATACCTGTTAAATACGTTCTCACTTGCAGCATACTTGTCCAGTCTTCCCAATGGCGTCAACATTTCATCTTGTGAGACGAAATCCAGGGCTGAAGGTATAATAATCACATCAGACTCTGAGCTGTAGTCATCCACACCAACTATCAGAGACATCAGAAATATTCCTTATAATCACAGCACTTTAAAACTAAAACTTGCCCTTTGCAGCGTGAGACAAGCCCCAGTCAAAAAACCATCTCTTCTTTTTCTGGAATAGTCACATCTAAACAAATGAACAAAACAAAAACAAACTACCTCCAAACCCAAACCTTAAGACAAAATGAGAAACTACAAGCTGATTTAGCCAAATGGGGAATGCAACCTTGATTTCTTTGCCATGTCTATAGAAGATGTACAAATTGAGAAGCATCAATAGGGCTAAGGGTACTGTACTTATGGCTTTATAAACAAAGAGAATAAAACAATATACTACAAAATTCCCTAAATTTTTGTTTTCCTCCACAAATGAGAGATAGCTGATAAAAAAAAAAATCTACTATATAGAATCTCCAGTAAGATTAAGAAGACATAGGCCTCTTATTTGAACTAATATAGGAAAAGCAAAATTATTTATATTTTTAAAAACTCTCATATTAGAAATTCATTTAAATAGCATTACAAAGCATATTTTTCTTTATCTGAAATTGCTGAATTCAAGACATGACAAAAGGATATTGACATATACCAATCACCATGAATGGGGGGAGGAGGAATAAACTAGAACAGATGTCCTACCTTCCAAGAGAGATGACAGTTGCTGAAGAATCCTGATTTCTAACTAAATCAGATTATAGAATTCTATTTGGTTTTCTAAAGGTAAAGAGATGGAAATGGAACTCCTTATCCCAATCTCCACAAAGTTGAGAGTTTTCATTTCACCTTTTCATTGATCAGCAAATTTTCTGGGATTTATCCAAGAACTTGGGATCCTTTGGTAGCCAAAAATTATATACTATAGTGAGTGAAATAACAATAAGGGTTCACTCAGCTCTCTTAAATTCAAAAGTGGGAAGGTAGTATTCCTCAGTCATCCTACTTATGTTCATTTTTGTGTGTGTGAGGCAATTGGGGTTAAGTGACTTGCCCAGGGTCACACAACTAGTAAGTGTCAAGTGTCTGAGGCCAGATTTGAACTCAGGTCCTCCTGAATCCAGGGCTGGTGCTCTATCCACTGCGCCACCTAGCTGCCCCAGTTGTCCTGCTTATGGAACCTTAGATTTCCCTAGTTCTTCCTATTTTTCTACCTTCCCTCTTCCCCGCTACTACTAAGGACTCAAAGACATGGCCTTAGTGGCAACAACCATTCCTAATCCAGCATTAATTTTTCTATTCAAGGTCAGTTACCACTTAAAAAAAAATTTAAATTCCATCATACAGGTTGTCACAATCTTAATATCACAGAAAAATCCAAGTTATATGAGAACCACCCAGCAAATACATACGCACGCTTTTTTTTGGGGGGGGGGAAGGGAATGAGGGTTAAGTGATGTGCCTAGGGGTCCACATAGCTAGTAAGTGTCAAGGGTCTGAGGCTGGATTTGAACTCAGGTCTTCCTGAATCTGGGGCCAGTGCTTTATCCACTGCACCACCTTAGCTGCTCCCCAAATATGTTTTTAAAGTGGACATTTTATCTATAAATGGATAAACAAAAAGGATTATAGTCTACATGTATTTTAAACTGACATTATCCTTCTTTCAAAACCTTTTCTTATCTGCTTATATCCCTCTATGTAAAACAAACATACATTTGTCTGGGTACTTTGTAATTCAAAAACAACTGCTAACAGGAAAAATTTTATCATTAAAATACATCCCAGAAACCACTGAATACTAGATTTAGAGCTGGAAGTGACCTCTGAAACCTTCTAATCCAAATTTCTCTTCTTGTAAATAAGGAAACTGAGACTCAGAGAAGTTAATTGACTCTTCCAGGTTCACACAACTATTAAGTGTCAGAGGTGGAATTTTAAACCCAAGTCAGTGCAGCTGTAATTTCCAACCTTTTATCAACTTTGTCATAATGCTGTAAAGCTAGCATCGCAGATTTAAAAAAATTATCTTGGGTGCGGCTAGGTGGCGCAGTGGATAAAGCGCCGGCCCTGGATTCAGGAGTACCTGAGTTCAAGTCCGGCCTCAGACACTTGACACTTACTAGCTGTGTGACCTTGGGCAAGTCACTTAACCCCCATTGCCCCACCAAAAAAAAAATTGAAAAAAAAAATTATCTTGCTAGTCAAGTTGAAGTACGTACACACACACACACACACACACACACACACACACACACACACACCCTCCCTCTAAAAATTTGTGGTCAGTCAAAAAACTGCTTTCAAATTCTTATTTCATCCTGCTGTAAACTGTTTCTCATGCCTCAAAAATTCTGTTCGGTATATGGAGCAGAGACTTGTAATCCACGTCTTAATGCTTTAAATCTAAAAGCAGGTTATTTTTAGTGGTGAAAGAGGCACATGCGATTTACTTTTTGTAAGGCCACTTGTCACTTTTCCTAGCCCCTGGCTATGTGGACAATAAATGGAAGAATAAATGGAAGAAACAGAATAATAAGAGTCCTGAATTTAGGGTAAAAAAATTTGGTTTCAAGTTCCACTTTGATCACTTCATAGCTGAATGACTGGACAAATGCACTGTGCCTCAATTTCCTCATCTATTAAATAATACTTGGACTATATGCCTCACAGAATTGTTGTGACCATCAAATACTTTGTAATCATCAACCGCTTTATAAATGTAAGTTATCATCACACATGATCACATCTACTGAAAGTCGACCCAATAAATCTCATAGAACTGAACAAAAGTAAAACTCAGGATTTTAAACTAAAATAATGCAAGGATATAGCACTAATGATGAACTTTTAGTGCAAGGAAATCCCCCCCCCCCCGCCCCAATAATAATGAACTCCTTACCTAACTAGGCAACTGTGCTCAGTTCCATGAGACTAATCTTAATCTCAAGTATGGTTAAGTCAACAATTTAAACTATCAAGATTAATCTTATTTTTGATATATCAGATTAAGTATGTAAGCAACATTAATTATTTAAAACCAAACTAAGTTTGAATGCTTCTAAAGGGAAAATATTGAGTTCATCCAAATCAGGAGTTCAATGATCTAATCAAGGACATATTAATAATAATAATATAAACAAAACAGAATATTATCATGTTACATGTCATAATATAATATTAGTATAATATAACACATAACATACATTATGATATAAATTAAAAGGCATTGTATTAATATTAATAAAAGACTCATCTTTTTGAGTTCAGATCTAGCTTCAGACACTTACTAGCTATGTGACCCTGGGAAAGTCAATTAACCCTGCTTGTCTCAGTTTCCTCATCTGTAAAATGAGCTGGAGAAAGAAACAGCAAACTACTCTAGTATCTTTGCCAAGCAAACCCCGAATGGGGTCTCAAAAGAGTTGGACAGGACTGAACTACACCACTGAGAAGTATGAGAAGCTCCTAATATTTATTTATAAAAAATGTATATTATATAGTACATTTATATGTTTATAAATGAGTTTATAAATTTATAAATAAAAAATTCATTACACTGCAATAACATGATAGCACATTCTTTTTTTTTTTTTCCTGCGGGGCAATGGGGGTTAAGTGACTTGCCCAGGGTCACACAGCTAGTAAGTGTCAAGTGTCTGAGGCCGGATTTGAACTCAGGTACTCCTGAATCCAGGGCCAGTGCTCTATCCACCTAGCTGCCCCAGCAGATTCTTTAAAAATGGAAAATCAAGATCTTAAAATCTCAAACCAAAAAATAATTATGATTTTTAGACACACTTTGACCCATTTTTATTTAAGATTTCAACAGGCAAAAAAAATTACTCAAATAACTACACTGAGTATTATCTGGCTGACTAGTATAATGCAGAGGTTTGGACACAAGTCTAATGCTGTTATTTATTATGACCTTGCCAGGTGAACCCGAGTAATTTCTTCAAGCTACCTTGTTTACTGTTTTCATTTATTCATCTCCAAAGACTTGATCTCTTTCCTCCAGTTCCTTCTTTAGGGAAATAAAAACAAAACAAGAGTTTTCTCCCAGACACTGCCACCTGACATTATTTCCACTTCACCAATTCTGGCCCTTAGTGATATGCTGCATGAAATCTGACAAATATCCTCAAGACTATAAAGTGGAGAAATAAGAGTATAGAGAGTACAAAGCTCTTCCAGGTATCAAGCTCAATGATTATTAGCATATTTAATCATTATGTGCCCCCCATAACTTAGCAAAGTGCTCTGCACACAAAATGTATTTAATGTTTGTTAAACCAAACTGGATATTACTTCCCCTCCATGTACTCCAAGCTCTACCCAAACTATATTACTTGTACATGGGCTGTACCTTTGCTCATGGCATCCCCTAGACTTGGTAAAAAAAATCCTACCTATCCCTTTAAGATGTAGCTCAAATGACACCTCTGTAGCCAGTCTTACTTGATTCCCAGCAATATGATAAAAACAAAAAATAGTCCTTTTCCCCAAAGAGCTTACAATCAAACAGGAAAGAAATAAGCATTTTACAAATATGATCTCATTTCTCACAATAATCCTGGGAGGTAGGTGCCATTATCCCCAAAATATTGGGGGTGGGGATGGAGGTACATTTTAGAGTTCCTAAATATTGTTTCAAAAGCCATCAAACATGAAGGGGGAAAAACACCTTGTTGCCAAGTTTGATCAATCATAGAGAACAGAATGTTATTGACAGTATAATTTTTAATAGTGGTTAAAAATTAGAGACAAATAGAGTCATGCATTATAAAGTTTTTTTCTAAGTTACTTTATCATCCTATAATTTTGTTCCAATGAATATTGCTTGACAGAGAAATGTTATTGCTTGAGATTTAAGGATAAAACCTGTTTTTCTTAACTTTTTTTTAAGTGTACTTATTATTATAGAATTTGACCTTATTTTAAATGTACTTGTTATGCTGCAAGTGATAGAGGTAAGATTCAAGCCTAGATCTTCCTAAATCCAACAAACTCTTTGCTAAGTCACATGGCCTAGATTGAGCTGATCAAAGGAAAATGTTTTTTTTTAAATCCTGAAGACCCCTTTTATTTTACCCTGTACAAGGAATCTAGGAGTTGTCTCTTTTTCAAATGTTCTTATTATTTTACTTCTAAATATAGAAGACATTTTCTCCTGAGAGTGGGAGGGAAGGGGAAGAAGATAGTCACCCTCAATAATCTAACACCCATCTTCTATCAATAATTCCACAATTTGGGGGAGGGGGGCAATGAGGGTTAAGTGACTTTCCCAGGGTCACACAGCTAGTAAGTGTCAAGTGTCTGAGGCCGGATTTGAATTCAGGTCCTCCTGAATCCAGGGCTGGTGCTTGATCCACTGCGCCACCTTAGCTGCCCCCAATAATTCCACAATTCTAACTTGGTCCTACTACTCTGAAAAATGCTGTTTCCATTTTTTTTAACCATCACTGTTATCTGTCCTACCACTTCAACAATGACTATGCAATCATATGATAAGGTCCAACTGATTAAAGTAGATCTGAATACACAAAAGACAATATACCAGGTAGAAATGGCCCTCTTTGGAAATACTAAATTATGTAAATAAGCAAGGGTATGTGGGCAGAAGCTCAAATCAGCTTCATTGTTAAATTTTCAGTAAGCATTTACATCACAAAAATCAGTTTAAAAAAAAATCAGGACTTGGGTTTAATTTTGTTGAAAAAATAATTCACTGGGGCACCTAGGTGGCACAGTGGATAAAGCATCAGCTCTGGATTCAGGAGGACCTGAGTTCAAATATGGCCTCAGACACTTGACACTTACTAGCTGTGTGACCCTGGGAAAGTCACTTAACCCTCACTGCCCTGCCAAAAAAAAAAAGAAAAGAAAAAATAATGCAGATGAAATTTGGGCATTTTTTAGGGAGAACTGGTTGTTAAACACTTCCCAGCACACTCCTAAAAAAAATAAGTCTTCAGAAAAAACTCTCTCATCTTCAAAAAAACACCACACAACATTAAGGCTTTATTAGACATGAGGCAAAACATTTAATAAAATGCCTTTTTCTGTTTCTCGTCCTATCTATCTTTCACCATGTCAAATATATTGGTCCTACAGATGAGTAAACTGAGGCAAACAGAGGTTAAGTGACTTGCCCAGGGTTATGCAACTAGGGACTGAGGCTGGATTTGAACTCAGGTCTTCCTGATTCCAGGCCCAGCACTCTATTATTCAATGTACCACCTAGCTGCCCTCATAAAACCAAAGGTTTAGAGCTGGAACGGACAATACAGGTTACGTAGTCTAATTCTCTCATTTTATAGATGAGATGATAGGACAAAAGAGGTTTAACTGTTTTGCTGAGGGACATTAGGTTAGTAAACTTCTGAGGCAGACTTCGAATCTAGGACTATCGACATCCATTAAACTACATATCATGAGAACATTTGTATGAAATGATGCACAATAATTAAATAATTAAAACCAAGAAAAAATATACACAATTACAATGATGGAATTGAAAAGAACACTAAAACAAAGCTGAATTCTGTATAAATGTAGCAATCAATCTCGCCCCTGGAAGAGGGATGAGAAGACACTGTAGAGATAGGGACCTACAGGTATAGAATATTGCATAGGGTGTCAAGATATGTATCCATGTCACTGTTTGGCTCTATTTTATTTGTTAAAAAAGAAAAGTGGGGGGCGGCTAGGTGGCGCAGTGGATAAAGCACCGGCCCTGGATTCAGGAGTACCTGAGTTCAAATCCGACCTCAGACACTTGACACTTACTAGCTGTGTGACCCTGGGCAAGTCACTTAACCCCCATTGCCCTGCAAAACAAAACAAAACAAAAAAACAAACAAAAAAAGAAAAGTGGGCAGGGAGAGGGCAGGAGGGCATCTGGAAACAAACAACTGTGATGTAAACACAAAAGTATATAACTTTGAAAAAATAGAGAACATATAAAACCAAGACTGGATTTTAATAAAGTACTTTTAATAAACCAGTATACAGATCTAGGATCCTAAAAGCATAGTAGTATATTTACCACATAGACACCTAGGCCCAAGGAAAAATATCTAATGTTATTTGCTTAGAATTGTGAGTTAGGTATATTTTTATCAAATTATCTTTTTCCTCTAAAATGTTATTTTATAAAGGATTGCTGGAAACTAATCTTGTTTTTATTATCGAGCCAACATTTTTTTTTCTCGAGGGAAGCCATTTCAATTTTATAATGGTAAAATGATGAATCATCTTTTTTGCAACTTTTTTCTCTTCCTCATTTCCTTGTAATCTAATTTCTATCCCAACTTTTCTACTCAAAATGCCTCTAAATCACTCTTTAACAAATCTTAACCTCATAATCATCATATCAAAAACACAGCATCTTTTTTCTTCACAAAGTCCTAATTCACTTTGGCAGAAGTAACTCTGGTTTTTCAAAGACTATACCAGTCATAAGCTCTGAAAGGTTCTATTATACTAAAAAGATCTGGAGCATGGTCAGAGCAAGAGACTAAATTGGGTTTCAGAGGAACTACCTGGCTAAGTAAGTACATTGGGGCTGATCAACTATAACCTGGCTGGCCACTCATAACTTTTTGGCCATGACAACCTATGAAACAAAAATTTAACATGGTCCTATCAAGTATAGTCCCCTTCTACTTTTTTTTCTTGGGGGTGAGGCAAATGGGGTTAAGTGACTTGCCTAGGGTCACACAGGTAGTAAGTGTCAAGTGTCTGAGGTCAGATTTGAACTCAGGTCCTCCTGAATCCAGGGCTGGTGCATTATCCACTGCACCACCTAGCTGCCCCTCCCCTTCTACTTTTTCAGTGGAAGTGTCAAAGTAGTGGGAAAAGAGGGAGAGAGTGCTAAGACTCTGGTTTTAAACTATTTATAAACTTTAATTTGACTACAATTATTCTAAATATTTGTTGTTGTTGGGTTTTTTGGGGGGGTGGGGTGAGGGTGGAGCAATGAGGGTTAAGTGACTCTGGGGTCACACAGCTAGTAAGTGTCAAGTGTCTGAGGTAGGATTTGAACTCAGGTCCTCCTGAATTCAGGGCCGGTGCTCTATCCACTGCACCACCTAGCTGCCCCTAATTATTCTAAATGTGAGATCCTTGTCTAACAAGTAGATATGTTGCTAGATCAATTAATAAACATTTATTAAGCACCTACTATGTGCCAGGGACTGTGCTAAGTTACAATGGAGATACAAAAAGAGTCAGAGACAGTCCTTGCCCTCCAGAAGCTTTCAATCCATTGGGACAGACAAAATGGAAAAAAAAAATCTATCTACACAAAGCAGGGAAAAGCAGTAGGGGTTAGGGAAGGCTTCCTGTAGAATATAGGGTTTTAGTTGGCACTTAAAGGAAGCCAGGGAGGTCAGTAGTCATAGCAGAGGAGTGTAATGATTGGAGTGATACCACCTGCTGCAGTTTCTGTAGGAAAGCTCCACCATGAGGAGATGTCTGAGGGCAAGCCATGCAGCTTTTCCTTGGGGTCAGGAAGTGACATCTGCTTGTGGGTACTGTCTATCAAAGCTAACAGCCAATTAGCTTGGAGCTGTATGTGTGTGTGGATGGGATGTTCCCAGTTTCACAGGAAGCTTCTGGGAGGAAGAAGGAAGCGTTGGGTCTTTTAGTTCCTTACCTTGCCATAGCAGGTTGGATGATGGGATCTCTTAGAAACAGTTAGATTTTTACCTTTCTCTCTGATCATTAGATCCTAATGCTCTTTAATAAATATTTAAAAGTCTAAACTCTTGCTAAAGCTCCTAATTTACTGATGACCACTCATTAGATATTTTAGACAGACTAGCTAGGATTTTAGCCCCTTACAGGAAGAAAAATGTTCCAGACCTGAAGGACAGCCAGAGAAAATTTTTGGAACTGAGATGGAGTGTCTGGTTGTGGAACAGCCAGGAGGCCACTGTCACTGACTTGAAAAGTAGGTGTTAGGGAGTGAGATATAAGAAGACTGGAAAGGCAGGAGGGGGTTAGATTATGAAGGACTTTGAAAACCATTTTGTATTTGCTCCTGAAGTCAAGAGGAAGCCACTGGAATTTGTGTGTGGAGGGAAGTTACATGAGCAGACTTGTGTTTTAGGAAAATCACTTTAGTGGCCCAGTGAAAAATGATTTGGAGTGGGGAGACACTTGAGGCAGGCAAAGCTATCTGCAGACTACTACAATAATCCAGGCATGAAGTGATGAGGACCTGTACTAGAGTAGTGATAGTGTCAGAGGAGAGAAGGGGGTATATTTGAGAGATGCTATAAAGGTTGGACATCAACAGGCCTTGGCACCAGCTTGGATAGGGAGTGTTAAGATACTGAGGAATCCCAAGTGATTCCAAGGTTGAGAACCTGAGGGACTGGGAGGATGGTGTTGCCCTCTATAGTAATAGGGAAGATAGGAGGATGAAAGATAATAAGTTCTGCTTTTGGATGTAATGAATTTAAGATATCTACTGGACACTGAGTTCCAGATGTCTGAAAGTCAGTTGGAGATGAAAGCCTAGAAGTCAGAAGAGATTGGGGTAAGAAAGGTAGATCTGAAAATCATCAGCATATAATATAGAAATATGTTTTACATGACTTCACATGCATAATTGATATCATATTGCTTGCCTTCCCACTCGGTGAGTGAGAGATGAGAAGGTCAGATAATTTGGAACATAATTTTTTTTTTAATGAATGTTAAAAAAAATTTATTTAAAAGAATCATCATTATAGGGATGGTAATGAAATCCAAGGGACCTGATGATATTACCAAGTAATGTAGTATAGAGGAAGAAGAGAAGAAGGCCCAGATCAAACCCTGAGGGGCACCTACAGTTAGAGTTGCTAAATCATGTCAATCTTGCTAGGTTTGCTATAAAGAAAACCAGGAGAAAGAAGGAAGTTGCAGCAAAATGAAGATAGGACATAGTTACTCTATGGAGAAACAAAGAGAGGCATTGGAAGAGTTGGTTTTATCATACATTCAAAGGCAAGAACAACAACAAATATTTCATGGAACATCTAGTCATCTTGCATCCCAGTGCCAATGATGAATATTTGTAAAAAGATCCCTGTGGACCTAATTGTAGCTTATGCACCATTACTGGTTGCTGAGGATGAAGAGAAAGATAAATTCTATTTAGAACTCAGTAAAACCTCTCTAGTTAAATCAACATATATTTTGATAATCAATAATGCTTTCAATGCAAACGTGAGGGTAAGAAATCCATGGGAAAGCATCATTTGGGAAACAGAAATGAGGTCAATGATTGTAGACTACAAAGAAGCCTCAAGGCTTTGTATCATAAATCCTTTCTTTGAGAAGAACATTGGTAGGGGCTAGTCCTTGCAAGCACCAAATAACATCACAAAACCTAAATAGGATATATTTTAAGACAGGAAAAGACTTGTTACTGATGTGGGAGTTATCCCTGAATCAGCTATCTAGTACAGCCTGACCAATCAGAATAAGTAAAAAGAAAGAACAGTGAAGAAAATGATATAGCATACAATTGAAACCATTCAATTTTGAACTATTTAAACAAATAAACAGCAATGAAAAAATGGGAAACGAAGATAAGAAATGAAAGACCCAACTACAATATTTTTATGCAATTTAACCTCTACAAATCTACTGCCACAAACCACCAAAAGAACATAGAAAAATATCATAATAATAACAGCAATAGCCAGCATTTATAAAGCATCTACTATAAACTACTATAAAATGCCTTTAAGCATTTTACAAATATCTCATTTGATCCTTACAATAACTTTGTGAGGTAGGTGCCATCGTTATCCCCATTTTATAGTGGAGGAAAACAGAGGTTAAGAAATATGTGGGGGGTGGCTAGGTGGTGCAGTGGATAAAGCAACGGCCCTGGATTCAGGAGTACCTGAGTTCAAATCCGGCCTCAGACACTTGACAGTTCCTAGCTGTGTGACCCTGGGCAAGTCACTTAACCCCAATTGCCTCACCCAAAAAAAAAAAAAGAAAGAAAAGAAAAGAAAAGAAATATGTGAAGACATATATAACCTATATTTGACTGCTTATAGCCTCAGGGAGGGGGGAGGGATAAAAACTGAAACTCAATATTATAAATAAAAATGTATGAAAAAAAGAGAAATGCACAAGGTCATAAGCTAGTAAATATCTAAATATCCGAGGCTGGTTTTGAACCTAGGTTTTCCTGACTCTAGACTCATGGCTCTATCCACTGTGCCACTTAACTGTCTTTGTCAGCAAGAATTAGACTTAAATAGAAAACTTTAAAGGCAAAGTTCTAGTTTAGAAAACAAACTCATCTGTAAAGTCATACAAAAAAAATAATGGATGATTATGAGTAGTATCGTCTTATAAAGCACAAAGAATACAGTGGAGAATAAAACTGGTTTAAAGGAAGCTTAGCAAAAGATTCAACTATGCAGAGTCCCAAGGTAATTATTTAAGGATGAAAATGAAAGAACAAATAGAAAAACAGAAAAGATTACTAAAGATTACTGTAGCAAACTTTTCAACAGACAGTGGAATCACCACACTTGCCCCCTGTGGATCTGATACCAGTTACACTTATTAATCAATTACAATTTAACTAATAATCCTTTTTATGTTTTGTTGGGGAAATGATTAAAGAGTGTATCAGACTAATGGACAGAAGAGTATAGAAAGGAGAGGCTAGAGACAAAACAAAACAACAAAACTTTAAAAACTGCAATTTTACCTAGTTTTTACTTTCAGATAGATTGAGTCAAATAGAAGCAGTATTCTTAAGTAGTTTTGTTATATGGACAAATTTTTTAATGTACCCCATCAATCTATAATATCTTTCCGATCTGCAGAAAAATAAAAAGCAGTATAGTTTTCTCTGGTAAACTATGTTAGAGAAGCCAATCCAACAAATCCAATGGCTCATAAATAAGATTACCAAGTCCCAATTTAACTCATAATAAAATATAGTCTGAAGAGTGGAGGTTAAAATAACTAAAACCCAGTCACGACTAAATTAAGAGCTTATTTACAACTTCTACATTTAAAAAGGCCTGTTCATAAATAGCAATCTATGTTCTAAGATGGACAGATGGGAGGAAGTAGTTTTTAAATGTTTCACAAAATCTCAGTACTACATGAGGCAACCAAAGGAACCTCTAGAAAAAGTAGATATTTGTATCTTTTTCATCACCTCTCCACTTCTTTGGAATAGAAGAAAAAAAAAACATAGAAAGGTTTCACAATCTTGCACATTCCAAGGAATTATCAGCATTACTACTTAGGTACAGATACAGGGGGGAAATGTAGCAATACTTTGTAGATAAACATGCCATAATACTATCACAAGATCTCTGATAAACCAATCACTTTCAATTGAACCTTGGACAGAATCTTATGTTTTTTTAAATGAGCATCCTTTTCAAATCCAATTCTGATATTTTCAAAGGATATTTATATAAACACATCTATGTGTATCTACCTATATATCTCTACATAGATAGGAGGGGTGTGTGTGTGTGTGTGTGTATACACACACACACACACACACACACACATATATATATGAATATACACACATATATTTCTTCCACTAAAGTCTTCCTATGTAACTTCATCCTGTTGTGGAGGGGGAGAGACTGAGTTCTCAAAGGCCTTGCTAGTATAGCATTAGCCTTTGCAGGTCCTTTACCAAATAGGAAAGGCTTCACAAATAAGGGAATGGTTTAAGAAGCAGCCTAGCAAAATTCAACCTTCATCACTCAAAGGGTTAACCAACAAGTGATGAATTTTTCTTTAAGTCATAGTGACTCAGTTTATGGCATACAAGTCTGAAGAATTAAAGTTGTGAGTCACCCAAAAGGCAAGAGTAGGTGTGAGTAGGACACGATTTATAAACATATTATATTACAAGCCTATTTACATAAAAATTGAGCAGATGCAATATAAAGGATGTCAAAGGGCTATATGACTAGAATGAGAGATGGCCTAGGTCACGAAACAAGACCAAAAGATAACTGACAGAGGTGCCCAATGGTATCCAAATAGTGTCAAGTGATAAAGGTTTCCAGGATGTTAAAGGGAGGTCCCCCCTCCCCCCATCCCGCACTCCAACTAGAGGAATTTATGATGACAATAGCTCAGGAGGCATCTTCACCACTAGAGGGAGTATCCATAATGAGGCTCAAAGATCTGTTGAAATACAGAAATAACTCACACAACACAAATGATGGGGTTATCATCAGCATTGGGGATGGCAGACCTTTAGGTAGACAGAAAAATAGTTCTACTTCTGTCCAAAATGAGAAGTTTTTAGAGTCTGTGAATCAGCTTTTATGATTTTAGATATGCCACTTAACTTCTCTGGTCCTTGGTTTCCTCATCAGTAAAAAAAAGGAGCTAAAGTAAATTGTTTACAAGGCTTAATTCCTTCCTAAAATGCTTTCTGTTCATTACAGAGCTTTCAACAAGCAGAAATATTTTAAAATTAACTTGTTAATCCTTACCGGACCTTGGAAAATATCATCTCCTATCCTCTAAATTATAAATCAAAGGTGTCTGGAATGCAAAAATTTTACATTTTATTCAGTATTAAAGGTTAAAATCTGTTCTATGATCCCTTCACTATCAATGGTATATCTAAAAATTTGACTATAAAGTCATGTAAATTGTACTTTTAGCACAATTCTAGTAATCCCTGTTATCTTTTTTTAGGCAATTGAGGTTAAGTGACTTGCCCAGGGTCACTGGGCCAGATCTGAGGCCAGATTTGAATTCAGGTCTAGGGCCGGTGCTCTATCCACTTCACCACCTAGCTGCCCCGATCCCTGTTATCTTAATGTTATCATGCTCTTGACTTGAAATTCTTATCTAAAATATCATTTTAAAAGTAGAAAAAAATGCATCTTACTGTAACGATTGGAGTGATGCCACCTGCTGGAGAGTTACTGTAGGAAAGCTCTGCTATGAGAAGAAGGCATCTGAGGGCAAGCCATGATGCCTTTCCTTGGTATCAGGAAGTAACATCTACTCGTGGGTACTGTCTATCAAAGCTACCAGCCAATTAGCTTGGAGCTGTGTGTGCCCGTGTGGATGGGATGTTCCCAGTTTCACAGGAGCCTTCTGGGAGGAAGAAGGAAACATTGGGTCCTTTTCGTTCCTGACCTCACTATGGCAGGTCAGATGATGGGGTCTCTTAGGAATAGTTAGATTTTTACCTTTCTCTCTGATCATTAGATCCTAATGCTCTTTAATAAATTCTTAAAAGTCTAAACTCTTGCTAAAGCTTTTAATTTATTGGTGACCACTCATTAGATATTTTAGACAGCATAGCTATAATTTTAGAACCTTACATTACATAGAATAGCCTCTCCAATTCTAAAGCCAGTCAGTGTAATACCAAGTCATTTTAAATGTTCACAATATAGCATACCTTTTACAATGTATTAAACTAAAAGGTAAAAGTGAACTAAAGGTCTATGCTCCCAAAATGTTTGAAGACACATTAGTCTTTCCTAATTCCATAAACATCACATATCTACTATGTGCCAGGCATTACCCCACAGAGAGAGTTTACCTTTGCCTTTTATTGTTGTTGTTGGTTTTTTTTGCAGGGCAACAAGGGTTAAGTGACTTGCCTAGGGTCACACAGCTAGTTAAGTGTCAAGCATCTGAGGCTGGATTTGAACTCGGGGCCAGTGCTTTATCCACTACGCCACCTAGCTGCCCCCACCTTTGCCTTTTAGAAAGAGACAGGTAAGAGGAATCCATATACTTAAACAAGGACAGAGCTCAACTTGGTCCTAGAAGCAAAACCAGGTACACAAAGGTACAGCACAAAGGAAGATACAGGTTTGTCTTCAGTCTAGTGCTATTTGCCAAGCAAAGAAGCTGAAATTCGGTAGCATATGACTTTAGGCCAGAGTTCCTAGACACCAGGTCATTAAGGTGTCCAGAAATCTCACTGTGGTTCTTAGTTTTGCTTTGAGTTTTATCTAATACCACATAAGTGTATTTGGTTCTTCATGTTCATATGCATGCTTGTTTTACTATCATATAATCTGAGAAGTCAGCCATTGCTACTCTGTAGGAGCAAGTGAGAACTCAACTGGAAGCTCTCTTCATTTACTCAGGATTGTATTTTTTAAAGAAATTCTTCCCCTTCCCTCCCTCCTGAACCCAACCCCTGGAAACAAGGATTAAAAAAAGCAAATATTTTATTAAACCTGATCAATTTATCAATCCCATGTAAAAGTAAATGCAATATTCCACACCCATTGCCTCCCACCTGTGAAAAGGGAGAGATAAGTTTACTCATCTATTCTAATGGGCCAAGCAGCTCAGTACCACTTGTCCAGGTTAGCTTTCATTACATGGACAATGAATTTATAAGGGTAGATTGGTTGGGTACTCACGCCTTCTCACCAGTCACTTTAAAAGGTAAGAGTCACAAATGTGCAGAAAGGAGGGCCATAAATTTAGTGGAACTTGAAAGTCTTCATCTTTTGGCCCCAATATACTTAGTCCCCAACCACTCCCAACCCTCTTTCCTTCCTCTCCCCTAATAAATCATAGCATAACCTTAAGGATTTTAAAGTGATCACTGAATGTAGCTTATATATTCCAAGCTTTCTATATCTGAATATTTATATAATAGAATTCAAGCAGTAATTAAATAAAGTTCAAACAGGACACAAATATACAAGTAAGTTTACTGTGATGTCAGGGAGTACTACTGCTTTGCAGCCATTCTAAACTTTATAAGTATTTGAGAAATTTAAGGTCATTTATGTTATGAGGAAGCCTAGAAAGAAACTTACTGAACATGAAAACAAATGAATTCCATAATATCTAACAATATTGTGATGGATGTTATACATTATGGAGAATGACTTTCCCAAGGTCACTAAGGTGTGTGGTCTGATTTCAAACTCCAAGGTCACTGTGGTCTGACTCCAGACTGGGCACTCTTTCCACACCACCTTGCCTCAGATCCATTCATTTGCTTTCAGGTTCTTGTTCCAAAAAAATCATGAGGAGGCACCCCTACCCAAATATTTCATAAGCATCAGTCATCTACTTGCAGAACTCAAATTATTAATTTAAAATCATCACAAGTTGACATTTTAAAGTTATTACGAGAGACATGAGAACTAAGATGAAAGTAAAATGAAGGGAAAGACTTTTCTACTGGATGAAAGAATTTAAAGGGTTTATTTATGTGATTACTTCCTTTACACAAATCTTTTATGTTTAATTCTAAAATGATAAGTTTTAAAGACGTGAACATACTTTCTGAAAGGGAAATATTTCTGTTAAATGGTACAACTAAATCTGAAATGTTTATTTACATCACACTTTTCGGGAATATGTCTATTGTATAAAACAAGGTACAAATATACTGGGAAATTTAACAAAGTAAATTTAATTTGGGAAAGGAAAAAGACAAATATTAGAAAGTGTCCGCAACTAATTTAAAAACTAGAATGTCATCGGTAGGTACTATGTAATTAGCTCTGAAATGCTGAATGTGATTATGGGTCACCTACAGTTACTGTCATTTGAGATTTGATATTTATTAATTTATCAGTGTCCAGTTGGTACACTTTCAGGTAATGCAAGCTAGTTTTAATATTAGCCTAACATAAACAGTTTTGAGACTTGGTCTGCCAAGAGGTTAAAAAAATCCATTCTAAAACCAAACAAAAAATTATTGGATTAGCCACAGTTCTTTTCCAAGAGTTCAAATAAATGGAGTTGTTTAAAAGTTAATTGTAGTTTGCCAACATGTAAATTTTCAATGCAATATCGTCACCTCTCTATCAATTTATTTTCTTACCCCGTCCTCTTTGATTTCCCTAAACACATAAAACAAACTCCAAGAACCTCAAACCACAAAATCCCTCCCCCAGAGCAAAATTGAAGGTCCTTTAACATACCTATACAATAAAAAAGTTTAATGTCATTTAAAATGGACAAAAGTAAGCAACTCTGCACTTGAAACCCTAAAGGCTTCTACTTCTTAAAAAAAATCCCAGTATTCACATACTTTGGGACATTTTTTTCCTTTAAATTCAAGAAACACTATCTGAATATCTCACCATCACACTCACAACATTTTTTAATCTTTCCCAAGTCAACTTTTCAATTACTTCCTAATACTTTCCTCCAACGGTCGAAAACAGGAAAAATAAAAATCTCAAAAGGATGATGAACGGCAGGGTATCTGATCTCTACTTTACTGACCCGATGAAAGGAAAGCAACAAAAGCCACAACTTTCTGCGCCCGTTTCCCTACGAGAAAAACACATCCACACCTATTTTTCTACGGTAACTAACTGTAAGAAGAAAAGACATCTCCAGCAGGATTTTGCTCCCTTACTAGGAAGAGATGGGGGCGCTAAAACAATAAACAAACCCAAAACAAAACCACCACCCACCACCCATGAAAAACGACCCATTTGCTCCATTCCAGCAAACCCAGTTTTTCTACCCTTTCCAGCCAGGAGGAGCTGGGGTGGTGGGCCCGGGAAGCCAAAAGTCCGTTTCTCTTCCCCCGCCCGGGTATTCAATTTGGGCTTGAAAAGTGCACCATTTCCTGGCGGAAGCAGAGACAGTCCCTAAGAGACAGACCGACAGATAGATAATAGAGCGAGCACGGGACACCCCCCCCCCAATCTCCTTTACTTACCCCCCCCCATACACAGAGTCAACTATGTTTCCCCTCTCCGCCAAACTCGGAGCCTGGTCCAAGTTTTTGATCTCCCTTCCAGGCCTCGGCCGAACCGGGAGCGAGAGGCAACTTCCCCGGCGCCCCGAATGGCCCGGGCCCCAGGTCACGAGCACTGCCCGTCTCGGGCCTGGGGCGCGGAGGGAGCCGCCGAAGGGGGAGGAGGGGCAGGAAGGGGGGTGGGGGTGGCAGATGACTCCGGTTTGGGCCGAGAAGCGGAGCGATACTCACATCCTTCTATTTCCTCCTGCAGGTCCTCCTGAAGCAGTGAAAGATCTGTGAGGAGGAAGGTGGGGGAGGGGAGAGGAGGGAAGAGAAGAAAGGGACAAGGTCAGCGCCCCCCGGGTGGCTGTGGGGGGGAAGACACCTCCTCTCCCCTCCCAACCCACCCACTACCACCCCCCCCCCGCGCGCCTTCCACCCAGGGCTGGCTTCAGCCCGGCCCCCTTTTCTCCCGCCCCGTCCCCGCTCCGCAGGGGCAGGACCCTTCTGCCCGCCTGGCTAATGGGGCGAGAGGCCGGCGGAGCCACTGTGGCCAGGAAGAACGGGGGGTCCACGTACCCGCCATCTTGCGGTCGCCCCCTCCTCCTCCGTCTCCCGGGGATCCGGGACTACATAGAAGCGGCGCGAGCCAGGGAACCGGTGGACGCGCGCGCGCGGGCGGAGAGGCTGGGGGAGGAGGAGGTGGTTGTGGGAGGGGGAAGGGGTTGCTAGGGGCCCGCGCGCGCGAGCCAGTGTGTGAGCTCCAGACGGGACAGGACGGGATGGGACGGGACGTCGGGATAGGATGGGACGGAACGACGGGATGGGATGGGATAGCGCGAGGGCGAAGTGGGGTGGGTGGGGCGAGAGGAGAAAGCGGGGCGGAAACCCAGACTTCGGTTCGAGCGGGTGTCCGCTGCGGTCACGGGGGAACTCTAGTTGACAACGCCCCAAAGGCTGGGAGAGTGCGAGAACGCGCACGAGAGGAGGGGGCACCACTGGGAGCTACCGCGCGTTCACCCCGGCCTCGCTTCTCTTCCCTGTGCGCGTGCACGATGAGAAGACTGATTCCATACACCCTCCTTTTTCTGGCCTCCCTCCTCCCCGGCTTTCTTTCCTTCCCTTCCTCTCCCCTCCCTTGCCCTCTCTCTGTACGGCTCCCGGACGGACTCACTGAGCGCGCGACCCCGCTCTGTGCCCCCACCCCCTTCCCCCGGCGCGCGCCCGCGCGCGTGCTCGCACACACGCACGCCCGGAGTCGCGCCGGGGCTTAGCGCTAGCTCCAGGAAAGAGGCATACAGCCCGCCGGCCTGCAGTGCCCGGCTTGTGCTGCAGGCCGGGGCTTCAGGCGTGGCTCTCTGTCCAGCGCGGCTACTCTCCCTCCCCCACCCCCGCCCTCCTTTATTTGGTCACTAGCTTTGCCTCTCTCACGGCCTTCCTCCCTCTATATCCCCTCTTCTTCGGTATTCTCCCCGACATTGCCTATCTTTGGGCCTACGAAGGCCCTCCCTTTAATTAGCGTGGAAAGCTAAGTAAAGTAAAGTAAGTACGCTATAGGGAGAGCCCATAGAGGATTGGCAGCTCTCCAAGTCCACTCTCATTCACTGCCTTGGAAACTTTGGGTCTGCGTCCCAAGATTGCTTCTCTGGCCCTCCGAAAGGGAGAGGGACCAAAGGCAGCGTAATTCTAGTGGCAAGGATAGTTATACATCCGGTTTCCAAAAAGTTTACAGTTAACAGTCATTTCACTCATTCAGCAAATCAGAGTCACCTATTAAATGCTGGGTAGCCTGCCAAAGATTTAGGCAAAATACTGGGACGAAAGAAGCTCAGCCTTGTCCTCAAGGAGCCTGTGATCTACTAAAAGTGACTCACTATCTCTATATACTCTCATACACACACACACATACATATATATAAAAGAATACATGTATTTTTCTTAGTGCAGTTTTTCTAGTAATAAGCTTTAACTTAAAACTTTAAAAAGAAATATCTGGCTGCTCTCCTGCTAATCTTGAGTAGGCAGAAGTTAAATGACTGCCATGTAGTATTCTTGTGTCCTGAAAGATCCACTAGCTTTTTCAGTTAAATTTAACAAGCATTTACTGAGTCAAGTACTGTGTTAGGTGCTGGAGATAGAAAGACAAAAAACAAATCAACTCAGAGCTTAGATTCTGGTGGGTATACAAATTAGAATATTAACATTTTTCAACTCTTTCCCCCTCCTCCAACTCCATTTAGGTCCTTTATTTGTATCGTATTACAATATGTTATTTGTAATGTTATAAATCGTAAGAGCACAATTTTGCTGTAAACAGAGAACAAAACTTGGCCTGTCTAGTTTGAACTACTTTGTACTATTAAGAGTTGGGATTATGGGGAAAGAATTAACTTGAATTGCTTATCAACTAGATTTCTTAAGTTGTATTTTGACAGGTAACCAAGTTTAAAGTCTGCCATTTAGGAGCCATTGGGGTAGTCAGGCCTCAGAAATTTATAACTATTTTTATATGATATGCTCTATACTCATTAAAAATTCCTTTTCTTGGGCTTTACTTGTAATTACCACCCTCACATGGTTGGTATATTCAGGCATATTAATCTGGAAAGAAGAAAGATCTGGGATTAGCCACGATAGGAAAAACGTTAGGACTTCAGGTGTTAAGAAATGTGTGCTAAATCCTTTAAAATATACAATATTTTTTTTTAAAGGCCAAATTTTCCCACCGGATTTCTTCTCTTCTCACTTACCCGATGTTCTAAGGTCTACCACTGGCAGCACTATCTCTCAGAATGATACACAGAAACAGGAATTCTGAGATCCACCACGATAGAGAAACAATTCATCTAGTTTGACAAACTGTCGTTCACAGCAGAAGCTAGTACTAGTTACCTCAAAGGAAGTCAGTTCCTGTCTTATATTAAATGATCGGATGCACCTGGCAAAATTAGGCACTTCACTGGGGGAGGGGGTGGGAAGAAAAAGGAAAGAGGATGATTTGACTGGATTACTTAGAAAATTTAGGTATAGACCTTTTAGCTGGTTTTTAATCCTAAAAACAATCTAGCATTTTCTGTTTTTATTAAAGAATTTCAGTGACTGATATCTATAAATTCAGCTCTAATCTTCTCAGCATATATTCCATAACAAGAGTTTTTTTGACCATTGTGTTGAGGGGATCCCTTAGTTAAAGAGTAAAAAGTATAAACTCAATCTACCACATCTCTTCTTTCCAAACCATTGATGGATGTATGGTAGTTGATAAAGTACTCCAAATGATGTTACTTTGTTGGGATTTTTTAAAAAGGGATATTTAAACAAAGAATAGTAGTCATTGTTTTCTTCCCCCTTCCCTCAGTTTCACTTACAATGTAGTCTGTGTGATGTGAAAGAGGCTGTGTGTTGTCTAGTGTTCAGAGCATAGCACAGGATCTAAATTCTTATTCTGCTGTGACATCTGTAAAATAGTCGATGCTACAAGTTAATTTTTTGAGAAAGTTCTAGCTAACCATTAAATGACTTTTGAAGCTAACATTTCTAAGGAGAAAGCCTCTTCCACTTACAGGGAGCAATTATATTAACTGCCCCACTGCTTTATAATTGATGCATTTAACTCATCAACAGGAATTTAATGTTATTGGGCAGATCATCCTAAATCAATGAGAAAAAAGAAGCCTGACATACCTTGACGCTGACCCATTTATATAAACTCGTGTGCCGGGAAGTAAACCTTTTTTTGTCTCTGAAATGGTCATTTCTGAAGCTGAAAGTATATAAAAAGGCAGACTTGTCAGTTGCTATTCTAAATTATAAGTAATGATTTAATCTGTACACACACCTATCGAGGAACAAGAGAAATCATATTTGAACAAATCTGGAAGTATTTATTTCAACCAACTATCATTAATCTATATCTTTTCATTAATGATTATCTCCTTTCCAACTGTCTTTTTCCTAAGAGAGCAGGGCAAAGATTTCTTTTTTTGTTGTTGTTGCTAGTCCCTTATTTAAATCCTTTCATTAATACTTTAAAAAATCTTTTTAGGTAAATAAGTATAAATGTGGTTTTTTTTCTCTCTCTTCTCTGTGGTTTCAAGTCTCTTTCAAAGTTTGATATCATGATGCCCCTCCCACCCCTCCACCCCGAAAAGGAGTAATTATTCTTGGCCAGGGTTTTAATAGTTTGATTTGTAGTGAAGAGATTCCCTCTTCTCTCACACCTAAAATATGCATCTCATAGATCCTTCTCACTACTACAATAAAAGACTGGAAAAAAAAATACCAGGTCTGAAATCCTTTGAGATTTTGTTCTCTTCAAACTGTTCTCTCTCCGTTGTATATAAGTATCATTTGAAAGTTCAAGCTTAAAGTACATTGAAACTGACTCTGAAATTTGACTCTAATATTCAGATATGGCAAAAAATAAACCAAACAAAAACACCCCCCCCAAACATTCTTAACATTTACTTTACCTGGCCATAACTATAATAGTTAGTACAACTGCTGCTAAACTTGTGAGAAAATGAATCCTCTTTTTTCGTTTCTTTATCCAAAAGATATGCCACATTGCTCCCATTTTGCAGTTCTTCCGTCTAAGATGGGAAGGGTCTATTAAATTTGCCCCAGGAATTGAAAGAAAACTTTGGTCTTAATAGCCAAAATAGGAAGCTATGAAAATTGGAAATTACTTAAGTAGCATGGGATGGATAAAAAGAAAATGATGTCATCATCTTTGTGCTGTTTTTAGGCAAAGCAATGAAAATTTTAGTTTTTAGAAATCATAGGATGTTCAAACTAGAAGGAACTATTTGTTGTTTAGTTGTTTCAGTTATACCTGACTCTTGATGACCTCATTTGTGGTTTTTGTGGAAGAGATACTGGAGTGGTTTGCCATTTCCTCCTCCAGCTCATTTTACAGATGAAGAAACTGAGGCAAACAGGGTTAAGTGACTAGCCCAGAGTCACATAGCTAGTAAGTATCTGAGGACAGATCTGAACTTGGGTTTTCCTGACTCCAGGTCCAGTACTCTATATAGGATGGCGACACCAGGTGCCCTTAGAACAAACTGTAGAGATCATTTAGTCCTCGTTCCTCATTTTTACAGATTGAAGTTACTGTCACAGAACTAATCAGTGGCAGAACTAGGATTTTTTTTTTTTTTTTAGGCTATGGGGGTTAAGTGACTTGCCCACAGTCACACAGCTAGTAAATGTCAAGTGTCTGAAGCCGGATTTGAACTCAGGTACTCCTGAATCCAGGGCCGGTGCTTTAACCAGAACTAGGATTTTCAGAGCACAGGTTTCTTAACTTTTACCTAGTTTTATTCTTTCCATTACAGCCACGAAGGAACAAAAATAAGTCCCGAACTCTTTCACAATCTTTGGAATGATTAGGTTAAATGAAGTTTTACATAAGCCAGGAAAACCCGTGAGCAAATACCATATTCAGAAGCACAAGCTCAATAATTAAATCAGAGCCAAGACTCTATGGACGCAAGGCATAGCGCCTTTCTGGGTTAATTGATAATCTCAGATTTCTAGACCTGCTTATTTAGAGAGGCAGGCCTATGCTTTGGCAAGCTAAATGGAGGTTTGATTAGAGTGAGGAAAGACTCGAGGCAAGCAGATTGATTAGCAGGCTATCAGCAGTTGTCCACAAGAGAGACAGTGGGGACTTGAACTTGGGCAGTGTCTGTGAGAGTGCAGAGAAGATTTTGTGGTGATAGAAATTATAAGATCCGGCAACTGAATGAGTGGGTGCAGAAAAGTGATACCAAAGTTGTGAACCTGAGTGACTGGAAGGATGGTAATGCCTTCAGCAATAATAGGGAATTTTAGAAAAGAGATGGATTTGAGGGAAAGATAAGTTCTGTTTTAGGCATGATGAGTTTGATATGCCTGTCAGACATCTGGATGAATTCGTGGGAATCACAGCCTCTCCTCTGCCATCTTGACTCTACCCTTCATCTGGATGAATTTAGATAGCCAGTTGATATGGGACTGGAGCTCATGAGAGACCCTGTAGCTGAATGTATAATCTGGAAATCATCTGCATAGAGATCAGTAATTGAACTCATGGGAGCCGATGGCACTGAATGTAAAAATATAGAAAAGAAAAAGAGAAGAGGTCACAGGACGGAGCCTTGGGGTATACCCATTAAGTGAACTTGACATGAATGAAGATGTAGTGAAGGAGACAGGAATGGTGGGACCATAAGGGGAGAGACAGAGACAGAGACATACAAACCAAGAGAGCAAAAAACATCCAGAAGAAGAAGGTGGTCAGCAGTGTTGTACAGAAAGTTCAAGAATGATGAAGATTAAGAAAGTGATCATTAGATTTGTCAATCAATAGATCATTGTTAACTTTTGAGAGAGTAATTTCAGTTGCATGATGAGGTCAGAAGCTATATTGTAGAGGATCTAGAGTGAAAGGAGAGAAAATAGATGTAGACTGTTTTTTCCAAGGAGTTTGAGGAGAGGAGAGATATAGGATGATGGCTAGTAAGGATGGTAGGATCTAGTGAGGATTTTTTTTAAAGATATGGGGAGAGATGGCCATGCTTGTAGGCAGCAGAGAAGTCATTCGTAAAGACTGAAGATTAGAGACAGTGAGGATATGGTAGAGGGTACAATCTTTGAGAAGATAGGAGGGGATTATATCAAGGATACATGTTGAAGGAAGAGTCAGTAATGATTTTTGAGTAGAGTAGAATGATTGTAGCAATTCATTAGGTTGACGTATGTTGACATTATCTCAGAAATCTATGCCATCCCTTCTAAGTAAGTGAATATACATTTCTCTAATAACTCTCCTTTCATCCTTCTTACCTTCCTACCACCTTTTTTTTTTTTTTTGTGAGGCAATTGGGATTAAGTGACTTGCCCAGGGTCACACAATTCCTACCACCTTTTAAACCGTCTTACCCAAAGAAAAGCACTGCCCCCTGGGTTGACAATTCCCTTTTTTCTTTCTTTCTTTTTTTTTTTTTTTTGGTGAGGCAATTGGGGTTAAGTGACTTGCCCAGGGTTACACAGCTAGTAAGTATCAAATGTCTGAGGCCAGATTTGAACCCAGGTGCTTCTGAATCCAGGGCCAGTGCTTTATCCACTGCACCACCTAGCTGCCCCCCTATGTCCTTTGTTTTGCTGAGTATATGATATATGACTAATTGAATATTTTTGCACCATAAGAAATGACAAATATGAAGAGAAATATGAGAAGCCACAAAACAATGCACAGTGAAGGAAGTATAATCTAAATATATACAGTAAAAACAACAAAATCTGGGGTGGGGGGAACCAGAAAAAGTTCAGAAGAGTTCATGGAAACAAAGGACATTGCATTTAAAATTAACATACACATTTAAAATGTAAATTATAAGTATTTTGTAGTTTATGATTAAAAATAAACTTTTTTGCATCATTCCAATTTCTCTTCTGGTATTTGTTTAATACTTCAATGGATCAATGATCTTATCAATGTGGTCACTCCCTCTGAACAGTAAAGATAGTAACTCATCCATGTCTTCTCGACCTGTGTAGTTCTTATTCATATCTTTTAATAAACTTACCAGAAAGGATGTAGCTGGTATTGGGGAAGCTTTCCTCTATTATTTTGTTGAACTTAATTGAATTTTTCTTTTTCTTTTTTTCTTTTCTTTCTTTTTTTTTGGCGGGGCAATGGGGGTTAAGTGACTTGCCTAGGTTCACACAGCTAGTAAGTGTCAAGTGTCTGAGGCCGGATTTGAACTCAGGTACTCCTGAATCCAGGGCCAGTGCTCTATCCACTGTGCCACCTAGCTGCCCCCTCCTCTATTATTTTAACATTTCATCGGCATAATTGCATCATTGAGATTTTCCATCTCTTATCCCTCATTTTCACTATGTGCCTGGCCAGTCTCCTTTTCTGATCATACCTTTCCTGTAAAATACTCTTTATCCAACTTCTACCATAGAATTCATTATTGGTAATGTTCCTGACATACATACATATATACATACATACATACATATATATATATATACACATATATTCTATATAATAATGGAGAGATATATCTCCATTATTCTTTGGATCACTTACAATTCTTCTGAGATTGCAGTATTCATATGGCATTCACAGCCATATAGTGTCACTATAAGAATTTCATTGTTATCATTTTTATTGTCAAGGAGCAACTTAATATATAGTTGGATTTTGCTTTCTTTTTAAAAAATAGTATTTTAATTTTTCCAATTATATGTTAAATAATTTTAACATTAATTTTAAAATTTTCTCCCTCCCTTTTCTTCCCCTTCCCTAAAAAGGTAAGCATTTTACATAGGTTATATATGTGCGATAATGTAACACATATTTACATATTAGTCATGCTGTGAAAGAAGAAACAGACCAAAAGGGAAAAAGCATGAAAAAGATAAAGAAAGTGAAAACAGTATGCTTCAATCTGCTTTCAAACTCCATCGGTTCTTTCTTTGGATGTGGATAGCATTTTTCATCATGAATACTTGCAAATTTCTCTTTGAGTTTTCACCTAATATCCAGCAGATTGACAAAGGTGACAAAAGGTAAGAATATTTGATGTTGGAGAGGTTACAGAAAGAAAGGCATTAGCACCAGCTAATGTTAGTGGCTTGAATTAGTTTAAGTCTTCTGCAAAAGCAACTTGAAACAAGAAGGGTGCCTCTTAACTGAGGAGTCGCTAAACCAATGGTGGTACATAAATAAAATCACTGTGCCATGAAGAATTCAGAGAAACATGGAAACACATTTAGGATCATATATTCGATCTGGAAAATTCCATGTACATAACAACATAGAGGATTCAATAGAAAGCCAATGTCCATTTCAAACTATTTATTTATTTTTTTTTTTTAAACCTATGTCTCGGGGCAGCTAGGTGGCACAGTAGATAGAGCACCGCCCCAGAGTCAGGAGGACCTGAGTTCAAATCCAGCCTCAGACACTTAACACTTACTAGCTGTGTGACCCTAGGCAAGTCACTTAACCCCAATTGCCTCACCAAAAAAAACCCTCCAAAAACCTATGTCTCAAATACTACCCATTACTTTCAAAGTTACCTAGCATTTCTGTGCTTCCTTCTAAGCTTTCTTTTGTTCTCTGCTGTGCACTTTTTGTTTTATTTTTCTTCTCCCTCCCTCCTCACCCCACCCTAGAGAAGGCTACAATTAAACACAAATATATGGACATATACATACATATATGTCTATATACATATACACAGATATACATACATGTAAGATCATACTGTACATATTTCTATTTGTCAGTTCTTCCTCTGGAGGTGGATAGCATCTTCCTTTGTAAATCTAAGTCTTTCCTTGTTTTTCTAAAATCAAGTAGCTTGTCATTTCTTATATCACAGTAGAATTCCATCACAATCATATACCACAACTTGTTTAGCCATTCCCCAGTTGAAGGATATCTATCATTTTAGCCAGTCTGATAGATGTAAGATGATACCTCAAAGTTGTTTTAATTTGCATTTCTCTAATCAGTAATGATTTAGAGCATTTTCATATGACTATATATAGTTTTGATTTCTTCATCAGAAATATGAACTTTCAAATATCACTGTCAACTAAGCAGTCACATCCACTGGTTCTTTCAATACTTAGAATGTATTTCATCTTAGCAAGGAAACTTGCAATCACCAAGGACAGCTGGGTTCTCTCTTACTTGCACCTTTTATCTAGATTATTTGTTCCTTTTTAGCCATTTTTATTGTCATTTCCAGTACAAAAAGTCATTCTCCTTGGTATAAAACTTAAAGGAGAAAAAAGAATTTAACAACTTCTCTTTTTGATCAGGTATCATGTTTCATCTCTCCCAAACAGTGGTCTAATCTTTTCTCCCCAAACATAGCTTTCTTAAAAATTCCTTCCTCTATGCCCAAAGGGCTATAGAACTGTAATACCCCCTTTGAAACAGCAATGCCACTGCTAATCTATATCCCAGAAACATCCAAAAAAGGGAAAGGATCTATTTGTACAAAAATATAGCAGCTCTTTTTGTGGTGTCCATGTATTAGAAATCAAAGGGATGTCCATCAATTGGGGAATGACTAAACAAGCTGTGGTATATGATTGTAATGGACTAGTGTTATAAGAAATGACAAGCAGGATGATTTCAGAAAAACCTGGAAAGCTTTACATGAACTGATACATACTAAAGTGAACAGAATGAGAAGAACATTATACACAGGAACAACAATATTGTTTGATGAAGAACTATTAATGACTTATCTATTCTCAGCAACACAATGATCCAAGACAATCCCAAAGGGACTCATGATGAAGCATATTATCTCCCTCCAGAGAAAGAACTGATATTGAGTGAATACAGACTGAAGCATGCCATTTTTCACTTTCATTTTTTCTTTGAGTTTTCTTGTACAAAACAATATGGAAATATTTTCCATAATTGCACAAGTATAACCTTTATCTGATCACTTACCACCACCTCAGGGAAGGGGTAGGGAAGGGGAGGGAGGAAGAGAGGAATAGAATTTGGAACTCAAAACTTTAGATAAAAATGTTTAAAACTTTGAAAAAAAATTTTTTCATGTTGTCCTTAGCTTTCTTTGCCAGTTTCCCTTTCCTTTCTTTTTCTATACTATTTTGGTGATCTCATCAGCTCCTTTAGGTTTAATTATCTCAGATCTATCTGTCCACCCCTGGATGTCAGTCTTGTAGCCCCTTCCACCTGGATGTCTCATAGACATCTGAAACTCAACATTTCCCAAACCCATTTCTTTGCCTAATTACCCTATTTCTGTTGATGGCAGAATTTGTGACCTAGGAGCCATCCTTGATTTCTTACTTTCTGTTACCCCACATCATCAGTTGCTAAGTCATGATAATTCTACCTTCACATATTCCACATCTGACATGGTCACTGCTTTGATTCAAGCCCTTATTGCCTCTGGCCTGGACCAGTGCAATAGCCTCCTAATTGGTCTTCCTGCCTCAATGTATTCCAGCATAGTTAAGAAGGTAGAGTGTTCTACCAGAAGTCAGGAAGACCTGGGTTCTAAATACTGCCTCAGACACTAGCCAAGCGACATTGGGTAAGTCAATCTCTCTGTGCCTTAGTGTCTTTAAATGGAGTAGAAAACTGGACTCAGTGACCTCTCAGGTCATAGCCCATAGCATTAAAGCTATGATTTCTTTCTTTTTTTTTTTTTTAAAGTGAGGCAATTGGGGTAAAGTGACTTGCCCAGGGTCACACAGCTAGTAAATGTCAAGTGTCTGAGGTCAAATTTGAACTCAGGTACTCCTGACTCCAGGGCCGGTGCTCTATCCACTGCACCACCTAGCTGCCCCAAAGCTATGATTTCTTGACCCATCTCCTATATGCAGCTGCTAATGTGATCTTTCTAAAAGACAATTCTCATCTTGTCTCATTACATGACCGAATAAAGTCATGTGATTCCCTATTACCTCTTTATGAAATACACACTCCTCTGCTGGACATTTTAAAACCTTTGGAATCTAACTCCAACCTACCTCTCCAGGTTTATGAGGTACTATCTTCCTCCATGTATGCTTGGTCCAGCCAAAATAGTCCATCTCCAGGGTCAGTGTCTTTGCACAAGCTGTCCCTCATGCCCAGAAGGCCCTTTTTCCTCACCTCTGGCTCTTAGAATCCCTAGTTTCTGTTAACAGCTCAACCTTTCCTGATCCCCTGAGCTGCAGGTGACTCCCTCACCCCTTGTGTTTTTTATTTTGTACAGAGCATTATTTTGCATGTAGTTACACGTCTTCTCAGTGGAATATAGGTCTCCTCCTTGAGGGTAGGGACTATTTCTTTCTTTCTTTCTTTAAAAAAATTTCTCCATGCCTGAGCAGACATTTACCAATCACTTCTACTCCCTTCTTCTTCCTCCCAACTTTACAGGATTATTTCTCACTCGATAGCTTCTGTGGCCCTATTTTATGATTCCTTGGGAGACAAGCAGCAACTTCCCCCTCAGCGCATTAAGCTCCTTCTTCCTCAGGAGATCTCCAATTTGGTTTTTTTTGTGTGTGTTTTTTTTTGTTTTGTTGTTGTTTTGTTTTATTATTATTTTTTTTTTTGCAGGGCAATGGGGGTTAAGTGACTTGCCCAGGGTCACACAGCTAGTAAATGTCAAGTGTCTGAGGCTGGCTTTGAACTCAGGTCCTCCTGAATTCAGGGCCAGTGCTTTATCCACTGTGCCACGTAGCTGCCCCTTTTGTTTTTTTTTTTAACTCCAAGGAGATAGTTGACCTTTCCTTTCCCCTTTTAGGTATGCCAGTCAATCCGAAGCACTTATTAATTACTTACTGTGTAGAAGGCATGGGGACACAAAGAAGGATCAAAAAAGCTCCTTCCCTCAAGGAGCTCACATTCTAATGAAGGAAATAAAATGTAAATAACTAGGTACAGATAAGATCTGTTCAGAGTGGCTGGGAGGTCATCTCAAAGGAGAAGCCACTAGCATCTGGGGGTGGAGGGACTGGAAAGACCCCTTTCATAAGGTGGGATTCAAGGTGAGACTTAAATCCGGGGAAACTAAGTAATAGAGATCAGGGAGGAGGGTATTCCAGGAATGGAGGTGGGAGATAGGGTGATGTGTTCAAAAAACACCGAGTAGGCCAATGTAGTTGGAACACAGAACACTGAGAAGGAAATAAAGTAGCTAAGAGTGGAAAGAAAGGAAGGGTTCAAGTTATGAAGATATTTAAATGTTAAGTGTATATTTGAGGGTCAGAGTAGAGGGAGGAATGACATGACTAAACTTCAGTCAAAATAACTTTGGCAACTGAGTGGAAGATAGATTGGAGTGAGATGACACTTGAAGTAATGAGACCAATTATGAAGCTATTACAATAGCCCAGTTGGGAGGGGATGAAGGCCTGCACCAGGGTGGTGTCTGTGTGATTGAAGAGAAGAGGATGTGTCATGAGGGTAGAAACAAGATTTAGCAACAACAGATGGTTTATGAGGAGTTGTTATGGTTGTCTTTCATTCTTGAAGAGGACCATGACATGGGGTGATGTCATGACTTCCACTGAATTGGATTTAAGTGATGGAGGGCTGTGCAAGGTCACCAACCTTGCTATCTCTTTCAGAGCCATCTGGGTTCAGTGGTAAGATCAGGATGACTGAAGATGGCCCCAGGATGTTTAAGGCAATTGGGGTTAAGTGACTTGTCCAGGGTCACACAGCTAGAAAGTGTTTGAGGTAAAATTTGAACTTGTCTTCTCTACTTCAGGGCCAGTGCTCTATCTACTGCACCACCTAGCTGCCCTTTCTATTAGAAGTATATGGGAGCAAAGAGTTAAGTAAGACCCAGAGGTTATAAACCTAGGCTACCTGGAGGATGAGCAATAACAGAGAAGTTAGAAAGGTGGGAGAGTTTGGGGGAGAAAATAATAAGTTCTATTTTGGACAAGTTGCATTAGAGATGACTATGAGATATTCAGTTCAAGATGTCCAAAAGACAGTGATGCAGAATTATAGCTCAAGAGAGATGCTTGGGCTGGACATATAGATCTAGAAATTATTCAATTCAATAATTCAATAATTCAATTCAATAATTCAATTATTCAATTCAATAATTCAATTCAATTCAATAAACATTTATTAAGTACCTACTTTGTGCTAAGTACTGTGCTAAGTGCTGGGGATACAAATAAAAAAACAGTCCCTGCCCTCAAAGAGCTTACAGTCTAATAGAGGGAGACAACACACAATAGGAAGCTTAAAAGGGTGGGGGTCTCTAGGGAGTACTTGACTTAGAGGCATGGAGTTGAAACCAAGCAGAGATGCTAATAGAAAATGGAGCTACCCAGAACGTCCAAATCCCAGCCCTCTATAAAGGAAGGCTTTGGGAGGAGTTTAGTGCTCCATCTCTCTCATCAGTCATCCACATGATTACTGATTCTCCAAGCTCTTGACAAGGGTAGAGTTTCTTTCACATGTACCCACTCCCTCCAAGTCCCCCCTCCCAACTCTACCTAAGCCTAAATAAATAAGGATCCCTCCCACGCCCTCTGTTGTAGGCCCTTTTAGCTCCCATCCATTCAGTTGTCATTGTGATGTAGATGATTCCCAGATCCATATGTTTTGCCCGAGGTTTTCTCCTGAAGTCTAGTACCCCCATTACCAAATGTCTTGGATATTTCAACGTCAGCATATTGAAAATACATTATCAGATGGAAACACATTAAAAAAATTTTTTTTTTCTTTTCCCCTTTGACAATTTCTTAATCTGAAGTTTTGGGGGTTTTTTTTGACTGTTTTCTCTCACAACTTGATAATATGGGAATTTTTCCATGACTACTCATGTATAACTTATTTTGAATTGCTTGAGTTCTTGTGCGTGGGGGGTGGGAATGGAGGGAGGAAGAGAAGTTGGAACATGAAGTTTTAAAAAATTGATGTTAGGGGGCAGCTAGATGGCGAAGTGGATAGAGCACCGGCCCTGGATTCAGGAGTACCTGAGTTCAAATCCAGCCTCAGACACTTAACACTTACTAGCTGTGTGACCCTGGGCAAGTCACTTAACCCCAATTGCCTCACTAAAAAAAAAAAAATAATAAATAAAAAATTGATGTTAAATATTTGGTTTTTTTACATATATTTTGGAAAATAAAATTCTATTCAAAGAAAATACATTATCTTTTCCTGCAAAAAACCCTTGCCCTCCCTTTTCCCAACTTCCTTATTACTGTCAAGGGCACTACCATCCTCCCAGTCACCCAGGATCATAAAGTAGATGTAATCCTTGACCTCTCATTCTCACTCACTTTGCATATACATTTTTTTAACCATATCTTGTTTTCACCCTTACAAAAATCTCTCCTATATATCCACACCTCTGCTCACACAGTTCCTAGCCTAATTAAAGCCCTCAAAAGCTCTTCCTGACATTGTACACAATAACAGCAATATTGTGTTATGATCAACAGTGATAGACTTGACTCTTCTCAACAATACAATGGTCCAAGATAATTCCAAAGGACTCATGATGGAAAATGCTCTCCAAATCCAGAAAAAAGAACTGTGAAATGTAGATGCAGATTGAACTATACTGTTTCTACTTTTTTTGTTTTTCTTTTTTGAGGTGTTTCCCTTTTGTTCTGATTCTTCTTTCACAGCATGACTAATGCAGAAATATGGTTAATGTGATTGTACAAATATAACCTATATCAGATTGCTTTCTGTCTTAGGGAGGGAGAAGGGAGGGGAGGGAGGGAGAAAAATTTGGAACTAGAAATCTTATAAAAACAAATGTTGAAAACTATCTCTACATGTAACTGGAAAATAATAAAATACTTTTATGATTTAAAAAAAAAAAAGCTCTCCCTGGACCATTGTAATAGACTTCCATTTTGGTCTTCCGGCCTCAAGTCTCTCTCCGTTCCCCCCCCCCCCCACACACACACACACACTCCAGTGACTCCTTATAGTTCTCCATGTGGCATTTAAAGCTCTCCATAACTGGATTTCTTCCTACTTTTTCCTCAGGGTTCTTGTACGTTATTCCCCACTGCAGACTCTTATGATCCAGCTACATTGACCTATTTGATATTCCTCAGAAAATACTGTCTCTTGTTTTCTTATCTGTCCATTAGCTGCCTCCCATACCTGGATTGTTTTCCCTCCTCCCTTCTGCCTCTTATATTCCTTCAAAGCTCTGCTCAAATGGCATCTTCAAGAGGTCTTTCTTGGCCCCTTGAACCATTAGTATACTATCCACCACTCTGTATTCTTCACAGTGCTTAGGGCACAGCAAGCATTTAATAAATGCCTGTTGCTTGCTTATTTGTGCAGTATGTGCCAAATTCAATGGATTAAAAAAGGAAGAATAGTTTCTCTTTTGTTATATCCTTCCCTTATATTAAATAGGTGACATATATTTAATATTGAAATCAAACTGGATCAGTTAGGCACCATTAGCCCTAACACTGAATATTTACAACCCTGATTTATGCAGTTATCAGAAAGTAAACATGGTACAACATAGGCAATGAAAGAGGAAAAAAATGGAAACCTATGTGTTTAACTTCTCTAAGTCTCATCTCCTTAGTTATATTCTTTTCTAAGTAGCCAGTTAGCTCAGCTGTTTAGAGAGTGATTTTAATGAGGCTAGGTCACAGGGTTCAGTCTCCATATGGGTTGGTTATCTTAGTTCCATTCTGTGGTTACGGACTGCACCTTTAACCCTGGCCAGCTGTTTCACAAATGCAAGTTATTAGTCACAAGAGAGATCAGATTGAATATTCATGGCTATGTCAGTTTAAATCACATACACCACTGGAAAAAACAACACAAAGCACATGTCTTTCCTAGCTAAAAATGATGTAACTATATAAACAAATTTACATTGCTTTACTGAGAAGAGCCTTGTTTCTTAACAACATAAGGTAACCTGAATGCAGCTAGTTTTAAAATGTTTAATACACTATCTAGAATTGTTAATAATGTCACAAATATGAAAAAGGCAGATTTGTTACTAGCATGTTAAATTTGACTTTTACTTTTAAAAAGCCTGTATAACAGAATCTCACAGTTTCACATTCAAGTAATTTTCTTTGTTCTTTTTATATTAAAATATTCATATTTGGTGATATTCAAGTCCATACAAAAAGAGAACATTTAAAAAATAATGCTATCATAAAACTAGACTATCCCTTTAGAGCTAATCTATCTAAATACTTGGACCTGTCACAACACATTAGATAATAGGATTTTTAAACAATTATTAACAATACTTTTAATATATAGCTATTTTTTTCTTTTTTCTCCTGAAGCAATTAAAAGTTGTCAGCTCTTACTAAGTCAGGGTTTATGACTTTCAAAGGTGTATGCTATTTCTCACTGGAAATAGTGCTTCTTAATTTCCATCTTTTTAACTTTTTAAAGGTCAGAAGATCGTATATTTCGAGCCAGAAAGGACCTCAGAGGCCAATGGCTGCAGCAAGGTGGGCCAATAGATAAGAGTGCTGGACTCTTAAGAAATCTTGAGTTCAAATTCAGCCTCAGACACGTACTAGCTGTGTGGCCCTGGGCAAGTCACATATCTACCTGCCTTAGTTTCCTCATCTGTAAAATGGGGATTATAATAGCATCTATATCCCAGGGTTGTTGTGATGATCAAATGAGATAATATTTGTAAAGTGCTTTGCAAACTTTAAATTGTAATATATAAATGCTCACTAAGATTATATTATTCCAACTGTCTCATTTTACAGATGAAAAACCTGAGTCCCAGAGAATTCAAGTAAATTGTCTAAGGTTTATCCAGCTAGTAAGTCACAGAGCTGGGATTTGAACCCAAGTCCTCTGACCCCAAATCTAGCAGTAAATATTGACTTTGAAAATTGTGGATTCTGTCAAAGTAATGGAAGAGCTCAATGAACACTTGCTAATTGATTCTGGTGAGAACATTTCACTAAATAAAATTGTATACACGTACACAGAAATGAACTGCAATTGATAACATTCTTTACCACTTGTCAGTATACTCTATATTATCCAAAGTTAAATGGAATTGAGTATATTCTGAAAGACTGTTTAATAAAGAATACCAACAAATAGGGTTTTATTTCTGAGAGACAAATCTAATGCTATTTTTATACTCATAGAAGCAATTTAATTTCAATTTAGTATGAGGCACTTTATTTCTGGTCTAGACAATTGCAAAGATATAATGTGAGCACTATACTTTTCTTAAGTGTTTTTTTGTTTTGTTTTGTTTTTGCAGGGCAATGGGGGTTAAGTGACTTGCCCAGGGTCACACAGCTAGTAAGTGTCAAGTGTCTAAGGCCGGATTTGAACTCAGGTCCTCCTGAATCCGGGGCCGGTGCTTTATCCACTGCACCACCTAGCTGCCCCTGAGCACTATACTTTTAACATTCACACATAAACTTTTGGTACTTTTGAGGTCTGAACAAAGAAGTATCTCAATTGTCAAAATGTTTTACTTTTTTTCTAATGGGAGCTCTGGTCAGAGTTTGCCTTACCTCATGCAAGTGGACACTTGTCAACGTAGTATTTTAGGGAAACCAGGGAAGTAGACCCTCACTCCCTTCACATCATTATTTATTTCCTTTATAGGAACCTGAAATTCCACTGTTTAAGATCTATTCCTTTGGAACCTTAAAGGTTTCGAATCTTTAAAAGTCCCTTACTACAATGATTGCCCTGACGTATATGTATATACATTTAATGCCAATATTCTCCATGTGAGGCTACATGGCTGTTAATCATGTGCCACCACAATCTTGGAAGAATCAGAATTACTAACAAATAATAAAATGAGGGAAAGACACATGGTATATAAAAGTAGGCCAAAGAATGAATTTTACATGAAGGGTGGTATATAAAAAATATCATCAAGGACTTGTAGGGCTAGAAAATGAAATTGTTTACAAATCGTGTAGAAAGAATGTGCAGAATCAATGGCTAGCCCAAGTTGGAAGTGTGCTTTACCACCTATACCAGCTTATAAGACTCAATTGTTGGGGCAGCTAGGTGGCACAGTGAATAGAGCACCAGCCCTGGAGTCAGGAGGACCTGAGTTCAAATCTGGCCTCAGACACTTAACACTCACTAGCTGTGTGATCCTGGGCAAGTCACTTAACCCCAATTGCCTCACTTAAAAAAAAAAAGACTCAATTGTTAAATTTTGGGTGTAAGCATTGATACTTCAGAAATCAATTTTGACATTTATTGTTTTGTTGATTGTCTTGACTTTAAAAAGTGATGGTGAGGGGCAGCTAGGTGGTGCAGTGGATAGAGCACCGGCCCTGGAGTCAGGAGGATCTGAGTTCAAATTTGACCTCAGACACTTGACATTTACTAGCTGTGTGACCCTGGGCAAATAACTTAACCCCAATTGCCTCACCAAAAAAAAAAAAAGTGATGGTGAAAATGTTAATAATGCAGATTAAACGTTAAAATGTGTTGTCTATGTTTTACTTTTTGTTTTGTTTTCCCAGAGAAGCAGTTGTTATACATTTACCAATACACTCCAGGTCCAAGTGATTGGTAACAATCAAATATAAAAAGAATGAGAGGTAGGCCTCCACAGTATGTTGGCTAAATTCTTTATATAGATAAGTTTTATGGAAAAATGTGGACAAGAATCACATAGATTGAAAAGGGTTTGCAGGCTTCATCAGTTGAAGGAATATCTATCCTGACACACTTTTCATAAACAAACTATGTACATAATTTGTTATCCCATATTTTATTAAAATAAAATTGTTTCTCATAATTTTATAAAATCATACAAATACATATAAAAATAAAAATAATATAAGCAATTATTTATGTATTGATAAAACATCTTTTGCAATTTTCTATTTTTTTAATAAAAGAACTGTGATTTTATTGATATTGGGAATTGTAAATAAGAAAATTCCTTCTACCAATTCAGATTGACCCCTGAAACATAACATATAGTCTTAGGGAGTACATTTCTAATGAATTAAAAATAGCAACTACAATATTAATATTATTGCTGTGTTGAATGAGCTCATTTTTCATTGTAAAGATTTTCAAAACATGCTAGCATTAAAGTGAAGTAAGCAGAACCAGGAGAGCATTGTACACAGTAATAGCAATACTGTAGGATGACAAACTGTGAATGACTTGACTATTTTCAGCAATACAATGTTCCAAGGCAATCCCAAAGGACTCATGATGAAACATGCTATCTGCCTCCAGAGAAAGAACTGATATTGTCTGAATACAGACTGAAGCTTGTTATTTTTCTCTTTCTTTTATTTGTTTCTTTCATTCTTTCTTTCTTTTCAAGTCTTCTTGTGACAAGATGACTAATATGGAAATGTTTAACATGATTACTCATGCATAACCTATATAGGATAGCTTACCATCTCAGGGAATGGGAGAGGGGAAGGAAAGGAGGAAAGAATAGAATTTGGAACTCAAAACTTAAAAAAATATATTTAAAAATTGTTGTTGTTGTTTTTTTTTAGTGAGGCAATTGGGGTTAACTGACTTGCCCAGGGTCACTCCAGGGCTGGTGCTTTATCCACTTCGCCACCTAGCTGCCCCATAAAATTGTTTTAATGTGTAACTGGGGGAAAGAGAAATTTTTGGGGGGGGGCAGGGCAATGAGGGTTAGGTGACTTGCCCAGGGTCACACAGCTAATAAATGTCAAGTGTCTGAGGCCAGATTTGAATTCAGGTCCTCCTGAATCCAAGGCCAGTGCTTTATCCACTGTGCTACCTACCTGCCCCAAAACACTATTTAAAAAAAAATAGCAATTTAAACAAATTAAAAAATTTTAAGCCACAAAATATGGCTGAACTTTTTATTATGGGATTTTACTGATGATATAAAATGTCAACATGAGAGACTTATGTCACCACAACTTTCAGGTAAAAAAGAAACAAAACATTATTATACCTTAAAAAACATGTTAGCATTGAAATTATTGTTTTCAATTGTTCTTCATGTACTAATTAAGACTAATATTCTTATCTTTATAACAGATAGTCTTGTGCTTTAGATCATTTTTTAGAAAGATGATTCCTCCTGTAACACCTTGAAAAGCTACATTTTACTTCTATTTCTTTGTATAAGTGATTGGATGTGAACATAGTGGTTGGTTTTTACTCCCTCTGTAGCCAATCATTTTTGAGGCAACACCTGCCACTACTGACCAATCAGGAGCAATTGCATTATATCAAGGTGCATGTTGTTTAGCAAAGAGACTTATTACACTTCAGAGACTACTGCCCTTGTTATACTAGCAGTGTGTCTAAATTGCATGAGATCACATTTTTAACTAGTGCTTCTCTACCTGCATTTTATCCTAATGGTGCTTAAGCTCCATCATAGTCCAGAACAATTTTCCCAACTTGTGTAATTTTCATTTTTTAAAAATCAGTAAATAATGTATTGAAATTTTCTTTTGCCATTAGTAGTTTTGCAAAGTAACAGATATTCCCTAAGATCATTTTCAAAATATTACATATGATATGTAATCAAATGAGCACCTTTAGCTACATTGTTGCTTCATTCACTTATGATACAAAATAGAAAGTTTTTAGTTTCTTAATTAATTGGTGAAGAAAGTCCTCAGATATATGAGCAATTCTTCTTCTGACCATATGACTGGAAAGTAACCATTTGAAACTTCTTAGCACATGATTCACAAAGCATCATTGTGACTGTCATTGACTGTCATATCACTGGACAGAGACCCAATGTTTCTTGTTCATGGGTCATGACAAGGATGGTCCATTTCATTTTTTATTTATTTTGTTTTTGGTGAGGCAATTGGGGTTAAGTGACTTGCCCAGGGTCACACAGCTAGTAAGTGTTAAGTGTCTGAGGCCAGATTTGAACTCAGGTACTCCTGACTCCAGGGCCAGTGCTCTATCCACTGGGCCCCCAGCTGCCCCGAGACCCAATTTTTCTTATTGAATAAAGCAATCTTCATGATGTCACAGGCATGGGCTTTTAAAAAAAGTTTGCTTTTGATTATTAAAAGCATTGATTTTTTTGGGGAAAAATTGTCTTGTAAACTTATTATGCATGTATGCTTTTAAGATGTCATTTCAATTTATTGGGTTTCATGCTTTCCATAGCTAAAGCATTTTTAGGAAGCAAGCACAGAAGTATTTCCTTTCCAAAAGAATTCCAAATGATGACTACATTAGATCTTATTTTCTATTTTGGGGTTTTTAATTTTTATATCTCCATATTTCTGCTTTGTAAATTGTTTCTATTATTATTTTTGCTTACACTAGTTTCAGTGGCTGGAGTGGATTTTTCAAACTATTATATATTTATCCATCACAAAAGAATATTAGTTCACTTTTTAAAAATTAGAGACAATAAAACATTTCAAGCTATACAAATTAATTTATGGATTTTCAAACAATTATTTATAGCCATTCTTGAGTTATTTTAGTTCTTTAAAAGTTACTTATCTTTTTTTTGAAACCTGCTTCTTATAGTATACTTAAGAAAATGAATGATATGGAGAAATATAGCAGATATGCATGATATTTTTAACTACCACATAAAGATTAACTTCAAGTTTATACTCTTCACACTCAAAATATATCAGCGTGATGTGACAATGCATCTCATTTTTACATACCACTCTTCACAAACTGACTGATAGTAATTTCAGCAGAACACACACACCAGCTCAAATCTGAGCTCCTTTGGGCATACTGTATTAAATTATTGCTATGTGACATTCACTTTATATTATAGCAAATCTTCCACGACTCTCACTTTTATGGGCTTTGATTTGAACTTCATTTTTACTGAAAAAAAGAAGATATGTTTCCACAGGCGTTACGCCTGAAAGTATCCAATAATTTTGGCCATTTGTGGGGAAAATGAGAGGGGTTAGGGAATGAGGTGAAAAGAAAGGAGAAGTAAAACCCTGAAGTTTGGAAATTCTTCTCTAAGCAGTTAACATTTGGAGACACCTGACAATTAGTTGATCATTAACTAAATGGCAAGGTCTTCTTTTGAAAGTGGAATGCAGGAGAGGGATCTCCTTTTTTTTTTTTCCCTTAGGTGGTTCATATCAGCTATGATGGGTTTTAAATAGGAAGTCAAGTCTGTCTTTATAGCATGTCTAAGAAACAAATTTGTCCAGAGAAATAGGGTTATATTTTAACACTTCAAGGGTGTATATTTTCCTTGGTGTGGCCCCTCAGTCCATTGATGGATTGGTGTGACTGAAACAAAAAAAGCAAACCTCATGGCCAACCTTCTAGGGATGAGCCTCTGTAAACTTAATTATGCTAATCCTTTAAATGGACACACAGTTGGTCCAACTTGGACCTTTGGTGACCCTGGGTTCTATGTCATTATAGGTTTTAAGGTAGAACATAAGTAGAGGATAAGATTTATAATTTAATTTAACATATTCATAATGTAGTTTTCATGTTTCTAGGAAACAATCTTATAAAAAGTTTATATTCACTCTACTTTCTTATAGCTATAATCAGATTGTTCTATGTAGAAGGACACTATTTAGAAATAAGCAAATTATTTTTCTATTTATGATATAGTTCTTTCAAGTTGAACCAGGAACTCAGGATTGAGAATCAAGAGATTTAGAGTTTTGTCCTAAATCTTTCACCAACTTGTTGTGCAACAATTATTTCCTTTCCCTAGGCTTCAGTTTTCTCATCTGTAAAATGAGGGTGTTGGAAAAGATCAGGAATTCTTTATCTGGGTATGTCAAGCTGTTTTTAAAATATATTTTGAGGGACAGGTAGGTGGTGCAGTGGATAAAGCATGGGTCCTGGATTCAGGAGTACCTGAGTTCAAATTCGGCCTCAGACACTTGACACTTACTAGTTGTGTGACCGTGGGCAAGTCATTTAACCCTCATTGCCCCACCCCCCCCATATATATATATATGTATATATATATATATATATATATATATATACAACATATCTCAATATAACTGGTTTTCTTTGTAGTCCACTGTATTTTATTATATGAATTTGAAAACATTATTCTAAGCATGATTCTATGGCATGGACTGCCAAAGAGAGTCCATGATGCAAGAATGATTAAGACCCCCTGGTTCCCCAAGATACATTATAACTCTAACATTTAATGCTTGTATAGTTCACTTAGATGATCATTCTCCTTGGGAAAGAGACAGTGACGACAAAAACTGCTACTAAATGAAAATTTCTTCACCACAATCCTCATCTGATTTCTCTTCATGCCATGGAGATGATTCTGATTCCTTGAGGGTTATGTCAATGGAATGGAAACTCTGACATGCCCCCAAATTGAACAGGCTTCAAGTACAAGTCCACTGATGGCCAACCGGTATGTCATCTGTATGTGTATCATCTGAGAACCAGCATAGCAAAGTATGGTGAGTTTCCTCACTAGCCTGGCCATCACAGCAAGTCTGGAAGATGTTTGACCAAGTTGTAGACAGGCTGTAATATGCTTCACTGAAGCAGATCCTCCTTTAAGCACTGACCATTAAAGAGATAATTTTCCAAAGAAAATAAAAGTATTTACAAGATCATTTTTTCCATTACAAAATTTAAATGCCAAATACATAACATATTATTACTCTAAAAATTCCAACTTTTTTTTATTTGTGAAGTAACTCAGGAGATTGATTACAGTGCACACTATATTAAAATGTTAATGTTTTATGACACTACTGAGCCATCCTTATAATTTTGTCAGGAAATAATTATGTTATTCTTTCAAAAAAAGAATCTATTTCAATTTAAGAAAAACAACTAAAAGATTCCTGCCATGTATTTTTGGCTTGATGTCATGTTTTTGTTCAGACAGCATGTATACAAACAGTGTTGGAAAGAGAGAAAAAGTCAATTCCAAGATCACATCAGTCTGAAAACCATACAAATAGTTTGATGGTTACACAATGCATTCCCAGAGTAAATAATTTCCATTCTCATAATCATAACGGGCTCTATTAAAATCAATAGCTAGAAGTCAGTTCTTTATCTTTCAGGCAGCTATGAATAATAGAACTAGCCAGTTCTATGATTATAGTGCTTATCTCTAAAAGAATTTTAAATTTGTCTTTATGAAAATTGTAAATTGGGAATGTTTATACACATCATGCTGATAATTCAGGACCAAATCTTATTATGATGGCTCAAATTAAATACTTTTTTTTTTTTTGGTAGGGCAAGGAGGGTCACACAGCTAGTAAATGTCAAGTGTCTGAGGCTGGATTTGAACTCAGGTCCTCCTGAATCCAGGGCCTGTGCTTTATCCACTGTGCCACCTAGATGCCCCCAATTAAATACTTTTAATACATTATATTTCATGCAAAATTAAGGAATTGATCGATAGGTTTCTTTTTTGTTTAATCTTAAAAGTATTTTATTATTTTCCAGTTACATGTAAAGATCGTTTTCATCATTTGTTTTCATAGGATTTTTAGTTCTAAATTTTTCTCCCACCCTCCCTTCCTTCCCTCCCCCCTCCCCAAGACAGAAAGCGATCTGATATAGGTTATATAGGTACAATCGCATTAAAGATATTTCTGCAATAGTCATGCTGTGAAAGAAGAAGCAGAACTCAAGGTAAAAACCTTAAAAAAGAAAAAAAAACAGCCCCAAAGTGGAAACAGTATGGTTCAATTTGCATTCATAATCCACAATTCTTTTTTTTCTGGATGTGGAGAACATCTTCCATCATGAGTTCTTTGAAATTGTTTTGGATCATTGCACTGCTGAGAAGAGCCAAGTCTATCCCCGTTGATCATCACACAATGTTGTTGTTACTGTGTACAATGTTCTCCTGGTTCTGCTCCTCTCAGTCAGCATCAGTTTATGTAAGTCCTTCCAGGTTTCTCTGAACTCCTCCTCCTCATCGTTTCTTACAGCACAATAGTATTCCATTATATAGAGCACCGGCCCTGGAGTCAGGAGTACCTGAGTTCAAATCCAGACTCAAACACTTGACACTTACTAGCTATGTGACCCTAGGCAAGTCATTGTTTCTAGGCCACCTTGTCACCAACCACAGGGGCCACTGTAGACTGAGGGGTGGTCAATTTCTTGGCACCATAAAGGAAAGATCCTGGAGGAACATCTTGGGCTGAGCACCCCACTCCTTACATCCTTGAAAAAAAAATCATCAACAAGCATTACTTAAGTGTTTACTTTGACACATGCTGTAATGAGCTCAGGAGATACAAAGGAGAGCAAACATAGGCCCTAGTCTCAAGAAGCTCAGATTTTTAGAATTCAATTTTATTTTCAGTTCTAAATTATCCCTCTCCTTTGTCCCTTCCCCAATCCATTGAGAAGGCAAATGAAGTCCATTAAGAATATATACACTTATGCAAAACAAATTCTTTCATTAGCTACATTCAAGAAGGAAAGAAGAAAATGAGAGAAAAAAGGAAAAGAAAATCTATTTTGATTTGCACTGTGAGTCATTCATAGCTTCTCTCTGGAAGCAGACAGCACATTTCATCATGAATCCTTTGGAATTATGGTTGGTTATTTGTTGATCAGAGTTTCTAAATCTTTTTAGGATTTAATCAACAGAATTGATTGTCTTTACAATATTGTTGTTATCATATAAATTATTCTCCTGGTTCTAATTACTTCTTTCTATATCAGCTCATACAAGTCTTCCCAGGTTTTGCTGAAAACATCCCATTCTTCATTTCTTACACTGCAGTAGCATTCTAGAAGAGTAATATAATTTGTTCAGCTATTCCCCAATTGAAGGGCATCCTTTCAGTTTCCAATTCTTTGCTACCAGAAAAAGAGCTGTTACCAATAATTTTGTATTTCTGGGTCCTTTTCCTCTTTCTTTGATCTCTTTGGTTTCTTTAATTTGTTTTGTTTTGTTTTTTTGCGGGGCAATGGGGGTTAAGTGACTTGCCCAAGGTCACACAGCTAGTAAGTGTCAAGTGTCTGAGGCCAGATTTGAACTCAGGAACTCCTGAATCCAGGGCTAGTGCTTTATCCACTGCACCACCTAGCTGCCCCCTTCTTAATTTCTTTGACAATAGTAGTGGTGTTGTTTTTCCATTTTGAAGAGGACCAATGCTATCATGGGGTGAGGTCTTAACTGGAGTGTGAATTAGATTTAAGTGAGGCACAGTTGTATAGTCATCAGCCTCTCTTTTCCAGAGTCACTGCAGTCCAGTGGCAAGACAAAAGTCAGAAGAACTGGTGATGGCCTGGGATGAAGTGGATAATCTTGGCATCTCCAATGTCTGACCAAGTCTAAGCACTCCACAGTGCCTGCTTCAGCTGTCTTTATGACCACTGGAACATTTGCGTCCACCCAGCCTGCTGGAGGATGTCTTCATATGCTTGGGGTGGACATCCCTTTAATTTGTAAACAGGTTTGAGACTTGTCAGTTACCCTCAACCTGGTTTAGCCTGTCTGCCAAGACTGTTTGGTTTTACTGGGCATGCTACAGCTTCTTAGAGCCACAGGTGAAAGTTGGGTAAAGGTAGACCCAAAAGGTGGATGAATAGCCTTCAAAAGGGTTAAGCAAGCCCTCACACCAGAGGTGCTAGTCTTCCTTGAACACCTCATATGTGCCTAGTAGTTGTATTTCTGGTCAAAGCATATGGAGAGTTTAATATGTTTTGGGGTCATAGTTCCAAATTGCTTTCCAGAATGGTGGGACTCCTTCACAGCTCCACCAATAATGCATTATCTCTCCAGCATTTGTCATTTTCACTTTTTGGTTAATTTAGCCAATCTGATTGTTATGAGGTGGTACCTCAGAACTGTTATAATGTTCATTTCTTTAATTATTAGTGATTTAGAGCTTCTTTTCATATGGTTATTATTAGCTTGAATTTCTTCCTCTGAAAACTGCTTGTTTTTATCTTTTGACCACTTATCAATGGAGAAATGACTCGACTCAGTTTCTTGCATACCTTAGAAGACCTTCACCAGAGAAATTTGCTCTAAAGATTTCCCCCTAGTTTCCTGCTTTTCTTCTAATTTTAGCTGCATTGGTTTTGTGTGTGTGTGTGTGTGTGTGTGTGTGTGTGTGTATGTGTGTGCAAAAACAAATTTTATATAATCAAAATTGTTCCTTTTGTTCTCTATGAACCTTCCTATTTCTTCTTTGGTCAGGAACTCTTCCCTTATCCATAGATCTGTCAAGAAATTTCTTCTATGCTCCTCTAATTTGCTTATGATATCATGTTTTATGTATAAACCATGTAGTCATTTAGAGCCTAGCTTAGTATTCAGTGTGAGATGTTGATCTATACCTAGTTTCTATCAAACTGTATTCAAGTTTTCCCAATAGTTTTTGCTGAATATTGAATTCTTGTCCCAGTTTTGGATTTACCAAACAATAGGTTATTGTGCTGATTTTCTTCTATATATTGTATACTGTGAAAAAATAATGGGATTTAGCAGATACTCAAAGACCCACCTGGAGATTAATCTAAACTGATTGTATCAAGTGAGAGTGATTGACTGCTGATGAGCCTACTTCAAAGTTAACTAGATTGTCATCACACCTGGCTAGCCCTTAATGGATTTGGAGGACACCAACCAATCAGCTTGAAGCAGTGTGTAAGGACCGCCTCTGTTCCAGACCTATAAAAAGCTTCCACAATCAGTTTGCTGGAGAGTTCGTGATTGAAGCAGGCTCCTGGCAGAGGACTTGAGGAGGAACCAGACAAAGCTGCAACTCTAGACTAGATAGGCCTTTTCTTAACTTTCTGAACTCCATGTGAATTCCTGTATGCTTTAATAAATTTTTGATGCCCAAAGACTGGTGCTAAAGCTTCTAATTTAAGGCAACCACAATATAGATTTTAAACATCACAATACCTAATCTATTATACTGATAAGCCTATTTCTTATGTAGTGCCAATTGTTTTGACAATTACAGATTTATGGCATAGTTTGAGACCAGCAACTGCTAGACCCTCTTCTGTTTCATCTTTTTTTTTTCATTCATTCCCTTGATATTCTTGACCTTTTGTTTCTCCAAATGAATTTTATTATGATTTTTTCCAGCTCTGTAAAGGAGTCCTTTGGTAGACACTGAATAAGTAAGTTAATTCAGGTGGTATTGTTATTTTTATTATATTGATTCAACCTACCCATAAGCAATTACTATTTATTTATTTATTTAGATCTGCCTTTATTCATGTAAAGAGTGTTTGTAATTGAATTGATATAGTTTCTGTTTGTGTCTTGGCAGGTAGACTTCTAAGTATTTTATATAGTCTCCATAGTTATTTTAAATGGAGCTTCTCTTTCTAGCTCTTCCCGCTGGATTTTGTTGGTAACATAGAAATGAGGGTGATTTATAGGGGTTTATTTTTAAGTTGTTAATTGTTGCAATTAGTTTTTTAGTTCTCTAGGGTTCTCTAAGTAAACCATCATATCATCTATAAAAAGAAATAGCTTTGTTTCCTCTTTGCCTATGTTTAGTCTTTTAATTTCTTTTTCTTGTCTTATTGTTATAGCTGATACAATATCAAATAATAATGGTGACCCTGTTGGAAAGCCTTCTACCTTGTTCTCATTACAGATAATAATGGCTTTTGGTTTTAGATAGTTTCTACTTATTACTTTAAGGAAAGCTCTATTACTGTGATTTTGAGTGTTTTTAATAGGAACTGATGTATTTTGTTATAAGCTTTTTCTGCATCTATTGAAATTTATATTTTTAATGATATTTATGATATATTGCTGTAATTTCCTGACTAAGATTTTATTTAATCTTTTTGGCCTTAATATTCATTAGGGAAAGTGGTATATACCTTTCTTTTTGTTTTGACTTTCCCTGGTTTAGTTATCAAGATCATATTTGTGTCATTGAAAGAATTTGGTAGAACTCCTTTATTGGAATATTGAAATTAATTGTTCTTTAAATATGTGGTAGAATTAACTTATAATCTATCTGGTCCTCGGTTTATTTTCTTTGAGAGTTCATTTATGGATTGTTCAATTTTGTTAATCTGGTACATTTATATTTTTGTAAACATTTATCCGTTTCATTTATATTGTCAGTTTTATTGGCATGTAGTTGGGTAAAAAGATCCTAATAAATACTTTTATTTCTTCTTTTGTGGCACCTTTTTCCTTTTTGATATTAGCAATTTGATTTTCTTCTGTTTAAAAATCAAGTTAGCTAATGACTTGGCTATTTTATTGTTTTGTTTTTTTTTAAACAGCTCCTAGTCTTACTAGTTCAATGGGTTTTTATTTTAAGTTTTATTAATCTCTCCTTTGATTTTCTGAATTTGGTATTTAATTGAGGATTTTAAATTTATTGGTTTTCTAGGTTTTTTTTTAGTTACATGTCTAATTCATTGATCTGTTCTCTCTCTCTCTCTCTCTCTCTCTCTCTCTCTCTCTCTCTCTCTCTCTCTCTCTCTCTCTCCTGATGTTACTATTTAGATATAAAATTTCCCCTAAGTACTGCTTTGGTCATATGCTCCATATTTTGGTATGTTGTTTATTATCTTTGATAACATTATTGATTGTTTCTATAATTTGTTCTTTGACCTCCCCATTCTTTAGTATTAAGTAATTTAGTTTCTTAAGAATATTTAATCTTTATCTAGTTAGTAAAAGATGCATTTAATACTTCTACTTTATCCACTGAATCCCTGGCCATTGCCAATTATCCTGACTTTTGTTTTGCCACTCTATATGACTCTGGAAGAAAGAGTGAGGCTGATGATTTTGTCCAACTCTGCCTCACTTAAATCCAATTTATGCATAAGTCAAAAAACATCACCCATACCATTTTACCATTTTTATCAATCTCAAAATCCTGTGGAGGCAGGCAGGTGACAAAGCAGCAGATGTGGTTGTACTGGGAGCTGTAGTCACAATCCTACACACAGGCATCCCAGGGCATAGTTTTGTCTTGTCTTTGGACTGATGCAGCAGTGGGATTTGACAGTACCCTGGGTTCTCTGAGCAGCCTTTTTTTTTGATGAATAGTGGGGGTTAAGTGACTTGCCCAGGGTCACACAGCTAGTAAGTGTCAATTGTTTGAGGCTGGATTTGAACTCAGGTCCTCCTGAATCCAGGGCCAGTGCTTTATCCACTGGACCACCTAGCTGCCACCTCTGAGCAGCCTTTTAAAAGGACCACACTGCTCACCTCTTGGTGTGAGAAAGGAGCTAGTAAAAGTCCTCTAAAATTGTCTGCTTCACCTAAACTAAGGTAAGGATCCTACCCTGTGGTCAAAATACAAAAACATGTCCAAAAACTTTTGCAATTAAAATGGAGGGAGAGTTGGTGCATGATTTTTTTTGTTCAAAATGTGCAAATTTAGAGACATCTCTGCTCCAAATGTTCAGGTGGATTATTTGTGCTTAACTTGTGGTAGAGCCTTCCAAGATCATATTTATCTGATCAGCCAACAGTCAGACAATGCTGTACCTTGATCCCAACATAGTGATATCTTCTTGGTCCTCTGAGCACAAAGAGCAACTAAGCACTTCCTTTAATCTACTCCCCTCTTTTTCCTTTCCCCCTTTCCCTCCTTTCCTTAATCCTTTTCCCTCCTACTTTCCAGTTGGGTAATGTATATTTCTGTACTCAACTATGTGTGTCTGTGTTTTGTTCCCCCCTTTAACCAGTCCAGATGAAAGTGAGGTTCAGCTGTCACTCATTCCACCTCTACTGCCCACTCCATTCTTTAAACCCTTCTTTATGTACGCCATTGATGTGAGAAATTTTTACCCATTCTTCCTCTCCCTTAATGCATTCCTCTTCCTTCTTTTTATTTTGATAATAAACATTTTTTTTTTGGTGAGGCAATTGGGGTTAAGTGACTTGCCCAGGGTCACACAGCTAGTAAGTGTTAAGTGTCTGAGGCCAGATTTGAACTCAGGTACTCCTGACTCCAGGGCCGGTGCTCTATCCACTGCACCATCTAGCTGCCCCAATAATAAACATTTTTATTTAAAGTTTTGAGTTACAAATTCCTTCCTCCTTCTTTCCCTCTCTGAGGCAGTAAACAATCAGATATAGGTTATACATGTGCAATTATGTAAAACATTACCATATTAGTAATTTTATATAAGAAAACTTGAATAAAAGACAAATGAAAGAAAGCGGAAAAATAGCATGCTTCAGTCTGTGTTCTTTCTTTGGAAGTAGATAGTAGGCTTCATCAATAGTCTTTTGGGATTGTCTTGGATCTTTATCTTGCTGAGAGTAGTTAAGTCATTCACAATTCTTCATCAAACAATATTGCTGTCACTATGCACAACGTTCTCCTGGTTTAGCTCACTTCACTCTACATCAGTTCATATAAGTCTTTCCAAACCTTTTTGAAATTGTCCTGCTTGTCCTTTCTTATAGCACAGTAATATTCCATCACAACTGTATTCCACAACTTGTTTAGTCATTCCCTACTTGATGGGCATTCCTTTGATTTCCAATTCTTAGCCACCACAAAAAGAGCTGCTACAAATGTTTTTGTACAAATAGGTCTTTTTCTCTTCTGGGGGATGTCTTTGGGAGATAAACCTAGCAGTGGTATTGCTGGATCAAAGGAAATGCACAGTTTGATAGGCCTTTGGGCAATAGTTCCAAATTGCTCTCCAGAATGGTCTTTCTCATTCTTCTATTCCTCTTTGGAAATCATCCAAACATCCAATCATAATGGAATTACACCCAGGGTGCCTGTCTAATTTGATTCCCCAGATCCAGGGGTCTGAGACCCCTAATGATGATAAAATTCCCCTTATAAGAATGTTTAGTCTCCTATTGTTTCTCATTCATGTTTACCTTTATGTTTCTCTTGTGTTATGTGTTTGTATTTCAACTTTTCTACTCAGTTCTAATCTTTTCATGAAGAATGCTTGAAGTCCTCTGTTTCTTTAAAGATTCATTTCTCCCCTGTTTGGATTATACTGTTTTGCTGGGTAGGTTATAAGCCTAAATAGACCCTTTCCCTTCTGGAATATTGATTCCAAGCTTCAGGCACTCAGAAAGAATTCAAGTACTGAAAAACCATAATCACTATTGCACAAGATTTAGCAGGTACCAGTTATAAAGGAACAGATATCATAGAATGCAATATTGCAAGAGGCAACAGATATAGGCCGACGACCAAGAATATATTTTTTTGTGAGGTAATTGGGGTTAAGTGACTTGCCCCAGGTCACACAGCTAGTGTCAAATGTCTGATGCTAGATTTGAACTCAGATCCTCCTGACTCCAGGGCCAGTGCTCTATCCACTGCACTACCTAGCTGCTCCCCAAGAATAATTTACTGAGTATAATTCTATAGAGGAGAAAATAGACCTGCAATTAAATAGAGGACTGATGATACTACCTACCTCCTAATGAAAGATGATGGACTTAAGATATAGAATGAGACATATTTTTGGTTGTTCCCAGTGTGGAATTTGTTTTGCTTGGCTATGCATTTTTGTTACAAGGGTTTTCTTTTTCCTTTTGGGGGATGGGAGATGGAAAGAAAATCAAGGCTTGTTAATTAAAAAAATGTTGAAAAAATATTTTAAAGGGAGATGTAAAAATAGTAAGTACCATGTGAGCTCATCTTTTGTAGGTTCACTGAAAGCATCATCTGTATAACACTAGTAGCAGTGGTATATAGAACCACAGGAAAGATATGCACTTCATCCTGTTTCCACATGATTTTGATCTTCTCTGCTAGTTCTCTGTATTTTGAAAGCTTTTTTGTCCTACATAGCTCGGATTGTATATGTATCTGGAATGGAGATATCTATTTTAAAATATAATTCTTAAGATTTTATGGGTCAATTTTTTCTGTGATAATGATCCAGTTCTAGTATAGTTTTAGTCGAGTTCTCCAGGTTATCTTGAGTGAATTTGTAGAATGAGAATTTGTCATCTGTCAGTCTGAGAAATAGTGAGCTGATCATAAAAAATGGAAAAGGACCCACATGTACAAAAATATTTATAGCTGCTCTTTATGTGGTGGCAAGGAATTGAAAGTTGAGGGGATGCCCATCAATTGGGGAATGGCTGAGCAAGTTGTGGTATATGAATGTAATGGAATTCTATTGTACTGTAAGAAATGATGAACAGGAGGAGTTCAGAGAACCCTGGAAGGACTTGCATGAACTGATGATGAGTGAGAACCAGAAGAACATTGTACACAGTATCATCAACATTGTGTGTTGATCTACTGTGATGGACTAGATTCTTCTCACCAATGCAATGGTACAGAAGAGTTCCAGGGGACCCATGATGGAAGGGGATCTCCAAATCCAGAAAAAAAGAAAAAAAAAGAACTGTGGAGTAGAGATGCTAATTGAACCATACTATTTCTCTTGTTTTTGGTGCTGTTGTTTTTCTATTTTGAGGTTTTTCCTCATTGCTCTGATTCTTCTCTTATAACATGACTAATGCAGAAATATGTTTAATGTTATTATATATATGTATATATGTATATGTGTATACACACACACACACACACACACATAACCTATATCAGATTACCTGCTGTCTAGGGGAGAAGGGAGGGGAGGGAGGGAGAAAAATCTGAAATTGGAAAGCTTGTATAAACAAATGTTGAGAACTATTTTTACATGTAACCGGAAAAAATAAAATACTTTTATCAGGAAAAAAAAAAAAGAAAAATAGTGAGCTAACAAGTTATGTTTTGGGGGGTATTTGTTAGCTAAATTTTTATAGCCTGCTCTGATACTTGATACAATTTCTCCCATTTGGGGGGATGATCTACATTGGAGACATTAAGAAAAACTTTTTTTGTGATTTCTATTGTCAATGACCTGGGCCTAAATTAAGATCGTAAACCCCTCTGTTTCCATAAGTAAATCTGTATGCCTTTACTACTTGCTTAATATTTATTTACTGATGTATTGTTGGTTGAGTTACCCATGAAGAGCCTTTGCTTCCATTCTTGGATATTAATCATTTCATAGTCTCCATCCATATCAGTATCATTGTTATATTTATTATCCGTCAGCCACATAAGCGTTGGTGACATCTAAGCCTTAAAAGGAGGTAGTTGTAAGGAATATCCCTGGTGAATGGCAAAAACCCATGTCCTTGTTACATTTGTTTGAATAGTTCAGGTTGAAACTGTTTCAATTCCATGCCAAGCCTTTGTCTCACATTTATCTTTGCTTCTGACTTGGTGTTAATTTTTATCTTTCCTCTAATCAGTCAATGGTTGGATTCCACACAAACTGCTGACTTGGAAATGACTCTTACATTGATAACCAGTCATTTCCTGTTTAGTAAGATATAGTGAATTTAATTTTTGGTATAGCCATTAGCATCTTCTGATGCTTCTTTTAGTGCTTTCAGAAAGCATTAATGATACACAGTTGGGATGTTTCTAAGTAGTCTATAAGCATTTGGCCTCTATTTAAAAAAACTCAGCTCAACAAGGTAAGATGATCCAATGTCCCATAGAGGGGTGTTTTCTTTGTGTCTTATTGTATCATAGATATTTAGCTGGAAGGGACTTTAGAGGCCATCAAATCAAGCCTATTCATTTTTACAGATGAAAGAAATTTAAGCTTAGAAAGGTTAAGCAACTTGCCTAGAGTTACACAGAATAAGAGGCAAGTTTGAATCTTGGTTTTTCTGACTCTAAACCCAACACTTAATCCACTATGCCACACTGTCTTTGGGACTTTAAAAAAAAATTGGACTCTTCAAATACAATCCTTCCATTTCTCTGCAATTTCCTCTTGACTTTTGATTTCATTTACAGTGAGACTATAAATATTATAACATAGTAATATATCAATCCATGAGATGTTGGACTAGGATCTCATGTTTAGAGTACCATTAATACATTCACGTCTTTCTCAGTCTCTTCTAAACAAAAATAATTATAGCTGCTCTTTTTGTTATTAGCAAAGAACTAGAAAGTTGGGAGATTGTCAATCACTTGGGAAATGGCTAAACAAAGTATGGCATATGAATGAAATAGAATATTATCATGCTATAAGAAATGATGAAAAGGATAGTTTCAGAGAAACACATGAAGACTTATATAAAGTGATACAGAGAAATTGAAATTATTTTTAAGTAAATATTTTTAGATAGTATAAAAACTGCATGATAAACATGCTCTGCCTCCTTTTCTGTCATTCTATGACTATTTCTGTATTTTTGTTTTTGTTTTTTGCAGGGCAATGAGGGTTAAGTGACTTGCCCAGGGTCACATAGCTAGTAAGTGTGTCAAGTGTCTGAGACCGGATTTGAACTTGGGTCCTCTTGATTCCAAAGCCGGTGCTTTATCCACTGCACCACCTAGCTGCCCCCCTGTGACTATCTCTGTAGAAGAAGGGGTTACATAGGAATGAGGGCCATGTTTTATTTTTCTTCGCTTAATGGGGTGGCCATGGCCAAATAATTAATCTCCTAATGGCCAGCCTAATGATGATGAGCCTCTCTGTACTTAGCTGTGCTAGTCTCAGAAAGTACAGCTCAATTTCATACCCATACTCTTAGAGAATACATGATATACAAATAATAATAGCTAATGTTTATATATGACTTTATGATTTGCAAAGCATTTTACATGTTATCTTGTTGCTCTCATGCACAAATACAAATGCATATATATATATATACATATAAAATTGCCCTTCATTTTCTTTTTTCAGAAAGTTTTATTGATACCTTTTGTGTTATACACCAGTCATTTCCCCATACTACTTGCTCTTCCCCCCAAAAGAAAAAGAAAACAGATTAATCAAAACCAATCAACCCCATGACCACATCAGACAGTGTGTGTCTTTCTTATTCAACATACATATTTCTGTCCTGTCATTACTGAAAAGGAGGGAGGTATGTTTTAACATCTATTTCAGAGGCCAAGATTTGACCTTTGTTTTTTAAAAATGAAAGTGAATATTGTCTGCTCTTACTCCAAGACTACATCAATAAGGCATTTCTCTAATTTGCACAATGATTTCTAATGGGAAAGAATGCTTACAGAACATTTTCTTGTCATGAATAGAAATTTATCTTTGGGAAATCATGCATTTTAAACTGTAATAAATGGCTTATAGATAAGAAATTGTTTGAGTTTTAAGCCCCATCATACTATTGTCTTAAATATTGAAGTAATTAAGAATGGAGAAACATACCCCCTGTGTCATGTTCACAGTTACATAAAGTCACAGGTCTCTTGGTTGATTTGGACTTTGCAACTTCAGTCTTCTTGTTCTTTTTGATATGCCTTTTTAATTTTCTTGCTGTGATACAATTCTGCTGCTTTATAACTTACTACAAACCTGCTTTTGTTCCTAGCAAATCATCTTACCAAATAGTAATTTCAAACCTGATCTATTATAATAATAAACAATCTTTCTCAGTAACTGATCACTGTTTCTATCTCATCATTGCCATCTAGTCTTCCTTTCTAGAACTAAATGCCAACATTGTTGGAACTCCATACTTATTGGTGGTTACCTAGGCAATTTCACAATGCTGTTTTTTTTAGAATGTTAAAAGGTTGGCATTCTTAATACTAGATTCTTTTTAAAAAAATACATTTGTCTCTGCATTTTGGTAACATAAAACATAGGTATTCATGCAGATAATAATAATAATAACAGTATTTATATAGTGCATTAAGGTTTACAAAGCACTTTAGAATTCACTTTTTTTTTTTGGCAGGGCAATGGGGGTTAAGTGACTTGCCCAGGGTCACACAGCTAGTAAGTGTCAAGTGTCTGAGGCCAGATTTGAACTCAGGGAGTCCTGACTCCAGGGCCAGTGCTTTATCCACTGCGCCACCTAGCTGCCCCTACAAAGCACTTTAAACACGTTATCTTGTTTGGTAATAGACTAGGTAATAGCACAGATAATGAAAAAGATTGGCTAATACAGAATATAAAAGTATACATAAAATTAATTTTTTTTTTTGGTGAGGCAATTGGGCTTAAGTGACTTGCCCAGGGTCACACAGCTAGTAAGTGTCAAGGGTCTGATGTCAGATTTGAACTCATTCCTCCTGAATTCAGGGCTGGTGCCTTATCCACTGTGCCACCTAGTTGCCCTTTAAAATTATTATTTTTAGTAATTGATTATTTCCCATATTATTTAATCCATATGACCAAGAATTTCAGTGACAAGGCTTTACAAAAAATTGATCATGGGCTGGGGTGCAAGGAACACATAAATAAATGTAGAGAAGCAGAAATACTATGGATCATAACATATAATACAAATAGCAATCAGTAAAGGAAACAGGAACAAAAGCTATAAAGCCAAATGGAGATTAAATACCAATACCTAATATAATGAGTGACTCAAAGAACAAATCAGTGAAACAAAAAATGTTTGTAGCACTATATTATATATAATATTATAGTATATACAATTATAGCATAGGAAAGATATTGGCAATAATAAGACAACAAACTAAATATGTGGGATGCAGATAAAGTAGTCTTTAGAGGAGAATGTTTATCTTTTGAAATTTTGTTAAAACAGAGAACTGCTTTGTAGAAACTGCTTTAAGTTTGAGACAGTTCTCCCCAGGGTCTAAAATGGTATAAGGCAGAGTGGGAACCTCTCTCCCCCCCCCCCCCCCAATTAGGGGAAAATGTACTTGTCTCCTCAGTAAATATCCTTTTGTAAGGGCTAATTCATGTTAATTCATATAATCATACTAGGGCACTAATCAGTAGTGATTGATATTGGGGGGAATATATTAGAATGGTAGTTGCAGGGGCAGCTAGGTAGAGCAGTGGATAGAGCACCAGCCCTGGAGTCAGGAGGACCTGAGTTCAAATCCGACCTCAGACACTTAACACTTACTAGCTGTGTGACCCTGGGCAAGTCACTTAACCCCAATTGCCTCACCAGAAAAAAAAAGAAAAAAGAAAAAAAAAGAATGGTAGTTGCATTCCTTTCCATGCTGCATGCCTGCTTCTCCCAGGCTTTCTCTATGATACCCCAGAAACCTTTCTACCCCAGAAGTTCAGCCAAACTGGCCGCCGATGTGCCATTCCCCATACACAACATTCAGACTCTTAGCTCCACCCTGTGACTCCCAAATTACTTTGCATTTCCTTTGTATATATCTCATTTGCTTATGTGTGAATATTTTGTATGCACCCAATAAAATGTAAATTCTTAAGGGCAGGGACTGTCTAACTTTTGTCTTTCTATTCTCAGGGACTAGCACAGTTCCTGATACATAATAGGTTCTTAGGAAGTACTTATTAATTAATAGAGAAGTAAATGGCAGAACCTGGGTCCTCTGACCCTGGATGTAGTGCTCTTTCTACTACATTCTGGCTGCTTCTCTCTTCACATCAGGAACTGGAAGTTTGACTCATCAAATATTATCCTTTGACCCTCCTCATGATCAAATGTCTCAAAGTGTGCTGTTTGGTTAGAAATGATAATATATTATCTGAATGAAATATTTTCATATAATTTGTAAGTTTTAATTCTTTACTAGATACATAGATGAGCAGTGATTTATTTTATAAATTAAAATATATTTTGACAATGGCTGATAGATGATGTGATATATGCAATTTCTTTTTTTAAAGGCTATTTCTTTCAGCATTTTTTTGGTCTTAATATCCTAATTCATTGCCACTTGGCCCTAAATCAAGTAAGCTTTGTGAAGGAACCTGCTACAAATTGCTATTATTCCAATTCTTTTATTCTCTTCCCTTCTTATTTCTATTCCAGTAAGCATGAAGGGAAAACTATTTTTCAGTGTGGCACCTGAATGGGAATTTGAAAAAGAAAAATTACATGAATTTTTAAATAAATAAGATAATTTTTAGGGTCCCACAAATATTACCATAGAAATAATAGCATGTGTTGTTGCCATGGAAATTTTCACAGGTCCTATTGCCCTGAAATTATTACCTTGTATGCAGATATAAAAATGAATGGGAGAGGGGGCAGCTAGATGGCGCAGTGGATAGAGCACCGGCCCTGGAGTCAGGAGTACCTGAGTTCAAATCCAGCCTCAGACACTTAACACTTACTAGCTGTGTGACCCTGGGCAAGTCACTTAAACCCAATTGCCTCACTAAAAAAAAAAAAAAAGGAATGGGAGAGGCAGCTAGGTGGTGCAGTAGATAAAGCACTGGACCTAGATTCAGGAAGACCTGAGTTCAAATCTGGCCTCAGACACTTGACACTTACTAGCTGTGTGACCCTGGGCAAGTCACTTAACCCCCATTGCCTTGGGAAAAAAATGAATGGGATAATTTCTGCAAAGTAACTTAAATTCCCTAGGGAAAGATTTATAATAAAAGCATGTTTGAGGGATTAATATGGTGCTCAATCAAATAACTATCCAAAATTTATCCAGGTAATGTGGAAATTAAAATTCTTCTGTTGATAATATCAGGGAGTTCAAAATATGGATTCCTCAAATTTGGAATTCTGTAGACAAAACTCATGATTTAAAGATGGTAGATGTAAAATAGACCTTTTCTTGAGCAATTCTCTCTTTTTTTGTTACCTTGACTCATTCACTCCATAAGCATTGAGTTTCTATTTAGCATTGTCAACAATCACTGACTACCATATATTCCAGTAGATTGCCTATGCAGCTCTCCAAATATCCCTTCTCTTGGTTCTTGATCAGATGTTAAGTAAATAAAGCCATAATCATGGAAATTAAAACTATATAGCTTAGCCCTTACAGGGAGTTCTTCAGAACTTTGGAGATAGTTCTGGAAGCACAAATTTGGGGAGGGGATTGGTAAAAAGAAAAAAAATTTTCTTCCTTTCAAAAAAAAATTATAATTTTTTTCCCATCATCAGAAGTCCACTTTCTCACCCTCTTACCTCAACCACACTCCCAATTGAGAACAAAAGAAAAACAAAATTGCTATTAAAAATGTAACCCTCAGCTAGTTTGCACCTTGGATAGAACACTGGCTGTGGAGTCAGGAGAATCTGAGTTCAAATCTGGCCTCAGACACTTACTAGCTGTTGTGACCCCAGGCAAGTCACTTAACACTGATTGCCTTAAAAATGTAACCCACAGATAGCTGTCATGCCCATTATACCTAACATGGAGGTCTCTATATCTTGTACCATTTCTATGGATATAGCTTCCTTTCATTGGCTACCTGTATCTTTAAAACTGGTGAGGTGGAACCAATTGCTCTTTTTCTGCTATACTTTTCTACTTCTCTTTCCTCTCTCTCTCTCTCTCTCTCTCTCTCTCTCTCTCTCTCTCTCTCTCTCTCTCAGCCACTCTTTTTTATATTATTTTTAAAAATGTAATTTAAAAAGTTCCCCCCAATTACATGCATGAAAGGTATTTTTTTTGAGTTCCAAATTTTTCTTTCACCCTCCCTTCCCTCCCCACTCCCAAAGCCAACAAGCAATCTGATATAGGTTATACATTACAATCATGTTAAACATATTTCCACATTAATCATATTGTAAGAGAATTGGAACAAAAGGGGAAAAAAAGCAAGAAAGAATAAGCAACAACAACAACAAAAGTGAAAATAGTATGCTTCAATCTGAATTCAGACTCCATAGTTATTTTTCTGAATGTAGGGAGCATTTTCCACCATGAGTCTTTTGGCATTGTCTTAGATCATTGTATTTCTGAGAAGAGTTAAGTCTATCACAGTTGATCACCACACAATGTTGTTGATACTGTGTACAGTGTTCTCTTGGTTCTGTTCATTTCACTCAGCTTCAATTCATGTAAGTCCAGGTTTTTCTAAAATCCATCTGCTTATTTCTTACAGCACAATAATATTCTATTACATTCATATAGTCATAGGGACAGCTAGGTGGCACAGTGGATAAAGCACTGGCCCTGGATTCAGAAGAACCTGAGTTCAAATCCGGCCTCAGACACTTGACACTTACCAGCTGTGTGACCCTGGGCAAGTCACTTAACCCTCATTGCCCCACAAAAAAAGAAAAACAAACATTCATATAGTCTTTCCCCAATTGATGGGCAAATCCCTCAGTTTCCAATTCTTTGCCACCACAAAAAGAGCAGCTATAAATATTTTTGTACACGTAGGCCCTTTTCCCTTTTTTTATGATCTCTTTGGGATATAAACCTGGTAGTGGTATTGCTGTGTCAAAGGGTATGCACAGTTTTATAGCCTTTTGGGCATGGTTCCACATTGCTCTCCAGAATGGTTAGATCAGTTCACAGTTCTACCAACAGTGCATTAGTGTTTCAATTTTCCCACAACTTCACCAACATTTATCATTTTCCTTTTTTTGTTATATTAGCCAATTGGATGGGTGTGAGGTGGTACCTCCGAGTAATTTTAATTTGTATTTCTCTAATCAGTAGTGATTGAGAACATTTTTTTCATATGACTGTAGAGAGCTTTAATTTCTTCATCTGAAAACTGCCTGTTCATATCCTTTGACCATTTCTCAATTGGGGAATGACTTGTATTCTTATATATTTGATTCACTTCTCTATATATTCTAGACCTTTATCAGAAACATTGGCTGTAAAAATTGTTTCCCAGCTTTTGGCTTTCCTTCTAATCTTGTTGGCATTGGTTTCGTTTGTGCAAAACTTTTAAAATATAATGTAGTCAAAATGATTCACTCCACATTTCATAATGTTCTCTGTCTCATCTTTGGTCATAAATTCTTCCCCTCTCTATAGATCTGGCAAGTAAACTATTCCTTCCTTTTCTAATTTGCCTATGGTATCACCCTTTATGTCTAGATCATGTACCCATTTTTACTTTACTTTGGTGTACAGTGTAAGTATGATGTACTAGTATGCCTAGTTTCTTCCATACTATTTTCCAGTTTTCCCAGTAGTTTTTGTCAAATAGTGAGTTCTTATCCTAGAGTCTAGAATCATTGGGTTTATCAAACAGGAGATTGCTAGATTCATTTACTGGTGTGCTTTGTGTGCATAACCTAGCCCACTGGTCTACCTCTCTATTTCTTAATCAGTACAAAATAGTTTTGATGGTTGCTGCTTTATAATATAGTTTTAGATCTGGTACAGCTAGGCCACCTTCCTTTGCCTTTTTTTCATTAATTCCCTTGATATTTTTGATGTTTTGCTCTTCCATATGTATTTTGTTATTATTTTTTCTAGCTCTAAGAAACAATTTTTGGTAGTTTGGTATGGCATTGAATAAGTAAATTAATTTAGGTAGAATTGTCATTTTTATTATATTAGCATGGCCTACCCATGAACAATTTATTTTTTTCCACCTGTTTAGATCTGATTTGATTTGTGTGAAGTGTTTTGTAATTGTGTTCATATAATTCCTGGGTTTCCCTTGGCAGGTAGACTCCCAAATATTTTATATTATCTACAGTTATTTTAAATGGAATTCATCTTTCTATCTCTTGCTGCTGGACTTTGTTGGTCATATATAGAAATGCTGATGATTACGTGGATCTTCAACTTTGTTAAAGTTGTTAATTGTTTCAAGTAGTTTCTTAGTCCATTCTTTAGGATTCTCTAAATATACCATCATGTTATCTGCAAAGAGTGATAGTTTTGTTTTTTTCCTTGCCTATTCTAATTTCGTCAATTTCTTTTTCTTCTCTTATTGATAAGGCTAACATTTCTAGTACAATATTGAATAATAGTGATGATAATGGACATCCTTCTTTCACTGCTGATCTTATTGGGAATGCCTCTAACTTATCCACATTGCATATAATGCTTGCTGATGGTTTAAGAGAGATGCTGTTTATCGTCTTAAGGAAAGTTCCATTTATTTCTATGCTCTCTAGTGTTTTATTTTTTGAGTGTGTGAGGCAATTGGGGTTAAGTGACTTGCCCAGGGTCACACAGCCAGCAAGTGTTAAGTGTCTGAGGTCGGATTTGAACTCAGGTCCTCCTGAATCCAGGGCCGGTGCTCCATCCACTGTGTCACCTAGCTGCCCCCTCTCTAGTGTTTTTAATAGGAATGGGCACTGTATTTTGTCAAACACTTTCTCTGCATCTATTGAGATAATTATATGATTCTGGTTAGTTTTGTTACTGATGTGGTCAATTATGTTGATAATTTTCCCAATATTGAACCAGCCTTGCATTCCTGTTATAAATCCCACCTGGTCATAGTGTATTATCCTGGTGATAAATTGCTGTGATCTCTTTGCTAATATTCTATTTAGGGGGCAGCTAGGTGGCACAGTGGATAAACACCGGCCCTGGATTCAGGAGTACCTGAGTTCAAATCCGGCCTCAGACACTTAACACTTACTAGCTGTGTGACCCTGGGCAAGTCACTTAACCCCAATTGCCTTACCGAAAAAAAAAAACCCAAAAAATATTCTATTTAGAATTTTTGCATCAATATTCATTAGGGAAATTGGTCTGTAATTTTCTTTCTTTGTTTTTACTCTTCCTGGTTTAGGTATCAGCACCATATTTGTCTCATAAAAGGAATTTGGTAGGATTCCTTCTTCACCTACTTTTCCAAATAGTTTGTATAGTATTGGAATTAATTGTTCTTTAAATGTTTGGTAGAATTAACTTGTAAACCCATCTGGCCCTGGAGATTTTTTCTTAGGGAGTTAATTGGTGGTTTGTTCAATTTTCTTTTCTAAAATGTGTTCATTTAGGGATTTTATTTCCTCTTCTGTTAATCTGGGTAGTTTATATTTTTTGTAGATATTCATCCATTTAATTTAGATTGTCAAATTTATTGACATATAGTTGGGCAAAATAGTTCCTAATTATTGCTTTAATTTCTTCATCTTTGGTGGTGAATTCACCCTTTTCATTTTTGTTTTTGTTTGTTTGTTTGTTTTGTTTGTTTTTTGTGGGGCAATTTGTGTGTCTTTGCCTTCTGGAATATCATATTCTATGTTCTCCATTCCTTTATAATTCCTTTAAAAAGTTATCTGCTAAATCATGTGTGATTCTATGACTCCTTGGTACTTGAATTCTTTCTGGTTGCTTGGTTTTTGGCTATGATATTTTTGAAGTTTTTATTTTAGAATTTCTTTCAGAGAGTACCTGGGAGATTTATCCTATTTCTACTTTGCCTTCTGGTTTTAAGAGATCCTGGGCAATTTTATTTTAAGATTTCTTGAAAAAATGATATGTAGGATCTTTTTTTTTGGTTATGGCATTTAGATAGTCCAAGTAGAGTCCATCATATTCTTAGTTCTCCATTTCTCAATCTGTTTTCTAGTTCAGTTGTTTTTTGCTATGAGAAATCTTCCACTTTTTTCTATTTTTAATGTGTTAGTTTTGTTTTTCTATTTCTCATTGTTGCACAGAGTCACTGACTTCTATTTGGTCCATTCTAATTTTCAGGGAGTTTGTTGCTTGGAGAAAATTCTGTACCTCTAGTGCCAATCTGTTAATTTCATTTCTAATTTTCTTCCATAATTCTTTTACATTTTTTCTTCATTTCACACATTTAAACTTTTTTTAACTCTTTAAAAAAAGATATATTCATATCTTATAGGAATTGTAGTTGAATTTGTGCACAAGCTGTGTTTTTCTTTGATGTTTTTCTTATAGATACTTTAGAGTCATTATCGTCTGGGTTTATGTCTTCAACATCCCTGTCATTATAATGGGTTTTTATGTCGTAATTATTTTTTGTTTGCTCATTCTTCCACTTCCCTTTCTGATTTTGGAGTTTATGTTAGGGCTGGGCTCTGCAAACTTCTGAAGGGGAATGTCTGGGCTGTTTTGCTGCTTTCTTGGGCTATTGAATATTGTGTTATTCCACAGTTCAGGCCAGAAACCTTCAATCTTTCAGTGCTTTCGAAATGGTCTGATCCAGGGCAAAGTCTAATTGCTGCACCCCATCCTCCCATCTTAGTCTAAACTCTGAAAGTTCTTTATCTGAGTTTGAATTTGAGCAACAGGCCCGTGGGCTTGCTCCATTTGGAGTTTCAGTATACTGCTATTGGACTCAGCCAGACAGAAAGTTCTGTTGGTTCAGAGTGACAGAACTGTAAGCTTCCCTTTGGTCTGGGGTTTCTGCCATGGTTAGTCTTTTGAAGCCTCCTGACTGGACTGGATCTGTAACTGAGACTCTGTTGCGTTTTTGGCATGAGTCACAGAGCTGCTGTTGCTTTCGAAATTGTTCCTTACTCAATAGACTTGGGTCCATGTCCACCCTCATCCTGGAACATCACCTCTAGTACAGGTCACCTACTCAGTTTGCCAAAGATTTGTGAACTGGAACTGGTTACTAAGTAAGAGACATGTCAGCTGGCACCAGTTCTTGTACCTTGCCTAAACTCCTTTGTGCTAGATCTGGGACCTCTTCTCTGGGCAAGTCTATTTACCTTTTTTGTATCTCAGGCAACTTCTAATACTGACCTATTAAGTTATAAACCATTGAGATCTACATCAGGGAGGATTTTCAAATTCTGATGAAATAAAAAGTCCAATTCCTATGTTGCAGAGCTGCTGGCTCAGGGACCTGGGGTACCCTCTCTCACCTAGGGGGACTTAGCTCTGGGTTCATAGAGACTGAGTTCATTTGTAGTTTTCTTTTCTTCTCTTGCTTATTACACATTTAACCGAGAGAACAACTCTTGGGACAATCACTTAAATAAATCATAGTTTTGGCCTATATCTGAGATCTCTCCAAAGAGATTATCAGAGTACTCAATGTAAAGAGTATATCAGGTATAGGACAGCTATTATTTCCTCCACTGCAAAAGAAATGCTTAAAACATAAAAGACTCATAAGCATACACTGACAAATACTTACAATGTGATACTATAACACTACATATTATACTCTCTTGAGAGGTTGATAATTAAAACAGTAAACTATAAAACACTTTGTGGGATTGCTGAACAAGCCTTTCACCTTCACCATGACTCTATACTGTCTGAGCAAGTCACTCAGCTCTTCTGTTGAGCAAGGGGATAGTTTCTAGTAAGTAGTCATCTTCTCTAAGAAGCATCATAGTAGCTACAGGAAACATTTCTCCCTAAACAATCAGCACCCAAGCCCATTAGTTGCTGATCTTTCTAACTTATAAGGATGGGGTACTTAGGTGGCCCAGTGGATGGAGCACTAGCCCTAGAGTCAGGAGGATCCAAGTTCAAATCTGGCCTCAGACACTTGACACTTACTAGCTGTGTGACCCTAGGCAAATCACTTGACTCCAATTGCCTCAAACATTTGGGACCATCTCCTGTCACCCTGATATATATCTTGCTACTAGAACCAGATGGCTCTGAAGGAGAGAGTAAGGCTGGTAACTTTGCACAGCCCTGACTCACTTAAATCCAATTCACTGCAAGTCCTGGCATGACTTCCCCAATGTCATGGTCCTCCTGGAGAATGAAGGACAAACAACAACAACAACAACAACAACTTATAAGGATGTAGCCAAGACTATACTCATCTCTGAATCTCAGTTCTATCACCTGTGCTCAGGAGAAAAAACAGAAGAGCCCTTTAGGAGTTTAAAATCTAGCTGCTGGCTCACTTAGATAAGCACATGCTCTTGCTATAAATCATAACTGCCAGAAGGTGGGAAGCCCCTCCCTGCCCTTAAAGGAGATGAAAGGGAAAGCTGTCAAAACCTGAGCCAATGTTCAGAAGAGAGCAAGAGCAGAAGGTATCTCTACTTTTAATTTCCACTGAGTGGTTAGTTGTTGTAACTCAGGAGCAATTCTACTTCATACAGCCCCAACTGGAACTTCCCCTAAACCCCAAGGCTGGGGGAGGAGTCAACACGTAGGGACCAACCAGAGACTAAACAGAGACCTCTGATTGCACATACCCTTTATCAAGATGCCAAAGCATATGCCTCACTGGAAGCAGCTAGGGTGAAAGCTCTGCCCTCCAGGGCCAGTAGCACAACCAGAACACCAACAGCTGACAGAGCACAGGCCTATCCCCAGGCATATTCCATGGGATGGTCATTCTCACCGCTGTTCACATGAAAGAAAGATCTTTGATTTCAGAGTGAGGATCTCACCATGTGGATACATCTGAGGGAATTGTCTGTGGCACATAGATACTAAGTGACTCGCCCAAAGACACAACAAATGAGACTCAGAAGCAAGATATGAACCTAGACCTTGTCGACACCAAGCCCAGAACTCTACAAGGTACCAAGCTGAAAAAAATCCATTCATAGCAATGTCATTTGCTAATTTGAGGCATCACAGATAACTATTGAGAAAATCAAACACACAGTAAAAAGAACCATTAATTGCAACCTTTGTTGACGATACTAGTGAATCCCCATCCTCACCCCTTGCCACCTTCACTATACATACATGACATGACATGACATGACATGGTACTCAACCTCTTCGGTGGTTACATCATTTAGGGAATAGTTTAGCACACAAGTTGAAGACCAGAACTATGAAACTCAGAAAACTTGGTTCACCCCAGCTTGAACACCAGTAAAGCCATATACCTAGTCCTATGCTTTTCAGCTCTTAAAGCCTCAGCACTGTGCCATGAAAACCATGAAGACTAAAATGTATGATTCCACATCTGACTTCCAGTGGTGGTTTTGACTTCAACTTGTGATTGTCTATGGTAGGAATTAGAATGCAATCATTGTGTTCCCATCCTATTCTGATGAAATGTGTCTACTAGTTCTATTTTGTGAAGTGATTATAAATAGGTTTCTCAGACACAAACACTTGTGAGGAGAAACCACACCAAAAAAACACTTCCACCAGCTGGGCCTCTCCAGACAGATCAGAATCAAAGCCTCTACTTGGTTGGCACCAAGCACACTGGGTGTTTTTGAAATGAGCCTCATTCCTGCTTGGCAGTGCACATATACTGGCTACCCATAAAAAGGACATGTTATCCTTCCTTGGCAATATATACAAAAGAAGTGGACTTCCTGGATAATAAAACCTTAACCTTCATTTAAGGCTCCTTTCTCAGTTTTCTACTGAATTAAGGAGAGTGATTGTTGCCTTTGCAAATGGTAATAAACAAGGGCATCTGTAGTGAATATAAAGCTCCCTTTTGGTATTAGGTGCTAAGTTAACAATTTATAAATGTATGGGCCATTTCCTACTAGAAAGCTAATGAATTCCAGGGCTTTGCTTAAAACAGGATTCATGCACAGCCATCTTCCATGGGAACAGAGAGGGGAAAAGGCAAGTTATCATTCTGTCACTTTGCCAAAAGCCTACACTGACTTTGGCAAGTGAGTACACTTCAAAACCCCATCCATGGGAAGGAAATTGTTGATAGTGTTTCCAAGTGCACTCATAGCCAGTTTATGCAGTTTCAATATGCTAGAGCATGCTTTGAGTGTAGTGTGCCCTAGAAAAAACACACACATATACATATACAGCATTATACTTTAAAAAAATGACTACAAAGAGTAGGATAGGAACAGATTTATTTTCCCCCCTTATTTTTATTGATAGCCTCAATTTTTAAAAATATCACTTCTAGGGTCAGCTAGGTGGTGCAGTGAATAGAGCACCAGCCCTGGATTCAGGAGGACCTGAGTTCAAATCTGACATCAGACACTTAACACTTACTAGCTGTGTGACCTTGGGCAAGTCACTTAACCCCAATTGCCTCACCAAAAAAAAATATCACTTCCATTTACAAATATATCCCTCTTCCTTCACCTCCCCCAAGAGTACCTAGGTAGCACTGGGATAGACTGTTGGTCCTGGAGTCAAGAAGAGCTGAGTTACAGATACCAACAGAAGTACAGTAGAAGATGGGAGGCCTGAACTTGAAGGGAGTGTTATTTTTTTGGGGGGGGGGCAGGCAATTTGGGGTTAAGTCATTTGCCCAGGGTCACGCAGCTAGTAAGTGTCAAGTGTCTGAGGCCAAATTAGAACTCAGGTCGTCCTGAATCCAGGGTCAGTGCTTTATCTACTGCACCACCTAGCTGCCCCAGGAGTGTTATTCTTATTTGCATTGGAGGTTTTCTCCTTCCCAGTTGGGAGACTGGGCTGAGAACAGGAATTAGAAAATGCCTTGTGCTGATATAGATGGAAGTGGTTGCTTTGGAGTAGATGGAAGATACCCAGCTAGTCTGTAGAAGCTTTTCCTTGGGGAATCCTGTTGTACTCTGCAGGAAATGGAAAGCTCAGGGCACTATCACACTCACAGTCTGAGGTCTTTCTCACCTGAGGAGCAAGTATTAGTTTAAGTACCTGGACATGTTTAGCCTGGGCAAGAGACTTAGTTTGGACATGATAATTGTCCCTCCCTTCCATCTACTAAAACGTGGCTTCCCCCTGATGACATACTTTCTAGTGCTGGCTGTACCTTTATTCATTCTCTTCTGCTCACTGGGTGAGACAGGAGAGCAAAAATGCTCCCTGCTCCCCATTACCACTTTGAAGTTCTCCCCCTTCCCTATCACTCAGTAACTTCTCTGTCTAAGCTTCATCATCTGTAAAATGAGTGAGTTAGACTGGAAGGCTTCTGTCTGAAAATATACACAATTGTTTCCCATCTCTGGAAAGAAGGGAAAGCGTGAGGTACCTTTTCTCACATTTTTTCACCTTTTCTCCAGGGCCAAGCTTGGTCATTATGATTACAGTATTCGGTTTCTTTTCCATTTACCTTGTTATAGTCATTGTGCATATTGTTTCTCTGATTTTGTTTACTTCACTTTGTATCAATTGGTGTAAGTCTTCTCATGAGCAGTTTCTAAAGATATATAAAACAGGAGTGGCCACATGGCAACTAACATATTCCAAGTTCACTAACGAGAGAAATGGAAATTAAAATAAAAGTTTTACATTGCTCCATACAAACTGGTGAAGATGAGAAAAGATAAGAACAAATTCATATTGGAGAGACATGACTCCTTCCTCCCTCACAAAATTGTATACTTTGATGGACAAGGTTTCTGTAATAGAGCTATTTGCTCAATTATTTTTCTTTGTCATGGGGGGGGGGTTCAATGTGGAGGAAGTTAGGTATAAAATAACTGTGATTATAAAGAATGAAGAAATGTGCTTTTTTATAATTCAAAATTTAACATACCAAATAAAATGAGCATGTCCACACACAAAGTAGAAAAGAGATTGTAAATGAAACTGTGAATCTATAACATATAATATGCTTCTCTTTTTAAGTATACAGTAGATTCAAGATAGTAATGTTCAGGGTTGTCCTGCTTGTCAGTGTTTCCTTCTGACCTTCTTTCTATTTCTTTCTGTGCATTTTAGAAAATGCTTCAATAGCCCTCTTTTCTTTCTTTCTTATTTTTTTGGCAACCATATCACTTTTCCTCCTTTCCCTCCACTTTCTCTCCAGTTAAAAGAAAAAAAAGAAAAGAAAAAACCCACTTGTAACAAATGTGTGTAGACATGCAAAAACGTCCCCACATTGTTCATGTCTGAAAACATGTATTTCATCCTGCACATTGAATCTATCATCTTTCTGTCAAGAGGTGGGTCGCATACTTCATCAGTCCATTGGAATTGTGATCGGTAATTGTACTGATCAGTTTAAAATTTTTTCTAAGTTATTTTTCTTAAAAATGTTGTTAATTTATAATTTTTTCTCTCGATTCTGTATTAATTTCCAGGTTGCTCTGCAACCATCCATTTCATCATTTCTTTTAGTGCAATGATTGATATTCTACTACATTTGTATATCATAATTTGTTCAGCCATTCGCCAATTGATTGGAGTACTCCTCTTACTTTCCAGTTCTTTGTTATATTCCCCCATATGTGTATGTATAATATATGTACACACACATATATATGTATTAAATACACATATTTTTATTTATAGGTCTTTATTCTTCTTTTCTTGATCTTTGGGGTTTCATCCTAATAGTGGTATTGCTAAATCAAATGGTATAAAATATAACATATCTTTAAATACATATGTGTGTACACACATAACATGTTCTAGGAAACAAAAATTTTCTTCTGTGCACAAAATTTGGTTTATATTCCTTCCCTTCTAAGCCTTCCCCTTTTTTGGGGGGGGGGCGTCACAGGCAATGAGGGTTAAGTGACTTGCCCAGGGTCACATAGCTAGTAAGTGTCGTGTCTGAGGTCAAATTTGAACTCAGGTCCTCCTGAATCCAGGGCCGGTGCTTTATCCATTGCGCCACCTAGCTGCCCCCAAGCCTTCCCCATTTTAAACCTCTCTAAACTTCATTTTTTACAAAGTTAATTGGATTATATTCAACCCAATTAAACTTGGTCAACAAAATAGACACTCTGTTTTTGCTGCCTTGCCAAGCTTAGGGAAGGGAAACAGTTTACTTGAAGTCATCACATTCCTGGATAAGTTTCAGATACAGTTGGGTTAAATCATTTGTTTAAAGACACATAAAATCAGTGGCAGTGCTGAAAACAGAATGCTCATCTGGTTCTTTCTAGAGTTCTATCAGACCACACTATTTCTTTTGTTGTTGTTGTTTTAGGAGAAAGAGGGGCACATGTAGACAGCAATTGTTTCAATAGTTTATCTACTCTAGATGTACAATGCACATTTGAGGATGTGTTAAATCATTAGGATGCTAATGATATTATATTGTTCAGTCATTTTCAGTTGGGTCCAACTCTTCATAACCCCATTTGGGGTTTTCTTGACAGTTACTGGAATGGTTTGCTATTTTCTTCCCCAGCTAATGATATTAAATAATGTGTCTATTGTGGGGGTTGGAAAGTCCCAGGATATACCCTTTCCTTCTCCTCTACCCTACCCTTCTATTTCTTCCCATGTATTGTTACTGCTGATTATATTTTTACTCATCTTGAGTAGAGATATAAGAATATTTTTTACCTGGCAATAGTCTGTCACTGACTAGAGTTTTTCTGGGTTCTAGAAATAGTTTTAATAGACTAGTTTGGATAAAAATAGGCAAAATTACAGAATCTAAGAGTTAGAAGGAATTTCAGAGGCTACCCAGTCCAACTTATATGGGAGAAAGAATCCCTTCTTTAACAAACACAATAAGTAGACATCCAGCTGGTGCTTGAAGACTCCCAGTAAGGGGGAACCCATTATCTTACAAGGAAGCCTTTTCTATTTTCTGATAACTCTAATTTTTTTCAGTGAAAAATCTATGCATTTTATTCTAACCTCTTCCTCTCAAAAGAAATGTGTGTGTATTTAAAAATAGGCCCAGACTTGCTATTTCATTAGTAAAGGCTATGTACATACAGACAAAATTGTACTTCCATTGTCATTGGCTCAACATTAAAAATAATGATTTCAACCAGATAGGAAATCTAGCATGCAAATTTCCTCTACTAATACAGATCCACAACAAATATGTAGCTTATAGTATTAATATCTTGTCTGGGGAACTTAGAGACAAATGGTTTTCCCCATAGACACTGGTTTACTATGTGCCATAGGGAGGATTGAAATAAGATTATTCTCAGGGGCAGCTAGATGGCGCAGTGCATAGAGCACTGGCCTTGGAGTCAGGAGTACCTGAGTTCAAATCCGGCCTCAGACACTTAACACTTACTAGCTGTGTGACTCGGGCAAGTCACTTACCCCAATTGCCTCTCTAAAAGAAAAGAAAAGAAATAAGATTATTCTCATTGGTCAGGCTTCTATCCATTACACCATATTGACTCTCAAAAAAAGTTCTACTAATAGCTTTTTTTGTTTTTGAGCTTTTTTCTGTTTTAATTGTTAGTGGGCAAAACATTTGCTATCTAATTGTTAATATAATAGGGGTTTGAGGGGCAGCTAGGTGGCACAGTGGATAGAGCACTGGCCCTGGATTCAGGAGGACCTGAGTTCAATCTGGCCTCAGACACTTAACACTTACTAGCTGTGTGACCCTGGGCAAGTCACTTAACCCCAATTGCCTCACAAACCTATATATATATAATATATATAATATTATATATATATATAAAATAGGGGTTTGAAAACTGATTGGCATTCTGGGATTGCAGTTGAGGTATAAGCTTCTCCTCCCAGCTCCAGGAGAGATTTGAATTATTATGATTTGAGTCATGATGTAGTGTTGGATTATGCCTGGGAGTTTTGGGAAAAGGATACATAGTCCAGAGGAGGACATATTGAGAAGAAAGACCTGGTACTGTGAGACCTGAAATAGCAGCAGCAGCAGCTGTGATAGAAGGAACATCTTCAGCCCCAACCTGGGACTTAATGAGCTGAGGGGGAGAGGGGTAACAAAAATGGTGATCAGGGGAAGAGACAGGCAGGCAGACAGAGGTAGTGGGCCATTAGTTCATTGAAGGATTTTGAAATAGAACTTGGACCAAAGTCTCAAGTTGCCAATTGTAATTGACAAGAAGTGACACAAGTTCTGAAAGGTTTACTCTTTTTCCAACTTCCCTTCCCTTTGCCTCTGTAATAGATGCTATTATTCAGGTTGTCCCCAAAATCAGGGTGTGTAAAGCTTAAAACTGCACCCTGACCTTTGGGACATCCAGTAACTTCATGTTTCTTTTTATCTATCTTTTTCCTTTATCCTGATTTTGCTTCATTTGGCATCATAGATCATGAAGGCTTGTATCGTATGTCTGTACAATTAGTTCACATTGAGCAATAGGAAATGGGGGAAGCAAAGGGTTAGCTAGAAATACACAGAATGTAGGGTGCCAAGCAATTGGGGAAGGGCTGAATAAATTATGGTATATGAATGTAATGGAATATTATTGTGCCATAAAAATTATTAATGAAACATTTTCAGAGAAACCTGGGAAAACTTGTACAAATTAATGCAAAGTAAAATGAATAGAACCAGGAGAACATTTTTACTGTAACAACGCTATTGTAAAAAGTTAACTACTTTGAAAAACTTTCAGACTCCAATCAATTCAATGATCAATCATTATTCCAGAGGACCAAAGAGAAAAAATGCTACCCATCTCCTTGACAGAGATGACAGTCTAAAATTGTAAAATGAGACACATTTTTGGATATGGCCAATATGGGAATTTGTTTTGCTTGCCTATTCATATCTATTATGAGAGTTTTGTTTTTCTTTTCTACTGGGGGAGGGTGTATAAAGAAAAATAAATAAATGCACCACTGTTGAAAAATAAAATTAGGAAGTTTTTTCTGACTACAATCCTAAATCTGCCTTTCTATAACTCCTATCCATTACTCTTAGTTCTCTCTTCTAGGGCCAAAATGAAGAAATCTAATTCTTCTTTCATATGACAGACCTTCAAATACTTAAGACCATCTATCACATCCTCTTCTACCCTAAAAGACTTTTTTTTTTTTTTTAGTGAGGCAATTGGAGTTAAGTGACTTGCCCAGGGTCACACAGCTAGTAAATGTCAAGTGTCTGAGGCCAGATTTGAACTCAGGTACTCCTGACTCTAGGGCCAGTGCTCTATCCACTGCGCCACCTAGCTGCCCCCCCAAAAGACTTTTTCAAGCTAAATATTACCAGTTCCTTCAATTGATATTCATATGTCATGGAATTAAAGGCCTTAATCATTCTTATTGTTCTCCTTTGTATGCAATGCAGTTTGTCAATTCCCCCCCCCCCCCCCCCCCCCCCGTTTTTTTGTGAGGCAATTGGGTTTAAGTGACTTGCCCAGGGTCACACAGCTAGTAAATGTCAAGTGTCTGATTTGAACTCAGATTTGAACTCAGGTCCTTCTGACTCCAGGGCCAGGGCTCTATCCACTGTACCACCTAGCTGTCCCCTGTCAATGACCTTTTAAAAATGTGGTTCCCCAGACTTAAGATAATAGTCCAGATGTGGCATGATCAGGGATCAGAATGCAATAGGACTCTCACCTCTCTATTCCTAAATGCTATACCTCTTTTAGTGTAGTCCTTCTATTCCCCCTTTCCCCTTCCATACTTTGACTAGAGAAGGATCTTGTGAACTTTGGAAGGTCAAAGGATTTTGAATATTTTCTTCTTATTTGAATCTATTATTTTCCCGATCGAGCTTCCCATTAGCATACTGGTCCTAACAACTTCCCTGGATTAATTAGCTGATTGATGAAGCAATATCTGCATTGGAAGTCAATAACAAACCAGGGGAACTTCATGAATACCCAATGAAGAGAAGAAAAGAACTTCTAGCATCCAGGAACTGTGAGTTACTCTTTTTGTCAAATGTGCTTTCTAAGCTTGAGCTTAAGTCTACTTTTCCCTGGACAATGCATTTGTAGGTAGGAAAAGTGTGTCATAGACTTTGGTCGGGGGCGGGGGGGGGGGGGGGGAGGGAAGGGGAATGCTTTGAACAGAGTGTTGTTACTATACAACCATGATAAATACCTCTTTCTAAAAGCTAAAGTCTGGCTGACTAATAGATATGAACTGAGAGTCACTGGGGAATTTCTGCACACTGATAGGAGCAATAGTATTATAAAGACACCCTCAAACACATCAAGGTAACCTAGAACCCCAAGGGGAAGTGTAGTAGTCATATTCTAGTGACCCAGCCTCACAGTACAAGTGGGTGTTAAAAGAGAAAAATCTAAAGCACGCACTACTTTTATAAATCACTTTGCAAACCTTAATACACTACATAGATATGAACTATTGCTATTATAAACTGTTCATTTTCAAATTATATTGACCAGTAAGTTGAGGCAAATAAATTCAGCTCTCTCTCAGGAGGTTGTCCTCTTTGGCGAAGCCTTCACAACCAAAGCCAAATGAAGGAATTTAGAGAATGTTTATACTTTTTTGTATCCCCAGAGTTTATCACACAGTAAGTGCTCCGTAAGTGCTGGTTGATGGAGGAATGGATTGATTATTTATAATATTCAGAGAGCTATGTGGATCATTGCATCAATTTTCCTTTTCCCTTTGCTGCAAGAGCCTGTATCCTCTCTGGGCCCTAGTGTTTGTAATTAATAGTAGAAAAAGAGAAGGGAAAGCATCCAGTGTTCTTGAGGTTACTTGGTGCCTTTGAAAATCTAGATATTTTCTTAAGAAATTAGTTCCGAAATGAAACCACAGATAAAAGTAAGAACAAGACATCCAGTATTTCAAAATGTTCTGGACTTAAAAAAAAGTTCTTGAAAATAAATGTCCATAAAACCAAGACAAAAATGTTTTTCGGCACTAAACTTGTGTCTTTCTGTTTCTACTAGACATTGAAAAAACACTGAAACATGACAAATTCCCAAAGTATGTTTCTCTAACCACTGTGATGTTTGCAGGCAGACAAACAGAATTTATGTAAGTTCCTGGAAAAGAAAAGGTTGAGAACAGCACTTAACTCTGTAAACCATAGGTTCACTTGTCCTTTGTCTTTGACTCTTGAGTGAATCTGGTTTAACTATCTTGGCAGTTCAAGACCAGGAATCAGAAACTCGTTTAGATGTTTGCTTTCATAACTATAGTACTACTATGTTCTCACTATCAGCCTCAGATTCCCAGCAGGGTATCTAATAGCTAAAAGGGACCATACATACTTGACCAAGAAAGAAGCCCATCTACTATCATACTGACAAGTGGTCATCCAGCCTCTCTTTAAATATCCAAAGTGAGAGGTAACTCTTTACCTCCCAAGGAAATCCATACTATTTTTTGATAGCTCTAATTGTTTAGACTTTTTTCATCATTACCCAAAGCCTAAATCTTCTTTCCTGCAACTTCTAACAAAAGCATCTCATAGGAAATGGTACTTGAGCTGACCCTTGAAAAGAGGTAGGAGTTCCAAGAGGTAGAGGTTATGAGAAAAAGAATATCAGGCTTGGAGGATGGAGGTGGAGAGAAAATGTTGTGTACAGCGAACATTGAGTAGGTGGTGGTGGTGGTGTAGCTGTGGTATTCATAATATGGAGCAGCTAGGTGGGTAGAGTTGTGGGTTTTGAAGTCAGAGACTCATTTTCCTGAGTTCAAATCCACCCTCAGACATTTGCTACCTAAGTGACCCTGGGCAAGTCTTTTAACCCTGTTTGCCATAGTTTTTCATCTGTAAAATAAGCTGGAGAAGGAAATGACAATCCACTCTAGTATCTTTGCCAAGGTCAAGAAGAGTGAGACAAGACTGAAACAATTCAATAACAACAACAGCAAACAACCAATTTATAATATAGCTGCCTATAAGGCTAGACCTGATGAAAAGATTCCTCTGGGGATAGATTTTGACAGTTTATGCCATTTTACAAGTCAGTAGTATGAATCTGATAATGTAGCACATAATTTTTAAAAAGCTACAACTAAAAGTTTATGCTTCATAGCAAACTTCTAAGGAATCATCTTAGAGATATTGTCATAAAGGACTATCATATAGTCTCCATTTTTCTCCACGCAGCTTTTTAGAGGGTTCTTTGACCTCTATAGAGAATGGTAGGTATGACCTTCTAGTCTAAAGAACACAAAAGTAGTTCCTAGGAGCCAGGTTCCTAAAGCAGTAATTATTGAGGATCACTATGGCCAACCTGGAAGTCTAGCCAGAATAAAACAAAGAAAATTATCAAGGTTCACTTCCTTCTCCCAGGCTACAGCCTTCCCTCCCCTAAGTATTATAGTCCAGCTCCAAAAGATAGAGGTGAAAGGATACAAATAGGGAACTTTCAAAAGCCTGCAAGCTATCACTAACTGAATGGAAAAATGTTTCAAATCACTAAGAAAACAAAAGTAAATTAAAACACCTCTGAAGTTTCACTTCTGAAGTTAAAACACCTTTGAAATGGACAAAAATGAGGAAAGATGGTAAATATTGGAGGAACAGTGAAAGGCATGGCTTTCTAATGTTCTATTATTGGAGCTATGAATAGGTCCAACCGTTTCAGAAAGCAATACGGAAGAATACCATAAAAGTCACTAAATTGTAGATGGCATAGTGAAAAGAGCACTAGACTTGCAGTCAGGAAAGCCTGAGCTTGAATCCTGACTCAGACACCTACTTGCTGTGTGACCCTGGGCAAGTCACTTAAACCTGTTTGCCTCAGTTCTTCATGTGTAAAATGAGTTGGAGAAGGAAATGGCAAACCACTCCAGTATCTGTGAAGAAAACCCCAATTGAGGTCACAAAGAGACTGAACAATAACACTACCACTGCCAAGCAATGTGCTATAAGATGAGGACACCAAAAAAAAAAAAAAAAAAAGGCAAGACACTCTTTGCCCTAAAGAGGTTTACCATCTAATGGGGATACAACATGCAAATATATACAAAACTCCTGGTTTTTCAATGCTTGAGGAAAGATCAGGAATCAGGAAACATGTAGGTAAAAGAAGCAAGCAGAGTATATTACAGTATCTATTACTAAACAAGCACAGGGAGGGGAAGTTGGGGAGTTTTTTGGAAACTTCCCTCAGTCCTTAAAGAAGTAAATGTAACACACAGTTCTTTGTTTCAAGATAGCTACGGAATTCTTGATGATCCACCTCACTCCCATTTCCACTGTAGCTCTGTCCTCATTTCAATTTTTTCTTTCCATTTCTTTTTTCCAGGCCTCTAGCTGCCAGTGCTTTCCAATGTCCAATTTCACCTGGTAAATCTCAAGCTAGCCTAAAGCTACAGCCTCCCTAATCCTCACTTTCATTCACCCCTCTCAAAGGCTGTGTATGTCTCTTTTAAAACGTCAATGAATGACCCAAGTCCTCACCAATCGAAGAGTGAAATGGTTCAAATTATTCTCATCACTGAGAAGCAAATGTTTGTGACTCTGAACTTACAAATCACAGAGTGCCCATCAGTTCTCAAACTCATATTAAATAGGTGTTTTTTCCCATTATTCATAGCTTTATTGTCACTTTGTTATTTATAGTTCTCGTCAGGAGAATATTGGTTTTGAGAAAATGGGCTTTTACAATAGTGAACGACTTGAGATGATTGAAATTACTGAAAGCACTATACTTCACAAATACAATCTATCTTGATCCCCTCCTCAGATCTAGGCTAGTTCATTGTCTATCTGTAATCAATCAATTAATCAACAAGTATTTAATAAGCACATACACTATGCCATGCTTACATTCTAAGTGGAGAAATACTATATACATATATAGGTATATAAGAGAATTATACAAAGAATTATAGATACAAGGTAACCTTAGATGAGAAGACACTAGCATCAGAAAAGAGTAAGACTCCTTCAGAAAATATCATATAAACTGAATCTTTTTTTTTTTTTTGCAGGGCAATGAAGGTTAAGTGACTTGCCCAGGGTCACACAGCTGGTAAGTGTCAAGTGTCTGAGGCCAGATTTGAACTCAGGTTCTCCTGAATCCAGGGCCAGTGCTTTATCCACTGTGACACCTAGCTGCCCCCATATAAACTGAATCTTAAGGGGGATTCTTCCAAATGGAGGTGAGGAAGAACATTCCAGGCAAGGGAGACTTCAGTTCAAATGTATGGAAGTGGGAGATGGAGCATCACATAAGGAACAGCAAGCAGACCAATATGGCTGCTCTCCATGGTGTGTGGAAGAAGAACAGAAAGGCAGAAAGGGGCCAGGTTGTACAGAGTTTTAAATGCCAAACAGAGAATTTATATTTGATTCTAGAGGGAGCTCTTGACATTTATTGGTCAGATCTGAACTTTAGGAAAATCACTTTGCCAAATACATGGAAGATGGATTGGAGCAGGGAGAGAGTTGAGACCGTTAAAAGGACTATTTCAATAGTTCAGATGAGATAGGATAAGGATGTGAACAAGGGTGGGGGTTATGCTAGGAGAATATAACTGATTGATGTTATGTAGATAGAAATGACATAATTTGGCAACTGAATGCATATGTAGGGTGAATGAGAATAAGGATTTAAGAATGATACCGAGGTTCTGAATGTGTTAATAGAAGGATGGTGGTTTCCTTAACAAGCAATAGTAAAGATAAAGAAAGGGAGGTTAGGGGAATAATGTTGAGTTTCAGATGCCTACAGGATATCTGGTTCTAAGTATCCAATTGTCAGTTTCTGGTGTAGTCGAAAATAGGAAAAAATATCGAGATTTGGGAGGGGTCATCAAGTGAGAGAGTGTAGAGATAAAAGAGAAGGGGCCCGGATTTGAACTCAGGTCCTCCTGAATCCAGGGCCAGCGCTTTATCCACTGCTCCATCTAGCTGTCCCCAGTACACTTTTTTTTTTATCAAAGAAGTATTTTATTGTTTTCTAGTTACATGTAAAGATATTTTTCCTTCTTTTTTAAATAGAATTTTATTTTTCAAAATATATGTAAAAACAAATTTTAACATCAATTTAAAAAAAATTGTTCCAACTTCTCTTCCTCCTCCATTTCCACCCCCCACCCACGAGAACTCAAGCATTTCAAAATAAGTTATACATGAGTAGTCATGGAAAACATTCCCACATTAACTAGGTTGTGAGAGAAAACAGTCAAAAAACTCCCAAAACTTCAGACTGAGGAATTGTCAAAGAGAAAAAAATTAAAAAAAAAAAAGTTTTTCCAGGGGCAACTAGGTGGTGCAGTGGACAGAGCACCGGCCCTGGAACCAGGAGCACCTGAGCCCAAATCCAGCCCCAGACACCCAACACCCACCAGCCGCGCGACCCTGGGCAAGCCACCCAACCCCAATTGCCTCACCAAAAAAAAAAAAAAAGAAAAAGAAAAAGAAAAAAAATGTGTTTCCAACTATTTTCAGATACTATCACTTCTTTCTCTGTAGATGGGTTGCCATTTTCATAAGTCCTTCAGGGTTATATTGGACCATTGCCTTGCTGAAAATAGCCACATGCTTCCCAGCAGATCATCTTACACTATTGCTGTTATTTTGTATATAGTGCATTTCACTCTGCTTCAGTTCATGTAGGTCTTTCCAGATTTTTCTAATAGTATCCTGTTCATCATAACCTAAATAAAGTACCTTAAACTTGACAAAGAATTTTCTTCATATTAGCCCAGCAAAGTCATCATAACTATTTCCCTCCATCCTATTCCCTTCTCATGATATTTATTCTATTTTCTATCTTCTTTTAAACCCAGTACACTTTTAAAAAACCGACTTTATCACTCTAGTTTGGAGAAAGCATTTTTGCATTGCAACTGATTTCACTGAGGATACTTTATAGGAATCAGTTCATTAATTATAATGACATTAATAATCTGTGAACAGGAACATTTGGAGAATCATAGATCACATGCTTTAGACCTATAAACAAACTTCTTGTTGTTCCATAGTTTCAGTTGTGTCTTATTCTTTGTGATCCCATTTCAAGTATTCTTGGCAAAGGTTCTGGAGAGGTTGTCCATTTCCTTCTCCACCTCGTTTTATAGATGAGGAACTTAAGGCAAACAGGGTGGAGTGACTTGCTCAGGGTCACACAGCTGGTAAGTGTCTGAGACCAGATTTGAACTCAGTTCTTCCAGACTTCAGGTCTGGTGCTCTATCCACTGCTACTTTAAGAAATGAACTTTCTTGAAAAATAAAGTCCAACCCTCTCATTTTACAGATAACAAAGCAGAAATAGATAAAGTTTAAGGAATTTGCACAAGGTCACAAAGATAGGATAATAGACAATTCTGGAAGGGACCTTATAGATTATCTGTTCCAAACTACCTATTTTACAAGTAGAGGAAACTGAGACCCTAAGCTGTAAAGTAACTTACCCAAGTGGCACCTAACCGATAGATTGCTGGGCCTAGAGTCAGGAAGACGGGTTCAAATCTCCTCTTAGACACTGTGAGAAAATGGGTAGTTGTCTCTTCTCAATGAGGATATAACAGTCAATCATACTCCTCCTGTCCTGTTTTTAGGACAAAGGTCTCAGATCCTCTCCTCCCCCTCTGGCTAACAAAATCACATGGTTCAAGGAGCCCTGTTCTCAATAAGGTCTGCTCTGGAGTTGTGTCCATATGAGGAAGAATAAGGTCCACTCCTGAGTTATGCCCATATAAGAAAGAGAGATGGTAATACTGCATTCCAATTAGCTGGTTTCTGGGTGTAGATTGTAACCCTTGAGTAATCAGACCAATGATGAAAAAGAGAAAGGTCCATTCACATTGGGGACTAGGGTTTAAAACCGGGCCTGTGAGCCCCCTTTCTTTGCACCCACTAACTGCACACTAGGGTGCCTCCTTCTCACGAGAAGGAAAGAAAAGAGCCTTTGTCACATCACTGCTGAGTTTCCGAGAATTATTGAGAAGAGAATTGTTTTCCCTCACAGACACTTAATTGCTGTGTGACCATGGGCAAAGTCCCTTAACCTCTGTTTGCCTCAGTTTTCTCTAGCATAAAATGGGGATAATAATAGCACTTACCTCCCAGGGTTGTTGTGAGGATCAAATGGATGATATGCATAAAGATAATGTTTATGTATTAGCCCAATGTCTGGCACATAGAAAGTGCTATATCAATGCTTATTTCCTTTCTTTTCTTTCCCTTCTCCTCTAAGATCACCCAGCTAGTAAGTGACAGGGCCAGGATTCAAACCCAGGTTTTGATTCCAAATCTAGCACCATTTTTACTCCTCCATTGCTATAGTCAATAGTAAAGAGACCGATAATATCACAGCTGATGTCTTGACTTGTTCAATAATTAGATTTAAGTGAGGCAGAGTTGTACAATGTCGAATTCTTAACTCCAAGTCTAGTTTTTCCCCTTCCATGCTGTCCTATACCATTCTATCTTGTCATTACAAAAGAAGATCCTTCCTTTGCTTGAATATTATTCAAAACATCTTCCATGACACTGTTGAACACTCTGAATGACCATATGTTTCTCTATTTTATATTGTCTGTGTTGCCAAAATAGAGTGGATTAGTAAGCAAAATCATATGTAGTCTTATTTGTTATTGAATCTTATATGATTTGGATTTATATATACAAATTCCTTCACTGAAGTGAGCCTTCAAGGTTGTATTTTATTCTATGATGTCAGATGCTTTCTTAAAATAAATACAATGATAGCCTACCTATTTCCTTCTTATATATTCATTAATGATATTGTGAGATTTAAAATTGGATATTAGATCATAAATCTCCCCTCTTTAACCTTTCCCTTAATTTATCTCCCAGACTAGTAAATGGAAGAAGCTTCTGGTTTTCTAGTTAGAGCTTTATTGTGTGGTAGCTACCAGGTGATATTGATTAGAGGGATAGGAAAGTAGAAATACAAAACAAATAGTCTTAAGTCTAAGCTTAGTCTATATTACATATAAAACTCACCAAAAGCCCAAGGCCACCTTTGGGGAGAGAGAGAGAGAGACTGAGTCAAGCGCGTGCTGCTGCTAACCGTGAGCCGGGCTGAGTCGAACTCCAGTCAGCGTCTGTCTATGCAGCGCAGCCAGGAGACCAGCAGAGCAGGAAAAGGATCCCACTTCCGTTCTCTCCTTGCCTTTTAAGCTCGCACCCCGGAAGTCGAGTGCTTAGCAGGCGGACTGGTGTGCGTAGCTCATGCCATTGGTCTCCTCCCCGAAAGGGTGGTCCTTAAAAAAAACTGGCGTCTCTCCATTATCGCTAACCGACTGTTAAAACTTTTTACCACAATATCATTAATATATACTTAGACTATTCTCATCAAGAATTTATAGAGATCTTCTCTTTTACTTTTTTTTTTTTTTGGATAAAAGCCCATTTCTGATCTTTTCCATTCTCTTAAGGGCTTCCCCTTTTTGAGATATAAAGAGGCATCATTTCTGAACAGTTTCACTTTGTTTTTTCCTTGAGCATTGATTTTTTTTCTGTATGTATTTATGTATTCATATCCTATTAATCTCCCCAATGCCTCTATTTATTTGTTTGTTTATTTTTTTTTTAAAGTTCAGTTCCAAGTTCTCTCCTGCCCTTGAGCCTCTCCTCTACTCATTGAGAAGGCAAACAATATTTTATTTTTTTAATAAATAAAAGTATTTTATTATTTTCCAATTACATATAAGGATAGTTTTCAACATTTATTTTTATAAAATTTTTAGTTCTAAATTTTTCTCCCACCCTCCCTCCCCTCCCTCCTCCCCAAGATGGAAACAGTCTGATATAGGATATATATGTGCAATCACATTAAACATATTTCTACATTAGTCATTTTGTGAAAGAAGAATCAGAGCACAAGAGAAAAAGCTAAAAAAAAAAAAAAGGGAAAAAAACCAGCCCCAAAGTAGAAACAGTATGGTTCAATCTGCATTCATAATTCACAGTTCTTTTTTCTGGATGTTGAGAACATTTTCTATCATGAGTTCTTTGAAACTGTTTTGGATAGTTGCACTCCTGAGAAGACCCAAGTCTATCACCACTGTTCATCACACAATGTTGCTGTTACTTGTACAATGTTCACCTGGTTCTGCTCCTCTCAGTCAGCATCAGTTCATGTAAGTCCTTCCAGTTTTCTTTGAACTCCTCCTGCTCATCATTTCTTACAGCACAATAGTATTCCATTACAGTCATATACCACAACTTGTTTAGCCATTCCCCAATCGATGGGCATTCCCTTGATTTCCAATTATTTGCCACCACAAAGAGAGTTGCTATAAATATTTTTGTACATGTGGGTCCTTTTCCCTCTTCTATTATCTCTTTGGGATACAAACCTAGCAATGGTACCACTGGGTCAAGTGGTATGAACAGTTCCATAGTCCTTTGGGCATAGTCCCAAATTGCTCTCCAGAATGGTTGGATCAGTTCACAGCTCCACCAACAATGCAGTAGTGTTCCAGTTTTTCCATGGCTTCTCCAACATTTATTATTTTCATTTTTTGTCATATTAGCCAATCCGAGAGGCATCAGGTGGTACGTCAGACTTGTTTTAATTTGCATTTCTCTGATCAGTAGTGATTTAGAGCATTTTTCATATGCAATAGATAGCTTTGATTTCTTCATCAGAAAACTGCCTGTTCATATCCTTTGACCATTTCTCAATTGAGGAATGACTTACATCCTTATAAATTTGATTTCATTCTCTGTATATTTTAGAAATGAGGCTTTTATCAGAAATACTGGTTATAAAAATTGTTTCCCAGTTTTCTGTCTCCCTTCTAATTTTGGCTGCATTGCTTCTGTTTGTGCAAAACCCTTTTAATTTAATGCATTTTATAATATTCTCTATCTCTTGTTTGGACATAAATTGTTTTTGTCTCCATAGATCTGAGAGGTAAACTATTTCTTCCTCTCCTAATTTATCTATGGTATCACCTTTTATGTCTAAATTATGTGCCCATTTTGATCTTATTTTTGTATAAGGTGTAAGATGTTGGCCTATACCTAGTTTCTTCTATACTATCTTCCAGTTTTCCCAGCAGTTTTTGGCAAATACTGAGTTCCTATCCCAGAAGCTGGAGTCTTTGGGCTTATCAAACAGTAGATTACTATAGTCATTTACTACTGTGTCTCCCGTGCCTAAGTTATTCCACTGATCCTCCACTCTATTTCTTAGCCAGTACCAAATAGTTTTGATGATTGCTGCTTTATAGTATAGCTTCAAATTTGGTATGGCTAGCCTACCTTCCTGTGCATTTTTTTCATTAGTTTACTTGATATTCTTGACTTGTTGTTCTTCCAGATGAATTTTGTTATTATTTTTTCTAACTCTATAAAATAATTTTTAGGTAGTCTGATCGGTATGGAACTGAATAAGTAAATTAATTTAGGTAGAACTGTCATTTTTATTATATTAGCTCAGCCTGTCCATGAGCAATTGATATTTTCCCAATTATTTAGATCTGATTTGATTCGTGTGAAAATTGTTTTGTAATTGTGTTCATGGAGTTCCTGGGTTTGTCTTGGCAGGTAGACTCCCAAGTATTTTATACTATCTACCATTACTTTAAATGAAATTTCTCTTTCTATCTCTTGCTGCTGAGCTTTGTTGGTCATGTATAGAAATGCTGATGATTTATGTGGGTTTATTTTATGTCCTGTAACTTTGCTAAAGTTGTAAATTGTTTCAAGCAGTTTTTTTGTTGATTCTCTAGGATTCTCTAAGTATACCATTACCTCATCAGCAAAGAGTAAAAGGCAAACAATATTTTAACCCAATGCCATTATATATGAATGCCATTATTATGTTTTCACTAGTACTTAAGCTATTGAGGTGGTAGCCTCATTGTTGATAAGAACAAATTGCTATGGAATGCCAGAAAATCTGTTTGTTTTCATATATGTTTGCTAGTTTCATCTACAGATGTTCCTAAAATAATCTGCTTTAGCTGGATCTAATGCAAAGTTCTTTTTGGGCTCTCTTCTCGTTAGCCACTTTTCTTTGTTAGCCCTGAGAGGATATTGGTATTCTCAATTTTTTCTTCCCACCAGAAGGGGTGCAGTTGAAATCCTCACAAACCATGCCTCCACTGGGCCAGTAAGAAGATAGAACTTTCTTTTCTAATCCCTTCTTTATTTCCTTCAAGTAAAGAGATGAATTTTTTTTCCTCTTGGACTAGTGCCTGCTCCTATAGAAGCAGAATGGCTCCAATTAGCTCATTCTTTTAGTAGAAATTTAAATGAGCTCTGAGAGACTGCTAAGTGGCTCAGTGGATAGAGTGCCAGGTTTAGAGTCAGGAAGAACTGAGTTCAAATCTGACCTTAGACATTCACTAGCTGTGTAACCCTAGGCAAGTCACTTACCCTTGTTTGCCTGTTTCCTCATATGTAAAATAAGCTGGAGTAGGAAATGGCAAACTCCTCCAGTATCTTTGCCAAGGAAAACCCAAATGTGGTCACAAAAAGTTAGATATGACTGAAAAACAGCAAGTGAGATATGAGTTAAAGCTATTCTTGGGAGAGTTATATGATTATTCACAAAACTAAACTGTGACAGCTCCCAAGGATGTGTTTTAACTTCATCCCAGAACTTCATGGTCCTAGCATAGATAGTTATGCCTTTTCTCAATCTTCATTCTCCTAGATCTCTTTACAACTTTTTATACTGTTGATCATTCTTGCCTCCTTGATACTCTCTTCTCTTTAGGTTTTTGGGGCACTACTCCCTCCTAGTTTTCCTCCTTTATCTAGGTCATGCCTTTTAACCTTAGGTATTCCATAGGGTTTTGTCCTGGGTCCTATTCTCTTCTTTTCTCCCTCTATACATCTTCATTTGGTGATCTCATCAGCTTCCATGAATTTAATTACCATCTCTATGCAGAAGATTCTCAAATTATCTATCCTGCCCCAACCTTTCTGCTTATCTCCAATCTCACATCTCCAAATGCCTTTCAGATATTTCTTTTTTTGTTTAGAATTTTATTTTCCAAACTATATGTAAAAACAAATTTTGACATCAATTTTTAAAAACTTTGTGTTCCAACTTCTTTTCCTCCCTCCCTTCCCACCCCCCACCCCCAAGAACTCAAGCAATTCAATATAAGTTATACATGAGTAGTCATGGAAAACATCCCCACATTAGCTAGGTTGTGAGAGAAAACAGAGAAAAAACAAAACTTCAGATTAAGGAATTGACAAAAAAAAAGTGTTTCAATCTGTTTTCAGATACCATCAGTTCTTTTTCTGTGGATGGATTGCAATTTTCATAAGTCCTTCAGGGTTATATTGGATCATTGCCTTGCTGAAAATAACCACGTGCTTCCTAGAAGATCATCTTACACTATTGTTGTTATTTTGTATACAGTACATTTCACTCTGCTTCAGTTCATGTGGGTCTTTCCAGGTTTTTCTGATAGCATCCTGTTCATCACAACTTTTATATAGTACCTTAAACTTGACAAATAATTTTCTTCACAATAGCCCAGCAAAATAGGTACCATGCATTTTGCCATTATAGTCAATCATCATAACTGTTTCTCTCAATCCTATTCCCTTCCCATGATATGTACTCTATTTTCTATCTTCTTTTACCCTATTCTTCCTCAAAAGTGTTTTACTTCTGACTCTCCCCTCCCCTGCTCTGCCTTCCCTTCTTTCACCCTTCCCTCCTTATCCCTCTTCCCCTCCTTTCCTGTAGGATTAGATAGATTACTCCTCTCAATTGGGTGTGAATGTTATTCCCTCCTTGAGCCCACTCTGATGAGATTAAGGTCTTTGAGCTAATTCTGTGTTCTAAATTTTTCTTCCTCCCTCCCTCCTCAACCTTCCCTATGAAATCAAGCAATTGAATATGTCATACATGTGCAGTTATGCAGAACATCTTCACCTTCCTTGAAAGTGTTTTGCCTTTTACTGCTCCCTCCCCCAATCTGCCCTTCCCTCCTTTCCCTCTTCTCCCCGCCCCCCCCCCCATCTCCTTCCCCTTTCACTTTCCCTCAGGGCAAAAATACATTACTATACCCACTTGAGTATGTATGTTATTCCATCTTTTTTTTTTTTTTGGTGAGGCAATTGGGGTTAAGTGACTTGTCCATGGTCACACAGCTAGTAAGTGTCAGGGGTTTGAGGCCGAATTTGAACTCAGGTCCTCCTGAATCCAGGGCCAGTGCTCCATCTACTGCACCACCTAGCTGCCCCTGTTATTCCCTCTTTGAACCAATTCTGATGATAGTAAAGTTCACTCACTCTCCCACTCCTTCCCCCTCTTTCCCTCACCTCCATAAGCTTTTTTCTTGTTTCCTTCATATGAACTACCTCTCCCCAGTCCACCTCTCCCCTTCCCCCTCCCCATGTCCATTCCTCCTACCCTCCAACCTCATTTTAAAGATGTCATCATGGGTTAGCTAGGTGGTAAAGTGGACAAAGCACCAGCTCTGGACCCCGGAGGCCCTGAGCCCAAATCTGGCCCCAGACATAAGACACTCCACCTTGTTTGTCCCACAAAGAACAAGGATAAACAAAAAATGAATGCTTTACACATATCATCCCTTCATATTCAGTTCAGACCTGTGTTCTCTGTGTATTCCTTTCAGCTACCTTCATACTGAGAAAGTTGTTATGAGTTCAAAGTATTATCTTCCCATGTAGAAATGTAAACAGTTTAATCTTTGAATATCCCTCATGATTTCTTTTTCCTGTTTACCTTTTTATGCTTCTGTAGGGTCTTGTATTTGAAAGTCAAATTTTCTATTCATTTCAGGTGTTTTCATAACAAATGCCTGAAAGTCTTCTTTTTCATTGAAGTCCCATTTTTTCCTCTGAAAGGGGCAGCTAGGTGGTTCAGTGGATAGAGCACCGACCCTGGAGTCAGGAGGACCTGAGTTCAAATCCAGCCTCAGACACTTAACACTTACTAGCTATGTGACCGTGGGCAAGTCACTTAAGCCCAATTGCTTCACAAAAAAAAAAAAAAAGATTATATTCAGTTTTGCTGGGTAGGTGATTCTTGGCTGTAGTCCCAGTTTCTTTGCCCTCTGGAATATCATATTCCATGCCCTCTGGTCCTTTAATGTAGAAGCTGCTAGATCTTGCTTTATCCATCTATATCTATATCTATATATATCCATCTATATATCTATATATCTTACTGTTCCACAGTATTTGAATTCCTGTTTTTCTAGCTGCTTTCAATATTTTCTCCTTGACTTGGGAGCTCTGGAATTTGGCCATAATATTCCTAGAGGTTTTCCTTTTGGGATCTCTTTTGGGAGGTGATAGGTGGATTCTTTCAATTTCTATTTTACCTTCTGCTTCTACAATATCAGGATAATTTTCCCTGACTATCTCCTGGAAGTTACTGTCTAAACTTTTATTTTGGTCATGGTTTTCAGGTAGTCCAGTGATTTCAAATTATCTCTCCTGGATCTATTTTTAAAATTCATTTGGATTTGCTTTACTGTGTCTTAGTTTTTCATAAAGTCACTAGCTTCCATTTGTTCAATCCTAATTCTTAGGCAATAATTTTCTTCAGAGAGCTTTTGTATCTTCTTTTCCATTTGGCTTTTCAAGCTGTTGACTTTTTTCTCATGACTTTCCTGCATCACTCTTATTTCTCTTTCCATTCTTTCCTCCACCTCTCTAAATCTTCCTTCTATCTCTCCTACTTTCTCTTTAAAGTCCCTTTTGAATGTTTCCATGGCCTGAGACCAATTCATATTTTTCTTGGAAGCTTTGGATATAGGGCCCCTGAAGTTGCTATCCTCTTCTTTGTGTTCACCTAGATCTTCCTTGTCACTAAAGAAACTTTTGATAGCTCTCAACTTTCTTTGCTTGCTCATCTTGCCATCTTTTATTTGACTTTTAACTCCCTCTTACAGTGGGTCCCTACTTCCAACCTACACTGAGCTGGAGAAGGAAATGGGGAAAACCCCAAAAGGAGTCACAAATGGTCAGACACAACTGAAATAACTAAACAACAACAAAACTAGAATTAAGTGGGGCGGGGGGGGGGGCGGTGTTAGGAAAGACTTGCTGTAAAAGATGGGATTTTAGTTGTGATTTAAAGGAAGCCAGGGAGGTTGGTATTTGAAGTGGAGGAAGAGGAGCACTCTAGGCATCGGGGACAGCCAAAGAAAATGCCCAGAGCAAAGAAGTTGAGTGTCTTGTATGTGAAAGAGCAAACAGACCAGTGTCACTGCATCAAAAAGTACATGTTGAGGGAAGCCTGGAAAGCTTCAGAGGGTCCCAAGTGTTTTGGTTTGAGGAAGGGCAGGTTTTTCTCTCACCTGGCCTGTTCTCTGGTCTGAAGATAACCTCAAGCCTACTTGTTAATTACCCAGCCGGCAGAACTATGTGTGCTGTGATTCTTAGCTTCAATGAGGCTGTGCCCCTCACCAACCTGGGCCTCCCGCAGCTCAGGATTTTTTTCTGGTTCCCTGCTAGGGTGGGATAGCCAAATTCCTCCTTGGGTCCCGCAGACACCCTTATTCTCCCCTGCTCCCAGCCAGCTGTTCAGCCCTCTCACCCAACCGTAAGCTCAGTTCCAGAAGATGCCTGTGCTGCAGCTGATTTGGAGGCTCAGGGGTCAGTTTCTCTTGCGCAGCATGTCTGGGGTCTCTGTTGGTGTGATCAAGGGGTTGGACTCTGCTTGCAGCCCAGCACAGCCCCCTTTAATCTGGAAAATAATCTCAGCTATCTTTTTGTGGGTTTTGTAGCTCCAGGGCTTGTTTTATTGCTGTTTTGGGGGTTGTGTCAGGAGCTCTGTGCATTTAATGTCTTTCCTCTGCCATCTTGGCTCTGACTTTTTAAGCTTAACATGTCCAAAACCAAACTCATTGTCTTTTCCCTTTTCCCCTACCCCAGTCCCTACCTTCCCTTTTGCTATAGAGGGTAGTATCATCCTCTCAGGCTCACAACCTAGCAGTCATCCTCTGCTCTCCCCATCATACTCTAACCAGGCCTATCAATTTCACCTTCACAACATCTTTCAAATAGACCTCCTTCTCTCTTCTGACACTGCCACCACTCAAGTGCAGACCCTTACCACCTTTTGCTTTAGCTTGATGGTGGGTCTGCTTGCCTCAATGCTTGCCTACCTTAATGCATCCTCCATTCAGTCACTAAAATTATTTTCCCAAAGTACAGATCTGATCATGTCACTTGCTCTACTACTCAATAAACTCCAGTGGCTTCCTATTGCCTCCAGGATCAAATACATAATGTTATGTTTGGCATTCAAAGCCCTTCATAACCTACTCCCCTCCTACCTTTCCAGTCTTCCCTCAACATGTACTTTTTGATGCAGTGACATTGGTCTGTTTGCTCTTTCACATACAAGACACTCAACTTCTTTGCTCTGGGCATTTTCTTTGGCTGTCCCCCATGCCTAGAGTGCTCCTCTTCCTCCACTTCAAATACTAACCTCCCTGGCTTCCTTTAAATCACAACTAAAATCCCATCTTTTACAGTAAGTCTTTCCTAACACCCCCCCCCCCCCATTCTAGTTTTGTTGTTGTTTAGTTATTTCAGTTGTGTCTGACCATTTGTGACTCCTTTTGGGGTTTTCCCTATTTCCTTCTCCAGCTCATTTTATAGATGAAGAAACTGAGGAAAACAGGGTGAAGTGACTTTCCCAGGGTCACATAGCTAGTAAGTGCCTGAGGCCAGATTTTAACTCAGAAAGATGTGTCCTAGCACTCTATCCACTCTACCACTTAGCTGCCCCTTAATTTTAGCGCCTTTCCTCTGTTAATTATTGCCCATTTATTCTGTTTATAGTATGTTTGTATATATTTCTTTACATGTTGTCTTCTCTATTAGGTTGTGAGCTCTTTGAGGACTGATACTGCCTTTTGCCTCTTTTTGTATCTCTGGTACTCAGCACAGTGCCTGGTATAGGCAGGCATTTAACAAATATTTATTGATTGATTGAGATACCCTGTGAAATAGAAAATCCCTTAGAACAATTCCCCCCCCACCTCAAATATATCATCTCAAGTAGTGAGCAATGGTAGATATAAACAAAGCATTTTTAATGTTGCTTACAGGTGCCAAGCATAAACTCATTTTACAAAATGGAATCAGGCTTATAAGGTATTATATACAATACAGGATACAACAAAAGACAGTGTTGTTTTGTGGTTTTTAGTTTTGCCTAGATTGACTAGGGAGGAGAGAGAGGCAAGAAAAAAGATGATGAAGATATCCCTCAACTTCTTAGCTTTGCAAATGGGGGAAGAGGGAGGAGGGAGGAAATAGAGAATACATAAATTCAATAGATTCCAGAAGCAACTCAAGGCAGACACATTCAAGCAAATCACAAATTCTTTTCAGGCAGATCACTCCTTAAGCAATCAATGAACCTATGAGGGCCAATATGGAGCATTATTTGGGTGACTCGCCTTAATATTGGGGTCCCAGAAATATGAGGGACCTTTTAGGTTCTATCTCTGCTCTGAACTGCCCTTTTTAGATATTTCTCCCAGGCCAATAAGAAAGGAGCCTCTAAGCTTTAGTTCACAAAAGGATCAGATTTTATTACTTGGGAATTAATTAAACAACAAAGGTAAAATTAATAAGAATCAAAGATAAGGAAATAGGAAAATAGAAATACAGATAAATGCTCTTAACTCTACACTTAACCTATGCAACCCCAGACTGTTTCCAATTAAGCTAGTTCAAAGAAATTTAGGGTTTTCTGTAATTAACTCACCAACCCCGGACAGTCTACAGTTGCTCACACCACACCAAGACAGAACAAACACGTGACACCGCAAGGGGAGTCTCCAGACAGAGAGAGCCGAGAGCAAGCTTGAGTTCCAGAAGAAGCCTAGCGTTCTGGAAGCAGCCTAGTGTTCAGGAAGCCCCCCTCACCTCCCTTCAGGGAGTGTTTCTCTAATTTTTACCACATTCCCTGCCTTTGTTTCTTTAGAAAACCCTTATGGGTTTGCCGATGAAACAGCCAAAAATAACAGAATATAATACCCTATGCTAGCAAACAATATGTTAATGCCAATATAGAAAAGGGAGAGAGGAAAGTTTTGTCCAGAGGGGCTGTCCCTCATGAACTGACACTTTGACACTGGCTTTGCAGAGGGAGGGCCTCTGCAGAGAGTACATGTTACAGATGGTGTATATAATAACAGAAGGAAAAAACAACAAAACAAAACTGTTCATTTTAAGTCTCTGAGCTCTTGTCTTCTTGGAGTGGTAAGATGTCATCAGGAGAAAACTGGACTCTGGTCTGGAAGGCTGGATTCACTTCTTTAGCTGTTGAACAGCTGGATTTTCACTAATCCTTAGCATAGCATTGTCAATGATCAAATTAATACATTCCATTACAAACCATAGAAGGGTCCAGATACTCGGGATTATAGTATATCCTTTAGTCCAGTTTGAGTAACATTGTCCTTCACTGGCAATAAGCTTACACTGCTGGATTGTCTATCTGCAACCTTGTGTCCCTCTTCTCACAGCTTCAAAATCCCTGTCTCTCTTCTTTTATATGGCTTCTACCTTTCAGGGTCCTTCCGTTTCTCCTTCCAGCTGAGAAAACTTCATTTCCCAATAGCCCCCACATAAGACTACATATTATTTTGTGAGGTTATATTTCTTGTAACCTCTTAGTATCCTCTTCAATGATGTTTTGAAACATGAGCTTGTACTCTAAGCATCTGTTGGCTTCAGTTGCCATGTCTCTTCCTTTGTCTAGGAGACAATATTTACTGGTCAGGCAGTTTCTGGTTTCTTTTGGCCAGGGAAATGTTTTGTCCTGTTTTATACTTCTCTAAGAAATGATGATAGTGACTAATGCAGAAATATGTTTGATATGATTGTACATATATAACCCATATCAGATTACTTGCTGTCTTGGGGAGGGGGGAGGAAGGGAGAAAAATTTGAAACTGGAAATCTTATGAAAACAAATGTTGAAAACTATCTCTACATGAAACTGGAAAATAATAAAATACTTTTATAACTAAAAAAATAAATTTGTATGGAAATTGCATGTAAAATACAGAGTACTACAAAGGAAATAAATTATAATAAAATATGGTTATCAATTGAAAAGTTAATTTTTAAAAAATGGTGATAGTCAAAGTCAGTGCCTTTGCTTTTGGACATTTCTCATTTTTTGGAGTCCATAATTTACTTTGAAATGATGAGACCAGAACTACTATTCTATATAGCATGTTCTTAGCTTTATCTTTCCTTATAATTTGGTGTTTATTTTTAAATCAACAAATATTTAAGGAAAAGTCATGCTACTGTCAGAAAAACAAGTCTGAAGGCATGCTTCACCATCATTTTCATATGCAAAGGACAACATTTTCTATGTTAACAGTGCTGAGCAGTGCTATCACTACAGTGGTCATTAATACACAAGATGAGAGCTCTCTGAAAATTCCCATTTGTGTTTATCCCTCAGGTCATGAATGGGAGATAGTACTCAAAGGGGCTTGAAGGACTTTTTAGCTAGATAATTTCTTCTCTTTACAAACAGAATACTTGTTATTCTGTAAGGAATTTTAACTACCAGATAGCTGGAACAAAATCACCTTACAATTTAAACCATTTGTACAATGTTCCCTGTAACAGTCATCTTTATAGAGATTCTTACTGGTATAACAGCACTTACTCTGACTCTCACCACCTAAAGGCCAGGTATGTTAAATTTTACCCATCTCCTGGGGTTTTTCTGATACCATTTAGGGGCACTGAGGGCATCTACTATCAGTTCTAGCCCCCATCCACAGTGTTCCTCAAATTTTAGGAGGGTATGCTGTACCCTTAGTTCCATTTAATTACTTAACATTCAGATAAGTTTTTTTGGGGGGGCTGGATGGGGCAATGAAGGTTAAGTGTCTTGCCCAGTGTCACACAGCTAGTAAGTCTCAAGTGTCTGAGGCCGGATTTGAACTCAGGTCCTCCTGAATCCAGGGCCAGTGCTTTATCCACTGTGCCATCTGGCTGCCCCCAGATTAGTTTTTACGAAGGAATATTTACTTCAAAGGAAAAGCAAAAATAAACATACAAACATTCCCTTAACACTTTGGACGCATTCCCCATCTACTACCTCATATTCTGGGGAGGAGAAAAGGATTAGGCATACAATTTAGCTCAGTTCCTATATAGCATAGTCCCATGTTCCAAGTCCAAAGCCCTGGCTAGGCTCAAATCCCAGGTACCCTGACTCCTCAAGGCTTCACTGCTAGGCTGGCAGCAACATCCAGCCATGGATCCTACCTCCAAAATTGCTATGATAAGTTTCCATGCCCAGGTAGATTCTACTACTTGCACCTAGAACTGAAAAAAGACTAATTAAACAGACCAAAACAAAGTCTCAAGACTGTTTCTCGTGGGGTGGATATGATAAGAGGAGAGGAGAGGAGAGGAGAGGAAAGGAGAAGGTAGGCTTCCTAGTTAGTCTGTTCATGGCACCATACTCTGGGTGAATATGACTTTTGCCTTCTCTGGATGTTGCAGTAAAGAGAGTGTCCCAGTCTAGAAGTTTTTAAAGCTGCCAGTAGAAAAATCTATTGCTACATAGCAACTGGTTTTGTTTTTGTTTTTTTTTTGATAAATCCAAAGATTTCAGCTATTGGGGCAAGAACTCACTATTATTTGACAAAAACTCTTGGGAAAATTGGAAAGCAGTCTGGCAGAAACTAGGCAGAGACCAGCATCTCCCATCATATACCAAGAGAATCACAAAATGGGTACATGATTTAGACATAAAGGGTGATACAACAAGCAAATTAGTGGAGCATGGGGAAAAACCCCTCAATTCTATAGATAGGGTAACAGTTCATGACCAAATAAGAGAGAAGTTTCTGGGAACTAAAATGCATAATTTTGATTACATAAAATTAATTTTTTTGCACAAGCACAACCAATGCAGCTAAAATTAGAGGAAAAGAAGGACACTTGGAGGGATGACTCTTTGCAGCAAATTTCTCTGATAAAGGTCTCACTTATCTAAAATCTAGAGGGAGCTGAGTCAAATTTATGAGAATAAAAGCCATTCCTTAATTGATAAATGGACAAAGGTTATGATTAAGCAGTTTTCAGAGGAAGAAATCAAAGCTATTAATAGCCTATGGAAAAATGCTTTAAATAACTAATAATTAGAGAAATTCAAAGTAACAACTCTGAGGTATGACCTCATACTGTCAAATTGGCTAAAATGACAAGCAAAATGACAAATGCTGGAAGGGATGTGAGAAAACAGGTACACAAACATTATTTGTGGAGCAGTAAATTAGTCCCACCATTCTGAAAGCAGTTTGGAACTATTCATACCCTTTACCTCAGATATATTGCTACTAGGTCCATACCCCAGAGATCAAAGAAAAGGGGAAAGGGCATGTGTGTACTCTGTGTGTGTGTGTGTGTGTGTGTGTGTGTGTGTGTGTGTGTGTATGTGTGTGTATTAGCAGTTTCTCGTAGTAGCAAAGAATTAGAAATTGAGGGGATAGTCATCAATTGGGGACTGACTGAACAAATAATGATATGTGAATTCAATGGAATACTATAAGAAATGATGAAGGGCAGCAAGCATTATATGTAATGGAGATAAGTTAGAGGCCTTCCCAATAAGACCAGGGGTGAAACAGGGATGTACATGATCACCTCTATTATTTAATATTGTACTAGAAATGTTAGCTTTAGCAATCAGAGAAGAAAAAGGAATTAGAGTAGGCAAGGAGGAAACAAAACTATCACTCTTTGCAGATGATATGATGGTATACTTAGAGAATCCTAGAGAATCAACTAAAAAGTTACTTGAAACAATTAACAACTTTAGCAAAGTAGCAGGATATAAAATAAATCCACATAAATCATAAGCATTTCTATACATGACCAACAAAGTCCAGCAGCAAGAGATAGAAAGAAAAATTTCATTTAAAGTAATAGTAGACAATATAAAATACTTGGGAGTCTACTTGCCAAGACAAACATAGGAACTCTATGAACACAATTACAAAACACTGTTCACACAAATCAAATCAGATCTAAATAACTGGAAAAATATCAATTGCTCATGGATAGGCTGAGATAATATAATAAAAATGACAATTCTACCTAAATTAATTTACCTATTTAATGTCATACTAATCAGACTACCTAAAATTATTTTATAGAGCTAGAAAAATAATAACAAATTCATCTGGAAAAACAAAAGGTCAAGAATATCAAGGGAATTAAAAAAAATAATGCACAGGAAGGTGGGCTAGCTGTACCAAATCTGAAGCTCTACTATAAAGTGGCAGTCATCAAAACTATCTGGTACTGGATAAGAAATAGAGTGGCGGATCAATGGAATAGGTTAGGCACAGGAGACACAGTAGTAAATGACTTTAGTAATGTATTTGATAAGCCCAAAGACTCCAGCTTCTGGGATAGGAACTCAGTATTTGCCAAAAACTGCTGGGAAAACTGGAAGATAGTATGGCAGAAACTAGGCATAGGCCAACATCTTACACCTTATACAAAAATAAGATCAAAATGGGCACATGATTTAGACATAAAAGGTGATGTCATAGGTAAATTAAGAGAGGAAGGAATATTTTACCTCTCAGATCTATGGAGAGGAAAACAATTTTTTTTTTTTGGTGGGGCAATGAGGGTTAAGTGACTTGCCCAGGGTCACACAGCTAGTAAGTGTCAAGCATCTGAGGCTGGATTTGAACTCTGGCCCTTGTGAATACAGGGCTGGTGCTTTATCCACTGCACCACCTAGCTGCCCCCAAGGAAAACAATTTATGATGAAACAAGAGATAGAGAATATTATGAAATGCAAAATGGATGATTTTGTCTACATTAAATTAAAAAGGTTTTACACAAACAGAAACAATGCATCCAAAATTAGAAGAGACAGAAAGCTGGGAAACAATTTTTATAGTCAGTACTTCTGATAAAGGCCTCATTTCTAAAATATATAGGGAACTAAATCAAATTTATAAGAATCCAAGTCATTCCCCAATTGAGAAATGGTCAAAGGATGTGAAAAGACAGTTTTCTGATGAAGAAGTCAAAGTTATATATTGCCATATGAAAAAATGCTCTAAATCACTATTGATTAGAGAAATGCAAATTAAAACAACTCTGAGGTACCACCTGACACCTATCAGATTGGCTAATATGACAAAAAAGGAAAATAATAAATGATGGAGAAGTTGTGGAAAAATTGGAACACTACTGCATTGTTGGTGGAACTGTGAATTGATCCAACCATTCTGGAGAGCAGTTTGGAACTATGGCCAAAGGGCTATAAAGTTTTGCATATCCTCTGACCCAGCAATAACACTATTAGGTCTTTTTCCCAGGGAGATCATGGAAAAGGGAAAAGGACACACATGTACAAAAATATTTATAGATGCTCTTTTTGTGGTGGCAAGGAATTGGAAATTGAGGGGTTGCCCATCAATTAGGGAATGGCTGAACAAGTTGTGGTATATGAAGGTACTGGAATACTGTTGTGCTATAAGAAACGATGAGCAGGTGGATTTCAGAGAAACCTGGAAGGACTTGCATGAACTGATGATGAGTGAGACGAGAAGAACCAGGAAAACATTGTACACAGTATCAACAACATTATGTGTTGATCAAGTGTGACAGACTTGATTCTTCTCAGCAATACAATGGCTCAAGATAGTGCCAAAGGACTCATGATGGAAAATGTTCTCCAAATCCAGAAAAAAAAGAACTGTGGAATCTAGATACAGATAGAACCATACTATTTCTATTGGTTTTTTTTTGTTGGTTTTGAGGTTTTTCCTTTTTCCTCTGATTCTTCTCTCATAACATGACTAATGCAGAAATATGTTTAATGTGATTGTACACATATAACCTATATCAGATTACTTACTGTCTTAGGAGGGGGAGGGAAGGAAGGGAGGGAGGAAAAATTTGAAACTAGAAATCTTATAAAAACAAATGTTGAAAACTATCTCTAAATATAACTGGAAAATAATAAAATATATGAAAATAAAAGAAATGATGAAAGGGATGGTTTTAGAAAAACCTGTGAAAATTCATATGAATTGATACAGAATGAAGGGAGCAGAATCAGGAGAACAATTTATCCAGTGACAGCAGTATTATAAAGATAATCAACTTTGAAAGACTTAGTAACTCTAAGTAATGCAATGACCAACCACAGTTCCAATGACTCATTATGAAACATGCTATCCACCTCCAGAAAAAACCAAACCAAACCTGATGTACTCAGAGTTCAGGTTGAAGCATATTTTCTTTTCTTTCTTTCTTTTCTTGATTAAAAAAAAATGGCTAATATGGACATTTGTTTTGCATGACCACATATATTTGTAATGGGTTCTATTTTTCTTGTCTTCTCAGTGGGGTTGGGAAGGAAGAGAGTTATAGAGAGAATTTGGAACTGAAAAAATTTAAAAATTAAATAATAAAAACAAAGTCTACTACTACCCACATGGTAATATAATGCAGAATGTCTTCTCCCAAAAGCTGGTCCCTCTATCTTAAGTGATCTAGGTATGCTTAAAGCTTAGCAAATTGGTAAAGACAAAACATAGGAATTATCAGTGTTTGAGGGATTGTAGAAGGACAGGCACACTGATGCACTATTGATGGTGGTGTAATTTGATCTAATCATTCTAGAAAACAATTTGGAGTTATCCTACTAAAGTAACTAAAGTATCCATTTTTTCCTCCCAAAGGAACCCATTCATTGGCATATATCCCGAGGTCAGTGACTGAAAAAAAGAGAAGGAAAAGAATGTTCCGTATACACCATCATATTTATAGAAGCACTTTTTAAAGTAGCAAAGAAGAAAAATCTGAAATTGTAAAGCATGTATAAACAAAAGTTGAGAACTATCTTTACATGTAACGGAAAAAATAAAATATCTCATAAAAAAAATAAAGTAGCAAAGAATTGTAAACAAAGTATACTCACATTGGAGGATGGCTAAACAAGCCAGGATATGAGTATAATGGAATGGGTAAACAAAGAAGATGAGCATGGAGTAGCATGAGAAGACATTATTTGATGTAAAATGAAGTAAAAACAGGGAAAAAAAACATACAAATGACTACAGCAATGTGAATGGAAAGAATAATAACCAAATAACTGAAACTGAATGTTGTGAATTTATAATGACTGAGATTAAGCCTCAAAAGATATATGAGAAGGAAAACTATGTGTGTGGAAAACTGCACCTATCAGGCTTTTTAGATGGTTAATTTTGATAAACTGTTTAGTTTCTCTCTCTCTGTCTCTTTGTCTCTCTCTTTAAAATAATTGATTGTTTTCTGGGAAGGGATAGGAAGAGGGACATATTGTGAAATATTGGTGATATAAAAAGGATATTTTTTTAATTAAAAAATTGAATAGGTCAAGGATACAACCTTCCTACCTCTTAGATAAGTGAAAGAAGTTAGCTAAGAAATTTTACCCTTTCATCCAAGTTTTATATGAGTTAAAACCTATGCTTCCCCAAACCAGCCCTTGGGACTTCTGAGTCTGTTAGATCAAGTATAATGACAGGCCAAACCATACCTCCCCCAAATGTCCTAAAGAATGATCTGAAAATTATAACATCATAATGCTCTTCCATTACTTGAAATGCCTTGTCCCACCTGGGTGTTTGGTTCCATTGTTAGCTTATGGTTGTATTGCTGCTTCCATTATGTTTAGGTCTTTGCGAATTATGATGCTGATGTTATTATTTTCATTATCATTTTTCCTCTTCAGTTCAGCTTTCTACATCCCACATGTGGTAGGAGCAACATCTGAACCCCTTCTCTCATTCAGGTTAGGCTAGTTTTATCTTAAAAGGTTTTGACCTCTTTCTCTTCTTTCAAGATGGCGGACAAAAAAACCCCAAGAGGAACTTAAGAAAAAAAGGACAAAAAGGAAAAGAAGGCCAAAAAGGAAGATGTGGTCGAGAAGGTGGTGAAAAAGCCTCGGAAGCATTGCAGCAGCAACCCGGTCCTGGCCAGAGGAATCGGCAGATACTCAAGGTCTGCCATGTATTCCCCGCAGGCCATGTACAAGCAAGCGCAAATACGCTGTAGCCAAAACCTGGGTTGAAAGGAAAAAGAAAGAGAAGGTGCCTGCTACCATCTCAGAGCCAGTTGGTGGGGATAAGAATGGAGGAAACCGAGTGGTGAAGATCCGCAAAATGCCTAGGTATTATCCTACTGAGGATGTGCCTAGAAAGCTGCTAAGTGACGGCAAAAAGCCCTTCAGCCGCACATGAGGAGACTCTGATCTAGCATCACCCCAGGCACGGTTCTGATCATGCTCACTGGCCGCCACAGGGGCAAGCGAGTGGTTTTCCTGAAGCAGCTGGCTAGTGGCTTGCTATTGGTGACTGGATCTCTGACTGTCAACCGTGTTCACCTGCAAAGAACTCATCAGAAATTTGTCATTGCCACTTCTACCAGGGTTAACCTTTCAGGTGTGAAAATTCCAAATCATTTTACTGATGCTTACTTCAAGAAGAAGAGGCTCCGTAAACCTAGACACCAAGAAGGAAAGATTTTTAAAATTTAATTTAATTTAATTTTATTTTTAGTGAGGCAATTGGGGTTAAGTGACTTGCCCAGGGTCACACAGCTAGTAAGGGTTAAGTGTCTGAGACCGGATTTGAACTCAGGTACTCCTGAATCCAGGGCCAGTGCTCCATCCACTGCGCCATCTAGCTGCCCCAGAAGGAGAGATTTTTGACACAGAAAATGAGAAATATGAAATTACAGAGCTTGTGCAAGACTGACCAGAAAGCAGTGGACTCTCAGATCCTGCCCCAAATCAAGAAGATTCCTCAGGTAGTGGCTACCTGCGTTCTGTATTTTCTCTCTCCAATGGAGTCTTTGCTCACAAAACTGGTGTTTTAAATGCCTGTCAGAGAACTCTTATTTAAAATATTTGGAATAACAAAAAAGTTTTAGATTTTGAGAAATTCCTTCAGAGTTGGTCGTTTCAGCAGACTAACGGCTTAGAGTATTGACTTCACTTTCTCATCACCCGAGTACAAAAACATCACTAAGACCTGGAGGCACTGGTGTGGAAGTTTGGCTGGAATATCACAACGAATAAGGTAGGTTATGGGAGTTTGGCTCAGCCGAATCAACTTGAGGTGTCCTCATTGTCTCTTCTTGTTGAATATCCTTCTCCTTCTCTGGCTAAGTAAATCTCTATTTGTTAACTCTTGCATGTGACTCATGCATGTCTCATTTTGTTTGAATATCAAACTTAAAACTACCAGGGAATTGGCCTGAACCAATAAGTTTATCTTGGAAAATAATGAGCTTCTTGAAGTGGGGAGGAGGATGGGGCTGGGCAGTGCAGAAGAAGGGAATTGGCTGTAACTTTTGGAAATGCCTAAAGAAATGGTGGTTCCTTACTCTGAGGTAGCCCCAAACTGTGAGATTAGACTAAATTGGCCTGCACTCAACAAGAAGAGAACATACTGTGTTCTTTTTTTTTTTTTTTTTTTAGTGAGGCAATTGGGGTTAAGTGACTTGCCCAGGGTCACACAGCTAGTAAGTGTTAAGTGTCTGAGGCTGGATTTGAACTCAGGTACTCCTGACTCCAGGGCCATGCTCTATCCACTGCGCCACCTAGCTGCCCCGAACATACTGTGTTCTTAAAAACCATACCTTGAAAATATAATTGAGGTAAACTATTTTAGGCCCTCCATCTTTCTTGGGCCTCCAGCTTGGGCCTCCAAATTTTCCTAAGTGATCTTTTCAGAATCCAATTTACCTCCACCAGCAGTCTGGAAGGACTGGATTTGGGGAGATGAAGAAAGACAAACTCAGAACTCCTGCTCAGCCCTTGCAGAGAAATGGATGTCTTTTTGTTGTGAATGTTATCACCCAAGGGTGGCCTCTTTCAAAAAGGCCTCTCTCGGCCTTAAGGGAAGAGAGGAGAACGAAATAAGCATTTATTAACCTCCTACTAGCCTGCAAATAAGCTCTTTTATTATCTCACTTGACTCTCATTTGAGTCACATTAGAAAAAGTTATATCTGTGTAAATGATTTTGAATGACTTGTTGTCCCACAGTCCTCAATCTTATAATTATATATGGACATAGCTAGCATTAAGGAGTAGCATAAGGGATTCCAACTGTGAGACAATGCAAACCAAGACAGATCCCTGGAATTTTAGGATTGTCTAACAACCGTGCTGAGGAAACTGAGGTTTGTTTGTTTTTTAAACTTGGAATTTGAGAGACTAACCACAATTTTGCCACAAGGATTTTGTTCTGATTCTTTGGTGCTAGCCAGTGGGGAAGTGCTTTAAAAGACAATGCTATATTCTTCCCAGGAGCCCAAAGACATTTATAAAATTAGGGATATGGACAAATGTGCCAATTGCACCCCCATTTAATTAGCTGAGGTCTTGCAGGGTGTTGCATCAATTTAAAAAGTTTCCACTCTCACTCCTCAACTGTGAACTATAATTCTCTCTCTGTTGGGCTTCTACTGAGGGGCCTGTGAAAAGCATAGGACTCATGGTCCAGAAACGTTTTTTGTATTGTAGCAGAAAGGGACACAGCTTGTATATGGGAAATAGAGCAAATTTATTGGCCTAGAGGAGGAATCTGAATACAGGAGGGCAAAGGCAGCTCAGACCCTCCTTCCCCCTCTCACCCTCAGTCACTTTCTTTATAGATCTTTATAGGAGTAAAGTCAGCCCTGCCATGGAGCAGAGTCAGGGTCCTGGAATGTCTGGGCTTTAGTGCTCGGACCTACAACAACACTATTCCAACATGGAGCAGAAGAGCTTGGGCCTTGGTAATGGTTGTTGCAGACCCTGGTGGTGAGGGCTTCAGTCAGAGGCAGTGGCCCTGAAGGGTTCTGGCTGGGGGACAGCGGGCAGAGATGCAGACCCCATCAGCAGTAAACAACAGCAGGCAGAGACATGGGCTCTAGTACCAGCGGTAGCATCCCAGTGGTGAAAGAGTGGGTGCTGGCATAAGCAATGACAAACGGCTGACCCATTGCAGCCCATTGATTACTGTAAAGTAAAACTAATTACCCATCCATGTTGCTGCCAGTGTAATACCTGATGATTATGGTATACTTCCTCTCCAGGGAGGGCTTAGAAGACAAAGGGATGGCATTATTGGGAGGGAGCTTGATTTATGGCAATGAGGGAGAGGTGAAAATATCTAAGCAGCCTCCTCAGAAGTGAGGCAGTTAGTTCTTCAGAGGCCTTTCATGGGGCAAAGATTTTGGATTTCACCAGGGTGACAGTATGGAGTAATTCTCCATGACCTGTCATGAGGATCAACAATTATGAAGGAAGTATCATTGATATTCCTATTATTGCTTCTGCTAAATGGTTGCCTTTTCACATTGAGAGACCCACTATGACCTGCAAAGATTTTGTACCACCTACTATATGCACTGAATCATTTAGCTTGGTCCTCCCTGGGAACTTACATGCTTTTGTTTTGGTTGTGTTTCTGTTTCAGTTTTTCTCTTTGTCCTTTAATGCTACCTGTATCAGGCCTCTACTGCTACTTGTATCAGGCTTCTTGAATACTAGAGGTCAGAGTAAAACAGTAACAGACCCCAAATCATTTCCAAGAGGTGGAAAGTGCTCTGGAAGACCTCAAGGACTTCTCTATTATAACACAGAATATCGTAGGAATATTAACCCCTCCCCCATGCAGTTTTGGCTAATTTTTTTGCTTAAACATTATTGAGACATTTCTCCAGATTTGTCTGGCTCAGGGAACTAACAACTCAGACTATTGACTTCATATGAGTACAAATCACCAGTGTGAACCTGGGGGAGGGTGTTCTATGAGATTTGGCTGATGGTTCACAATACAGGCAAGGGAGCCTTTGCTTAGTTGAATCCACATGAGATGTCCTCAATGATTATCCTTGTTTGTTTTTGTTTTTGTTTTTTTCAGGCAATGGGGGTTAAGTGACTTGCCCAGGGTCACACAGCTAGTGTCAAGTGTCTGAGGCCAGATGTGAACTCAGGTACTCCTGAATCCAGGGCCGCTGCTTTAACCACTGCACCATCTAGCTGCCCCCCAATGATTATCCTTGTTGAATATCCCCTGCTATGACTAAGTAAACCTCTATTTTGTTACCTGTGGAATGCCTTAAATAAGTGTCTCATTTTGTTCCAATACTGAACCTAAATTACTCAGATCAGACCCTTTCCAGAAGACCACACAACACTGCAGATATACACCAGTCATCTTATTCCCAAGAAAGAATGGGAGGATGGGGAACTCAGTTCCTCTTAAGTTCTCTATAAGTGTTGTGGAGTTTTCAGTTCCCATATAAAGGAAGAAGGGATACTTCTAAACAGCCTCTATTTGCCTGTTATTAAAATTTTGCTGAAGGCTTTAGACTGTGAAGGGTTAAAGAAATGCCGCTATTTTATAGTTGATTATAGATTACTATGTTACCTTTAATTCTTTAACAATGTTGCTTTTTTTTCAAAGTAACTATCAGGTATCTGTGGAAGGCAAAGTTATCTGGCCATTAATCATTTCCTCTCCACCACCTCCTTCCTTTTGAAAAGGGACAGGGGTGGCTAGGTGGTGCAGTGGATAAAGCACCAGCCCTGGATTCAGGACTACCTGAGTTCAAATCTGGCCTCAGACACTTGACACTTACTAGCTGTGTGACCCTGGGCAAGTCACTTAATCCCCATTGCCCCACAAAAAAAAAAAAAAAGGACAGAGTTGATCCGCCCAAGACATACCTATCTCTTCCCATATGGCTGGTTCAGGACATGACCTTCTCTTTGGTCATCAGTTGCTTCACTGCTCTCCCTAGCTCTTAAATTACAACAGTTTGCTTGCTTTTAACCTGGAAGCAATACAATGACCCTCAGGACCACTTCTATTATTTTGTTAGTTTATGTTAGACAAAAGGTATTAATATAAGCATCACAGCTCAGAGACCGTAGTTAGAAAAAGTGACAGGTTTGTATCTATATCCTATTTAAATTCTAAGTATTTCCACCTAATCCCTGGCTTCCTCTATTCCCTTTTGCTTGTTATATAATAAGTATATAGACAAGCAGGATCCTCTCCTACTAGCCTACACATAAGCTCTTTTATTATCACATTTGAGTCCCATTAGAGGGGGTTATATTTGTGTAAAATATTTGGTTTTGAATGACTCTTTGAAAATGGCAAAACAGCTGAACCAACAGTCCTCAGTCCTATAATTACATATGGACATAACTAGTATTAAGGAGTAGCATAAGGGACTCCAACTGGGGGACAATGCAAACCAAGGCAGATCCTTGGAATTTTAGGATTGTCTAACAACTGTGCTAAAGAAACTGAGTTTTGTTTGTTTGTTTTCAGGGAAGGAGAGGGTCCTAGGGGATATATTTAGGGGAAGGTATTTATTCTGAAACTTCCATCATAACAATCCTGTAATACTTATATACTATAAATATTATTCTCCTAATAAAGCCTTTATAATCTCTAGGTATCTTTATCTCGTTTCCCCCTTTTACAGAAGAGTTGGTTCCCTGAGCAAGACTACATTTCCCCTTCCCCCTCAGGATTCTAGGAATACTCCTGAGGGGCTATAGGGATATCTTTTGAAAAAGTTTAAATATATTTTTATCTATATCATTAAAATTGACCAATTATATATATATATTTTTTGGGGGGGGTTGGTCAATGAGGGTTAAGTGACTTGCCCAGGGTCACACAGCTAGTATGTGTCAAGTGTCTGAGGTTGGATTTGAACTCAGGTCCTCCTGAATCCAGGGACAGTGCTTTATCCACTGACCAATTATATTTACAAGTTTTTCTAACATTCATTTAAAAATATTTTGAGTTCCAAATTCTCTCCCTTCCTCTTGCCCCTCCTCTACCCCTTGAAAAAGCAAACAATATGCTATTGATTATCCATGTGAAATCGTGCAAAACATGCTTCTATATTAGCCATGTTGCAAAAGAAAACAATGCACACAAAACAAAGAAAAAATAGTGTTTTTTAAAAAGACATGCTTCAATCTTCATTCAGAATTCATCTGTTCTCTTTCTGTAGGTAGATAGTATTTTTGATTATGGTTCTTTTAAGATTGTCTTGGATCCTTGTCTTGATCAGAGTGGCTGTCTTTCCCAATTGATCACTGTTACAAGATTGCTATTACTGTGTATAATGTTCTTCTGGATCTGCTGACCACTTTGCATCAGTTTAAATCAGACTTCCCAGGTTTTTCTGGAACCATCTTTCTTGTCATTTATTAAAGCACAATAGTATTTCATCATAATCATACTTGTTCAGTATGTTCCCCAATTATAGGGCATCCCCTCAATGTCCAATTCTTTGCCACCACAAAAAAGAGCTGCTATAGATTTTTTTGGATAACAAACATTTTTATTTAAAGTTTTGAGTTCCAAATTTTATCCCTCCTTCTCTCCCTTCCCTCATCTCCCCTGAGGCAATAAGCAATCTGATACAGGTTATATATGTGCAATTATTTAAAATATTTCTTCATTAGTCATTTTGTACAAGAAAACATGAATAAAAGAAAAAAAATGAAAGAAATAAAGTGAAAAATAGCATACTTCAGTCTGTGTTCAATCTACATCAGTTCTTTCTTTGGAGGTGGATAGGATGCTTCATCATCAGTCCTTTGGGATTGTCTTGGATCATTGTATTGCTGAGAATAGTTAAGTCATTCACAGTTCTTCATCAAACAATATTTCTGTCACTGTGTACAATGTTCTTCTGCTTCTGCTCACTTCACTATAGATCAGTTCACATCAATCTTTCCAGGCCTTTCTGAAATCATCCTACTTGTCCTTTCTAATAGCACAATAATATCCCATTACAATCATATACCACAGCATGTTCAGTCATTTCCCACTCGATGAACATTCCTTTGATTTCTAATTCTTAGCCACCACAAAAAGAGCTGCTATAAGTATTTTTGTACAAAAAGGTATTTTTCTCTTTTTTGGGATGTCTTTGGGATATAAACCTAGCAGTGGTATTACTGGATCAAAGGGTATGCACAATTTGATAGCCCTTTGGGCAAATTGCTCCCCAAAATGGTTGGATCAGTTCACAACTCCACCAGCAGTGGATTACTATCCCAATCTTCCCACAGCTCCTTTAAATCCAACATTTTCCTTTTTTGTTGTATTTGCCACTCTGATAGGTGTGAGGTGGTACTGCAAGAGTTGTTTTAATTTGCATTTCTCTGATGGATAGTGATTTAGAGTATTTTTTTATATGACTATGGATAACTTTGATTTCTTTGAAAACTGCCTGTTTATACCCATGACCATTTATCAGTGGGGGAATGACTTGTATTCTTATAAATTTGATTCCGTTCTCTATATTTGAGAAATGAGACCTTTATCAGAGATACTTGTTGCAAAAATTCTTTCCCAGTTTTCTGCTTTCCTTATAATTTTGGTTCCATTGGTTTTGTTTGTGCAAAAGCTTTTCAAATTTATGTAATCAAAATTATCTATTTTATAATACTCTCTATATCTTCTTTGGTCCTAAATTCTTCTCCTTTCCATAAATCTGACAAACTATTCCATGCTCTCTTAATTTGCTTATGGTATCACCCTTTATGTATAAATCATACACCCATTTTGACCTTATTTTAGCATATGGTGTGAGATATTGGTCTATACCTAGGGTCTGACATACTGTTTTCCAGTTTTCCCAGCAGTTTTTGTTAAATAATGAGTTTTTGTTCCAAGAGCTTGGATCTTTGGGTTTATCATATACTAGGTTACTATTGTCATTTCCTATAGTGTAATTCATGCCTGTTCTGTTCTACCATAGATCCAATGTTTTGCTAGGTCAACCTGGTCACTTAGGACTTAACTCTTCACAAGGATTAGCTGTTCATAAAATCTGACATGGACTCTAGCTGCTGGACTTGTAGTGGCTAGCTCTTCTGACCTTTCAAAGCTCACAAGATTTTAGTTTAGTCTTATATCCCTTAAGGGCAGGAAAGAACAAATGCAAAGGGACAAAGAACAGAGATTTGTATTTACAGGTCCTAGTGGGGAGATTAAGACTTAAAGCCTTTCTCTTTACCCAGAGCCTTATAGTATGTCTTCTTCACTTGGAATCGCCAGTCAGGAAAGAAGGAAAACCCTGGCCTGTTAATGCTTCTTAAATTCATGACCCATTCCAGCTCAGTTACCAACCAAAAAATCTGTTTCTTCACCCCCTGATGAGCAGATCAGAAAAAGTAATCTCTGTGCATTCCCTGAAGCCCACATGGGGCTTGCAACAGCTGAGCATGCTGAACACTCTGATAAAGATTGGGTTTGACTAATCCCCTGTTACATTAGTTTTGCAGAAGAGAAAACTGCCCAAGGTCGTTGACTAGGCTCAGAGCTGGGATTCAAACTCTTGTCTCCTAACTCCCAGTACAGTTCTTTTTCTACTATACCAGGCTACTTCTTCAAGTTTTAAATTGAAGACAATGAGTCCATTTTTACTTCTCTTGAGTTTTAAAGGAATATCCAGGTGTTTGAAAATAAGAGATTGAGTCTGATGTTCAAGTTATATAGGACTCCTTTTGCTTTTTCTGGCATTATGGTGTCTGTACTTTGTGACCTTTTCATCTTATTTTCCACCAGACTTTTGGGATAAAGAGGTTTCTTACTGAGAAACAGAAGCAAAATCATACTGTTCCTTATTGGATTTGCATGAAAACTGGTGATAAGATCATGTACTACTCAGACACTAGAGAAGAACCAAGTCAAGTTTATACAAATGTGATGACATGTATTTATTTTATACCGTGTCTAAACACTTTACAATGTCATCCTGATGAGAAGTAAATGCCACTATCTTCCCATTTGTGAAGCTGTTTGTTAAGGTACTGTCAGAAATGAACTTGTTGAAGAAATCAACCTTGCTATTTTCTTTTCATGTATTGTGTTGATAAATTCAGTAATAAGTAGGTATGTGATATAAGAAAAGACATAGGGGGTAGCTAGTTGGTGTAGTGGATAAAGCACTGGCCAGCTTACTAGTTGTGTGACCCTGGGCAAGTCATTTAACCTTCATTGCCCTGCAAAAAAAAGATATACTATAGAAATGTTTATTGAAGGAAAAATAACTACAAAACAATAAAAAAGGAATATTTCAAAAATTTTAAAAGAACAATATTGGTCTAAAGAAAAGCTAGAAGACACTTCTACCCACTCCTTTGCAGAGGTGGGGAGGTCCATAGATGTGGATCATTGAATATGGCAGATGGTTTTTTTTAATGTATTGGTTGATTTTACTGAATCCCTTCTCTTTGTTTCTTTTTTTTTGTTTTTGCAGGGCAATGAGGGTTGAGTGACTTGCCCAGGGTCACACAGCTAGTGTCAAGTATTTGAGGCCAGATTTGAATCCTCCTGAATCTAAGGCCAGTGCTTTATCCACTGCACCCCCTAGCTGCCCCCTCTTACTTTCTTTTCTAAAAAAAAAAATCCATTGCTTTAAGGAATAGTTGAATAGGAAAAGTTATGGGGAGATAATAAAGGTAAGGTAAAGATAAAAATTAGAAGTAAATTTAAAATGAAAGGTAAAGGTAAGGAATTAAAGGTAATAGGGAGAAATCTAGGTGGTATATAAAGAAAAAGTTATCTATTAAAAATCTATTTTAAAAGACATAGGAAATTGACCCAGATATGAATATGAACCATTCCCCAATAGATGTGGTCAAAGAATATAAAGTTTTCAAAAGAATAAATACATACTATCAATAACTATAATGCTCCAAAACACTCTGAGGTATCACATCACACCTATTTTGGTAAAGATGATTACAGAGGATAACAACCATTTAGAGAATAAAGAGTAAAGAACATAGGGGTTGGGATAAGGGTTGGTCATCCCATGGCTACCAGCAGTGCAATTTTATCTGTAGCCAATGTCTGCCACACCTGCAGTTCCTTTCTTCAAGAACATGAGAGATGACTTGTGAATGAACACGCTGGGAGGGGAGGTAAGGCAGTTTATCTGAAACAGCAAGGCAATGAGAGAGAGAGAGACACAGAGAGAGAGAGAGAGACAGAGAGACAGAGAGAGAGACAGAGAGAGACAGAGAGAGACAGACAGACAGAGAGAGAGAGAGACAGAGAGAGAGACAGAGACAGAGAGACAGAGACAGAGAGAGAGACAGAGAGACAGGGGCAGAATGAACTAACCAAGTTAAAGCACACCACCTTGACAACCATTTCTCCTATGACCTTTATGAAGAAAGACAACAACCCTGAGCTGAAGAACCTTAGGAATAACAGCATCCCCTAAACCATCAGACCTGCTGCCAGCCCAACCCCTAAAACCATTATTGAGGTAAGAAATCTTTATGGAGAAGGGGCCAACCTTTCCCTTCACTATGAGCAACAGCTGATAACTTTTGAGCAATTGCTAGTAATAACCCAGAAAAGAAAGTTCTTGTCTCCAAAGTCTTTGGCACTGCCAAATCAGCCAATTAGTCAATAAACATTTTATTAAACATCTATTATCTATTATGTGCCAAACCCTCAGGATACAAAGAAAGGCAAAAGAATCCCTGCTTTTAGAGTTCATGGTCAAATGTAGAAGACAACATGCAAATAACTTTGTACAAATGACTATCAATGGGATAAACTGGAAATCAAGAGAGGGAAGGCACTAGCATTAAGAAGGATTGGGAAAACTTCTGTAGAAGGCAAGATTTTTAGCTGAGATTTGAAAGAAGGCAGAGAAACCAGGAGGCAAAGGTAAGGAGAACATTCCAGGTATAAAATATGGCCAGTGACAATGCAAAGAATAGGGAGATGGAGTGTTGGATGGCCAGTGTTACTGGATCCAAGAGTGGGGATGTTAGGTTTAAGAAGAATTATAAATTGAGGGGGGAAGGTTATGAAGAGCTTTGAATGCCAGAGGTGATTGGGAGCCTTTGTAGTTTATTGAATGGTGTGGGGCAACATGATCTGACCTACGATTTAGGAAAAATTGCTGTTAGGTGAATGGAGGGTGGACTGGAATGGGAAGAGACTTGTAGCAGGCAGACTAACCAGCAGGCTATCATGATAAGCCAGGCATGAAGCAATAAGAGCCTGTACCAAGGTAGCAGCAGTGTCAGAGGAGAGAAGGGGGCATATATGAGAGATGTTATGAAGCTAAAATTGATAGGTATTGGCAACAGATTAGATGTAGGGAGTGAGAGAGAGTGAGGGATTGAAGATGTTACCCAGGTTATGAGCCTGGGGGACTGGGAGGCAGGTGACAGTAATAGGGAAGTTTGGAAGGAGGAGGAGTTTAGGAGGAAGTGTTGAGACATCTAAAGCTATCATGTTTGATTTGTCCAATAGGCAGTTAGAGGTGAGAGACTGGCAGTCAATAGAGAAGTTAGGGCTGCAGAAGTAAATTTGAGAATCATCAGCCTAGAGATGATAATTGAATCTATGGGAGTTGATGAGATTATCAAGTGAAATAATATAGAGGGAGAAAAGAGGAAGGCTCAGCACAGAGCCCAAATGGTTCAACATCAGAAACCGATATGATTTTATCAGTGAAAATGACATTAAAGAAGAAACATTACCATGTGGTTTGCTACTGAACTGTAAGGAGTGAGATTTTTCCATCTGACTTGCAACTGAAGCCTACCAAATGTATTGTCTCTCCCCATTAAAATGTGAGCTCCTTAAGAGCTGGGACTATTTTCTCTTTGTACACCCAGTGATTAGCAGAGTGCTTTACATATAGCAAGTGCTTAATAAATGCTTTATTCATTCATTCAGATAGAAACAGTTACTTTTAAAGGTACTATGGGATGGAAAGCACACTAATGCATGGTAGGTGGAGTTGTGAATTGGTCCATTCATTCTGGAAAATAATATGGAATTCTTTAAGAAGTCATGAAACTTTTCATTCCCATTTTTACCTTAGGAACCCTCTACTATGCACAAATTATGAGGTTGAGGACCTTCTCATGTATAATACACACACACACACACACATACATACATATATCCGAATGTTCATAGTATCACTTTTTGTGGTAGTAAAGAATTAGAAGCAAAGTAGGAGCCAATGGATGGGAAAAGGGCTAAATAATTAGTCTCATATAAATATAGTTGCTCCACTTGCCTTTCCTGGTCCATTATTTCTGGCAGGCCCTGGTCATGCTTTACTCAACTCCCTATTCCCTGACCATCTTTTTGAAAACCTTGCTTCCTAGATCATACATCATTCACAGAGGATTTTATCCCTTCATCTCTGGAGATTCTGCTCTGTATTGACACTGTCTCTTGATGCTTCACTTGGTTTACTATTTCAAGTAGACTCTAGTCTTCCTTCTCTTCATACCCCTCTCCATTTCTGTAATCATGATGAAACAAACTGTCATTCCTCCTGATAAGAGTGTGCCAATCTGCTCCCCTGTAACTCCACTCACCATTCATGTATCTTTTCAAAGTAGTCTCCTGCCTGGTCACTTTCTCTTAAGCTTCTTGAGGGCAGGGGCTATCTCTGTGCTTTCAGAACATAGTACTTGCCACATAATAAGCACTTAATAAATGTTTCTTTATTAATTTATAAGAAACGATGAAGGTCTATATGAACTAAGGAAAATAAGGAAAGTGGAACTAGGAAAACAATTTATACAATGACTACAATGAAATAAAAGGGAAAAAAGGTAACCAATCTTGTATTAAATGTAACAGTCTTGGTCCCAGAAAACAGATGAGAAAATACAAAGGAGACTAAAGGTGAGGAATGTTGTATGCGTGCATATCGTCAGCTAGATTTAGCTCAAGTTTTATTTTTTTATAAGGGAAATTTTCCCAGTGGAAGTGGGAGAGCCACATGGAAATGACTGTGCTGTAGAAAACACATCAATCAAACTTTGAAAAGAAAAAGAAAATGAGAGACAAGTTTAGGTGAGAGGGCTTAACTGTAACAGTGACTATCCTGGACTTCACTGCCTGAAAGCCAGGTATGTTACATTTCACCTCTTCCCTAGGGTATTCTGGTACCCTTTACTGGGCTGGGAGGGGTTCTGAGTCTCTTGATATTATTGGCTCAAGTCCCCACTATTAGTATTCCTCAAATTTTATTGGTCTTCTGCACCCCAGTTCCATTTAACCACTAAACAGATTGGCTTTAGCACAGCTAAAACAAACATATAAACATCCCCACAATACCTGGGAGACATTTCCTTCCCCCCCAACCCCCCCATCCATATCATCTCGGTGTCTGATGAAGAAAGGGAGTTAGTTTTTGTTTGTTTGTTATTTGTTTGTTTGTTTAACTAAATTCCTTCTAAGTTCCAAGTCCTGTGCCCCTCTGGGCTGTATCCTGACATCCTGGCTTCTTAAAGCTTCCCTGTTGGGCTAGCAGCAAAGATCCATCCTGGAATCCTGCCTTCAAAGTTGTCATGGCTCTGGCCCCAGCATCTGGGATGTCCATAGCCTGTAACTAGAACTGAAAAGGACAAACTAAGCAGACCAAAACCCAAAGTTGACTTCTCTAGACCACAAGACCTAAAAGGGGAAGGAGATAACCCTTCCCTCACACAACTTCATGATGCTTATCCTGACTATACCACTCTGGGTAGTTTTTAAAGATGCATCCAGTTGGGTTACAGAGCCAATCTGTAACAAGCGGAAGCTAGCACCCACTAGGGAGAGAAACAGGATATCTTCTCCAAGAAGCACATCCCTGACTTCTCCCACAGGTGCCTCCATCTAAGGTAATCTGGGCATGTACAAAGTCCTTTTACAACTGGTTATTTAGATTTGCAGATATTATTCAACATGTAGAAAGGGTTGATAAGGGAGTTCCTTGTTGAGTTCAACTCAACTTGATGAGTTTTCCCAGCAAGGATATCCAGACTTTAGAAAATTTGATAAACACCTACCCATAGATAGTATAGACCTGCTCACTGTCACTTGGTTAAAATGAGAAAAGCGAACCCAAGACTTGGCCTAGATACTTCCCCTTTCTTCCCAATATGTGTAATTGGAAAATTTGTGCTATGGTGAGCAGTCCAGAACAGATAAAATAATTTTTAAAAAATCTTGTGAGCTATGCACTCCCCCTCCCATGCGTGGCAAGTAGTCTAGCTTCTACCTCCCTTTCCCCTCAACACCAAATGAACCAACAAGAGATATAGGCTCTCCCAACATCAAATTTACCCTTGGAGTGGATTACACAGTGGATAGAAGGGGCCTGGAGTCAGGAAGATCTGAATTTCAATTTGTCATCAGACTTTAGCTGTCTGACTCTGGGCAAATCATTTCACCCTATTTGCCTCAGTTTCCTCATCTGTAAAATGAGCTGGAGAAGGAAATGGCAAACTACTCAAGCATCTTTGTCAAGAAAACCTCAAATGGGCTCAGGGAGACTCTGAGAGGAGGACATGACTGAAATGATTGAACAAAGTGAATTAGAAGACAGCTCTTCACTATCCAGTAAAAGATTTAACCTTCTCCACTGAACTCAATGTGGCAAATCCCCTTTGGTGGAGCCCCACTCACCTTGGGGGGAGGGGGAGGTATTGTCTTTTTGGTTTTGGTTTTGTTTTCAAGCTAGACAATATGACTTAATTGTGAGTTAAGAATTATTTGGTTTGGACTGCTTGTCCCAGGGTCACACATACATGTGGAAAGTCCTCATGGCACACAAAACTGGGAGGTAGGAACTTCCCTTTTGGGTTTCTTTTTTCCCTCTCCCACCTGTTTGAGTCATGGAGAGGTAGAGGCAGTCAGCTTTTGCACTCAACAGCTACAGGCAGCCTGGGTCTCCCTCCCTCGCCAAAAGCTCGGCCAGACATCCAAACCATGCTCAGAACCTCAGACTCCATGTTTCTGGGTAAGAACTTTTGTGTTTGTGTGTCTATCCCTTGCCAACAGTCGACTTTTCCATGAGATGGGCAGCCGGCGTCTCCCTCCCTTGAGAAAACTGAACCTAATGTCTGAACCATGTTCAGACCATTCTCCTTAGACAAGATGATATCTGGGTACACCCATGGGGCAGAAAGGGAGTGTTCCAAAAGGTTCACCTCTGGGGTGCATCCTAAGAGATTGGACTAAATTAGAACTTACAAATTTGAAAAAGAAATTCATGATCTATTATTGTAACAGTGTTTGGCCAAAATATCAATTGGAATCCCAAGAAAATTGTCCTTTACATGAATCTTTCAACTATAATACCATTTTGCAATTGGACAAGTTTTGCAGGTGTGAAGGGAAATGGACAGAGATTCCATACATACTGGCTTTTATGGTTTTAAGCCAGAAGTCAAAAGGAAAGGAACAGAACAAAATATGCACAGCTAAACCAACCGAATCTAAGGAGGCTATGGATAACCCTAAAAGGCCTCCTTCCTCACAGGAATTCAATGATTTCTTAGATGACTGCCTCCTGCTGATAGAAAATCACAGCAAGTCCAAGTGATTAGCTTACCTTTCTGGCACACCTTCCTCCTCTGTGACCCCATCCCCTCCTGCTCTTCAGCCTCATTCCCTACCTGTTTCTCGCTTCACCCCTTCTTCCCCACCTACTTCCATCCCTATGGGTCAACCACTGTCATACCACTCTATGACTGGGACTCCTCTTTGCCCACTGGCTGATCTCAGAACCAATTTTCTGTGCCCTCCACAGCCAAGCTCCAACCACACTTGGAGTGGATGTCAGTACTCTTCTATTTGCCTCACATCGGGTGCCAATTATGTTGTGGGGAAATAGGTGGGGGTTTGGAGTAGGGTTAGAGGTAGGGGTCCTCTTTAAAGAATTACACCCTCTTGCACACAAATCCAATTAGAATAAAGTAATAGTTTATTTAGAGTGCTAGGGAAAGGAAAGCAAAAGAGAAATCCTTGGACTTCTCATGAGGAGAAGGCATATAGCATAGAGGTGTGTCTCTGAGATACCTATCTCCTCAAGCAGGAGACAGGCAGATACTTTTATAGAGGACTGATGGGGGTGATCATCTGACTGTGGAAAGTTCCCTTATTGGGAGAGGATCATCCCCCACTGGTGGTGGCTGGGGAAATTGGGTGAGGGGTGGCTTTGGATCTCTCAAACCATCTCTCTCCTCCTCCTGCCACAAAGACAGCAGCCACACCTAATCTCATCTCCCCAGGGTTGGGGGAGACTGGAATGAAGGGTGGTGGTCCTGGAGCTAGCTCAGTCCTGATCCAGTGCCACTTATCTCTTTAGGTGTGTTTGTTCTTTGGTTTAGTTTCTCAAGAAGGTTCTTTGATGTACCCCAGAGAACTTCTGGGGTACCCAGGGCCATTCAAATGAGGTAACCAGGTACATAACAATAATAGTGCTGGTGGTAGCAACTGCATGATGTCCAAGTGACAAGGTAACTTCCATGCTCGTTTACTCCTGCCTGACTTCTCCCCTCTTAGATAGATATTGTTAATAGTGAGGCTACCCAGACAACGTGTAGTTAGAAGAGGAAGCAGTATTTCAAGGGGATTTTTTTTTTGGTGAGGCAATTGGGGTTAAGTGACTTGCCCAGGGTCACACAGCTAGTAAGTGTTAAGTGTCTGAGTCTGGATTTGAACCCAGGTCCTCCTGAATCCAGGGCCAGTGCTCTATCCTCAAGGGGATTTTTTAAAAACTGTAGTTAACAAAAGATAAAGATACTCTTTCTGAAAATACTGCTGTGGAGTCCCAAATTACTTGTTAGGCTACTGTGGACTGCAGGATTTTCTTTGTGAAACAGGAATATCCTCCCCGTTTCTGAACCCTCCAAGATGCCACTTGTTAATTTTTTGGACTCCCACGTTGGAGAAGTATTTCCTTGGATTCCAAAGAAGCTTTTAAAGTCCCCTTCAGTAGTGTCCAGGGAAACGAGCTCACAGTTTTCTGTTTTGCTGCTGAGGTCTGCAGGGATGCAGGGTGGGGGAGAAGGAAGTGAGGTAGGAGGGGGTGCTGGAATGAGGAGGTCGAGCCTTCAGAAAATAGACAGTTCCCTGACCCCCACCACGCTCATTTCAGAGATACTCTAATACAGATAAATCACACCCATGGGCCAACCTGACACTCTACTGGCTCGGACTGCGTTGAGAATCCAGAGTGACATTTTACTGGGGTTGAATTGGGTTGTCAAAGTTTGGGGGAGCGGGGGACGAGGGAGCTGGGGGTTTGGACTGCGGCGTTGATTTGAGTTTAGGGTATCACGTATACCGGCGGAGATGTCTCTGCTTCGGGTGCCAAGTGAACCCCAGAGGGCGTTCCTGCAAGACGCGCTGAGTTCCGGGTAGTTTCTGGGCTAGTGAGTTAGTTGGAGTTTAGGGTCCGAGGAGTTGTAGACCCGAAGCCTGGGAGAGAAGATGAGCAGTGTAGACATGTGATCATCCGCGGCTGCTGCTGTGGTGGCTGTGGTAGTGGTGGCGGCGGCGCTGGGGCTGGGGCTGGGGCTGCCCAGAAATAGCAGCAGCTGGTTTCCGCTCCCTGGTTGGCTAAGAGAGAAAGACAGAGACACACAGAGAAAGAGAGAGAGAGAGAAAGAGAGAGAGCCCGAACAGTAGAGAGGAGCCGGCAGCGGCGGCGGCGGCGGCGTTGGCTGCGCGGGACACCCGGGGGACTCCTCCCGGAGGATGCAAGCCCCCTGCCCTGCTCCAGCCCCAAGCAGATGATGGCGATACGGGAGCTGAAAGTGTGTCTTCTCGGGGTGAGTCCTGGCGTCAGCGGCTCTTGCCTGCGGAGACGAGCTAAGGGGACCGGCTTTTTTCCAGCCGAGAGGGGGCGGCTGTGGCCTCGGGACCCCCGCCTCTGTCCTCGAGCGGGAGATGCCTTCAGGGGGATCCCACTAGCCCCAGCGAGCTGGGGGCCTAGACTCCCTTCTGGCCTTCGTTACTCCCGCGCCTCCCCCCCCCCCCCACGCCCCAGCTGGGGTCCCGGGACGAAGCGGGCCCAGGGAGCTTTCTTGGCTTATTGCCCGCCCCTTTTGGCTACCTTCCCTGGACCGGCTTCCTGTAACTGGGTAGCCCTGGGACTGGAGGGTCCCCTCGGGGGAAAATGCCCCCGGAACCGCTCTCCATCTGCCAGCGAGGGTACCGGGGAGTCCCGTTTCCGTCTTTGGAGTGCTTTCTCCTCCACCCCCTTACTCCAAGCCTTGTTGGAGGGGCTTTCTCCATTGCCTTTGATAATTTCCTTCCGGCTGAAAATAAATTAGTTTTCAGAGTAGCCTGAAATTCTCTTTCATCCTCATGGGAGTGATTTCGTTTATTTATTCATTTACTTAAAAAACCCCACAAAAACTAACAACCCAACAACCCGAGGTTAAGATATCCATTAAGTGTTTTCAAACTGAGTACGGCAGTGGTTGAGAGGGTGGATAAAGAATGTGGTTGGTCTGGAAACCTTTTGTGTCGTGGATAAAACAGCAGGCTAAGAAAGTCTTCGCCCCCCCTCCCCCAAACTACTACTTCCCCTCTTTCTCAAATCTGTTCTTTCTTAGCATAAAGAAGAACTGTTTAAGCTGCCAATGATGGAAAAGCCATCGGAGAGGCTGGCCTGTGTCATTCACAAGGAGGTCCACTCCGAAAGTTCCAACGGGACATTCGCCCAGGGTTTAGGGTTCCAGGGGCTTTTCCATCTCATCCCATCCCACCTTAGAACCCGTCCTTCCCCCTACCCGTTCTTTAAAAAGAGTAGTGTCTTGGCACCCTTCCCCTCCCCACTCCCCTCCCTCCCCTCCACCACAGATACACTTTGCAAAGATGCAGCAGCTTTTGACATCTGTGGACTCCTGCTAGCTGGCTCCAACTAATCTTGTCTCCAAGAAAACTGCCTCCCTCCACCAACAATAGCAGCAAGGGAACACTCATTCTTGTTAGCCTCAAAGAAATGTTAACTATGAGCTGTCACTAGATTTCCAAGAAGTGAATAAGAGGAAATGATCTTTTAAGTCTCCATCCACCCTGTGGCTTTTGTAGGGAGAAGACTGGGATTGACTAGTGTTTACAAAACTGTAGTGCCCTCTGGACTGTGTTTTGAGGGGGGTTCTGGAATCTCCGACTGGATTGTATGGCTTAGCTTCCTTTTCTCCTATCACTTTTGCCATATCCTCAGCAAAGAGCTCCTCAGCCTCTTTTACCCAATTGTGCAAATAGTTCTATGTTTACGTGCCATTTTAGACTCTCTGGTGACTTTTATCAGAATGCACATTTGTAGGTTCTTTTTTCCCTCACCTTTAGCCAGAGAGTCTAATATTGTCTAGACAGAAATTCCAGGGATTTCATGTCTCCTTTTGTGGGATAATTTCAGTTTTAGAAAGGCTATCAATGACTTAGAAGGAATGTGGTGCCTTAAGTAGTTGAAGGTATTGGAAGTATACTTAAATTGTATGACTCGGGCTAGAGGGTGAGAAAGATGTGAAATAGGCCAAGTTTGCACCACTGTTTTGTGACTCCCCTTTGACAAAGGATAGTAGGATTTTAGAATAGGAAAATATCTTCTATATAATTTAATCCAACTCTTCCATTTTACAGAGAGGGAACCTGAGGCCTCAAGAGATGAAATGACTTGTCTGAAATCAGAGGTAGTTTGAATCCAGATCTTCTGATTTAAATCTAATACTTTCTCCAATACAATAGGTAGCTCTGCCCTCTGAAGGAAACCCAGAATAAAACTATTCTCCTCCCTCACAAAAAGCTCTTCAAGTATTTTATATCCATCATGTCCCTACTTAGTCTTATTCTCCAGGATAAAAATCTCCATGTATCTCAATTGTTCCTCATATGACATGATTTCCAAACCCCTTCTATCTTGTTGTTCAATTATGTCTGATTCTTCATGACCCCATTGGTGGTTTTTTGGGCAGAGATCCTGGAGTGGTTTGCCATTTCCTTCTCCAGCTCATTTTACAGTTGAGGAAACTGAAGCAAACAGGATTAAGTGACTTGCCTAGGGTCACACAGCAAGTGTCCAAGGACAGCTTTGAACTGGAGAAGATGTCTTCCTGACTCCAGGCCCTTTGCTTTATCTGTTATGCCACATAGCTGCTCCATCTGCCCCTAGTCACCCTCTTCTAGATACTCTCTGGTTCAGGGGTTCTTAACTTGGCTATGCAGATTCCCAAAGGATATATGGGTAGATTTCAGGGATATCTGTGAACTTGGATAGAAGAAAAATATCTTTTTAAAAAATTAACCTTTAACTGGAATATAACATTTCCTTCAATGATGATTTTTAAAATTTCATTAATTTGAGGAGTCTGTAAGTTTCACCAAGCTGCCAGAGAAGTCCATGACTCACAAAAAAAGTTAATAACTCCCGCTCTAGTTAGATAATGGTTCCCTTAAAGTATGATGTCTAGAATTGTGTATATAGTACTCACAGAATTATAGATCCTCTTGAGGTTAATAGCCTTTTATCTCCCAAAGCACCTCGTTCTCTACTGCTAATTAGAAGGCTTAGGTACTATTCTCCTGTTGTGTGATATTGTTGCTTATCTATAAAATGGGGATAATAATACCTCACCTGTAGAGAGCTTACTAGGTCATCTTTTGAGATTCTTTCCAGCATTACAATCCATAATTCTGTCACTGGCAAACCTATGAGTCTAAGATGATTTTTAGTTAATCTGAGGAATTAATTTGTGTAATAGGAATTCTACTTTGATGTTTCATTAGGATGTGGAAATAATCCTGGGTTCTTGAAGGATATACTAGTGAAATGTCAACTTTGATGAGTTTTACTGTACTGGAAAGGCTGGCTTCTAATGCAATTGAGTTTGCTTTCCAAGGACAACATGGGCTAAGGATGAAGAGGCTCATCACCAGTATGTTGGCCATTCATTAGGTGATGAATTCTTTGGTCATGGCAATCCAAGAAGGAAAAGAAAAGTATAAATTAGCCCTTTCTCAGTCCACAGTATCCTTCATCAGATTCTGTAGTGAAAATGACAAGGTAACAGGGACACAATGACAAGGATCACATGGTAGACTACTGAAGAAACTGAGCCATAGCAAAATTGATATGTATTTTTTCATAAATGAAACAGATTTAAGGAAGTTGCAGCCAAATGTAAGGATGGTTCACTGGCTGTCTTGTAGAATCAAATAAAGGAGCAGGCTTTGTTGTGTTTTTAAAGTCAAGAAGAAAGATCATTTCATGGTTCATTTTGTCATCTCCCACTCCAGTGCTCATGATAAGCATAAGAAAAAAACTAAGATGAAAATAATTGCAGGTTATATACCAACATTTGTTGTAGAGGATGAGGAGGTGTCAAAAGTTTACAAAGAACTTTATAAGACCCCTAAAATAAATCATTATACACTTGAACACTTTGGTGGTTTTGGTACAAAAATGTACATGGGAAGAAAAGTGCAAAAGATAGTTTTATATGATTATATATGAATACAGATTAGTATTTATATATAAAAATATGATTTTATATCAGGAAATTAAAGTTCTTTAGAACACAACTATTTCTTTGAATGCTTTTTTGGAGAAGGCAGTCAGGAGTCATTGAACATGGTAAGCACCAAATAATAGCACAAAGAATGAAATGGATTATGTTTTAGCAGATTAGAAACAACTGGCTACTGAGTTAGGAGTCATTCTAAATTAGCATTCATACCATCTACTTGTTAGAACAAATATCAAAATCAGTACTTAGAAGAAAGTAGAATATAAGATGTGTCATAATTAAAACAGTTCTAAAAAGTTATTTAAATAAGCTCTTACTGTTGAAAAATGAAAAACAGAAAAAGGGATAGACTTTAACAGAGACTATGACCTTAAATCATTTGAAGCAGTTGCCACGCTTGGTAGGCTAAAAGAACTTAAAACTACTACAGGCAACAAACACTTTATTTCTTTGCCAGGTAGAGATATAGTAGTTCTAAAGGTAACTCTAACTTAGAATATAAACTCATTTGTAAAATTTTATGTAACTGAGTGGTGGATGATTATGAAAAGCATTGCCTTATAAAAAAGCAAGGTAGAGGAAAAAAATGGCTCATAGAATACCATGGTCTCAGAGGAATCAAAATGGTGGGTCATATAAAGAAAGATGGAAAAATGCATGATGGGGGTGTAGTGGCTATATCATGTTCCAGCAATAATTATAGTAACTAACATTTATGCTGCAGTTTAAGATTTTTATCAATGGTCATTAGAGATATTAGTCTCTGTTTTTCTTTTTTTCTGTTTTGACTTTCCCTAGTTTATGTATAAAGACAATTTAAACTCTAACATCAATATAAATTGATGAAGGATGAAAAGAGCAGGTCTAGGAGAACAATTTATACAATAACAACACTGTAAAGACAAGCAACTTTGAAAAAAATTCCCTGCCAGTTAGATGACAGATTTTGGCCGAATGAGATACACATACAAGTGTGACACACATACACACACATATGTTTGTATACAGCCAGTGAGGGAATTTGTTTTACTTGACTCTGCACATTTCTTATAAGAAATTGATTTTTCTTCCCCCCCACCCCATGGAGTAGGGAGTGGGAAGGAGAGAAAATAGATTTCTGTTAATTAAAAAAGTTTAAAATAAAGAAGTTGGGGGTATTACAGGTGTGGGATATTGCAAGCACTTTCAGATGAAGTCACTATTAATTTTGTTAAATTGTTTTACTTTGAGGATAATCTGTAAATGTTTGTAATATAAAAACAAAAAAGACATCAATAACACTAAAAATATTTACAAAGGGGGCAGCTAGGTGGTGCAGTGGATAGAGAACCGGCCTTGGATTGAGGAGGACCTGAGTTCAAATCTTACCTCAGACACATGACACTTACTAGCTGTGTGACCCTGGGCAAGTCACTTAACCCTCATTGCCCTGTCAAAAACAAACAAACAAACAAAAAACCAAACATTTACAAAGCACTTTATAAGAACCTCATGAGGTTTCTATTACAGGTGTTTTTATTCCCATTTTTCATATGAAGAAACTTGGACTCATAAAGACTAAATGACCTGCCTATTGACACACATCTAGTAATAGAAACTCAGGATATGAATCCAGGCCTTCCTGATCTCATGTTCAACATTCTTTATACCATACCATACTGTCTCTACAATGTATCTCTATTAATTGTGTGCACAAAGAAATATAAAAGAAATGGTAAATACTGGAAAAGGAGGAAAGATAAGTAACAAGAGTATGATAACAGTTGAATAGCTATTGTGCTACATTGGTACATATACAATGCCAGGAAATTTAAGAGGCAAACCCCCCTGGATGGTGGATAGACCCTAAATGTAGGACTTATGGATGGATTGCAACCTCTTTTGTTGAAGAGATTATCCACACTGATGAGATCATAAATCCATTGAAGTAATGAAGAATGGAGGAAAGGAGATTGATTCTTGGGTTTCATTCTCTCCTTCCAAGTAATGTGACTGTTTTATGGCCTTCTGAAGACAATGTCTAACCTTTGTTATCTAATTCTTAGGAGGGAGTTACAGGTAGGAGGTGTCCACGATATTTTTTTTTTTGCAAGGTGGATCCTTGTAATGGCCCTCTAATCATTCCCTATTTTTTTTTTTTTTAGTGAGGCAATTGGGGTTAAGTGACTTGCCCAGGGCCACACAGCTAGTAAGTGTTAAGTGTCTGAGGCCGGATTTGAACCCAGGTACTCCTGACTCCAGGGCCGGTGCTCTATCCACTGCGCCACCTAGCTGCCCCCAATCATTCCCTTTTGATCACTTTGTACTCCTCCTACTGACCTTAAATGTACCTTTCTACTTATTTACACTGTGCACAAATATTATTAACACAGAGTATTATTTGTTGAACACTGTCTGCATCTTGTAGTTTTGAAGCCTTTTCTAGGCACATAATCTCAGGTTCAAAGATTTAGAACTGAAAGGCATCTGGTTCAACCCTTTATTTTTTATTTTAAAATAAACAAAATTCTTTATTTTTAAAGTACTTTTTTTTTGTTTTTTGTCTTTATATTACAATCATTTCCTGTTACCTCTCAAGAATGAATCACTACTTGAGATTCAATGACATTGATAAAAACAAACAAACTACAAGCACACAATTAAGCAAAAACATCCCAAAGGGAAACCTATTACTTCTTTACTTTCTTCTCTGCTCCACCACTCTGCCATGAGAAAGGAGGTATGTTTCATTATCTTTTCTCTGGAACTTTCAGTGGTTTTTCCATTATCTATAATTCATCTTCCTTTTTAGTGATATTGTAATTCACATTATTGTAGTCACTGTGTATATTTTTGGCTCTGCTTATTTTTCTCTGTATCAATTCATACAAATCATCTGAGGTTTCTCTGAATTTCTTATATTCTTCATTGTTTACAGTAATATTACATTACATTCATATGGCATGGTGTTTTTTAAGCCATTTCCTAATCAGTGTTAATTCATTTTGTTTACAGATCTTTGCTGTCACAGAGTGCTACTATAGATATTTTGTTATCTCCTGGACATTTGTTTCTGTCTTTGGCTTAACACTCTTCTTGGCATATAGTATGCATTTAGTAAAAGCTTGCTGATCAATTGATTTGACTTCCTTAGTGTAGATACTCAGAAATGAGATTTCTGGGTCAAAGAATATGGACAGGATAATCCCTTTTTCTGTATCTTAAGGTTGACAAAGTGTTTACTTAAATTTTTTAAAAATTCTGAATCTAAGCATCAAAAAAGGACCTTTCCATATACATAGGAGGGAATAAAAAGGGGATACTTTTGAAATTCCTTCTGTTCTTTTCTATACATTTTCTTTTCTTTTTCCAAGTGATTGACTTTCTCTTGCATAACTTCCATTTCTATTCCCAAGTTTTCTTCTACCTCTTTTAGTTGGTTTATAAAATCTGTTTTGAGCTCTTCCAAGAGGGCTTTTTGGTCTTGAGACCAATTCCTCTTCCCCTTTAAGGTTTCACGTGTAGGCGTTTTTGACATTGTTGTCCTCCTCTGAGTTTTGATCCTCCCTGTCACCATAGTAATTTTCTTTCTTTTTTTTTTTAATAAAGTATTTTTTTCCCCATTACATATAAAGATAGTTCTCAACTTTCGTTTATACAAGCTTTCCAATTTCAGATTTTTCTCCCTCCCTCCCCTCTCCCCTAGACAGCAGGTAATCTGATATAGGTTTTATATATATATATATATATATATATATATATATATATATATATATATATATATATATATATATATTACATAATAACATTAAACATATTTCTGCATTAGTCATGTTATAAGAGAAAAATCAGAGCAATGATGAAAAACCTCAAAATAGAAAAACAACAGCACCAAAAACAAAAGAAACAGTATGGTTCAAGTAATTTTCTATGATGAAGGTATTTTCTGTTTCTTATTCATATTTTGGCCCCTTTCATGCCTTTTAAAGTTGAGTTCTGTTCCTGGAGTACAGTATGCACTGTCCCAAACTTCTGTTGCTGGAGTCCAGGGGCTCAGTCACTGGCTTTCTGCTCTGGGGCTTCAGCCACTTGCAGCTTGCTGCACTGGAGTGGCCCAGCCTAGTTAGGCTTGTTGGGAGACTCACAACTGGCTTGCTGAGCTAGGACCTCAGGTCCTCAGTTGCTGATGTTGTGGCTAAGAGCCTTTTGCTAGCTTGCCCAGATACCCTCTGTGCTGAGTTGTGCTCCTCTTCTACCCAGGTGAGACAGACCTTTCCTCAAGACCTTCTAGGTTGTCTTAAACTGGAAGATTGTTTGTAGGTTTTGCAGTTCCAGAATCCATTGAGAGATTTAATTTAATGTTGTTTCTGAGAAATTTGGTAGAGCTCAGGAAGCATCCTGGCTTTACTCCACCATCTTGGCTCTGCCCCTGGAACTCCTTTTCCATTCATTTTAAAGATTTGAGTGGCCTTCTTTCTTTGGCATTTGTATTGCTAACTTCTTGCCAAATCTCTTCCCACTCCCAATTAACTGGGAAAATAACAAAAAACTTCATTGTAAAAAACATAGTCAAGCAAAATGAATTCATTATGTGGCCATGTGCATTATATGCTACTTTCTATAACTTGTGTCTTTTACCTCTCTATCAGGAGAGAAATAACATGTTTCATCATAGGTCCTCTAGTTTGTCACTGTATTGACTGGATTTCTTAAGTCTTTCAAAATCATGAAAAAATCAATTTTGCTGTGTTTTTATAAATTGTTCTCCTGGTTCTGCTGCTTCATTGTCAGTTTATACCACCTAGGATTCTCTGAAATTATCTCTTTTATCATTTGTTAACAGTGCAATAATGCTCAATTATATTCATGTACCACAATTTGTTCAGCCATATCCCAGTTGTCTAAAGTCTATCCAAATTCCCCAATTGAGAAATGGTCAAAGGATATGAACAGGCAATTTTCTGATGAAGAAATCAAAGCTATCTATTGCCATATGAAAAAATGCTCTAAATCACTATTAATTAGAGAAATGCAAATTAAAACAATTCTGAGGTACCACCTGACACCTATCAGATTGGCTAATATGGTGTTAAGGGTTAAAATTCTAGCTAAACTGTCTAAAATATCTAATGAGTGGTCGCCAATAAATTATAAGCTTTAGCAAGAGTTAGACTTTTAAGCATTTATTAAGGAGAATAAGAATTTGGTAAAGAGAGAGAAAGGCCTAGATTCCTATCTATTAAAGGGAGAGCACATTTCTAGCTCCGCTCTCCACCAGAGTCCTCAGGAAAGAGCGCGAGACTGAGCGCCAGTCTCTGCCTTCCTCCTCCCACTAGCCCGCGTCACTTCCTGACGCCAAAGAAAAGACTCCTGGTCTTGCCCTCAAAGACCTTCGTTTCATGGGCGGAACTCTTCTACAGTAAGTCTCCAGCAGGTGGCGTCATTCCAATCGTTACAATGGCAAAAAGGAAAAATAAATGTTGGAGAAGCTGTGGAAAAATTGGAACACTAACGCATTGTTGGTGGAGCTGTGAACTGATCCAACCATTCTGGAGAGCAATTTGGAATTATGCCCAAAGGGCAATAAAGCTGTGCATACCCTTTGACCCAGAAATACCACTATTAGGTCTTTTTCCTAAAGAGATCATACAAAAGGGAAAAGGACCCACATGTACAAAAATATTTATAGCTGCTCTTTTTGTGATGGCAAGGAATTGGAAATTGAGGGGTTGCCCATCAATTGGGGAATGGCTGAAGAAGTTGTGGTATATGGATTTTTTTTTGTTTTTTGTTTTTGTTTTTTTTCAGGGCAATGAGGGTTAAGTGACTTGCCCAGGGTCACACAGCTAGTAAGTGTCAAGTGTCTGAGGCCGGATTTGAACTCAGTTCCTCCTGAATCCAAGGCCAGTGCTCTATCCACTGCACCACCTAGCTGCCCCACAAGTTGTGGTATATGAATGTAATGGAATACTATTGTGCTGTAAAAAATGATGAGCAGGTGGATTTCAGAGAAACCTGGAAGGACTTGCATGAATTGATGATGAGTGAGATGAGCAGAACCAGGAGAACATTGTACACAGTATCATCAACATTAGGTGTTGATCAACTGGGATAGACTTGATTCTTCTCAACAATACAATGGTACAAGATAGTTCCAAAGGATTCATGATGGAAAAGGCTCTCCAAATCCAGAAAAAAAAGAACTGTGGAATATGGATGCAGATTGAACCATACTATTTCTTTTGTTTTTGGTGGTGGTGTTTTTCTTTTCTGAGGTTTTTCCTTTTTTGCTCTGATCATTCTTTCATAGCAAGACTAATACAGAAATATGTTCAATGTGATTGTACATATATAACCTGTATCAGATTACTTGCTATCTTGGGGAGGGGGGAGGGAAGGGAGGGAGGGAGAAAAATTTGAAACTAGAAATCTTATAAAAACAAATGTTGGATACTATCTCTACATGTAACTGGAAAATAATAAAATACTTTTTTTTTTGCAGGGCAATGGGGGTTAAGTGACTTGCCCAGGGTCACACAGCTAGTAAGTGTCAAGTGTCTGAGGATTTGAACTCAGGTCCTCCTGAATCCAGGGCCAATGCTTTATCCACTGCGCTACCTAGCTGCCCCAAAATACTTTTATAATTAAAAAAATAAATAAAGTCTATCCAAGACACCCTCCTGAATCTAACCCCTCTCCTTTCCTCATCAGAAAGCTCATTTTGCTTGCTGTTATTACCTTATTAGTATTCTCCTCCCACATAATGACTTCTGCTTTCCCCATCTATACTTTTCCCCTGTTGAGTTTGATGTTTTTCTACATCAAATTCTTTGTGTTCGTTTGTTCAGTTTTCCTTTGTCTATTTTAGATAAGAATGAGGTTCACCTAAGACTCGTTCTTCTCATTTCTTTCATACTTGTATACTCTTTTTCTCACACTTTCCAATAGGGAGTTGGATGGCCTACTTCCCATTCAGGTGACCATCTTCCATTTTAATCACATTCCTTGCATCATTTAGAATTGAAACATAATACTAACTAATATTTTTTTTTACAGATAAATAAGAGAAACACAGAAGTTAACCTGGTTAACTCAGAGAACTTGCCCAGGGACTTACTGGTAATAAGTGGCATAGCCAAGATTTGAACCCAAGGCCTTTGACTCCAAATCCAGTGAACTTCCTTTTTCCCCCTAGTTCTTATTTATTTATTTATTTAAAACAAAAAAAATTTTTTAATGCAACAAACATTTATTTTATTTTTTTCCAGTTACATGTAAGGGTAGTTTTCAACATTTATTTTTATAAGATTTAGAGTTCCAAATTTTTCTCCCTTTCCTCCCCCCTCCACAAGACAGCAACCAATCTGATATAGGTTATATATGTACAATCCACAAGTGCTCTTTTTATCAGTTATTTCTATGGGAGTGGATAGTATGCTTCATTATTAGTCCCTTGGGATTGTCTTGGATCATTGTATTTCTGAGAGTAGTTAAGTTATTCACAATTGCTCATCAAACAATACTGCTTTCACTATGCACAATGTCCTCCCAGTTCTGCTCACTTTGCTATAGATCAGTTCATATGAGTCTTTCCAGGTTTTTGTGGAATCATCCTGTTTGTCATTTCCTATAGCACAATACCATTCCACTACAATCATATAGCACACCTTCTTCAGTCATTCCTCAATTGATGGACATTCCCTTGATTCTCAATTCTTAGCCTCTATAAAGAGTTGCTATATTTTATATACAATTTTCCCCTTTTTCTTTTTTTCATGATTACTATTGTTAACTGTTTCCCTCCATCTTATTCTCTTCCTCATGATATTTATTCTATTATCTATCTTCTTTCACCCTATCCCTCTTCAAAAGGGATTTGTTTCTGTCTATCCCCTCCCCCGATCTGTCCTCCTTTCTTTTGCCCCTCTCTCTTTATCTCCTTCCCCTCCTATTTTCCTGCAGAGTCAGATAGATTACTTCACCCAATTGAGTGTGTATGATATTCCCTCCTTGAGCCAGTTCTGATGAGTGTTAGGCTCATTTACTGCTCAGATTAAATAGATTACTCCATCCAATTGGGTGTGTGTGTTAATCCTTCTTTGAGCCAACTCTGATTAGATTAAGGTCTTTGAGCCTATTCTGATGAGTGTAAAGTTCATTTACTGCCATGCTCCTCCCCCATCTCTTCCCCCACTCAATAAGCCCTTTCCTGTTTTTTTTCATGTGGGATTTCACTCCATCCTACCTCTGCCCTTCACCCTCCCCCAGTGCATTTCTCTCACCCCTCAATTTTACCCTAAAGATGTCATCATGGGGCATCTAGGTGACACAGTGGACAAAGCATCCACCCCAGACCCTGGGGGACCCCAGCCAAAACACAGCCTCAGACACAAGACACCTACTGAACAACCCCAGGTATGTCGCCCAATTTCAATTTTTTATGGTTCTCTAGGGTCTTATATTTGAAAGTCAAATTTGCCATTCAGTTCAGGTATTTTCATCACAAATACCTGAAAGTCTTCTTTTTCATTTAAGTCTCATTTTTTCCTCTGAAAGATTATACTCAGTTTTGCTGGATATGTGATTCTTGGTTGTAATCCCAATTCCTTTGCCCTCTGGAATATCATATTCCATGCCCTCCAGTCCTTTAATGCAGAAGCTGCTAGATCTTGTGCTATCCTGACTGGGGCTCCACAGTACTTGAATTCTTTCTTTTTGGCAGCTTGCAATATTTTCTCCTTGACCTGGGAGCTCTGGAATTTGGTTATTATTCCTTTTAGGATCTCTTTCAAGAGGTGATCAGTAGATTCTTTCAATTTCTATTTTACCTTATGCTTCTAGAATATCAGGGCAATTTTCCCAGACAATTTCTTGGAAGATGATGTCTAAGCTCTTTCCTTGATCATAGTTTTCAGGTTCATTACACAGGTAGACCAATAATTTTCAAATGATCTCTCCTAGACCTATTTTCCAGGTCAGCAGTTTTTCCCAGAAGATACTTCACATTGCCCTCTATTTTTTATTCATTCGGATTTGCTTTATTGTGTCTTGGTTTCTCATAAAGTCACTGGCTTCCATTTGTTCAATCCTCATTCTTAGGCAATAATTTTCTTCAGAGAGCTTTTGTATCTCCTTTTCCATTTGGCTTTTCAGGCTATTGACTTTTTTCTCATGTCTTTCCTGCATCACCCTCATTTCTCTTTCCATTTTTTTCCTCTCCCTCTCTAACTTTATCTTCAAAGTCCTTTTTGAGGGCCTCTATGGCCTGAGACCAATTTGTATTTTTCTTGGAAGCTCTAGATATAGGGGCCCTGATGTTGACCTTTTCCTCTGAGTGTGCACCTTGATCTTCTTTGTAACTGAAGAAACTTTCTATGGTCCTCACCTTTCTCTGTCTGCTCATCTTGCCTTTCTTTTGCTTGACTTTTAGCTCCTTAAAGTGGGACACTTTCCCCAGGCTGCACTATCCCAAGTTTCAGGAGGTCCCAGGTGGTATGATTTAAGGAGGATCAGGTTTTTCACTCACCTGGCCTGTTCCCTGGTCCATAGATGACTCCAGCCCAACTTGCTAATCAACCAGCTTTATGTGTTGTGGTTGTCACCTCCAATGAGCCTGTGCCTCTCCCCCATCTGGGCCAGTGCTACTCAAGCCTACCTTCTGGTTCCCAGCCATGGTGAAAAACCCAAGTTCTGCCTCAGCACCAGCATAGACCCCTGTAATCTCCCCCCTGCCAAGGGCTCAGCCCTCTCACCAGACTGTGAGCTTAGTTCCAGACAACACTGGTACAGCAGCTGATTCAGAGGCTCTGAGGGGTCTCTTTCTCTGGAGAGGCCTTCCTGGGACTGGATCTGTGTCAGTGTGACTGTGGGGTTGAACTCCACTCCTGTCTTGGCACAGCAGCTCCCTCCTTCTGACCTTCCAAGCCATCCTTGGTTGGAAAATGATCTCAGAACATTCTTCTGTGGATTTTGCTGCTCCAGGCATTGTCCTATGGTATTATTTGGATGTTTTTTGGAGTGATTGTGTCGTGAGTTCGGGAGCTCACTGCCTTTCTTCCACCATCTTGGCTCCACCCCAGAAGTCCTCCAGTGTGCTTTTCATGCTATCTTTGGTAGCCTTACCTTCTACTTAGTCTATCTGTCAATAACCTCTATCCTATACCCTCTAGCCTACCTCTCTCTCCTGATTGGCCTTTCTTAATAGAAGTATAACAAGTACACTACCCATTATCTGAGCTATTATCTGAGGTCTCATTTTATACCTCAAAATGAGGTCTATAATACAACCCCAACACTCCAAGCTTCCATGTTGTTTTCTAAATAGCTAAATCCCTCAGTAGAACTAATGATGCTCAAAATGAGAAAAGCAGAAAGAGCCAAACTGGCTTTGGAAATATTGGCTCATGTGATCTAACTAGAGAGTCTGGAAGATGCCTAACTGGTCAGTTTTAGGTGTTTGGTGAAGATTTGGAGCATTCTTCTAGGCTAAAATTGAGTTTTAGCAGAGATACAAGAAACCTAGGCAATTATCCTTAGCTTTATGGTTATAAGGGTCTCCCCTTCTCTTGGTAACAAGGGTGTGATAGAGCCAGCTGTAACCAGTTAAATTATCAGTGTGAGCATTTACACTCCAGAAATCAGCAAATTTTATAATCAGGACTTGATTTATTGCCTTGTTGATTATCTAGACTTAAGAAAGTGAGATAGAAAATTTGATGACAATGCAGATTAAATTTAAAAGTATTCCCTGCATGCAATTTTTTTAAAAAAGAAAGTTGGTTGTTAAACATTTACCAGCACTTTCTTGCTTAGTGATATCTACTGAGAGAGCTTTATTATTTCTGAATTGGGGATGTATGTTGCTGTCTGAGGTAATAATGAGGCATATTGACACTCTTTGAGCTACCTTTGTCTCACCTAACCCTGGATACCTAACTACCTAGGCTCTTTATTTCCTTGTGTTTCCAGGATTTCGCAGGAAGTTGGATTGTCTGAGCTCCTGGTATTTCATAGTACCACTGGAATGGGATTGTTATGGAACATTAATGGCCATGTAGCTATCTTTGAATAGCTACTCAGTGGTCTTGGAAACCCAGGGACTCAAGGGCATTACTTGGGTTTATTTAAATTACCTGTTGAAAATATTCAGCTTCAATTTTTTCATCTCAGAAGTTTTCTTGAAAATAAGTTGAACAAGTGGCAGAAGGGTTTGATGAACTTGTGGTTTGCTGTTGACCCCATACTCAGTATGAGAAAACTAGAAGGTGTCAGGAGTTTTAAAAAACCAGAAATGCTTCTTAAGTATTGCCTTGACAAGGCTGACCATACTGGAACAGACAAGTACTGAAATACAAGAGTGTCCATCCAATGGGATTACAGAGTAGTATTTAAAGATTAAAGCCACAAAGGGGGCGGGGCAAAGGGGCGATTTGGGGGAGGGGAGTTTTTGGAATGGATGGAACAGGGAAGAAGGACACTGGTGCAGGTTACATTGCCAGGATCAGTTTAGGCTGGTTTAGGGTGGCCTGGGCTGTTCTAGGCACACGGTTCAGTCCCAGGACAAACCCAGAGGCATTTGGGGAAGAACAAGACTTTGGTCCATGTTTCTTTTTGGTGATTGCTCAACTCAGGTCTTCCTCTAGATATGGGAGTTCAGCCAGTGCTACAGCAGAATCAAAGTCATTTTCACCATGCCACTTCCTGAGATGGTCATTCAGAAGGGTGGAGTCGCTATGGTGCTATATTGTGGGTTGGCATAAGAAATGAGATGGGAATTTTTTTGGAGTTTTGCAGAAGCCACAGATGAGACACAAAGGCCAGTAGACAACACGGAACCTATGACCAAATACTTAACCCAAATTTTACAATAAGGTAAACATTCCATAGAAGAAAAAGAAGAAATTCAGACTTCTCTGGTACAAAGGGAGGGCCAAAATTTTTTTACTTGTGTTTTCCAGATTTGGGGGGGAGGGGATGCTATGCCCCTAATACCCTGTGATGTGGAAGAGATAACTGAAAAGTGTTGTTGTATATGGTGGCGTGGATCTGTGGTTTCTGCTACAGGGGAGGCAGAAGTTGGTGGGTCTCTTGAACTTGGGAGTGCTCTAGTGCAGGGCTTCTTCAACTTTTTCCACTAGCAACCTCTTTTTGACCAAGAAATTTTTACTTGACCCTGGGTATATAGGTATATAAAATAGGTATACATAACCTTTTAATGTTGCCAAATTTCTTGTGACTCTCACATTCAGTTACATGGGCTTGCAACCCAGAGTGTTTGCTCTAGGGTATTCAGTACCAATATGGTAAATACTGGGAAAGAGGAGGGTCACTAGGTTGCCCAAGGAAGACTAACAGGAAAAGGGTAGAAATGGATTAGGTTAAAAAAAAAAGGATTAGGTTAAAGCTCTTGCATAATCAGTACTGGGGTTTAGTCTGTGAGTGCCCATTGCACTTCCATGTATGGTCAGATAGGGCCTCCCAGTTGGGGGGAAAAAAGAAAGAAAAGAAAAAAAAAGAAAGTAAAGTGTTAAGCACATAGGTTGTAAATTGGTACTGGTATTAGGAAATAGCTTGGATTACAACCTTAAAAATAATGAGTTAGGAAAAAGTGACACTGGATATAGTTTCAGGCCTGGAGTTGTGAAGATCTAAGTTCAAATCTGGTCTCAGACCCTTACTAGCTGTGTGACTCTGGGCAAGTCATTTAACTTCTGTTTGCCTCAGTTTCCTCATCTGTAAAATGAGGATAATAATAACACCTGCCAGGATTGCTGTGAGGATCACAGCTATTGTCAGTCACTTAAAACATTATTATCTTTTAAAAGCCCTAAAAAAGCAGCAGCTTTCAAATCCCAAAGGTTTCCCAGTATGCATTTTCTAACATCACCACCACGTGACATGGATGAAGGAGAGGTGTGAGGATTTTCTCCTAGTCTATTATTTATTCTGTAGCATGTGGATATAGATGTGTTTAAAAGCTCCTTCTGGATAGAATCCCAAAGAGCTTTATATTTGGCCTTTGAGTTGTCTTGACAACTAGTTAATGTAGATATTTCTACAACTTCCAGGCTGACAAGCCCAAATAGAGTCAAAGTGCTCTGCTTCGCTCCTCTCCTCTCCTCTCCCTCTCTTCTTTTCTTCTCTTTATCAATAGCCTGTGGAAATATAGCCCTTTGTGCTTTTGTCAAAATTCTCACAAAGGAGGAGTTGAAATCTTGGTATCTTTCCAGAACCTTTTCTACATCTGTATCCAACTTGTGGTCCAGAAACAAGCTGTTTTACTAGGATCCTTTCAGAAGCTCCTCAACAATATTTGCTTCTGATTGATCAAATTTTCCCCTGGATTAAGTTGGATGCATTATGGACCCCCATGGTTGAGTTGGTGACTCTGGGTACTTCTCATGCAAAAAATTGAAGGTATTTCTTAAGAACGTCCCTGTGGGGCAGCTAGATGGCACAGTGGATAGAGCACCGGCCCTGGAGTCAGGAGTACCTGAGTTCAAATCCGGCCTCAGACACTTAACACTTACTAGCTGTGTGACCCTAGGCAAGTCACTTAACCCCAATTGTCTCACTAAAAAAAAAAAAAAAAGAACGTCCCTGTGGAGTGGAATGTTGGATGCTTCTGTTTTTCCTAGTTGCTAGAGTGAGCATATCCTCAACTATTGGCCCCTTTCTGCTGTGGAAAATAGCAATGATTCCAATAGAAGAGAGGGACTTTGAGTTAGAAGGTAGAGGCATGGCAGATTCTCAATGTCTCCATAATGGAGTGATGATGCTGATGCCAGATGTATACACATATATACATATAAATATGTATGTATATACATATGTGTATACATCTATATATAGGTGCGTGTATATATACATATGCATACACACACACACACACACACATATATATATGTACTTGACCTATTATTTTACTGCTGTAGGTAATACCTAGGAAGGGAGGAAACTTCTCTCCCTAATGCAGATCAGGACTTGCTTTCTATTTTAAGAGTAGTATAGTAAATTCATTATATTACCTTCAAAACTTTTCTGCTTGTCTGTGTTTTCTTCTGAATTTTCTTCAGTTTCATGCATTAAAAAATTATTCAATGACCCTCCTTTCTTTTTTTCTGACAACACAATTCCTAGCCTCTTCTTTATGCCCTTAATTCTCCCCAACCGAAAAGGGAGAAAACCACAATTTAAAAAACTATGTATGTATATATACATATGCATAAATATATACCTATATATGTAGATATATAGACATACATATATTATATGTGTGTACACACACACACACACACATACACACAAAAAGTCAAGGAAAGCACATTCTCATATTGGTCATGTTCAGAAATTTGTGTCTCACTCTGCATTTACCTATCAGGAAAAAGTGGGTAACCTGCTTCATCACTGGTCCTCAGGAGTCATGGCTGGCCATTTCATTGAACAAATATTTAAAGTGTTTCAAAGTTGTTTTTCTTTTAAATGTTGCTATTATATAAATAGTTCTGTTGCTGCTCTTTTTACCGTGAATCACTTCACATAAGTCTTCCCAGGTTTCTGCCAAATTGCCCTTTTCATCATTCCTTATGGAGAAACAGTAGTTCATTACATTCCTATTCCATAATTTGTTCAGTTTTCTTCAGCCCTTGATTTCTAGATCTTTCCTACAATAAATTGAGCTACTATTGATATTTTTGTAAATATGTTTTTCCCTCCTTTTTCTTTAATCCCTTTGGGGGCATATGACTGATATGGTATTACTAGATCAAAAGGTATACAGCTTAGTGGTTTTTGGAGTATGGTTCCAAACTGCAACCTATTCATAGTTTCACTACCAGTGCACTGTGTGCCTGTTTTTCCTTATCCTCTCCAACAATTGTCCTTTTCCTTTAAAATTTTTTTAGGGGAGCAGCTAGGTGGCACAGTGGATAGAACACTGGCCCTGGAGTCAGGAGGACCTGAGTTCAAATCCGTCCTCAGACACTTAACACTTATTGACTGTGTGACTCTGGGCAAGTCACTTAACCCCAATTGCCTCACTAAAAAACAAAAAAACACACACACACACACAAAATATAAATTTTTTTTTGTCAATATAATGACAACAATCATCTAAAAACATTTCTATTATATATATCTTGGATATGAGACCTTTATCAGAGAAACTACTGCAAAGGTTTTTTTTCCAGTTACTCATTTCCCTTTTAATTTTAAACTGCATTGATTTTGTTCGTGGAAAAACTTTTTAATTTTATGCAGTCAAAATTATTCATTGATTCTATTTATTCCTTGTTTGGTCATGCATATTTCCCCTAATGATAGTCATTTCTTATAATTCTTTTATGTTTACAATGTGACCTTTTATACCTATGTCATATATTCATTTGGGGCTCATCTGCTAAAATGCTTTCCAGTTTTCCCAGCTTTTGTCAAATGGTGAGCAGGAACAATGAAGACTATATTCAGCTTTAAAAGACTAGTTTGGAAAGTCCCGTGACATTATTGCTACCTATAACTTGTAGCAATAATTTCAGAATCCTTTGCCCTGAAAACCCCAAATGGGGTCATGAAGTGTTGGACATGACTAAAACAACTGAACAACAATTATTAAGACAAAAATTTCAAGTTAAAATCAGAGTCCAATCCTCTCATTTTACAGATGAGGAAACTGAGGTAAAAAAGGTCAGATGATTTGCCCCAAACTACACAGATAATAAGTAGCAGACTGAGTATCTGAACCTGGGTTCTTGGACTCTCAATCCAGAACCCTTTCCATAATATCATGCTGCTACCCTACAAGAAAAGATTTTAAAGACTTGACTAGCTTATTTAAATTTGTTGTTAATCCTATCCACCACCCTTGATGAAAATTGGCAAAGTAAAATGGGGGAAATCCAGAATACTAAAAAAATACATTATTGTTTTTACAAACCTAGTTTTCCCTGTATAAGTGCCCCTCCTCTTTCCCAGAGGGCCATTCTTTATAACAAAGTATTTGGAGAACAAAGGGAAATGAGAAAAAAAATTCAACAAAACTGATCAACACAGTGAAAATATCAGTCTTGTATACAGTACTCTGTATTCACAGACTCCCACTTCTGCAAAGGAGCGGAGAGGTATCTTCTCATACATGCTCAGTGGGCTTAGGTTTGTTCTTTATAGAAATCCAGTATACCTTAACACTCTTAGGGAACCAACATAACTGGAAAAGGAAGACTGTGCTAACTATGCCATTGTCCTCATTCTTTTCTTGTTGTTCCTCCTTCATTCTTGAAGAGGACCAATGACATCATGAGGGTGATGTCTTGATTTGCATGTGAATTTAATCTAAAGGGCAGCTAGATGGTACTGTGCTGGAGCACTGGGCCTGGAGTCAGGAGGACCTGAGGTCAAATGCAGCTTCAGACACTAGCTGTGTGACCCTGGACAAGTCAACTTAACCTTGATTGCATCCAAAAATAAAGAATTAAATATAAGTGAAGCAGAGCTTTGCAAAGTCATCAGCCTCACTCTCTCCTCCATAGTTATTAAAGTCCAGTGGTAAGACATAAATAATAATAATAATAATAATAATGGCTAGTATTTATATAGTGTCTACTATGTGCCAGACACTGTGCTAAGTGCTTTTAAGAATATTGTTTCATATGATCCTCACAACAGCTCTAGGAAGTAGATGCTATTATAACTTCCATTTCATAGATGAATAAAGTGAAGCAGACAGGTTAAATGACTTGCTCAAGGTCATATAGCTAGTAAGTTTCTGAGGTTAGATTTGAAGTCAAGTCTTCTTGACTCCAGATTCAGTGCTCTATCCTCTGTATCATCTACCACCAGGTGCATTTGGAGTTAGGAGACCTAAGCTCATATTCTAGTTGACACTATATGACCTGCACAAGTCACTTAATCAATTTAAGCCTCAATTTCCTTATTTATAAAATGAATATTATAATCTGGGCACTATTAATCATTTAACAAACACTTATTAAGCACCAATTAATTGCCCACTACTGCACTAGAACCAGAGATACAAATCAAAAAAAGAAAAATAGTCCTTGCCCTAAGAACTTGATATTTTAAGGGGAAAGGCAACTGTGTATATATCTATATAGCTATAGCTATAGCTATCTATCCATCCATCTATCCATCCATCTATCCATCTATCTATCTATCTATCTATCTATCTATCTATCTATCTATCTATCTATCTATCTATCTATCTATCTATCTATCTGAGTGAGAGAGAGAGAGAGAGAGAGAGAGAGAGAGAGAGAGAGGTATATACAAAACATATATAACAGATACAAGGTCTCCTCACAGGGTAAGACACTAGCAATTAGGAAACCAAGGAAGGTCTGATGCAGAAGATGATACTTGATTATTGAAGCCAACCAGGCATTCTAAGAGGAAGCAGTAAGAAAGGGCACATTTCAGGCTTGTGGCAGTCTGACCAGTCCTCAGTCTCCTTAGTTGGATATTTGTCCAGGTCATGCCCATTAACCATGGGTGTTACCCAAGGCTCTGTCCTGGGACCTCTTCTCTTCTCCCTCTATACTATTTTCGTTGGTGAGCTCTCATCAGTTCCCATGGACTCACTTATTGTCTCAATGGAGATGATTCTCAGATCTTTTTATTCAGCCCTAATAACTCTCCTGAGATCCAGTCTCACATCTCCAACTGTCTACTGCACATCTAGAAGCAAATGTCCTGTAGATACCTCAACATGTCCAAATCTGAATTCCTTATCTTTCTGTCCAAACTCTCCCCCCTTCCCAAGTTCCTTATTACTATTTACATTTTCCCTAACCTCCTACTCACCCAGGCTTGCAACATAGGTGTTGCAATTCTAGACTCTTCACCCTCTTTTGCACCCCTCTATGTTCTCTAATTGTATGTAAAATATTTTTAAAAGTTTGATTTCCAAATTCTCTCTTTCTCCACCCCTCCCCACTTATTGAAAAGGCAAGCAATTTGATAATGATTTTACATGTGAAATCATGAAAAACATATTGCAAAAGAAAACACAAAGAAACCCCAAGAAAAAGAAAGAACATTAAAATAGTATGCTTTAGTCTGTATTTAGAGTTCACCAGTTCTCTCTCTGGAGGTGGGTAGCATTTTGACCAATTATTTGTTAAGCCCTGTTGATTCTACCTTTGTAGTATGTGTTTTATTCTCACCCTTCTCTCCACTGACACTGTCACCACTCTCATCAACTCATGTCTGAACTATTGCAATAGCATTCTGATTGGTCTCCTGATTTAAATCTTTTCTCACTCCAGTCCATCCACCAATAATCTTTGCCACTAAAAGAGGCTGAGGCTGGTGGTTGATTGCTTGAGTTTAGATATTGTGGGCTGCAGTAAGGGTTAAAGTCCCATTGTGTACTAAGTACCCCACAGATCTAGTGAGTCCCTGGGAATATGGGGGTTGACAATAAGTGGCATAGGATTTCAGGGGAGGGAGCTAGTTCCTACCATTGAACAAAAAGAATTTGAAATCAGGCTTGGAAGATGGTTAAGATTCAAATAGGTAGATAAGAAAGTGAAGAGCATCCATGGAAATGTAAAGGTTGGCCAGCTCTTGTATGTAGGAAGCAGTGAGAGCTGAAGCTAGAGTGAAAGCTGTAGAGGGTCTTGAATACCAGGAGTTTATACTTTATTTTTATTTATTTATTCATTTATCTATCTATCTATCTATCTATTTATTTATTTTGGTGAGGCAATGAGGATTAAGTGACTTGCCCAGGGTCACACAGCTAGTAAACGTCAAGTGTCTGAGGCTGGATTTGAACTCAGGTCCTCCTGAATCCAGGGCCGGTGCTTTATCCACTGTGCCACCTAGCTATCCTAACAGGAATGACATTCCCGATCCATTTGTAGTAGAATGCTAGACCCAGTAGAGATTTGCTCTGATTCACTCACTGCCATCATGACAGATGACACATTTCCAGTATAGTTGATTGGGTTAGGGTTGTAATTTCTAGCCTAAGAGTTGAGACTCCATTTCTTTAGTGCTAATTATTACTGTTGTTGATTGTCCTTCATTCTCCAAGAGGACCATGACATCAGGATGATAGCGTGACTTGCAGTGAATTGGATTTAAGTGAGGCAGGGTCGTGCAAGGTAACCAACCTCACTTTCTCCTCCAGAGCCATCTGTGTCCAGTGGCAAGATATATAGCAGGATGACTAAAGATGGTTGTGGATGTTTTAAAGCAGTTGGGGTTAAGTGACTTGCCCAGAGTCACAAAGCTAGTAAGTGTCTGAGGTAAGATTTGAACTCAGATCCTCCTGACTTAAGGGCCAGTGCTCTATCCAATGCTTCACCTATCTGCCCAGAGCCAAAAATGGTCCAAAGAGAAGAGCTGGCTATAGACTAATACAATTTAATACTGAATTTCCTTTCTACAACCCATTGACCATAGACATTGTATGACTTTTTAGGACAATAGGATTTCATGGAGAAAGTAACACTAAAGAATCTATAATACCAACATCTCATTTTATAAATGATGAAACTTAGGCCTAGAGAGGTGAAGTGGGTTGCCTAAGATCATGTAGGTAGTAAATAGTAGAACTGGAATTCCAACCCACGTCCCCTGACTTCATTCCCAGTGCTTGCATTCCAAAGGTGAGTCAGTCCCTGGGCACCACCAGGTGGATTACAATGTAATGTTCAGAGGTGTTTTTATTTTCTGCAGGTCTACCTGTAATAACAAGTTGGGATTCTTCAGTCCTTCTAAAATTTGGGGATTTTTTGAGGGATATGGGGAAATATAATTTGTTTGAACAACAAAAACCCAACCCCAAAGCAGTTATTTATTGATTTGTATAGTTTAAAGACCTTTATAAAGTAGCCAAGTAGTCAACCATGACTTCATGATTCCTGGCTGAGTTTCCCACTATGGCAGACCATTGTTGGTATAGTACAAGAAACATAGGTTCTGCAGGCTACTGAACAAATGACCAATGTCAGAGAAGCCTGAACCTGATTTATATTGAATTATTTTAAAAAATGAAAGCTTACATTTATTTAATGCTTTGTAGGTATGTAGGACTTTCATGCCTTATTTTACCTAATCTTCACATCAATCTTGTGATGTAGGTAGTCTATAAATTTATTTTCCTCATCTTATAGAGGAGGAAATGAAGTCTCTGAAGGGTGAAATAGTTAGCCCAAGAGTCCCATAACTAACAAAGGCTTATGACTGTTTCTTTTTTTTTTTGGTGAGGCAATTGGGGTTAAGTGACTTGCCCAGGGTCACACAGCTAGTAAATGTCAAGTGTCTGAGGCCGGATTTGACTCCAAGAAGGGACTCCAAGGTCCCTTCTAGTTTTAAATCCTATGAACCTGTGGACTAGAATCCTGACTTCATAGTGCTAGATCCATTGTTATTTCTACCTGCATCATGCTGCCCTTTCTATGGACTTTATGATAAGTTTTTTTGTTTGTTTGTTTTTGCAGGGCAGTGGGGGTTAAGTGACTTGCCCAGGGTCACACAGCTAATAAGTGTCAAATGTCTGAGGTTGGATTTGAACTCAGGTCCTCCTGAATCCAGTGCCAGTGCTTTATCCACTGCGCCACCTAGCTTCCCCCTTCCATAGACTTTATACAATTAAATTACTACCTCAGGGTGGCCTTTTCACTTTTTTCCCCATACATACACATATACATAAACATAAACACACACACACACACACATATATACATATATTTATATTTGTGATCAATTACAAAGTCTAACCTTGATTGAGGAGGGGGGCAGCTATTATGATAACTACTGTTCAGGGAGCAGAGACTTCTCTCTCCCCCAACCCCCACAAAACCAAACCCTCAAATACCAACCCATCCAACCCAATGGACACCTGACTTGGATGATTATTTTGGAATGCCGTTAAAAACATTTTCATTTGGGACTAACTGAGAAGAAGCTAGTTTGAATTATAGAATGTTGAAGCATGGTATAAAGGAATGATCATTGAGTTACCTGGATTGAAATCTTTTTTTTCCTTTTATTATTATTTTTTTAATTAATAAAGTATTTTATTTTTTTCCCGTTACATGTAAAGATAGTTCTCAACTTTTGTTTATACAAGCTTTCCAGTTTCAGATTTTTCTCCCTCCCTCCCCCCTCCTCTAGACAGCAGGTAATCTGATACAGGTTATATATATATATATATATATATATATACATAATAACATTAATCCTATTTCTGCATTAGTCATATTATAAGAGAAAAATCAGAGCAACGATGAAAAACCTCAAAATAGAAAAAAAACAACAGCACCAAAAACAAAAGAAATAGTATGGTTCATTCAGCATCTATACTCCACAGTTCTTTTTTTTTCTTGGATTTGGAGATCCTCTTCTATCATGAGTTCCTGGAACTCTTCTGTACCATTGCATTGGTGAGAAGAATATAGTCCATCACAGTAGATCAACACTCAATGTTGATGATACTGTGTACAATGTTCTTCTGGTTCTGCTCATCTCACTCATCATCAGCCCACACAAGACCCTCCAGGTTTCTCTGAACTCCTCCTGCTCATCATTTCTTACAGCACAATAGTATTCCATTGTATTCATATACCACAACTTGTCCAGCCATTCCCCAATTGATGGGCATCCCCTCAACTTCCAATTCCTTGCCACCACATAAAGAGCAGCTATAAATATTTTTGTACATGTGGGTCCCTTTCTCCTTTCCATGATTTCTTTGGGAAAAAGACCCAAAAGTGGTATTGCTGGGTCAAAGTGTATGCACAGCTTTATCGCCCTTTGGGCACAATTCCAAATTGCTCTCCAGAATGGTTGGATCAGTTCACAGCTCCACCAACAATGCATTAGTGTTCCAATTTTCCCACAGCTTCTCCAACATTTATTATTTTCCTTTTTTGTCATTTTAGCCAATCTGATAGGTGTCAGGTGGTACCTCAGAGTTGTTTTAATTTGCATCTCTCTAATCATTAGAGAGTTAGAGCATTTTTTCATATCGGAATAGATAACTTTGGTTTCTTCATCAGAAAACTGCCTGTTCATATCCTTTGACCATTTCTCAATTGGGGAATGACTTGGATTCTTATACATTTGATTTAGTTCCCTATATATTTTAGAGATGAGGCCTTTATCAGAAGTACTGGCCACAAAAATTGTTTCCCAGCTTTCTGCCTCCCTTCTAATTTTGGATGCATTGCTTCTGTTTGTACAAAAATGTTTTAATTTAATGTAATCAAAATCATCCATTTTGCATTTCATAATATACTCTATCTCTTGTTTGGTCATAAGCTGTTTTCCTTTCCAAAGATCTGATAGGTAGGCTATTCCTTTCTCTCCTAATTTACCTATGGTATCACCTCTTATGTCTAAATCGTGTATACATTTTGACCTTATTTTAGTATAAGGTGTAAGATGTTGGTCTATGTCTAATTTCTGCCATACTATCTTCCAGTTTTCCCAGCAGTTTTTGTCAAATACTGAATTCCTATCCCAGAAGCTGGAGTCTTTGGGTTTTAACAAACACTACATTACTAGGGTCATTTACTACTGCATTTCCTGTGCCTAGCCTATTCCATTGATCTACCACTCTATTTCTTAGCCAATACCAGATAGTTTTGATGACTGCCGCTTTATAGTAAAGCTCCAGGTATGGTACCGCTAACCCACCTTCCTGTGAATTTTTTTTTCATTATTTCCTTGGATATTCTTGATTTTTTGTTTTTCCAGATGAATTTTGTTATTATTTTTTCTAGCTCTATAAAATAATTTTTAGGTAGTCTGATCGGTATGGCACTGAATAAGTAAATTAATTTGGGCAGTATTGTCATTTTTACTATATTAGCTCTGCGTATCCATGAGCAATTGATATCTTTCCAATTATTTAGCTCTGATTTGATTTGTGTGAAGAGTGTTTGGTAGTTGTGTTCATAGAGTTCCTGGGTTTGTCTTGGCAAGTAGACTCCCAAGTATTTTATATTATCTACTGTTACTTTAAATGGAATTTCTCTTTCTATCTCTTGCTGCTGGACTTCGTTGGTCATGTATAGAAATGCTGATGATTTCTGTGGATTTATTTTATATCCTGCTACTTTGCTAAAGTTGTTAATTGTTTCAAGTAATTTTTGAGTTGATTCTCTAGGATTCCTTAAGTATACCATCATATCATCTGCAAAGAGTGATAGTTTTGTTTCCTCCTTGCCTATTCTAATTCCTTTTTCTTCTCTGATTGCTAAAGCTAACATTTCAAGGACAATATTAAATAATAGGGGTGATAATGGACATCCCTGTTTCACCCCTGATTTTATTGGGAAGGCCTCTAATTTATCTCCATTGCATATAATACTTGCTGATGGTTTTAGGTAGATACTGTTTATTATTTTAAGGAAAGCTCCACCTATTCCTAAACTCTCTAGTGTTTTTATTAGGAATGGGTGCTGTATTTTGTCAAAAGCTTTCTCTGCATCTATTGAGATAATCATATGATTTTGGTTGGTTTTCTTATTGATGTGGTTGATTATGTTAACAGTTTTCCTAATGTTGAACCAGCCCTGAATTCCTGGTATAAATCCCACCCAGTCATAGTGTATTATCCTGGTGATCACTTGCTGTAATCTCCTTGCTAATATGTTATTTAATATTTTAGCATCAATATTCATTAGGGAAATTGGTCTATAATTTTCTTTCTCTGTTTTTGATTTGCCTGGTTTTGGTATCACCACCATATTTGTGTCATAAAACGAATTTGGTAGAACTCCTTTTTCACCTATTTTTCCAAATAATTTGTATAATATTGGAATTAATTGTTCTTTAAATGTTTGGTAAAATTCACCTGTAAACCCATCTGGCCCTGGGGATTGTTTTTCTTAGGGGGTTCATTAATGGCTTGTTCAATTTCTTTTTCTAATATGGGTTTATTTAAGGAATTTATTTCCTCTTCAGTTAACCTGGGCAGTTTGTATTTTTGTAAATATTCATCCATTTCATTTAGATTGTCAAATTTATTGGCATACAGTCGGGCAAAATAATTCCTAATTATGGATTTAATTTCCACTTCATTGGTGGTAACATCACCCTTTTCATTTTTGATACTGGTAATTTGGTTTTCTTCTTTCTTTTTTTTTAAATCAAATTAACCAATATTTTATCTATTTTATTGGTTTTTTCATAAAACCAGCTCTTAGTTTTATTGATTAATTCTATAGTTTTTTTGCTTTCAATCTTATTAATTTCTCCTTTAGTTTTCAGGATCTCTAGTTTAGTATCTAATTGGGGATTTGTAATTTGTTCTTCTAGGTTTTTAAGTTGCATGCCCAATTCATTAATCTCCTCTTTCTCTTTTTTATTCATGTAAGCATTTAGAGCTATAAATTTTCCCCTAAGTACTGCTTTGGCTGCATCCCATAGATTTTGGTATGTTGTCTCATTATTGTCATTCTCTTGGATATAGTTATTGATTGTTTCTATGATTTGTTGTTTGGTCCATTCATTCTTTAGAATGAAATTATTTAGTTTCCAATTGATTTTCATTCTACTTTTCCCCGGCTCTTTCTTACATGTAATTTTTATTGCATCATGATCTGAGAAGGATGCATTTACTATTTCTACCTTTCTACATTTGACTATGATGATTTTGTGCCCTAATACATGGTCAGTTTTTGAAAATGTGCCATGTACTGCTGAGAAAAAGGTATATTCCTTTCTATCCCCATTCAATTTTCTCCAGACATCTATCATGTCTAACTTTTCTAGTAATCTATTCACCTCTTTCACTTTTTTCTTATTTATTTTTCAGCTAGATTTATCTAATTCTGAGAGGGGAAATTCAGATCCCCCACTAGTATAGTATTACTGTCTAATTACTCTTGTAACTCATTTAACTTCTCCTCTAAGAATTTGGATGCTATACCACTTGGCATATACATATTTAATATTGATATTACTTCATTATCTAAAGTACCTTTTAGCAAGATGTAATTTCCTTCCTTATCTCTTTTAATGAGATCTGTTTTTGCCTGTGCTTTGTCTGAGATAAGGATTGCTACCCCTGCTTTTTTTACTTTAGCTGAAGCATAATATATTCTGCTCCAGCCTTTTACCTTTACTCTGTGTCTATCTCTCTGCTTCAAATGTGTTTCTTGTAAACAGCATATTGTAGGATTCTAGCTTTTAATCCACTCTGCAATTCTCTTCCATTTTATAGCAGAGTTCATCCCATTCACATTCACAGTTATTATTACTGACTGTCTATTCCCTTCCATTCTATTTACCCACTTTGTACGTTCCCCCCTTCTTTTCTGGATTGAAATCTTATCCCAGCAATTTACTAGCTATCAGACCTTGAGTAAGACCTTTATCCTATGTGGGCCTCTTTTTCCTTTCTTGTAAAATGAAGCAGTTGAACTAGATCTCCAAGATCCTTCCAAGAAGAACTCTTTTGTATTATGAACATAATACTGATCCACATGCAAACATTTCAATGAAAAGGAGAATAAAAAGATGGTAATTTAGGAACCTAGGGACTTATGTTATATGTGGGTTTTTAAAAAATGTCTATAAAATTTATATAGAAGCAACATGATATAAAACTGGTCAACAAGCCAGGAAGGCAACTCTCAAAGATTACAAGTTACAGAGAGGTTGAGAATTTGCATTGATTGTCCAGGAATCTCCTCTATAAATGACATCACAAATTATTTCCATTTTCTATTGGTTTAAATAGGGCGGTAACAAAATTGTTCTATTTGTGCTCCCTTGGAGACAGGTAGGTGTGCAGTGGATTGAGAGTTGAGCCTGGTGTCCACATGCCCTAAATTCAAATTTGGTCTCACACATTTACTAGCAGTGTGACCCAGGACAAATCACTTAACTCTCTTTCCTTCAGTTTCCTCAACTATAAAATGTGGATAATAAAAGCACTTACATCTCAGGGTTGTGAGGATCAAATGATATAATAATTGTAAAAAGCACTTAGCACAGTTCTTGACACATAGTAGACCCTATATAAACATAAATGTTTATTCCCTTTGTCTTTTTATTTTTTCTGTGTATTCAAAAAATGGCTTAATGATGTTTTCTTTTTTCTTTTCTTTCTATCCATTTTTTTGTACATCTGCTACTCTGTACTAATTTACCACTCATTCCCTGTAACAATTAAGCATAGTTACGCAAAACAAATCAGCACATCTAGCCATTTGTAAAAATGGGCAGCTAGGTGGCACAGTAGGTAAAGTGCCAGGTTGAAAGTCAGGAAGACTCATTTTACTGTGTTCAAATCTGGCCTCAGAAACTTATTAGCTATGAGACCCTGGATGGGTCACTTAACTCTGTTTACCTCAGTTCTTCATCTGTCAAATGATCTGGAAAAGGAAATTGCAAACCACTCCAGTCTCTTTGCCAAGAAAGCTGCAAATGGGGTTATGAGACTCAACAACATTTTCTTTTCTTTTCTTTTCTTTTTTTTTTTGTGAGGCAGTTGGGGTTAAGTGACTTGTCCAGGGTCACACAGCTAGTAAGTGTCAAGTGTCTGAAGCCAGATTTGAACTCACGTCCTCCTGAATCCAGGGCTGGTGCTCTATCCACTGCGCCACCTAGCTGCCCCAACATATTTCTTTTTGCGCCTGTAGTCCACAGCCCCTCTGCTGAGAGGAAGGAACCAGGCTTTATCATCAATCTGCTGATGTCATAATTGGTCATTGCATTGATTAGAGTTCTTAAACCTTTCATAGTTTTTTCCCCCAAAAAACCTTTCTAGCTCCAAATATTATAGTTATATTAGAATAGAAGTTTAGAATTGCGAGGGACCTTTGTTATTGTTCAGTCATTTTTTAGTGCTGTCCTACTCTTTGTATTATATACTAACTCTCCTTGGGGGTCAGTCATGCCATTGGGATTATCCACCATGCTTTCTTTTTCCATTCTTTTTCTTCTGCTACTTTTGACTTTCCAGCCACTCCAGTGATAATTTGTTTCTCCACCAGATAGGGGAGAGGGGAGGAAGGGGAAAATGGAAAGCTAAAGAAGACAGTAACAGAAGATATGATGTCTATGTCAGTCACTTTTGATACATATCACCATTTCTATAAATAACTAGAAAGTGAGATTTTTGTCTTTGGATTTTATTCATCTGTGACATTTTGTCCCTCTACCAGTTTTAACAATTAATAAGCAGTTTAGAGCCCATCCTTTTTGATGGAAATGTACAAACTGTGACCTATGTGGTGATCCAACAAATAGCAAGCTATCATGGATTGTATGTGAGTTTGGTGATGAAAAGTCCCTCCCCAAATGGTGCATATTATATGGTAATAATAAATAACTGTCAACATTTAATGTGTTAATGCTGGCACTGAACAATGATGCCAGAGGTTTCATTGGCAGGTGTAAACTTATGCCATCTCTAAAGGGTAGAATGCAAGTACTTTGAACATAGGGACCATTTCTTTGTCTCTAAGGTTCCTAGCACAGTGTCTTTCTACATAGCATACATCTATCATGAGGAGGCAGTGTGGCATGGTGGAAAGACTATTGGATTCAGAATCAGAGGATCTGGGTTCAAATCTCAACTCTGCTACTATAAATGTGTTCTGAGGCAAAGTTAAAACCTATCAGCATTTTAGTTTCCTCATCCACTAAATCTGTGACCTGCTTAGCTAATGTGATTAGTTAAATGAAAAATAATAGAGCTATTTGATAAAGTAAAAAAGAATATATTAACTGCCCAAAGGCAAGTTTAAAAAGTCTTGAAATTAGGGAGAAGCCACTAGTGGATTTGGTTTAGGTAGAAAAAGAGCCAAAGGTTAGAATATTGTAAAGAAGCGGTGGGAAGAACCTGGAAAGCCATTGAGTTAGGGTTTGGGTCTTGAGGGGAACAGTTCTAATCTAAAGCAAAGATAATTTCAGGGCCCCACAACAACAGCACCACCACCACCACAACAACAACCACTAACTACTACCCACTACTTAGTACATGAGAGTAACAATGCTGGCTTTGACAGGAGTCTGAAAAGAGTAACAACTGAGATTGTAGGATTGTGCTGATTAATTTGAGATGTTCAATGTTGTTGTTCAGTCGTGTCCAACTCTATGGGGACTTTTTGTCCATGGGGTTTTCTTGGCAAGGATACTGGAGTGGTTCGCCATTTTCTTCTCCAAATGTGTGCCCATTTTACAGGTGAGGGAGGAACCAAGGCAAATAGGGGCTAAGTGACTTTCCCAGAGTTACACCGTTAATGTCTTAGGCTGGATTTAAATTCAGATCTTCCTGACTCCAAGCCCACTGTTCTACCCATTACACCAGGGCTTAAACTTTTCCCACCCATGACCCCTTTTGCCTGACAAATTTTTATATGGCCCTGGGTATTTAGGTATATAAAATAGGTATACATAACCTTTGAACTGTCACCAAGTTTTTCACAACTCCCACATTCAGTTATGTGACCCCATAAGGGGTTGTGACCCCCCAGTTTTTGCACTGTACTACATAGCTTCCCCCAAGATGTCAAACAGCAGTCTGGTTGTTGAGCTAATTTTTTATCAAGATTAGTCTGCCTTAATCAACATTATCATTATTTACCTGTATTGAGTATAGCACTACACCTTGACTCAGTTCATGATACTTTCCACATGACACATTCTGTTCAGGAAACACTGTGTGGAAACAACCAAGTGATGAAAGAGTCAGGAATGAATAGCTCACAAAATCATGAAATAATATAATAGAGATTGAACAGAAAAGAAGATAAAGTTAGAAGAACTGAATTGTGGCTGGAGAGGAACCTCCCTGGTACTGAGGCTTTAAGTTATGATAGGATTATTTTTAATTTTTTAATTTTTTTGTGTGTTTTTTTGGTAAGGCAGTTGGGGTTAAGTGACTTGCCCAGGGTCACACAGCTAGTTAAGTGTTAAGTGTCTGAGGCTGGATTTGAACTCAGGTTCTTCTGACTCCAGGGCTGGTGCTCTATCCACTACACTACCTAGCTGCCCCTTATGATAGGGTTATGAGTTTGCATCAACTGCTGGAAAAACAAGCAAGTGATGAAAAACCACTTTTCCAACATCTACAGCACTTGTGTATTTTCCATGTTGTAAATCTTTCTTCATTTTTTCCACTTCTATGTGAATGTGATCACTTGCATTGGAGTCCATCCAGAAAATACTAAGTCCGTGGGAGTCTAAAAGTGACAGATGAACTGAGCCCCAGATACAGTTAGTCTTAAAAAGACATTTTCCCGTCAGTAATTAATATCTGATGCATAGTGCTGATGTCATAGAGTAAGGTTAGAAATATCTGAGGCATATGCCTGGACATTACAATGAATCAGGAAAACAAAAGAATGAGCCTGGGTGAGAAAATATAAACATTTATTTTAATGGTGGTAAGAACTAATGTAGAAACACCTGATAAATTCAAAACCCACTGCAAAAATTACCCCCCAATTGTGCTATTTTCACATTATTTGATCTTTGAAAATTAACTTTATAACCAAGAAGTATTGATTCAGTACTTTTTTATGTGTCAGAGATACTGTTAAAAATTGTGTAGGGTATGATTCCTGTCCTCAAGGATCTTGAATCTATCAGGGAGATAAAATATATCTGAAAAAGTTAAATGTAAAAATATATGACTAAATATGAGTGAAATGTACAATAAGTGGCTACAATCTGTAGGAGAAAGGGGTTAAGGAGAGATGTGTGGTAGAGCTGAGACTTGAGTTAACTCCTGTGGGATGGTTCAGGTAAGAAATGGAAAAGAGGGAAGAGAATTAGAATTAGAAGAGAATTAAGTATAAAGGACATATGAAGAAAGGATGTATCTTCATCTGGAGACAGAACTGATAAATATACTATAATGTAATATAGTATATATATATATATATATACATATATGTATGTATACCTATACCTAAACTATACCTATACCTACACCTATACTTATACCTACACATACACATACATGTACACATACACATACACACACATATATTTCTAGTTGTCTAATGGTGTTTAATCTGTTACCTAATCTCTAGGGAGGAGTAGGGGAGGGAAGAAAAAAAGGAAAAAAAAGAAATTTACATGATAATTTTATTATCTATTTAAAAGAAATAGCAAGTTGTATATAATAGATTTGCAGTTTCATGCACAATCATCTTTTTTATTATACTGTGTTATGGAGATGCTTGTTTTATTCTATAAGTTAAAAATTATAAATAAAATAATATAAAACAATATAGTATAATAATATAATATATAACAATATATTATAATATAATAAAAAGAATATGGCAGATGATATTTTAAGTGAAGGAAGGTATGGTAGCAGTTAAAAAAAGTTTATTATAAGATTATGATTTTTTAGGTCTGCTACTTCCTTTATTGTTGTCCATTGCTCTCTGTAAGGCTGTGAGGCAATGAAGCATAGTGGGTTATGTACAAATCCTGGCTTTGGAGATTCGTTGTACTCATGCTGAAGTTTGGTGTTTTCAGGGGCAGGGAGATGATTTGGAAAGGTATAGAAAGAATAAAGGGGAAGAATGTATCTTTTCTCCAGGAAGCAGAATCCTTAGGGAAGTGGCTCTTTACTCTGGCTACCTTAGCTACTTAACCTTGAGTGAAAGTAGGGGTGAGGCTGGAGTAAAGGCAGGGGAGGAGCTGGTGAGCTTGTTTGCCTGGTATTTCAGCCTTGGCGATGTTTTGCCCTGGCAAGCTTTTTTTGGTGGAGGGGTGGGGTAAGCAGTGGGCAGGGCATCCTTGGCTGAGGGTTGAGGGCTGAAGTATGTTCGTCAAGCAGGGCAGGTCGTGCCCTCACCAGCTCTAAGGGGAAAAGTGAGTTACTTCTTCCCTATCCTTTTTTAACATCTTAGAGGAGCTAGATGACTAGACAATGATAGAAAAGAATAAGCATTGGGGGCTAATAACTTGAGAAAATAGTTACCTGTGTGAATACAGGAGAACTTCAAATACTTAAAATAAACATCATTATGTCTGGAAGCCCTGATTAATCTTTTGAGAGTGTTTGTTCAAAAAAGCCATGAGGAACACTCTCTGTAGCAAATCCTGAGGTGTGAATGGGAGAGACAGTTGGCTCAAATGCTCATTTTAAACAATGAGCCTGTGAGGCCAGGAAATGGTGGAATCAGGGATTTGGCTTGAAAATTTTCTTACAGTCTTGGTTTTAGTGCTTTCTTGAATGGTTTCCAATTCCTTTCCATTATTACTTTTTTCCCTCAGAAATTTCAGGTGGAATTGTTTAGTGAAATGAGATAATTACCTTCTGACAGAACTGTCCTTATATAAAAGTTTTGGGAAAGGAGGAAGAGGCTATTTGTAAACGGCTTACTGTGTTTCCAAAATAACAGTTTCTTGGGAGATTTTCTAAAATTAATACTTGGTTTTAAACTAGGAATATAAATCGTATTCACTTTGGCTGTTTTTCAGAACAAGTTTTAAAGCTCTGTGGTCTGCACATATTTGAATCACACTTAGTTCCCTTTAGATTGACAAATCCCTTTCCAGATGGTATGTAAATATTGTTCTTACTTATTAAGCTACAGAAGTCACTGGATGGAAGGCTTGCATAGAGAGGTTACCAATTCAAACTGAAACTTTCCTGACAAGAGAAAGCTCTTCCTGGTCAGCCACGATAGCCAGAATAATGGAAGTGAGAGAACAATTCAGGGTCAACAAGGCCAAAGTTAAGCCACCAAACCAAAGTGACAGGCAGGTACCAGGGTTAGTTAAGAGGCTGGCATGGGAGATTTGGAGATGAAGATATAAAGTGAAGTAACACAAAGCAAATGGAATGTAAGAAGAGTCACATGGCCAGACCCAAGTTAGGAATGCTAGAGGTGAACCTGAAGGGATTGGAGAAAGTACTACCTCCCATTAAAGGTTGATTATCCACAGGATTGATTAACAGCAGAAGGAAAAGAAAGGAAAAGGACTTTTTATACCTGGCTTCATCTAGGAGAATTTTCACTTTTTCTAGACCCTGGTTTGTAGGTTAGCCTACCTACTACTTAGCAGGCTCCCAACAAAGGGAAAAGAATTGCAGGGTCTACTAATGAACCTCACGAGGTCTCTTGTACCAAAAAGACTTTCCAGCTGAAAGCAGAGGTGAGGTCAAACTTAAAATCATAGAATTCAACAGACTTTTTTTTCCCCAGTAAGAAAACAGTACCTCAGAAGGATTGATAAAACAACTCTGTGAGGTAGGTGCTGTTATTATTCTCTTTTTACAGGTGAGGAGACCTAGGCAGACCGAGGTTAAGTGACTTATTCAAGCATGAGAAACAGCCAGTAAATGTCTGAGGCAAGACTCAAACTTACATCTTCCAGACTCCAAGTCCAGCACTCTATCCTCTGAACAACTTAGCTCTGCTGGGCACATATGACCCAGAAACATGGAAATATTGACAGTGCTTGGTGTGTGATCAGCTAGTTTCTGCCCTTTATTGTTTTCCGGATTTGGATTATGATTTAAGGATCCAGGAATATTGAGGGTGAGATCATTCAGTCAGTCAACAAACATTTATTAAGTACTTATTATTATGTGCCAAGCCCTGTGCTAAAGTTGGGGATGCAAAGAAAGGGAAAAACACCCCCTGCCCTCAAGAAGCCTATATTCAAATGGAGGAGACAACACACAGTTATGTCCATAGGAGGTATATACAGATGAAATTAGAAGTAATCTCTGAGGCAAGGTACTAATATGAAGTGGAACTGGGACATACTTTTTGTAGAAGATGGGATTTTATTTGAGACTTGAAGGAAGACAGGAAATCCAGAAGGTAGAGAGATGAAAGGAAGCCCTGTTCCATTGCACAATGCTGCTTCTTACTTTTGCTATATAAGTTATTTTCTGTGAATAAATGAAAAATTGTTTTGTGTAGGGCACTTTTTATGAATCTAGGACTTGCTTACATCTGCACCCTAAAATATACAGCTATTATGATGAATGAACGAATGAAAAAGGACTATGTTAATAAACACTGGGTGTAATAGAAAAATCAGACAGTCACTGCTTTCTTCTAAAAGGAAAAGACAACAAACCTAGAAAAGATGAAAGAGTCCCCTGGTCCTTTAGGGTGCAATAGCAAAATAGATGATAATGGTGATGTATCTTTTTTTTTTTTGGTGTCATTTCCACTGACAGAATAAGTGGAATTATTTGACAGTGGCAAGGACTTTGATGGCCAGAACTTTTTTTCTGGATATGTAGTCAATGCAGCTACAGTATATGCAGAAACAGTTGCTAGGCTACATATTTCAGTAAATGTTCAATATCAATTTATGGATGGATGAGTGATAAAAAAATTCTCTCTTGACTGTATGTACTCCCCTCACTTTCAGCTACTTTGATCTGTCCATTTCCAAAATATTTAAATCTCTTTTTGTCCAGTTTTAAGTTTTATAAGGATTTACAGATACTGAGAGCAACTAATGTGGCAGCTTCGTGGCACAGTGGATAGAATTCTGGTCTTGGAGTCAGGAAGACGTATCTTCTTGGTTTTAAATCTGGCCTCAGACATTTACTATCTGTGTGACCCTGGACAAGTCACTTAAACCTGTTTGCCCCAATTTCTTCATCTGTAAAATGAGCTGGAGGAGATGGCAAACTTCTCTAGTACCTTTGTGAAAAACAAAAAACAAAAAACAAACAAACCCAAATGGGGTCATGAAGAATTAGACATGACTGAACAACAACAGAGTAATAGAGTATCATTTACCTAAAAGGCACTCAGTTAATATTTATTGATTGTTATCGGGTAGATACTTAATGCTAATTAATGTTATTGTTTAATAATGATGATGATGATGGTGATTTTGAGGGGCATAAAAGTGATAATAAAGATGTTTTATATACTAAGTTCCTACGTTTCTCTCCAAGTGTAGTGGTGACTTTACTCTGAAAAAATGTCTACAGTTTTGTTTCAAATAATTGTTGGCCATTTGTTTCTTTCATATGGAAAATTACTGATTTTTCTTGTAACATTTGAAATTGTTTTGGTAACTGGATGTTTTAGGAAGCATTTACAAAGGAAAATGTGACGATCACTATGGGTTCATTAAGAACAAGTTATGCCAGATTAATAGCATCTTCTTTTTTTGAGGGGGGAAGCAATGAGGGTTAAGTGACTTGCCCAGGGTCACACAGCTAATAATTATTTTAAGGAACCAAATTCTGAATCCCTTTATTTGTGGTATTTTTTTTGGACAGGGCAATGAGGGTTAAGTGACTTGCCCAGGGTTACACAGCTAGTAAGAACAGCATCTTCTTTTTGACAGAGTTATTAGATCACTAGAATACTGCAGATGCAGTGTATATGAATTTTTGCAAAGGATTTTAGGAAGTTTCTCATAATATCTTTATGGACAAGATGGAGAAAATTGGATTGGATAGCCATATAGTTAGGTGGATTTGGTAGTGCCTGAATGATCAGACACGAAAGGTGGTATTTAATGTAACCATGCCAAGTGGTGGGAGCATCTCTAGTAGACAAAGCCATCACAAGAAATTTTTACATTTGGCAAGAAGGGTGTCCTTAATTTGGGGAGGGATGGGGTAGAAAAAGATTCTGGATTTCTGACTTGGAAGAAGGTAAAGTGGAAAAAGGAGCTTACCCCAGAAAGTCATGTTGTAGTCATTATTTGGATTACCTCATCCCTACCATGCATTTATATATTGGGTCACCTGAACTTTTGCTTATTTATTATATGTTTGTGTATAGGTATACATGCATACATTATACAAAATGTACATATATTGTTTTGTCTATTATCTGTCTGTCTATCCATGTATCCATCCATGTATCCATCCATCCATCCATGTATCCATCCATCCATCCATCCATCCATCCATCCATCCATCCATCCATCCATCCATCCATCCATCCATCCATCCATCCATCCATCTATCTATCTATCTATCTATCTATCTATCTATCTATCTATCTATCTATCTATCTATCTATCATGTAGGAATAGGGACTAGACTTGTGATTTCATTGGTATATGGAACTCTAAGATGAGGGAATTCCCTCTATCAGCGCCAATTAGCAACTTCTCTGCAATATATGGTCATAGAGAATTGTCTGGGGGATTTGAGAGTTTAAATACTTTGTCCAGGGTCACCCAGCCAGTATGTATTATGGGTGGGTCTTGAATTCTAGTCTTTCAGGCTTCAAGGACAGTTTTTATGCATTATGTCACACTGTCTCTCATGTTTAATGTATATGATATATGTACACACACACACACACACACACATATATATACAGATACGGATATTTTGCATAAAGAATTTCAATAATCGATAGATGGATTTACATGTTCAGAATGTAAGCCAATTAATTAGTTTTAAATAGCAAGCCAAGGTGACACTCATTATTATGACTTTCTACTGATGATAGATTATGGAATATAACAAGGTCAAGAACATTAAAATTCAAACACAATCCTGTGAAAAGTGCAGTTCCATATGTCAATTTAATCGTACAACTGTTTTTTGCCAGCATAGTTGCTGACTCCATCTGTTTCAATTTAAGATTCGCTCCAATCATCCCTTCATAACTGGTTTAAAAAAGACCCAAACACCCTTTTTTCCTACAGGCAACACAGATGATAGTCTGTGGCTTGTTCTGGGGGGAGGGTTGGGAGGGCGGAGGAGTAGGATGAATGGGTAAAACAGAAATTATATTCTCAGCTGAGTAGATATGGTGCAATGCTGATTTCTCTTTGAGAAACAATTTGCCATCTGACATCAATTTCAGTCTAAGGTAGGCAGTGCTGAAGAATGCTGTAGTTCCTTGTGACTTCCTAAGCAAGTCACCCTCTGGCACTTCTATTCCACCAAAATGTAGTCAATACAGGAGAGGTGTTTACTTTGTCATTCTGGTCATGAGACACTACCAGGTATCACAAGAAATGAATCTTCTATCAGTGACAATTTGGCAGCAAAAAAAATGGAGTCAAGAACAAGTTGTTCTATAGCTATTTTGCAATTTTAAGGGATGATTATTGTTTTTTCCTGTGAGTGGTTGAAAATACTACATAACAAGTAAGGATCACTAAATAGGTCAGAGGAACCCAGGAGATCTGGCTTTCCTTTTTTTCCTGTGTAATTGAATGGTTATAAATAGTGTTTTGTCTTCCTGAACACGATAAACAGCAAGACAGGATTACCAACAACTAGGTCCTGGCATGTAGCCAAGTCCACCAACATTTGAGTGATGCTTGCTGCTAAGGCAACTCTACTGGGGCTTTCCATATGTGAAGAATGGGTGACACCAGGATATCTAAACAGCTGCTTTTTGGCCATCAAAAATAGGACAGCTGCAAATAGGATAGGGTCAGGAGCAACACAACAAAGCATGAGTTCAAATAACATGGTAAAGTTTTGGATTGCTGGGGAAACTGGTGGATGGGCCAGTCTAGAATGAAGTCCCCAAATGAGGTAGTTCTTTCAGAATAAACACGTTGAGGATTATGGGGATTTGAAGAAATTGAGTAGCAACAGCAAAGTTCTACAAATGTAACTCACGGATTTGAATTTTACCTGTTCAGAGTTTATGCTAATGCAGACAAGAACTTAGTTAAGAGTGATCACTGTATGATCCTCGGGAAAGGATCTCAGAAGCAGTACAAATGAATGGCATAAGCAAAATTATAAAATGATTTTTCCCCCCTCCTAACTAGATGAGATGATCTACTATTTTCAAGTCTTTTAGAACTAACCATTTATATACAAGCTGTGGTACTGTTTTGTTTGAAGTGCTGGATTGAAATTATTGGCACAATGGATAGAGGGCTGGGCCTAGAGTCAGGAAAACATGAGTTCAAATCTGACCTCAGTCACTTATTGGCCATGTGATCATGGGTATGCCACTTACCCTGTTTGCCCCAGTTTCCTCAACTATAAAATGGGGATAATAATAGTACCAACTTCCCAAGGTTGTTGTGAGGATCAGATGAGATAATATTTGTACACCATTTAACACAGTTCATTGGCACACAGTAGGTGCTATGTAAATGCTAGCTATTATTGTTGTTATTATTAATTTAGTCCAACATCCATTAGGCAATAATATTACCATGGTTTGCATTGCTGTGCGTACGTGAAATCAATAAAATAACATTTCTTTGAAAATATTATATAATTCAAACTTTAACCATTAATGGTTTTTTTTTTAGTACCTACTAAGTCCTAGGTCCTCTGCCACATGGCAGGGACCCAAAATCTGCAATATGAATCCCTTTTCCTCAAGGAACTTTTAATTTAATTAAAGAGACAAGATGTTGACAGAAAAAGATAAATTACAAACCAATGTAACCAGAGCCATAACTAGGAATTGTTTGTTCCTAGAGTATGCCTAGGTGAGGAGGGAGCTCACCTGGAGTGTAGCTGCCAGGAGAAGGAAACATTCCTTGGAACACTGTGTGGTTTAAGTAATGCTGAAGAACTGTCTGCTGGTCGGGAGATTCAAGTGTTAGAGATGTAGCCTCAGCTGTGGAGGGCTGGGGGGGTGGGTGGGGAGGAAGGAAGAAAACATCAGGACAAGGTTGCTGACTCTGAGGGTAAGGCTGGGCAGAGAAGAATTCATCTGAGATGTGCCCCTGAGTGGGAAGAATCTTCCCAGGGTATGGTTCCTTCTTTGGCAGCATCTCTGAAAGGCTGATTAGCTTAGCTGAGCCTCTAAAATATAGACAGACATTAACCTGGTTGGCATTACCAAGGAGAGTCTCAAATTGGCTTCTGCAGGTCTCCAGTTGTGTCCTTCCAGTTTGGTGGCATTGGCTATTATTCATATTCTCCATTCATTCATCAAAGGCAGCTGGGTGGCCCAGGAGATAGCGAGTAGGTCAGGAAGACTTATGTTCAAATCTGCCTCAGACACTATCTACTTGTGTGATCCTGTGCAAGTCATTTAGTCTGTTTGCCTAGATTTCCTCATCTGTAAAATGGGAATAATAATAGCACCTACTTCCCAAAGTTGTTTTGAGGATCAAACAACATAGTAATTATAAAGCACTTAGTTCAGTACCTGGCACATAGTAGGTACTATATAAATGAGCTATTATTATTGTAGCCATTTGTTGGAGATATTTCAGGTTCAGTTGCAGACCACCATAAATAAGTGTATATTACAATAAAGTGAGTCACACAATGTTTTTTAGTTTCCCAGTGCCTATAAAAGTTATGTTTACAGTATACTGTAGTCTGTTAATAATATTATGTCTAAAAAGTTAATGTATATACCTTTATTAAAATACTTTATCGCTAAAAAAATTGCTAACCATCATCTTAGCCTTCATCGAGTCATAATCTTTTTGCTGGTAGGGGGTCTTCCTTTGATGTGGATGGCTACTAACTGTTCAGGGTGATGGTTGCTGAGGGTTGGGGTGGCTGTGGCAATTTCTGAAAAAAAGAGAGCCATGAAGTTTGCTTCATCTTTTGACTCTTCCTTTGACTTGAACACTTAGAGGCCATTGTAGGGTTATTAACTGACCTAATTTCAATATTGTTGTGTCTCAGGGAACAGGGAGGCCTGTGGGGGAGGAGAGACAGAGAGAGAGAGAGACAGTGAGAGAGAGAGAGAGAGAGAGAGAGAGACAGAGAGAGAGAGAGAGAGAGAGAGAGAGAGAGAGAGAGAGAGAGAGAGAGACAGAGAGACAGAGACAGAGAGAGAGAAAGAGACAGAGAGAGACAGAGACAGAGTGAGACAGAGACAGAGACAGAGAAAGAGACAGAGACACAGAGACACACACAAAGAGAGGGAGAGACAGAGAGACAGAGACATGGGGCAACAGCCAGTTGGTGGAATAGTCAGAACATACACACTTATTAAGTTTGCCATCTTATATGGGTATGGCTTGTGGCAACTCAAAACAATTACAACAGTACCATCAAAGATCACTGATCACAGATCACTGTAATACACACTTTGTAAAAAACACAATATCTGCAAAGTGCAATAAAATGTGGTACGCCTGTATTTCAACATTTATCAGACTGCTATGATGTGAAATGCACAGACATATGTCCTACAGTGCATTCTGATTATTTCTGCCATGTGGAAAAATGACCAATGATGTGATGTGGGCATGGAGCTTGGTGCTGCTGACCTGTTGGCTCACCACTATACATGACCTCCTCCTCTCTCCTGTGCTCATGCATGGATAGTGAGACTTCTCTATGGAGGAGCCATGTAGAAAGCACCCCTGAAGTATCCTACTATTATTTTTTAACCTTTCTTTGTTCAACTCAAATGCATATCCTCCTTTGAGATTGTGTTTCAAATCTCTTTTCCTTCTCTTACTCTTGCATTTCTGCCTCATGTAATCAATGAGGGACACAGAACATACTCCATTTTTTTTTTAATGGCAGCTGGGACTATGGGAATGATGCCTAAATTGGACAGGAGGGCTTTTTTCAGTTCACTGGTTAGTATGCCTTTTGAAAGCTGACTAAAAGCCCTAGATATCAGCTAGGACACAGAGGGAGATATCTTTAGGCTTAGAAGTTTTCTTTTTTTCTTTAAAAATTTTTTTTCTTTTTAAAATTTAAAATTTTTTCTTTAATTTTTTCTTTAATTTAATTTTTAAATTTTATTTATTTAAAATTTTTTTAAAGAAGTTTTCTTTATTGCTCAGATTAACATACTGTGATTTCATCTTTCCTTTTAATAATCTCCTTAAATTATTTTTCTCTTCCCTTCTGTATATTAGCTTGTGTAAACAGATTTTATTTCTTCCTACAAACATTTGGGAACATTCATCACATATGTGCTTCCTTACAATGTCAAAAGGAGTTAATTTCATTCTGGAGGCAATAGGGACCCACAGGGGTTTATTTATTTAATTTTTTTGATAGGGCAATGGGGGTTAAGTGACTTGCCCAGGGTCACGCAGCTAGTAAGTGTCAAGTGTCTGAGGCCAAATTTGAACTCAGGTCCTCCTGAATCCATGGCCAGTGCTTTATCCACTGCACCACCTACCTGCCCCCAGCCCTCTATAGTCTTTAGAGGTACTATAACCTTCCCCTCTAAGGTTTCCTTGTAACCACTCTGCATATATCTTGTATATATTCATTTATCTCTGTTATCTCTCCTTTTAGAATATGTGCTCCTTGAGGATAGGAACTGTTTTTGTTTTTTCTTAGTATTTCTCACTGAAAGTCTTCAAGCAGAAGTTGTATGTCTCCTTATTGGTATGTTATAGTGTAGATTCCTTTCAGGTGTAGATTGAACGCTACTTCACTCCCAAGGGCCATTTCAGCTTTAAATTCTTTGGTTTTGTGACTTTCTCAAGGTCACACAGTAAGTATCACAGTCAAGAGCCACATCTAGATACCTTCTGAGTCCAAGACCAGTGGATGCTCCTATTTTAGGCGTGATATCTTGGGGTTATCTTTGGGTTCTGTAAATCACATCTTGGAAGCTGCTGCCTTTGCATATATGGTGGTTGCCTTTGGGAACCATTGGGAACATGGACGATCATTCTGGAAATGGGCAACATCACAAGGAGAATGGTTAGCTCTATTCAAGTGTTCTCTGCTCAGATTCATTATGCTTAATGCTCCTTACTGATGAAAGATATTTTCTATAGCATCTTTCTAACACTTGTCTATTTCAGGTATACTTTGCCCATCTCAGTTATACTTTTACATTGATATTGTTGTTTCATTTCTGAGTAATTTACATGCTAGTGTCTAGGGACTTCTTGAGTTTTTACTTCCTTTTAAATTGGGTGATTTCGGATGGTGTTTAATTTGCATTATTACACCACAGTGACAGTATCTTGCAGTGAATTTCTCATCATTCCCCAAGTGCAAAATGCTCCCTTTGTTTTCCCAGGATGGTTGGACAAGCAGAAGACCAATATTGTCATGAAGCAGCTTCCTTTGGATCATATTATCTAAAGATTAGCAGGGAAGGGTCAGAAAGTAGAGATTCTCATAAATATCTCTGCTTTCTGACATGGGGTGAGGGAGAAACTTTCCAAAAGTTAGACCTCCAAAAGATGATGGGTTGCCTTTGGAACTGGTGAGTTTACCCCACCATAGCTTTTCAAGTAAAAGCTGAATGATCATTTGTTAAGCATATTATAGTAGGGATTTATTTTTCCAGTATGGGTTAGAGTAGATGTCTATTGAAGTGCTTTCTAACTGTGAAAATCTGTGAATTTGTGAAATACTCAAGTTGTCTTGCGGTAGATCTTTCACCAAGAAAGAGGCTAAGGAATAGGTCTTTAAGTCAGAATCTTAGTAAATAAGTAATATGTATCACATTGTGACATTTCTCACTTCTAGACTCTGAGTCATGGCAGGTGGTTCTCAAACCATATCTTCCTTGTGTAATAGACTGAATGCACTGAGAGGAGAAAGGAAGGGGTGCTCAAGAAAGAACAATGATTTTAAAAAAGTTCATCCACCTCACAGTTTTGATAAATTGCTCCTTCCTTAGGTCTACCTTGTCCATTCTCCACCTTAGAAGGGCAGTCCAAACAGTGTCCTTTCTTACATTGCCCTAAATAATTATAACACCTTACATTTCTATAAGATGGTGAGAATAGTCACATTGATGGGATCACATCTCCACTGTAATATTGCTTTGTTATATTTCTACATAAATTATACCAGAGTATCTTAAAGTTAGAAGGGGTCTCAGAGCAGTAATCCCCTCTTAAAACCTTCCATGATAGGGAATTCACTCTAAGAGGAGCCCATTCTATATTGGGCCAGGTCAAATTCTTAAAAAGAATCACAAAGTTTCTTAGAAAAGAAGATTTTTTGGGGGGGTTGAATTCAAATATGCTTCCTGGGGAGAGTGGAGGATAAAAAAGAAAGAAACATTTATTGTCTACTATGTGCCAGGCACTTTACAAATATTGTCTCATTTAATCTTTTTTTTTTTGAGGCAATTGGAGTTAAATGATTTGCTCAGGGTCACACAGCTAGTAGGTGTCAAGTGTCTGAGGCTGGATTTGAACTCAGGTCCTCCTGACTCCAGGACTGGTGCTCTATCCACTGCACCACCTAGCTGCCCCTATCTCATTTAATCTTTACAACAACTCTGTGAGGTTGGTGCTATTCTTATTCCTATTTTACAGTTGAGTAAACTAAGGCAGGCAATAGTTAAGTGACTTGCTCAGGATCATACAGCAACTAAGTATCTAGGGCCAGATTTGAACTCAGGTCTTCTTGATTTCAGACCCTGTAGCTGGAACCCACTGCTACTAACTCTACCTTTTGAGGCCATGAAAAATAAGTCAAATTTATTTTTGATAGGATAACCTTCAAAAATTGAAGATACCTATTATGTGTCTTCCCTTCCCCTAGCCCCTCATTTCACACATACACCCTCATACTTCTCCTGGTTAAACATTCACTATTCTCTCAACTGACTATCCTACCCACCTGCTTCTGGAAATCTCCAAGCTTATCAATAAGAGGAGTTTATCAGTTGTGTGACCCTAGGCAAGTCACTTAACTGCAATTGCTCCCCCCCCCCCAAATAAGAGGAGCTTATCATCAGAGGAGTGCTCTTATGAATGAAACACAATAGGAATATTTCATCTGCTCCAATTTTGACACTATTTTTCTATTGATGCAGTCCAGGATCCTAAAATTGAAGTTTTGGCTGCCAAGTTATCCTGGTGTCTCATTGCATTTATAATCCAGAAACAATTTTCAGGTCTATCATACATGTTGTAGTATAGCTTCTCCCATAAAATATTTGTGAAATTGATTTTTTTGAACCCAGATTTAGAGCTTTATATTTTATTCCTATTGTATTTCATCTAATTAGGCTACCCTTTCAATGGCCTAGTTTCCCCTCTGAGCTTTATGTTTTTTCCCATGTGAACAATGTATTTTTTGAAATTTCAAAATTTTCTTATTCTGAATTTGTCAAATACCCAACAAACGTGGACATTTCCATACAAAAGCAACACAAAGAGGATTGCATATGAAACTGTAAATCTTTATTGTGTAAAGCTCGTATTATTTAAAAAAGTATAAAATAGATTCAGCGTGCTAATTTCTGATCTTTCTTTTCTGTTTTTGAAAGGGTTTTTACAATGAAATATTTACTTTACCCTTACCACCTCAGTCTCTGGAGGAATAGGATCAAAACTTATTTAAGTTCCTGTGTATCATGAGTCTTACCCCATTCATAACCAGCTATTTATCATATTAGTTCAAACCACTATTTTTACAAATGAGGTTCAGTGACTTGTCAAATGAGATAATATTTGTAAAGTACTCAGCATGGTGTCTGGCATATAGTAGGTGCTCAATAAATGCTCCTTCTTTTCCCTTCCTTTTATCCAAAGCTTCACAGACAGCAAGGAGTAGAGCAGGGAATTCATTTAACCCAGGTTGTGTAACAACTAATTTGGTATTCTTTCCATTACACCCGTGGTGTCAAACTCAAATAGGAATGAAAGCCGCTAATTGAGTATCCCAGTAGCAGCATATTGGCTTAATTTTTAAACGCAGTGTATCTCTGCTCTTTTGTGTTTTTATTTATTTTGTAAAGTATTTCTCAATTACATTTGAATCTGGTTCCAGATGCACTTAGGACCATTGCAGGGTGTGTGTTTGACACTTCTGTATGACATCAAGCTGACTCAGTTTTACAAGTGTGAGCACCCTGCCTTTCGTATTCCCAACCCACTGATGTAGCACAAAACACCTTTCAGTATAGTCGGTGCTTCACAAAACTCAATTGAAATAAGGTTTCTTCTTTTAGTCTTCTTTCTTGTTTTTGTAATGCTGTGAGGAAGAAAGATCTAGATTCCTCTAGATGAGAGGGCCCATTTTTATTTTGGCCCAGGTATGTACCCTCTGTCCTCTCACTGAACTTTGTGCCTTAATGTTTTGAATTATTTGCACAGCATAAATCAATCAGGGTCTACCAGGACTGTAGTCTAGGGTCAGTTTTACTGCTGCCCTGGCTAGAGGCAGAGAGATGGACATTTTCTGGTTATTTTTCCTTCTCCATCTGAATTTTTATATTGTAATATTAGTTATTTAATTCTTAAAACATATTCATTTCTCTCCTCCCCATATCAACCAGATTATCTATTTGTCTATTATATCTATCTATCCATCATTATCATCTACACATTCATTTAATTGGGAGGGGAGAAAGCATCTTGAATTCTTCATAGAATTTATCTATTTGCTCATACTCTTCAACAGATGTTGGAATTTTGTCTATCTTTTAAAAATTAAGTAAGTTGCTTTTTTTGTTATTTCAAACATGACAAATACTAACAAATGAATATTTTCATATATAAATAACAGAAAAGAGGCTTTTACATGAGACAAAAAATCTCAATTATATATAGTTTATTTTTTTAAAGTATACAGTGCATTCATATAGCACTTTAGTTTCAAAGCTGTCCTGATTGTATTTCTCTCTCAATCTCCTTCTGTTCTTTTCTGTGCATTTTTAATGCTTCATTCTACTATTTTTTTGCCCCGCTATCACTACCCTTTCTTCTCCCACACCCTCCCCCGCCAAAACCCACCTTTTTCTTATAATCATAAATATAGTCAAGCAAAACCAAATCCACACAGTGGCCATATTCTGAAATGTATGTCAAATTCTACGCCTTAAGTTGGTTACTTCTCTCTCAAAAGCTCTCTAACATACTTCATCATTGGACCTTTGGAATCATGGTTGATCATTGCATTGATGAAACTTTTTGTGTCTTTCAAAGTTTGTTTTCACAATGTTGTAGTCATATAAATTTTTCTCCTGGTTCTTCTCACTTCATTCTACATAATTTTCACACAAGCCCTCCCAGCTTTATCTGAGCCCTACTTACACTTTTGTCTTCTTAAGCTTTCACATTTATCTATCTATCTATCTATCTATCTATCTATCTATCTATCTATCTATCTATCTATCTATCATCTATCTATCTATCTATCTATCAATCTATCTATCTATCTGGGGCAGCTAGGTGGTACAGTGGATAAAGCACTGGCCCTGGATTCAGGAGGACCTGAGTTCAAATCCGGCCTCAGACACTTGATACTTACTAGCTGTGTGACCCTGGGCAAGTCACTTAACCCTCATTGCCCCACCAAAAAAAAAGAGTTATCTATCTATCATCTACAGTATCTATACATATGTATGTGTATAGATGTATACATACATGTATATATCTATATGTATGTATGTGTGTTTGCTTATGCTCACCATGAGGGCTTCATGAGATGACTCTTATACTATTTTTGTTTTCTTTGGGGTTTTTTTTTGGTTGACTTGGAATGTATCATGTCAAGTTCAATTTACCTTACTAGCTGTGATCTTGGGCAAGTCACTTAAGCTCTATGGGTCTTATCTGTAAAATGAAGATGTTGGATGAGATATCCTCTAAGGTTCTTTCCTAATGCAAATCTATGATCCCAGGACCCTGTGAGTGTCTTTATTTGGTTCTTCAAAAAAGGTATAGAAAAATGAAATACATGAGTTTTAAGTACATATACTTATATAATACATAATACTTACACAATAGATGTATATTTCATAATTTTAAATTAATGAAGTAGAGAATGGAAATACTTTTCTTCATAATTTAACCCTAAACCAATTTTTCTTAAATATCCAGATGATTTAAGTTGAAGTATTTTCTTGAATTTTGTGAATTTGTTTCAGTTCTTCACTTGACTTTCCAAGTATAGATATAATCACATAGTAGAAGAAGTAATGTTACTAGGGGCAGCTAGGTGGCGCAGTGGATAGAGCGCCAGCCCTGGAGTCACGAGTACCTGAATTCAAATCCAGCCTCAGACACTTGACACTTACTAGGTGTGTGACTCTGGACAAGTCACTTAACCCCAATTGCCTCACTAAAAAAAAAAAAAGAAGAAGAAGTAATGTTACTTTATGAATTCAATACAATTTTGTGATAGTTAAGACTTATGTAATAACCAGTGTCTTATTAGAATAAAGATGATAGATTCAATGTCTCTATTACATGTCCCAATCACTTTAATGTAGGTTAAAATGTTCTTTTCCCTGTAAATTAATATCGTGTTTATACATCTCTTAAATAGTTAAACTGTTATACTTTCCTGGATCTCCAACTGAGGCATCAGTTCAGTCGAGGAATGATAAGGTAGGTGGTAGGAAAGGGACCCTTTTTTGGTACCCAAATGAATGAGAAGGGCTCAGATTGTCACTCCTCTCTGTCACCAATTCACATTGAGTTGGGAGGTAGATTATGGCGTAGCTGAGTGGGTGTGGGAAGCCACTGGAGCTAGAAGTCTCTTTCCCTTCTTCTCCTTTATTGGTCTCTGAGAAAAATTGCTTACTCAGCCCACATGCAACACTAGCTTTGTGACTCATTCCCTGACACATTTCAAGTTTGGGAAACAGCAGAGGAGGCTTTGGCAGTGGTTCTGACAGCAGCGCCAACTGCTGGGGTAGCAGCAATTTTTGTTTTTCTTGTTCTCCAAACTTCCTCAGTCTCCTGCTTGTGGTCACTTTGACTTTCCTCTCTCTTGCATCTTGAACTTTTTTTGCCTAGCTATGTTTAAAGTTACCCCTGAGTTAGCATCCTACAGATTTGGTGGAATAGGGTCTTATATGGTATCATTCAGAGCTCATGGGGAATGTCAGCAGATAATCAGAGATCAGTTTCATTGTCTATTTTATTGGCTTCAGGTTCATGCCCTTGAATAAAGTTAAGTATCTAATATTGTTCCATATGTATTGTTCATGAACAACATCATATTGTCATTATATGGGTTGCTACTTTCACTTTTTATTTCACCTTTTATAGAGTTGCTGTTTGTTTTTGCTTTGCTTCATTTCCTATATAAATACAACATGTTTCAGGGCCATCTGTCTACATGTAAGGGTTGAATATTACATTTAAATAACAAAAAGACTTAGGTTAGATATAAAGAGGAACTTAATTTTTAACACATTTTTATCGATATTTTAAAATTTTGGGTCACATTCATTTCCAAACACTTTCTACAACCATTTCTTAACCAGTGACTCAGCCCTAATAATAAACAATAAAAATAACAGAGGAAAGTAAAGCAGTTCAGTAAGAGTAACCAAGACATCAACTGAGTCTGGCTGCATATGCAGTGTTTCATACTCATAGTCCTCTATTTCAACAAAGAAGGGAACAAGGTACCTTTTCTTATTTCTTTTCCAGGGCCAAACTTGGGCATTATAATTACATAGTATTCAACTTAATTTTGTTGTTGTTATTCTTTCCATTTATATTGTTGTAGACATTGTATATATTGTTTTCCTGCTTCTGCTTACTTCCTTCTGTATCAGTTCTTCCCATATTTCTCTGCTTTCTCATATTCAATGAATTTCATATATTAATCCTTTCTTATGGCACAGTAATTTCACTGTGTGTATCTATCATCTATGTCTGTCTGTCTGTCTATCTATCTATCTATCACAGTTTATTTAGCTGTTCCCCAGTTCATGAGCATCTACTTTTGTTTCCAGTTCTTTGATAGAATGAACTTCATTTTAAAGTTTGGAAGATACTGTGAAAGTCCTACTAAAATGTCTCATTGATCTTGTACTTGAATGGAGTTGGACAGTCCATCTCCTACATGCACCCCAAAATAACCTCAGACTGATAATGACCAAGAAATCCAGTGAGAAACTTCAGTGACTTCATCCACTCTAGAACTGAACAAAAAGTCAGCTAGAAGCCCACATGCAGTACAAAAGGGGCAAGACAAAAATGATAGAAGCCTTCCAGTGCAACTAGAGATGGGTCAGAGACAACAATAGCCAGTAAGCTTTTCTATATAAAGAGAGCAAGAGCAGAGAAGCTCTGGTGATTGAAAATTTTCAGTGAATCTTGGAAAATTAGTGTGGTTCTTGGAATAATTGTGTGTTTTGGTATTGCAGCACTTAGACCAGTGCATCATGGACTCAGAGCACCAAGGTATATGGAATTGTGCCCTGAGATGCCATGGAGAGCTCTTAAGACACATCTCTCCAGATACAGAGCAGCCTAAAACCTTCCAGTTCTATTAGGATAGCTACATCCTGGGAGGTGCAGGTCAGCACAGGAGAAGGTAAGGGAATAAGCATTTATTAAATGCCCACTTGTACCAGGCACTGTGATAAGCACTTTACAAATGAGATAATAACCTCATATGATCCTCACAACAATCCTGGGATTACATAGGTGCTATTATTATCCTCATTTTAAAATGGAGGAAACAAGCAGCAAAGGTTAAGTGACTTGACTAGGTTTACACAGCTAATAAGTATCTAAGGATGGATTTTAACTTGGGTCTTCTTGACTACTAGCACTCTATCCACTGAACCACTTAGCTGTCTCAGACTTTCTGCCACAGAAATTTAGGTGACCTAAACTGAGACCAAGTAGGGCCAACCATGTCCCTCTCTTTCCAATATACAACAGAGGCAAAAGCCTGAGCCTAGCACTAAGCCTCAATTCAGCTGAGGTTGAAGATATGAGTAAACAAACAAAAAAAAGACATTGACTACTCTAAAGGTTTATTATAGATTAAATATCTCCAAAAGTTCAACCTTGAAGAAGATACTAACTCTATAACAACTTTAGAGACTCAAAGGAAAAAATGGATTTTGCATAAGGACTACATGAATATCTGGAAGAATTGTTGCAAAAGAGTAAAAAATGAAATAAAAGCTCTAGAGGAAAAAAATTAAAAGAATAAATGGCTTAGAACAGAAAGTGGCCAAACTTAATCTAAGTTATGAATTCTCTGAAAGTTAAAATAGACTAAACAGAAATAAATGGCTCCATGAGACAACAAGAAATATTAGAACAAAATCCAAATATTGAAAAAATAGAAGAAAATGTAAGGTATCTCTAATGTCCCAGCTCTACATCTTGGATCTTATGATCTAGCAGCAAAAAACTCTTAATCCTGAAACCAGGTCAAGGAAAGATAACTTAAGAATCACTGGACTCCCTATAAACCATAATGAACAAAAAGAGACTGGACATTTTATTTCAAGAAATCATAAATGAAAGTTATTCAAATCTATTAGAATTGGAGGGCAAAGTGAAAATATAAAGAGTCTATCAGTTACCTTCTGGAAAAAAATTCATAAAGGAAAAGTCCTAGGAATGTCATAGCCCAAATACAGAGCATCTTGACCCAAAGAAAAGACATTGGAAGCAACTAGAGTTAAGTTGCTAAGGAATCATAATCAAGATTACACAAGATGGGGGTAGATTCTATTACAAATGAGAGAAGATCTTAGAATTCAATATTCCCAAAGGGCAAAAGATATAGACATACAACCATGAGTTATTTACACTGTAAAACTAAGTATAATCCTACAGAGAAAAAAAGCAAATGTTCCTTTAATGGAATAGAAGACTTTCAAGAATTCCTAATGAAAAGACCAGAGCTGGGTAGATTCTTTGAAATGAAAACATAAGAGTCAAGAGAAACTAGAAACGCAAATTTATTCAGACAACTAGAAGGAAGCATATAATGACGTGGTACTAATATTCTTATTAGGAAGAAGAATCAAGTGTCTTTTAAGAACCTTAATGTCTTCAAAGGATATTGAAGAAGTTAAATAAGATTTAGAAGATGAAAGAAAATGGAGGCTAAAAGGAATACACTAGTATATCAAGGAGGAATAATGGGGTGGAACTTACTATTTCTCATAATTGGCATGCACAAAAAGAGGCATATATAAATACAGAAGAAGGAATGGGGAGTGAACATCAGATAAACATCACAAGGAGGATTGAATGCCAACATCAAATTCAATAGGACAGCTGGGAGGGATGGTAGCAAGGGTGGATCATAATAAAGCTGAGATGGGATGGTACTTTGGACTGTAATTTAAAACCAAGTTACACTATCAATTCTTAAATTGCTATCTACTAAAACACACACACATATTGTATTTACATTACATGAAAGAGCATTGTATAGTAAATGGAAAACTTCCTCAGTTAGGAAGACCTCAGTTCAAGACCTGACTTTACCACATACTGGTTATGTGACCCTGGGTATGTCATTCAGTGCTCCCGGCAACTCTCTGAGATTATAAATTGCATAGTAGATGCCAATGGGTATGTAGAAGAAGTTGCTCACCAGGTGCTCCTTAAACCCATGAAATCATGGGTCTAGTTAATAAAAACTTGAGAAGCTTGGAGCATGTTACATACATTACCATGTATTATATTCACAGGCTGCTTTTCTCTGTTGTCAAGCAATCAAGTAAAATCCTTGACTGTTAGATAAATTCAAAATCAAAGTATTTGTCCAGTTCTCTCCCTCCATACCCTGCATTCTTCTCCTGCACCACACAGAGAATAGAATGAGGTGCATATAGAAAAGCAGGGAGAAGGTGTCATTACTCTCTGGTCAGCATTTTTTCTTACTAAATCATTTTCTCCTCAATTTAGTTCAGTAAACACAATTTTGTAATGTCTGGAAAACTATTGCATTCAGACAGAATAATGTATGATATTACTGTTCCACAGTCCTAGGGTTTGGTGTCAGGGTGCTAGCTATTCCATGAATTTCAAAGCTCATTAACAACTGACATGCAACTAAAAACATTGCACATGTTTCTTTCTTTCTTTTTTTTTTAAGTGAGGCAATTGGGGTTAAGTGACTTGCCCAGGGTCACACAGCTAGTAAGTATTAAGTGTCTGAGGCTGGATTTGAACTCAGGTACTCCTGACTCCAGGGCTGGTTCTCTATCCACTGCGCCACCTAACTGCCCCAATTTTTAATTCTTTTTTTTTTTCATTGCACATGTTTTAGAAAGGTTGTCTTTGAATGAAAATAGTTGTGTATTTGGTATTTGTATTCTGGTCATTGTGAAAAAAAGGGCAAAATAAAGAGCAATGGAGATACAATAGATACTTGCTGCTACTGGAAAATAAATCTGGCTGGTCTGGGACTAGAATGATTTGATTGTAATATCAAGCAGTTCTCCCCAGGAAACAGCTAGTGGGTGTAGTGGATAGAGCACTAGGCTTGGAGTCAGGAAGACCTGAGTTTAAATCCAGCCTTAGATACTAGCAGTGTGACCTTGGACATGTCACTTAATTTCTGTTTACCTAAGTCTCATTTGTCAAATGGAAATAATAATAGCCCTTACCTCTCAGGGTTGTTGTGAGACTCAAATAAGATAATAACTATCAAGCTCTTATTACTATTATGTGCCCGGCATATAGTAAATGCTATGTAAATGTTAGCTATTATTGTTAATAACCTTTATCTGCCTCAGTTTCCTCATTTGTAAAATGGGGAGGATGGCAGCACCTACCTCAGGATTGTTGTCAGGATAAAATGAGACAATATTTGTAAAAACCTTTGCAAACTGTAAAACAGTATGTAAGTGCTAGTTATTATTATTATTATTACAATTATTATTTCTATTCCAGTCCTGCTCCAAAGATTTTTCCTTTGGTCAGCAGTGTGACAGAATACTGCTGATGCTAGTTCCACATTCTGGTTGACCTTGATTTTCCTGGCCTTTTGCCTATATGTTTTGCTCTTCAGATTGATTTAATAGAAAATTGTTCTTATGCAGAAGCATCTTACCTTGTGGTGCAAATTCAGGTTTGGCAAGTGTAGGGGCTCCAAGAATATCTTTGCTAAATATACTTTAATGCACTTCGGCCTCCTTTCTCCTTTTTCTTTGTCTAAACAGCTGCACAAAAAGACTCAGAGAATCTCAGGGTATACAAAGTGGCTTATATCACAGGCTTGTGGCAAGATTGTATTGTTTGTTATTGCCTTCCCTATATCAACCCCTACTCATGCATGGGCAGCTAGGTGAATAGAGGTGCTGGGCCTTGAGTCAGGAAGACCTGAGTTCAAATATGACCTCAGATAGATACTAGTGGTGTGACCCTGGACAAGTCACTTAACCCTGTTTGCCTCTGTTTTTCTGTAAAATGAGCTGGACAAGAAAATGGCAAACCATTTTGGTATCTTTCCAAGAAAACCCCAAATGGGGTCATGAAGAGTTGGACAAAACTGAACAACAACAACAACTCATGCTTTTCATCCACTTGGAAAATTCCCTCCAACAAAGCAATTTTGAAAATGTCATGGTTACAATTTCTGATGGGGGCCAGATTCATGAGTTGGAAACCAATGCATAGAATTGGCATCCAAGGTCACAGGGAGAGGTAGTGTTATATAGTAGAAAACCTGCTGTTGTTCAAATCTGAAAGGCCTACATTTGGATTCAATAGCCAACACTAGCTTTTGGTTAAGGACAAATCATTTAATACAGTGTCCTGTGCCTCTTGAAATTCAATTTCCTCATCTGGAAAATGGAGATAATTAACAATAACTATAGTACCTATCTCATGGGATTTTGTGAAATTCAAATCAAATAATATGTGTAAAGTACTTTGTATTCTTTAAAGTGATTTGAAATGTCAATTATCCTTATTATAGGGCAGAGTCATGGAAGAGCTTAACTTCAGTTAGTGAAAAGTGGTGGATGAACAAATAGTTGAGTTGTGTTTCTTAATGAAGGTGGGTGTGGGTTACACGTTTAGAGAAAGTCCATGTTGTCTTCCTTGTGCTCTGAGTTTGTACAAACCACTAAGTGAAGAAATATGTTTTCTTTATATGCATCTGACTAAATGATTATCTCCAAACTTCTGGTCTGTTTGCAGCAACCCCAAAGCCTACTTTCTGCTTCTGGGGAACAGAGTACTGCTCCCCAGAGTCAAAGTACAATTAAGGGAAAGGATCCAAATTGAAACCAGAAGGATGATTTCACTCATGGAACAAATTATACTGTATATTAAAAAACACACATAACGGCTCAGAGTCCATGTGCTTAATAGAGAGCAAATAGGTTGTATTTTTCAGAGGTTAGAATGTAACACTGAAGACATCTTCAGAAAGCTTGAGTGTGAACAGAATCAGTGTGGGCACTCATTTCTGTTGCTTTTTTTCTTTTTAGTGAATTTATGGGCTCTGATTTAGATTGACCTTGACCCACTGTACAGATTAGATATACTTGAGTATCCCCTTGTTTTTGCCATAGTCAGGCAGATTGTCTATGTCTGGGAAAGTTATTGACCGAAAAGGACCATAGCTTTTTTTTTTTTTTTGGTCTTAGTTTTTTGGTCTATTTTCATAGTGAGAAAGAAGATAACCTTTCTGTGTAAGTATTGTGTTTCATTCTAAGCATCCAGAAGATGGCAACCATGATGCTGAAGGACTCTGAGACCACATCACATGTGGATTGGTTCAAAGAATGAGAACTACTTAGTCTGCAGAAAACAAGGCTTGAGGTGGAGGATGCATTGGGAAGGAAATGATAGCTGTCTTCCATTTATCTTTAAAGGAATCCATATGAAAATGGCACTGGATTTGGCTCTAGAGGGCAGAATCATGAGCAATAGGCTGAAGTTACAAAGAAGCAAATTTAGGTTTGATGACAGGAAACCTTCCTAACAATTAGAGATCTCCCAAAGTAAAGTTGTTGTTTGTCCTTTGTTCTTGAAGAGGATCATTGGGGTGATGTCATGATTTGCAGAGAATTGGATTTAAATGAGGGAGAGCTGTGCAAGCTCACCAACTTCACTCTCTCCTCTGGATCCATCTGGGCCTAGTGATAAGATATACATCAGGATGACTGGAGGTGACCCCGGGATGTTTAAGGTAGTTAGTGTCAAGTGACTTGCCCAGGGTCATACAGCTAGTAAATGTCCGAGGTCATATTTGAACTCAGGTCCTCCCAACTTCAGGGCTGGTGCTCTACCCACTGCACCACCTAGCTGCTCCCCCCAAAGTAAACTAGGCTACTTTGGGAGGTAGCTGATTGGAGAGCTTTAATTAGAAGCCAGGATGACTGCATGTCAGGTATGTTATACTGGGGATTCATTTTCTAAGTGTAGGTTGGACTATGAAGTCTGTTCTAGTTCTAAAATTCTATAATTTTTGATTACAGATAATTTCTCTAACACCATTGGCACAACATACCATATTCTCATAAATGTGGCTATTTCCTCCTACAGTGCAGATCCCAACTCATCCATGCTTCCCCATCTTATGTGACTTTTATTTTTTCCAGTTTATTTTTTATGCTCAAAATAGTATTTTATTTTTTCCAATTACATGTAAAGACAATTTAAAACATTCATTTAAAATTTTTTCGAGTTCCGAATTTTCTCCCTCCCTTCCCTCTCCCTCCCAAGATGGTAAGCAATTTGATATAGGTTATATATGTGCAATCACGTAAAACATATTCCCCTTATGTGACTTTTAAACATAGCTTCTCATATGTTCACCAAAGGAAGTCTGCCCAAAATGCTGAAGACTTCCACTTTTTCTTGCCGGTTTTAAATAGCCAGTGAGCATACAGACCGGTCTATCAATTATCCTTAATTCTTCTCTTGTGACCATTCTATCACTTTTGATCATGTTTTTAAAAATTGACATCTTTTGTTCTGATTTTTCTCCATAGTTCCTTATTTATTCTGGTTGCAGACTGCTCATATCCATCAGGGATATGATACTCTGAGTGATACTTATGGTTAATTTTTTGTTTGTTTTTTGGGGCAATGAGAGTTAAATGACTTGCCCAGGGTCACACAGCTAGTAAGTGTCAAGTGTCTGAGGCCGGATTTGAACTCAGGTCCTCCTGAATCCAAGGTAAGTGCTTTATCCACTTCTGGTTAATTATTGAGAGACTATAGGATTCTGTGACACATCACCCACAATGCCAGTTTAATATTGCTATTTTTAAAATGGTCCTTTGTTTTCAGGAAAAGTTTGAGATAATTAAAGGAGCTTTTAATTCTCCAAAGGTAATCTAGCCCACTCTTCTTCATATAAAGACAGCTAGGGGATATAGTAGATGGAGTTCTGGGTCTAGTGTCAGTAAGACCCGAGTTCAAATCCAGCCTCAGAGCTGTACTAGCTGTGTGATCCTGGGCAAGTCACAACCTCTGTCAGCCTGAGTTTCTTCATTTATAAAATATAAATAATAGCACCTATCTCTGGGGTTTGTGGTGAGGATCAAATGAGATAATATTTGTAAAGCACTTAGCACATTGCCTGACACATAATAAATATTTAATAAATGATGATTTTCTTCTCCTCCTGTTTAATTCCAGGATCAATTTATCACCCATGTGCAGTGTCTGTTTTGATTCAGCAAAGCAAATTGTCACCTTAAACTCTCTCTTCCTTCAAGTTGTCTGTTATGCATATACCAAAATATAAAACGTTCCTTGAAAAATACACTAGAGATAATGTTGAGTGAAAGCCCCTTAATCACTGATATTAAGTAAGGCATAAAAACAAGGCAATGTATGCTCACCAAAGGTGTTTGCCACTATCATGGAGGAGATCTAAATCCAAAGTGGGATTCCCTATAGATGGCATAGTCCTTTAGGTCCTTCTTTGACATTGTGCTGGTGGCATCAAGCCATGCAATATTGGTATGCCTCTTGGATGAGATCGATAACTCTCAACAGAATTTGACTTAACCATCCACGCAGGAAAAAAAATAATAGCAGCTAACAATTACATAGCACTTATTATATGCCAGGGCATCTAGGTGTCATAGTGGATAGATAGAGTAAGGGGCCTGGAGTCAGCAAGGCTCATCTTCCTGAATTCAAGTCTGGCCTTAGTCACTTATTAGCTGTGAAACCCTGGACAAGTTACTTAACCCTGTTTGCCTCAGTTTCCTCATCTGTAAGATGAACTGGAGAAGGAAATGGCTGAGAAAACCCTAAATAGGATCACCAAGAATCAGATACAATGGAAACATCTGAACAACAAGAACACTATGTGTTAAACACTTTACAATTATTTTCTTATTTGGTCCTCATAACAACCCTGAGACGAAGGTGCTATTATTATTGCCATTTTACAGGTGAGGAAACTGAGGTAAACAGAAGGTAAGTGACTTGTCCAGGGTCAGACATCTAGTGTCTGAGGCCAGAGATGAGCTCAGGTCTTTCTGACTCTAGGACTCTATCGACTTTGCTGCCAGTGAATAAAGAATGTCTACCATCCAAATTATGTCATACTGTTAGAATAGTGTAAATGTTTTGGACAGATACTGCTGTTGAAGAAGAATATTCTGTTCCCTGTATTTTGGGCACAGATCTTCTAGGAACAAGTTTATTAGTTAAATTATTCTGATTCTAAGCATCTTGCCTAGAAAGAAAGTAATCCATCATGCTTTTGAAAATCACTCATCCCAGTCATCCCCAATTACAATTTGTAGTATTCCAAAAGACAGAATTCCACAATGATATAACACAGTTACAGAATTCAGACAAAAGCTGTTAGGATTTTAATTCATTGAACAAAAAGTAGTCACCTGACTTGCAGCCTCCCTTCAGGAATAATTTTTCTAAAACTATTGAATCCTTCTTTAGTCACTCTTGCCAAGGATTCATCCTTCAGTCTTGTCAAAGGTGACTTCAAGAGATACTTCACTTAAGCAAATTAATTAGAAATTTCTTTCTCTTAGTCTGATCATTGCTGTGATCCAGAGATTTCCCTGGGCTGTCCAGGCCTTCAATAAGAATGATATTTACAGCTGTCAGTTGAAGGACCTTGTTTGGGAATTGTTAGTTAAAGAATGCTTGGTTAAGATTTCTCATTCAGGTAGAACCAAGGACTTTTGACTTTGTATTATCCTAATATTTTGTAATGGGTAGCCTAAAGAAGAAATGCTTCAATGCTGAGTTAAGTGAGCAGAGTCAGGAGAACACTGTACACAGTTAAAGCAACATTGTGTGATGATCAGCTGTGATACTTAGCTCTTCTCAGCAATACAATGATCCAAGACAATTCCAAAGGACTCATGATGGAAAATGTTCTCCACATTCAGAAAAAGAACTATGGGATCTGAATGAAGATTGAACCATACAATTTTTGCTTTTTGTGTTGGTTTTTTTCTTTTTTGAGGGTTTTCCCTTTTGTTTTGATTCTTCTTTCACAACATCACTAATGTGGAAATAAATTTATTGTGATTGTACATATATAACCTATATCAGATTGCTTGCTGTCCTGGGGAGGGGGAAGGGAAGGGAGGGAGAGAGAAACATTTGGAACTCAAAATCTTGTAAAAATGAATGTTGAAAACTACCTTTACATGTAACTGAAAAAATAAAATATTATTAAGATTAAAAAAAAGAAAATTAAAAAAAGAAGAAGAAATGCTTCCATATTGCAGATGCTATAACATATTTACTTTAAATCCAAGGTTCTTAACTTGGAATTCATAAACTTTTTTTTAAACATTTTGATAACTTTCAGTATAATTGGTTTCCTTAAAAAATATGATTCTGAGAAGGGGTTCTATATTCTTGATCAGACTGCCAAAGTTGTGTCACCAGACATACAAAAAGATTAAGTACTCCTCCTCTAATTAGTCATTCTTTTGGGGCAGTTACTAATAAGTGGAGAGTAAAGCTGGCCTATTGGTTGTGGGGCGGAAAAGTAGGAAGTCTCTTCCTTTTTTAACAGGAATAAACTTGTTACTAAAGAAACATTCTTTCATCTGTATTTTTTGTAATATCTTACAATAAATGTGGTTTCACACTATTGATAGAAGATAGATTTATGCTAATGCCAGATATCTTCTTGTTGAAAAGAAAGTCCTGTGGAATAAAAATAACCAGCATCACTTTGCATAAAAACATATATTTGCATGATCACTAATATAATGGTGAAATACCAAAGATCCAACTGTGTGTTAAGGAATAGAACCCCTCTCCCTCCTCCTACTTCTTTTATCCTTTCTTCACCTTAGCTCTTGTGTTTTTTTCTGTAAAAGACCCTCTTATGTCCCTGGGGTTAGGATGGTTTTCTCCTAGGACTCTGATCTTGAGGACTGAATCTGAGATATATTAGGGATGGGGAGAGTATGGTGTCAAGTTAAGCATTCATTAAGCATTTATTAAGCACCTTTTATGTGCTAAACATTGGAGATACAAAGAATGGCCCCAGATCCCCCAGAACCAAAAACCCAAACCCTAAAACAGTTCCTGCTCTTGAGGAGCTAACAGCTTTGTATAAATTAACAAGATAGATAAATCGAAGATAATAGAAGACAGATGAAAGGCCCTACCATTGGTTCCAGGGGCTTGTAGGGAACAGATAGCAAGTAATTGGACTAGAAGTCTCATCTTCTGAGTTGCAGTTTTGCTTTAGCACTTGTTGACTCTTTGACTCTCTGAACCTCAATGTCCATAGCTCTAAAATGGGGATACTATCTGTTCTGGCTACTTTAATGGGTTCTTTTGAAGATCAGATGGGATAATATACATTGAAAGGATTTTGAAAATTACAAAGGGAAGGTAAAGAACTGTTCCTTTGCTTAGCGTTTTCTGAGGTAAAATGATGTTGATACTCTCATACAGTCTCGCCATGATCAATCTGATTTTAGAAACAGGTCAGATAGAAAAATTTCCCTGTGATTCTTTTTCACAAGGTAAACAAAAAGATTTGCTAAAATAAAAGTACAATATGCAGCAGTTTGTATCGATTTACTGTGTACATGCCATTTCCCACTGTAGAATTTATGTTTTTTAAGGGTAGGAACTCTTTTATCTCTGTGGCCCTGTGTGTACAAGGCATGGCCTTGTACATAGTGGGCACTTAATAAATCTTTGTTGAGTGGCTGAATAAATGACATTTGATCAGAAAAATTAATTTGGAAATCTAGCATTGGTTGGGTATGACGGAATTCAAGGAAGCATTTAGATAATCTGTGTCTTTTATCATTGGAGAAACAAACAAATCACAAATTAAACAATTACTTTATTGAATTTATCCTTAGCTATAAAGTTATTCATAGGCACTTGTTATAGCATTGTTTGTGTGGCACATACAATTTCTAGAAGCATGGAGATAGTATTCTTTTTGGGGGCAACCGTAATTAAAATGCCTAAGAACTTCTTATTAGAAATTAGTAGACTAACATATTAGTCAAGACAGTGTTTAGTGGCACTTGGTCATTCTGTACCCTTTGTCCTCTAGGAAAACCCTGAAGAGATTGTTTTATTTGCTTGTATTATTTCTAGCATCACAGTGATATAGAAATAGTAAATGCTCTATCCTATGATAATGATGACTCTGAAATAAGAAATCCTGTAGAAGAGATAATAACTTTGTAGATGTGGTCTGGTGGGCCTCAACTCACTTTTCTTGAGTTTGTAAAGTGTGTATTTTTCAGCAAAGTGTGTATCTTTTAAAAAAATTATTGTTGTCTTTTGTATATTATATTAGTCCCCATGAGCAAAACCAAGTGACACAACAAATACCTAACACACAGTTCATACAACATAATCCCTGCTCTCTCTCCCTCACCCCCATCTCCCACTAATTTCCTAAGAAGGGGAAGTATGTGTTTTTACTTTTTTTCTCAGTGATCAGAACTGATCATTGAAATGAAACTAAATCAAGCTTCTTTTGTTTGCATTGTTGTAGTCACATGCATTGTTCTGGTTCTACATCATTTTAATACAGATCTTCCCATAGTTCTCTGAATTTCTCAAATTTGTCATTTTCTAGTACATTGTTGAATAGTTGCAATCTAGTGTTAGCTTCATTGGTTTGTTCCATTCACCTCATATGCCAAGGCTACTTATCTGATTGACCTTGACCTCGATTAGTAGGAACTTCCTGTTTTGATATAATCTTTTAAATGTTTGTTTATTTTTTTAAATATAGGATGGACCTGTTCCCTATGATTAATGACATGTCATTTACCACTTAACATTTTAAATGTGACAGTATGTTACAGTGGAATTGTCACTGCCTCTGGTATTAGATCACCTGGATTCAAATACTACCTTTGATACTACTTGCTTGACCTTGGATAAGTTACTTAATCTTCCTGGTTTTCAGTTTCCTCATCTGTAAACTAAAGAGGTTGGACTAGATGGCTGCTAAAATTCTTGCCAACTTTAGATCTATGATCCTAAGTGTCAAGGAAATATCTAAAAAAGACCTCACCCTACCCCTCTTTTGATCTTTAGCTTACTTTAGGTGGGAACAAATGAGGATGCTTTCTGAGAATAGGAAAGTCTATTTCTGTGAATTGAATGCTTACTTTCCACTGACCTAATGATTGAGAGAAGGGCTCTAGGATCTTTGGACAAATCTGCCTTTCTCAACTCTTCTCCTCTTCTTTTTCTCTCACTCTTCCCCCTGAGCTCTTGTAGGTTTTATTTTTTGCATGTTTGCTCAGGTAGAGTAAGGGTTTTATAATGAATCATATTAATTTTTGCTCTGGAAACCCATGGGGTAGTGATCATTAGTTGTTATGATGGTTACCATACCATTCTCACCAACATCTGCTCAGAGTTTACTTTTGAATCTGTTTTTTGTACTTATAAAGTATCGCTCTCTTGTTTAAAAAAATTAGTCATAGTCTATACTCTTATTCTGCTGATCTGTCTTTTAATAAGTTGTTCTTTGTCAGAGAATTAAGGTCAATAGAGTAACCCTTGTGTCCTAGGTTTTTCCTGATTCAAAGGAACCAACTCAATTCCTGAACCTCCACATTCAAGAAGCACTTTCAGAAACAAGATAGGAGAGGGGTAGCCCTGGTGGTCGTTCCCATAACGGTTTCTGTAACATACAAGCAGAGGGGGAGTGGGGAAAGAGAAAGAAGCTACCTTTTTTTAAAAAATTATTATTAATTTATTTTAACATTAATTAAAACTTTTTGAGCTCTAAATTCTCTCCCTTCCTTGGCCCCCACCCATTTAGAAGGCAAGAATGTGATATCTATTATACATGTGAAATCATGTAAAACATATTTCTATATTATCCATGTTGTAAAAAAAGAAAAATAAATGAAAAAATATGCTTCAATCTTCATTCAGACTCCATTAGTTCTTTCTTTGGAGGTAGATAGAATTTTTCATCATAAATCCTTTGGAATCATCTTCGATCATTTTATTGATCAAAATAGCTAAGTTGTTTACAGTTGATTGTTGTATAATATTGCCATTACTACGTACAATGTTCTCCTGGTTCTTCTTACTTCACTTTGTAACAGTTCATTTAAATCTTCTAAGGTTTTTCTTAAACCATCCTACTCATCATTTCTTATAACACAATGGTATTTTATTGTAATCATATACCACAGTTTGTTGAACCATTCTCCAATTGATGGGCATCCCTTCAATTTCCATTTTTTTTTTGCCACTACAAAAAGAACTGCTATAAAACATAGGTCTTTTCCCTTTTTCTTTGATCTCTGTGAGATACAGACTTAGAAAGAGTATCCTCAGTTTTATAGCCCTTTGGGCATAGTTCCAAATTGTTCTCTAGAATGGTTGGATCAGTTTGCAGCTCCACCAACAGTGCATTAGTGTCCCCAATTTTTTCCACATCCTCTCCAACATTTGTCAGTTTCCTTCTCTGTTATATTAGCCAATCTGATAGGCATGTGATGATACCTCAGAGTTGTTTTAATTTTAATTTCTCTAATCAATAGTGATTTAGAGCAGGACTTCTTAAACTTTTTCCACTTGTAACCCCTTTTCACCTGAGAAATTTTTACATGACCCTGGGTATATAGATGACCTTTTACTGTTGCCCAATTTTTTGCAACCCCAACATTTAGTTACGCAACCCCATATGGGGTTGTGACTCACAGTTTAAGAAGATAGGATTTAGAACATTTTTATATGACTATAGAGAAGCCAACTTCCTATACAAGAGTTTTAGCTCTAAAATGGAGATGAAGAAAAATGCACTTCTAGTATACGTGTAAATGTATATATTTATATATAAATATTCACCTATATATATATATATTTACATTTCTGTTAAATTTCCCTCTTCCCTCTCCCACCACCATGCCCAGGCCCTCCCTGTCATCTACTATGTTAAAAGTTTTGGTATGTATTTATCTCAGCTAAATACACTTTAGCTTGGAATGTTTGTTACCATTCTGCTGGTGGTAGGGTGGATAAACATTCAATTATTCATCCAACTGGTCTGCTTGGCATAGGAGAGGTTTTCCTAAAGGTTACAAAGATCAATATAGGAGTAAGATATTGATTGAGTGATTTGGTGTAAGAAGACTGGAATTTTAGTCTTGACTCTGTGACCTTCTAGCTGTGAGACTGGAATGGAATAAGCATTTATTAAGTCCCTAGCTCTATAGACAGGTGTGTAAGGTAGGTGCTACTATAATCTCCATTTTATAGTTGGGGAAGCTGAGGCAGGTAGAGGTTAAGTAAGTGACTTACCCAGGGTCACATAGTATGTAAGTGTCTCAGGTCAAATTTGAATTCAGGTCTTACTGATTGTAGGTCCAGAACTCTAACCACTAGCCAGCTGCCTTTGGGTAAGTTCATTTGCCTCTCTGAGTCTCAGCTTCCAAATCTGTAAAGTGGGGATAATAATATTTGTACCTCTGACCTCAAAGGATTGTTCAATTCCAGAACCATTTATTTAATGCCTATTTTATTCAAAGCACTGTGCTAGTTACTAGAGATACAAAAATTAAAAAAGGAACAATTCCTGCCCTGGGGAATCTTATATTCTAGGGGGAGGAATAAGGTAGAGAGCAGATGTATTCAGTGTGTACTCGGGTAAATAAATACTTTATAATACTTTGCATATACTTTGTAATTTCTAAAGGGAGAGAGTATTGAATAAGATAATGCTCTGTTGAGCATTTGTAGAGTGAACTGTGTAGAGTGTGTAGAGGGAACCTGAAGTTGCCAGTCTTTGTGTTTATATCTTCTTTCTTATCCCACTGAGTCAGCCTGTATGTGGATTAATATGGTGATGATATTTAGTGACAGAAAGCTGTAATCGAAACATCAAAAGATTTTTAATAAAATTACATGATTTTAAAGTAATACCTTCTCAAAAAGAATTTAGAATTGTGAAATAAGATCCAGGAAGCAAATTCTAATATTCTCTTCCTTGTGCTGTGTTATGACCTTGGGTGCTCTGTGCTATCTTTGAATGTTCATTCTTTTCTGGGAATCTTTGTTTTTAACTCCCAGTTCTTTATCAGTCCTCCAACTATTAAAAGAAGTTATCTTCAATTAAAACAGTGTGTTTAAAACAGAGTTATTATTCCCCCCACAGGCTGTCTTAAATGCTCTCTGTGGATTTAAGGGGTGCATTGTCCCTTATTATCTTGGGTGTTATCCTTGTCTTTGGGTCTCCTACCATATCTTCACAATTAAATTCCACATTAACCATCAATTTCAAGTTTATCTACTCATTTCTCTAAAGCAGAGTATTTAAATAAGCTTTCATGGAAGGGAATGAGAGTTTACACTTTCACTCCAAGACTAGAATTAAATGGGGCAGCTGGGTGGTCCAGTGGATAGAGCACTGGCCCTAGGGTCAAGAGGACCTGAGTTCAAATCTTACCTCAGATACTTACTAGCTTTGTGACACTGGGCCAGTCACTTAACCCCAATTGCCTTAAACATCTGGGGCAAAAACAAAGGACCAACAACAAGAAAGATTACATGGAGGCAAGGATTAAGTTTGGGATTAATTTTTCCTTAAATCGTAAGAGAGAGAGAGAGAGAGAGAGAGAGAGAGAGAGAGAGGTTTCCAGGAACTTTATACCCATTCCCTTGGTTTTCCTAAGGTTTTGAGGAGAAAAAGATTGAACATATTTTTAATTTCTTTTATAGACAATTTCTTTATCATTTAGGAGCAGCAAGCCTGGTGGAGGATAGAATATGTATAAGGGCCTGCTGCTCGGGAGCTCCATTTTTTTTTTATACAGTAAGCAAATTTTTTATTTGGGGAGTCAGTGTCCTGTGTCTTAATAAGTTAAGTGCCCTGCCCTAGTTGCCTAACAAATGAGTTTGCATTTTGTTGCACGTGAAGAAATAAAGATGCTGGAAGGACATTGTTTCCTCTGACAGGAAGTATTTCTTAAGTAAAAAACTGCTCATTTTTGGACAGGGGGCAACCCCTTCCAAAAGTCATTAAATAAACTCAACTGTGTGCTTAACCACAGAGAGTGTACTTTGGGGCAACATGTTCTCTGAAAAATGTCAAGGACCTATAATAAGAAAAGACGAGAAGTTCCAGAATGTTCCTTCCTCTTTTTTTTTTTTTAAATCTTTTTTTTTTTCCTCTTTCTTTGGTTTCTGTACTGAAATGGAAGGGGAGGAAGAGATGTGAATGACACAAAGATGATGTGTATCCAGGATCCTAAAAGACAATGAAGTTGCTTTTCTTAGGACTCATTGCTGTAAAGGGCATGACATTTACATCCTCAGTTCATTAATACACTCAGCTTTCTGTAGGGCACTGTAGCACCTTATACTTTGTCACTTAATGACTATTAAATTTGACAGCCCTGTGTTGCTGACTCTTCCTTTGTCACTGACCAGGCAGGGTTCAGGTTAGCTTGAAACCTTCTGAATTAGAACACTTGCTTATAAGCCTTCTTGACAATCTGTTTATCTTTGAGGAAAGACTGGCACACTAATGCATCATTGGTAGACCAGTGTATTTAGAAAGCAGTTTGGAATTATTTTAAGAAATTGACTAAAACATCTATTCCTGTGGACTCTGCTAGGTATAAACCCCAAGGAGGTCAATATACTATATACCAAAAATATTTATAGCGACACTTTTTTTTTTATAACAAAGAACTGGAAAAAAAGTTGATGTCTATTGTTTGGGGAATAGTTAAAGGAACTGGGATACATGAACATAATGGGACATTACTGTGCTTTATGAAATGATGAATATGATGAATGCAAAGAAATATTCAAAAACATAAATGGATGAAATGTGAACTAAGCAGGGCCAGGAAAACTTTTTTTTTTAAAACAAGCATTTCTTAAGTTCTTGCTATGTGCCAGTTACTATGCTATGCCCTTTATAAATATTATATTGTGATTCTTTTTTTTTTTGGCTGGGAGGCAGTAAGGGTTAAGTGACTTGCCCAGGGTCACATAGCTAGTAAGTGTCAAGTGTCTGAGGCTGGTCTTCCTGAATCCAGGACCTGTGTTTTATCTATTGTGCCCCCTAGTTGCCCTGTATCATGTGATTCTTACAACATTCTTATGAGGTATGTGCTATTATTATCCCCATTTTACATATAGAAATGGAGGCAGATAGTTTATTGACTTGTCCAGAGTCACACAGTTTATAAGTGTTTGAGTCTGAATTTGAACTCAAGTCTTCCTGACTCTAAGTGCAAGGCTCTGTACTACCTAGCAATATAAACAACTAAACTGTTTGCTAAACAGTTGAAACTAAATGCTGTGAAATTATAATTGACCTCCAAAAAGAAATATGAGAAGACATTTCTCTTTACTTCTTTGTAGATATGGAGGACCATGAGTGTGGAATATTGTGTAGAGTATCAGTTGTTTTTTATATATTAGTTTTACTGAACTTTTGTTTTCTATTTTTAAATTCTTTATTATGAGAGATGGTTCTCAGGAAGGAACTAGTGGGTAGGGATAGAATTGGAAATGTTTGGGATGTAAAAACAAAATCTATTGATAAAAATTTATTTTAAAATAAAGAATCTCATTACCCAAGAATACATAGGCTTAAGGAAAAAACACAAAGCCAGCATTTGAGGAAAGCACAGTCTTTATTTAGAAGGCATGATACCATCTATTCTGGAGGCTGGAAATATTCTGGTATGCAAAATGAGAGAGGGTCAGGGCAGGCCTTTTTAAAGGGAGAGGGGTGAGATGAGTTTTGGGGGAGGAACTATAATGGGCACTCTAGCAGTAATCAGCTTATCTCCTCTTGCTGTTCACCTTGGAGTGAGAGTTTGGGGTGGGGTGTAAGAGGATAGTTTCAAAATTACATATTCTGAAAAAAATTACATATTCTGAAGAATTTAATTTAGCATTTAACTTTTTTTTGGTGGAGCAATGAGGGTTAAGTGGCTTGCCCAGGGTCACACAGCTAGTAAGTGTCAAGTATCTGGGGTCGGATTTGAACTCAGGTCCTCCTGAATCCAGAGCTGGTGCTTTATCCCCTCTGCCACCTAGATGCCCCAATATTTAACTTTTCTTCTTATTTAAAGATTGATTTAGAATTTTATTTTTCTAAATTACATGTAATAACAAATTTTGACATCAATTTTTAAAAAACTTTGTCTTCCAACTTCTCTTCCTCCTTCCCTCCCCTCCAAGAACTTGAGCAATTCAATATAAATTATACATGAGTATAGTCATGCAAAACATCTCCACATTAGCCAAGTTGTGAAAGAAAACAGACAAAAACCAAACTTCAGATTAAGGAGCTATAAAAAAATTATGCTTCAATCTGTTTTCAGATACCATCAGTCAGTTCTTTCTCTGTAGATGGATTGCAATTTTCATAAGTCTTTCAGTTATCTTGGATCGTTGCATTGCTGAAAATAACCAAGTCATCCATAGCAGATCTTACTATTGCTGTTATTATGTATGCAGTACATTTCACTCTACATCAGTTCATGTAGGTCTTTCCAGGTTTTTCTGATAGCATCCTACTCATCATTTTTTTGTTCGTTTCCGATAAAGTAACTAAAAAAAATATTTTTCAATCTGTATTCAAATACTATCTGTTCTCTCTCTGTAGATGGATTGCATTTTTCATAAGACCTTCAGAGTTGTCTTGGATCATTGCATTGCTGAAAATAACTGAATCATTCCAGCAGATCACCTCACAATATTACTGTTATTTTGTATACAGTAGATTTCACTTTGTATCAGCTCATTCGGGTCCCTCCAGGTCTTTCTGATAGTATCCTGCTTATCATTTTTTATAGTAAACTACATTTATATAATACTTTAAAGAGAGATTTCCTTACAGTGAACCCATGAGGTTGATTATTGCAACAACAGTAATAGATCACTTTTATATTGTACCTTAAACTTGACAAAGAACCAATATTTAACTTTTCATACATGTATATAACCTATCTCTCAGCTCATTTGTAAACTTCTTGAGAGCAGGGACCTGGGACTTCTGGGTCTTTGAGCTTTTCATAAAGCCTAGCACATTAGTAAACACATTGCAAGTGAAATTGCTGAATGAACTGCTGCTATAAGGGTAATTGCCTCTTCTCTTCCTCATACCTCTTCCCCAGTGCCAGGCAGTGGGACAGGGATTCTCCCAGTTCTAGGCCATCGACAGGGACTGGGAAGGTGGAGAGGAAGTGGATGTTCAGGGCACGACAGGAGGTGCACAAGCAGGAGAGGATTGTAGTAGGGAGTGAGAGATGAGCATGGTCACTCTGAGAAGGGAAGTGGTTGGGAGCTATACTGGTAGGTCTCTTGCTGGTGAAAGATGCACTGCCATTCTGGGGCAACTGCCTAGTCAGCCCCTTTATTTTCTTCCCAGGACCTCGGGGATTGACTTGTCTGCTTCCCTTCCCATTGCTACCATCTGTTGTTTTCAACCAGGGTTTCTCCTCCATCATTGGTCATTGTTGGAAATGTAACTGAACCGCAGACAGACACACAGCCCTTTGTGGACCAGGGGGAAGTCTCACAGTGTTTTTCCCTGTCCCTCATCCCAGGCGAGCAAGCATGTGGCTCTTTGTAGCTATTTTTTAAAGGTGATTTTTTCTTTAGTTTGTTTTTATCTCTAGTAATTGTGAGAAATAAACCATTTAAAGACCTTTCTGTGGCTGCCTCCTTTCCCCTACTCCATAGTTTTTCCCTACTTCAGCCCTATAGGGAAGGTTTCATCTGGGCACTAGTAGTGTGAAATAATGTTTCAGTAACATTTCAAAGGAAAAGAAAAGATTCTGTATTGAGTTTTCCCCTTCCTGGAAGGGACTGAGGGCTGTGGGGTTAGGTAGGAAAAGCCTGAGGCTGTTGGAAAGGGATACTGGTACTAAACTGATACTGAAAGGGATACTGTTGTAGAAGGGATACTGAACTGAAGGGGTGGGGGATGGGAATGGGACTTCCGGGGAGTTTGCCTTCCTCTGCTGTGGCCTCCTCTCCTCCCTTGCCACTCTAATCTTGCCACCTCAGACTACACCCTGGAACAGCCCTGGAACAGCCCTGAAACAGCTGAAAAGTGGGGCAGGGTGGGGCTGGCTGCTTCAGGAAGTCAAGAACTAGGGAGAAGTGATAGCCGATCGGAGGGAAGGGAGAGGTCCCGGTGGTCACCAGGCCTGGGAGGAAGGGCTGGTTGTCTGTAGCATGTGTAAGCTGGGGACAGTGTGAGTGTGTGTACTACAGTTTCATTCCAAGGTGGAGGAAAGGGGCATTAAGAAGGACAGTGACAGACTCGATCTGGGTTCTTAAAGTTTCCCTGGCAGGGCTAGGAATATTATCCAGTGTTCCAGATTCCCAGTCCATAGGATTGTTCAGGATTAATTATGTGACAGGAACCTGACTACTTCTGACCTCACTCAGACTCTTTTGTGTATGACTGAGGCTCCCTAGTGGTGGCTTTGTTATAAACTCAGTCAAGGAAGAGAGGAACAAAGGACCGAGAGGGAGAATTCTGCAGAGGTATCCTTCCTCCCTGAAGAAAAAAAAGTTGGCTAGCATGGGGCCTTTGTGTCTTAGGTTTATATCAGTGGCATCCCTTTGAGGTTCTGCAATGGGCGAAGGGGAAGGGTGTGTGAATTGTGCAATTGTGCAATTTCCTAGCCTCTCTTGGAGCTGAGCCTTACTGGGGTGGGGCCTGCTGTTGTACCCTGCCCCAGCCCCCATGCCATGCTCCCCACCCCTTTGTGGCATATGGGGTCTAGACCAGGGGTTCTTATTCTTCATGGACCCCTTTGGCAATCTGGTGAAGCCTGTGGACCCTTTCTCAGATTGATGTTTTTAAATGCTTAAAACAAAATTTATAAGATGATCAAAGAAACCAATTATAATGAAATTCACTTATCAAAATATTGAAAGAAACAAATTCATGGACTCCGGGTTTAAGAACTCCTGGTATAGAGGCATCTAGTGGTGCTGGGATCACCCTGCAGTTTTGTTTCCCCAAATGATACTTATCCTAGGGCTATTTCTCCAGGGATGCTGTCCCTTTGTTTCTACTCATTTGCTGTTAATACTTTTATATAAGTGTTCTACAAGCAGTAGTATACAGGGTAAAGGGCACAAGATTTGGAATCAGATATCCTCTAATTTCTAATCCCAGATCTACCAATAATCACCATTAATAAACATTTATTAAGCACCTACTTTATGCCAGGTACCATGCTAAGCACTGGGGTTACAAAAAGAGGCAAAAGACAGTCCCTACCCTCAAGGAGCTTACAATCTAATGAGAGAGACAACATACAAACAAATATATACAAAGCAAGCTATACATAGGATAAGTAGGAAATAATGAACAGAGGGAAGGCTCCAATTACAAATGGGATAAAAAAGGGACAAGACCAGAAATGCCAGTCATTTGAGTTCACTTTTCACAAATTATAGTGGCTTTAAAGCCTAAATCAGAACTGGATTCTCAGATTTCTTGAGAGCTGGGTTGCTTTGGTGCCATCCCTGGTGATATTTCTATTGAACGTATGCTTGTCCCCTTAAGTTTCTAGCTTCTACTAAAGCTCTTTGATGATCTAGTCCAAGGCTTCTTAAACTCTCTCCATTTATCACCCCTTTTTGTCTGAGAAATTTATATGTAACCCTGGGTAAATATATATATATATATACATATATGCATGTGTTTACATATATACACACATATATATGTGTATGTGTGTGTATATATAGGGTTAGGGGAGAAAGTGAGAAAGTTAGGGGAGAAAGCCCAAGTAATTAGGAGGCCATGGCAGTGGTTCAGTTATGAGTCAAGTATTTTGGTAATTTTTGCAAATTGGTGCTGCTTTGAGATTTGAGGGACTCCTTTGGGATGAGATAACTAGGCAGTGACCTAGAAAGACAAAGGTTGGTGTAGACGGAGGTGGCCCTAATAGGTGCTATAAAAAGACTGGGGCCCAGTACTATTTGGCCACAGTGTGTCCTGGTTCTCTTTTTTCACCCATTAGGCTGTTGTCCTTTTGTAACTTAAAAATTTTAAAATAATTTTTATTGATAACTTCTATTCTTACATCACCTACATTTTATGATTTATCCTTCCTCCTAACCCCTCCCAAAAGAACCCTTATGATAAAGAATAAAATGTTCCACAAAACTAATGAAAATATAAAAAAAGTTTAATGTTATATATTATGTTGTCAAACATTGATTAAGCTCTTACTGTGTACCAGACACTGTGCTCAATGCTGAAGATATGAAGAAAGGTAAAAATGCTTGTCTCTGCTTTAAAGAGCCCACAGTCTATTGGGGGAGACATGTAAAAGCTGATGTCCCACTTCTGGAAAAAAAGAGAGGAGGTGTCTTCTCATATTTCTTCTTTGGGACCAAGCTTGGTTATTATAATTTCACTATGTTCAATTAAAATTGTTTTGTTGTTCTTTCCATTTACATTTTCACAGTTCTGTAGATATTGTTTTCCTGGTTCTACTTATTTCACTTTGTATCTGTTTTTATGTCTTTCTACACCTCTCTGAATTCATCGTGTTTTTTAATAGCATGATAATATTCTATCACATTGATTTATGACAATTTGTTTAGCCATTCCCTAGTCAATGGACATATACTTTGTTTCCAATTCTTTGCTACCACAAAAAGTACTGCTATAAGTATTTGGGGGTATTTGGGTCTTTCTTTTTATCTTTAATCTTCAGGTTTATGATCTGGCAGTGGGTAATCTGAATAAAAGAGGGAGGAAATTTTAGTTACTTTAAAAAAAATAATTCAAAATGCTTTTCAGAATAGTTGGACCAATTCACAGATGCACCAATAGCATATTAGTGTGCCCGTTTCCAAAGTCTGAACATTGGTTATTCCCATCTCTTTTCATCTTTTTGAATTTGCTAGGTGAGAGGTGAAACCTCAGGGTTATTTTGACTTGTATTTTTCTTAGTGATTTGGAGCACTTCTTTATATGGTTGTTAATAGTTTGCATTTCTTTTGAGAAGTTTTTGTTTACATCCTTTGACCACTTATCTTTTGGGGAACGGCACTTGGTCATATATATATTTGTTAGTTGTTTACCTTTTGTGACTTTTAACCATAAAAAGACCAATCCAAAGGATTCTTGGTTCATTTTAGTTTTATTTTACCTTCATAAAGCGTCCCAGCATTTCATTAAAATTTTTACTTAAGATTCTATGATTACAAATTTATATTTTCTGAATAAATGCAAAAGAAAAGATGAGAAAGCAAAGTCTTTCAAACATGAATACTTGAGTGGTCACAAATTAGTTTTGCCAGTGAAGAATAATTTACACTGGGAAATTATTGAATAGTAATCTAGTCATTTTCAGAATGAGTAGAGGGACTTGGCTAACTAGACCTCAGGGCATAGCTGACTATTAACTGTACAAAAAAAGAAGGAAAAATTCACTATCCCACAAACTTTTTTTTTTTTACACTCAATTATATAATCAATGAATTGCAGAACCAAAACCAAAAGCCAGTCACCAGTTTCAACCTTGTTTCAACCAGTAGCTTCCTGATTTGTATGTTAAATTAGAACAACTATATTTTAGGGTGACTGGGATGCAACACTGTGGCACATTAAAAAGAACTCTGGGTTTCAGTCCACACTCTGCTTCTTAACAGCTCTGTAACCTTATTGATACCTCAGTTTCCTGATATGTAAAATAAAAGGTTTGGGGTTACATTATTTCTAAGGCCCTTTCTAGCTTGGATAATTTGTCATTTTAGACAGTGCTATGTAAAGATGTCAAGTCTAAAAAATGCAGATTTAGAACCCTTTTTGCACACTGAAAGATTGACAGTGGGTTTTCACTGTTTTGGAGAGAAATTTAATCTAGGAGAGAATCCAGTTTATGCACAAGTTTAGGCTGACAGCTAAGGGGCTGTCTGTGCAGAACCTCTAAACTGGGAATCAGGAAACTTGCTTTCTGGTTCTTTTTTTTTTTTTTTAACAGGGCAACGGGGTTAAGTGACTTGCCCAGGGTCACACAGCTAGTAAGTGTTAAGTGTCTGAGGCCGGATTTGAACTCAGGAACTCCTGAATCCAGGGCCGGTGCTTTATCCACTGCGCCACCTAGCCGCCCGCTTTCTGGTTCTTATTCTGCCATTCTGTGACCTCAGGTTCTTTTTTTTTTGCGGGGGAGGGAGGAGGGCAATGAGGGTTAAGTGACTTGCGCAGGGTCACACAGCTTGTAAATGTCAAGTCTCTGAGGTCACATTTGAACTCAGGTCCTCCTGAATCCAGGGCCGCTGCTTTATCCACTGAGCCACCTAGCTGCCAGACCTCAGATTCTTTACAGGTAAAAGAGAGGGGATGAGGAACCAGATGACCTCTAAGGTTCCTTTCAATTTACTATTGTCTTGTTTTGTCTGTACCTTTAATTGGAGGAACTCCCTATTAGGTGGTTAGAGGGCTGGACTTGAAGTCAGGGAGACCTAAATTCAAATCCTTCCTCAGATGCTTCCTAGTCACTTATTCTTCCTCTGCTTTAGTTTCCTCAACTGATAATAATAGCACTTACTTTCCAGGGTCATTGTGTGGAGAAAAATGAAATAAAGTTTGTAAAGGGCTTTATAAATCCTAAAGTGTTATACAAAACACACACACACACACAGCATTTTACAAATGCTATTACTGATGCAGAGAAGCAATTGTTCTTCAATTTATGGTCTTAGAGACTTGTCTGGAAAGTCTCCTGATATCCAGTTTAGAGCTCTGTCAGCCTGAACTTGTGCATAAATTGGATTCTCTGTTAGATTAAATTTCTCTTCAAATACAGTGAAAACCCAGTGTAAATCTTTTGGTGTGCAAAAGGGATAAATCTGTATTTTTAGTTTTCACATCTTCACATAGCACTGTCTAAAATGAATCATAACATCCTAGTTTAGGTGACTTACCCAAGGTCACACAGTCAGTGTGTCAGGGCCTGGACCTAAACCTTTCTGGGAATCTTTCTGATTCCCAGGTCCATTCTTTATCTCCTCCTTGAGCTTGCCTCTCATCGTTCCGTGTTTATATGAAATCAGGAAGGGAGGAGGGGGGAAGCTCTTAAATCAGTGGTGAGATCATCAAAGATTGAGTGGGTTTTGGTGAAGAACAGCAATCAGTAAACTCTCCTTTCCCATTTTTAAAAAATAAACTTCTCTTTCACCTACTAGATTCTGTGACTCTTCTTGCTTTAACCTTTTCTGTTTTCTGCAGATGAGACTCATGAATGAGTCACCCAGGAGTTTTCCTTTTGCATTTATCTGAAGTGTCTCAGATGACATTGCATTGGGAGGTGGGCCCAGTTAGGACATCCTAACTGACAGCCGGGGAGTGGGATGGGGTAGGGGGTTCACCATAACCCACAGTCCAGCAGATATTGTGTAGGGTCTTCCTCTGGTGGCCAGGAAAGGTACAACAGTTCGTTTAGGCAAATGGAGAATGCTGGTGGAGTTGATAAGCTCTCTGTATTTCCTGGTGATGTCTCAAAGCAGCTAACCAGGATAAGGTGGTGGGGGGTGGGGGAGATTTGATGCAGATTTATTGCAGAACCTCTTCCTTTTCTGGAACATTTTCAAATAAACACCAAAACTTAATGACTGAAAGCTCCCTTTTAACCCATTTTATTCTGTTTCATGTGAAAAATATGAGAGATACAAATACTAAGAATTAAGTTGTGAAAAGAAAGCAAGGTGGACTGGCAATTAATTTGTTAAATCCAAATTCAGGCAGGCAGAGCTAGTCCAGATATTCATAACAACTCAGAATTTGAGCTTGGGGGGCGGGTGTGGAGAGTAGAAGGCAGAAGGTCTTAATTGACTATCCTCCTCTCTCCTTTAACGTATACTCTGCTCCTTTCCACCCCTCCAACCCACATTAAATGGTATTCTGTGGGTTGACCTTGCAATGTCTAGCATACAACCTTTGGGATTTGATGCGTTGTTTTCAGCTAAGCCCTTGGATAAAGCAAATTGATCTGACTGCCTCCTCCAAGGAAATGCTTTTCTGTATCATAGGTAAAGCTGTTAAAACAATATCTTAGTCAAAGAGTGTAGCCATATAATACAAATTTGGAGATTATTCAAACAACCTAATTTTATAGATGAGGAAACTGAGTCTCAGAGAGAGTGGGTTGCTCAGTCACCCAAGTTATGGGAATGGAATTCTAACTCTCTACATTTTACATGGACTTTGCATTGGGGGAGATCCTTTTTTAGCTATAGCTACCCGGGTCGTCCTGAGCTCGGTGGGTTCAGGGACTTAATTTTTCTTTTAAGGGCATTTAATCCCTTTACCCATTATCATTGGAAAGTGTGTTTCTTCAGCTAGGTGGTAAGGCAGATGGAGCTCTGGACTTGGAGTCTGGAAGACCTATATTTGAATCCTCCCTCATGCTGTTGGGTGATCAGCCTTAGGTTCCTCGCCTGTAAAATAAGGGTAATAATAACATCTGCATCACAGGGTTGTTGTGAGCATCAAATCAGACCTTAAAGATCAATGTAAATACTGGCTATTATCATCATCATCTCATCATCATTAAATGATAACTGGGAATAATCTTTCGACTTCTGTGGTTGCCTCTCCAAAAAGGTCCTGGTGTTAAAATATCTCCATATCTTATCTTTGATAACTCCTCAAAGTCTGTTTTGTCTATAATCTGAGATGAACTAGTGTGTGGGGGGGGAAATACACCTAAATTTTAGTTTGTTTTTAGGTATTATGCTTGGGAAGAGAGAATTTTGAATTTTTAAATTTGAATAAAATGATAACAGGTTTGAATTCACCTTGTGATGTTTAGAATTTTGCCTTTTGTCTTATTGGGTTGGCGGGGTCTCAAAGGAAGGTGATAGCGCACTGAATAAGATGCTCCTCTCTCTCCTTGCCCCTTCTGCGTGATGTACTAAGGTCTTCTGGCCTGCACACCATCTATATGAAACAACATAAATAAGGAGGTTAGATGATGATCAAGGGTGTATTGTGTTGGGGGTGGGGCAGAAAGCTAGAGGGAAGGAACAAGGCAAAGCAGCTTTGTAACCGGGATGTAGGCTGGGGGGACTCAGGCAGTTAATTAACCAAGATTTATTGAGTACCTTCTGTGGGGAAGGCATCATAGTAAGCTCTGCATGAGGATACAGCATTATGGATGCGTTAGTATAAAGTGTAAACATGATCACGAGCTGGTGTGCCTGCTCCCCTAAGAAGCTCACACAGTAGTTTGGATGATAAAACATTATGCCTATTAAAAGTTGGCTAACAATATTAGGCCACTCAAAAAATGGTAAGTTCCAAATGAGTAGTAAAGACATTAAATTCTAAAGGAGTCCAGAGGTGTGAAAGGGAATGAAATTACTATAGTTTTTGGTAGAGAGATATGGGGCTTAAGCTGGACTTTGAGGGATACATAGAATTTAGTTAAATGGAGAAAAAAGCAGAGGGCATGTTGGGCAAGGAGAAAGCTGTGAGCAAAGTCAATGGGTCATTCATTTCGTTTGCCTTCTGGGCAAGAAGGGACTACTAGATTTAATGAATGTAGTTCAAAATAATTCCTAAATGACCAAGAAAAATAGATCACCCTCAGTTACCTTGGAGGCTTCCTTCCTTTTTCTTTTCTTTTTTTTTGGGGGGGGCAATGAATTAGTGAGGCAATTGGGGTTAATGACTTGCCCAGGGTCACACAGCTAGTAAGTGTTAAGTGTCTGAGGCTGGATTTGAACTCAGGTCCTCCTGAATCCAGAGCTAGTGCTTTATCCACTGTGCCACCTAGTTGCCTCCTTCCTTCCTTTTTCTTTTGGGAAACAAAACCCAGGGGTTTTAACTATTTTGGATCATCAATAAGAATGGTAATTCTACATATCACTGAGTTATGGGTGGATTAGTACAAAGTATAAATATCATGGAGAAGGGGTCAAGCATGTAGATGGGTCACTGACTTTCCCTTGAATAGGGCAATGAGGACTCTCTGAGTCATGGGTTGGACTGGAGTACTTTTCACCCTATTCTCCTAACCCTTCCCCCTTCCCTACCACCCCAACAGCTGAAGGACAAAAGGAGGAGTTATAGCTTTCCTTGGCACATCCCTCTTTAGAGGATGACCTCTGAATTATTTTTCCCTTTTACTAGTTCATTTATTTAACTAGTTCATTCATCAATCATTATCAGGCATCTAGCACAGTACTAACAAAGGTAATTATAATAATATCCAGCACTTATATAGTGCTTTAGGTTTGCGTGCATGCACACACACACACATACACATAAAACTAATTTTTATCCTCACAACTACCTTGTAATATAGGTACTATTATCATCCCCATTTGATAGATATGTAACTTAGGCTGAGATAGATCAAGTGACTCACCTGAAATTATATAGCTAAGGAAGTGTTTAATGGGGGATTTGAACTCAGTTCTTCCTGGTTTCAAGTCTAGCACTCTATCCACTGGCCTATCTAGCTGTTTAATAGAAAGATAAGTTATGGAAGGATCTCTCAAGGAACCTGCAGTCAATCTATCAGGGTTGAGATGACATGTACACTGTGATGTTTAAAATCCAACAGGGGGTGGCACCCTGATTCTCACAACACAAATAGCTACAATACAACTGAGAATATACCAAATGCATAAGAAAAATATTAGCCACCTTGTGAAAGAAAACACAGACAAAAAACAAACAGAAAATATTCCGCTTCAATTCAGAATTTATTAGTCCTATCTCTGGAGGTAAATAGCATTTTCATCACAGGTTCTTTGTAAATGTCTTGGAACATTGTCTTGATTAGAGTAGCTAAGTCTTTACAGTATTGCTGTTACTGCGTACAATGTTCTGGTTCTGTTGACTTCACTTTGTTCATATAAGTTTTCACAGGTTTTTCTGAAACCATCTGCTCTTCATTTCTTTTGGCACAATAGTATTCCATCACAATCATTTACCTCAACTTGCTTAGTCATTCCCCAATTAACAGCATCCCTTTGATTTCCAATTCTTTGCCACCACAAAAAGAACTGCCCTAAATATTTTTGTACAAATGGGTCCTTTTCCTCTTTCTTTGATCTTGAAAAGTACAATTTTCTAATGACTAGCCCCTTCTTTATTATGTTGCCCAAGGTACATGTGAAAATACAAAGAAATGCAAAAGGAAAAACAAAATTACTTTTTTTGGAATACTGTTTACCACCATCAGTCTTCCGGAGAATAGGTCTTCCCTAGGGCTACACATACTTGAGAGAATTTTATTTTTTTTCTACCTTTTTTTTTCGGGGGGGTGGGGGAACTATATTTTCTCTCTATTTCTTGACTTGAGAGCCAGAAAAAGAAAAGAAGGATTGCAAAATTGGGAGATAGGCCTAGGCTTCCTGAAAATGCTATCTAGTATTCTAGTATCCTGGGCTCTAATAGACACTTTGATTAGCTAACAACAGATGGGGAACACAATTAGGGGAGAGATAGAGGAGCAGAGTGGAAATAATTGGGTGGAGCTAGGGAAAAGTAGCTTCCACAAGCTCCCAGAATTCATTTGGTAAATAGGAACCCAGTGAAGTAAAGATTTGTATAGTCATCTTTGAGGAGGTTGTCCTGGTGCCAACTTGCCCTGTCTTCCTTCAAATCTCTTCCTTTCCCTTTCCCTGATTTTTTGTATTTAAAAATCCTGCCTTCTCTACTTCTTAATTATCCCAGAACTTCTTTCAGCACCGGGGGCCTCCTACCACTCCTGCAGCTGGCTCATTCTGGCATATTCCTCATCTTGCCTATCCATATCCATCAGTTCCCACTGGAGTCTCCATATTATGGAAGGGCCCAGGCTGGTCTGCTTCCCTTCTCCTCTTGCCCTTGTCTTGACTTTCTGGACTTTAAAACCAAGCCCTGACCTCAGATACCTTCCTCCTCTTCCCACTTGACCCTTCATCTTTTCAGTTCTCTTTTGTGTGATGTTTCCCCCATTAGAATGTTAACTCCTTAGGGACCGGGCTCAGCTTTCTTTTTGCTTACATTTGTATCCCTAGCATTTAGCTGTACTTGGCATATAGTAATTGTTTCATAAATGCTCCTTTTTTCTTTCCTTCTTTCTTCCCCTAAACAAAATCATCCACTCATAAAGCAGTAATTAAACCAAAAGCTACCCCCTCTACCTTGGAAAACAGAGATGATATCCAGTGAGTTCTCGAAGTTCCCAAGAGGCTTAAATCACTTTTTAGCTTTTGAGGCTCCTGGCCTTCATTGAAAGAAAGAAAGAAAGGAAGAAAGAAAGAAAGGAAGAAAGAAAGAAAGGAAGAAAGAAAGAAATCAAAATAGGACATTTCCACAACTAAGATATAATTTGAATTTTTAAAAACCTTAGCAAGTGCTTTAAAACCTTTTGTATAGATATTTGTACTAATTCTTGTGTGTGTGTATAAAATCTACTTTTTGTAGAATGTTGAAGCAGATTGAGACCCATCTAACAATACCTTTGTTGTAGTTCAGTTGTGTCCTATTCTTCATAACCCCATTTGGAGTTTTCTTGGCAAAGATGCTGTAGTCGTTGGCCGTTTCCTTTTTCAGATGAGGAAACTGAAGCAAAAAGGGTTAAGCGACCTGCTGAGGGTCACATAACTAGTATCTGAGGCCAGATGGCCTAGAAGTCCCTTAGCCCCCATTGAATGATAATAGCTTTTTACCTTCTTGCCTTTGAGGTCTTCACTGAACTTGAGGGCAAGGCCAAATGGCTTCCTTGCCCTCTTGTAAGAAGAAACATGATAAAGTGGAAAGAGCTCTGGATTTAGAATTAAAGGACCTGTGTTTGAAGCCTAGTTCTCTTTCTTACTAGCAATGTGAAACCAGATAAGCCATTTATACTTTCTAAGCCTCAATTTCCTTACTGTAAAATAAGGGAGTTAGGCATGATGATCCTGAAGTTGTCTTGTAGCTTTAAATCCCATAATCCCCCTGATTGGCCCTGTTGCCAGCTGGCACATTTTTGCCATTTCTGGTAGCTAGAGATGGATGGTCCAAAGCCGATGGAAACTAACGTGTGTGGTGTTCAGGGTGACATTAGATCACTGGTGTCACGACTCATTTGGAACCAGCCATGGGAGGCAAGGGCCAGTTTCACAGAGATGAGGTAACATGATTCCTCTGACCTGAACAAAGTCAGTTTCCAGTTTCTCTGGACTGGCTTAGAAGAAACTATAGCAAGGATATGCACGCCCACAACCGACTTTTAAAAGCAACCACCAAGGGGAGGAAAAAAGAACTGAGCCATGGTATTAGCTGCAATCTGGCCTAACTGATCTCAGAAATAGCTGCAGCATTGATTGGGGACCTTCCAAGCTGTTTGTAAAAACTGTTGTCACCCCCTCGGAGCTCTGTGCATTGATTTTGTACACTGCAGATAAACAGCTTTTTTTTTTTTTTAATGGAATTTTATTATGGCATCTGAGTTAGAGGAAAGCAAACGAGGATCGGGATTTAAGGATTTGGAAGGATGGGTGTTTGATAAGAACCAGGTAGGGAAGATACCTGGATAAACCTCTCTCTGTAATTTTTCTAAGAGTATAATTTTAGAAATTAGGCAATCCCAGAGTTTCCTATAAGGGAACTGTCCATTCCTAAAGGGAGAAGAAGGACAATATCTCTTCTTTTCCTTTGTAAACCCTAAAGACCCTTCTATTATATTCCTCTTAGATGGAAAATTCTACAGTATCACCATTATCTATCAAATCTAAAACCTTAATTGTGACTTCCCTGGGCTCACAAACAGGAGTTGTCCTGGAGTAACACCATAAGTCTGTTCTATCCTTTTCTTTCCTTACTTCTCCCAATAGCTGGTGTTACTCCGGGTCAACATGACCGGATTCAGTGTCCAGCCACCACTGTGCTCTCTTTTGTTCCTCTCTTTCCTCCCTCTAGGCGGTCTATACCTGCCTTTCTCCCAGAGAAGAGCTAGTGACTAATGTGAAATCATCTTCCCTTCCTTTGTTTTATTCCCCACTGATCTTGGCTTGCTGGCATCAAACTCCCACTTTTCCTAACATGTTGATAGTAAATAGTAATAACAATTCACATTCATATAGTACAACAAACCTTTGAGGTAGGTAGCATAAGTATTGTTATCCCCTTTTTTGCAAATGAGGAAACTGAGGCTTGGAGTGGTCTTTCTTTCTTTCTCTCTTTCTCTCTTTCTCTCTTTCTCTCTTTCTTTCTTTCTTTCTTTCTTTCTTTCTTTCTTTCTTTCTTTCTTTCTTTCTTTCTTTCTTTCTTTCTTCCTTCCTTCCTTCCTTCCTTCCTTCCTTCCTTCCTTCCTTCCTTCCTTCCTTCCTTCCTTCCTTCCTTTCTTTCTTTCTTTCTTCCTTCCTTCCTTCCTTCCTTCCTTCCTTCCTTCCTTTCTTCCTTCCTTCCTTCCTTTCTTTCTTTCTTTCTTTCTTTCTTTCTTTCTTTCTTTCTTTCTTTCTTTCTTTCTTTCTTTCTTTCTTTCTTTCTTTCTTTCTTTCTTTCTTTCTTTCTTTCTTTCTTTCTTTCTTTCTTTCTTTCTTTCTTTCTCTCCCTTTCTTTCTTTCTTTCTTTCTTTCTTCCTTCCTTCCTTTCTTTCTTTCTTTCCTTCTCTCTCTCTCTCCCTCTCTGCAGGGCAATGAGGGTTAAGTGACTTGCCCAGGGTCACACAGCTAATAAGTGTCAAGTGTCTGAGGCTGGATTTGAACTCAGGTCCTCCTAAATCCAGGGCCTGTGCTTTATGTGCCAACTAGCTGCCCACATTTCCCCTATTTTAAAACAAAACAAAGTCTAATTGAGCTCTGTGATGAATGATATTCTTTCAATTGGACTACAGAATTGGCTATTTCAGGTGATTAACATCTTGGTCCCTTTTTTATTTATACTGTTGCTGAATGTGTTGCTGCAAATATTTGGAAATTATGTGAATAAAGCAAACACTTTTCATTGGAGTTTCTCAAGCTAAAACCAGATGATCACTTGTTGGGTATGCTCTAGAAATGACTTTTTGAAGGTATGGGGTGGGCTCGATATCACCTGAAATCTCTTCCAACTCTATGTGAACACTGGCTACTAAGGGTCACCCCAAACAACGCTGCATGGAGAAAACTCATAATCTTTTTTTTTGAAGGCAATTGCAGTTAAATGACTTGCCCAGGGTCACACTGCTACTAAGTGTCTGAGGCTGGATTTAAACTCAGGTCCTCCTGACTCTAGGACTAGTGTTCTATCCACTTTGCCCCAGAGTTCTTATAGTCTTTAGTTTTGAAGTGGTTGTCCAAAAGAGTAAAATATAGGGAAAATGTATCTGATGTAAAACTTTGTAATTAAACAGAAGTGAGATGTAATTGGGCAGTAATTAGATGCTAAAGAAGAGAATTTTAGAAATGCAAAGGTTTGAACTGATATGCCCCAGATCTGAAAGTGACTGTTGGAAAAATAGCCAGCTTAAGATCATTTTCTTTTTTTGGGAAGACCTAAGTTCAAATCCTGCCTCAGAGGATAATTAGCTGTGTGACCCTAGGCAAGTCACTTAACTTCTCTTTGCATTGGTTTCCTTGATTATAAAATGGGGGTAATATTAGCATCTACATTTCACTTGTTGTGAAGATCAAATAAGATAATATTTATAAAGCACTTAGCACAGTCCCTGTACTAATAGGCACTTGATAAATGCTTGTTGCCTTCTTAATCCCCTCTAAAAGCATATTTACTGTGAACATCTGAATTGAAAACTTTTTAGCCCTAGCTTAGGTTCAGGAATCTTTGAACTTATCTGTGCTCTCATTAATTTCTAGGATACTGGGGTTGGAAAGTCAAGCATTGTTTGCCGATTTGTGCAGGATCACTTTGACCACAACATCAGTCCTACAATTGGGTAAGTGCTCTATGCTATTATCCTCTTTTACATCTTTCTTTTCCTAGAATCAGGACTAGAAGGACCCTGATGATTCATCCTATTAATTTTCTTGATTTGAGATTGTCCCAGCTCTTAGTGCTTCACGCTATCATTGCTCTTCCAATTATTGTGCATTTATTTTTAAAATATCCTGTATATACTCATCTGTGAACATTTTGTTCCCTCCTAGGAGAATGTAAGCTTTTTTGAGGACAGGGATGGTCCCATTTTGTAGCCATATTCCTCAGGCATATGTCAGGTGCATAGGTTCTTAATAGATGTTTACTTGCTTGCTTGTTTGTTCTTAGGGAGGCATGAGTTGTTAAATGAGTTAATGAATGAAAAAGCATTTATTAAGTGCTTTTACTTATTAAGTGCATCTATTACTGTGCCAAGTATTGTACTGAATTCTGGGACAATAAATATGAGCAGGGCAGCCAGTTCCTTCCCTTAAGGAACTTAAATTCTAATAAGGAAAGATAACACATAAAGGGGTACGGTGGCCAGGGATGTCCCAGGGATGGTCACTGGAATCATAAGACAACTGAATGACATGTCCTTTCTGGGAATGCTAGGACTGATTTGATTATGTTCTGCAAGTTGGAAGAAATGTGAAAGAGAGAAGGTTACATACAAATGGCACAAAGGTGGATAGGAAACAGTGTGATGGGACTGTGTCTGGGCTAAATATGGCGAATGCTGCTGACCAGTCAGAATTCTAGGTTCCTGGGGGTTGGGGTAGCTTGAATTTTAATGGGAAGTATAGGCTGGAGGGCAAGAAAGTGAAACCTTTAAGGTCACTGGGAAGAGAATGAACCAGATGAGAATCAATTCCATCTTTAATGTTCATGGGAGAGATTTCCTAGAAATACTTCAGGCCCCAGATATTTTCACCGTCCCAAATATCCTTCTGTCTAGTCTGCATCCCTCATACGCTGGGTTAAAGCCATTTCCTTATTTACAGGTAGATGGCTAAGTTCAGTACACCCTTGTTTTTTCCAGGCAGAACTTGATACCCAGAAAAAACAAAGAAACCCCAAACCTTCCCAAAACAACAAACTAACTCCTTAATGAGTCCTGTACTAAGAGCAAATGTCAGTAAACTTATTCATGCATGCTTGGGATTTCTTTGGATATCCTGTGGAGCAGACTGACTCAACCATTTCCTCTCCCTTTCTGGATTAATCCTATGCCAGCAATTCTTCTCTCCTTGTATTTGGATGTGCTCATATACGGAAGGGTGGTGGTGGGTTTAGTTTAACCCCACAGGTACTGTTCTTTGAATTGCGGGTGATCTTATTTTCTTTCCTATATGGCCATTTGCAGATGTGCCTCCAATATGCTGACTTTCTCTTCAGCATGTTTTTAGGCAAGTAAAGCAGGTGATTTTGTACAACCCCCACATATAACATACACAGTACATATATAACACAATGCACATAGACATACACAAGATAAAGGAAAAATGCTCACAACAGTGGATTGTACATAGTAAGTGCTTAATAAATGTTTGTTGAATTTGTTGTTATTCAGTTGTTTCTGATTCTCTGTAACTCCATTTGGAGTTTTCTTGGCAAAGATACTGAAGTGGTTTGCCATTTACTCCTTTAGTTCATTTTGCAGATGAGAAAACTGAGGCAAATAGGGTAGGTTACTTGCCCAGGGTCACACAGCCAGTAAGTGTCTGAGGCCAGATTTGAATGTGGAAGCCCAGCACTCTACCCACTGCCCTCTACCTAGCTGCCCTTGTTGAATTTACTTGATTTGAATTTCCTCCCTGATTTGTGTAATGGGAGCTCCCCCCCCCCGCCACATTGCTGTCTAATTGATAGTTTCTTGTATAATTATGTAGTTTATTGCTTTGGTTCCAATATAGTACTTTTATTATTGTTTTACCTTGGGAAGGGACCATAAAAACTTCATTATTATCATGATTTTAAGTTGCTTTTTTTTTTAATATTACTCTTCTTTTCTCTATTCCTTCTCTCTCCCCTACCCCCACTTACCATATTTAGATGACTTTCATATGGGCATGAAAGCCATTTTAGTGTCAAATGTGGCTAGTAATCAAGTCTTTGAAGACCCTTGAGGTGAAATTACTTTTTTCCACCATCACCTTAGGTGCTTTTCACTGTTCCTCTCCTCTTCCATGTTTTCTGGACGTATTCAAGTTATCTAGTGAACTGCACAGCATGAACTCCCGCCTGCAGTTTCCGTGCCTTTAAAAGACTTCTTGTCAACTGTAGTCTCTTTGCTTGTTGTCCTCACAATTTCAAAGCTCATGGCCCCAGTCAGTGACAATGTGAGGGTTGCTCCTGACTGCACTTCCTTCTGGACTCTTTTTCTGCCTCAATCTCACCCCTCTTTGTCTCTATTCACTTCTTTTGCTTTGCCTGTCTATAGCCTTATTGTACTCCCTTTTTGCTGGCAATGTGGATGAACCTGAGTTTTCTGGAAATGCATAAATTATTCCAAAGCTTCACTTTAGCCAATGCAGGAAACACACCCATTATAATAAACCCTATCTTCTCTATTTTTTTTAGGGGATGTGGGATTTCATTGATATGAGAAATTTCCAATATAGAAACTTCCTCAGCTGAATTCCTCAGGACATTTTAGTCTTTTGGAGTTGCCTGGGAGCACTCAGAGATTAAATAAATGTCTTGATCCTAAATCACAGAGCCTGGTGTGTCAAAGGCAGAACTTGACCCCAGATTTTCCTTCTCCCTACTCATTATGCCATACTGCTTTTCTTAATCTTAGTTCTATTGATTGTCTTTCTTTCTTTTTTTCATTATAAAAGTATTTTATTATTTTTCCAGTTACATGTAAAGATGGTTTTCAACATTTTTTTTTTTAGTGAGGCAATTGGGGTAAAGTGACTTGCCCAGGGTCACACAGCTGGTAAGTGTTAAGTGTCTGAGGCTGGATTTGAACTCAGGTCCTCCTGACTCCAGGGCTGGTGCTCTATCTACTGCGCCACCGAGCTGCCCCAACATTTGTTTTTATAAGATTTCTAGTTTCAATTTTTTCCCTCCCTCTCCTTCCTCCCCTCCTCCCCAAGATAGCAAGTAATCTGATATAGGTTATATATATATACAATAACATTAAATATATTTCTGTATTAGTCATGTTATAAGAGAAGAATCAGAGCAAAAAGGAAAAACCTCAAAAAAGAAAAACAATAGCACCAAAAACAAAAGAAATAGTATGGTTCAATCTGCATCCATATTCCACAGTTTTCTTTTTTTCTGGATTTGGAGAGCCTTTTCCATCATGAATCCTTTGGCGATATCTTGTACTGTTGTATTGCTGAGAAGAATAAAGTCAATCACAGTTGATCAACACATAATGTTGATGATACTGTGTACAATGTTCTCCTGGTTCTGCTCATCTCACTCATCATCAGTTCATGCAAGTCCTTCCAGGTTTCTCTGAAATCTACCTGCTCATTGTTTCTTTCTTTCTTTCTTTCTTTCTTTCTTTCTTTCTTTCTTTCTTTCTTTCTTTCTTTCTTTCTTTCTTTCTTTCTTTCTTTCTTTCTTTCTTTCTTTCTTTCTTTCTTTCTTTTTTTTTTTTTTGGTGAGGCAATTGGGGTTAAGTGACTTGCCCAGGGTCACACAGCTAGTAAGTGTTAAGTGTCTGAGGCTGGATTTGAACTCAGGTACTCCTGAATCCAGGGCCAGTGCTCTATCCACTGCGCCACCTAGCTGCCCCTGCTCATTGTTTCTTATTTCTTATTATATTCTTATTATATTGTTTATTATTGTTTCACAATAGAATTCCTTTACATTCATATACCACAACTTGTTCAGTCATTCCCCAATTGATGGGTAGCCCCTCAATTTCCAATTCCTTGCCACCACAAAAAGAGCAGCTATAAATATTTTTGTACATGTGGGTCCTTTCCCCTTTTTAATGATCTCTTTGGGGAAAGGACCCAATAGTGGTATTGCTGGGTCAGAGGGTATGCACAGTTTTATAGCCCTTTGAGCATAATTCCAAATTGATCTCCAGAATGGTTGGATCAGTTCACAGCTCCACCAACAATGCATTAGTATTCCAATTTTTCCACAGCTTCTCTAACATTTATTATTTTCCTTTTTTTGTCATATTCACCAATCTGATAGGTGTCAAGCGGTACCTCAGAGTTGTTTAATTTGCATTTCTCTAATCAATAGTGATTTAGAGCATTTTTTCCATATGGCAATTGAGAGCTTTGATTTCTTCATCAGAAAACTGCCTGTTCAATATTGATTGTCTTTCAAGGAGGAGTGTGGGACCTTAGAAATATTTATAAAACTATTTAAAAAATGCTATTTGACTCCTTTCCCTATCTGAGGTGCCAATAATTAGCTAGATAAACAAATTTTTTCCTACTCAACTTTTGCTGATGACGCTGTGAAGATCTAGCTTTATGCCTTGGGTCTTGCTGCTGACTTTTGATCAGGGATTTCATTTCCTAGGAGAAAGCCTTAGTCCAGGAGAATGTCTATTGGGCCCTAGGGCTTTCTCTTATCACTTTTTCTAAACTTCCTTGCCCCAGCTTAAGGTAGTGTGTCTCCCTAACCTTCTTGGTCCCTGAGCCTGTCTGGTTCTGTGGGTTTTGAGATCTGTTGTAGTGGTGTTGTGGAGGATAGAACACTGCATTTGGAATGGGAGACTCTAAATTTGAGATCTGGTCTAATCATTCACTAATTGTGGGACCTTCTGCAAGTCATTTCACTGCTCCTAGGTCTGTTTCTTCTTTGAAATGAAGGAGTTAGACTGAATTGTTTTCAGTGCATCTTCTAGTCCTAAAGCCTAGGTACCTGTCCTCCATAATCTGTTATGGTTGCCATGTAGTTCTGTGACTGTAGTGATCTCTTTCTTTCTTTTCTTATTCCTGATATTATATACAGTAGACCACAAAAATGCATTCTAAAGAGTTTATTAGTGAGGGAAAGTAATGCATACAAATTTAGAAACAGTTTATCAGTATAAGATAATTAGAAGTTTATATAGAAGAAAGCTTTCCAATCCTAGACTTCCTTCCGTCCTTTCCTTCCTCCCTCTCTCTTTCTCCTCCTCCTTCTCTCCTTCCTTTATTGTTTTTTCCTTTCTTTCTCTGTCCCTCTTTCTTTTTTTGTAATGTAATATGAACAAATTTTTATTGAATTAAAACAACTTTTGGGGGAAACAATATTGGATGTCTTTTAGCTTCTAGATTCTATTTAGAATCTTGTTTACAATATGGAATAAAGTCTAGTTTTAGCAGTATGCTTTACGAGACTGGAAAAAAACTTATCTGAAAGTTGTTATGCTGCAAGAAACTTCTAACTTCTAAATTTTATTTGTTTTAACAGAGTAATTGAAAAGCACATGCAATTATAATTAACTTTCTAGAATCCAAGAGATAATGTGCTAGTTTGAAGATTCTTACATTTCCTTTTCAGCAGTCTTTACTTTGCTGTTTTAACATAAGAAGGCAAGAAGAAATAAAACTCAATTTTTCTGTTTCTACCAACTCTGACCGAAAGGTTGAAATTAAATCTTAGTGGGGCAGCTAGGTGGTACAGTGGATAAAGCACCAGCCCTGGATTTAGGAGGACCTGAGTTCAAATCTGACCTCAGACATTTGACACTTACTAGCTGTGTGACTCTCGGCAAGTCACTTAACCCTCATTGCCCTGCCCCCCCCAAATCCATAAAAAAAATTAAATCTTAGTTAAAATTGGGTTTCTTACCAATCAGACTTTCTAAATAGGTTTTAACTAAAATTTCACCCACTTAGCTTGCCCCCTCATTGTCCTCTTGACAGAATCTGTCCCAAGGCAGATTTCCTTTTTGTCATCTAATAGGGTATTTTCTTCAAGGGGAGGGAAGGGGTGGGGAAGAAAGGGAATAAGCTTTTATAAAGAACCTACTATGTTCAGGCATTATGCTAAACACTAAAAATATTATCACATTTGATCTTCACAATAATTCTAGGAAGTTGGTCCTGTTAGCATCACCATTTTACATTTGAGGAAACTGAGGCAAAGAGAGATTAAGTATCTTGCTCAGGCTCACACAGTTGGTTAGTGTCTGAGACAACTGAAATTCAAGTCTTCAGCCCTCCAGGCTCAGCACTACCTAGATGCTTTTTCACTCTCAAAATACTCCATGCCAAATTTGGATTTGCTTATTTAATTGCTATGGACTGAGTTCATCTGCCACTTCTACAATCCTAGGTTCATTCTGAACCAATCAGGAAGATTTCTTCATTTGCCTGGCAGATTTCTGGTTGTTCCACCCCCATTCTTAGCTAATCACTGGCTACCTCACAAAGACAAATGAGATAAACAGTCCCACAATAAGGAAATACTGCTAAAGCAATCCTGCTGTTATCTTGAGAATCTCATTACTGAAGCACTTCCAATAATCCACAGAGACAAGCTCATCTCTCCTGGGCACAAATGATTCATGAAATGATAGAAAGTCAGGGAGAAGAACAGGAGCCTTGATAATAGAAACTAGACTGTATGATAATAAGTATAGTGTTATGGTTCTTTTATCACTTGTACTTTGAAGTTAGTATTATGATAAGCTCTTCTATGGATTTTAGAAACATTTCTTCCTGTATTGCTCAGCTTTCTATGGTTCAGCGCCTTAGGCCCTTGTTTAAATGAGTAAAAGAAGCATTTAATTGTAACGGAGCAGAAAGGGTCCTAGACTTGGAATCGATTAGTCATCAGGCATTTTTTGATTACTATGTACCAGGCATTGTGCTAATATAGGCATTATGGAGATCTAAACAAGAAGCATATATTCTAGTTGTCAGCAGAGATTTAGATCAACTCTTCCTTCTGACCTCTATTAGCTGTGTGACAGTGGACAAGAGATTTAACATCTCTGAGCTTTTATTTGTAAAATGTGGATGATAATGCCTGTAATGCCTATACAATAGACATATAAAGCTCAAGTATGATGATATGTATATATATATACACATATACATGTACTCATACACATAGACATAGAATTAGACATAGACATGGACATGGACATAGATATAGATACTTTGTAAACCTTGAAACCCTTTTTTTTGTAGCTCCTGTTATGATATCTCCATCTCTCCCTTCTCCCTTTTCTTTTTTTTTTCTTTCTTTTTTTTTTTTTTGTGAGGCAATTGGGGTTAAGTGACTTGCCCAGGGTCACACAGCTAGTAAGTGTTAAGTGTCCGAGGCCGGATTTGAACTCAGGTACTCCTGATTCCAGGGCCGGTGCTTTATCCACTGCGCCACCTAGCTGCCCCCTCACTTTTCTTTGGAGAGGGGTACTTTTTATCTGCACTGAGTTTTTCAACAAATTCCACTCAGGAAATATTTATTGAGTACTTATTTATAAAGTTCCCTTTAGGTACTGAAGGAAATACAAAGCAAATACAATACTGTCTCTTCTGTAAAAAGCATAAAATGTTTTGAGAGGCACTTTGGTCTGGGCAGAATATATGAGGGAGACTGGAATTGGAGAAAGCTTCATGGAGAAAATAGCCCTTGAGAGGTAAGACTGGAAGGATACCAGGAATTTTTGTAAATGAGATTATTTTCTTTATCTGTTCTCAAAATTAACAGTATACAACAAGTGGAGAGGATTTTAGCCTTAGAGCTTGAACCAAATAAATGCATATAGATGGTCATGTATATTAATTAGCCATTTATACTCATTCTGGGATAGAAGATAAGTGATATTTTAAATCCCTCTTTTTCTTACCCTTGAAACAGATTGATATTCCTCTCTATCTTGCCCCTCCCCTCACACACACACACACACACACACACACACACACACACACACACACACACACGACATTGAAACTTTTAGGCTTTTCCAAGATTTAGATTACCTTCTAATTTCATTTACCATTATTTATTGAGTAATTATACATGTGAGATTTAAAATTGGATATTAGATCATAAATCTCCCCTACTTAACTTTTCCCTTAATTTATCTCCCAGACTAGTAAATGGAAGAAGCTTCTGGTTTTCTAGATAGAGCCTTTATTGTATATAAGGTGTTGTTGATTAGAAGGATAGGAAAATAGAAATACAGTACAAATCGTCTTAAATCTAGGCTTAGTCTATATTCCTTATAAAAACTCACCAAACCCAAAAGGCTACCTTTGGAGTGAGGGAGACCGTCTGTGCCGCGCCGCCAGGAGTCCCGCCAAGCAGGCAAAAAGGCCTACTCTCGTTCTCTCCACCCCGGAAGTCAAAAAACCCGGCAGGCAGTCTGACATGCGCAGCAGGCGGACTGTTCATCTCCTCCCCAAAAGGGTGGTCCTTGAAAAACTGGCGTCTTTCAGTTATCCTAACCGACTGTTAAAAACTTTCATATTTTACCACATACATCAGAATGACTGGAGATAGCCTCAGATGTTTTAGGGAAGTTAGGATTAAGTGACTTGCCCAGGGTCACACAGCTAGTAAGTGTCTGAGGTAAGATTTGAATTTGGGTCCTCTTTACTCCAGGGCCAGCACTCCATCCACTTAACCCCAATTGCCTTAAAACATCTGGGACCATCTCCAGTAATCCTGATATGTATCTTGCACTGGACCTAGATGGCTCTGTGGTAGAGTGAAGCTGGTGACCTAGCACAACCCTTTTTGACTTTAATTCCAATTCAGTGCTAGTCATGACATCACCTCCCTGATTTCATGGTCCTCTTGGGGAATGAAGCACAAACAAGAATTGAGTACTGAGGGCAGCTAAGTGGGGCCTGGAGTCAAGAAGACCTGAGTTCAAATTTGACTTCAGACAGTACCTGTGTGATACTGGGCAAGTCACTTAACCCTATTTACTTCAGTTTACTCATGTGTAAAATGAGCTGGGGGTGGCTAGGCGACACAGTGGATAAAGCACCGGCCCTGGATTCAGGAGTACCTGAGTTCAAATCTGGCCTCAGACACTTGACACTTACTAGCTGTGTGACCCTGGGCAAGTCACTTAACCCCCATTGCCCTGAAAAAAAAAATAAATAAAATGAGCTGGAGAAGGTAATGGCAAACCACTACAGTATCTTTGCAAAAAAAAAAAAAAAAAAAGCTATTCAGTGGGGTCAAAAAGAGTCAGACATGACTGACAATGACTAAACAAAACAAAATCATGAGTAAGGCATTATGGTGGATACTTTTGTCATCTTTACTTCTATTGTTAAAGCTGGTTTATTCAATTATCATTCGTTGGTGCTAGTGACATAAAGTTAATTGATTAAGTTTCTGTTTAGATTTGCTTCATTCTGTGGCCATGGTCTACATGGTGCAGTCCAGTCACCTTTTTAGAAGGACACAGACTACTATATATGAACATTAGCTACCATTGTTATGGTTTACAAATTGCTTTTATTTATCTTAATAAGAACAAAAGCCAACGTTTAAATATCTTCAGAGTTTTCAAAGTACTTTAATATATTATCTCATGAGATCCTTACAACAGCCCTATGAGACTGCTACTGTTATTATCTCCTTTTTAAAAATGAGGAAAATATGACTGAAAGAGGTCATACTTTGCAAAGTGATTTGCTGAAGGTCACATGACAAGAAAATGACTGAGACAGAATTCAAATTGAACCCTTCCAACTGTAAGTTATGGGCCACAAGTGCAGTGGATAGAGTGACTGGGGTCAGGAAGGCTCATCTTCCTGATTTCAAGTCTGGCCTCAGAGACTTACTTTGTGTGACCCTGGGCAAGTCATTTAACACTGTTTGCTTCAGTTTCCTCTTCTGTAAAATAAAGTGAAGAAAGAAATGACAAACCACTCCAGTGTCTTTGCCAACCAAGAAACCCCAAATGGGATCATAAAGGGTTGGACACAACTGAAAAACTGAACAACAAAGTCTGAATACTTCACTTCCTAATATAGTCTGTCAAATTTTTAAATCTTTTAAAGAAAACTTTGTCTCTTCCCTATTGCTTCTGGCCAGTATTTTTGTTTTGTTTTCCAATGCCAGTATCATAAAAGAAAGATAAAAGCAATAACCTAAAAGCACAAATCCGGGACTTTGTGCAAATTGTCATCAGCTGTCGTAGGAAACATAGCAATGGGCTAACAAGTCTTGTTCCATCACTAAAAGGGTTAATGACACATTTTCAACTATAATTAAAAGCACAAAATCTGAGCTGTGCTAATGAAGCTGATTGCTTTGACATGTTTGCATATATGTGTGTACATATCTCTCTCGATTGTAGCAAAGAGGTCCTGTCGCTTGCCTGACAGATTTTGTCTTCTGCAGAAATTGGAAGCATGATGAGCTATAATGCAAATACTAAATCCCCAGCCCTCCCACTCACCCACCCATTCCCTTCACCACTTTGGAATGTACTTCAAACAGAAGAAAGACACCCAAGAGCATTTAAGATAAAACTCAAGCTATGCTCCAAATGACCTTTAGTTCATGGTACTTATTACGAATGTTGTTATAACCTTTGTGTGTCAGAGGTACTCATATGATACAAAGGACCCAGGGACACCCTGAGAAATTTCTTACTTCTCTGTTTCATTCTCCTACCCTATGTTTTTTTTTTTTACATTGCAGTTAAATGATTTGATTCAATTAAACATACATTAAGTGCCTACTGTGCATAAGGCTACTAAGTGCTAGAGATACAAAAAAGGCACAGGTCTGCCCTCAAGGATCTTACAGTCAAATAGGAGAGACAGCATTCAACCAATATATACAAAGCAAACTATAAATGGAATAAATAGGAAATGATTAAAGAGGGAAAGCACTGGAATTAAGACTATTAGTTGTTCCTTAAATCAGGTGTCTTTCCCTGTCTCTAAACACTTGTACTGGTTACTCCTCTCTGGAAAAAGTCTTCAAAGCTACTTCATCCCTGAAATATTCCCTGATCTCCCCAGCTTAAAGTCTTCTTTTCTTCCTCAAATTTCCCTTTTCCTGAATCTTCTTTGTGCCTATTTCATCTTAACTATTTTATTCATTTGGATTTTTGTCATGACTCTGCATTTCCCTTCTCCCCCATGTAAGCTCCCTGAAAGCAGAGATATGTCATTTTTTAAATGTTTACATCCTTAGGGCTTTGTATACATTAGACACTTCACAAATGTTTGTTGAATTGATTGAATTTTGAAAATGATGATCAATATGAACCCCACAAGTATCAGGGAACTAAACCATGGTATAGAATCCAGTGTTATTTGATCTGAAAAGCAAAGATGATGCATTGATAATCATAAAATTTTATAGCTGAATAAACTGAAGTCCAGAAAGGTGTGCTTAAGGTCACACAACAAATTAATTGTAGGGCTAGAACTCAGGTATCCTAACTCTCAATATGATGCTCTTTCTATTAGCAACATATGTCTGTTAAGCACTTTGAGGTTCAAAAAGAGCATTCCTCACAACAACCCTGTGAATCAATTAGTACAGATACAATTATTCCCATTTTATAGGAAACTGAAGCTCACTGAGCTTGTGACTTCCCCATGGTCATACAAGTAACCATATCATAGCTGGGATTTGACCCAAGAGCACTGGCTGCAAATCAGAATTTTTTTTCCTGTACCTCAAAAACCCTCTCAGTTATTTTCTTCTTATTAGTGGAGTATTTCCTCCAACATTTTCTCTTTCCTAAATGCTACTGGAGGAGGAATTTGCACCATGAATGATTGAGTCCCATCCCCTAAACTAGAGTTAAGGGAAGAAACAGTCCTGTGAGGTTTGACTCATACCCACATGGTTGGCCCCAGAGGGATTTGAGGAGGGTCAGAGTGGAAGGGACAGTTTAGTGAAGGAGAGAAACCATTGATTTTGCCAAGTTCCTTAAACACATGTGAAGAGCTGATATGGGCAGGTGCTAGAATAAAGAGGATATCAGACTGAATATAACTGACAAAACATGATGTTGCCAATCACAGATCTGGTCAGAGTTATCAGGGACAGATTGTCTTCCTGACCACTGGACTTACTTCCCTGTAAAGTCACAGGTGGACAGAACTGTAGCACTAGGTTGAAATTCCATGGGGCACCTCATTTGGCATCCAAAGCTGGGATGCTGAGAGGCCAAGAAAAGGGGTAATTGTAGAAGATCTCTGGATAACTATAGGATTGACCTCTGACTGGAACCCTGTCATCCTAGACCTCCTGAAGGAGACATCACAATTCATCTATTGGCGTCTAGAGGAAGAACAATGCTGAAAGATAGAGGGAAGCAGCCATGGCATTCAGCAACCAGAGACATCTGCACTGGGGCTGAGAACTAAATGTAGGGGGTGCTGGAGTCAGCTCTACCCAGCTTGTTAAATTTTCAGTGTGAGCATTTATACTGTAGAAGTCAGCAAACACTCCAAATCAGGAATTCATTTATTGTTTTGTTAATCATCTAGACTTTAAAAAGTAATGGAGAAAATGGGAATCATGCAAATTAAATCCCAGAGTATGCTGTTTGTACACCTGGTTGTTAAACATTTACCAATACACCTCTGACTAAAGGCCAAGGAGGAGGATCCAACCCCTGCTCGGGGACTGCAGGCAGAACAATGCTGAGCCTGATAGACAGAGGAAATATAAAGCCAGGTGTAGACAAGAAACGCCAAGGGGAGTCAGCTCAGGACCCTAAAAGGTTCAGGAAGAGACAGGTCTTGACCCATATTAGAAGCATCAAAGAGGCCTCTGGATAAGCATTTCCCATAGGCAGGCAGCATTATTAATAATATCTGAATTATTCATCAGGCAACAAATATTAAATGCCTAAATATGTGCCAGGCACCGGAACAAGCCCTGGCGGGTACAAAGAAAGGCAAAAACAGTCGCGACCCTCACCATCAAATGGTGAAGACAACATGCAAACAAGATATAATCAGGATAAATGAGATAATCTCAAAGGGAAGGCACTAATCTTAAGGGGAACCAGGTTTGTTTTCATTGGTGTATAAATAAACTCATTTCTTCTTTCAGTATTGTGAGAGATGTACAGAGAATTGGTGATAACACCAAGTCAATTCAATTCAATAAACGTTAATAATAATTCATAAATAAACATTTACTAAGTGTCAGGCACTATGCTAAGTGATGTCAGATAGTGAAGTACTCCAGATTACCTATGTTTAGTCCAATGATTAATCTATGGCTGTTGAATAGGCTACCTGTGGGGTGTGTATTAACCATCATTTGTGAAATTCATTCAACTTCAATAAAATTTTACTACATTCCTATTCTATGCAAGGACTTCACTATACACAGAGTAAAAACGGCAAACTTCTTGACTTCAAAGAATTTACATTTTTCAGGGTGGGGGGATAAGACATAAACCCAGGTAAGGTGATATACCAGTAAGGTATAATGGAGGACAAAGGAGAAATCCAGACAAAATGCTTTAGGAAAATTTGAGGAGGGAAAGAAGACATTTAGCTGGGAAGATTAGGGAAGGATGAGGTGATGAGCCTTCAAGGAAGAAGAGGACATTCCCTACAGTGGGGCAGCCTGCCTGGAAGTTCAGAGACAGGAAACTGCACGTCTGATTTGAGGACCAGCTAATAGTTCAGTTTGGTCAGAATGTGAAGCACACAGAGGGGAGTAATGTGAATAACATTGCAACAGTAGGTGGGAAGCAGATGATGAAATGGCAGGCCCTTGCTTAAAGGCAATAGAGTCACTGATGGTTTTTGAGCAGGGAAATGACTTGGTTAGATGTTAAGAAGATAATTTTTGGCAGGAGTGGGAAGGATAGATTGGAGATGGGAGTCCCTGTGATATAATTTTCCAGCTGCAATTTTGTATTTGTGTGTATGTTTTTTTGGTAAAGTTAGATGGCCATTTTCCTGGACCAAAAAAAAAAAACACCGAGGGAAATTTATAAAAAAACAGTTAAAAAGAGGGCATTTTAGCTGAAGCTATCAGTTACATAAAAGCCCGTATTTCTATAGCACTCTGAAGTTTACAAAACATTTTAAAATGCCTACCTATTTAGTGACTATCTGATCAGTTGTCCAGAATTCCCTTTGTACAATACAACTCTCCATTGTTTGGACAGCCTTTAAGTGTGTGTGTGTGTGTGTAAATCAAATCACTCATTAAAAAGAGATGCACATTCTCAGCATTTATAATGTACCATGTAATCATGCCTAGTGAAACTTACAAGCTGAAAAGGTGGGGGTACACTTCCACTTTAGTTGTCAGTTACAATGAAATAATCATTTCCTCCATTGATCATTATGTTTCTGTTTACTTAAGAGCTATTCTGTGCTTACTATGAAGTTTGTATTTCAGTTCTTTTCAGTTGTGTACAACTATCTGTGACCCCATTTGGGGTTTTCTTGGCAAAGGTACTGGAGTGGTTGGCCATTTCCTTTTCTAGCTTGAGGGAAAACAGGATTAAATGACTTGACCAGGGTTATGCAGCTAGTAAATATCTGAGGTCAGCTTTGAACTTAGGAAGATGAGTCTTCCTGACTCTAGGCCTGGCAGTCTATCCACTTCACCACTTACTGCCCCATTATGAAGTATTGTCAAGACCAGAAGAATGTAGGTAAATATTGTTTCTTTTGGGGGGGGGGAGCAATGGAGGAGAAGGCCACCTTTAGTGTAGGGAAGCCTTAAGTAGGTAATGAGGGAAGGAGATAGGAGGTGGAGAAGGATACCTCATTGCCAGGGCATGACATCTGGGCCCATAAGAAGGGGCTGAGCTGGGATGGATGGACAGAATAGTTATGAGTCATGAGGGAGGTGCCCACACTGGAGTATGTCAGCAAGGTTTAGAGTCTGAGAAAGCAGGTCAGAGTTGGCATTTAGAGGTGGGGAGGCCCCATAGGAAGCAACAACAGGGTATATACAGGTAGGGATTAGTAGGATTCCAATTCAAACAATATATGAAGAAACACATGGCCAATGAATGGCATCTGCACTAGGAAACTAGGAAACAGAATCTCAAAATCTGTGGGCAGGTGAATTCATAGAATAGAACCTCGTAGGTATTGCTATTGAGCCCAAGACTGAAGCTATCGTTCTTCTACCCTATTTTTTGTTTGAATTTTTTTGAAATGAATTTTATTGATTTTTTAAAATCACTTACATTTCTTAGTATATTCTTCCCCTTTCCCCATACAGGAATCATCCTTTGTAACAAAGGAGAAAAAAATTCAGCAGAACTAACCAACACATTGAAAAAGTCTGACATTGTATTCAGTATTCCACACCCATAGCCTCCTCACCTCTTCAAAGAAGGTGAGGAGATGCCTTTTCATTTCTGCCCTGTTTTTAAGTGGCCTTCTTGGTAATAGGCAGCTTCTGGCATGAGTTAGGGTTCTGTAAGTATCCATCATTGCATCAAAGGGGTAGAGCCTCTGGTGAGTACTTGAAATTCTAATATTTAAGGAGTGTGATACAAAAAAGGAACTGGGAAAGAAGCAAGGAGAGAATGTATTGGCCGTTGAGAAGACATACCTTGTAAAAAAGATGTGGAGGGAATTCTACACTTCTTGTGAAGTCTTTCAACACTTTAGGGAATTGCTCCCAAATTTAGCACCTTACTGTGAAATGCCCCAAACTTATCTGGATCAAGGATGATAGACACAGAGTCTGTCCCTGCATCTGTACTCAAAGACTTCTCAGCTTGGCTAGGCCTTCAATAGCATTTTCAATAAATGTTCAGAGAACTTGTGTTCCCTTGGCCTTGTCTTCAAGAACCTAGGGTCACACACACACACACACACACACACACACACACACACACACACACACAAAAGGGGGGGGGGCGGCTAGGTGGCGCAGTGGATAAAGCACTGGCCCTGGACTCAGGAGTACCTGAGTTCAAATCCGGCCTCAGACACTTGACACTTACTAGCTGTGTGACCCTGGGCAAGTCACTTAACCTCCATTGCCCCGCCAAAAAAAAAAAAAAAAAAAAAGAGCCCAGGGTCACACATCAGAGGAGGACCTTAGGATAGGGAAGTCTTTCATATGAAACAAGAAAGAGCAGGTGGCCTGTGTGGATGCTACTCAGGAAAAAATGAGGAAGAAAGAAAACACCCACTGGCATGTGTCATCATTTTTTGAGGATCCGACATGTTTATTATTGTGCAGGAAATAAGAATATTTGTTGTGATATTTGTTATCCATAACTCTTTGGGCATGGAAGTATTATCCAAAGGCTGGGGAAAAGAGATAACAGCATTTTTGCAGGTGCTATTAGCTTTGAATTTACTCACAACACAGCACATTAGTTAGGCCACTTTGCCATTTCTACTGTTGCCATGACAAAACTGTAATGGTATCAACATATCAACTTACCTGTGAATCAAACTTGCTGTGGCATTGGCTTTTTTCTTTTAAAAAAATTCATGGTTTATTCTTTTTTAAGAGCTGAAAAATATTATGGCCCCAACAACAGGGTTGCTGGAAACATAATCCTACAAAATGTGTGAAAAATCTTTGCTAGATTTTCTAAAAGACCATTCCATTAGTGTGGAAGACCCAAGATTTTTTCAGAGTGATATATGACCCCAACTGTTCCTTTTTCTTCTCAGGGGTTTTCTCAAGAAACCAGAGTCCTGATGAGGAGTAGAGTGGGTTTGTTTGAAGCGTAGTGATTTCCAGGACTAACCTAGTATTGATTCTTAATTACAGTGCTTCTTTCATGACCAAAACTGTGCCTTGTGGAAATGAGCTTCATAAGTTCCTCATCTGGGATACAGCTGGTCAGGAACGTGTAAGTACCAGTTCCTATAAGGTTTTTTTTTTTATCATGTTTTTGTTTTTCAAAGACATTTTTAGAGAATAATGTTATTTAAGGAGCTCATCTCATCATCAGTGGGGGAAAAATACTAAGAATAAAAAAATGACATATGCTGTGTGTATCTTTCTATGTATTTAGTATTGAGACATGATTATACTTTCTAGGGGTGTAGAAGAATAGTCTGGATAAATGAAACACACAGATGGACATAATCCTCATTTTAGATATGGTGAAAATGTTAGCTTTCCTGCCCCAAACTAGATCTTATACTACAGAGATAGACAGTGTGTGGTATCATAAAGCAAGTCCTGGATCGGAAGTCAGAAGGCTACTCTGTCCACCACATAAAAATGCTACATTGGGGACAGCTAGGTGGCGTAGTGGATAAAGCACTGGCCTTGGATTCAGGAGGACCTGCATTCAAATTCGGACTCAGACACTTGACACTTACCAGCTGTGTGACCCTGGGCAAGTCACTTAACCCCCATTTCCCTAGCCCCCCAGAAAATGCTACCTTGATCAAATCTGTTAACCTCTCCAAGTCTTAGTTTCATTTATAAAATGGGGAAAATATTGATCCAGCAACATGACTGCTAGGTTTATATCCCAAAGATATCCCCCCAAAGAGAAAAAGATCTATTTGTACAAAAATATTTATAGCAGTTCTTTTTGTGGTGTCTAAGAACTGGAAATCAAAGGAATGCCCATCAATTGGGGAATGACTAAACAAACTGTGGTATATGATAGTGATGGAATATTATTATGCTATCAGAAATGACAAGCAGGATGACTTCAGAAAGACCTGGAAAGACATGTATGAAATGATGCATTGTGAAGTGAGCAGAACCAAGAGAACATTGTACAACAGAGACAGCAATATTGTTTGATGAAGAACTGTGAACGACTTGACTATTCTCAACAATACAATGATCCAAGGCAATCCCAAAGGACTATTGATGAAACGTACTATCCACCTCCAAAGAAAGAACTGATATTCATGGGACAGAATGAAGCATGCTATTTTTCACTTTCTTTCATTTTTTTCTTTTAATCAAGTTTGCTTGTACAAAATAACAAATATGGTAATGTTTATAACCCATATCTGATTGCTGCCTCAGGGAGGGGAAAGGGGAGGAAAGGAAAGAGGGATAAAAATTGGAACCCCAAACTATAAATAAAAAAGTTAATTATTTTAAAATATATAAAATGGGGAAAATAATCATAAACTTTTTTCACAAGCCCAGTTGAAGGATCAGATGAGATAGTCTTATGTGTGAAACTCTTTGTAATTATGAAATGCTTTATAAGTGAATGAGGCAGTCAATAACCATTTATTTGGTGCCTACTCTGTGCCAGGCACTAGGGATTAAAAAAAGAGGCAAAAGACTGTCACTGTCCTCAAGGAACTCGCAATGTTGAGTGAATGTAAAGTGTTGTTGTTGTTGTTTAAAAACCTCAAGGATTTATGAATTTGACCTGCTGGCCACTCTTTCACTGATGTAGATCCCTGAACCTTTACAGCTGAGTATATGGTCTTTAAGAGTTGCTGTGGCCAACAGTTCATCACTGAGGCTAACCTGATGATGAGTCTTTCCAAATTTCGGTTGGTCCTTGACAGTGGAGACACAGTCCTTCACCAGATCCATATTCACATACTTTCTGGGTTGTTAGAACCAGGTGGAGCTTATACTCCACTGACATAATCTCTGAGAAACCAGTGTCACCTTCACCCTCAGACACGCCGTTAGTGAAGTGGTTTTCATTATAACGGGAAAATTGGCCTTCTTTCCCTTCTCTTGTTCCTGTTATGTTGGAAGTGCTAAAATTAGCAGTGTTAAAGGGATCAGCCTCAAACCACACCAAAGGGTAGAGGGAAGGAAAATTCATAAATTGGATGACCAGTCATTGAATACTTACGTTGATCTGTGTAATTTTAATTTGGGGTGAGCCGTTTCAGACTACATTTCCTAATTTTTATATGTTAGGGTATTTTTAAAAAGATATTCGTCTTTCATTAAAAACTATTAGATTTACTTTCCGTCCTACAAATGGTAATCACATCAATATGGAAAAAGACTGTGAGTCAATTAATCCCAGTATAACCCAGCAAATCCTGGTTTTCATCCTCATTCGCTGTATGGCCCTGGTCAAGTTACTTAATCTTCCTCATATGTGAAGTAAGGATAACAATGCTTTCACTGCATATCTCAAAGGACTGTTGCGAGGAAAGTATTTTGTAAACCTTAAAAGTACTATGTTAATGTGAATTATTTTTTGTTGTTATACATAATTAATGCCAATTTCCTGAAACTCTGGGCACATACATAACCACTTTCTGGGACTTCTTTATTTTTCCCCCTTTTCTTCTGGTTATGCTTTTCTTTCTTTCTTTCTTTTTTCTTTTCCTTTTTTTTTTCTTTTTAAAACAAGGTCTTCCTATTTCACCCAGGCTGGAAGAGTAGCAACTACCCACAGTCTTGAGCCCATTACTGATCATCATAGAAGCTCTAACCTGACCAACCTGGTCCAGTTTGGTTCTCCTTAGGCTGCCTGGTGGCCCTCACTTCTGGAGGCTCACCATATTGGTGATAGACATATCAAATAAAGACACCCAATTGTCTTTAGTCTTACTGCAGCTCAAAACTCTCTAATTCAATCAATCTACCAGTTTCAGCCTTCTTAAGGAGCAAAGATTGCAGGTGTGCTTCATCGCATCTGCCCAAATATTATTTATAAATATATGTTTATTATGAATCTTAACCAAAAGCAATACCAATTAAACAAATAATATACATTTAGAAAACTAAACTGATTTTATTTTTAAAAATTAACAAACATTTTCTCCTTCCAATTCATCCATAATTGAACACTACAACAATAGTAATAGTAAAGAAAACCCTCACGAGGAATATGAGTAGGTCAGAAAAACAAATGACCACCTTTACTATGTCCAAAAATATATCTCATCCCGCATTTTAAGTCCACAGGTGACAGTGGGTAGGGGTAGCATGCCTCAGTTCCAGACCTTTGGAATCATGATTCGTCATTCTAGAGATCAGAGTTCAAGAGTCTTTCAAAGTTATTTTTCTTTAAAATGTTGTCATCATAATATAGATTATTATTTTAGTTCTTTTCACTTCAGTCTGCATCAGTTCATAGAGCTCTTCCTAGTCCATTTCATTATTTCTTGTAGTTCAATAATATTCCATTCCATTCATGTTGTTTAGAGTACATTATCCAAAAAGTGGGCACCCCTCTTACTTTTCATTTTTGGTTCTATAAAAAGAGCTGCTATAAATATTTTTGTATGTATAGATCCTCTTCTCTTTTCTTTGATTTGTTTGGTGAATAAGTCTAGTAGTGGTATAGCTGGGTCAATGGGTATAGATAATGACTTTTGATACATAGTTCCAAACAATTGCACACATGTATATATCACTTTCCAGTTTACAAAATACTTTTCTCACAACTCCATGAGATACTTAGCTTAAGTATTATTATCATCCCCATTTTACCAGATAGGGAAACCAAGGCTCAGAGAAGCTATTATTATTTTTTGACCAAGGACACAGATCAGGTCACAGACAAATTTGAAGGCTAGGATTTGAACCCAAATCTTCTGATTCCAAATATAGGACAAATATTTCAGAGTATAGGTGCCTGCCTTGCAAGGAGAAAAGAACATTGATTTATTTTTTTCACCAAAGTGAAATCTGTTTGATTTTGACTCCTGGGTATTTCATGACTGCCTGTTTTTTTTCATGACAGATTTCGAAAGAGTTGGTTTATTTTGATGAAATTTGTCACTAATCTGACAAAAATTGGTTCCATGTTATATATTTGCAGTTGCATTCATCATCTTGAAGCAAAATGGTGGCTAATCAAAGTTTCCAAATGAGCCATGTTTGCAACAGTTTTTAATGGATTTCCATGAAAATAAGTGTGGAGAGGCCACAGAGACATATGACTGCTTTGAGCCAAGTTTTTTTTCTTAATAAATTCAGGCAGTTGCAAACGTTTAATAGGTGTGACTGTAAAATAAAGATAGGTATATATTGTTTACTTAAGGAAATCATTCTTATGCTTTATAGTCATACTATATATTTCTTTTTGTGGTAGAGAATTCTGATGTCATAATCAATTGTGGAGTATTAAACTTTTAGAATTAGATGCTATGTGAGAAGTTTTTTTGTCAGCTTTTATGATTCCTCTGATCTATTTAATTCCTCCACAGCAACGATTAATTATCATTAAGCTTGGCAGAGGGCTTGCCTTGTTTTAGTTTCAAGTCTCTCCAGCAATGAAAATTCCTCAATTTTTTTGGCAGCTTGTTGACTGCCTTAATTGCGCTTGTAATGAAGTGGCCTATTGCTCAATCTAAAAATAAATTTCCTGCCAAGGCCCATACCCATTGCTATTTGTTCATTCTCATTAATTAATGAAAGATCCCAGTTCTTTTTAGCATCCCTTTATGTCCGTAAATATTTGCCATTCCTTCTCATGGCTCTAGATTGTACCTAGCCACCATATTTGTGCTTTTTAGAGGCATTTTTTAATAGTATGGACCTAGACTTCCACCTCCTTCTTCTGTAAATGAAGAATGGCAATTCTTGCCCCAGTTCATTGCACACAGAAGGTCATTAATAATGTTGAATGATTCATACAATCATAGCATTAGAATTGGAAGGAGCTTTAGGAATCACCTAATCCAACCCCATAATTTTATGGTTTAGAAAACTGAGTTTCATAGAGATGAATGAAATCTGCCAAGGTCACACAGGGGAACAGGGATTAAAATCCAGGCCTTCTGTCTTCAATTCCAGTTCTCTTCTACATGGCAAATGGATCATTGTAATTAATGTATGATTATTCATAGTGTTGTCATTCAGTAATTACTAAAATAATTCTCTGGTATATTTGATGCACATTTCCATAGTTCCACCTCATAAACATAAAACTTGGCCATTGGTTTTATTGATTGCCATCCTCAGAAACATATATGCATGTATATGATAAGTATTTATAATTTTTTGGTTGTTGTTGAGTTCTAGCAGTCATATCTGACTCTTCATGACCTCATTTGGGCTTTTCTTGGCAAAGATCCTGGAGTGGCTTGCCATTTTCTTCTCCAGCTCATTTTACATATAAGGAAATGAGGCAGACAGGGTTAATTGACTTGCCCAGGGCCACACAGTGACTGTGGTCAGATTTGAACTCAGGAAGATGAGTCTTCTTGACTCCAGGCCTGGCTTTATCCATTTCACCACCTAGCTGCCCCGCCCCATACACACACACATATATATATATGTAGCATATGTATATATATGTAAATATACAAAAAGCAAGAAACAAATAAATAAATGGACCAGCAAAAATGTATATATTTATTTAGTAAAAATCATACCTTGTTCAAATTTGAAAAATCCTCTTTGAGGATTTTCCAGACCTTTCACTCTCCAGATGAGAAACCTGAGACCCAAAGAGCCAAAATATTTCACAGCCCAAGGTCACACAGCCCAGTTAGTGATAGAGCTAGAATTTGAACCCAGATCCCCTGCCACCAAAGTCAGTATTTTATTTATACTTTTTACCCCTCCTCCTTGAACTGTATAAGCTCTGGCTTTTTCACTGGAAATGATAAAACCAGACTTAACTATGTCAGTAATGTTTAAAACAGCTGGTTTCCGCCACCTAAGCATTACTAGTATAGCTCCAGCTATACTTTCCAACCTCGGTTTGAAATGAACAGATATATTTTCCACACAGGACAGTTGATGACAACCTTTTAATATCCAGAATAAAAGAGTTTTGGCCATTCTGAAATTCCCTGAAGCTGTCTGCTTCCCATTTCATCATGCATGCTGTTGTACCATTTAAATGTCTCTGGAATTAAAACAGGTTGGCGCCTGCTATCAGAAGCATCCCACTATACTTTTCCAGGATGTCTGTAGCTCCACACTCAGAATATCCAGCAGGAAATGTGATGTCAATCTAATGACAAAATGACAACTAATAGGAAAACCAGGGGTGAAACAATTTCTGTATTTGGTCTTTTGTGTCATCATCTTTTCCTTTTAATGAGGTACTATTTGCCAATGAAAGAAATATTTTTAAAGGACAATCTGATGATGTTGAACAGAATGGAACTGTTTGAGTAGAAATCCAAGAATCATCTTTGTTTCAAAAAAAATTTCATTAATATATTTGAAAAAATCCCAACTGTAGATTGGTAGGGTTCTAGTTTCATTTTTTTCTGTTTTGACTTTTATTGGGGAATTTTCAAAACTGTGTTCATCAGAGTAGATTGTTATGTATTTTAAAAATACAAGTTTGTTTCTAAAAGGAAGAAGAAATATATAATTTTCCCCCTGGTTACTTTAGGAATTACTTTTCTCCTTTTTACCCTTCATTATTGCCAACTACAGAGCCAGACAGTCATCAGATATAGATCTAAGTGACAGGAGGCAGAGTTCTTTGTGCAAAGACTACCTTTAGAAATCCCTCTTTATCCTTGTTAATAAAAAATAAAAAACCAAAAACCTGAATTAAATTTGGTCTGGTTCAAGGAAGGCCCTTTTTTTCTGGTTCCCCTGTATTAAGATTCATTCCAGATATCAGAGTGAGATGAATATAACATTACAGGGATTACTGTTTTCTTTTTTAAAATTTAAATGTTTAATTTAGTCATTTTATCACTTTCCCCCTTGCTTGTGCCTCTTCTTCCCCTAAACAATTCATGCTCTGAATTTGAGAGGGTTTGATTTTGAAATATTTTTGGCTTACATTTTTTTCTATCCATAGTCTTAGCTTAGTATTGGCTTCAATTATTATTGATTCTCCTCTGTCTCTCATACCTTAGAGGGCCAGCTTTTTTTCAACCTATATCTTGTTGTCTACATCTGTCCAAATGTTTTATCTTCCTTCACTCTTACTAAAACCCACATATTTATTGTAACCCATGAAATTTTACCCAACACAAATTTCCCAGGTAGCCAGGGTCAGTTTAGAGAAGCAACCTTAGTAAGGGGCATGATTGACTTTGTAAAGCTTTCTAATTTGTTTTCAGTCCTCCTGAAGGGATAAGATGCATCCTGCCAGTGGGTTGGAGACCGGATAAAGCATTAAGTGGAAAAAAAATGAATAAATAAATAAATAAGTGTTAAGTGGTTGTGGTTGTGCAGTTCTATCTATACCTACTCTGGCAGAGTCTTTCTTTCCCCTCTTCCTCAGTTATCCTAGAACCTTAAAGCTTTGGTTTCTTGAGTATTCTTTTCCTGATAAACACCGGTGAGATTAGTACTGACATTTACTTTTAATCTTCCTGGATAATCCATCCTGGAGATTTCTGAGTTGCTGTGGTTGGCAATTGCATTAACTGTAAATGCTGTTGTCAGCACTCGTTCCTCATTCACTATCAGAGTGGAGAATACTAAGTACTTAGCTCCTTAACCTCTGGATCATGTGATGCCAGTTAGTTGCCTTTCATCTCCCTAAGATTTATTGGTGGATGGAAAGTGCAGACTTAAGCTCAGAGTTATGGCCCATCCTACATTCCTATTCCCTCCCCCGCAAAAAATAATTTTTGAAGAGAGATTTGTCTTTAAATTTTGAAATATTGCCCCTTCATCTGTCTTTTTCATTGAATTCATAAAAGACCAAAAACTGGGGAGTATTGGAATTTAAAGTGTTGGTGTTTGCAAGTTACCAAAGTGAGCAGTTTGTAAGCAGAAGAAATGACCAAACCATTATTAGATGGAAATTGATGGATTTGTGACTTTTGGCATTTTCCCTCCAGCCAGAGAAAGACTCATCCTCAAAATGGTATGATTTGCAAATGATTATTTCAGCAATATCTTCATACTTGATGTAAGTGTTGGTTGCTTCAATAAATATTAAGGATAAAGATAGGATGATGGTCCAGGTTCTTTTGTGGCCCCCTAATTGTTCTTCCTGCCTCAAGTTTCTCCCAACTCCAGTCCATCCTCTGTGTCACTTTCCTACTCTCTGTTAGCTCTAGAATCAAACATAACTTCCTTTGTCATTTAAAGCCCTTTACAATCAGCCCCAACTGACTTCTCCATCTTTATTGTGCCCTACTTCCCTTCCCAGATTCTACACAACAACCAAACTGACTTTCTTGCTGTTCCTTGTATGCAGTACTAGCTACAACTAGTCTCCTCTCCTTAAAACACACTCTCTCATTGACTTAGAATTCCCAGTTTTCTTCAAGATCAGCTGGGGCACCCACCACCTTCTAAATGAAGCCTTCTCCACTTCCCCTAGCTGCTAGTGCTTCTACTTCTCCTTCCAAATTACCTTGTATCCATCCTATGTGTAACTATGTATATGCACCTTGTTTGGGGGGGGGGGTAGAATGTAAATTCCTGGAAGGCAGAGACATTTTTCCACTTTTGTCTTTGAATCCTTAGCACCTACTGTATGTAATGCCCAGAACATAGTGGATGGTTAATAATTTCTTATTGAGTGATTGATAAAATTCTCATATTCAGAAATCCAGTAAGGTACTTCCAAGTCTGTCAAGCTAACATTCCTCATGACAACATTAGGGGAAATGAAAAGTTAAAAAAAATAAAAATGCCATTAGACTCAGATTAATCTCAGTGACCTATCTTGGTCTCATGGAAAAGAAGAGAGAAACCTATTTTCCTTTTCTTGGCTGAAAGGTGGGGTATGCAGTGGTATGGAATGGTGCATATACTATTGAACAGGGTTGCTTTGTTGGTTGACTTTTGCTTGTCTTTCTTGGTTCTGATGGATAAAGTATAATGAGAATGAATTGATTTTGGGGTTTTTTTAAAGGCATAAACAAAAATAATCAATTCGAGTGGCACAGGAATTCATCACTATCTCCTTTATTTTACCCATTCCTATTTTAGTCCTCCAAAAAATTGCCCCAACACCCCTACCCCCATTGGAACCTTCAAGACTTGTTTTTTTGGGGTTCTTTTGGGGAGGGTGGTGAGGCAATTGGGGTTAAGTGACTTGCCCAGGATCACACAGCTAGTAAGTGTCAAGCGTCTGAGACTGGATTTGAATTCAGGTCCTCTTGAATCCAGGGCCAGTGCTTTATCCACTGTGCCACCTAGCTGTCCCAAGACTTGTTTTTAATGTCCCTGAAACTGTTTCTGTGGTTAATCTAACACTAAGAGCTATAAAATTTGAGTTTTATGAACTATGATGATGACATAATGCTCTTTGATGAATCTACTTGTTTATTTTAGAGCTCATTTTGAGAACAGAAGCGAATTTTTAGGAGTCTCCAAAGGTTACATTACTTCAAGGGGTTGTGTGCTATAGATGTCACATTTGGCAAAGCTGCTATATGGTGTCTGGCATGGTGCTGCAACTGAATATGTCCTTTTAAAATAAGTAATAAACATTTTTATTTGTAGTTTGAGTTCCAGTTTTTATCCCTCTTTCCCTCCCTGTTCTCTCCCCTCCCTGAGGCAGTAAGCAATCAGATATTGGTTATACATGTACAATTATGTAAAGCTATCATATTAGTCATTTTGTACAAGAAAACCTGAATAAAAGAAAAAAATGAAAGTAAAAAATAGCATGCTTCAGTCTGTGTTCTATCAATATCAGTTCTTTCTTTGGAGGTGGATAGTATGTTTCATCAATAGTCCTTTGGGATTGTCATGGATCATTGTATTGCTGAGAATAGTTAAGTCTGAATAGGTCCTTTCAAAACCAAAGGAAAGCCAAAGGTTTGTGTTCTAAGTGACACCATCCAAGTCAGCCAATATCTGAAGTGAATGTCAGACCCTAGAAACATCAAAACAAGTTCAGAAGTAAAGCAGGATTGATCTTTTTATTGCTTTCTCTTAATAATGAGAGTGTAGCCTATGGTTCAGCCCTTCACTCTTCACAAACACCATCCAAAGTCAGGGGAGATTTGGAGTTAATCAAGTACATGAGGACCTTTTATACAAGGTGCACGAGAAAGCATAGAGTCTATTATGAGGCTCTTGAATGAATGAATTTTTCCTTTCTTCTTAGTCTGATCTGTATCCATTGACCATAAGTAGAACAAAGCCAGATGATTTCACTTGCAACAGATAAAACACACACATGCTGCTTGATGCTGCTCCTAGTTTTTGCCAGAAGGGAACTATTCTAACCATCTCTGTCCTATTGCCTTGGCCTACTGATCTCAAGATGAATAATATAAGAGCTGTTTTGATAGGAATTTCAAAGCCATACCCTTTAAAGGGGGTAAAATCTATGAGGTGAGATGAAATTAATCCCCTTTTTCCAAGGGCAACAAGCTATATAGGACAGTGGGAAAAGATAGAGTCGGTAAGGTACTGAGAATCTGAAAAGAAAAGAAATTTTAAATGCTTAAAATTGGATATTGAATATGCAACAAGATGTGGATTAGGGTTTAGTGATGGGGATCAGGGTGGCAAATGTTGACTTTGGTTTTTTTTTTATCAAACCGATATCTCAACAAACCAGGCAACTAGATGGTGAAGTGGATATAGTGCTGGGCCTGGAGTCAGGAATACCTGAGTTCAAAGCTTATTTCAAGATACTAGCTATGTAACCTTGGACAAGTCATTTAACCTCTGTTTGCCTCAATTTCATCAATTGTAAAATGGAGTTAATAATAGTATCTAACCCCCGGGGTTGTTGTGAGGATGAAGTAAGATATTATTTGTAGTGTGCTTAGTATGATACCTGGCACATAATAATAGTTTCTTTCTTTTTTTTTTTTTTTTTTAGTGAGGCAATTGGGGTTAAATGACTTGCCCAGGGTCACACAGCTAGTAAGTGTTAAGTGTCTGAGGCCGGATTTGAACGCAGGTACTCTTGACTCCAGGGCCGGTGCTCTATCCACTGCGCCATCTAGCTGCCCCATAATAATAGTTTCTTAATAAATGCAAGCTATTATTATTATTACTAGGAAACTGATGAAGCACTTTAAGTTGTTAGTTAATATTATTGGTACCAGTACTAGTTACTAGTATTATAGTATGTATATGTGTGTAAATGTATATATATATGGGGGCAGCTAGGTGGCGTAGTGGACAGAGCACTGGCTCTGGAGTCAGGAGTACCTGAGTTCAAATTTGGCCTCAGACACTTAACACTTACTAGCTGTGTGACCCTGGGCAAGTCACTTAACCCCAATTCCCTCACTAAAAAAAAAATGTATATATATGTATATACACACATATACATATATATAATGAATTAACAAATTTCCTTCTAGAAAAGTACTTGTATAAAAATGAGTATAAATATATATATATAGTATAGTAATTAGTATTCTTGTTACTAGTACTACTACTAGCAATAAATATATACTATGTAAATAAATATATACTAGATATACACAGATTCTTTAGCATTGTCATCTTCAGGAAACTGTTTTAGGATTCAGTCCCTTTGTTACCTCAGTAACTCAATTCCTTTGTATATGGCCAAATATAGACTTATTAAATGCTGAATCTTCTGTATAGCTAAATAATTTCTTAGGTATAGAAGTTTCCATCCTTAAAAAGTCATTTATGATAGAAAACATCATAAACTAAAATCAGTAATGGAGGCTAAGTTTCTATGTTAGGGGAGAAAAACTTTTTCTAAAGGGCCAAAGAAGTGACTGTGGACTAAACCCTAGGGTGATTATGAGGGAGGTAGAAGGGGAAGACATTTTGTTGTACGATGATGGCTGGTATTTTGCAAGATGCAGAATTTAGTGACTGAGTGGAAAGAGGACAGTGATGGATGGAGAGAGAAGGACATCCTCTATATATTACAATGAATGTCAGAAATCCTAAGGGAAGCTCTTAATGAAATGGAAGGAGACAGAGTAGAGGTAGTAGTGATAATGGCTAAGAATACAGATGAGGAGGGGGCAGGTAGGTGGCTCAGTGGATAAAGTACTGGACCTGGATTCAGGAGGACCTGAGTTCAAATCTAGCCTCAGACACTTGACACTTACTAGCTGTGTGACCCTGGGCAAGTCACTTAACCCTCATTGCCCTGCAAATACAAAAAAAAAAAAAAAAAAGAAGACAGATGAGGAATAGGAGAGAAACTGACCAGAGTTCTTTACAAAGTGATGGTGGCGCATTGTTGTTTTTAGTAACTGATCTCAACTCTTTGGCTCTTCTGCATTACCTCCCTGTCAAACCAACCTACTTTTTAATCTCTCTTCTTTCCAGAGGACGGTAAACTGCTCTTACTTATTTCTTTATTGTTCCTCTTCCCCATCTGCCCTGATTCATGGCTGGCCTGTGTTGCCTGCCTATTCCCATATCCTGGGGAAGGATATTGGAGGGGAGGCTCTTGGTAAAGCTTCTTTACAAGTGGGCTAATGACATTTTATTATTGTGTGTTTTCATCCAGGCTTCCATAAGTAGCTTCTAATTACAAGGCTTTGCCTGTGTTTCTTGCACTGCTGCCAACTTTCTACTTTTGCCACCTTGGAAAATGCTGTGGCCAAGTTGACGGACAACAACAGGAGCCTGAGAACAGCTTTCAGGACCAGAGAATTTGTGGGGCATATTTTCATCTTTTATTACAACACTGGAGAATAGAATTTTTCATATTTTTATTTTAGCTCCCTGAGGGTAGTCAATTTTGTAGAGCAGGCTAAAATGCAGGTGGAAGGGTCGAAACAGACTTAATTGTTGGAAAATGATTCCTTTCATATTTTATGAGTATTCTGTTTGTAAAGCCATTCTTTTGCTGATAGATAGGCTCTAACTCCTGCCTTCTCCTGGTTTATATTTTAGAATCATATCTGACTTGAGGTTGAACCCTGATGATTTCAATGGTGTAGATGCTGGGGATAGGCCCTGGGAATTTTTGCATATACTAGAAGTTTATTGACAATTGCCTCATGAGTGATGTAGATGTGTATTTTTCTACCCACTATCTGATAGAGTATAAACTTCTTGAGGGGAGGCAAAGTTTCTTTTTTGTATTCCAATTGACTAGTACAGGGAAAGTAAGTGCTTAATAAATGTTTATTGATTGACTGATAGTGTGTAAAATAAAGGTGCACCAATACATTTAGCATAATACTACTTACCTGATATACTTAATTGTTAAATAGAGTTACAAGGCATATTTTGTTTCTTTTTTCTTTTTCTTTTTCTTTTTAATATAATGGCTGATATAATTTACCTAGATCTAGGAAAACATTTGAGAAAGTCTCATATGTTATTCTTCTAGACAAGAAAAATATGGGCTGTAAGGGGCTAAAATTCTATCTAGTCTTTCTAAAATATCTAATGAGTGGTCACCAATAAATTAAAAGCTTTAGCAAGAGTTAGACTTTTAAGCATTTATTAAGGAGAATAAGAATTTGGTGAAGAGAGAGGGAAAGGCCTAGATTCATCTATCTATTAAAGAGAGAACGCATTTCCAGCTCCACTCTCCACCAGAGTCCTGATGAAAGAGAGCTACAGCTCCAGCCTTGCCACCTCTTCCTCCCACCAGCAAATGTCACTTCCTGACACCAAAGAAAAGCCACATGTCTTGCCCTCAGGTGCCTTCTCCTCATGGAGAAGCTTTCCTACAGTAAGTCTCCAGCAGGTGGCGTCATTCCAATCGTTACAGGGCTAAACAACAGGATAGGTACATGGATTTATTATTAGTTCAATAGCAGCACCCAAAGAATAGACATTACTAGCCAAAGAGTAGCCAATACCAACTATGAAAAAAGCCTCTATTGGAGAACTCTAGAGAGCTGAGCTTCTCCCTCTGATATAACATTCTTTTTTCTTTTTTTGCGGGGGGGGGGGGGCAATGAAGGTTAAGTGACTTGCCCAAGGGTGCACAGCTAGTGTCAAGTGTCTGAGGTGGGATTTGAACTCAGGTCCTCCTGAATACAGGGCCGGTGCTTTATCCACTGTGCCACCTAGCTGCCCCTGACATAACATTATTATCAGCTGCCTGATAAGATTGCATCCTTATCAAATTTACAGATGATACAAAATTGAAAGTGACATATGATATAACATGATAAAGCTAGATTCTAAAAAGATCTTGATAGACAAAGCTGACTCTTATAATAAAATGAGATGATAAATTCTGTCACTGGAGGACTTAGGTAAAGGTTGAATGACCACTCTCTGGGAATGTCAGAGAGGGGATTCTTGTTCAGGTATCAATTGAAAGAGTTGACTTCTGAAGTCCTTCTAAATCTGAGATTCTGTTTCTCTGGGATTCTACTTTGATACTTGAATCAATCTTTGTTTCCATCAATGTGGGTACTTCCTCCAGTGGTGCAGATCATAACCCATGGATTCATTCTTGTCTTAGGCATCTTGTTTATGTCCTCTCATAACTTCTTGACATGGAGACCAATCAACATATTGAGAGCCTTTCTCTCTATCTCTTGATATTATGTGGGTATGGAAACAGTATGTTGGTTGTCTGTTATCTTTCACTTCTGCTGTCTAAGAAGCACACTTTCATTCTGGTCATGTCTCTTTGGTGGTATCTTTTATACCACATTTTTTTGTTTTGTTTTGTTTTTGTGGGGCAATGAGGGTTAAATGACTTGCCCAGGGTCATACAGCTAGTAAGTGTCAAGTGTCTGAGGTGGGATTTGAACTCAGGTCCTCCTGAATCCAGGGCTGGTGCTTTATCCACTGTGCCACCTAGCTGCCCTTATACCACTTTTTGCATGCATTTTTAAATTGGTAATAAGTTATCATCTATTTAGACCCTAAAGCATGGATCCAAACATGTTACCTCCTTCCCCCTCTTCATAAATTCCAGTGGCTTCCTATCACTTCTAAGATCAAATACAAAATGCTGTGTTTAGCATTCAAATCCCTTCATAATCTAGCCCCCTCCTACCTTTCCAGTCTTCTCATAACTTTCTCTCTCCTATGTACTTTCTGATCTAGTGACACTGGCCTCCTTGCTATTCCAGGAACAAAACACTCCATCTCTCAGCTGTGGTCATTTTCTCTGGTTGTCCTTTTTGCGTGTAATATTCTCCCTCCTCAACTCCACCTAATGACTTCCTTTGGCTCCTTTAAGTACAACTAAAATCCCATTTTTTATAGGAAGCCTTTCTCAACCCCTCTTAATTCTGGTGCCTCCCCTCTTATTTTTTTCTATTTATATAGCTTGCTTCATAGATATTTATTTGATGTTGTCCTCCTCATTTGATTGTAAGCTCCTTGAGGGCAAGGTCTGTCTTTTGCTTCTTTTTACATTAGCACAGTGCCTGGCACAGTGTCAATTGAGTAATTGATTGACCCATCACACATCTCTTCATTGTTCTTGGGGGCTGACCCACAAATTTGTTGCCTTGGAGATTGTGGTATTTCCCAGTTCTCAGCCATATAGCATAACTAGAATACTGGAGCTGAAAGGATAGTTTTTTGTTTCAGAGAGAAGCTTGGGGTGATTGAAAACATTGCAGACATTGCAATCCAAATGCCATCAACCCTCTTCTTTCCCTACTTTTCAATTCTGAGGCAAGCTCATTGTATATCTACTATGTCTATCTAAGGCATACATACATTTATCCAAGTGCATCTTTAATTCTGGCAATTACCATTCTTTATCTGCTCCACCCCCCCCCCCCCCCCGTGTAGATAGTTAGGCTGAACTATTTTGAGTGTATTACTAAGTGCCTGTTAAACACTTCTAACTACTTTTCTCCTACCTGTATATCTATGTACTAGTTGTATGCCTCTTTCTTTACTATACTAGTTGTATTCCTCTTTCTTTAAAGGAAAGGACTGTTTCATCCCTATTGTGTCTCTAGAACCTAGCAAAGTGCTATGTATATAGCAGGTACCTACTAAATGTTGGATGAATTGAATCAAATACAGGTTTTTGCATCCTATGGCAAAGGATAGAAAAGTCTGAGAGAATACTACCTGTATGCCTTATTGTCTAGGTTCACACAAAATATGGGGGTAAATGGAAGCCTCTTTTTTGGTTCCTGGCCTATATTTTCTATCTTTAGGGCACATTATGTTTCCTTTATCTTTCAGTTATTTGTGGTCTCTTAGATCAGTATTTCTTGATAACATTCTTAATTTTATTATAACATTTGTTTTGGGAAGAAGTTTGATGTGAATGTGGAAAATGAGAAAAGGAGCTAATAGATAAATATGAATATAACAGTGTAGGAGAGACTATGATAGTTTTTTTCTTACTTAGGATTACATTAGTTTCTTCAAATATGAAGAAGTATGATCATGTCTGATAGGAAAAGAAGATGACTTAGGTCTGTGAGTACATGAATTTTAAACTTTTAGATAATTGCCATTTGTATGTCAATTCAGAGAAACAATGAGGTAGGGTGCAGTTCAATGTCTCCATGACTTCTGAGCAATCAGTGGCCTTAGTTTCTTCATTTATGAAGTGAGAGGATTGAATCCAAAATGTCACTTTCAGCTTAAATTTTCTATAACTTGATGACTGTGAATACATTGGCATTACTATAGTACTTAAGGGTCTTAATTCACGTCTATGGTACTCAGTTTTGAACATTTCAATTTACGTGAATAAAAAAGAAAAGTTCAAATTTTAGAGATAGCATGGTGTCCTGTGTGGAGCACTGAACTTGGAGCTTGAGGATGTAGTTTTGAGTTCCAGCTCTGACAATTACTAGTGTTTTAACTATAAGCACATCATAACTTTTCTTAGATTCAGTTTCCTCATCTGTAAAAATGGAGATGTGTACTATATGTAGCTCAGAGAATTGCTGTGGATAAACTCTAAAACACTATATATGTGTGTAGATAGGGGGATAGTTTATATGTGTGTGTATATGTATATATATATAAAATTAGAGAAAATCTATATTTATATTTTATTATTTTTATCAGTGAGGGAAAGGCAGAAGTTTGGATGTAGTTTTAGAGACAAAGATTGTCTACCCTGCCCCTCTAGTGTTACTGATTGAAACACCAAAATAATGTTCGTGGCTTTGGTGCTATCATCCGAGGCAAGTTGGGAGTTAAAAGGAATTTACTCATCCTATCAATCAAGCTTCATGGGGGGAGGTTCTCATTGAGGGGAAGTCAAGGACTCTGCTTTGCTGGCTAGGTGTGACTGTAGGTCTGACTCACAAAAGAGACAAAATAGTTCTGAGGCTTGCCCATAAAAAAGTTGACTCACAATACTACCCTCTGAGGAATAAACCACCTAGTAGAAACAATTCAATAGAGAAGCAGCAGATGGCAATAAAATTTCAGTGGTGAAGCAGCCTAATAGCAAATTCATCAAGAAAGACCAGATGGCAGTAAACTCTCAGTGGAGAAGCAGCAGATGGGAGCTCAATAGAGAAAGCAACACAGTAGATGACATCATTAATTCTGTGAAGAAGCAGCAAGAGGCAGTTTCAAGGAGCAGAGAGGTGTTTCAACTGGAATGCAGCCCTAGAAGTATTAATTGTCTGTGTTATGAGTATTTCTTTTCTTACCAGTGATATGAAATCTGTGGGAGGTAGTATCTCTGATTGTATTCCCTTTGGTATTCCCCTTGCTATTCTGTGTCTTCTAGTTTGGTCTAATAAAAAAAGAACATTACATTAGAATTTGTGAGCTGTGGTTTTGATTAGATGCTGATACATAGAGTACCTGGAACTTGAATGTAGTACTCAGGAGACCTGTAGAAGGGGTACCTGAGCTAAATGATTTGTCTCATAACTTGCCAAAAGAGTATGAGGAAGGATAAAAAGGTCATGTTGTTTCTAAATCAAGGAGACTTTCTAGTAAGATTCTTAAACCCTATATATCTTTTTTTGTTTGTTTGTTTTGGTGAGGCACTTGGGGTTAAGTGACTTTCCCAGGGTCACACAGCTAGTAAGTATCGAGTGTCTGAGGCCGGATTTGAACTCAGGTCCTCCTGAATCCAGGGCAGATGGTCTATCCATTGTGCCACCTAGCTGCCCCCCAACCCTATATGTCTTGAACCTTGAGATGGCCAAGCAATTGATTCTGGAAGGTGGTTTTTGTTGGATTTTAATATACCTTTGTCCAATCTGGATATCATGGTTTTTGTTCAGAGTTAGATTTCTACAGTTTTTCTGCCTAGAGAGTGGGTCCAAATAAAACTTGCAAAGCATTTGCTGAATGGTACTGAAAGAACTCTAAGACATAAAACTTTCCATTCACACCCTGCCAGCTGAAAATGTTGGGAATGTCAAGTATTTTCTTTTTTACCACTTCCCCCTTTCTCAGAAACCTAATAGAAGCCTGGCCTTGTTTTGATTTCTTGCTCTTGCCTCTTTTTCATAGTCTAGGGTTTGAGGGTTGTTGCAGGGTTTCTGATTAAGTTCACAGGACAGGAGGCAGCCCTGAGAGTAGACCAGAGGGACCTGTCCAAGCCAAGAAAACTTAGAAGGCGAGGTTTCAGTCCCAGTGTAAGTGGGTCTCCAGGGATAGGCTATTCTCTGAAAATGAAACACATAGCTAAGTTCCAGAGGACATTGCCAGAGAATTCTAGCTGGATTCTTTCTCATTTGTAAAGGTACAGCCCAGCTGGAGCCAGATGCTCATTCTAAGCTATCATTTATTTTCCACCACTGCTCATTTTTTACATGGAATGTCAATATGTGGAATTTTGCTCTCATAGAATTTATGATACCACAAATCTGCATTTAAGGAATTTTCCCCGAGGCTCTTTGGGTGGTCTGAATGGCTTAGAAACTTTCCTGGGGTGATGTTGGGTCTTGGACATCCCCCCCACCCAACATATGTATACCCAGGCTGGAGTAAAGCTTGGGCTGGTAAAGGATGCCATTGCACCATCATTTTTTTGCAGGTTACTACCATGCTCTGCATGGTGCTAGTCTCTGTCCATCAGTTAGTCAATAAACATTTATTTAGTTCCTACTATGTGCCAATCCCAGTGCTGAGCACCAGAGATACAAAAACAGGCAAAAGAGAGGCCTGTTCTAGCAAACAAGGACTAAAAGAAAAAAAAGTTCCTACTCTCTAGGCGTTTCCATCATTTTGTTTTATTTTTAAAATTTTATTATTATTATTATTATTATTTTTGGTGAGGAAATTGGGGTTAAGTGACTTGCCCAAGGTCACACATCTAGTAAGTAAGTGTTAAGTGTCTGAGGCTGGATTTGAACTTGGTTCCTCTTGAATTCAGGGCTGGTGCTCTATCCACTTCCCCTGTTTCCATCATTTTACTGAATGTAGAGCAAGATTTATTAACCTGGAGTTCGTGAATTGCCAAACAGTCTGAGGATATAGATATCAAGAGTCCATGAACTTCCAAAGGAAAAAAAAATCACATTTGTTTTCCTGAATTGCAACTGAAATTTAGCATTTCCTTAAGTTATAAATTTAAAAAACAAAACAAAAACTGCATTATCCTGAGAAAGAATCCATGGGTTTTTTACCAGGCTGCCAAAGGGGTCCAGGACAGAAAGAAAAAAGGGTTCAGAGTTTCTAATATAGAGAGTGGAAGGAAAAAGTGGAAATTATACTGTAATAGATGACAACTAGATAGGGAAGCAGGGAGGATGCAGGGCTGAGGGAAATGGGAATTCCCACCAGTATTAGGCTGGAGCTCCTCTTTTGTGTTGAAGGCTTGCCTTGATCACAGAACAAGTCCTGAAATTATAGACCCGGAAGTGTGAGAAATCATCTAGTCCAACTATCACATTTTACAGCAGAGGAAGCTGAGAAAAGAGCCAGAGAGGATGCAGAGACAGCAATGATAGGACTGGAATGAGAACACAGATTTTTTGATTCTTCTTTTAGGGTGCATTTTATCTACTACCTGCTACCCCACCCCCTGTGGTAGGTCAGAGAGCTGGAAGGAGGGAGCCAAGGGCCAAGATGGGGATGAGTTAGAAGAGAGGGAGGGGCTAAACCTTAGTAGCCCTACTCTGATTTATTGGCTTTGGGAATGAATGTTTTTCTTTTAAGTGTTAATAACGTGGCAATTGGAAACAGCATTTAATGCTCATAAGTTTGCTTCAGATAACTTTTAAATGACTTAGCATTTATTTGAATACTAGGTCATAGGGTCATAGACTGAGTTGGAAGGGACATTCCATTAGAAACCACTAAGTTACAGCAGAGGAAACTGAAACTAGCCTGGGATCACCCCGCCATCACTTGTAGATTACTTTGTGAGATGGAGAGGCTAGAGAATGGAGACTATAGGGTGATATGGGATAGAAGGGTTTTCTTTTTTAAAATAGTTTAGTTTGCTAGGGCAAGGAAGAGGAGTTAGAAAAGAGAATGATAGGATTGAGATTGACCCTTCACTCCCTTCTAGTCTTACTCCCTGAAGAGTAAAGGAGTCAGGACTTCAGGCCTTCAAGTCCTGGAGAGACCTGGCTGAGGGCTAGTAAGTTATTTTGGGAAGCCTGTGGGATCCCCAGAATTTTAGGGTCAGTAGTGATTTTGGAGGCACTATAGTATAATACCAAGAGCAGAGGCCTGGGGGGCCAAGAGACTTGGGTTAGATTCTTTTGTTATTATATCATTTACATTTTCCTTCCCAATAATAGATATCCTTTGTAACAAATGACAAAAAAGAGAAAAAGGCCAGATCATCAAAAATAAATTCATTAAAAAAGCCTGATATTATATCCAGTGTTCCACACGCATAGTCCTGTACTGAAAAAATGTAGGTATGTACCTTCTTATATTTCTTCTCTGAGACCAAGTTTGTTCATTATATTTTTTTTCAATTAAACTTTTATTTTTTTATTCAATAAAAATCTGCCTTATTTTTCTCTTCTCTCTTCCCTTCATCTTCCATTGGGAAAGAAAGAAAAACAAAACTTCAGTTACAAATAAGTATATTCGAACCAAATAGATTCTCCCATTGGCCATGTCAAAAAAAAAGTCTCATTCTTTACTTTGAATCTGTCACCTCTCTGTCAGGAGGTGGGTAGCATGCTTCATCATGTCTAGAATTGTGGTTGGTTCTAATTTCACAGCATTCAGTTTCAGTCGTTTTGTTGTTCTTTCAATGTATATTATTGTAATCACTGTGTATATTGTGTTCCTGGTTCTGTTTATTTTCTCTGCATCTGTTCATACATCTTCCCATGCTTTTCCATTGTCATATTCAGCATTTTTTAGAGCACAATGATATTCTATTACCTTCATGTAATGCAAGATTAGATATTCTCCAAAGGACATCTATTTTGTTTTCCCTTATTTGCTAATAGAAAAAAAATGCTGCTATAAATTAGTAGATGTAGGGCCTTTCCTTTGTTATTGAACTTCTTGGAGTATATGCCTAACAATAGGATATATGGATCAAGGAGTAAGGACATTTTTAGAATATGCTTTTTAAAATTATTTTATTTTTTTCAGTTAACACAATTTATTTTCTCTCTCTCTCCCAAAAGAAAAAGAAAACTCTTGTAACAAATATGCATAATCAAGCAAACGATTCATACATAGGCAATCTCCAAAAATATACATCTAAACCTACACCTTGTGTCTATCATCTCTCTTCTCTAGACAATGATTTCCAAGCTCTCATTCCATTTTTAAGACACTGTGACTGGAAGGAAGTGAGTAGTGATAAACAAGTTGGCCATTTATTCATTTTTATGAGGAACACTAAGGAGAGAACCCAGAATATTTTTTGTAGGGTAAAAGGTTAGCAGTTCAAGAGTCCCTGTGGGGTTGCTTCTGAATGATTAGAAGGTGTCGGAAAATTATCTGGATGGATGATTTACTAGGCCTTTAGGCTGTTCTCTTGTATAGCTGGTGAAGAAAAACTGCAAATTGGCATCTTTTGTACTAGTCCTGAAATGTTCAACCTTTCAAGGACAGGTTTTTGTTGTTTTTTTTTTTTTAACATATTCTTACTGATTATGTTTTACTTCCAAATGGCTTTTTAATTTGATTGCTCTCACTCTTCCCTTCCCCTAAACACATTATGTCATTTTGTATATTAACGGTACTAGGTGGATTTTATTTAATATTTGTGTTAGGTCAGAAGTGATTTATCTTTCCAACCAACACAAAAACTATCCTTTGGTCACAGCTGTTGGGTTTGGTGGCTGACCTCTTTAACTTTTGATTCATTAACATCCAAGTCCCCAGCAAAGAAGAATCTTTTGAGGAGACTCCCCAGCAGTATTTATTTAAAAATGATTCCATTTCCAGGAAGGAGCTAGAGAGCAATGCATTATAAACAGAGTACTCTTCAATAATTCACAAGATAGGCTCACCGGTGGCCATTTAAGGGTCAGTTTATGGCTTAACCATTGAAAATGAGCTCTCTATTTTTTTAAAAAAAAGTCTATCCTTTGCTGTTCTTTCTGTTTGAGCTTCTATCATGTTAGCTTCCTGAAAAGTCCCCTTCATCCAGTCTTTCTTGCTTTGGGGGCCTGAATAGAATATTGTATGAGTGGCCACTTAAAAAAAAAAATAGACCTTGTACGTGACATTAGCTCAGCCAGGTTATTTCACGTGAATCTTCTGGACTCGGTTTAATGAGAAGTGGGTTGCATAGAAATGAAATTTGACTTTTCTACTTAAAAACAATTCTTCTGATTTTCATTTCAAATCACCAAACACTAATTATTAACATTTTATTATTATTTGTTAACACATTCTGACATTTTTATTTACTCTATATAGACTTTGTATTTTCTTACTTGTTTATTTATTATTCTTTTCTTCCCCGCCCCACCCCCAGCAATACAATATAAATTCCCTAAGGGCAGAGACTATACAAGTATTTCACTACATTATATTATTTTTTGCTGTCTCTGGGATGGATTCAGTCTGATTTTCCCTGTATACATGAGGGGAATTGACTGGCCCAAGATAGATATCCAGGGATAGTGGTTCAGTGGACAGAATGTTGGACCCAGACTCAGGAAGATCTGAGTTCAAATATGGCCTCACACACTTCACTTACTAGTTGTGTGCCTTTCAGCGCTGTTGTAAGGATCAAATGAGATCATTGTAAAGCACTTAGCAGAAGGGGCAGCTAGGTGGTGCAGTGAATAAAGCACCAGCCCTGGATTCAGGAGGACCTGAGTTCAAATCTGGCTTCAGACACTTGACACTTACTAGCTGTGTGACCCTGGGCAAGTCACGTAACCCTCATTGCCCTGCCAAAAAAAAGGTAAAGCACTTAGCAGAGTGCCTGGCCTGCACCAGGCATTATATAAATAAGTGCTAGCTATTTGTATTTATTATACTCACTCATTCAACAAATTCATGTTTGTTGGGGGCAGTCTAGGGGACTGAGAACAAGCAAAGGACAAAGAATAAACATGCTTAATCCAGGCCACAGCCCTTAAGGTACTTGAAGAAAACTATCATGTCATTGTTGAAGAATTTGAGATTTTGATTGTTGTGGAATTTTGAGAATTGAGATGTAGAGTTGTAGAATTATAGATTTTGATTTAAGACCTTTGAGCTCATTCAATCTAAAGGGACCTTTGAGCTCATTCAATCTAAACCCCACCCTCCTCATTTTACAGATGAGGAAACTGAGGTGGATCGAGGTTAAGGGACTTGCTTAGGCTCACACAGTGAACTGGATGCCTCTAGAAGGTATATTTTGTGAAAGCATAAAATGGGAACATGTGAACTTTAACAACTGATTGTCTCCTGCAGACCAAATCACTGACTGAAAAGAGCCAAAAACGTGAGATTCATTAGTGCTTATTATTTATTGATTACTCCCCCTCCCTCAAATTTGCTATGGCAAAATACAAACTCCTTGTATACTCTTCTCCAACAGGGGGTGTCTCATCTATGATAATATCATTCACGCACAATATTCTTTGACAAATGTAGCCATAGTGAAAACTGTTCCATGATCATCTCATTATTAACTTTAAGCAAAGCATAAAACATTAAAGGAGAAGTTCACCAAAGGTATTCACTACTGTTAGGAAAGATGTCTTGGACAAAACCCAAATGCAAGAGAGAGAGAGTCCTTCTAAATGGTGAGATCCTCTGGGTCCTTCATTGCTTGTGTATGATTTTGTGCTGATGGCCTAAAGACCCACCAACATTATAAGACCGGGTCCTCTGTGAAATCTGAGTGTTCAAAAGAGATTAGCCTAATAATCCTTACAGAAAAAAAATAAATTCATGAAAAAAGGCCCTTATATAGACTGCCTTGCAGTTGGATGGTTAACCCACTGAGTACATGTAGTATATTCAATACATACATACATCTGGGATAGGTAACACAGATGGACAATGAAGGAGACTCAGAATTAAATGGAAGAAAAAAAGCAGGGTGGGTTGCATTTGGGAAATTGTGCAATCCTTTTAATGATTCCAATTGCCTCTCCAGGGCACTAACCCATCTTTTCAACATCAATGTTCTTTGGTTAATGCTCTATGGTTGTAAATCTTGGAGTAGCACAAACTCTGAATGATTAAAGTTGCAGATAACCCAGAGAATAATAGAGATTCACATGAATTGCAATACTAATCTGATGATAAGTTCTGCTTGCATAGCAGTGTAAGGGATTTTCTTTTTCAGGAAAAGTATGATTCAGAGGAATTGGTCATGTGGAAAGAGAAAGGCATGACAGACTGAATGCTCCAGTGGTAAACTTTGATGTCAAAAAGACAAAGAGGAAGGTCTTCAGTACATTGATAGGTTCTCTTTAGAGGGTCTATGGAAGAACAAGGACAAGGATAAGCAGGCATGGGTAGGTTGTGATTTGCACTTAATGTAGAGAGCACTGTGTCAGTGAGATCACATATCTATTGAAGCATTTAAAAAGTATTATTTGTGAAGCATTACAACTCATTATCCATTACCCTAGGAGCCAATCTAGTTTCAACCCATTCATATTGGTTAGGATTGGCATAAGAGCCTGAACAAATGAAACCTTTAGGTCAAATTCTTGAATTAATGCTGAATCTGCACTGAGACCCCCAAGGTGATTCTCTGATCTCACAGAGAAGTGACTTCCTCAGGTCAGAAATATCTCAGGTTGATCTGGTTTGGTCAGATCATACCTGGAACATTATATGCACTTCTACAATAGCTTTTTGGAAATACATTGATAAAGTGGAAAATGTCCTGAAGAGGGCAATCAGGATGATGAAGGGGCTGCTGTTCATGCAGGGCAGTTGAAGGAAATGGGGATGAAGAGAAAACATGAAAGTGCACATAACAGCTGTTTTCAAATATTTGATAGGCCATCCTGTGGAGAGAATAGATGTATTCTTCTTGGCTTCACAAGGCAAGGCTAAGAGCAATTAGTGGCAATTGCAAAAAGTTAATTCAAAATTAATCAGTTAAAGTTTGATTTCCATAAAACTTCTTAACTATTGGAGCCAGTCAAAAGTGGAATGGGCTGCCCTAAGAGCTAGTAATTCCCCTTACTTGTCCTATAGCTCATAGAGAGATCCTTTTTCAGATACAGATTGATCGGAAGTCCCTTCTGATTCCTCAAATTTCTGTAATTCTGTGACAAGAATCATGGTCTAGGGTTTAACTTATCTGGTTTGGTCAGGTCTTTGGAATGTACCCTGTGGTGTTTTCTCATGGCATTTGATTACTCTGACCTTGGATACCATGGCCTCTTGCTCTAAGAAACAGATGATTGAAAAAAGTCAACCAATTAGCCATTTAGTAACATTTCCTCTATGACTGAACTTACATGACTCTTAGTTTTCCAAAGAGTGTATTGTGTGATGGATGCAACATGACTTCTGGGATTTGGAAAAGAAACACATTTTTTTTAGCTGCTGTCTTTGTCTTCCTTTTGAAACCAAGGATAGGAAATAAATTTTATTTTGAGCCTTCAGGAAACAGATTTTACAAAATCATAAGAACTTTTCAGTGTATACTACCTTCTACACTGATTGACTAGGATGACTTTAGAGAAAAGAGGTAATTCTTTAAATATTGCAGCACTAATTATTCCCCAAAGATTGATTTCAGCTGTTGGTCTGCAGATCATCAAACATGCCAACAAATAAAATTAGAATGCACAAGCAGGTGTGTGTTGTTAAACTCCAGAACACTATTCTTTATTCTGCAAACAAGAAAAACTGTGGTAGACCTTGAATCTCTCCCAGGACTGTAAACCAATATCAGCAATTAGAATTGTGGAGTTTCTGGCTTATAAAATAGCGATTAATAAAATTGAGTTGCTCTCTTTCTCTGCCTCTCTCTTGCTCTTTCTTCCTCTCCTCTCTTTGTCTCTCTGTTTCTCTCCCTTTTTCTCTTTTTCTTATGCTCTTTCTCCACAATGGATAATATGATATTAAAACAATATGTTTAATATATCACTATATTATATATTACTTTAATATCACACACATATAATAGGACCTTTCTTTCCATGAGGAAGTCAGACAGTATAACAGAAATTATTCAGTTCAACCATTCTTTGCACTGGGTCTGCTATATAACTTGGACAAATTACTTAACTTTTCTGTCTCTTATTCTGTAAAAGAGGGGATATGATTTTTGACCTTCCTGGATCCTGTGGGGAGCAGAAGGAAGTAATTTTTAAATGTTTCCTGTTTTATAGAGCTTTGTACCCTTGCCTCAGGAGCACATGCTCTTGAATCAGCAGCTTGGTCAATTCCTTTGATTAAACTTTCTTCTGCTGACTAGTGGCTCTACTCTTTGGCCCTGGAATGACTTTGGGTTATTTGCTTTTCACTTAGTTCCTCTTTTGCATTTGATCCCACCCCCCACTTCCTCACGTGAACCCCTCAGAGTTCTTGTTCTGAATGGGCTGAAAAAAAATGTCAGAATAGAAGCTATATTTAGGGGATTATAATCTATAAATAATACTTCTTGTCTATCTAGGGCACTGCAACTGTGGGGGAACTTCAGAACTTGGGGGCAGGAAGTGTATCATTCTTGTAATTGTAATCATAGTACCTGCCATACGTTTGAGATCCAAAACCAGAGTGAAAGGTAGCACCCTTAGAGACCTGCTTTTTGCTAATGATGCCCACTTGCTTGTCACTCAGAGTATGAATTACAAACCTTGATGGATCGCTTCTCCCAAGCTTGCACAGAATTTGGCCTAATCATAAATCTTAAAAAGACGAAAGTCATGTGTTAGAGTGCTATGTCGCCTCCATTGATACACATCTGTAGCTACCAGTTGGATGTCGTAAACCAATTCTCGTATCTTGGCTCTATTGTCAGTGAAAATTTGTCACTTGATTCTGAGATCAATCAGAGGATTAGGAAAGCTACTTCAACCATGACTAAGCTTGCCAAGCGTGTCTAGGCAAACAGTAAACTGACAAGATGAACCAAATTTGCTGTCTATAGAGCATGTGTCCAGAGTACCTTACTGTATGGCAGCAAAGCATGGACTACATATACTAAACAAGAGAAGAAGCTTAACAGCTTCCACATGCACTGCCTTCGGGCATATCTTGGTCAGATAGGATCACCAACACAGAAGTGCTCCAACGCATGCAACTTCTGAGCATCTACACACTACTGAAACAAAGATGGCCATGCTGGCTCAGTCATGTGCACTGCATGCAAGATGAGCGCATTCCTAAAGACCTACTCTATGGAGAGTTAGCCTCAGGCCAAAGACCTGCTGGATGCCCCCAGCTTCGCTACAGAGATGTATGCAAGTGAAACTTGAGGGCTCTGGGAATAGACATTGGCAGCTGGGAAGAGATGGCCAAGAACCTCGCCAGATGGAGTTCAGTACTCAGGAGCAGCTTGCCCGCAGCTGAGATGGGCCTTCAAGCTTGGAAGAAAGAAAAACAAATGAGACGCAGGAACCAACGGGCAACAGAGAGCACAGTTTTCCCATGTCCTCGTTGCAGCAGGAGCTGCGGCTCCCGTATGGGACTGCACAGCAACACTGTGGCCTGTGGCTCTTCAAGGTGCTGATCCATGGTCATCCTCAACTGGTGGAAGCCTACTACTAGTACCTACCACATAATAGGCATTTAATAAATGTTTGTTAATAGATTCCTATGGAGCAAAGTGACCTCCTACTGATATGTAGCAATTTTTTATGGAAGATATTTTAAGATTCTAACGTACATTCTTCCTTAGATTTTCAGTTTTTTATGATCATTTTGAATGATGAAAAAATCATATCCACTTCCAGAGAAAGAACTGAAAGAGTATGAATGTAGATGGAAGTATATTTTCAAAACCTTTACTTTTCTTGGTTTTTTGTCTGTGTTTTCTTTCACAACATAGCTAATATAGAAATATGTTTTGCATGACTGTACATGTATAATCTATATGTAATTGCTTGCCCTCTCAGGGAGTGGAGAGAGGAGGAAGGAAGAGAATTTGGAACTCAAAATTTTTTAAAATGAAAGTTGAAAATTATTTTTATATGTAATTTGAAAAGAAATAAAAATTTCCACATTAACAACAAGAAAGAGAGAGAGAGAGAGAGAGAGAGAGAGAGAGAGAGAGAGAGAGAGAGAGAGGGAGGGAGGGGCTTTTGGCCTTTATATTACAATCATTTCTCTACTGGTGCTGTTAGGTGGAGCAGTAGATAGAGAAGAAATCCTACCTCAGATATTTATTAGCTGCTTCACCCTGTTCAAGTCAGTTAACTTCTGCTTCAGTTTCCTTAAGTGAAAAATGGGTCTACTAACAGCACCTATCTCTAAGAGTTGTTGTGATGGTAAAATGAAGTAAAATTTGTAAAGTACTTTACAAACATTAAATCACTATATAGGGGCAGCTAGATGGTGCAGTGGATAGAGCACCAGCCCTGGAGTCAGGAGTACCTGAGTTCAAATCCAGCCTCGGACTTGATACTTACTAGCTGTGTGACCCTGGGCAAGTCACTTAACCCCAATTGCCTCACTAAAAAAAAAAACACAAAAACAAAACAAAACAAAAAAACAAAATCACTATTTAAATGCTAGTTATCATCATCCTCTTCCTCATCCTCATCCTCCTCATCCTCAACAAGAACCACCTCCTTCTTTTCCAGGTTGATCACTGCTATCTTTATACAGTGATTGTGAGATATGTAAATCTAACAGGTTTGCAAGTGAAATACCTTTCCTGGACCCAAGTTTTTACATGAGGCTAAGGAATCTCAACAACTTCCATAGGAATTTTATTTCATTGAGAGCCACAGAATTGGATTTTATTGTGCTTAAGAATCTATTCTGATGAATTTATAACTGATCTATTTGCTTTCCAAGCTGGGTTCAACATTTCTTCCTGAACTGAGACTTTATAAACAAATCTGCCAAATACAAAATATGACTTTGTATTAGGGATAGTTGTTCCCCTCTTTCTTTTAATATTTAAATGAATTTCTTCTTGCTTCATAGACATTTGGTCTTTAAAACTGCAGGGAAGGAAAATAGATTTGGAGGTCTTCACTGGTAAAAGTAGAATGAATTTCCCCAATTAGAGAGAGCTGGTAATCCACAAGAAATAAGTGGAAGGTGACAGTCATTTAATCAATAGATAGATATATTGAATATTCATCAGGTTCATGGCTTACTACTAAGTCCTCAGGATGGTGTCCTTATAATAAAAATCTCTGGGCTGCCTTGCTTCCCTGCTCTGCCAGGTCCTGCTCTCCCCTTCCTTCCTTTCTCCTTCCCTTCTATCTTTTCCTTACTTCATTTCTTCCTTCCTTTCTTCCTAATAAGAATCTTATCATCAATGATATTCTTTTTGTTAAGTCTTTTGAATGAAGTACTATCCATTCTATGCCTTTTTAGGGTTCTTAAGATAGTCCAATGTCCTGTGGAGTCAAACTGGTTTAGGAGTGTTTTTAAGGTCTCTATTCTCTGCATTCTCAATGGTTCTCCATTAAAGGTCTGGTGATATTTGACATTCTTCTGCCACCCTGTCCTACACACTTTATCTTTCTCCTTGCTATTATGCTATTTTATTGCTGTTATTTCCCTTGCTATTCCCTATGCTATTATTCCCTGGCTATTACTATTATGCTATTGCATAATTGTCTTGTCAGTGATGTAGCAAAGTGAAATTAGATGAATGAAGAGCAATAGAGAAAAGAAAAATCTTTTAGAAAGACATTTAAAATGAAATTGAAGTTTGGAGGTCTCCAAAGAAGAGATCACAGGGTTTTTGTAGGTCTGTACAGAGCACAGGGAAATGTTTAGTGAAGAGGATTTTGAAATTATTTAATATAACTTTTGGGGAAATACCAGTGGAAACCACTATCTTAGACAGATTTGGGACTAGAATGTTGCATTTAGTCTGGAACTACATTAAATGTATTTATTTTGGTCTAATTTTATTCATTCTTCCTTAAACAGTTTCATTCATTGGCACCCATGTACTATCGGGGATCTGCGGCAGCTGTTATAGTGTATGATATCACTAAACAGGTAAGATTGCCAAATTGAGAAATAATACCATATTTCTCCTGACTTAGTGTGCTAGGAAGGCAGGGACTCACTTCCTTGCTTGGGTCTCTCAAATGTACTGCGGTGGAGTTTATTAGTATGCAGCCTTGCATTGGCAGGAAATAATGATCCTCAGGAGCCACAGTGGGCTTTTCCATATTGCTTTTATTTCCCAAAGGCCTCAGTGCATCTAGATACACATCATATCCTGAAATAAATGAGCAAACCAAACCTCATAGAGAGTGGCTGCTTATTAACTTTAAGAAAATATTTTCCTCTGACCATTTATTTGTAGATAGAACTTTGAGGGTCTTCTTGATCAAGTTTTTACTTTTGAAGGCAGAAAAGTATTTGTTTTGCAAAGTTTCACACGTAGTTATAAAATTTTTGTTTTCTGTCAATATTCCTATGTCATTACTACAGGAAATTTATGATTTTAAAACCCAGAGATAATATTTGTATGTATATATATGTATATATACATATGTGTGCTTATATATTTAAATCTGACAAAGTGAGGATATAGGATATGCATTAATGGATCCTTGCTGCAGTTTGCTGACATTTTATTTCTCTCATACAAATTGAATTATTTACTTTTAGTTTTGAAAGGCTGACTCAGAACACTAAGGCATTAGTTTAATGACCCATCACTCCTACCATTTATGAATTTGTGCCACTTTTGCTTCTATGTTCTGTGTTCTTTGGCTCAAGGACTGGAGGGATGTTGTGAGTGAAGGGCAAAAAGGAAAAACAGACCTCAGAGAACATAAGCTGTTCTTCCTATTGAAGCAAACATGAAAGGAGTCCTCTATCCCTAGCAGGATAACATCAGCCCTGTTATCCCTATTTATATAGTGCAAAGGACACAACTTTAAAGAAACATTAACTTACAGAGAAAAGCATTAGTAGAAAAGCTCTTAAAAGCTTTTCTTTATCAGAAGTTTAATTTTATGCTGTGAATGTTTCATTTTTTGGGTGGGGGTGGGGCAGTGAGGGTTAAGTGACTTGCCCAAGGTCACATAGCTAGTAAGTGTCAAGTGTCTGAGGCTGGATTTGAACTCAGGTCCTCCTGAATCCAGGGCTGGTGCTTTATCCACTGTGCTATCTAACTGTCCTGAGTTTTATATTTTAAAAGTATTATTGAAGGCTTTTGTTTTTATGTCATGCTCATTTTTCAATTGCCCCCTCCCCCCAGGCCTTAACATAGAACCCTGTCTTATAATGGCAAAAACAACAATCCCAAATAATTCCAATAACACAAAACTGGTCAATACAGTAACTGTATTTGCTAACATTTTGTACCAAGGTCCCTTACTTTTCTATTGAGAAGAGGGAAGTGTGTTTCTGGAATGTTTCAGATGGTGCAAAAGAATGTATTATATTTTCAATGATAGTTTTACATTTATGTAATACAGAAGTAGCACTAACATTATTCAAAAGAACCACATGAAAACTTTCTTCATCAAACTGTAGTGCACTTGTAATGGCAAGGGACTGTTGGGTTTTAAAAAAAAGATCACAAAGAAACTTTATGAATAATTTGCTTGTGCTTTTGATTTAGGATTCTTTTAATACCTTGAAGAAATGGGTGAAAGAATTAAAAGAACATGGTCCAGAAAACATTGTAATGGCCATTGCTGGAAACAAATGTGATCTCTCGGATATTAGGTAATATATAAATATATATACATATGTTTAGTTATGTGGGTACAATTATAGATTATCCCATTAATACCTATGTACAAATTGAGATGATTTTGCCAGTGGTGTTACTTCTTAATCTGATCACTTATTTAACTGGGTGTCTGATCATTTTGTTCTGGATCCTCTAGTCCAAGCTATTTATTTTAAAGATGAGGACATTGAGGGCCACAGACATCAAGCAACTTGTCTGAGGCCACATGGCCACTCTATAAGAGGAGCTAAGTTTCCAGACTGTTAGTCTAGTGGTCTTTCTTCTATTAATCAACCTCGAATAAACAGCTATAAATTTGAGCGTAAGAGCTGATCAATAGAAAAAATTCTGTCTGCTAAATATTGGTCATCAGCTGTGACATATAAGAGTGACTTAGTTATCTGACAGTCAAATGTAGAGCAACATCAGAGTTCCAAACATAACTGGGTACCTGGCAGTAAGACTCTGATCACCCTTAACTATCCAAAACATAACGACATACCTGGAAATAAGGAACAACGTCTTTGAAGGGTAAAAGAATATTTCTATGGGCATTCTAGTCATAATGCTTCTTCACTTTTCCTCTCATCGTGGTATCCCTGTTCTTCCTCATAAATAGCTTTAGACATTTGTAATGTGGGTTTTAAAGTCTCCAGATGAAATGAACACCAGCAGGCCTGAGTATGTAGGAACCTGATAAAAGCACTCTAAAATGAATTGGAAGGGAGCAGGCTAGATATGTAGAAAAAAGTCACATGGTGAATATCACAGCTTCAAGCTAAGATCCATCTGACTGGTATTCCAGTCTCATTGAACAGAGACAAAGTGGTGAGCCTTATTAAGGGAAGCCATTGAGGCTGAACAGTCTATAGCAACAGACTGTCCACAAAATTGCTCCTTTCCCATTGGACAGATGAAGCACCAATCCCATGTGTATTTGTTACACTCTTCCCTCCAGTAATCCCAGGGACTGTAGGTGTACATATATACCGAAAAACAAACATACTTTGTGTCTGTGTATTTCATTAATGCCAATGAACAAAAATAAATCAGCTTGGGACAATTTCCAAGTAATATTCTACAAACAATAAACATACTTTATTCAAGTTGTCCTATAGCATTCCTCCCATTAACCACAAAATTCCTAGAAAATTCCATCTAGGGGTATCAGTTACCTTTTCTTACCTCACACTTGATTCTCAACCCTTTGGGATAAAGCTTTGGACCTAATCACTGCACTAAAACTTCTCCAAGATCTATTAATCACCAGATCTGATGACCTTTTCTCAGTCCTTATAATTGACATTTCTGTAGCATTTGGCACCATTGATGACCCTCTCCTCCTAGACACTCTCTCTTTCTTGGCTTTTCATGATGCTGCTCTCATCTGGTCCTTCTCCTACCTGCTGGGAAGCTCTCTTTCAGTCTCTTTTGTAAGATCATTATCTCTGTTTCATTCTAAATGCATGGTTATACCCCAGGTGCTGTCCTGGGTCCTGTTCTCTTCTGTATCTATGTTCTTTCACTGCTCTCATTGGTTCCTATCAATTTAATTATCATATCTATGCCACTGATTCTCAGATCTACATATCCTACCCCAGTCTTTCTCTTGAGCTCTACTCCTTTATCACCTGTTGCCTGTGGGACATTTCCAAATGGATTTCATACAGGATCTCAAACTTACTATGTCCAAAACAAATTCATTTCCCTTCCTCCAAATTCTCCCTCTTTCCAAATTTCTCTATTTCTGTTGAGGACATAATTATCCTAGGTTTAAAACATCAGAGTTTTATCCTCGACACTTCTCTTTCCCTGCATACTCACATATCCATCAGAGGCAGCTTAGTAGCACTGTGGATAGAGTGTTGGGCCTGGCCTCAGGAAGACCCTAGTTCAAATCCTCAGACACTTACTAGCTATTTGACCTGGGCAAATTATTTAACTGTTGCTTTCCTCACTTTTCTCAACTGTAAAATGGGAATAATAATAGCACCTATGTCTTATGGTTGTTGTAAGGATCAAATGAGATATTTGTAAAAAGCACATAGCCTTTGTCGTTGTCGTCATTGTCTTCTTCTTCTCCTTCTCTTCTTCCTCCTCCTCCTCTTCTTCCTCCTCTTCCTCCTCCTTCCTCTCCTTTTTCTTCTCCTTCTTCTTCATCTCCTTTTTCTCCTACTCCTTCTTCTTCTCCTCCTCCTCTTCCTCCTTCTTCTCTTCCTCTTCCCCCTTCTCTTCCTCTTCCTCCTCCTTCTCCCTGTCACTCTCTGTCTCTGTCACCACATAGTGCTCACCCTAGTTCAGGTCCTCCTCATCTTTTTGTTTTGACAATAACCACTAATTGGTCTCACTGCCTCTAGTCTTTCCCCTTTTCAATGCATCCTCTACATAGCTTCCAGTGATCTTTCTGAAGCACAATTTTAACCAGTTCATTCCCCTGCTTAAGTTTCCAGACTCTTAGTCTAATGACTATTTATTTATTTAGTCTGTTTATCTACCTCAAATAAACAACTATAAATTTGAAAGTAAGAATTGCATCAATGATTCTCAGATCTACATATCCTACCCCAGTCTTTCTCTTGAGCTCTACTCCTTTATCACCCGTTGCCTGTGGGACATTTCCAAATGGATTTCATACAGGATCTCAGACTTACTATGTCCAAAACAAATTCATTTCCCTTCCTCCAAATTCTTCCTCTTTCCAAATTTCTCTGTTTGGCTTTTTTTTATACCTGATAATATATATATTTTTTATTTTTTATTTTTTTTACATTTAAGGTATTTTATTTTTTCCGTTACATGTAAAGATAGTTCTCAACCTGTTTGGCTTTTAAAGACCTTTATGATCTATTTCCAATTTATTTTTCCAGGATCATTACACATTATTCTACTTCACAAGCTGTATATTCTAGACAAATTGGGCTGTGGACTATTCCACATAACATGATAGTGTAGTTTCTCTCCATACCTTTGCATAGACTGTCTGAAATGTGCTCCTTTTTCTTCTTCACATCTTAGAAACCCTTGCTTCTTTCAAACTCAATTCAAGTTTTGGATTCACCCAAGTTACTGACGCCTTCTCATTTTCCATGATTTTTTCTTTATAGATTTTCTAGTCCTTAGTCCTGTGCATAATATGTACTTAATGAATTAAATTAATTCTTTAATATAAATATTATTGTGTAAGGTACTGTATCTGGCCTTATGGAGAAAAGAAGGATGAATTAGACATGTTCCCTATCATCAAACAGCTTCCAATATGATAAGAGAGATAAGACTTGGACACAGATATATTGGAAAGTAGGTTGTGATAGGTATCATAAGACAGGTATAAACAAAAGTACTTTGAAAGTACAAAGGAGGGAGAGAGAGATTTTTCTTAGGGGGATTAAGGAAGCTTCATAGAAGAGATGGCACTTGAAGAGGACCTTGAAGTATGTGTAGGATTTCCACAGGTCTCAACCTGTAAGGTTGGGGAAGACATCCCAGGAGAGGGAAAGCATAAAGGATGATTTTTCAGGAAAGTGGTCCTAAGCTAATAAATAATCCTTTTAAAAAATAGACTAAAACCCTCAATAATTTTTCAGTTGTCATTTCCAGAATCCTAAGGATAATAAATCTCTTTGGGTTATAATTAAACCCTATACTATTATCTTGCCTTTACAGATAAGCTTAGGATAGATATTTCAGAATTATTTCTTTCCTTTTTCTATTACTCCATACGAGAATGTGTTCTATCTTGACATTTGATTTTTTTTTTTACTGATATGGTCCTGGATAGAGTTCCTGGGACTTTGCTATCATACAGAACTGTCAGCTATGACCCTCCTAGAATCGAATATGATTCTAGTCCATCACTTGATATGGCAGCTGTCACCCTTGTTGCTCAGAGATTCATGAAAATGTGCCACATGTCACGGAGAGATCTCTACCTACATAATGTTCATTCAGCAGGAACAAGAATTGACATCAACATCCTTCTCTGCAGGAAGGGAGAGTGAATTACAGACTCACTTGACTATGTAATGCATTTTAAAACTAAGTTTTCCTTTCACTTATGGCATAGTCCTGCCCAATTTAACCAATCCAACAAGCATGTATTAAGTGCCTACTATGTATAATGCACTGTGATAGGCACTGGGGAAAACAATGATAAAATAAAACAACAAAATAAACCAGTCCTTGCTCTCTAGAAGCTTAGATTCTTCTTGGGTCATACAAGATATAAATGAATTGCTAGATATATGAGTATTTGAAGCTAGAGAGAACACTTATGTATTTAGTTGGTATTATTGTTGTTATTTCTGCCACCAGAACTATTTGAGGTGATCCCTTTGGTTGGACAAGATGAATTCATGTTCTGCATGGCATACTTGTTTAGTTAAATCAAGCATTCCAAATCAAGTGAACCTCCAACCTGTAAGTCAATATTAGAGTTAGGTCTAGATGATTTCTTAAGACTTGAGACATGATGTCAAAATGTTTGCACCAGCTCATCCCTGAAACAACGAAACAAAGATCGACCTTTCTCTGAAAAGGAGTTTATAGGGGCTTAGATATAATAGAAGTTTGAGGATACCTTTATCCAGTCTCACAGGCTAGCTGCCTCATTAAATAAATATGTAATAAGGAAGCAAATAATGAATTTGCATCGCCTCTATTCCCTTGGTTATTTTGGCTCTCAGGAATGTTGGAAGCCAATTCCCATAAATACCACAATAGGCAGTACACCGTGCTCCAGATTTTGCTAATCCATACATGATTAAACCAAAATTAAATAAACAGTGAAGAATAGGCCTCTCTCACACACACTTAACACCATTTGACAAATTGCTCTGTTTCTTTGGGATTTCAAAAGCCTCATGTCAAATCGTGGTGTGTTGGTTTTTAATAACAACTAGAGATACCATGTAATAGTTTATATAGCCCTGGGTCTTAGCCAGATCTTTGGGTTTCATTCAGAGTGCTGCTATCTTTACTATAATTTGAAGCCAGCTGTCTCATCTATAATTTTCAGGATAGTTACTTTTTATTTACTTTGGGATCATCTAATAGTTTTAAAGGGGTAAAACTTTAAAAGTGGATGTGTGTCAGATATTGTGAGGTTTCCTGTTTATTGGGCTTTTGGGGCAGGGGAATGGCTAAACTTTTATGGAAATCAGCCTATCATTGAAGTTATGGGTCTTAAGTTAAAGAAGTGGGGGGTGGTGGTGGTAGAGATAGTCCTATAGAAGAGCTAATTCTTATGCTGGCAACTTATATTAGATGGTGTCTGTGAGCAAAGGGGTGAATTAATTGCCAGAGGGTAGGCAACTCAGGGACATTTTGTTGGTCAAAATAATGAAAACTGGTTTAGGGAGAGTAGGAAAGCTACTGGTATGGATGAGCATGGTATGTGTGGGGGCTATTAAAGAGATTAATTTATCTAAAGGTTTGTGTTGGGAAAAATAAAATAATGGCTAGAGAGCCATTTTAAATTCTTGAATGGGAAAATAAAAATGGAAGTGATAAGTAGAAGGGATCAGAGAGAGGAGAGACTAGAGGCAATAACTCTAGGTTAAAATTCAGCAATTAGCAAATATTTATTGTGATTTAGGTTGTACTACTGTGACCTGACAGGTTAGAAGGAGAACATGGAGGCATTACAACAGCTTGTAATTTTCATTTAACCTTACTATCATGAGTCTTTTGTAATTTATATCCATTACATCCCTGTGAAGTAGGTAGAGGTAGGGATTATCCCCATAGCCCAGAAAAGAGGCAGCTAGTTGGCACAATGGAGAAGAGTGCTGGACCTGGAGTCACGAAGACCTGACTTCAAAACCAGTCTCAGCTACTTCCTAGCTATGTGACTCTGGGCAAGTCACCTAATTTCTGTCTGCCTCAATTTTCTCAACTATAAAATGGAGGTAATAACAGCCCCCACCTTCCAGTGTTATTTTGAAGATGTAATAATAATAGCTAATATTTATATAACATCTACTGTGGGTCAGCCACTGTGCTAAAGGCTTTACAGATCTCATGAGATAATATTTGTAAAGCACATTATAAACCTTAAGGCACTATATAAAGAATAGCTAAAATAAACTGAAAAAACCCCAACAACTCTAGATTATGTCACTTTGGAACCCTGATGTTAACATTTTCCTGTGCAATTTGGACCTGGGAATTAGAGGAGGGGACAAGGGAGAGTTGTCAGGATTTGTGAATTTGCAGTCCAAACATTATTTCCAATCTGCTAGCTGTCTATTGTCTCTAGGATAGAATATAAGCTCCTGTCTGATACTGAAAGATCTTCGCAATTTAGCTTCTGCCTACCTGTTCAGGGTTACTGTCCTTAGTGCAGCCTACATTCTAGCTAGACTCTTTGATTGATTTTTCTTCAGGCACAACATACCAATCTTCTTGTTAATGCCTTTGCTGAGGTTGTACCATCCCCTGTGCCTGGAATGCACTTGATCTTCCTCTCTGCTGTCTCTTAGAATCCCTTGTTCTCTTCCAAGCTCAGTTCAAGTTCTCCTTCCTAAATAAGGCTTCCTCTTATCCCTTGAGTTGCTAGTGTTCACCAGAAATTACTGTATATTTACATATTATTTGAACTTAAATTAATTAAAATGTTACTATTTGTGTTTACTTATTATATTTTGTATTTTCTTATATGTAAAAATGCTGTTTTCTTTTTCTTTTTTTTTTTTTGGGTGGGGCAATGAGGGTTAAGTGACTTGCCCAGGGTCACACAGCTAGTAAGTGTCAAGCGTCTGAGGCCAGATTTGAACTCAGGACCTCCTGAATCCAGGTCCAGTGCTTTATCCACTGCGCCACCTAGCTGCCCCCAAAATTCTGTTTTCTTAAAGTTATTTCATTTTTCTCTTTGTATTTCCAGCCCAGAGCACAGTTCCTGCCACATTATAGATGCCTAATAAATTCTTTTTTGCTTAATTCTTGCAATAGATGAAGACTAAAGTTAGGGTTGCCAGGTTGCTCATTAAGTCTATAATTTCTACGCAGACTTTGGAAAATGGAATGGATCCTATTCAGTAGTTAATTTTTCTGCATTGATTATGAACATTGTGTATCCACCATTCAAGCCAATCTCAAAAGTGATAATTAGGAACATTAACACATTTTGGTGTCCTATAGACTTTCAGAATTGGAGATGCAGGATGTTAAAAGCCCAAGATGAATCCAGATCAAATATTTAAAAACCCTCAAGCATAAAAAACAAATGATAAGACCATCAAAAGCTTCAAAATTATTATTGAAGTGTCAGAATCAAATAGTGACATTTTCCTAAGGTCCTATCTTATGAGCATAACATAGTTCACATGGAGTGAACTCTAGATTCCATTCATGGACTATACTCTAGATCCCATTCCTGGAATGAACTCTAGATCCCATTTATGGGATGTACTCTAGACACCATTCATGGAATGTACTCTAGGCTCCCTTCATAGTATGCACTTACCTTTTTTTTTTTTAACCTTGGTTCCATAGAATATCTAGTTTCATCAAAGCTCAACTAAAATATCACTCCTTAACACAAGTTCTTTTTGGATCCCTCCCCTATGAATTCTATTGCCTCCCTCCCAAAAAATTATCTTTATTTTTTGGTATATATTTTGCATACAAATACACTAATATGTGTATTTGCTATCTCCCCCAATAGAATGTGAACTCCTTGAGGGCAAGGACTTTTAAATTTTTGTGTTCTCTCCTAGAACAATGCCAGACCCTTAAAAGATGATTATTGATTTATTGATAGATAGCAATTTTTGCTGACATGTGGTGCATGAAAAAGAAGTTTATACGAGGTCATTCAATGACAGTTGGTAACATGTTGGATTACAAGGAGGCTATATCTTTTGCTGATAGTTGATGCCAAGAGACTGAAGTAGGTCACCACACATCTGCTGGTTAATCATGAAACTGGAAGGAGCAAAAAGGAAGGTCAAGTCTCCCTAAGAGGACTGAATCTCCTCTTCAACCAGGCTCCACAGATGGCAGATTATTAGGGTCATGGGCTTTTAGTTTTGGAAAGGACTTGAGAGATCATCTGGTCTAAAAATCTTACTGTGTAAAGGTGAGGAGACTGAAGAAGCCCATAGAGGCTACATAATTTGTACTGGGTCACATAAATAGTAAGTGCCAAAGGCAGTATTTGAACTCAGATAAGGCCAACACCACATCCAATCCTATGGCAACCAAAATATAGCTGTCAAAAATGTGAGTTAACATACTGCTACTGAGGGGCATCTTTAAATACAGAAAATTTTGCCAGAAGAGCAAGTGTCTATTTTCCTTCTAACCTGCATGCTACCCAGAAACTCCTGAGTTTTCCTGGAGTTTCTGTTATGAATTCCAGGGATCCCAGGGATCATTTTCAAGCATTGAATTTTTCCAGATGTTTGGACTCCTAGCTTAGAGTCTAACCATCAAAGATTGGGCTTCAATAGGAAAAGGACTCATAAGATAGGTATACAAGGAATGAGACCCAAAGAGGGAGGGAGAAAAGGTACAGCTGTCAATTCCTGAGATCTGGACCTGAGCAATTTTTCCTAAGCCACCCTCTCTCCCACTTTCCTAGGTATTACCTTCACTTTCCTTAATGAAAAAAATTAAAACCCTTTTATTGCTACCCTTTGTCTTTCTATAACAGTCATCTACCCCCTCTCCCTCCAAGATCGAACCCTTGCTTGTGACAAAGGAAAACAAGCAAAAACATCTGGTACAGAAACTCATCTGACATTGCATGCTATCTTTTGTCCTAGTAATCCCCCACATCTCTGCTCTGAGAGATGGGGCACGTTTTGTTATCTCTTCTTCACAAGACCTTCTTTGGTTACCTTTATTTTCTGCCCAGGGATAGGCTAGGAATCCTATTAATAAAAACAATGCTCAAAGACCTTGTTCCTTAAGACCTTTTCTTTATGTCAGCTCCTTGGGGGAAGGGATTGTTTTGCTCTCTGAATTCCCAAAGCTAACGTAATGCTTTATTCCTCATAGATAATAACTAATTTGTTGAATTGAAGAAAAAATAAAAATCTTTTCTTTTCTGGGAACTAGGGTCTTCTTTCAGACCTGAAGTGGTTTTCCATGAGAAAATACCCAGTTTGAGTCTACAGTGTGAATTTGACACTGCCTGCTTAAACTTGACACTGGGGCTTTGGTTGCAGGTAAACAGTAGCTCTGGATCCACATGATTAAGCAGGCAGGGTCCCATGGGAACAGTTTCTCACTCCCATGATAGAGATGTTGAGTGGATTAGCTACACGTTTCTATATATAGGTTAAGTATGATTGGGTCTTTTCGTATAAATGTAGTAATTATTTACCAGCTAAAAAAGTTATTTCTGGTCTTTGTTCTTCCCCACAGGTAAATTGCATCTAGCATTAGTAAAAGTTTATTTTTAAACATACACTCTGCTGCTTCAAAACTGTCATTAAAAGAGTCACTTCTTCTGTGTTACACAAATATCTTGGATATTTAGAGAAAATATGAGAGGTAATGGGAGCATAACAAACTCTAATTATTCACTTCAGTGGCTGTCCTTGGTATCAGGGAAGGCTAGAAGAATCTGCTTCATCACACACAACAGCCTTCTCACACATCCCACAGCTTGCCTCGGCAGGATTTTGATGGAGTGTTATGAATATTTCCCATCATTTTTGGCCCAGATACTTTAAACACGTGGGATGGTGGTGACAAAAACTATTTCACCAGACATTTAACTACCATATACTGCTCACTGTTGCCATGCTACAATATTGCCAGCTTATTTGCCATCTTAAACTTGACCTTGGATAGGGGCCACGATAGTGGGAAGAGGGTAAAGAGGGAAGAAAACTTTTTTTTTTGAATGGTAAATGTCAACTTCCCAGAGTTTGGCCAATTTTGAAATTTCTGTATGTTTTTTAAAATATACTAGGGAGTTTAGAAATACAATATGTTTAATACAGTGCATGTATGAAAAAGGGGTATCTTCCCGTGTTTGATGGGGGGGGTGTCTCGGGGCAGGGAGGAATGCCCCCGACATATGTTTATTTCATCCTGTCCTAGATGTAGCAGATCTTTCTGATGTGTTATTTCATAAGTTTAAAATTATAAAGAGGTTATAGGGAGGGCCTAGGTGACCTCTGACATTCCAGTTTCATTATCAGAATCATTCTAAGTGTAATAATATTTAGCTCTCCACTTTTTAGCCCGAATCTTAAGAGAAGTATGACCTGCATTACTAATTAGGGGAGCCTCAGAGGACATCTGGAATAGTTCTGTTTTAATGGATAAGCTGGGAAAGGGCTTGGAATGTAACCTCCCTCTGAAAAGGGAACCTTAATCGTCAAAACTCCCATTATCATATACAACTTACAGGACTATAGGATTTAATATTAACCAACATTTATACAGTGTTTCGGAGTATATGAAGTACTTTACATACATTATCTCATTAGTTCCTGAAAACAACCCTGTTAGGAAAGTATGGCAGGTATTTTTGTCCCTATTTTAACACTTGAAGGTGCCTTAGGGATAATCTAATAAAAATAACAGTTGATATTTTTATAGCACTTTAAAACTTGCAAAACACTATATACATCACATCACTTAATCCTTATAAATCTTTGAGTTAAGTGCCATTATTTTCCTCATTTTACAGATGAGGAAACTGAGGTAAGAAAGGTTAAATGACTTGCCTGTGGTCACATAATTAATAAGTGTCAGAGTCTGAATGAAAGCCTGGCACTTGCCACCATGCCATCCTGACTTTTTAGTATGACTCCTGCATTACACTGGTGAGGAAACCGTGTCCTAGAGATGGGAAGTGATATGCCTAAGATCACATGGAGAATAAGTAACAAAGCCTGGATTTGAATAAAGGTCATAGGCTCAATTATAGATATAGATTTGGAAGGGGAATTAAAAGATGGGCTCATCACATGGCAAGGGTGAGGGATGACAAGTAGACAGCCAAAGTGCCTCACTCATCTATCTCCTCCCAATGACAAGAGAAAAGGAAAAAGGCCTCCAGCAAGTTGGGTGTTCTCCATATAATGGACTTAGAGTTGGATATAGATGACAATCAATCAATAAGTTTTTTTTCCAGGTTTCATTAATGGAATCATTCTGTGATTATAAGCATAATGATATTTAGCTCTCCACTTTTTTAGCCTGAATCTTAAGAACAGTATGGCCTGTGTTACTAATTAGGGGAGACTCAGAGGATGTCCTGAGTAGTTGTGTTTTTAAGCACCCATGATGTACCACAGGCACTGTGCCAAGTCCTGGGAATACAAAGAAATGCAAAAACATGGTCCCTCCCCTCAAGAAGCTCACATTCTGATGGAGGAGACAGCATGGAAGCAATTATGTACAGATAAGATATATACAGAGTAAATGGAATGTAGCCTCTGAGGGAGTCACTCCCCTGTGGTAGGGCCAGGAAAGACCTCCTTCATAGGCTGAGATTTGAATTGAGTCTTGAGTTACAGAAGATAGATAGGCATAGATGGGTTGCAATCCACATTACTGGAAGAAAGATTCAATTGAAAAGATCCCAGATCCATTTGATTATCTGAATATCAGGACCAAATGAGTCAGGGTTATTGATTTGAATGGCAGTACCTGAACTGTGAGTCTCTTATATGCCCAGGATCATCATAGCATCTAGTGCTAGAGGACTCTAAAGACCATCTGATTCTCATTTCAGAGAGGAGGAAACTGAAACCCAAAGAGTTGATTTGATTAACTAAAGGCATGGTGAGTTGTCTTAGCAGAGTAACAGAGCAACAGAGCCATTATTGAAAGCCAGATTTCCTGACTCTAAATTTTATGTTCTTTTTACTCTACTACAAGTGCTATTGGAGCTAGAAAAATTCCTTGCCTTAGAGCAGGAATTCTTGATCTGTGCACTTTGGTTTACATACATAAATACACACATATGTACATATATAGATATGTATATATGTATATACACACAAAAGGAAACCACTTACATAGAAATAAAAATATCAATATATATTTCTTTATTTCTATGTAATTGGTTTCCTTTTGTATTCTGTGTCTTAATTTAAGCATTTAAAATATGTTATTCTGAGAAGGGGTCCATGATGCACACAAAAGATTAATAATTCCCTTTTTAGAGCTATTTTTTTTCATTTCCAACTGCCTGCCAGAGAATGTCTCACCAGCATCTCAAACTCGATATTACCAAAACTGAACTTACCATATTACCCTCAACACTTGCCCCCGCCCCTAATATTGCTCTTTTTATTTAAGGCATTATAATCTTCCCTGGGACCAAGTCTCATAATGTCAAAGTCATCTTTTGATTCTTCTTTTTCTTTCATTTCCATATCCAATTTAACTTTGGCTATTTTAAAAAAACACATGCCTTCCTTTCCATTTCTACTACAATTTGTCTACTTTAGTCCTTCATAACAACTTGCCTTAACTCTTTCCTTAATGATTGGTCTTAATGCCTTCAACCTATCCTTCCCATAACTCCCTGTATAATTTTTCTAACATTTTGGATCACATTAGGCCTCTACTCAAAAAACTTTATTGGCCTTCTATTAATTACAAAATAAAGAGGTGGGGCAGCTAGATAGCGCAGTGGGTAAAGCACCGGCCCTGGATTCAGGAGTACCTGAGTTCAAATCCGGCCTCAGACCCTTCACACTTACTAGCTGTGTGACTGGGCAAGTCACTTAACCCCAACTGCCTCACAAAAAAAATAAAATAAAATAAAGAGGCAACTAGGTGGTAAAGTAGATAGCAAATTGGGCCTAGAGTCCGGAAGACCTGAGTTTAAATCTGACCTCAGACATTTACTTAGCTGTGTGACCTTGATCAAGTCACCTAACTATTCTCTGTCTCAGTTTCCTCAACTGTAAAATGGGGACAATAATAGCACCTCCTTTCCAGGGTTGTGAGGATCAAATGAGATAATATGCCTAAAGCACTTACCACATAGTAGCCCAGCACATAGTAGGTGCTATATACATATTGGCTGTTATTATTAAGTATAAATCCCTAGTCTTGACATTTAAGGCTTTTTGTAATCTAGCTCCAACTTATTTTTCTAGCCTTATATATTAACCCTCTCCATGCACCCCCATGTTCCATCCTCACTTGGCTATTCTCTGACTTTAGTTCTTTTTCTTTTCTGTTCTGACTCTCTACCTTTGCTTGTGCCTCCCCACATTTCTTTATAACATTCCTTTCCATAGCCCTGATCAGGTCCATCTGTTGGACTCTCTTCTTCTCTTAAGGCCCAACTCAGGTGCCACCTTCTCTATGAACCCTTCCTTGATGACAACCCATTTGCAAATGAAATAAATGTATCAATCCATTCTTAAATTCCGTATCACCTTGCCTAGGTCTTTTTTCTTCACACTTACCCCATATTCTTCCATATTGTGATTTTTTGCATACATGCCTTTTCCCCTGTTAGACTCTAAGAATTTTGAGGGCAAAGTTTAACCCACATCAATCTTTGTAACAACCTCAGCACCCAGAGCACTGTATCAAACAGTAGGCACCTACTACTACCTCAAGAGGCTTCTTATTCCATTTTTAGATAATATAAATTATTCAAAAGGTCTCAGTTTCCTTAATAACGATGTACGGTTTTGTGAAACCAAACTCCTTCCTTTGGTTTTTAAAGGCCTTCACAGCACATTTCCAACCTATATTTCTAACCTTTTAAAAATATATTACTTACTGGGGCAGCTAGGTGGCACAGTGGATAGAGCACCAGCCCTGGATTCAGGAGTACCTGAGTTCAAATCTGGCCTCAGAAGATTAACACTTACTAGCTGTGTGACCCTGGGCAAGTCACTTAACCCCAATCACCTCACTAAAAAAAAGGGAAAAATATATTACTTACTAAATCAAATTTATAAGAATCCAAGTCATTCCCCAATTAAGAAATGGTCAAAGGATATGAATAGGCAGTTTTCTGATGAAGAAATCAAAGCTATCTATTGCCATATGAAAAAAATGCTCTAAATCACTATTGATTAGAGAGATGCAAATTAAAACAGCTATGAGGTGCCACCTGACACCTATCAGATTGGCTAATATGACAAAAAAGGAAAATAATAAATGTTGGAGAAACTGTGGAAAAATTGGAACACTAATGCATTGTTGGTGGAGCTATGAACCGATCCAACCATTCTGGAGAGCAATTTGGAATTATGCCCAAAGGGCTATAAAGCTGTGCATACCCTTTGACCCAGCAATACCACTTTTGGGTCTTTTCCCCAAAAAGATCATGGAAAAGGGAAAAGGACCCACATGTACAAAAATATTTATAGCTGCTCTTTTTGTGGTGGCAAGGAATTGGAAATTGAGGGGATGCCCATTAATTTGGGAATGGCTGAACAAGTTGTGGTATATGAATGTAATGGAATACTATTGTGCTGTAAGAAATGATGAGCAGGAGGAGTTCAGAGAAACCTGGAAGGACTTGCATGAACTGATGATGAGTGAAATAAGCAGAATCAGGAGAACATTATACACAGTATCATCAACATTATGTGTTGATCAATTGTGATAGATTAGATTCTTCTCACCAATCCAACAGAACAAGAAAGTTCCAAAGGACTCATGATGGAAAAGGCTCTCCAAATCCAGAAAAAAAAAGGAACTGTGGAATATGGATGCTGCTTGGACCATACTATTTCTTTTGTTTTTGGTGCTGTTATTTTTCTTTTTTGAGATTTTTCCTTTTTGCTCTGATTCTTCTCGTATAACATGACTAATGCAGAAATAGGTTTAATGTTTTATATATATACATATATGCATATATATACATATATATGCATATATATACATATATATACATATATATATATATATAAAATCAGATTACCTGCTGTCTAGGGGAGAGAGGGAGGAAAAAGAGGGAAGGAGAAAAATTGGAAATTGGAAATATTATCTAAATAAATGTTAAAAACTAAAATTAATATATATATATTACTCCCTTTTCTGAACTCTGCAATCCAACCAAACTGTCCCCTTGCTTCTCACACACAGCCCCATCTCCTTTTTTTGTACCTGCTCTCCTTCCTTTCCCACATCTCTTAGAATCTCCTATTTCATTTAAAACTCAGCACACATGCTCCTTTCTGTAAGAAAACTTTCCTGATATTCCTGCAGCTACTGGCCCCTTCCCCAAGTTGTTTTATATTTATTTTGTTTATGTTTCTTTTACATGTAGATATTTCCCTGTCCTCCCCAAATGAAAGATAAGTTCTTTGAGGGTAGGAACTGTTTCCCCTTTTTTCTTTGTATTCCCAGTGCCTAGAACAGTGCCTGGAAGGTAGAAAATGTGTAATAAATGGTTGGTGATTCACTGTATTCTGTTCTGGGTGCCACATTTTAGGAAAGGTATTGTCAAACAAAACCTCACCCAAAAGAGTGTGAACACATAATTTTTCACATATTTCCTCCCTTTAATTTCTAATAATTTTTTGTTGTTGTTCAGTCATGTCTGACTCTTTGTGATCTTGAAAACCACTGCAAGAAAATCCTAAGTGAGGTCACAGATAGTTGAACATAACTAAAAATGACTCAACAACAACAACAGGTTCCCACAAACACACTCTTCATAAGTGCTCTAGTTTGTTTAGAAATGCTATCCTCCAGATGAAGTTAAGAAATAGCAATAATTGTTTATAGTTATCTTTTCCTTCGAATCAACCAATAAGCATTTTAAGTGCCTACTATGTGCTAGGCAAAGTGGTAGGAAATGGACTCTACTAGAATCTTTTGGAGGGTATGGACCACATCTTTCATTTCCTTTTTGTTTCTCAGCTCTTACAATTGTACCATCTACATCTATACTAAATTCTTTACAAATCATTTTTGTATGTGTTTTACCTCTTTTCCAGGGAGGTTCCTATGAAGGATGCTAAGGAATATGCTGAATCCATAGGTGCAGTTGTAGTTGAAACCAGTGCAAAATGTGCTATTAATATTGAGGAACTCTTTCAAGGAATCAGTAAGTACATTGACTTGTTGTTTTCTCCAATGTGTGTATTTTCAAAGCTCAGATATGTAGCCATCAAAAGGAACTGATAAAGAGCTCATATAGCAGCCTTATGATCTTTAATAGGAATTCAGCTCTAAAACTGTGATTCTGTATTCTCACCCACTGATTTATAGATGTAAACAATGTAGCATAGTAGCAAAAAAAAAGTGTCAGTGTGATCTTAGGATGCCTTAATAGCCACATTTCCAGAATGAAGGCAGTGGTAATTCCTCTGTACTTGGCTCTGGTTATACTGCATCTGTAGTATTATCTTGGGTTCTGGGTGTAGGGGGGCATAGCCAAACTAGACTACCCTGTGGATGGTGAGCAGGGACTGGAGACCCTGCAAAATGAAGATTAATCGAAGGAACTAGGGTTATTTTAGCTTGGAGAGAACATTTAGTAAGGATATCATAGCTGTCAGTAAGGATGAATGGAAAGAGAGTGATAGATTTAGTCCTGCAGATAGAGTGCAGGGCTGGAGTCAGGAAGACTCATCTTCATGAGTTCAAATCCAGCCTCAGACACTTACTAGCTGAGTGACTCTGGGCAAGTCACTTAACCCTGTTTGTTTATGTTTCCTCATCTGTTAAATGAGCCGAAGAAGGAAATGGCAAACTGTTCCAATATCTTTGGCAAGAAAACCCCAAATGGGGTCACAAAGTGTCTGACACAACTGAAATGACTGAACAACAAGATTTAGATTAAATATAAGGACAAGCTTCCAAATAACTAGAGATGAAAGTGGAATGGAGTTTCCCAAGAAGACTTCCCATTCATGAAAATCTTTAACATTCCGCTTAAATGAATATGTTTCAGGGATATTGTTGAGAGAATTCTACTTCAGACTGAAAGAAATGATCTCCGAGGTCTCTTCCAACTCAGAATTGTGATCTTTTCACTTTATTGAAGTAGAGGACCATTGTGATCAAATAGAAAGAAAACGGAATTTGGACTTAGGAGAGACCTGTATTTTGACTTCTTGTTCTGACCTTGAGCAAGTCACTCAAACTCTTTCAGGCTCTATTTCTTCATCTGTAAAGTGGGGGTAATAATACTTATAATAATATCTAGCATTTATATAGCACTTTAAGGTTTGCAAAACGCTTTTAAAATATTCTTTTACTTTATCATGAAACTCACTCAATTTGTTAATAGTCATTTATTAAATACCTAAGCTAAGTACTGGGGATACAAAGAAAGGCAAAAGAAATGCTTGCCTTTATGCTTCACAATCTAATGGGGGAAACAAGCAAACTTATATGTACAAACAAGCTATCTATATAATAAATAGGAAATAAATAAAAGAGGGAAGGCACTAGAATCAAGAGAGATTGGGAAAGGCTTTCTGTAGATGGTGGGATTTTAGTTGAGACTTATAGGTAGCCAGACAAACCAGGCAGAGATGAAGAAGAAGATAATTTTTAGACATGAGAGATAGCCAAAGAAAGTGCCTCGACAGAAAAATGGAGTATTTTATTCATGGAACAGAAAAGAGGCAGTGTCATTAGATTGAAGAGTATGTGGGGAGGAGGGCATGAGATGTAAAAAGACTAGAGAGCTATGGGTGTCAGCTAGAATACTCCCCAGGGTTCTGAGGAAAGCTTATGAAACTTAAAGGACTAAGCAAGTCTCATTATCCCAAGATGTCACAAAATACTAACAACAATAAAAATCCTAAAATGAAATAATTTCAATTTGCTTATATTACTTTTTTTTTGGTGAGGCAATTGGGATTAAGTGACTTGCCCAGGGTCACACATCTAGTGTCAAGTGTCTGAGGTCACATTTGAACTCAGGTCCTCCTGACTCCAGGGCTGGTGCTCTATCCACTGCTCCACCTAGCTGCCCCACTTATATTACTTTTTAAAAATACCTTGTTTCTAAAGTATATAATCTATACCATACAGAACTTTCTGTTTTGGGGGACCTCAAGGGCCATTTGTTGGTAGTTCTTGATGGGGAGGTCAGCCATGATAAGGTAAATAAAAAAAGCGAAAACCAAACCAAAACACCAAAAACAACCTAAAACCTCTAGTAACTACTATTATCTGATTGGACAATGACAGAAAATCTTGTCTCCTCCCCAAAACAAACTGTAAACTAGGTGGAGCAGCTGTTCATAAAAGACTTGTCAATTTCCTTCCCCATCCCCTGCTTGGTATTTTGTTATCCTTATAGTTTTTAAAAAAATGTTTCTGTTTCATCATAAATGGCATTTGTCAAAGGGTAAAGTCCTGGGGTGGACAGCCTCTTAAGGGTCTTCATTTATAGCAAGATCTCCTGAAATACCTGGTTATTATCTACCCAGAAAGGTTTTCTGTTCTGGCCTTTATAGTTTGAGGTACTTTTTGAATAATTAACCCAGGAAACCTCTCCAAAGGAGTTCTTTAAAATATGTGTGTATGTGTGTATGTATACACACACACACACACACACACACACACATATATATATCCATAGTCAAATATATGTGTGTGTATTTGTATTTAATATATCTTCACATGTATATGTGTTAACTATATGTATGTACATACATATACACATATGCACACATGTATGTATTTAACATATTTCCCAGTTACAAATTTTAAAAACATTCATCAAAAAAACTTTTGAGTTCCAAATTCTTTCCCTTCCTCTGCCCCTGCCCTACCTCTTGAGAAGCAGGCATATTTCAATATTAGTGATGTTGCAAAAGAAAACACATACACAAATGAGAAAAATAAAGAAAGTTTTTAAAAAGGATGCTTCAATCTGCACTCAGAGTTCATCAGTTCTCTCTCTGGAGGTGGATAGCATTTTTCATTATGGGTCCTTATCCAAAGGAATTAAGGAGAAACCTCATTCAGTTATAATTGACTTACCCAGGGATGATGCTGAAAGTAGAAGTGGCTGGGTGAATCTTGGACCTGAAGACAATTGAGTATCCTCCTCATGGGAAGGCTCAAAGCTTAGTGAACAGTTGTTTTCAAATTGACTGGAACCTGACAACCCCAGAAGGGAAGGTTTTGGTTTGATGTTTGTGCCTGAGATCATTGTTGGCCTCCCCCAGAAAAGCACAGGGGGCAGTTATTTCCCAGAACAGATTGGGTTTCCATTGAACTAGTTTTTTTCTTCATTACTTTAGACTCAAAGATCAGGACCCACAAAAGGGAGTCTTTTGTTTGCTTGTTTTGGCCTTAACAAGAACTTGCTGGTGATAGGAACCGTGACCTAAAATAAGCTATGCAGAGATCTAAAGAGGAATGTTACTAAGACCTCTGAATCCCCTTGTGTTCTTTAGTTCCTTGCAGTCAATTTCATCTTCCCTTTAACCCTAGATGCTCAAAGCCAACATAATATAAATAATTCTGTAAAAGGATTCCTTTCCTGTTCTCACTTCATATTCTTCATAGTACAGGAATTTTGCAGGGCTTGTTGATTTTAGCTGTTGAGTTCCAGGATGATGAATTATTGGAAAAATCCCCAATTCCCACATCACTGTTTCTTTTCCAGTAAAGGACTATGGATTTGATGTCTAGGTTTGAAGAATTAATTAAGGTCCTCTTCAAGTGTACAGCTGCAGTCTGTTTTAGTTATCATCCAAGCAACTGCAAATTGAACTTGTTACAGTAACCCTTCTGCCCCCTAAGAACTAATTTATATTCTTGGGGGCAAGGGAGGTACCTAGGCCACTTGTCCAAATATTGAATGATTTCATTCATTGTGGGTAGTTTTATGTAGGTGACCAGTAGCCACCAAATGACTTGTAATGATCATATGATATAATGCATGTAAAGTACTAAAAGCTTAAATTTTATCAGATAAATGTTTGTTGTTATTATTACCACCAAATTATTGTACTGGATTTGTATATACATTGTGCTATAGGTATATTTAAATGTTTCTAGTGAGATTTCTCCATTAGTTCTGAGAGACCTTCTAACATGGGGAGTACCTATCATTAAAATAAGTAATAAAATAAGGACCTCAAAAGATATGAATGATGTTCCTCTCAGGTCAATGTACTATGAATTTTTTGGAAAACATTAATTAAGTGGTTACACTGTTCCAGGCCATAAAAATTCAAAAGTGATACCACCCTGGGTCTGAATGAATTTACATTCTACTAGGGTATTAGTTTACATTTATATAGCACTTTAAGGCTTGCAAAATACTTGACATTTATCATCTTATTTAGTTTTCACAACAACCCTGTGTGGTAGGTACTACTATTATCCCCATTTCATTGATAATGAAACTGAGAATCAGAGAAATTTCATCCTAACTCCACCCAGCCTTTCCACTGTGCCCTCTGGAATGCCTCTTTGATAGGCAACAAACTTCCCTTCATCTTAAATCTCTTCCTCTCCCACTCTTTCCATCTCTAATCCTTTTTTTTTTTAAAGTGAGGCAATTGGGGTTAAGTGACTTGCCCAGGGTCACACAGCTAGTAAGTGTTAAGTGTCTGAGGTCAGATTTGAACTCAGGTACTCCTGACTCCAGGGCCAGTGCTCTATCTACTGCACCACCTACCTGCCCCCTCCATCTCTAATTCTTACTGAAATCTGACTTTCCTCTGATGGCACAGCCTCCCTGGTCAACTTTTCTAGTACTGGTTGCACGTTCACTCAGTCTCCTCTGCTCACTGATCAAGGCTGGGGAATTGGAATTCTCCTTGCTCCCTATTGCCACTTCTGGGTTCTCCCCCTTCCTCCTTCACTCTGTAACTTCTTTTCCTTTGAGGTTCATGTTATTCATATCTTCTATCCAATCAAAATCCTGGTACCTGTTGTCTATATATATATATATATATATATATATATATATATATATATATATATATATTGACCCCTAGGTCACTCCCCTTCCTCCCTCAATGAGTTTGATACCTGGCTCACAATTTTTCTCTCCTCTCCAACTCCTACCCTTATAGTAAGAGGCTTCAATATACATATTGATTCTTCCTCAAATACTCTAACCACTCAGTTCCTCAAGCTTCCATGAGTCCCTCCTCCACTCCATTTCATCCATCCACAAAGATAGTTACACCATTGATCTTGTCATCACCCATGAATGTACCACCTTCATGTTCCAGAATTCCAAAATCTCCTTATTCTACCATAACCTGTTGGCTTTTCACCACTCTCTCTGACTTCCCTTGCATAACCCTACTTTATATCTTCATTATTACCTCCAATCTTTTGACCCTTCAATTCTTTCTCAGGCCATTTCCTCTGCATTAGCCATTCTCTCCTTTTTTCCCCATCTTGACCGCTTGGTGAACCAATTCAACTCTACACTGTTCTCCTCTCTTGAATCTCTAGAGTCTTTATCATATTTCTGACTACACCCAACCAAGCTCTCACCTCAGATCAGTCCCACCATTTGTCACCTTCATGCCTACATGTGTGTTGCTGAACAAAGGTGGAAAACCATTCTGACTGGGTCTACTACAAATTTATGTTACATAACCTCAGCTGGGTCCTTGCTGCTGCTAGGCAATACTAGTGTACATCCCTTATCCACTCACTATCCCACTCTCCACAACAGCTCTTCCAAACCTTGTCATCCATCCTCAAACTTCCCAAGGCTTCTCCTCCCCGCAGTCTCTCAGCTGAGAATCTTACCTCATATTTTATAGGAAGAAATTGAGGCCATTCACCATGAATGCCCTCTTCTCTTCCCACTTTTGTGCCTTCTATTACTTTCTCCTCCTTCACCCCTGTTTCATGTGATGAAGCCCCCTTACTCCTTATCAAGGCTAAGCCCTCTTCTTGTTCAAGTGATCCCATTCCATCCAGTCTCCTCCAGTAGATTGTCCCCTCTGTCATCCCCACTCTTTCACTTATTTTTAATCTCTTCCCTCTCTACTGGTTCATTTTCTACTACCTACAAACATGCCTATGTCTCCCCTATCCTTGAAAAACTCATTTGATCCTTCCATCCCTGTTAACTATCATCCTATATCTCTCCTGCCCTCTGTAGCTAAATTCAAAAAAGTGGTCTACAATAACTGCCTCCACTTTCTCTCCTCTCTCTCTTCTTTCCTACCCCAATCTATCTGCTGACCTCCAACTACTTAACTTAGTGATCTCATTAGCTCCCATGGATTTAATCACCACCTCCATGCTGATGATTCCCAAATCTCCCTTTCTTGCCCCAATCTCTTTGCTGACCTCTGATTTTGCATCTCCAACTACCTTTCAGACATCTCATATTGGATATCTAGTAGCCAACTTAAAATCAATATGTCCTAAACAGAACACGCTCTCTTTCCCCCTAACCCCTCCCTGCCACTCCTAACCTTCCCTATCGGTGTAGAAGGCAACACCATTCTCAGACGCATAACCTAGAAGTCATCCTGGATCCATCACCATCTTTCATCCCTCCATATCCATTCTGTTGCTAAGACCTGTTGGTTTCACCTTGAAACATATCTTCAATTCTCTCCTGACACTGCCACCCTCTAGGGCAGGCCCTCATAACCTTATACCGTCATTACTGCAATAGCCTGCTAGTGGGTCTGCCTGCCTCACTCCAATCCATCCTCCATTCAGCCACTAAAGTGATTTTCTGAAAGTGCAGGTTCCATCATGTAATACCTTCTCCCTCCTCTTCCCCCCAGTAATCTCCAGTGGCTTCCTATTGCCTCCAGGATCAAATGCAAAATGCTCTGTTTGGCATTCAAAACTCTTCATAATCTTGTCCCCTCCTACTTTTCCAGTCTTCTTTCTTCCCAATACATACTCTTCGATCCAGTGACACCGGCCTCCTTGCTGTTCCACAAACAAGGCATTCCATTTCTTGGCTCTGGGCATTTGCTTTAGCTGTCCCCTTTGCCTGGAACCCTGTCCCTACTCTCCTCTTTCTGGCTTCTTTTAAGTCCCAACTAAAATCTTACCTTCTACCTCAATTCTACTTCTTTCCTTCTTTTAATCCCCCCCCCATTTATCTTGTAAATATATTTGTTTGCATGTTGTCTCCTCCATAAAGATAGTAAGCACCCTGAGGGTTTTTGTTATTTTCAGTCATGTCCAACTCTTTGTGACCCCATTTGGGGTTTTCTTTTCTCTCTCTCTCTCTCTCTCTCTCTCTCTCTCTCTCTCTCTCTCTCTCTTTTTTGGTGAGGCAATTGGGGTTAAGTGACTTGCCCAGGGTCATGCAGCTAGTAAGTGTCAAGGGTCTGAGGCCGGATTTGAACTCAGGCCCTCCTGAATCCAGGGTCGGTGCTCTATCCACTGTTCCACCTAGCTGGATATTGGAGTAGTTCATCATTTCCTTCTCCAGCTCATTGTATAGATGAAAAACTAAGGCAAATAGTGACTTGCCCAGGATCACACAGCTAGTAAGTATATGAGTCACATTTGAACTCAGGGCTTCCTGACTCCAGATTGAGTCAGCTGTGCTACCTGGCTGCCCCAAACCTGAGGGTAGGGACTATCTTTTGCCTATTTTTGTGTCCTCAGCACTTAGCACAGTGTCTGGAACATAGTACTTAATAAATGTATATTGAATGAATGAATAAAAGGTTAAGTAATTTGCCTAGTGTCTGAGATGGAATTCCAGCCCAGGTCTTCCTGCCTCCACGTTTATTACAATGCTTAAATTAAAAAGTGCTATGCCACCATGATGATTGTTAGTAATCAAGAAAAGCTTGACAAAGGAGGCAATATTTGAGTTGGGCATTAGGAATCCAGCAGGCATGTCATCAGGCTAAATAATACCTGAATAAAAGTATTAAGTCTCCTGAGGCTGGGCCACTATAGGACAAAGTGAAAGATAAGCTGAACAAATCTTTGAAGAAATGAAATAATGAAATCTCTGAACCTTGGTTTCACTTAGATAGCTACTTATTTCAGGAAAACATGCGTTTTTGCCTACCCTGCCTGAGTAATTATGCTTTTTCTGAATGGACAACAGATGCATGATTTTGCCCATCTTTCTTTCATCTTAGTTAAGCAACATTTTTTTTCAATTCATCTCACTTTGCCTTGCATCTGTCACATAAATATTAAAATAAAATTTTGAGCTATGTATCCTTTAATGTAATTTTGGTCTACACACACACACACACACACACACACACACACACACACACACACACACACACATACCTCTTCTCTCTCCCTTCCCTAACCTGAATTTCCATAGGATGAACCCTAACTTTCTAGACACTTTAAACTACAGTCACAGGTATATCTAAATTCAAGGTAACCAATATTTCCAAGCTCTTTCCTGCTTGCGTTACATGTCTTCCAACCTTGGTCTTAAAATAGAAATAGACACTGCTGACACCTATGTTCCCAGAAGCAGTGTCCCAAAGAGAAAAATGCTTGAAAGAAAAGGTACAAAAAACAATTAAGAATAAGTAGAAAAGAGAAAAAACTCTGCCTTCTGAAAATGTGCGCTGTTAAAAATAAATTCACATTGATTGGGATGAAGAAACAAATGTCTCTCTGTTGCATTTCAAAAGTATTTGTAAACCAGAAATGAGGCCACTGTCTCTTCTAACGATGAGCTAATCTATTTGCTAACTGAAAACGGCTCACCAGCATATATTTTTAAAAAGTCTCAGGCTACAAGTACATAACAACGACTTGAAAAACTGCTTGGTTATTCTAGTGTCAGATTCCAGTAAAGGTACTTACTCTATGTGTTTGACTTACATAATCTATTATTGTCCTTGGAATCTGTGGGCCAGATTGGGCCATGACTGGTAAGGTTGCCAGGCATCCTGGAAGAGCAGTTTTTCTCCAAGACAGATTTCAAAATCACTTCTTTTTTCTCATCATTTTCTCCCAGTGCATAGAATTTGTTCTCTTTTGTGTATTCTTAACCCTGGGTTGGTTTGTTTTTCTTCCTTGGGCTCTTGACATTAACCTTGGCAAGCCCAGGGTAGTTTTTATACCCTTGATTTAGCTGTTAAGGAATCTATATGTGTTTATCTCTTTAGATTAAAAAAGAAAAAGATTTTTGGTTTTAAAATCAACCCTAACCAACCATTTTTCCTTTTTGGTCTGGTAGATGAGCATGTGGGCTGCTGATGACATGTGGCTGTGAGTCATGGAATTACCAGGGTTTCTGATGAATGAGAGTTGAGGGTTGCCTGAAGGACAGTGTAGGGATGCGTGATCAGTGGGAGTACACTGCAACATTCCACTAATACAAAGAATTGCATAGAAATGGCTTAAAAGATATCGTCAAGGAGTTCTAGGGCCAGAAAAGGAGGTAGATTAGTCATAGAATAAGGAGAGGGAGGCATAAGTGACTAACAGCTTTTGTGCTCCATTGGTTTCCATGGAATGTCAAGAGTCTCTGAGGATGGCTCCCAGCTCTTTGGATGGACCTACCCTGAGGATTTATGGGAAAGCACAGACAACTTTTAGAGGGTGAGAAATTGTGGTTGGGCTCTGACCAGTTTAGTGAGTACCCACATGGATAGAATCACAGATCCACTCACATATTGAACCTCCTATTTTGTTTTTGCTGGCTTGTCACAGAAAGTCTTTTAAATTCCTTAAAGGGCTTTCTAGATGGAATTAAAATTGCTTCCCTTTCCCAACATATCACCTGCTTGCATAAAGGGATTTAAGTGTATGGTTTCCGTATTTATATAGTAGGAGGTACCATTCTTACTCCCACTTTTCTATTTTTCCTCCAGTCTGGAATGCCCCACCCCTTCATTTTCAGATACAAAGTTCCTATCTATGCTTCAAGACCCAGATCAAACCTCAACTCTGCCCTCCCTTGCTACTCTGGCCAGTATTATTCTCTCCCTGTTTAGACCTATCCTACCTGTCATCTATATCCATCATTGGGATGCTTAATTGTATTGTTTTATGTTGTCTGTTTCCTATGGATTTAATGTCTTAGGTTTGAAGAACTAATTAAGATCCTCTTAAATTGTATAATCCTGAAGTTTGTTTTAGTCATTTTCTAAGCAACTGGGAGTTCAACTCATTGCAGTTGTTTCCTGAGTCTGTCTTGTCTCCCAGAGAAATTTCAGGCTACTTGATTCAGAAGCCTTGTCATATACTTCTCTTGTAATTCCCATAACTCTGAGCCCACTGCTAGGTGCTTGACTTGTGGTATGGTAGCCTTTGCAGAAATATTCAAAAGGACCTAATAAGTGGGAGGTACAGGGTAGAAAAAAAAGGAGCCAGTATTGGGCTTCAGGCATTCACATAATTAGGGCACAGTGTGGCCAATATAACAAGGAGCCTGCTGATGCCCTATTTCCCTGCTGGTTACTGATCTTGTTCCCAGTAACAGGCTATCAGAAGAGAAATCTCTCCCTGACTCATGTGAAGTTGTAATGCTCCTAGAGGATCCCTAAGCTTGGAAAATATCAGCTCAGAAAGGATAGACTAAAATGGGAATTTATGGGAGATGTAAATAAATCTTGCATTAAATATTCTACTGGGTCCCTGTGTTCATCAGGGCATGAAGACTAGCAATGTGGTATGGTGAAATGAGTGTTAGACTTGGAGTCACAACACTTGGATTTGTGTCTTGGCTTTTATGTTTTTAAACTTTGTGATTGTAGGCAAGATACTGAATTTCTGAAAACCTCAATCTCCTTCTCTACAAAATATTACAAATGGGTGATACTCCCACTAGTTACCTCACAGAGATGTTTTGAGGATCAAATGAGATGAGTATAGGTGAAAATGGTCTCCAAAAACTGAAAGTCACTATTCAAGTTTTTTATTTAGCATTATAAATCATATTATCATTCCCATCAATTTAGCAAACATTAAGCACCTACCATGTGAAAGGAAGGCTGTTGCAGGAGTCTTGGCCAAAGGTGAAAAGGGTCTGAACTAGAGTTGTGTCTTAGTGAGTAGAAAGAAGGAGATGTATAAGAGAGGTGTTGTGAAGGTAGAAGTCAGTCAGTTACTCAACAAGCATTTATTAAGCACCTAATTTGTGCCAGGCACTACTCAAAAGTGCTGGGGATATGAAGAAAGGCAAAAAATAATTCTTTCTCTTGTAGGGAGAGACAACAGGAAAACAACCATGTTTAAATAAGAGAGATAAAGGATAAATGGAAGAGAATCTAAGAGGAAAAGCACTAAGATTAAGGACTGCAAAAGGAATCTTACATAAAATGGGACTAGCTGAGATAGAGCAAGAGAAGCCAGGAAAGAGATGAGAGAGTCCTAGACAGCAAAAGTGCCTGGAGTGCCTTCTTCATGATATTGCAAGGAGCCTAGTGCCACTGAATCTGAGAGAGAGAGAGAGAGAGAGAGAGAGAGAGAGAGAGAGAGAGAGAGAGAGAGAGAGAGAGTGTATGTGTGTGTGTGTGTGTGTATAGGTTTTCAGTAAAGTATAAGAAGATGGGAAAGACAGAAAAATCTGGAAAGACTTAAATGAACTGATATGAAGTGAAGTTAACAGAGCCAGGAGAACATTGTACACAGTAACAGCAATATTGTTAGATGAAGAACTGAGAATGACTTAGCTATTCTCAGCGATACAGTGATCTAAGACAATCCCAAAGGACTCATGATGAAGTGTATTATCTACCTCCAGAGAAAATACTAATATTGGTTGAATATAGAGTAAAGCATGCTTTTTTTTTTCACTTTTTCATTCTTTTTCTTTTATTTGAGTCTTGTCATACAAAATGACTAATATGGAAATGTTTTACATGATTGCGCATGTATAGCTTATATCTGATTGTTTACTGTCTCAGAGAGAGGAAAGAGGGAGAGAAGTATAGAATTTCGAACTCCAAACTTTAAAAAAACAAATGGGATTACAAAGAGTCAGCCACGACTGAACAACAACAAACAGTCCTCCATTCCCTTCCTGGTTTTGCTTCTGACTCTCTGAATTTCAACATTATTTCCTCTCTTCCCTCTGCATGTACGTTACCCTTCCTTCCTGCTTTTCATCTCTTTTTTGTGTGTCTTTCCCCATTAGAATGTAAGTTCCTTGATAGTTGGGTCGGTCTTCTTTGCTTGCTAGGTGGCTCAGTGGGTAAAGCTCTGGGCCTAGAATCAGAGGACCTAAGTTCAGATATGACCCCAGTCACTTACCAGCTATGTGACCCTGGCCAAGTGACTTTTATTGGACCAAGTTTTCTCAGCTGTAAAATAACGATCCTATTGGCACCTACCTTCCAGAGTTGTTGTGAGAATCAACTGGGACAATATTTGTAATAAGTGCTTAGTACAACGCCTGACACATAGTAGGCACTTTATAAATGTATTCCCCCTCTACCACCATCCACACTGCTTTACTGTAATGCTTGACATATTGTAAGTTTTATGAATACCTAAAGACTATGCCACAAAGGTTACAATTCCATTCACTAATCCTTTTGAGTTAATTAGGATGGAACAATTGATTTTTTGGTTCTGATTTTATTTTATCTATCTCTATCTCTATTTCTCTGTCTATTATTGCCATACATACATACATACATACATATATATATATATATATATATATAATTTTCCCCACAATTACATTTTTTTTCAGGGTAATGAGGGTTAAGTATCTTGCCTAGGGTCACACAGCTAGTAAATGTCAAGTGTCTGAGGCTGGATTTGAACTCAGGTCCTCCTGAATCCAGGTCCAGTGCTTTATCTACTGTGCCACTTAGCTGCCCCCTGACAATTACATGTTAAAGCAATTTTTAACATTTGTTTTTTGAAAAATTTTGAGTTCCAAATTCTACCTTTCCCTCCTTCCCCTCTTCCCTCTCTGAGATACATGTCCAATCATGTAAAACATTTCCATATTAGTCATTTTGTACAAGAAGACTTGAATAAAAGGAAAAGAATTAAAGAAAGTGAAAAATAGCATGCTTCAGTGAGTAATTAATATTAAATACAGAAACTGCTTTCCCAACTGGTTCACTCTTTATCTTAGCTCCTAGCAAATACTGGATGGGCATAGACACGTACTGTTTTTGCTTTTTCCCCTCCAAAAGAAAATCTAAGCTCTAGCCACTCACCATCCCAGGCCACAGGAAATATAACCATCTTTAGCAGATCCTGATCCCTTATCCTAAAGGCAGAGAGTCCAAACAACTGTGGCTCCACCCAGGGTCTGCTTAGAGATTTGGGGTCCAGCAATTTCAGGAATGAAGGTGGAAAGTCGGGGTTTTGCCTTGACTCTCCAGGTCTATGACTGGGCAGTTATGACCCATGAATATTTAATGACTGACAGCGTTTTCATATTAGATCATTTCCAGGAATGTCAATTCAATGAATTGCTCATCATTTGAGTAATTCCCCTCAAACTACCCAACAGCTGCTAGCACAGGATACGGACCTCAGCTCCATTTTTATTTTTCTTGAATAAATGTCATTTTCATCCCCAAAGAGAAAGAACACCACCTTATCCTCTTGATTTTGCTCTCTTTTGGTTACCCTACTAGCTGCTTAACTTTTCCTTCTCAATCTCCTTTGCTGGATCATCATCCTTCTCCAACTCAGTCTATAGATATGTCCCCTTAAATCCCCTAGGTCTTGTTTCTATCCCTTCACACTCTCCTTTGGTAATCTCATTAGTTCTACATGGGATCAATTGTCTTCTCAACGCTGATGACTCCTAAATCTAGGGAGCCAGCCCTAATCCTTTTCCTGAATAGTTTGATTACCAACTATTTGCTAGATGTCCATCTCTGGATGTCACACAGGTGCCCATCTCAAACTCACATATTCAAAAGGAAATTCACATTTCTTCTAAAACTGATCCTTCTGTCAAACTTCCCCATATCTATTGAGGGTATCACCACCCTGCCAATAAGCCCCTGCCACTCCCTATAAAATCCTCTGTTTGGCTTTTAAAAAATAATTTTATTGATATCTTTTGCTTTTACATCACCTATATTTTCCCCTATACTCTTCTTCCCTTGCTACCCTCCACTCCCAGAGTACTATCTCATATATAACAGAGAATTATTGTTTGACTTATAAAGCCCTTCACAACTTGGACTCTTTCCACCTTTCCAGTCTTTATAACCCCCTTCTATGTACTCTGCAATCCAGCAGATGCTGGCCTTACTGTTCTTTGCACAAGGCACTCCATCTCTTGACTTTGTACCTTTTCACTGGCCATCTTCCATGCCTAGAATGTCTCCCTCATCACCTCTGCCTCCTGGCTTCTCTGACTTTTGTCAAGACTCAGTCAAATCCCACATTCTACTGGAAGCCTTTTCTGGTCACTCCCACTGTTAGTGCCTCCCCTCTGAGATTACTTTCCATCTACTCTGTATTGCACTTGTATGTACATTTTTCTGCATATTTCCTGTATTAAACTATAAGCTCCTTGAAGGCAGGGATCATGAGGTCTTGTTGTTGTTTGTTGTCATTTTGCTTTTCTTCATATCCCTAGGACTCAGTTCAGTGCCTGGAATAAAGTAAGTGCTTAATAAATGCTTATCAACTGGTGCTGTTAGTCACTGCAGGTTCCTCAATTCTTCCTTTTCCTTCACTCCTCACATTTAGTTAATTATGAAATCTTGTTGATTTTATCTCTTCAGTATATTTTACATTTGTCCCTTTATCTCCATTTATTCAATCTCTACCCTGGTTCAGACTTTCATCTTCTTTCTCCTGGATTATTACAACACTGTCCCGGTTGACCTCTCTACTTCTAGTCTCTCCCCTTTCTAATTCAGCTTCTAAACAACTGCCAAATTAATATTCCTAAAATGAAGATTTAGTCCTGTCATTCTCTTACTTAAAAAACCTTTGTAGCTTGCTCCTTGTTCCTCTGGACATCAGTAATGGGCTGGTTAAAATACTCAGCCTGGATTTGGGGTCCTGGATTTCTGAGGCTCCCTCTCTTATGGTTAGAACTCTACTTTCTGCATCTAGAATAGAAAAGAATAAATGAAAAGACCAAGGATGTGGGTCCATTTCTCAGGAGTCATATTGCTTGAGAGGGTTCAAGAAAGAGCCTCTAATACCTTTGTCTGTGTCTTACTGGTTGCCATTAAAACTCTCTCAGATGCTAATTGAGCAAAGAAACAACTGAAGCTGATTAAAGTCTTTTGGGAGGCACCAACAGTTCTGACTTTGCAGCCATTCAAAAAAGGCTCCTCTCAACCATGTGTTTAATCAACTGGAACCAGTTAAAACATGTCCACCTATGCTTCACAGTCTTTCCAAGGCACTTTCTTTACATGTTATCTTGATTCTCCCAGAAACCATCTCCCCAGTGCCCTCCACACAGAGAGGTTGCATCAGGCATGCAAGTTGATGGAGTATGTGCATGCACTAGACCCTCATTACATCTATAATTAATCAAATGGGTTCACATTTGCGTGGAGGCCCTGTCATCTAAGAAAAGATACTAGAGGGAGGTAGGGACAGAGGGTTCTATAAAGGGGAATAAGAACTGGAGTTCAAACATGAAGACAGGGATTTACAAATGGGGATCTCTTATAGTATTATTCAGAACACTGTTTCTATTAATACCAAGGGCCTCATTTACATGCCTAGAATATCATCTTATTGATGCTATCACAATTATGGAGGTAGGGGAGATGAGGCAGCAGTGTTATCAATAGCCACAACCAGGGTACCAACCTTTATTCCACTCTGAGCTGTCTGTAAGTATGACACAAATTCAGGGAAAGCCTGAACATCTAGGCTGGTTTGGGGGGACTGACTGGTTCTATTGCAGCAGCAGGACAGTATGGATTGAAAAGAAAGAGAGCAAGGAATGCGGGTGAGACTTCTTTGTGGTGGGTTGGTGCAGGGATTTGGTTAAGAAGGACATCGCTAAACTGGAGAATCCAGAGGAAGGCAGAAGGAATGTTGAAGGGCTTCCAAATCATGCTATTTATGGATTATTTGAAGAATAGGAGGGTGTTTAAACAAAAGAAGACATGGAAGGGGTAGTATTAAAGCCATCATCAATGATTTGAAAGACTAACTTATTGAAGGGGGCTTAGACTTGTACTACATGGTTCCAGAGGGTAGAACCAAGAGTAATAAATTCTAAGTTAGAAGAATGCTGATTTCTTCTTAGTGTGACAAAAAGTTTTGTAACAATTAGCAGCAAATAAACCTCAGTATTTAGAAAGCTTCATGCAGAGCCTGGATGGGCACTTGTTGGGACTACTGTAAAGGGGATTCTTGGTCAGGTAAGTGTTGAACTCACTGCCCTTCAATATCCCTTCCAAATCATAGATTCTGAAATTTTGGTTTTCTGGGTAGTTTTCCTAATGTGTTTGTATATGTATTGTCCTCTGCCATCCATTTGTTTGCTGGAATTTTGTGTGTTGTGGACAATGCTGCAAATTCCGAGGTCTTTTTTTTTTTTTTTTTTTTTTTTAGTGAGGCAATTGGGGTTAAGTGACTTGCCCAGGGTCACACAGCTAGTAAGTGTCAAGTGTCTGAGGCCGGATTTGAACTCAGGTACTCCTGACTCCAGGGCCGGTGCTCTATCCACTGCGCCACCTAGCTGCCCCCTGAGGTCTTGAGCACAGATATCACTAAGGGCTCAGTTATGTCGACTCTACGGCACAAGGTCAGTGTCACTTATGTCCTTAAGGATACCATCTGAGCCTTTCTTTATTCTCTCAGCTGCTCTTGGATCAGAGATCACTGCATCCTGACATTAGGAGTAGTTCTTATGCTGAAGCGGTATTTCCAATACTATTGCAGGCAGCGAAGCTCAGGGTAGGCAGCTAAGATGCACCCATTTCCATTTCCCCAATAACCCTCAGAAATGTAATTTTTAAAAGCAAATACAGCTATAAAAAATTCCCTAGGAATAATATTTATGGGGCAAATGTGTTCAAATTGAATAAAAAGGAAACCTAATGATAGAAAAATTCAAATATCCTCATGTTGAAAATACTTAGAATTTTGAATTACTTGGTAGACACCCTTACATAGTCTTCTCTTCCCTTCCCTCCCCTCTCCTCCTCTTCCCTCTCTTCTTTTCTTTTCTCCTCCCCTTTCCTCTCCCTTCCTCCTTTCCTCCTATCTCCACCTCTCCCCCTCACCCCTCTTTCCTCTCCTCCTCTCCCTCCCTCCCTTCCCCCTCCTTTCCTCTTTTCCTGAATGAACCTTCGTAGGCAATACTTTGACAGATGTTACCTATCTAGAACTACCTATCCAGTACTACTATTCTTGTACATTTCAATTCAATTAAGTTCAAGAGGCAATTATTAAGCACCTGTTAAATGCAAAACCAGAGTCATACCACTTCTCTTTTTGTATCCCCAGTGCTTAGCATGGTGCTTAATAAATGTTTGTTGACTAATGATCAGCAGAGTCAAAATGGATTGCAAACAATCATCTAGTACCATTTTGTAAGGATATAAATGACTTTCTGTGCAGCCAGTGTAATGAATTGCAACTTGGCAAAGATGAACCATACAGTTCCCTATTATAGTCATTATATTCAATATACACTGCCACAGGTTTGTCCACAGTGAAGACTAGAAGTCAACCATCTAAGCTTCATCCACCATGTCTGAGGCCCATTTTTCTGGCGGTGCATAGTTACTGCTTGTGGGTATTTGGATAGGCTGTGTAAGGGAAGAAAAGAGTAGACAGAGAAATTGAAGGAGAGAGGAATGGGTAAGAGAGAGAAGCGTAAGAGAGATGGTGCTTGAAATAAGTCCTTGATGGCAAGGAAAAAAAAGAAATAACAGAGGGAGAGATCCTTTTTTTTCTTTAAAAAGAAAAAGAAAAGCCTTAATAGTTTGTATAGAGTGACAAATCTATTTTAAAAGCTTTCACCGCTTTGGAATTCTTGTTTCTATAGAGTCCTGTTCTTTAGTGTTAATGTGAAGTCAGATAATCCTGATTCTTATATGACAAAACCTCCCTCAGCTGGAGACAGGACCACATAACACACAGTTTATTTGATTCTACAATGAAATAAAAATTCCTCTTAGTGTGTACTTCTGTAGAGATCCCTATTAGGCTGTATCCGTCCTAAATACCAGCTTTACTGATGCAGGTATTGAGTTCCTAGTCTTTGCTGGTTTAATTTTAGTTCTGTTCTCTTGTCTTCTTTGCTGGCCATATCAAACTTCACCCAGGAGTCCTTACTCATATAATGTCCATTCTCTTTGGAGGAAATTAACCCATACATAAAAATAGCAGGAGCAAGAATAATCTCCTAATTGCCATGTAGAAAAATGTCAAAGCTGATTCACCATTAGATTATTTTGAAGGTCTGGGGCCTGCCCTTTTAGTGTGATTGGTTAATATAATCCCTTGAGAATAATTACTCCAATTTCTCCACTGCTGCCTTCTTGCATTCACCAAGGTAGCAACAGTGGCCTGTGTTGTGGAAGTTTTAGAGTATAAATGAGGCCACATATTTATTATCTTCAATATCTTCCTGACTTCCTGGTTTTCTTTATTTCTGAAGCAGTGTTCGTTCTCCCTTTTTTTCCAAAGACTATGAACCTAGGTTGTCAGTCCCTGTTTTCAACAGTAAAATATTGCTCAGTCCTCAAAGAGTTGTTTGATTTAATAAACACAACAGACATCAAATCAGAGGAGAGAAATGAGAGCTAGAAAGCCAACACTGGTCTTTAAAAATAAACAGATAGGTAGAGTTAACTACTAAAAAATGTTGGGGCTGCTAGGTGGCGCAATGGATGGAGCACTGGCCCTGGAGTCAGGAGGACCTGAGTTCAAATCCAGCCTCAGACACTTGACACTTACTAGCTGTGTGACCCTGGGCAAGTTACTTAACCCCAATTGCCTCACCAAATAAATAAAAAAAATGTTGAAACAATGGGGGAAGAATGAGTGAAGTAGAGAAAGAGAAGGAATGGGTAGTATGACAAAGGAGAAAGGTGAGCCATGCAAATGGGAGACCTGCCCCCCAAATACAATAGGAGTGAAGAATTCAAATGGAAAAATTGGGACAAGACAATGTATGCAAAGGAAATGGCTTCTTTTACACTACACATGACAAAAATCAGGCTGCAAATAAAAACGCTGCTTAGTTTTTGTTCAATATAATCATGTTTTAGCCACCCAGGTTGTGGTTGTGCTGAAATTCCACAGGCTTAGATCTTGCTTTCATGCATTAAATTTCTGAAGAAACCTTTAAAAGCTTTTTTTTCTAAGTCTGCTAACTTCCAAGAGACCTGAACTTTTAAAATCTTTTAACTTTGCCCAGGCAGACAGAATCTCACCCAATCCAAATCTCATTTTTGAAAATACCCCAGGGCTTTTTCACAAGTATGACCTGTTATTAAGGTGGAGTACTTAAAGGTATTTTGTTGTAAGAACAGAAACATACAGATGATGTTCCAAACCTCTTCAGGTTCTTTTAGCCTGCCCTTCCCACATGTAAACAATACTGATTTAACACTGTTCCATGGTGATCACCTTGGTGCAGAACACTATGTATGGCCCTTTGCCAGATTTCCTTCTTTGGTGACTCATGTACTTGACCTTAGAATGAATTGTAATGTCTTCGACCACGGGATAGGAGATCTTGCTCCTTTTCCCCCTCTTTCTAGCTATTTATACTCTCCTTTTAAAAGTGCAGCTCTTCTTTTATTAGTTCATCTTCCTCTTTTTATACTCTGAAGGGAAAGCATGCCCCCTCCTTCTTATTGTATTTGAAATGTGACTATTTTCAAATCACATGTTGATTAAAAAAAAACAACCAGAATCATTGTTCCAGTAGATCAAGGGGGTATTGCAGATCCTGTTTATGTGAGTTTCAATTGAACCTTCAGCAAAATCAATTATAATAATATCCTTATGAACAAAATGGAAAAAAATGTTAGCTGGATAATGGTACAGTTAGGTGGATCAATAATTAATTGGATGGACCCACTATGGAAGACTTATGGGAGGAGATGGACAAGAAGTCACACAGGATAGGCAAGCATAGTTGGATTATAATCATCTTTGGAGGGAATACTTGGATGAGGTCCATAGAAACATATTGAGGTGATTAATTGAATGAGCATATGCAAATCAATCAATCAATTAGCATTCATTAAGCACTTAATATATGTGAAACACTCAGGAAAGTGGTGATTATTGGATGATTATCAGCTTGGACAGAGTTTGTAATGGCTATCACTGGACACTATCCTTGGTTTTATCCAATCTAATATTTTAATCAGTTGTTAAGGGAGGACAAAGAAGGTATGGTTATTCAATAGTGGATGACACAAAGCTAGGAGGGATAGTTAGGAATGGAGATTCAAAAAATGGACTAGATGACTCTAACAAGGATAAGTCTTGCACTTAAAAAATCCATACAAGTACAGGATGAAGGAAATGTTGGCTTAATAGCAGTTGCTGTGGAAAACAACAACAATAATCCATAGAGGATTGATCTGACTTCAAGAATCTGGTTCAGTATGAGTCAGCAGTATCACATGTTTTACCAAAAAACTAATGCCATCTTAAGCTGTGTTAATAGAATTATAGTGTCTGGGAAGCAAAGGTGATAATCCTACTATACTCTGTGAAAGTCTGATTATGGGGTGCTATGCCGAAAGAACAAAATTGGTAAATTGGGATTGTTCAGAGAAAGGTGGCCAAAATGGTGAGAAGTCTTGCAAACAGGTAATATATAAGGATTGTTTGAGGGAAGTGAGGATGTTTATCCCAGAGGAGGAAAAGGGTTAGGAAAAGTTTGACAACTGTCTTTAAATGTCTGAAAGTTTCTTATTTTGATTATGTATTCAAGACTAAGAAGCAAAAGAATATGATAGCATAATAGTTGATAACTTCAAGGACACAAACTACAGGAGTAAGGATTTACCACCTGACAAAAACTGATGGGAAATTTAGAAATCAGTTTGAGAGAATTTAAGCTTAGACCAGCATTTCACACCATATATCATAATATTTCAAGTTGATATATAATCCATATTTTAAAAGATCATATTTACAGGAGAAGAGAATATACATTTAATAGCTATGGATAGGGGGAGAATTCTTGACCAAAGGACAGAGATGATCATAAAATATAAAATAAACAATTTAGTCACATACAATTGAAAGGTTTTGAATAAACAAAATTAATGCGGTACAATTAGAAAGGAAGGGGCTAACCAGGGGAAAAATGTGTCAAGTATCTCTGATTAAAACCTGAAATATAAGATAGAGTGTCCCAAAAGGCTTAGAGAAGTTTAAGCAAGCTTAAAATTAGGGATAGCCTGTATTCATATAGGGAATTCATATATACATATAAGAACAAGAATCATTCCCTGATTAATATGGTCAGAAGAAGAAATGAAGGCAATCAACAACCATATGAAAATTGTCCCTAAATCCTGGAAAGACTTCTGTGAACTGATACAAAGTGAGTTTAGTAACAGCAATATTGTACAACGATGAACTGTGAATGATTTAGTTGTTCTTAGCAATACAATGATCGAGGACAATTCTGAAGGACTTGTGATAAAAAATGCTATTCACCTCCAGAGAAAGAACTGATGGAGTCTGAGTGCAGATCAAAGCATACCTTTTTATTTTATATTTTCTTTTCTTTGGGAGGGGGTGTATGTTTTCTTTTTTCTCCTCTTTTTAAAAAATTTATTTATTTAGAATTTTTATTTTCCCCTAAATACAAGTAAAAACAATTTTAACATCCATTTAAAAAACTTTGTGTTCCAAATTCTCTTCTACCCTCCCTCCCCAACCCCCCTCTTAAGAATGCAAGCAATTCAATATGTTATACATGTGTAGTCATGCAAAACATTTCCATATTAGTCAAGTTGTAAAAGAAAACAGACAAAAAGCCTCAAGAAAAATAAACTAAAATAATTATGCTTCAATCTGTATTCAGACACCATCAGTTCTTTCTCTGGAAATGGATCACATTTTTCATTATAAATCCTTGGATCATTGTATTGCTGAGAATACCCAAGTCATTCACAGCTGATCATCTTAGAATATTGCTGTTACTTTGTATACAGTTCATTTCATTTCGAATCAGCTCATATCTTTCCGGGTTTTTCTGAGAGCATCCTGCTCATCATTTCTTATAGCACAATCATGTCGTTCCACAATTTATTCAGCTATTCCCCAATTGATGGGCATTTCCTTAATTTCAAATTCTCTGCACCAGAAAAGGGAGGGCTTTTTTGTACATAAAGGTCCTTTAACTTTTTGGTTTTTGTCAAAGAGGTCAAAGAGTATGCAATGTTTTATAGCCCTTTGGCCATAATTCCAAATTGCTCTACAGAATATTTGAATCAATTTACAACTCCACCAACAATGCATTAATGTCTCATTTTCCCCATATCCCCTACAACATTTGTCATTTTCACTATAGCCAAAGGTCTATGGGACTGTGCATACCTTTTGACCCAGGAATACCACTACTAGGTCTGTATGCCAAAGAAATCATAGAAAAGGGAAAAAGACCTACATGTACAAAAATATTTATAGCAGCTCTCTTTGTGGTGGCAAAGAATTGGAAGTTGAGGGAATACCCATCAATTGGAGAATGGCTGAACAAGTAGTGGTATATGAATGTAATGGAATACTATTGTTCTGTAAGAAATGATGAGCAGGGGCAGCTTGGTGGCGCAGTGGGTAAAGCACCAGCCCTGGATTCAGGAGTACCTGAGTTCAAATCTGGCCTCAGACACTTGACACTTACTAGCTGTGGGACCCTGGGCAAGTCACTTAACCCCCATTGCCCCTCAAAAAAAAAAAAGAAAAGAAAAGAAATGATGAGCAGGCAGATTTCAGAAAAACCTGGAAAAACTTAAGTGTACTGATGCTCAGTGAAGTGAGCAGAACCAGGAGAACATTGTACACAGTAACAGCAAGATTGTGTGATGATCAGCTGTGATAGACTTGGCTGTTCTCAGCAGTGCAATGATCCAAGACAATTCCAAAGAACTCATGATGGAAAATGTTCTCCACATCCAGAAAAAAAGAACTGTGGATTCTGAATGGGGATTGAACCATACTGTTTCTACTTTGGGGTTGTTTCTTTTTCTTTTTTGAGGTTTTTCCCTTGTGTTCTGATTCTTCTTTCACAACATGACCAATGCAGAAATATGTCTAATGTGATTGTACATATACAACCCATATCAGATTGCTTTCTGACTTGGGGAGGGGGGAGGGAAGTGTAAAGAATTAATTGTTATTTGAGGTTTTTATGCCGCAGTGTGCACTGGCCTGGGGCTCTGCAAACCACACGGTGCTCCACCCACTGGTTGTAGCCATTGCCAGGGCTCTGGCACCTCACATCATCACCACTCTCCAATGCCTACATGGGCCTGGCAAAATTATAATGATTGGAAGTCTAGTGAGGGCAGTCATGTGACTGTCAGAGCGGCCATCCCATTGGCTGGGGCTGTGTGGGGTGTTTCTAGGTTTGGGGGAGGAGAATTGGGCATTCTAGGTGGAAGCTGGAAAGCCACAGGCGTTCTGCTGCATATTTTCAGCTGATTCCTGGGCGGTGGTATTTTTTCAGGTATTATAATTTCCCTTTCCCCATGTTATTTCCTTTCCCTTGATCCTACTGATCCTGTTTGTGGTTTTTTTTTAAGTTCGTTCTTGTTAAAATAAATCTTGTTCTGTTTTGAGGGAGGCTGCTGGTCTCCTTCCTTGCCCCAATATTGCTGCGAGCCACTTAGCTAGCACTCCCCAATTAAAAATTGGTCCCCACAGAAGGAAGGGATGGAGAAAAATTTGGAACTAAAAATCTTAAAAAAAATGTTGAAAACTATCTTTACATGTAACTGGAAAATAATAAAATACTTTTGTGATAAAAATAAATCTTTATTTAATTTTTTAAAATGTCATTTTCCTCTGCTCTCCTATTATCCAATCCAATAGGTATGAAGTAGTACCCTAGAATTGTCTTTATTTGCATCTTTCTAATCAATAGTGAGTTAGAGAATTTTTAAAATGTGGCTATAGATAGCTTTGATTATTTCATCTGAGAACTGTTCATATCTTTTGTTCATTTATCAATTGGAGAATGGCTCTTGTTTTAATAAATTTGACTCAGTTCTCCATATGTTTGAGAAATGAGGCCTTTATCAAACAAACTTGCTTCAAATGTTTTTCACAGTTGCTATTGTTAACTGTAATTCCCTTCATCCTATTCCCTCCCTATGCCATTTTCTCTATTCTCTATCTCCTTTCTCCCTGTCCCTCCTCAAAACTATTTTGCTTCTGACTGTCCTGTCCCCCAGTCTGCCCTCCCTTCTATCACCCCTCCCCCTCCCCTTCCCCACCTACTTTCCTTCAGGGTAAGATAGATTACTATAACCAATCGAGTGTGTATGTTATTCCCTCTTGGAGCCAGTTCTGATGAGGGTAAGATTTACTCATTCCCCAGCACCTTCCCCATCTTCCCCTCCACTGTGTAAGTTTTTCTTGCTTCTTTAATGTGAGATACTTTACACCATTCCACTCTCCCTTTCCCTTTCTCCCAGTGTATTCCTCTCTCACCCCTTAATTTAATTTTTAACAATATCATCCCTTCATATTCAAGTCACACCTGTACCCTCTGTCTAAATATACTCCTTCCAGCTGCCCTAATAATGAAAAAAGTTCTTGAGTTACAAGTATCATCTTTCCATGTAATAATGTAACTTTTTAATATCCCTTATGATTTCTTTTTCCTGTTTACCTTTTTATACTTCTCTAGAGTCTTGTATTTGAAATTCAAATATTCTATTCAGTTCAGGTCTTTTCATCAAGAATGCCTGAAAGTCCTCGCTTTCACTGAATTTCTATTTTTCTCCTGAAGAATTATACTCAGTTTTGCTGCATAGGTAATTCTTGATTGTAATCTCAGTTCCTTTGCCCTCTGGAATATCATATTCCAAGCCCTATGATTCTTCAATTTAGAAGCTGCTAAATCTTGTGTTATCCTGACTGTGGCTCTATAATACCTGAATTGTTTCTTTCTGACTGCTTGCAATATTTTCTCCTTGACCTGAGAGCTCTTGAATTTGGCTATACTATTCCTGGGAGTTTTCATTTTGGGATCTCTTTGAGGAGGTGATTTGTGGATTCTTTCAATTTCTATTTTACTTTTTTGGTACTAGAATATTAGGGCAATTTTCCCTGACAATTTCTTGGAATATGATCTCTAGGCTCTTTTTTTTATCATGGCTTTCAGGTAGACCAATAATTTTCAAATTATCTCTCCTGGATCTATTTTCTAGGTCAGTTGTTTTTCCAATGAGATATTTCACATTGTGTCCTATTTTTTCATTCTTTTGTTTTTTGCCTTGTTGGTTCTTGATTTCTCATAAAGTCATTAGCTTCCATTTGCTCAGTCCCAATTTTTGTACCTTCATTTCTGTTTGGCCAATTAGACTTTTCAAGGTACTCTTTTCCTCATTGGCTTTTTGTACCTCTTTTACCATTTAGCCTAGTCTGTTTTTTTTGTTTTTGTTTTTGTTTTTTGGTGAGGCAATTGGGGTTAAGTGACTTGCCCAGGGTCACACAGCTAGTAAGTGTTAAGTGTCTGAGGCCGGATTTGAACTCAGGTCCTCCTGAATCCAAGGCCAGTGCTCTATCCACTGTGCCACCTAGCTTCCCCTTAGTCTGTTTTTTAAGGTGTTATTTTCTTCAATATTTTTGTGTCTCCTTTACCAACCTATTGACTTTTTTTCATTATTTTTTGCATCACTGTCATTTCTCTTTCCATTTTTTCCTTTACTTCTCTTACTTTTTTTTTTCAAAATCGTTTTTGAGAACTTCTATGGCCTGAGACCAATTCATATTTTTCTTGGAAGCTTTGGATGTAGGAGCTTTGACTTTGTTATCTTCTTCTGAGGGTGTATTTTGATCTTCCTTATCACCATAGCATCATAGCATTTTCCGTTTGCTCATTTTCCTAGCCTATTTCTTCACTTCTAGCTCTTTGTTAAAGTGGGGTACTGTTTCCAGGGTGGAAGAAGCACTGTTCCAAGCTTCAGGGGGTTTGTGCAGCTGTTTTCAGAGACACTTCTAGGGATTTGTAAGTTTTTAGTTCTTCCAAGGTAGTATGATTTAAGGAAAGGTATGTTTACTACTCTCCTAGCCTGTGCTCTAGTCTGCAAGCAACCACAAGCCTGCTTTTCTGCCCTGGAACTATGAACAGAGTCCCACCCCACTGTGGCCACAAGCTCCATTGTGCTTGTGCTTCTCCCTGGCCTGCGTTGCAAGACTGTGATCTGGATGGGCATATGGGCAAAACAACGGTTCTGCCTCAGTGCTAGCAAAGAGATTCCTGTAATTTCCTTTTGGCCAATTGTCCCCCCCCCCACTTACTGTCTGTGGGCTGAGTTCCAGAAGCAGTTGTTTCTGCTGATGATTCAGAGACTCCCAAGGCCTGCTCCTGGTTGGCTGGGACTGGGGCTGGGGCTGCACTGGCACGGCCTGTACTGGGCTGTGCTCCACTCTCACCCCAGGACAACAGACATGCCCTGCCAACTTTCTAAGTGGTCTTTTGCTGGAAAATTATTTCACCCTGTCTTTTTGTGGACTCCACTGCTCCATGAATTGTCTAATGGCATTATTTGAAGGTATTTGGAGGGGTCTTGGGGAGAGCTCAGGCAAATCGTTGATTTTCCTATGCCATCTTGGCTCTGCCACCTGTGCTGTGGTCTGTATTTTCTTTTGCAACATGGCTAACATGGAAATATGTTTTGATTGACTGCACATGTATTATCTATATCAAATTACTTGTCTTCTCAAAGAGGGGGGAGGAAAGTTATGGGAGGAAGGAAATTATTTGAAACTTAAAATTATGAAAAATCAATGTTAAAAATTGTTATTGCGGGGGCAGCTAGGTGGCGCAGTGGATAAAGCACCGGCCCTGGATTCAGGAGTACCTGAGTTCAAATCCGGCCTCAGACACTTGACACTTACTAGCTGTGTGACCCTGGGCAAGCCACTTAACCCCCATTGCCCTGCCAAAAAAAAAATTGTTATTGCACATAATTGGGAAAAACAAAATGTAATTTTAAAAAATCTTTCATCACTAATAATAAGAGAAGTGAAAAGTAAAACAATTCTTTTTCTACCTTATACTTATCAGACTGAAAAAGAAGACAAAAAAAAAATGAAAATGATAGTTGTTAGAGGTAGTGGAGCTATGCTCCAAAGCAATTTGGGACTGTTGGATAGGGGAAGTCCTGAGAACATCCATTATATTCCATTGAGGTGTGTAAAGTAATGCTTTGTGTTAAATGGCAGACATTCAAACCTCCACCTCCCCAAAGCAAGACCAGTCAGGCCAGTATTAGAGCACATTAGTCTAAAGTGGTACTAAACGGAGGTTGACTGTGAAGAATGTTCTACATATTCCTTTAAAAAAACCCCAAACAACAAAACTAACAACAACAACCTCCCCCCCCCGCCTTTCCCCCCCTATTTGTATGCTTTAAGATGTTTAGGGGGAAATCCCTAAAATTTGTTAATATTTCTTTTCTAGGCCTAGACCTATTCAACTTCAAACCCTGCTTCATAACTCATTTAGGCATCCACTAGCAGCTTGCTACCAACCTACCCTCCACTTTCCCCCTCTTGCTTTTGCTCTGGGAACAATATTCAAATGAATACTACCATTCCTTTTTTATGTGTCATGGAACCTTTGACAGTCTGGTAAAGCCGATGGGCCCCTATTCAAAATAACATTTTAAAATGCATAAAATATAACATGTAAGATTACAAATAAAACCAATTGCATTGAAGTAGTTATTAAAATATATTTTTTAAAAGTCCACAGGCATCAGGGTAAGAACCCCTGACCTAGATCAAGTGTTGCTTACTTGGCAACGCTTTTTTTATATGTTATGTATTCCCCTATTAGAATGCAAGATCTTAAAGGCAGGTACCATCTGCCATTTAAATTTTTTTTCTTTAGATTCTTGTATGCGATAAGTGCTTTTTAAGAAAACAAATTCTAATAGTGTTAGCTCCAGAAGTTACAAAGGAAGTGAATATATTTAACCAACCTTGTATGACCAGTATCTTCCTTTCCTTGCTCTCTTTCTGCTCATCTGTAGGAAGAGCAAATAGGAAAAGCTGAAGGGGCATTTTAATCAGGACACATGGAACAGAAAGTCAATTTTCTTTCTTTGTGAAAAGAGGCAGAGAAATTCTGACAAATAAAAGTAGTGCTCAGAGAGATAAGTGGGCATATTAAAGAGACAAATCAATGCTTTGATTCATTCAACAAATATTGAGTTCCCACTATGTGCAAGTCATGGGGCAGGATACAGAATTCCATAAGACCTGGTTTCTATCCTCAAGGGGCATTTTCACTGATCAGTTAAATGCATGCTTATGCCTGAGGAAGATAATTCTAAAAGAAGATTAAAATGGAGTTTTCTGTTTGGGTCTGGGACACTACACAGGATTAGATAAAGTGATTATTGTTCAAAGTTCAAGTTTTGGAAAGAAGTTACCAAATGGTGGGTTTGTATTTTTTTAAAACTATTGTACTAAATTGTAGGAAATATAATTTATCTTTAGTGATTAGTTCATATTTGTGTCTTTTATTTCACTAGAGATCTTATTTTTAATAGGAGAAGTATCATTTACTCTCATTGGTTGACAGTGTGACTTTGGGCCTCACTTTCCTCATCTCTAAAATAAACATGTTGAGTTAATTCCTAAAATCCCTTTCTTCTCTATAGTTCTGTGATTTTAAAGACTGGATCATTTGTTGTTGCCTGAGCTCTTTGTTGGTCTGTGAAGTCATAAGCTAGGTACCATTATTCACTTGGGGGTGGCTGCAGCCATTGTGTTTAAGGATAACAAACCTAAAGTATAGAGGGATATAATAATGACAGGGCTGGAACAAAGACTATAACTTTCTAAAACTGACAAGGAATTAGAGATTTTTTTTTTTGGGTGGGGCAATGAGGGTTAAGTGACTTGCCCAGGGTCACATAGCTAGTAAATGTCAAGTGTCTGAATCCAGATTTGAACTCAGGTCCTCCTGAATCCAGGGTCAATACTCTATTAGTATTTTTATTATATGATTTTGTAAAAGTAAAAATCATAGAGGACAGTGTGGTTAACTCTCAGCTATTTGAGTGCTGATTATTTAGTTTATGATTTCTTAGGTTAGGGTCCTAGGTAAAATGGTTATGTGCTCAAGTTTGGTTTTGGCACAAGGCTCTGTCCTATATTCTTGCCAAGTTTCCCTCATTCCTTTTCTTCATTCTACCTTTTACTTCCTCCCCACCTTTATTTTAAGGTCAAGGTAATATAAAAAATTATGGGGGCAGCTAGGTGGTGCAGTGGATAAAGCACCAGCCCTAGAATCAGGAGGACCTGGGTTCAAATCCGGCCTCAGACACTTGACACTTACTAGCTGTGTGACCCTGGGCAAGTCACTTAACCCCCATTGCCCCGCAAAAAAAATAAAAATAAAAATAAATTATGTATTAATTTTGTGTTTATTAAGCTCCTACTATGTGTCAGACACTGTGTTAAGCACTGAAGAAACTAAAGGGGCAAAAGATAGTCCCTGCTCTCAAAGAGCTTACAATCAAGCAGGAGAAACAACATGCAATATATATATATGTATCTATGTATGACACACATAGATATATACATACATATATAAATTCACATCACTCTGCTATGTGCTATACCACAAGAATGAATTTTTATTTATTTGTATTTATTCAACAAGGGAAAAGAGAATTTGAAAAATTGGAAATAGTAAAAGCTCACATTTTTATGGTATTTTGAGAAATAATAAACATTTTTATTTAAAGTTTTGAGTTCCAAATTTTGTCCCTCCTTCCCTCCCTCCTCTCCCCTCTCTCTGAAGTGGTAAGCAATCAGATATGGGTTATGCATGTGAAATTATGGAAAACATTACCATATTAGTCATTTTGTACAAGAAAACTTGAATAAAAGAAAAACTGAAAGTGAAAAACAGCATGCTTCAGTCTGTCTTCAATCAATGTTAGTTCTTTCTTTGGAGGTGAATAGTATGTTTCATCATTGGTCCTTTGGGATTGTCTTGGATCATTGTATTGTTGAGAATAGTCAAGTCATTCACAGTTTTTTCATCAAACAATATTGCTGTCTCTGTGCATAATGTTCTCTTGGTTCTGCTCACTTCACTATACATCAATTCATATAAGTTTTTCCAGGTCTTTCTGAAGTCATCCTGCTTGTCATTTCTTATAGCACAATAATATTCCATTACAATGACATACCACAGCTTGTTTAGCCATTCCCCAGTTGATAGGCATTCCTTTGTTTTCCAATTCTTAGCCACTACAAAAAGAGATGAATAGCTTACATTTATGAAGTATTTTACCATCTACAATGTACTTTTTGTGAGACATGTGGTATAGCTTTTGGTATTTCTATTTTAGGGACAACCTGAAGCTCAGAGATTGAATGATTTACACGAGGTCACAGGACCATTAAATGACTGAGCCAAGACTTAAACCAAGTTCCCTAATGTCTAATCCAATGCTCTTTCTACTATACTATACTGCTTAATGCCAAGATAAAGTAATTAACATAGAAAACTACCAAGCTCTGGGCTAGGTTATACTTAAACTTCAATGATCTTTTCTACTCAGGTTACTCGGACTTAACTTGTCCCCATGATCTTCCCACTCTGTCTTTCTCCTGGTTCCTCCAAAAGAATGCTGTTTTTCATCCCAGGATACCCCGTGCTGAAGAAGATTGCATCCAAAGAGGAGCTCTAGGTTATTTTCACTCATCCATTCAACAATGCCAGCTTTATTCTTTAAAAAAAAAAAAGCCTCCTGATTGCTTGGTCATAGAATCATAAATTTATAGCTGAAAAGATGGTGGGCTTTGAGACTACAGCACTGACATTCTACCATTTCCTTACTAACTTCCACTTCAGCTGTTTTTTTTTTTAATGGGATGTATTATTTCAACAGGGGATTCCTGTAAATAATTTCTCCCAACATTTCAGATTAGCAGTTCTTTTCAATTTAGAACCTTAGCAAGCTTCCCAGAGCCACTTAGTCAATACATGTCCTCTGTCTTATTGAGGAAAAAACTAAAAACTACAAATGGGTAAAGATATTGGTTTCATAAAAAAAAAATCAAAATAATCCTGATACATATTTTATCCCCAGAATTTTAAAAAAGACAGTTCAGCTTCTTATACTCCCCTCCATTTTTCCCCCTTCATTTTCCCATACGTCTTTCCAATTTTTTCGTCTTCTTTTCTGGGGATTCTTTCCTTTTTTTAATCTCCTCTTGAGTTCTCTCCTACCTCTACACTTCCACGTGGCGATCTTTTGGTTCTCTGTGACTCATGTTACTGCCATCATGGTGTTTGTAACTGAGAAGGAAGGTTACTCTTTAATTATATTGATATCTTTTTTATTCACATGACCTTCATTTCTAAATTTGTCATCCCTCACCATAACCAACAAGTCACCTGTGGTAACAGAGAATAAACAAGAAAATAGTTCAGCGAAATTAACCAAATATATAAATTTAGTGCATCCAATATGCCACACCCATATTCTCCTATCTTTTCAAAGAAGGAAGGGAGGGAGGCCCATTTTCTCATCTCCTCTGGGGGGCAAGTCTGGTCATTTTAATTTCACAACTTATATTCTTTTTTTTAAACTACAGATAGATATACCATAAGAGGAATTAGACTTAATCTGTTTGGCCCCAGAAAGCAAAGTTAAGAGCAGTAGAAGCAAGTTGAAAAGAGGCAGATGTAGGGTTGATCAAAGGGGAAAATTCCTAACAACCAGAGAAGCTAAAAAATAGTAGGATGGGACAGGCTGCCTCAGGGTGGAGTTGGTTATCCCTTGGGTTACCTTTCGTCTTCAGGCAAAGGCTGGATGACCATTGCCTCAAGCAATGAAGGTTGGATAATGCATAGAGTCCTAGCCTCTGACTTAGGAAGACCTGGATTCTACTAGCTGTGAGACCATGATCATGTCTGAGCTTCAGTTTACTAATCTCCAAATTGCAAATAAGAATCCCTAGACTACCTTCCTCAAGGAGTTGTTATGAGTCTCAAAAGAGGTGACATCTGTAAAACACTTTGTAAACCACACCAAAAAGTGCCATAGGAATATTACTATTATTATTATTATTATTAAGCTTTTTGAGAGAAGGATTTTTTTGTTTCCTTTTTCTTTGTACCCCTTGTACCCAGTATAGTGCCTTAAACAAACATATAATTGGTGTTTAATAAATACTTGATGGGTTGGATTGACTTTTCTAGAGATTTCTTGATCCATTCAAATTTGGGTTGAATAGCCATGACCTCTAAGGATCCTTCCAATTATGAGGTTCTGTGATTAGATGTTTCTATGATTTTAAGTAGAAGGTTAATTTTGATTAATGAAACATCTGAGTCCATACCTCAAATTTAACAATGGATACTATGATATTTGTATTGTATTCTAGTGGTTTCATGTGGGTCTCCTACATAGTAGGTGCTATTATTAATCCCCATTTTATAGTTGAGTTAGCTAACGTAGACAGAGGTTAAGTGACTTGCTCATGGTCAGCTAGTAAACTTTAGCAGTTTAAACTTGCACTAAGACTTTTGTATAACATCATAATGACTCATATCTATATAGCCCCAAACCACATATTTTGAGGAAGAACACACCCTGTTATAAAAACCTAGCAGCTGGAATTCTATAGTGACTTAGTATGGCAAGAGGAGAAGGAAGTGACACCTCCAAATGATGCTTTAACTCAAGACACATATATGATCAACAAATAACTACTTTCTCCTCTACCCTCCCCAACAGATATCTTTGCTTTCACCATTACTGAGTCATATGTGACACTGACTGCTTTCCTAGCAGTAATCTTCCCCATCTCCCCCATCTGCAGGCTATATGTTGCCTTTTTGTAACATTTCCCTTTAGTTTCTACTTTTTTTCACTGAAATACTTCTAATATTCTTACTACACCTAAAGTTCACCCTTTCAGTTCTGTTGACCAGGGTTATCTTTGAAGCTCATCACAAGATTTCACTAGTATAAAAATGTTTCTAGAAGAGAGGTTGGGGAGAAACATTGCCTCAGATCCTTTACCTCACTAAGGATGTCTTTGAATAACAGGACATTTTGAAAGAATTACGCTTGTGAAGCAATGTGGTGCAGTAGAACAAGCACTCATTTTGGAAGGAGAAGTGCATTTATTTAGTTCATATTATGTGCCAGGCACTGTGCTAAACAGTTTACAAATATTATCTCATTTGATCCTTATATTTGACCAAGGGAGATAGGTGTTATTACTAATCCTTGTTTTATAGTTGAGGAAACTGAGGTAGACAGAGGTTAAGTGACTAACCCAGGGTCACACAGCTAGTTGAGTATCTGAGGCTGTATTTAAACTTATGTCTTTCTGAATCCAGGCCCTGGGCCACCTAGCTGCCTCTGATTTCAGAAGACTTGGATTAGAATCCCAGATCTGTTAGAACCTCCCTGTGGTAATTCATGTCTTTTAGTAAGGTATAAGTGTTGGACTAAATTCTCTGAGGTCTCTTCAAACTCCAAACCTATGATTCTATCACTTTAAGTAAGTACGCAGTAACAGTTTATAAGAAGAGGAGAGTTTGTTTATTAACAGTTATTATTAGTAAACAACAAGGATCCCCTATGATTAGCAAATTCATGAACATTCGTTAGTTGTCTAAAGTAGTTGTAACCATACTAGTGAGCAAATTTTTTTTTGACAGAATAATGTGGAGATATACCCATGGGGGGAAAAAAAAAGACTCTTTTGACAGATCTTTGTCAGGAGGAATATAGGTAGAGGCTCCCTGATGGAAAGTTAAAGGAAATATAATGATGTTCTTATGACATATTTCTTCCTTTGGTCATACTCCCTTGTCCTCCCTCTTCTTTACCCTCCTCCTCCTCGTTTTGAAAAGGAAATATAAATTTTTTTCTCCACATAATTTTCCTTTGGCAAGCTGCCATCAAACAACCTAATCTCTGAAGGCCTAGTATAATTTAGTGGTTGCAGCTTCAAGATAGGATTCTTAGCATTTAACATAACACATTTTGAGGGGAGAGGCAGATTTCTGACTCATGGGGGATTTCACGACAACAGTTGACATGAAAGGCCTTTGCACTGCCGGCTTTCCGGGCACAATTGGAATTCATGGAAATAGCATATTTAAGGGGCTTTTATCTGTATTCCACTGTGTTTGGTGAGGCCAAACTGGGGCAGAAGCAAAGATAGAATTAATGTGCTTGAGTTCTCCCACTTCTGGAATGGAATTTGTTTTTTCCTCTTTGCTGAAGAAGAGAAAATAAAATCTGAAAAATCCTACTTGTGTCTGATAAACACTAGGAGCTCTAGTAACCTAAATACTTTACCCATTACAGTTGAAGATAATATAGTAAAATCTCCTCTTGGCAACTGAAAATAAAATCCTATTACCTTTATATAGCACTGCCATTTGTTGGGAGATTAGCTCAGTAGATATATTCATTTGGAGATAGTTGGGACCAAAATCACCACATAATTTCCTTTTGAAATCTAACTTTTAGAGGAGCCATCTTCATATCTTTCAAGACTAAATATCTCTAAATATTTTAGTTTTTCCCAAGGAATGTAGTTTTCATGAATTTTCTTTTTAAAATATATTTTCATTTCCCAATCTTTCTCTCTTCTTTCCCCTGCTTTTTCCATCCATCTATGGCTCTCAGCACCTTCTTTTAAAAAAAAAATTACTAAACAAAGCAAACACATTTGCTACTTTTGAAAATGTATGTCTTATTTTGTGCCTGTAGTCTACCAACTTCTGCTGATAGGAAGGAACCATGCTTCTCCATCTTAAATAACAAAATTCTTAAGGAGAACAAAAATATTTATAGTTATCAGGCATAACTCTCAAGAGACATCTTATATTCTCCTTACTAGATTTATTGATTCACTGAACATTTTACAGGAATAGTCCACCTACCATTAATTTTTACTCGAACTTAAGAAAGCACAAGGGGGGCAGCTAGGTGGCACAGAGGATAGAGCACCAGCCCTGAATTCAGGAGGACCTGAGTTCAAATCCGGCCTCAGACACTTAACACTTACTAGCTGTGTGACCCTGGGCAAGTCACTTAACCCCACTTGCCCCACAAAAAAAAAAAACAAAAAAAAAAAAAAAAGAAAGAAAGAAAGCACAAGGAATATTGATTTTTTTAAAAGGAAGAATTGGTGTGAATGACATGACAGTGGAGTTCTGAACCTTAGAACTGGGCTTGGTTATTATGCGTGCATGTCCATAAGCATTTATTACTTGCTTATTATATACCAGAAATTATGTTAAGTGCTGGGGATACAAAGAAAGGCAAAAACATGATCTCTGCCCTTAAGGAACTCATATTCTAAGGGAGGAAACAATATGCAAATAACTATACACTATGCATAGTGCATGCACATATTTATTTTCATGTTGTTTCCTCCATACACACACATACATTATATATGTAAATGAAAGGTAATCTCAGAGGGAAGGGGAGGGAGAGTTGAGGGAAGAATTTTTTTAAAAAAGACCTTGCAGAAGGTAACATTTAAACTGAATCTTGAAGGAGGCCAGGGAAGCTATGGGGAAGAACATTCTAAATGTGGGTTACAGTCAGTGACAAGTCATGGAGTCAGAAGATGGGGTGTTGGGTCCAAGGAACAGCAAATGGACCAGCAGTATGTGGTGAGGGGTAAGGTAAAAGAAGACTGGAAAGGTATGACGGGCCCAAGTTCTGAAGGCTTTAAATGCCCCAAACAGCATTTTATACGTGATCCTGGAGGTAATAAGGAACCACTAGAGTTTATTAAGTAGGGGGGAGGGAGGTCACATGTTAGGGAGACTTGCACATTAGGAAGCTCACTTTGACAGCTGAATGCAGGATGGGTTGGAATGGGGAGAAACTTGACACAGGGAGACCAACCACAAGGTTATTGTAGTAGTCTAGGTATGAGTCACAAGGTCCAGAATCAGTACAGTAACAGTGTGAATAGAGAGAAGGGGACACATAGAAGAGAAGTTCTCAAGGTATAAAAAACAAGACTTGACAACCAATCAGATATGTTGGGTGAATGGGAGTGAGGAGTTAAGGATGATGCTGAGGTTGCTAGCCTGGGGGAAATGGAATAATTGTGGTATCCTTAAAAGTAATAAGAAAGTTGGGAGGGGGAGAGAATTGGGGATGGGAGAGAGAGAGAATAAGTTCTATTTTGGACTTGTGTTTGAGATGTCTGTAGCACATCCCATTTGAGATGCCCCAAAAGCAATTGGCAATGTAGACTGGAGGAAAGGCTAAGGCAATAGAAATAGATAGGTAGACAGATAGATAGATGGATAGATAGATAGATGGATAGATGGATGGATGGATAGATAGATGGATAGATAGATAGATAGATAGATAGATAGATAGATAGATAGATAGATAGATGATAGATAGATAGATGATAGATAGATAGATAGATAGATAGATAGATAGATAGATAGATAGATAGATAGATAGATGGATAGAGAGATGGATGAATGGATTGATTGATCTGGGAATCATCTGCATAGACATGATAGTTGAAACCATGGGAACTGATGAGATCACCAAGTGAGATAGTACATAGAAGAGAACCAAGGACAAATGCTTGGGAAATACCCATAGTTAATGAGCATGCGTCGGATGAAAATCTAGCAAAGGAGACTAAGAAGGAGTACAGTCCAGTAGGAGGAGAATGATGGGAAGGCAGTGTCATGGAAACCTGAAATAGAGTATCCAGGTGGAGAGTATGGTCGACAGTGTCAGATGCTACAAATGGGTCAGTAAGGATGAAGACTGACAAAAAGCCACTAGATTTGTTCTTTGAGAGGTCATTGCTAACTTTGGAGAAGGACCTTTTAATTAAATGATAAGGTCAGAAGACAGATTGCAGAGAGTTTAGAAGGGAGTGAGAGGAAAGAAAGTACAAGCATCCAATATAGATGGTGTTCTCAAAGAATTGAGCTGAGGAGAGGAGAGAGAGTGGAATGTAGCTAACAGGAATGGAAGGATCAAGAGAGGATTTTCTTTAAGAATGGGAGGACCTGGGTGTATTTGCTTGCAAAAGGGAAAGAGCAAGTAGATAGATACTGAAGATTAGAGAAAGAGTGAGGATGACAGAAAGTTCAATTTATGGAGAAGACAGAATGGGATGGGCTCAGTGGTACATGTGTCTGAGTTGGCAAGGAGAAGGGCTATCTCATGTCAAATAGGGCAAGAGGAGGATATAGTGGGAGGAAGATGTCTGAGTGATGTGAGATGAGGTAGGGAGAAGAGGGAACTCTCAGCAGATAGTTTTGAACTTTTTTGGTGAAGTATGAGGTGAGGTCCTCAGTTGAGAGGGTTGGTGGATGAGGTGCTGTGAGAGGCTTGGCGAGTAGTATGGTGAATTGGTTAGGGAGGTATAAAAGGACTGCCTTGTAGGGAGCCCTCTTGAAGTTATGTAATCTGCATTTATAATGGACTCAGCATGATTTCATGATTTTTTTCAGCTCCATTCAGCAACTCATGAATAAAAATGAAGAAGGTAGATGGTGGGAATAACCCAAGGTGGGACTTAACAAAACATGATCCATGATAGGTCGAAGGGAAAAGGAGTTCCAATGGAGAAGATACTGTAGAGTTGAACTAATTCGCAAAAAGATCAAAATAGGGAAAGGAAAAGGGTAAACAGTCCAGGGTGATGGCCTATAAAAGAAATAAGGGGTAGAAGGATCAGAGGTCATGATGAGAATGAAGGACAAGATTAGGGGTTGTAATGCATAGGGAAAGATGGAATGTTAAAATATTATGACCAAATAAAGCCATCGCAATGTTCATGAATATGGAAGTAGAAAACTTGTGGGTAATGGCAGACTCAAGGATATGATCCATCCCTGTGTGTAGCCTACGTGGAGTGGAGGAGTATTTAATTAAGTAACTATTGGAATGATGCCCCCTGCTAGAGACTTACTGTAGGAAAGCTCCGCCATGAGGAGAAGGCCTCTGAGGGCAAGGCCATGCAGCTTTTCTTTGGCGTCAGGAAGTGATGTTTGCTTGTGGGAGGAAGAGGGGGTGAGGCTGATGCTCTGACTCTCTTTCATCAGGACTCTGGTGGAGAGTGGAGTGAGAAATGAGCTCTCCCTTTAATAGATAGATGAATCTAGGCCTTTCTCTCTCTCTTCACCAAATTCTTATTCTCCTTAATAAATACTAGATATTTTAGACAGACTAGCTAGAATTTTAGCCCCTTACAATTATAACTGAGTAGAGTGAGGATGCGAGAACTTGGGGTATTTGAGGGGGCATCAGTGTGTATACTGAAGTCCCTTAGTGTGAAGGCAAGCACTGTAGTGGACAGAAAGACTGAGCCAGGCAATTATGAATGAACTATATGTGTGTATAACTGTATGATGGATATAACTATTTTTCAATAACATTGTAAAATAATATTGGTTAGGGTAATCTTTAAATATCTGAAGGCATCTCATAGGTTATAGGCACTGAACTTCCATTTGGACATAGAGGGCAGAATTAGGAGCTAGAAGCTGAAATAAGGCAGATTTAGTCTTCTTAAATGAAAACCCTTCCTAACAATTAATGCTGCCCAAAAGTTAAATGTGATTCCTCAGGAAATAGTGAATTTTTATTTACTGGAGGTCTTTAAGCCAAGGCTGGATAACTATATGTCAGTTAATCCATAAACATTTATTACATGCCTACTATGTGTCAGACACTGTGCTAAAGCACTGGGAATTTTAAAAAAGAGACTCCTTCAAGGAGCTTACAGTGTAATGAGAAAGCACACAAACATATACAAAGTAAGCTATTTGTAGAACAAATAGGAAATAATAGAGGAAAGACACTAAAATCAAGAGGGGGTTAAGGAAGGCTTTCAGCAAAAGATAGGATTTCAGTTTGGATTTAAAGGAAACCAAGGAAGTCAGTAGGCCAGGTGGAGCATGGGGAACAGCTTGGGAAAATGCCTGGAGCCTAGAGATGGAGTATCTTTTTCTGGGAACAGCAAGGAGGCCATTGTCATTGCATCAAAGAGTATGTGTCAGGGATTAAGGTCTAAAGAAGTCTGGAAAAATAGGAAAAAAGCTAGATTATAAAGGGCTTTGAATGCCAAACAGAGCATTTTGTATTTGATCCTGCCGGCAATTGGGAGCCACTGGAATTTATAGGCAGTGAGGGAATACTAAACTGGAGTTTATTGGCAGTTAGGTGGGGGGATGAGGTATGTGACATGATTGGACCTGCACTTTAGGAAAATCATTTTATGGACTGAATGGATGATGGATTGGAGTAGGGAGTGTGAGTGAGATTTTCCCCATCCCTTGGTTATAAGAGATTTACTATAATTTTAAGTGATTTAATTAAAATAATAATCAATATATTAACAAAAAAATTGTGATTCATATAGATTGCATAAGGTTAGAAGGTCAAGTCCTTTTTCCATATTTCTCAATTTTCCTATGACATAGTGTAATAGATCTTGTGATATCCGCCTTAGGAAATGTCACAGGGTCTGTAGGTGGTCAGTAATACTGTTCATGCCGCTTTCCACTGGCCTACCAATGATCCACCCTATTGATATCATAACGCTGATCCCCTGTTATTACTCAAGACTATGTTCTAATTTTAGAGAATGTCCCCAAGGGTATATAAACCTATGTAGTTTGTACTTCTGGGTCTTTCAGGCCCAAAGCCTGGATGACCGGTTTTGTTGAGGGACTGGCCCTCTCTCAATAAACCTATTTGCTTCAGCCTGGAAACTGTTATTTTCATTCTTCCGTCGGACTTAAAATTTTTTTTCGCGACAGGAGAGGCTTGAGGCAGTCAGATCCACCAGCAGGCTATTGCAGGAGTCCAGGAGTGAGGTGATCGGAGCCTGCTTTAGAGGAATGGCAGTGTCAGAGGGGAAAATGAAGAATATTCAGGAAATGTTGCAAAGGTGAAATGGCAGAACCTGGCAATGGATGATGTATGAGAGATAGTGAGGAATCGAGGATAACTTCTGGGTTGTGAGTCTGAGGACTGGGAGGATGGTGCCTTCTACAGTAATAGGGAAGGTAGGAGGAGGGGTAGAGTTTGGAGGAAAGATCATGAGTTTGGTTTTAGTAATATTAAGTTTAAAAAAAAGATGTCTATTGAACATCCAGTTTGAGATGTGTGAAAGCCAGCTGAAGATGTCATGGATGTTATGGAGGTATTCTTATTCATATTCAGGTTGGACTAGATAGCTTCTGGGGTCCCATTCAACTCAAGATTCTGTGATTTTCACTGGTCAACTTTGTATGATGTATTCCTCTTTCTTTCTATGATAAGGAAAAACTCCATCAAACCCAGGAAATTTGATGTATTATGGATAGGACCTTACAATCATCAGAATAGAGGAAGCCTTTCCTGATTCTACCTAGTTACTAGCCCTCTCTTCTTCTTCAAATTATGTTATATTTACTAGTCTGTATAAATGTTCTAAGTGTGGGATCCCCCAATCTTCTCTTCTCTCCCCACCCACTTACCCTTAATAGCCTCATCAGTTTCGATTGATTCAATTATCTCTATGCAAACGGCTCTGAAATCTATATACCCAAGCCTTAATCTTTTCCCTAAATTCCATTATTATGTCACCAATCACCTGCTAGACATCTCTACCTGCATGTCCCACAGACATCTCAATATCCCCTAAATGCAATTTATTACATTTTTCCCCCTTCAAATTCCTCCTTCCTCTAGACTTCCTCATTTCTGTTGAGGGCACCACCATACTTTCAGTCATATAGGTTCACAACCTTGGCATTTTCCTTGCCTCTATCCTTTACCTCATGACACTCCATATCCCACCCTGTATTCTCTCAATGGTGGAATCTTTTTAGTCCCTGGCATGTCTTCCCTTCTCTTTACTCCCATAGCCTCTCACACAGTTTAGATTCTTGTCACCTCTTGCCTGGACCATTATAATAGCCTCTTAGTTGGTCTCCCTACTTTTAGTCTCTCCCCTTTCTAATCCTTGTTACCCTCTTCTGCAAACTTCAATGGTTTTATTCTCTTTCTTACACTATGGTGCCCAGAAATTAACATAAAATTCCAAATATGACCTGATAAGGGCAGCATACAGAGGGACTATTGCCTCCTTATTTCTGGATGCCTTGGCTCTCTTATAACTTACCACAGCATCACAATAGCTTTCATGGCAGTTAGTAATGATGTGGGGGTTTTTTGTTGTTTTGTTTTTTTAAGTGAGGCAATTGGGGTTAAGTGACTTGCCCAGGGTCACACAGCTAGTAAGTGTTAAGTGTCTGAGGCCAGATTTGAACTCAGGTACTCCTGAGTACAGGGCCAGTGCTCTATCCACTGTGCCACCTAGCTGCCCCCAGTAATGATGTTTTAATTGTCAAATCTAATGGCCTTTTCTTATTTGTCATCTTTATTGATCTTTCTGCAGCATTTGACACAGTTGATCGCCTTCTCTTTTCTAGGTTTTCATGACATTGCTCTCTCCTCTTTTTCTATCCAACTGTTCCTTCTCAATTTCCTTTACTAGTTAGTTATTTTTCTTTAGTTGTCTGTATTATGCCTACCAACCAAGAGCATCCCCCAAGTCTATGTTCTGGGTCTTCTCTTTTTGCTCTATAACATCTCACTTATTGATCTCATCAACTCTATAGTTTCATTGATTTTTCTCTATGAAGATGATTTTCAAATCTATGTACTGAGCTGAGCTGAAGCTCTACATTACCACATTAATTTTAGACATCTTGAACTGGATATCCCATAAACATTTCAAACTCAACGTGTTCAAAGCAGAATTCACTATCTTTTCCTCTGAACCCTCTCGTCTTCCGAACTCCCTATTATTGTCCAGAGTAGGTACCACCATCTGCCCAATCTGCCATACCTGCACCTTAGTGTCATCCCTGAGTCCTCACTCTCACTTACCCTACATATCTAACCTTTTGCGAAATCCTCATTCTACCTTAAGAACATCTCTCATATGTCTTTTCTCTATTCACAAAGTTGTAACCCTAGTTCGGATCCTCATCATGTCTCTTCTAGACCATTAAAATAACATCCTAGCTGGTCTCCCTGCCACAAGTCTTTTCCTACTCCAGTCCATTGCAGCTCAGATGCTAAGGCATTTTTTCTTTTTCTTTTAAAATTTTTTCTTTTTTTTTAAAAAACATTCTTTTAACATTAACTTTTTGGCGGGGGGAGGGCAAAGAGGGTTAAGTGACTTGCCCAGCTTCACACAGATAGTTAAGTGTCAAGTGTCTGAGGTCAGATTTGAACTCAGGTCCTCCTGAATCCAGGGCCACTGGATTCAGAGGCAGCTGCCCCCATTAACATTCTTTTTAAAAAATTTGAGTTCCAAATTCTCTCTCTCCTTCCACTGAGAAGGCAAGCAATATGATATCATATATATATATACACACACATATATATATGAAATAATGCAAAACATATTTCCATAATATCCATGTTGCAAAAAAGCAAGTAAACTTTTAAAAGTGAGAAAATTATACTTCAGTTCGTACTCAGAGTTCACCAGTTTTCACAATATGGATAGCATTTTTCATCATGATTCCTTCGAAATTATCTTGGATCATTATATTGATCAGAGTAGCTAAGACTTTCAAAGCTGACCATAATTGCAATATTCCTGTTACTGTACACATTGATCTCCTGATTCTGCTTCCTTCACTCTGTGTCAGTTCAGAGAGGTCTTCCCAAGTTTTTCTTTGTTAAGGGCTAAAAAATCTCACATCTTCAAGGTAATTTTTGCAAAGTATAGATCAGACCACCTTTCCAGTGAGTACTAGTGGTTCCCTGTTACCTCAAGGATCATCTATAAAGCCCAATGTTTGGCATTTAAAGCTCTTCATAACCTGGCCTCTTACTACACTCTCTGATACAGTTCTATAGGTCTACTTGGACTTCTTAAAATGTAACACATCATCTCCCATCTCCATGTTTTTTTGTTGACTGCCCTTGATGCCTGAAATGTTCTACACCCCCCTCAACATTTCCTCTTAGTTTTCTCAGTTTCCTCCAACTCTTTGCTCAAGTCCTCCATTCTACTAGATACCATTCCTGTTCCTCAGTAACTGCCTTTTCTAATCAGATAACCTTCCATCTTCTCTGTGGATATCATGTATTACCTAGTTATCTACATGTTGTCTCTCTCATTAGAATGTATAATTCTTGAGGGCAGGGATTGTTTTTGGCTTCTCTTTGTATCCCAAGCACTTAGCATAGTACCTGGTACATAATAAACCCTTAATAAAAGATTGGACTAAAACTCCAGATAATAGTAATAAATAACAAGAATAACAATAGCACTTACTATGTTCTAGGCACTGTGCTAAATGCTTTACAATTATTATGTCATTTGATCCTTACAACAACTTTTGGAAGGTAGGTGCTATTATTATCCCTATTTTATAAATGAGGAAACTGAGACAATCTGGGGTTATGTGACTTGCCCAGGGTCACACTGCTTGGAAGTGTCTGAGGTCAGATTTGATTTCTGGTGTTGCTGACCTTGGGGCCAGTGCTTTATCTACCATGCCACTTAGCTTTTTAGTTAAACAACTGCTGTGTTTATTGTACTTATTAATTGGATTTTCAGAATCCAGGTGTAATAATATCATTGAAGTTATTCCTCTTCAGTTTAATCACAGTAGAAAGGGGATAGGATCTTTAGTCACAGTACCTAGGCACTTTGGATTTAAATTCTGGCTCTAATACTGCCCATGTAACCTTGGCAAAGTTATTTTACCTCCTCTCTGGGACTGTTTCCTGAAGTATAAAATAAAGGATGGATTTGATAACCTCTAAGCTCCCTTCTAATTCAAAACATGATCTTATGACTGTTTAGGCAAGGTCATTCAACTAATTTTGAATCTACACAATTGTTCACTAGCGTCCTATCCTATCTACTATGCAGAAATTCCAATAGGTGTACAAAGTAGGTCTAGGGTGGATTAGGGAGAAGGAAGGATTGGACATGGGAAAGGTGGGAGGATAGGGGATTAGAGTAAGAGTGTAAATTTTTTCACTTGTGATCTTTGGAGTAGTGCCCCTTGAGGGGCAATGAGGGTTAAGTGACTTGCCCAGGGTCACACAGCTGGTAAGTGTCAGGTGTCTGAGGCTGGATTTGAACTCAGGTCCTCCTGAATCCAGGGCCAGTGCTTTATCCACTGCACCATATAGCTGTCCCCCTGAATGGTGCAATTCTGAAAGATGGTGAGATCTAGGTGTGATTGCCCCAGTGAATGGCTGAAGTGCAATGGATCTCATTGAAATCAAGAAAGCTAATGGTTATTAGAATGCATTTGGTAATCCTAGAGGATGGTGGCAGGGTGAAGAAGACTGTCTGTCTAGTCTTAAAGTCACTGAGTGTGGTGAAAGTGTGACTCTGAGGTCTTTTGAATAGAGCAACATGGCAGGAACCCAATCAGTTCTTCTTTCTGCCCTTTGTGGAAATGCAAGTCGGTTTGTGTTTTCTACCTTTATGGGTCCTTTGGCACTAGGCTGTGGAAGGACTTTATTTTTTAAAGGAACACCTTTCTTCTCCTCTACTAATTCAGTGAAGTGTAAATCATGAAGGTAAACATCTCTCCCTTTGAGCCATTGTTTTAAATGGCAGAGAAGCATTTGGCTTTTCTAGAATTTTTTCATCCTTATTACTATTTTATACTTCATATAAAACCCCCTAAGATAGGCATTACTTTAAAAAACAAATCATGAAGCAAACCAAGAATTTTATTTTTGTTTGGAATGAAAATATAATTGAATTTGAAGTCTTCTTGTATGGTTTTACAATAAATGATTTCTATGTTTTGATAGCCATTCAAGGAATGGTGAACTAAATATTAATAAATGCAACTGAAATACTATGATTTCCAATTCATTCCTTATTTTGACAAAAAGCAATTGGGAATACTTATGAAAGTTTCTAATAAAGATCATAGTGCATGTGAATCCTTCATCTATTTTTTTAAAGTGAGCTAGGCTGGGGGGTGGGTGGGAAGAAGTAGGGAAAGAATAAAAACAAGTAGGTGTTAGGATAAATATGTGGCATGAAGATGGAGGGGAGAAGTAGAAGGTAGATAGGAAAGATAACTATTTTCCTCCCATTCCCAGTATCAAGAGGAGCTTCTTCAACAAAGATGTACTTTCCTATGCTCTTGGATTTCTGCATCCAGCAGAGATAAGGGTAGAAGAAAGAAGAGGCTTCTGATAGATGCTCTTCCTTTTGAATGTGTTTAAATATTCTATCGAGGTTACTAGAGATCATTCGGATGGTTTTATAAGAAACTGTGTGAAGGAATGCTGACAGGAGAAAAATTCAAGAACCCAGCCTTGACTTTCTTTTATGTTCTAGGTCGTCAGATTCCACCCCTGGACCCTCATGAAAATGGGAACAACGGAGCGATCAAGCTTGGGAAGCAAACACCACAAGCAAGCAGGAGATGTTGCTGACCCCATAGGATATCATCTGATGTACTTGAAGAACTCAACTCCCATTTTCTTGTGCACTGACTGAAGGACTTCCCACTCTTGGTGACTTGGTGCCTTGTTTTACCAAAAAGAAAAAAATCCCATCTCTGCATTCTGAGAAATATACAGGCATCAACAGCCAGAAAGTTTCCCTGGGAAAGGATTTTGCAGAAACTCTTGAAAAATCCTTAGTCCTACTATTTATATTGATGGATTAGATTATACCAAAATCATCTTGCCCCTCCCCTCTCTCTTTCTCTCTCACTCTTCTTACAACAGTGGTTTTTAACTGAGTGGGTAAAGGAAGGGAGTGGGTGGATGACAAGTATATACTGAGTTCTCTGTTAAATCCTCCCAATACTCAAGTTTTGTAAGAAAGAGAATGAATTCTTGGTGGCTCAGTTTGTGTGTGGTGTTCTGGGGTGGATCATTCTTCTCTGACTGCCCCATTGGCCTGGTCAAACTGCAGGAGTCTTTTCAATGCCACAGCCCTTTGAGGATGACCCAACCACTCACCTGTGAAAGTTAGCTTGTGAAGACATAACTTTCTATATAGTTTTAGAACTGAGTCTGTTTTTTCCTTTTTAAATTTTAGATCTCCTCTAAAAATTTTTTCTAAAAAAAAGAAATAGAATTTCGCCTGTACTTCCCACATCTTCTGTAGAGAACAAAGGAATATTGTCCAACTATCCCCCAAACTACAGGTTTGAATAATTCAGTGAAAAAGAAGATGAAGGAAAGATTTATTTGAAAGGAAAAAAAAGGATATAGAAGGAAAAAAAAGAAAGGAAGAAGAAATCTTTTAAAATCCTGCTTTTTTCCCCTCAATGTTCAAGCATTGCACACATTTTGAGTTTCAGGTACATATAAATGGACAAACTTGAGAAAATTGCCACAAATGACTTAGAGGCTGAGAAGGCCTAGTTTTTTTTGGGAAAAGATGGAAGGCATTTCTATATAAGAATGCATATGAGCAGAGACTAAAGTAGAAGAGAGACATTTTTAAAGAGGTACTACTTATTGCATGTTGTCTTGATGGGCAGGGAGCTCAATGCACAGAGTATTTCCTTGCTAATAGAATATGTCATGGTTTCTTAATCAAGGTTGAGAATTGAAGTAAAAGAAGCTACAGACTAAACTACAGGGTAAACTTCTGATAAGGGGAGATTAGTTAGATAATTAAACAATTAGCCAGAGTGAGTGGCAGATGCCTTAGGCTTTTAGACAATTTAAAACTACTAGATTAAAAAAAGCATTCCAATAACAAAACAACAACAAAAAAGTCATGACAAAAAGACAATTCTATGGACTCCCCCACACTCTCTCAATGCAGTACTCCATCATATCTGCACAAACAATAGACCTTAGGAAGGCCTTGCTGACCCAGATTCCTTGGCTTCTTCTGTAACACAGAAGAATTTAAATATCAGTTTTCTGGGTTTTTTGGGGTTTTTTGGTGAGGCAATTGGGGTTAAATGACTTGCCCAGGGTCACACAGCTAGTAAGTGTTAAGTGTCCGAGGTCAGACCCGAACTCAGGTCCTCCTGACTCCAGGGCTGGTGCTCTATCCACTGCACCACCTAGCTGCCCCTAAATATCAGTTTTCAAAAGAGTACTGGGATCCAGTGGAGGGAAGAAGTGAAGGCTGAGAGGGAAGAGTAGGAAAGCTCGTTTTTCTCCAAGTCCAAATCCTATTTGCATTCCAAGTTTCTTACAAACCTAGTATTGAATAGTGGTTGACCTCTCACTAAGACTTAATTGGGACAGTACTTTTAGAACCTCTCAGGTGCGGTACTTTTGGTAGGGTTGATATAGGATTAAAATTGGATAAGACCTCAGGAGGACCTGAGTTCAAATCCAGCCTCAGATACTTGACACTTACTAGCTGTATAACCCTGGGCAAGTCACTTAACTCTTGTTGCCCTGTAAGGAAAAAGAAGGAAAAAAGAGTTTTATGGGACCTTTGAGGTCATTCAGACAAACCTCCCTCATTTTTTAGATGAAGAAAATGAGACCAAGTTAAGTAATTTACCCAAGGTCACATATTGTAGCTGGTAGGAAAGGTGGGCTTTAATCCTGGGCCTTTTACCTTTAAATCCAGCTGTCTTTACTGTGAGAAGAAATCCCACCCTTCCTAAAATATTTAGTCAGACACCATGAAGTCAAGAAAAATTTGTCCCATTTTTACCCTTTCATGAGCACCTTAATTGTGGTCTGGGAAACAATCATATCACTCACAGAACTAGAAAATGGAAAGGACTTCAGGGGGCATCTACTCCAAACACTTTGTTTTAGAGAGGAGGAAGCAAAGGCTCAGAAAGGGTAAATGGTTTGTCATGTAAAAGCTAGGAGAGAAATTAAATCTTGGCTAAACACCTGGAGTTTCCAAGGCTTAGGAAACAAACATACTACCATGCCCATGGCTGTTTAGCCCCTGTTGCACTCTGATCCTTTTTTTTCCCTGGCTTGAAGCAATGTCAGTGTCCCAAAGAAGCATTTATTGAAGGACAAACATGGGTGTCACAACGATCCCTATTTTGCGATTAAAGAAAAAAAGCTGTAGATAGAACAACAAGGGGTACAAAAAACCAAGCTGACAATAATAAAAGATAAAATACAAAGCACTACACATTACAAAAAAATTACCGAAATTAGAAATGACAGATTACAGAAGATTACAAATAAAAAAGACTTTATTTTATTTTATTTTTTACGGTGCACACAGCCAGTTTGATTCTCCAACTGCATTTCTGGAGTTGGTTGAGCTGGTTTGTTAGTTCTTGAGTCTTAGTGGTTGGAAGGGACTCCATCCATTCTACCTGTCTTGGTACAGGATTGAGTCTCAGTTACTTCAGACAGAAGCGGGTCCATCACAAATAGTAAAGAGGGATTCTGGCTGTCTGGGAAAAGACTTTATGAGATTTCCTTTGTTGTCCATAGTTCACAGTCTGCACTGAATTTCCTTGTAGGCCTGACATAGATCTGCACATCCTTTTGGAAGTAAATAATTTGATATTAGAAACTGAAAATTCTCTCTGGATGACATGCAAGTCTATATCAAGCTTTTCCTCTTTCAACACAGAACCTGAGTTAATGTCTGAACTAAGCAGGGAATAGGGCAGAGAAAGTAAGAAACCATATCCATTTGTCACATACCTAGGGAATTACACTGGCCAAATTCTAAAATAAAGAAGGCTAATTCTGATGACAGAACGTGAATATTCTCCCACACACCCTCCCAAATATTAATGGACACAGGGATCTCTTCAGAAGGGAATAGGATTTAAGGTGATTGTCTTTACCTCTGATACTGTTTCTATCAGAAGCAGTTTAGGGGGAGAAAAGCCTTCATCATCACTTAAATTGGGAAAGAGCTGATAGAGCATAACTGAGCAAATACATTTACATGTCTCTTGAGCCTTCTTAGGAAAGGACTTAGACCCTTTGGAGGAGTCAGGATTTTTATGAGAGTCATTTAAAAAAATTCAGGGTTGCCTGAGTTAACACATGAACTGTAACCACAGTATATTATGAGGTGACCATCTAAAACAATGCACCTCCAAACTCTGGCCAGAGCATTAGAGGTGACATAGCACCATTTTAATCATTCCCCAGACTTCTCTTCCTCCCTTTCTCCCTGACTTCCTCCCTCCCTCCCTCCCTCCCTCCCTCCCTTCCTTCCTTCCTTTTTTCTCTACCTGCCCCATCTCTATCTCTTCTTGTGTACATATATACATATATAAATATGATTTTACATTTCTTAAGCTAACATGTTATACCTTTTGTTGGCTGAGTCTGGCTTATAGATATCTATTGTATATTGTAAATACGAATTTTTATAGTGCCCATTTCACATTTAAGAACAGAAAGGCCAAAGATAGAAAGTAGTGACATGCAAGAGGCTGATATAGCTACCTTGTTGACTTGCCATTTTAAAAACTTTAAAATGGTACATTAATGATACTAAGTATTCATTTTCCATTCAGGCTGCAAGATTTTGAGGGCCCCGAAAGTTATGCCTCAAAGTGGCTTAATCTCATTCCTTACAGGAGATATGCCCAGTGTTAGTCAACTAGCATTTATTAAGTGCCTATTATGTGCCTGGGACTGTGCTAAGTGCTGGTGATATGAGTATGAAATGCTTCCTCCAGACATAGCACTATAATATGTGATAGCTGAAAACAAGCACCTGTTGCTAGGTCCCCACTTTACATTGCTCCTCAAGGAGCAGGGCAAGTTAAGCAATAGGCTAACTCTGACATGTATGCAGACATATGAGGTATATCAGTGATATATGTTTACTATTTTAAACCATCTTTTAAACCAGATCCAGTGTTCAATGTCAGCATTATGATTTGCAGTGCATGTTTCTTTCTCTCTTCTATCTTTGCAAAGGGCTTTGACTGGGCTGGACCCAGTTCCCTGCATAGAGGGTGATACTTTTACCATGTCAGGACTTTTTTCCTTTCAATAAACAGTAGTGCATTCCCAACCTCTCTTAACAGAAATCCCCAAATTCCAACAACAACAGCAACAAAACTGTACCTGTTATTTTGTTTTAACATACACTGATTCATACTAATAAATATTTTAAGTATTACCAAATGTTGTAATCTTTTAGAACTCTGGTTAGTTTCAAGCACTTGGCTATAGTCAAAATGAGGATTGCTAAAATCAACTTAATCTAATCAATTCAACAAGCATGTATTAAGTTTATTGACTTACTACGTATTACTACATGCAAGATTCTGATCACTATTATCACTAGGAATATATATAAGAGCAGGGAAGGGAAAGGTTATATAATACATAACCAGTGGTCACAGAATTTCAGTTTTCAAAGATTTATTAGCTGTTAGAGATCAAGTAAGTAAGATGTTTCATGAATGCTAATTTATTCAAACAATGTATATAGATACTTATTATCCCTATACACATTTTTTAGTCTATTGTTACTTTTGGTCAATGAGTACATATGAAAATAGAGTCACAGCTTGGAGGAGATGGCAGATAAACAATAATTCTACAAATCTAATTTGTACAAAGCACAGTAGTGCTAGATGGTAGAGGAGATATGAAATCTCGATAGGACATAGCCCTTGATGTCAAAATTAAAGTCCAATAGACATAACTTGTGCTATGAAGTATCATAAAGTATAATTCATGATGAGTGCATAAGAGGGGTACAAAGTTCTACTGGAGACAAAAAGAGGGAAAGGTCATTAGTAAATGAGGTAATCAGAGAAGCATTCCTGAAGAAGGTAACATTTGGATTAGGCTTTAAAGGTAGGAATTAAATAGGTAAGAATGGGACTGGGAAGAGAATTTCAGGCATAAAGAAGAGCATGAACAAAGGTAAGAGGATGGGAAATTTTGGTGTATGTATAATTGGGTATGTGTACTGAACCAGCCTGAACCAGCTGAAGAGATCCAATTTTCATTGTGCACAATTACACCTTTGAAATAGGCAAACTACAAATCAGAGGTTGATTTATTGTTTTATTGATTTCTGGACTTAAGAAAGTGATGGAGAAAATGTTAATAATGCACATTTAAGTTAAGGCAAGAACTCACCTGAGCTCTCCCAAATTCTCCTTCAAACAACTTTAAAATAACACCTCAAAATGAATTCTGGAGCAGCAGAACCAAAAAAAAAAGGATGAGGTGAAGCAATTTCTAGCCCAAGACAACTTAGAAGGAAAGGTCTGTTGTACTGGGGTGAAAGAGGAGTGCAGCTCAGTGCAGGCTATGCCTCAGCAAGCCAGCAGTGAGGCCCTGGACCTTCATGCCAGGGAGTTAGTAGCAGCTATGCCTTGTGCAAGCCAGCAGCAGGCCTTGAGGGCAACTGAAATGGCAGCGGCAGCTTCTAGAGTTCTCAGCCCACTGATGGTAAGGGGGTTGGACAACAAGTTCAGAAGGAGATTACAGGGGTCCCTTTGCTGGCACTGGGTACAGGACTCTGTTGCATTGCTCATACTTGGATCAGGGTTATAGTCCTGGAGGCGAGGAGGAGCACTAGCACACCAGAACTTGCAGTCAAAGGGCAATGGGGACCCTGGACACAGTTTCAGGGTAGAAAAGTGCTTGTGATCACTCACAGGCCAGAATACAGCCCAGGAGAGCAATAAACACACCTCTAACATAAATATGAAAGTCAAGAAATAGGCTGGAAAATAAGCAAACAACAACCACCACCAAAAAGGAACCTGACCATAACAAGTTACTATGGTGACAGGATCAAAATACAAACTCAGAAGAAGACAATAAAGTCAGAAGAGCTATATGCAAAAGCCTCAAAGAAAAATGTGAATCAGTCTCAGATCCAAAAAAGAATTCCTGGAAGAGGTCACAAAAAGAGGATTAAAAATCAAATTAGAGAGGTAGAGGAAAAATTGGGAAGAGAAATGAGAATGATGCAAGAAAATCTTAGGGAAAAAAGAGCAAATAAGTTGGTAAAGGAAATACAAAAAGAAATACTGAGGAAAATAACAACTTACAAAAACAGAATAGGCCAAATGATAAAAGAGGCACAAAAATCCACTGAAGAGAAGCACTCCTTAAAAAGCCTAATTGTTTAAATGGAAAAGGAGGTACAAAAATTCACTGAAGAAAAGAACTTAAAAATTAGAATTGAGCAAATGGAAGCTAATAACTTCATGAGGCATCAAGAAACAATAAAACAAAATCAAAAGAATGAAAAAAAAACAGAAAAAAATGTGAAATATCTCATTGGAAAAACAACTGACCTGGAAAATAGAGAAAAGAGAGATCATTTAAGAATTATTAGACTACCTAAAAACCATGGTCAAAAAAAAGAGTCTAGATATTATCTTTCAAGAAATTATCTAGGAAAATTGCCCTGATTTTCTAGAACCAGAGGGTAAAAATAGAAATCAAAAGAATCCAACAATCATTTCCTGAAAGAGATCCCAAAATGAAAATTCCCAAGAATATTAGAGTCAAATTTCAGAGCTCTCGGGTCAAGGAGAAACTATTACAAGCAGACAGAAAGAAACAATTTAAATATCATGGAGTTATGATAGGGAGAGAAAAATAGCCTTTAACTGGAACATACAGTATATAGAAAGGAATAGCTTGAGAAAAAGATAGAAAGGTATGGTGCAAGCATATTATGGGCAGCTTTCAATACTAGGCTAAAGAGTTTAAACTTTACACTGCTGGAAACAGTAAATAACTGAAGGATTTTTAAAAAAGGGATGATTTTTTCATCCATTTTACTCAGATTTATAAAGGGGCCTTCTCATAAAAGGGGAAGGAATTTTTAAGGATTGGTGCAAGACCACCATGTTTCCAGCCAGATAAAGAGCCAGTGGTGAGACAGAATGAGTGAAAGAATGAAAGATGCACAGTACATAGGCTGATGGACCAAGGTGCAGGATGAGATCAGTGAAGGGCAGGCCACAAATGGAGTGATTAGCTTTAAGAAGAAATAAGGATACCTATCCCTCTTTATCTGAGGTGGGAAGAGAGGAGGAAAGGATAAGTTATGATGCTGAGAAGTTTTGAGAAGTGGAGAAAGGGAAATGTGGGAACTCAATATTTGATTATCTCAGTCTTGGAGAAGTGGGAGTCTAAGTTGTTTGATATGAGTGAGGGGGATAAGAGTACAGTGGGGGACTAGAGGAAAAATGTAAAAAATTGGAACAGGCCCTGAAGGGAATGATTTCAATAGAAATCAATATAAGAAGTCAATAACCAGCCCCCAATTTTTAGGGACAGTAAGTAAAAGTGTTACATTTTTTTATAATAAGCATTTTTATTTATAGTTTGGGGTTCCAGTTTTTATCTCCCTTTCCCTCCCTCCCCTTTCCCTTCCCTGAGGCAGCAATCAGATATGGGTTATACATGTATGATTTTATAAAATAATACCATATTTTTCATTTTGTACAAACTTGATTAAAAGGAAAAAAAATGAAAGTGAAAAATAGCATGCTTCAGTCTGTTCCATCAATATCAGTTCTTTCTTTGGAGGTGGATAGTATGTTTCATCAATAGTCCTTTGGGATTGTCTTGGATCATTGTATTGTTGAGAATAGTCAAGTCATTCACAGTTCTTCATCGAACAATATTGTTATCTCTATGTACAATGTTCTCTTGGTTCTGCTTACTTCACAATATATCATTTCATACATGTAAAAGTGTTACATTATTGATGGAATGCCCAATACTACCTGTGTGACCCTGTGCAAGTCACAACCTCTCTGGACCTCAGTTTCCTCACATGTAAAATGAGGGCTTTAGATGTGATGGTCTCTAAAGTCCCTTCAAGGTCTAGACCTATAATGCTAGTAAAACTCATTTCCTTGGGTTTCTAGAGTAGAGAGGAGAGGCAAATTACAAATGAAAATTCTTTCTGTTATTTCTTACTTACTTACCATGGTACAGTTAATTTTCTTTACTTATTTTCCCAGTACCCAGAGATGTCTCACTTGCAGAGGTATATCATCTTTCTCATCTGTCATATGAAGCCTCAGCTCAACAACCTTTATGTCTGCCCATTATCACACCATACTGCTTGTTAACTTTTACAGATCATTCATCCCAAAACTGGTCATTGTAAAAAAGACCCAACCCCACCCCCCACAATACACACTCATAGAACCTCCTTACATTTCTACTTGCTTTAACAGACTACTAGCAGATCTTAATTTTCCCTTTATATTGGCCAGTTAATATGAAATAATTTTTTGATTCGCCATTAAAATTACCATATCATAATGTCAGTTGCTAGTTCTCATTAACCTTTATATTTACTCCCCTCCTCCTTTGACATTCATTTTAATGTTTGTCATACATACATACATACACAGAAGTAGCAGCATTTGAAATGGCATCTTCTTGGCAATAACATACATAGCAGCAGCAATATTCTTAAATTGGTGCCACCAATGATGGATGAGCAAATCCTTTTCTGTTAAATGAAGTAGGGAGTTTCTATCATGACTAATTGTTTTTCCTGTAACCTGACATTTTCCTTGGAAAATATGTGTGAAATAACAGTGCCTTCTTATATGATTAATTCCCAAAGAAAATTAAAATATATAGTTTGATAGAAAGATTTTTGTACCTCCACATCTGACTGTTGAAAGTCAATCTTATTTCTTGCAAGTACTGAGGTCAAGTTACAATCACATTCCTGAGCCCTGTGGATTTTGCTTCTGGAAAATATGAAGAGGCAGGGAGAATTTTGCCAACCCCTGCACAGAATGTGTAATGTTTGTCTCTCTGCCTAGTCAAGTAATTTGTTAATGCTCAAAGTGCAGGCTGATTTCCTAACTGGCAGAAAAAAATAAACTATTTTGAAGAAGGCTTATCACTCTCCAGGGGTAATGAAGTAAAATAAAAAAGGACTTTAATGTAAAACAAAGAAGAAAAAGGAACTGAAGAGCAGAGCTGAATCTTGACCAAAGTGATGAGGTTGGACAGTAGAAGAATGTGACATGGGGGAGAAAGGAAATAAGAAGGGCCGAAAGCTTATAGTTTAAGTAATAGATATGAAGCTCTTTCCAAACAGGAAGAAATGGAGGTCTGTGAGGAGGAAGCAGCTGCTTGTCATCTAAGGAATAGTGATATAGTATGATAACTGGGTCAGAGAAAGAGACCAATAGTGGTGGTTAATGATCCCTTGCTCTGACAGCTCTTTGTCAGCCTGACAACAACAAGAGAACAGTCTGCTATCTTTGAGAAGTATGCATCCAGGACAGGATGGAGAACCTCCCAAGGCTTGTCAGACCTGACAATTATTACCCATTCCTGGGTATTTTTTTTTTGGACACAAATGATACTGCCACAAGGAATCTAGAAATCAATGCTGAGGATTATGAAGTCTTGGGCAAGAATCTGGCTACCTTAGGGAAACAAATGGCATTTTCATCATTGTTACTAATCAAAGACTAGGGCTTCAGATGAGAATAACAAATTATAAAAGTGAATGTTTGGTTAGGAAGGTAATATCAGAGAACAGAAATTGTATTTTGGGGCCAATTTTTAAAAATATAGGAATGGCAGGCTCATGGACAAAGATGGAATAAATCTAGGAAGGGCTAATACTAGAGAGAGAGAGAGAGAGAGAGAGAGAGAGAGAGAGAGAGAGAGAGAGAGAGAGAGAGAGAGAGAGAGATTTGTTTGGTGTCTCACAAATGTAATCAAAAGGATTTTAAACTGAAATATATCTTCCAGACTAGAAACCATACAGAGCATTTACACCATAAGAAGAATAGTAGTCAAGATAATCATAGATTCACAGTAAATAAAGTAAAAGAAGGAAGCCAGCAATAAAATCTATGGCTTCAGATGTCTATATAAAATGTTCAGAGTATAGGAAACAAATAAGATGAACTACAGACCTAAATGTAAGGAGGCAAATTTGGTGTATTCTCATAGATATCATTAAGATTTTATAGACTATGACCCATAACCATAATATAGCCCTGAAAGGATATAGCTTATTTAAAGGGAACAGGAAATATTAGGAGGGAAGAAAAGGGAAAAACGTTGAATACTAAGAATATATACTACTATGGGAAAATCCAGAAATGGGAGGCACAGTGGAGAGCTTTGGGGTCAATAAGAGTGGAGGTAGAAATATAAATAACATTGTCATGGGCATATGCTGCATACCATCTAGACTGGTAATTTCTATTATATATCTTCACCAAGAAGGAGAAACTCTTTGGGGGATACAAAGAATGAAGTAACTAATCCATTTTAGGATTTAGGGAGAAGAGGAAAGTTGGGCATAATTAGACATGCACCCTAGATTTTTTGGCAGATCAGATTTCAAAAGATTCAGAAAATTGTAGGTAGGATTCTATGGCCTAAAATTATCCAAAAATTACCCAAGAATGAATTTTGAAGACGCCAAAGAGAAAAAGTTCTAATGGGGATAAAAAGGGGACTTGCTTAAGTTCAGGGAACCCATCAACAAACAGATTTGAAAAAAAACACATATAAATGATGGGAGGGCAAATAATGGAGCATGAATTGTATGAATAGTGTTAAAGTTGTTCAAGTTCAGAATGAGCTGAGGCTTTTGAGGAAATCTAGGGATTTAAAAAATGTTTTTAAAGCTATATTGCAGGAGGGGGGGCAGGAAGCTAGGTGGTGTAGTGGATAGAGCACCGGCCCTGGAGTCAGGAGTACCTGGGTTCAAATCCGGCCTCAGACACTTAACACTTACTAGCTGTGTGACCCTGAGCAAGTCACTTAACCCTAATTGCCTCACTTTAAAAAAAAAAAAAGCTATATTAGGAAAAAGAGTAGTATCAAACAAAAAATAAGACCACATTATTGGAGTGAATTACATGTTGATAAAAGATGGTAGAGAGAAGGCAGAGGTGGCCAATTAATTTTACTTCTGTTTTCTCTTCAAAGGAGAATAATCTCTGGACTAGAAAACTCAGAAGAAAAATTATTAATTAGGAGTTAATTCTGGAGATAAGTAAGGAGACATTAAGAGAGTACCTATCTTTCTTTGATGAATTCAAGTTACCTCGGCCAGATGATATGCTTGGGTACTGATAATCCTAACCGAAGCAGTTGATTTTTTTGAATCTATTTTTTTATACCTGAAGATATTTCTTTTAGATGCTTATGAAATTTAACATTGAACATGTTAAATTTAATAGGGAAGCTTGGAAGAGGTATGGATATGGTGGGGGGAGTGGAAATAATGTGATGAGGTATGCAATACAAAGCACAATTTATCCATGCTTACTCATCCCATGAGATTCACTTTGTTACATACAAAAAGAAAAGGGACAGGGACAAGGTTCTTACCAATGACTTTTCCAGTGTATAGAGTGTGTCCTGTGCAAAAACATAAGTGATCTTGGGAGGCAGGGGATGGGCATGCTATGGATAGAGAGGAATTACTGAATGACACTTGGGCAACCACTGTGGGTAGTGGTTAGATTATAACTGGCTTGAGGAACCAATGCTGGCTCAGAAGGAAGGTGGTTAGAAGCTTGCATGGGAAGGGAGAGGGGGGATGTTGGAGAATAGGAATAGGCTTGGTTGTTTTGGAGACAAATCTCATAATTGGCTATCATGGAGAGAGTGGGATGTGAATCATCTTCCCTCTGATTCATTATTTATTACACATTACTTTGGGTCATGCTGCAACCCTCACTTTGGAGACCACTGGTCTAGGCTGTGCTTTTCAGTTGAATGGAGAACCTGTAGAGCTTGTTTGTCAGTATATATACATACATACATACACACATATATATATACATACATACACACACACACACACACACACACACATATATATATATATATATATATAAAACAGTGTAGATACTCAATTAGCTGGCCCTAAAATTCAATGTCTAAAGCTAACTCACAGTCCTTTGTCCTGGGCAATTATTTGACTTTGGGTAAAGTATTCCCAAGATCCTCTCAGTTTCGCATATAAATGCATCGGATTCAAGACAGAAGCTAAACAAAGAAGGCAAATGTCATTGTTCTCTATCCATCTGGTCTGCATTCCTAACTTTATTACATATATCTGTTAGTATGTGTTTTGGGGTATATTTTGGACTATAAAAAACCCCATTGTCTCCCTAGAGCTACTTTACTTTATTTATATTGGCTCTTCTATCTTCTTTAAATTCCTTATAGCTGGGCAAAGGATATATACCATTTTTATCCTAGGAGGTGGGTGCCCCAGACAGGCCTGAGGCATAAGTTAGGGAGGAGGAAAAAAACAAAAAAGGAAAAAAGGAGGAGTAAAATGGAGGAGTGAGAGCAAAGTGAAAAAAAGATACATATTACAAAATCATCATAGAATCTTAGAGTTAGAAGACACCTGTGCCACTGTGCTAAGGTCTGAGGGCACAAGTATAAACAAAAAGAATGACAGACCTTGCCCACTAAGAGTTTACATTCGAATAGGGAAAGCAACATACAAAAGGGACCTGTAAAGCAAGTGGGGTGCTGTGGGGTGGGGTGTGATGAAGGAGGGGAAGATGTAGGGATATGGTGTCAAAGTCTGGAAAGTTGAGCATAGAATACCAGGAGAATGAAGACTGATAAGCCTTGACCCTTCCCAAAATGGGGCTGCCCCCCCTCAAAGAAGAACTCACTGTGATGGCAGAGGGATATTCCAGGCTGAGGAGGCCACTGAGGCAGATGGATGTTCTAGGATGAGCAGGTCCCAGGTGCTGAGTGAAGATCCAAGGTGAGATGGCAGTTGAGTGGTGGCTAATTCCTGGAAGTAAGGAAGCAAAGCCAGGAGGAGAAAACAAGCATCTCATCTATAAAATGATGGTGACAAGTGGTCATCCAGCCTTCGCTTTTAGGCCTCCAGTGATAGTAAACCCACTGCCTCTGGAGTCAACCTATTTTATTTTGGGATAACTCTAATTGCTGGGAAGTTTTAAGTAGAAAGGAGTGATAGGGAACTGACCCAAAATTACCTCAATTCAAATTCTTTTTACTTCTGCCCAAGGGGCAATCTCCAAGAAGTATTTTCTCTCTTTCCTACTAAACTTCATCCCTTCCCTTGCTCTTCTCATACACATCCTTGTACTCATTTTCCTCCTCCTCCCATTCTCTTCTTTTCTTTTCCTCTCATTGTAACCTACTGTACAAAATCAAGATAAAAATTCCTTACAATTTCTCTGTTGAGGAAGGAGTTCTGACTAGGAAATCAAGATCTAACCCAAGAACAAGGCTGGAAATGCTGACTCACTCTCCTTAGTTCTAACAGGAAAAGCTCTTTAGTTTAACTGTAACAATTATTTCATCCAATAGCTCTTGGCATAGCTCTCCTTTGATCAATATCTTTGTGCTCACTTAAATTGTACTATGGACATCCCTGGGTCTTTCATGTTGAGCCAACGGCCCAGATTTGACTCAATTTGCCTGACCTATGCACTCTAGCCCTTGGATTCTTGGTATAAATCTATACATTCTGACTTTGGTCATGCCTGAAGCCCTGATTTGGCTGCTGAGAATTTTATGGGTTTGCTGCTGCTTCCTAATAATGGCCAGATGCCATCTAGAATAATACCTTAAGAGTAGCCTGTTGGGGCAGCTAGGTGGCACAGTGGATAGAGCACCAGCCCTGGAGTCAGGAATACCTGAGTTCAAATCCGGCCTCAGACACTTAACACTTACTAGCTGTGTGACCCTTGGGCAAGTCACTTAACCCCAACTGCCTCACTAAAAAAAAAAAAAAAAGAGTAGCCTGTTTTCTTTGGCAGTAAAATACCTAGTAGACATTTAACACATCCTTGCAAATTATAAATGAAGATTCCTCCTCACTATAAGTAAGATTCTGAGCTAGATCAGGAAGTACCTTATAAATCTACTCACTTTACAAACAAGAACACCGAAGTCCCAAAAGGCTAAGACGTTAACTCTAGGTAATAGAAATGGTTCATGGGGGCAGCTAGGTGGCACAGTGGATAGAGCACTGGCCCTGGAGTCAGGAGTACCTGAGTTCAGATCCAGCCTCAGACACTTAACACTTACTAGCTGTGTGACCCTGGGCAAGTCACTTAACCCCAATTGCCTCACCAAAAAAAAAAAAAAAAAAAGAAATGGTTCATGGCACAGCTAGGACATTGAACACTTGACTTCTGGTCCATGTTCTCTGTTTCATGCTGCCCACCTGAAACTTTATTTTCAATGGGATGAAAATTTGAAAGTAACATCCAAATAGTGTTGTCCAGATTTCCTATTTGTTAATTCTGTTATAATATTTAGCATTGTTTAAGCTTAAGAGACAAAAAGAAGGACCCTAAGGTTCACTTAGTGCCCTCTTTAGCTTTAGGAGGCTTATTTTAGATGAAAAGTTTAGAGTTTAGTCACAATTGTTCTGATCCCCTAGTTAAGAAAATTCTCAAAATTTAGGCAGAGGTGGTGTTCTCTGCCTAACTATATACACCCCCCCACACACACACACACACACCCTGGACATATATCCAACTCATGTTGACTCCTGGCCTCTTTGTAATGGAGGCAAAATTCAGTTTATTGGAAACATTTGGATAACAAAATAGCAAATTATATTATACTATCTGTGGATACATAGGCCTCAGAAAGGGAAAGAACTGACTTTTTCTTAGGACTTCCCTTAGCCTGGGTGTTCTGCTCAGAGATCATCTTAAAAACCAATGACTTTCCTGTTTCTCTCCTATCTTTGTCACAGCTTAGACCCCTTTACTCCCCAAAGGTGAACTGAAATGCCATTCTTGCTCCAAACTCTAGACTCTCAGAATCTCTCCCACAGTTTTAATATTTACTCTCCTCAGCAAATGGACTGGCATGTGTTTGTCAAAGTCCATAGTCCAAGATCTTGTATGGCTCTTTACTAATTCAGGGAGGTTCTGCCTTTTCTTTTTTAAAATTTCTTCCCAGTGCCTTATACTAAAGGGTCTGTGTGGCACAGTTTGTAATGAAAGCTGGCGGTTACCATTTTTCCAGATGATAACTCCCACAGTAGCATGAAAAAAACCTAAAAAACAACAACAACAAAACCAAGCTCTCTTCCCTTCTGCTCTGTTCCTGAGATAACCTCCTCTCTTCTAGATCTGGGAAGAAATACAACTCCCTGGGTCTTTAGTGGCTTAGGTCCCCCTCCACCTCTTCACCCCCTTGAGAAGCATCCAGTTGCCAAAATAACTGCTATATTCAGGCAATAGTAATACAGGTAGTCTATGCAAAACAGCCGGATTAATTTGCTAACTATCATTTGCACACAATTAACAAACTATTGTAACTAAAATGTGCAATGCATGTATGATGTTAATACAAAGCAAATAAATGAACAAAAGAAAAACACAATAAAACAGGGGCATGCACCAATTAATACAATCAAGTCTTCTTCCCTTCCTCTTCCTCTGACTTAAGGAGGAGTTTGACAAATTTTAAGCATCTGGCTGATTTTGGACTTCCAATTCTCCTATCAGTGTCCTAAAATATCCCTAGATCAGTTGGTGTCAATGTCTGCATCATAAGCTACCTTATGATATATTGATTATTTACTCAATCTTTGAGGCTTCCTTAACTAGGGTTTAAACAAAAGTTCAACTTGCTGTATATAATTTAGCTGCTGCCAAACTTTGTTTTACAAAGAAAATAGAAAATAGTTGAAAATAATTATTCTCTTCTAATTGGAGAAGATGCTACTTAGGGCAGCACTGCAGATAGATTTCTTAAAATCAATTTCTCCACCAAATGTATTCATATCTGATTGTGGTGGAACTCAGTTTCCTGAAGAAAAAAAAGGGTTGCAACTCAATATTGATTAACACTCTTACTTTACCTTTTATGAGTGGTAAAATTTTTTGCAGGCTGAATTTGTTCTATTTTGTTCTATACTTTCTTTGACTGTCTAGGTATTCCTCTAATTACAAATACCTAAGATGCAGATATTGGAAAATTACTGTGATGTAAAAAATTAAAGACATCAATAAAATGATTTTTTAAAAAAGATATAGCAACCAATGGCAATTCTAATTGGGAATATAAATTCATAGTAGGAACATATTAGGAAGGAGAATGGGACAAGATTACTAACAATATTCATAGAAAATCAAATAACAGTGCAGGAGAAAATGAGTACAGGTATAACTCATTTTATTGTGCTTTGCTTTCTTGCTCTTTGCTGATATTATTATTATTGTTGTTGTTGTTGTTGTTGTTGTTGTTTTTTCGAGGCTATGGGGATTAAGTGACTTGCCCAGGGTCTCACAGCTAGTGTCAAGTGTCTGAGGTCGGATTTGAACTTAAGTACTCCTGAATCCATGGCTGGTGCTTTATCCACTGCGCCACCTAGCTGCCCTGCTGATATTATTTTTTACAAATTGAAGGTTTGTGGTAACCCTGCAGTGAGCAAGTTTATTGACACCATTTTTCCAACAGTATGTGCTTACATCATGTCTCTGTGTCACATTTTGGTAATTCTTGTCATATTTAAATCTTTTTCATTATTATTATATTTGTTATGGTGGTCTGTGATGAGTGATCTTTGATCTTGCTATTGTAATTATTTGGGGGAGCCATGAAACATGCCCACAAGACAGCAAACTTAATTGATAAATGTGTGTTCTGACTATTCCACTGACCAGCTGTTCTTTTGTATCTCTCCCTCACCTAGAGACTCCCTATTCCCTGAGACACAACAGTATTGAAGACTATTACATAAACATAGTTGATAAAGCAGTGGCAGAGTTTGAAAGGATTGACTCCTATTTTGAAAGAAGTTCTACTGTGGGTAAAATGCTATCGAACAGCATTGCATGCTGTAGAGAGTACCATCTCAGGGAGAGGACAGGAGAGAGAGGAAGGGAGAGAATTTGGAACTAAAATTTTTTTTAAATGAACATTAAAAATTGTTTTTACATGTAATTGGGAAAAGATAAAATATTTTTCAATGAAAGAAGGATATTACTGGGGAGGAAATAGCTGCAAGGAAAACAAATGTCCTGATTATAAAGTGAGGATCAAAAGGAAAAAGAAAATAAAAGACAAAGAAGTGGCATCTAAAGAGATAACCATTATCTTGGGAAAAGCTGAATAAGTTGTTATATATGAATGTAATAGAATGTTATTGTGCTATAAGAAATGACAAGACAATTTCAGAGAAACTTGGGAAGTATGAACTGATGCTTAATGAAGTGAGTAGAACCATCAGAACAATTCCTATGATACAAACATTATAAAGAAAATCAATTTTATAAGATTTACAAATGCTGATCAAAGCAACTCCATCTCCAGAGAACCAATGATGAAGCATATTATGCAACTCCTGACAGAGTTGATGGACTCAAGGTGCAGATAGAGACACACTCTTTTGGATGTGGCCATTGTGTGGATTTGTTGTGCTTGACAATGTTTATTTGTTACAAAAGTTTTTCTCCCCCTGTATTTTTTTTTTTGGAAAATTTTAATATTTTATTGTTTCCAATTGCATGTAAAAACAATTTTTTGACATTCTTTTTAAAAATTTTGAGTCCCAAATTCTCTCCTTTTGTCCCTCCCCACTCTTTTATTTATTTATTTTTTTGCGGGGCAAAATGAGGGTTAAGTGATTTGCCCAGGATCACACAGCTAGTAAATGTCAAGTTTCTGAGGCCGAATTTGAACTCAGGTCCTCCTGAATCCAGGGCTGGTGCTTTATCTACTGTGTCACCTAGCTGCCCTCTCCCCACTCTTTTTAGAGAGGAGAGGAATTTGGCAGGGGTGGGGAGATGGCATTAGCAATAATTGTACCAAAAAAAGTGGGCCATTAAAGCATTTTTTAAAATGCAAAGAAGAGAATAGAAGGAAGCACAGATAAGCAGGTCAGTTTTGAAAGTAAAGTGTGGAATCTATTATATGTTTTTTAAAAAGCAAATGAAACAAAATGAAGGCTCATAGTTTTACGTATAATCCTGTTTTTGTGTTCCACTGTGATTATAGAAATGTATTTTTTGTGTTTCGATTCAGAATTTTAAAAAAATACAACAGCCTGTCTCTCTGCTTCTAACCCTCAAATCTTCTGTCTCCATTGTTTTCCAATAGATGAGCTATATCTTCTTCCATAAACAAATACAATGAGAAAGCTAAATCACTGGATTGTCTAGACATTACATTATCCCTAATCAAATGAATAGCCATTTGCATCTTCATTGTAATCCTCAATAAATATTTACCAAGTGACAAATATTTACAAAAATCCTACTCTGCTGTTTCTTTGTAGTGTGGAAGTAACCTTGGGTTTTTGAAGACTTTTGCCCATGGAACCAGCTTAGTTAAATTCAGAGGAACTCTTTACCAGGTTGTCAGCAATTTGATGAATTTTCAGAGATTGCTTGGCTTGAAGATTGTCTAGGGATTCAAAGCGGCATTGTAATCTTCATGGTACAAGGACCATCTGTATTTTCAAAATTGTCCTTGCATCTGCAGATATAAAATCACCGCCACTTGAAGAATTGGAGAAGTGTCTTTATAATTCTGTGCAAAATTGAGCTAAAAAGATAATGTCCAACGAGGAGCTTTCAACCAAGTAGGAACAAGACAAATAGAAGGCTATACAAAGGCTGGGGGCCCACAGCTGTGGAACGTTGTATACATAATGTCAGATTTTTTCCAAATGAGGATCCGTTTTACTCAATTTTTTTTCCTCTTCATCTTTTTTCTTAAAGATTCTTTATTATATGGGATAGATCTCTGGGTAGGGAAGGGGAAAATAGTGGTCATGTAATAACAAAATATAGCAATAAAAATCTATTTTAAAAATAAAGGAAACCCCAAAGGGATCAGGTTCTTATAATTCAGGAAGTATTCCTGTCTTCCTGGGTTCCAATATTATACAAGACTGGACCAGGCCCTGAGAGGGATACAAAGAAAGAACAAAACTGGCCCTTGCCTTAGAGAAAAGTAATTGTTTTGTTGGGGCAATAAGAATGACTGTGTTGCACAGGAAGCAATTTTAAAACATAAGACAAACTAAATACAATCAAATCCTCAAAATGTATCATGTGGACAGTAAGTACTAGGTGGATAGACCTCCAGAGCTGGAATCAGGAAGACCTGAGTTCAAATCTGGTCTCAAATATTTACTAGCTGTGTGACCCCGGGCAAGTCACTTAACTTCTGTTTGCCTCAGTTTCCTCATCTGTAAAATGGAGGGTGATAATAGCACCTACTTCCCAGGGTTGTTGTCAAGATCAAATGAGATTAAAAATTATAAAACACTTGGCACAGTACCTGGCACATAGTAGGCACTATATAAATGCTATCTATTATTATTATTATTATTAGCTATAGTAGGCCATAAGAGTTTTATGTTGGTCTGGAAAACTCTGATTGCAGAATTTTTAAAAAAATTGAATTTTATATCTTCTGAGGGCATACTGCAGGCATTTGAGAGAGTGGTTTCTTTTTATTACTCTTGGAATTAAGAAGTAAAAATGAGACTGATTATATTATAGATGCCAGTATTTAACTCAATTTAATAGGTTTTTACTGAGTGCCTTCTGTGTTTTGGGGCTGGAAAAAAACCACATGCAAAAGAAACAGTTTTTATGAAAACAAAAGTTTCTATGTTAGAAAATTAGTTATTGAAATGAAGTCCTTCTATTGAATTCTATTTGACTTACTGTCATTCATTTGACAACATTATTAAATAATTACTCTGCTTTATTCCCTCCATCCTTCTCGGAGTCATTACTAGTTTCTATCAGTTTTTTAATGTGTGTGCTTTGAGCCTTCCCAGTGAGCCTGTTACTGTGGTTCTGAGCTGCTAGGCTACAAGGAATCTGCTAATAGCTGGGTAATTGGAGCTGTGGCTCTGATTATTTTTAACTACTGTAACTGCCTGTGTGTTTTGGGTTTAAAGGATGTGCTAAAAATATATGCTGGGACACATCTTTGATTTCCATTTGTTCTTATGAATATTGATTCAACCCTTGGCAGTTTGGTAAAATTCTAATTTGGCTTCTAGCCAGAAGGTCAGCATTTAGAAGGACCAGTGATCACTGTCCTAGCAATACTGGCTGTGACCTGGGCCCAGTGTGATATTTTGCTGTCTCTCTTCAGCATGCCAGTGGTTGAGATAAAATTATTAACAAATCCACAACAACTCTTGATCTTGCCAAAGCACCACTGGCCAAGAATCTCTAATAATTAACACAGGATAACATTGTACAGGGTCGACTTAAATTCAACAAATGAAAGCCCTCCCAAGCCACAAGAATTCAGGGAGTGGAGGTGGCAGCCAGGTATCAATACAAAAAAATAAGTCCAATCAAAGTCCCCTTTCCATGAGGCAAGACTCAGGGACCGTTGTATTCAGAACTGAGGAAGATCAGCTTATGTGCACAGGAGGGCCAAGTCTTAAGTCATATATAGTGAAGGCATTTATTATGGCTTGTGATGGTGTCATGGATACAGTGATGGAGAGCAGTGTGTGAGTGTGGATACAAGATAATAGTGCAATATCAAGAGAGAGAGGCTCAATGTATTTCTAGAGGTTGACATATACAGGATGTCATATATAGGTTTTCAAGCTTTAATAGCTTAAACTGGCACTAAGACTTTGGGTGGGATATCTTGTAAAATAGATTATGTACATCCCAGGATTTGCTAAGCAGCCATTCATTTGCATGGAAAGATAATTACCGAACATTCTACCCATGATAAAAATATGCAATATGGATAAAATTCCATTAATTACCAGTAAAAATATATGTTTAAAAGGCTGTTTTTACAGGGCAGCTAGGTGGTGCAGTGGATAAAGCACTGGCCCTGGATTCAGGAGGACCTGAGTTCAAATCCAGCTTCAGACACTTGACACTTACTAGCTGTGTGACCCTGGGCAAGTCACTTAACCCCCATTGCCCCACACAAAAAAAAATTTAAAGGCTGTTTTTAAATCCTAATCAGTCAATAAGCATGTGCCTGGCACTATGCTCTGCGGATACAAAAAACCCAACATTAACAATCTTTGCCCCTAAGGGACTTACATTCTTCCAATGGATATTATCTGGTTATAAAAAGTTTGTTGAAAAGAATGCTCCTAGAACCAGGAGAACATTGTTCACAGTAACAGCAACATTGCATGGTGATCAACTGTGAGAGACTTAGCTCTTCTCAGCAGTGCAATGATGCAAGACAATTCCAAAGAACTCATGATGGAAAATGTTCTCTACATCCAGAAAAAAGAACTGTGGATTCTGAATGCAGATTGAACCACACTGTTTCTACTTTTGTTTTTGTTTTTTCTTTTTTGAGGTTTTTCTCTTTTGCTCTGATTTTTCTTTCACAACATGACTAATGAGGAAATATGTTTGATGTGATCGTACATATATAACCTATATCAGATTGTTTTCCGTCTTGGGGAGGAGGGAGGGAGGGAAAAAAATTTGGACCTGAAAATCTTATGAAAATAAATGTTGAAAACTATCTTTACATGTAACTGGAAAATAAGAAAATATTTTTATTATTAAAAAAAGAAAAGAATGCTTCTTTATGACAAGTACTTTCTCTGGTCTCTATGTAGCAGGCACTCTTCATTACCAAAGTAACTGAGTTTTGTGCCATTTTCATTAAAGTGGGAGGGAGAGAGAAGAGTGTAGCTCAGTTTTTAAATTTAATTCAGCAACTATCTAATGAGTGCCTACTTTAGTTCCAGATCTGTGAGATACCACAAAGTAAGGATGTAAGACAGGATCCTTGGGAAAGCTGGGTGGTACAGTGGATAGAGCACTAGCCCTGGAGTCAGGAGGACCTGAGTTCAAATCCAGATTCAGACACTTGACACTTAATAGCTATGTGACCCTGGGCAAGTCACTTAACTCTGATTACCTTGCAAAAGGGAAAGAAAGACATGGCCTTAATAGACATAAGTCATGTCCCCTTGACACAGTCATAGAACATTTTTTGATCAAAGGTCAAAATAAGTGGTATTTGCTTTATAAGGTCAGAGTAGGTAGAGAACAAAATGAGCCAGAGCAGCTATTACTCTTCAATCTACTTTGTCTTTATGCCATGACACTATTTAAATAAACTTATAATCTATTCCCTCTCATCCCTTCTTTGTTCCTTTCCACAAACATATATTAAATGCAGAGTAGTGCTTTAGTGAGACTATAAAACAAATGAATGCAAATATACATGGAATGCACCCACAAGGGGGTACTGTTGGCCAGTAGCCTGACTCTGTTTTTTGTTTGTTTTGTTTTGGTTTTTTTGTTTTTTGGGTTTTTTTGTTTTTTGTGGGGCAATGGGGGTTAAGTGACTTGCCCAGGGTCACACAGCTCATAAGTGTCAAGTGTCTGAGGCCGGATTTGAACTCAGGTCCTCCTGAATCCAGGGCTGGTGCTTTATCTACTGTGCTACTTCGCTGCCCCACTGATTCTGTTTAATGGTAAGGACCAGGCATTGGCATTCTGTGCCCACTCCAGCAGTTTATACACTCCATTTAACACCAGAAGGCAAATGGGTAAAACACCAATCTCTCCAAGTTACTCAGAGAGCTGGAGGTTCTTGTAACATTTGTGAGTGTCTTAGTTCATCTCATTAATCTTAGGGATGTGTTCTATGTGGATTTATCCAATTAATCTCTTAGGTCAGTGTGGTAGGCTATGGTCAGGCATTATAATGGAGGAAGTAGGTTCAAGGGGGCAGCTAGAATTTCAAGAAGGAAGTTCCTAGGCTGCAGTGTAGATAGAATTTCATAGGGGAAATCCCCAAATTGTAGCACAGATAGGATTACAAAATAAGGTGGGCTGGGAGATGCTGATATACCATAGCCTCCTGCCCCAAAGACCTAGTGGGTTCTGATCTGGCCATGTTTGCCACTAGTCAGTCAAGCAATAAACATTAAGCACTCACTATGGGCAAGGTACTCTGCTAAGTGCTGGAGATGCAAAGAAAGGGAAAAGACAGTCCCTGCTCTCAAGGAGCTCATAATTTAATGGTGGAAACAACAGACAACTAACGAAGTGCAAATGAGTTATATAAGGGCACATTTGAAATTTTAAATTCAAGAGGGTGAAGGTGCTAGAATTAAGAGGGATTGGGAAAAACTTCCTGTAGAAGGTGAGATTTTGGCTGGGAATTAAAAGAAGTCAGGGAGGCCAGGAGGCAGAGATGAGTGGGGAGAGCATGCCAGGCATGAGGACAGCCAAAAAAACCCCAACAAAACAGAAGCTTTGAGATGAGGTGTCTTGTTTATGAAACAACCAAGTGGTCAGTGTCATTGGATTGCAGAGTGGGGGGATCTAAAGTGTGAGAAGACTAGAAAGGTCACAACAGGGAGGGCTTTAAATACCAAATAGAGGACTTTATTTGATCCTAGGGGCAACAGGGATCCACTGCAATTGATTAAGTGGTGAATGGAGTGAATTCTTCATATAACATGTTGCTCAAAATTCACCTAGGCTACAAAATAAAAGGGAAAAAATAATCTAAGCCCTGAGCAATTTTGCCAAGCCAGCAATTGTATTTCTTGGATGTGGAGCTGACCTTAGCACCTATTTATCAAAAATGTTGTTGTTGTTTGTCCTTCATTCTCAAAGAGGACTATGACATCAAGTTGATGTCATCCCTGCAATAAACTGGATTTAAGTGAGGGAGGGCTATGCAAGGTCACCAACCTCACTGTCTCCTCCAGAGCCATCTAGGTCCAGTGAGTGGCAAGAGATGTATCAGGATGACTGGAGATGGCTCAGAATGTTTAAGGCAATTGGGGTTAAGTGACTAGCCCAGGGTCACACAGCTAGTGACTGAGGTGAGATTTGAACTCCGGTTCAAGGCCAGTGCTCTATTAATTGTGCCACCTAGCTGCCCCACTTTTCAAGAATAATTAAATAAAAAGCTACTGAATACTTTGCTTCCTCTGATGGTGGCATGGGCAGCCTCTCCAGCACGTCTCAGGTTCTCTGCCTCACTCCACAGCGTAATGTTTGCTCCCCACCTCCAGCTGAGGATGACTTATGTACTTGCCATCAGTGTGGTTTAGTGCTTGTCCCAGTGGAAAAATCCCCAGTTATATCTCTGCCTTACCTACCTCTATACCCATCTTAATTTCTTTTCTGTTATGAATTTTTGTTTTTATTTTGTCTGTTATCATGATTGTAATTCCCTATTTTGCAGTTTATTCCCCCCAGAAACATTGATTCACCTGTAGAGAGAGCGTTGGGCAATTTAATACATGGTATTTCAGGCCCATGATTTCCTAGTATTAATTCCATTAGCATTTTCTCAGTCCTTTGATCTCTCTGCTACTTTTGACTGTTTGAACAGTTACCAAAGTGATTTTCCTTAAGTACTTTGTGATCATATCATTCAATAAACTCTGCTGCTCTAAGGTCAAATACAAACTCCTCTGTGTAGCATCTAAAGCCCCTCACAACTTGGCTCCAAACCCCCTTTTTAGCTTTATTATACATATTCTACATTTTAGCCTTATTATAGATCCCCTTTGTGTACTCGGGCCTAGCCAACAGGTTTTCTTACTCTTCCTTATGGAACACTTTCCATCTCCATCTCTCTGAATTTGCCCTTACTCTACTCCTTGATTGAAATGCTTTGTCTCCCCACCTCAGCCTCTTAGAATGCCAAGCTTCATTTAAAGTTCTGCTCAAGTATCACCTTTTACATGTAGCCTTTCTTGGCCCCCTAGCTCTTAGTGTCTCCCACTCTAAAATTATTTGTTATTTCTTTATTTATTACATACATATTTTTGTATACCTTTGTTGTCCCCTCCAACAAAATGCAAACTCCTTGAGGGCAGAGATTAATTATTATTTCTCTTTGTGTCTTCAGCATTTTGCACAGGGACTGGCATATATGTACTTACTTAATATGTATTTAATAAACATTTTCTGAGCAATTGAACTCATTGATTGACCACTGCTTCCTTCTGAGTACTTTCTCCTTCCTTGGCTTTCATGACACTTCTCCTTCCTGTTTCCTGCCTAAGTGTGTGACCATTCCTCAATCTCCTTTGCTGGATCATTATTTATCTTCATAACTACGAGTGTCTATCCTCTAAGGTTCTCTCCTGAATCATCTTCTCTTTCCAGGTTTTCTCCTTTGATTATCTCATAAGTTTCCATGGGTTTTATTACCATTTTAAAATAGATAATAAACAAATGTGTGTATCTCTAACCTATTCTTTGTCTTATGAAATCTTGATGGTTACGAGGAAGAAAGAAGCCTGGCAGAGGGAGTACAAGTCAGAATGAAGCTGTGCTCGTTGGAGCCCCATGGCTGTGTTCATGGAGATTCTGATGGTCTGAAAACTGCTTCTGAGCCACACTGTCATGTAGCACATTTGGAAGGGAAAGTAAAGAGAGAGGCTCTATTCCCTCATATCTAGAAACCTACACAGCTAGTGCCTGCCTCAGCTTGAAGGAGAAAATCATATGCAAAGCCAGTGGCCTATAGCCAGATCTATAACCTTCACAGATGTTAGGGATACACAGGAGGGAATAACCAGTTAGCTAATGAATCTTGGCTTAGAAATAGCAGCTTAGTTTTGCTCCTGGGTCCTGGGCTTTGCAAAATGGCTGAAAGAAATTTTTCTTGAAATTCTTCTTCTCATCAAATGGTGAAAATGTGTTGTCATGCTGTGAGAAAGAGTTAAATAACTAGGATAGGAAAAGTCCCTTTAGATATTAGTTCAATTTAGCATAAAAGGATTTGGATGATTTCCCCCTCCTGTGCTCAATTCCTCAAGTAATTTAATCTTTTCTCTTGGGCTTAAAATGAAGTCACAGGATATAAATGCTTACTTTCAAGTGATTCCTATTTGATTTTGCATCTGTAGATATGTCACGAATCGTTATGATAATCAAATCCAATGCAGACTCATTTGAACTGTCATTTTCATGATATATAGTTATATAAATTGAATACCAGCTGCTGTCACATCCTTTTCAGAGCCTACCTATAACAAAACATCTTTCCATATGTCCTACTTTTAAAAAGTAAACATAATTCTATGTGGTTGCAATGTTGCCTATGATTATTATTAAGTTTTAAGCCAAAGAAATCCAGAAAGGTGGGTGTTTAGGTAGGTAGCTCATTTCAAAGCTATAGCGATGAATCCCATGTACAGCACCTAGATGCAATGTTATAATAATAGCTATTATTCACAGTCTATGAGCTATGTTCCAGTAAACCTCCTCAGAGGGGGATGGGAAATTTAAAACCTCTTTTTAAAAAATTTAAATTGAATAATATAAGTTTTGGTAAGTGGCAAATGGAGGCAGTGGATTAAATAAGACAATGTATGTTAAATGCTTTGGAAAACTTCAAATGCTATAAAAATCATATTATTATTATCATTAATATTAGACAATCCTACACTTGGAGGAAGAATTCATGGGTTCTACCCCTCATTCTGATACTTACTAGCTGGCTAAGCATGGGGCAGCTGGGTGGCACAGTGGATAGAGTACCAGGCCTGGAGTCAGGAAGATTCATATTCCTGAATTCAAATCTGGCTTCAGATACTTACTAGCTATGTGACCCTGGGCAAGTCATTTAATCCTATTTACCTCAGTTTCTGCATCTGTAAAATGAGCAAGAGAAGGAAATGGCAAAACACTCCAGTATCTCTGCAAAGAAAACCCCAAGTGGGGTCAATGAGAATCAGTCATGATTGAAAAACAACTGGACAAGAACAAAGCATGGACAAGTTGTTTAATTGTTCTGAGACTCAATTTTCTCATTGGCAAAATAGGAATAATAATAATGCTTGTATCATTTGTATTTGACCCAGTCAGCTGTCTTGAATTACTTCTTCCAGTATTATTCAATAGCACATGAGTAGGAGCAGAAAAGAAAGACAGTGGGAGTAATCCAAAGCTGGGTTTTGGTAAGGCATTGACTGATGAAAGGGCAATGGATCTGAGTGTAAAGGACAGGTTAGTGTTGAAACTGGTTAATTAATAGGTCAAAATAAGAGACAGGAGAGTGAAGCAAGAGCCTGGGTCATGGCATAATAAAATACAGAGTGAAGCAGGAACTGGAAGTCAAAGTGAGGATGAAGAATATATTTAGGAAGAAAGTGGCATGGTAAAAGATGGAGTGATAAGAAAATGTGGTCAGATAATATAATTTTTTAAAGATGACCAAGGAAGTACAACACCAATTGGTGAGGTAAGATTGAAGGTGTATCCATCCCTGGGAGTGAAGGAGTAGGGCATGAGAATTGTGATGATTAGGGACATGGGTGGTCAGCAGCTGAGGAAGTCTGTGAAGCAGATACTAAACTCCTCGAAGGAGAGAATAATCTGGGAACTGGTAGATAACTGCCACCAGGTTCTGGATCTGGTGATCTATCTGGACTGAATAAATTTCAAAGTGTAATAGAACCTTTGGAGCATGCCCATGTTAGCTAACACCATGTCCTGAGGGACCACGTAGGAAGGCCCAGATCTCCTAAGAGGGAAGCATGCTTTATTTGTGAGTATAGCTTCCTCTGGTTGGCTGGTTGACTAGAATCAGCAATGTCTTTAAGATAGACTGAGATGGTACTTTTTTTTTTCTATTGAATTCTCTGGCTCACACTCTTTTGTGTGCTGGGCAAGAATGTGAAGATTCCCCTTCATTCTCATCTCAGGCACCATGAACTGAACCAGTGAGAGGAGAAGGATTTCTTTCCTGTTCTCTCTCTCTTTTACCCCAACTCTGAGAAATCAGCTGAAAAGTTTGTGTTTAATCTATGTTGAATGTCCTTCTCAGTTTGGGGTGCTGGAGGTGATCCCCACCAGATCTGGGAGCTAGAGCTAGGTTGGAGCCAAAATTGAGGGCAGGATGGTGTAGGCAGCCAACCGGGCAGGGCAGTCCGGAGAAGTCGGAGTGCCTGAGACTCCAGCACAAGGGGATTTGGGATTTGTAACTGGTACTTAAATAAACTATGGACCTAATTCCCTTCTCCTCCTCAGAGACTGAAATGATTCCTGGTGAGAGAGGCAGATTATGCCTCTCCTGTTGGGGGAGTAAATTCGTATATTTGTGATTATACCTTTTGAAGTAAAAATTTGAAGTAAATATTGAAATTAATAAGAAAACGAATCTGTCAGTGGTTAAATAGAACTGGGCACAGAGACACAATCCCCCTACACTTGGGGGAGGACCATTATTGGAGGCTGGAACCATTCGCACAGAGCTGAAATACTTAACCTCCCCCCACCAATTGTTTGTAACAGTTTTTGTGAACTTGGAACAAACCCTTCAGCCCTATGAAACTTAATGATACTTGAACCCACGAGAGAGGAAAATTGAGAATTCTACCATAGAATTTTAATCAAATTTGACAAAGAAAAATAAAGATACCAAACTGAAATGTTCGATGAACTAAAACTAAGGAAATCATTCCCAACATATATTAAAAGTTCTTATAGGATGAACAAGGATGAGAAAGATATTAGAGACTAATAAAAAGACCATCAAGACAGTAGATAGTACTTTTTTTTTTTCAGCTTCTGACTTACAAGATGACCAAGAAGAGGAGGAACAATGGGCGCGCCAAGAAGGGCTGCGGCCAAGTGCAGCCCACCCGCTGCACCAACTGCGCCCGCTGCGTGCCCAAAGATAAGGCCATCAAGAAGTTCGTCATCCGCAACATCATGGAAGCCGCGGCCGTCAGGGACATTTCCGAGGCCAGTGTTTTCGACTCGTATGTGCTCCCTAAACTGTATGTGAAACTACATTACTGTGTGAGCTGCGCGATCCACAGCAAGGTAGTGAGGAATCGGTCTCGTGAGGCACGAAAGGATCGGACACCCCCACCCCTCTTCAGACCTGCTGGTGCTGCCCCCGACCTCCTCCAAAGCCAGTGTAAAGATCTATCTGCCTATCAAAATTCCTGAACTAATCAGAGGAAAATAAAATGGTTGGTTTACCTTAAAAAAAAAAAAAGATAAGTAGGTAGTGTTCTGCTCCTTTTCCCTTTAGGAAATTTGGTTAAGTTCATTATACCTCAGTTTTTTCACCTATGAAATGGAGTTAGGGGTCAGCTAGGTGGTGCAGTGGATAGAGCACTGGTCCTGGATTCAGGAGGACTTGAGTTCAAATTCGGCCTCAGACACTTGACATTTACTAGCTGTGTAACCCTGGGCAAGTCACTTAACCCTCATTGCCCCACAAAAAAAAAAAAAAAAAGAAAAAAGAAATGGAGTTAATAATGCTTGCTTTGCTGCTTTTTATGGTTGTGAGGCTAAAATAAGTATGAAAATACTTTATATTATAATTCAGCAAGATGATGGTCAAAGGTTGTTCACTGAGTTCAGTGATATGATTGCATTTTAAGTGTAAAGACTTATAATAATGACCTTAGGACAAAATAATATATCAGCAAAAATGTGAGAGAAGGAAGTATTAACAGCTAACATTCATATAGTGCTCTGAGGATGACAAAGCACTTTATAAATATCATCTCACCTGATTATCACAACCTCCCTAAGAGGTAGGTACTACTATTTTCTCCATTTTACAAATGAAGAAACTAAGACTGAGAGAAGTTAAATGATTTGCTCGAGATCATACAAATAGTGTGTGAGCCAGGATTTGAACTCATCTTCCTGACTCTAGTGCACTAGCCCTTATACTACCAGGCTGCTTCACAGTTCATGAAAAAGTTCATGTCATCTATTCAAAAATAAGAAACTCTGAAGAAGCAAGTTTATTTCTATCCAATAATATGTAATTTATAAAAGCAGAACTATAATTTGTACATAACTATAGACACCAGGAAGGTAGTTAGAGTTAGAAGAATTGCAGAAGAGATCAGAGGAAAGGGCATACTAGTATTTTGTGAAGGGCTGGAAGTCAGCAACAGAGCTATAACTAGCAATTTTTGTGCCTGAGGCAAGTGACATGATATATGCTCAATCCAGTTGAAGATATGGCAGGGAAGCAATGAGTCAACAACAAAACAAGCCAGTTGTTGGGGAGACACCTTCAGGAATGGTGTAGGAAGGGAAGGGCAAAGCAAAGAGAGATGGGAAAGCCACGGTCAAGTCTAAGAGGATCTTACCCAAGGTGATCACATTAGGATAGGCATAAGATACCTTCCCATTTTAAGTAATTGTTCTAGCTAACTAGGTGCTAAACCCAATTGTTTCTAGACTGCTGAAGGATGGCAAATGCTCAATGCCCTCTAAATTTCCATACTCTGGAAGAGAGTTATGGTTACCCTGCCCTAGTTCCAGCTCTGGCTAGTAATGGAGTGGTCAGTCTAAGAGAAGTGGTCAGCCTACAGTGCCTAGGGACACACATAAACACAGATAGGAAAAACAGTGAGTGGCAGCCAGATAGGAAGAACGGAAGGGGTGCAGGCTGGGCAGAAAATGCTGACGAGAGTAGAGAAATATCGTATTCAGTTAGTGATCAAAAACCAAGAGGCCTACCTACAGATGTGGGGAATGCAGAATTGAATGGAGTGGGAGAAACATTTGATCAGAAGTGAGTAGGCCTTGATAGCTGAGGCAGTTTAAATGCTCCAGGTCTGGCTGTTTTTATTTTCTCCCTGTCCTGTCAAGTATCAACATAGAAGACTCATTCAATATGGAGAAAAAGAGGAGCAAAGCATGGTCACAGCTTCATATGTTTCAAAATATTTAAATCAGACATGAAGCATGTAGAGGAAGAAAGAGTGATGTGTGTGATTTATTTTCATCTAATTGGCGTAATAATCCAAATTGTTGGCAGCACTTTTTATGAATAAACATTGATGAGCAAACATATGGTAGAAACAGATGAAGGGGCTAGATTCAGATCCAGAAATAGGATGCAACAGCTAAGGAAGTTCGGAGGGGGATCAGTTGCAAGTCTCTGAAACTCGAAGCTATTTGCTTTGAGAAGCCCAGAAGTTATTGCTGTTTTTAATTTTGTTGTTGTCTTTCAGTCGTGTCAGACTCTTTGTGATCCCACTTGGGGTTTTCTTGTCGAAGATACTGGAGTGGTTTGACCTTCTTCAGCTCATTTTACAGATGAGGAAACTGAAGTAAACAGGATTAAGTAACTTGCCTGGGGTCACATAGTTAGAGGTCAAATTGGAACTCAGATCTTTCTGAGTCTAGGCCTGGCACTCTATCCATTGCACCACCTACCTGTTATTAATAGCATGGCTCATTCATTCACTTGTTTGTGCGTTCATTCTTTGTTCATTTGTCCATTTATTTATTTATTTAAAGTTTCACGTTCCAAATTCTATCCTTCCCTCTCTCCCTCCCTCTCCTCCCCAGTCCCTGAAGTGGTAAGCACTCAGATATAGGTTATACATAGCATGGTTTATTTAACAGGTCACTTTCTAAGTTCTGTCAGTATCTGTCAACCAGAATTGTTTTTGTTCTTTGACATAGGTCAAATTCACTAAGGTTTTTTGAGGAGAGGAGCCTGTTTTAAAAGGAAGACTAGCACATATTAGGCATGATGTAAAGGTTTGTTGAAAACCATGATAGAGTAAAAATCACTACAAACTATTGCTATTTAAATTGCTATTTAAAATATTTTCACATGCTAAAAATATTTTAACATACTAAGATAGGTACCTTTCTAAGATTATGAAGATCAATTCTGCATCTCAAGAAACTCATCATCTAGGGTAAGAATGGAAAGATCTTATTGTGTTCGACAAATCAGAGGATATGAACAGGGAGTTTTCAAATGAAAAAAAAAAGTGAGTTACCAGCAACTTTATTAAAAAATGCTCAAATACTAATTAAAACAACGTTAAGGTTCTACTCCACACCTAGAAAACCAGCAAAGATGACAGAAGAGGAAGTTAGCAATTGTTGAAGGGATTGTGTCAGGACAGACACAGTAGTATACTTTTTTTTTTTTTTTTTTTTTTTTTAGGCAATGGGGGTTAAGTGACTTGCCCACGGTCACACAGCTAGTAAGTGTCAAGTGTCTGAGGCAGGATTTGAACTCAGGTACTCCTGAATCCAAGCCGGTGCTTTAACCACTGCGCCATCTAGCTGCCCAAGAAGATTCCTTTTTATTATATGCTTTTTTTTTTTTTTTGGTAGGGCAATGGGGGTTAAGTGACTTGCCCAGGGTCACACAGCTAGTAAGTGTCAAGTGTCTGAGTCTGGATTTGAACTCAGGTCCTCCTGAATCCAAGGCCAGTGCTTTATCCACTGTGCCACCTAGCTGCCCCAGTAGAATACTTTTAATGGAGCTGTGAATTGGTTTAACCATTTTGGAAAACAGTTTGGAACCATGCCCACAAAGACACTAAACTGTACATATCCTTTGACCTACTTATACACTCTTAGGCATGTACTCCAAGGAGGTCAAAGACAGAGAAAGGGCCTAGATGTACAAGAATATTTACAGTTAAAGAGTTCTTCATTTTTTGTGTGTCATGGACCTCTTTGGCAGTCTGGTGAAATCTACTGACCCCCTCTCAGACTAATGTTTTTAAATGTAAAAATTAAAATACATTGGATTATCAAGGAAACCAAAGATATTGAAATAAAGATATAATTTTTCCCCCAACCAAATCAGAGAGCCCAGGGTACAAACTCCTCATAGAGTAGCACTTTTTGTTGTAACAAAATGCTGAAAACAAAATATAAACATATTTTGGTATATGAATGCATTTGCATTTTATGATGTCATCAAAATATGAATATATAATGGCTTCAGAGAAATGTGGAAAGACCTTCATGAAGTGATGCAGAAAGAAGTGAGAAGTACTAGGAAAATAATTTCTGTAATAATGACAATAATATGGGATAGGAAATAACTTTGAAAGACCTCACAAGGTCGAACAGAGCAGTGATGAACCATGAAAAAGTAGATGATGAAACCAACCTCCTACCTCTAAGCATAGAGATGAGGTCCTAGAGGTATTGAATCAGAAAGGCATTCTCAGATGTGGTCAATGTGTTTATTTGTTTTGCTGGGCTGCACATGTTTGTTAGAAGGAAAAACTTTGACTGGGAAGGGAGGTGAAGAAGTTAGTAGATAATAATAGATCTGGAAAAGGGATCAACAAAACATTCAAAAATGCACTTTTTTCCCTTCCAAAAAAGTGCAGAAGTTACAACTCTGTATATATTTTAAAACAAAGTAAAAGACATTTACAGTTTTTACACAATTTTATTCATTATGTCTTGTAATACTTGTTTTTATGATTAAATTTATAATAAAAAAGACAACTTAAAAATCTCATTAGACATTGAAATGTCTAGATGATATGGACAATTTATTATGAGATACCTTTATTTACTTGAGAAGATGTCTTTCAAAATTACAAAGTAAATACAACATCTTGATTCATTGATATAAAGACAGAGGGAATTCCAGGAATGTATAATGTCCCAGGAATCTTGAAAATCATGCTCTATTTCAGGCTAGCTAGTGATTTTGTCATAACAGGGCATTTAATATTCTTTGCCTTTGTTTTTCCAACTATAGAATAAACATTTCTCATGAGGACAGTGAGAAGACAAAACAAGATAATACATTGAACACTTATTCTTTCAAGGAAAATGAAACGTAATTTTATAATGTATGCAAAATATGCAAAAACATTATTATATCTGTAAAATTCCTTGAATGTGGAGATAGGAAAGCATAGTAAGCCACCATTACTGTGTTTAAAAAATGACATCTAATATTTTGGGGGCAAAAACAGAAAGTATTTTCTGACAATTTTATTTACTAATTAATTAATACTACAAATAATTAATATGTTTAGAAGTCTGTCAGTCTACTGTAATCAACCCAGTACATTGTCTACTATGAATAAGTACTTGTGAAATTGAGTGCATGTGAGAAACTTCCCAGTGTTACTGGTGACCCCATAATTTCATGTGTATTATACCCACATGTTTAAGTATTATTATACTTTTAAAAAAAATTTTTTTTTTTTTGGTGAGGCAATTGGGGTTAAGTGACTTGCCTCAGGTCACACAGCTAGTAAGTGTTAAGTGTCTGAGGCCGGATTTGAACTCAGGTCCTCCTGACTCCAGGGCTGGTGCTCTATCTACTGCGCCACCTAGCTGCCCCCCCATTATACTTTTTAAGGTGACTTTTTTTTGACAAGGCAATTGGGGTTAAATGTAAATGTAAATATAAATGTAAAAATTACTTGCCCAGGCTGACATAGCTAGTAAGTGTATATTGTCTGTGGTCAAATTTGAACTCAGGTCCTCTTGACTCTAGAACTGGTGTGCTATACACTGCTCTATCCACCTAGCTGCTCCTAAAATGACTTTTCACTTATTTTTTGTACTTCTGTTCTATATATTCCATAAAGAAAAAGTGACCAGCCTAACAAAGAGTAGGAACTTCAGTTTACCATGGTTGTTAACAAAGAGCTACACTAGTTTCCCTTACAAATTTTAGTATGAATGAATGAATGAAAAAGCTTCTATTGTGTGCTCATTATGTACTAAACAATTTTATTTATTATGCTGAATAACATTTAAAAATATTTACATTGTTTATCTATTCATTGGTATGTGAAATCTGTATTTTCAACTCTACCAGTATATTATTTTAGGTCTTTTAAAGAACATAAATATTACTTTAAATCACCTAAAATTCCTTTAAATCACAATGGTGTACTAGAAAGAGCATTGATGTCAGATGACAGGTTCAAGAATGTAGGATTGGTTCAACAAAATGAAGATTACAAATATAATAAATCATGTTAATCACATAAATAATAAATATAAATAATGAATATATAAATAGATTCTGAAAAAGGCTCAAAAAATGCAGCTATTCTACCAAAAGTTCTAGAAATCACAGGAATAAATGGATTTTTCCTTAATATAGTAAATAGTATCTATCTAAATCCATGAGAAAACATTATAATTAATGGGGAAAAGTTAGAGACTTTCCCAACTAGATCAGAGGCAAAGCAAGGATGTCCATTATACCCTCTACTATTTAACATAGTGCTAGTAATATTTAATATAGTAATGAGATAAGAAAAAGGAAACTAAGGGGCAGCTAGATGGCGCAGTGGATAGAGCACCCGCCCTGGATTCAGGAGGACCTGAGTTCAAATCCAACCTCAGACACTTGACACTTACTAGCTGTGTGACCTTGGACAAGTCACTTAACCCCAATTGCCTCACCAAAAAAAACCAAAAACAAACCCAAAAAAACAGAAAAAATAAACTGAGGGAATATACATAAACAAAAAGAAACCAAAATTATTGGATTTTTGTAGATGATATGATGGTTTATATAAAGAAGCCTAGAAAATTGACTAAAATTAATTGAAATAACTAATAACTTTAGCAAAGTTGCGGGATATAAGATAAACCCACATAAATCATCAGCATTTATGTATGTAAACAACAAAATCCAGCAAGAAGAGCTAGAATGAGAGGGTTCTTTAAAAATAACTACCAAAAGGAGAATCTAGGTGGTACAGAGGATAAAGGACTGGCCCTGGATTCAGGAAAACATGAGTTCAAATCCAGCCACAGACACTTGACAGTTAGTAGCTGTGTGACCCTGAGTAAGTGACTTAACCCACATTGCTCTTCCCCCCCAAATAATAATAAAATAACTACAAAAGCTTTACTTGGGGACTACATGAATCTAGCTGTACAATATTCTTTGGAGAAATAAAGATACACCTAAATATGGGGCAGCTAGATGGCACAGTGGATAGAACATGGCCCTGGATTCAGGAGTACCTGAGTTCAAATCCAGCCTCAGACACTTACCACTTACTAGCTGTGTGAGCCTGGGCAAGTCACTTAACCCCAATTGCCTCACCAAAAAAAAAAAAAAAAAGATATACCTAAATAATTGGAAAAAGTATTTGTTTATGGGTAGATTGGTCCAATATATATTTTTTTTGGTGAGGCAATTGGGGTTAAGTGACTTGCCCAGGGTCACACAGCTAGTAAGTGGTAAGTGTCTGAGGCCGGATTTGAACTCAGGTCCTCCTGACTCCAGGGCCAGTCTCTATCCACTGCACCACTTAGCTGCCCCCAATATAAATTTTAAATGACAATATTTACTACCTAAATTAATTTACTTGTATAGTGTTGTACCAATCAAATTCCCAAAATAATATTTTATAGACCTAGAAAAAACAATGAAATTCATATGGAAGAACAAAAGGTCAAGAATCTGAAAGGTAATAATGAAAGAACAATATTAAGGAACAGCATCTATCAGTTTCAGATTTCTAACCATAACAAAGCAGTCGTCATAAAAATGATTTAGCACTGGTTAAAAAAAAAGAGGTTGATCAGTGGAATGGATTGGTTATACAACATATAGAAGCAAAAAACCAAAAACAAACAAGAACAATTACTACCCACAGTATCATAGTGTTTGATAAACTAAAAGACCCTTGTAACAGGGATGAAAGGCTTACTTTTGGACCAAGATTGTTGAGAAAACAAGGCAACAATCTGGCAGAAACTAGACCTACAGCACTTCATAAAATACATCAAGATAATCTCCAAGTAGATATATAACCTAGATATAAAAGATTATATCATAATCAGAAAACCTGGATTCAAATTCCAGCTTCAAATCTCAGTACTTACTGTGAGACCTTGGGCAATTCAGTTAACCTCTCTGGGACTCAGTTTTTTTACATAAAAAATAGGGATAATAATACTATCTATCTTAGTATCTACTATTACTACTTCTAATAGTACCAACTGTAGTATCTACTTGCACTACTTCACAAAATTGTTGTCAGATGAAATAGTGTATGAAAAATACTTTGTAATTATAAGATATTTTATATTATTGATACCAATAATTATAATAATTCATAATGACAGTGTTTTTCTTCACATTTCCTTCCTCACCTGAAGCTCTGTTCATACCCTTAGGGTTATTGGTTAGTCATTCCAGAAAAATCTGATTTGATGTTTGATGAGTAAATATTTAATTCATAAAATTATATTCTAAATTGACTTTGATTCTAAGAAATTTTTAACAATTATGTATATTTGCTATTCCTTTTATTTGTTTTGTTTAATTAATAGTATTTTATTCTTCCCCAAGTACATGTAAAGATAGTTTTCAACATTCATTTTTGTAAGATTCTGAGTTCCATATTTTTCTCTCTCCCTCCCTTCCCTCCTTTTCCCTCCCTCCTCCCCAAGACAGCAAATAATCTGATATACGTTATATATGTATAATCATGTTAAACATATTTCCACATTAGTCATGTTGTGAAAGAAGAATCAGAACAAAATGGAAAAATTATAAGAAAGAAAAAAAAAGAAAAATAGTATGCTTCAATCTGTAAAAAAAATGTTTTTTTTAAAGAGAAAGAAACTTATTTGAGAACACAAACCCATGGCTTTAATTACAATTTGTTGCTTAACAATTTCTCTAGTTTTTTCTTGTTTTTTTAATCCATCAATTAATAAACATTGTGTCTACTATGTGCCAGGCATTATGCTAAATACTGGAGGTATAAAAGAGGCAAAAGACAGTCTATGCCCTCAAGATGCTTACATGTCAAGTCACATCATTTCAACTCAAGCAAGGGATTAGATTTCAGATGTGTCTCTTCAAGGATTTAAGAGCTAAATCTATGGTGATGCACGTAATATTTCTAGTGGAAGACCGGAATGAAAAGATAGCAGGAGGAAACAGATTATGTTTATAGAGTGAAGGCAATGTTGTGTGGGATTTTGAAAACAGAACTTCAAGTGAGGCCATATACTTTCCCATCCCATTTCCTCAGCTAAACTATGTCTAAATTGCATTTCTACAGGGTCAATTTTTCCTTCCCAGTTGCAACATTGGCTTAAAGCCGGTAGCAGTACCTACCAAGCCTGTAATAAAAAAAACCAGCTTGTTCAAGAACTGCACTTTCGTATCCCTGTTTCTTAAAACAATTATTAAGACAGACCTATTTAACACACTGACATAATCAAAGTCCTGTCTTATGGGGACAACAGTAACAACTGGATTAGCCAGATGTCAGAAGAGACTTCCTCAGGAAACAACAGTATTTATTCATGAAATTATGCCAAATCCAGTGGGATGACTAGGAACAACAATTCATTTCTAGGAGACTCTTTTTCTAAAGATTGGTCCTCTGTCCTAGTCATCTGAGCCAATGTATCCTCTCTAAAACAGAACGGAAAGTAGATATAGTCCTCTGTCTTCAAATGCATAAATAGTTTGTAAAGCAACCAACACATATAGATTTAATGAAGATGGAAGTTTAGTGCAAGGACAGTGTTTAAGATCATTAGTCATCTCTAGTAAAAATCAAATTTATAAAAACCTTTGTTAAAATGGTAGGAAAGTATGCTATATACCTCAACAGTGGATTTAGATAAGCTGGGTTTTGTTATTTGTTTTTGTACAATGTGAACTAGGGATATGATCAAGGATTCAACATAAAAATGGAAATTTTTTATAAGCAAAAGTAGTATTTTCAATCTAAGAAGCATTTTGTGAAGGGGACTAAATCTAGTCATGAATTTGATATTCCTCTTTAATTAATATTAATTTATTTTTTACTTATGCTTTACTTTTCCAAGTCAGAAAAATATGAAGATAATCACTAGCCCCTTTACTTGAGGACTAAAAGAAATCTGGCAATGAGTCAAATGAGAAAGTTAACAATCTCAACCTCATCTTTTGATTTCTTCTTTTTTGGTTTCTCTCTTTATGAAGAAACTCTGTATATGTTATTGGTAAATACTTGTATTTTCTTAACTCATGAGAGATGCAAAAGGAGCAGGATTTGGAGAAATAGTACTGGTATGTCTTTGCTTCTAATAGCTCTTAGTATAGTCATGTAATAGGGTTGATCCAGTCAAGGAGGACCCAGTTGTTGAAGCATATGTATATATTCTCTGCCCATTTTCAGTCCAAGCATCTATTTCCAACCTGGATGAGGAGACCACATGGAGATGTTGGGGAGCTAGATTCTGGTCATAATAATTCAAGGATTTTTACTGTATGATGACAAAAAAATCTTCTAATTGGCTGTGGAGCCAGAAGAACTGATGATTCAGGTGTTGCTCAGCAGGAATCGAATGTATATTCAACAGGTGTGACCCACTCATCTCTCAGTCTCTCTTCCTTAGCCTTAGGTCTAGTGAGAAATTCATTGAGCTGTTGGGTGAGAGAGAATCAACCATATTCCTTCACAAAGTTACCATATTTCTATGAGCATATGGTGCTTCTGTTTCTTTTCTTCATCTTAGATGAATGAGTATTCCAAGGAAAAAAGTGTCCAGGTGACTTGGTGAGCTTGAGAGAACCACACTTCTCACAGTGAAGAGATGTAGCAGAAGTGACCAATGACAGAAGAAATGCTTGAAGATGACCACAGAAAGAGCAACAGCTGTAGGGAGCAATACTTGTGGAAGAGAAAAGTGCAGGCTATGGACTTAACAAACACACATCCACATAGTCCAGCAGAGAGCTACACCTAAAGGGAACTTCATGAGGACATCACAATGGGAGGAAAGTACTTCCTGTGCTCCACATGTGAATTTACCCATTTGCCCCATATATGTGTGTGTGTGTGTGTGTGTGTGTGTGTGTGTGTGTGTGTGTGTGTATGGATTTACATGTGGGGACATTTACATAAGACCTTATGAAACTTATAACCCTTCAAGGTTACCTGATAGAAAGAACCCTGAGTAGAGTAGAAAGCCAGCCCTCAAAGAGAGTAGGGGATAGAAAATTGCTCCCAGCAAGGTTTAAAGTGAAAAGACCACTTGACAGAGATTCAGGCTTTGCCTTTGGCTCAGTGTCAGCTATATCCTAATTTCTTAAACTGTGGGTTGTAACCTCACGTGGGGTTGTAACTGAATGTGGAGGTAGCAAAAAATGTGGTAATGGTAAAAGGTTATGTGTACCTATTTTATGTGCCTATATACCTGGGGTCCTATAAAAATTTCTCGGTGAAAAGGGGTCACAAGCGGAAAAATTTTAAGAAGCACTGAGCTATATGATATTAGGCAAGTCCTTTTACCTCTCTGGGGTTCAACTACCTAATCTACAAAATGACCTTAAGGGTTCCCTCCATCTATAATCATCTAAGGTAGGCACCATGTCATTAGAATCCTGATGAGCCTAACGACCTACAAAAACCATTTATAAATGCTCACATTGCATGAGGAAATATACTTAGTGTGCATTAGCCTTTGATTAAATTGATGTCACAAACTTTGTCTATTATGTGAGATGAACTCACATGATAAAAAGTATTGTCCTAAATCAAGAACTCCTTTCTCTGGGGAAACTTCAAAATATCTTTTCAGGGCCTAATCAATGTTTTTTGAGAATCTAGAATTTGAAAATAGGCTAGTTTGGGGGCTATTTTTTTAACAGAGCAAATGAATCTTTTGATTATAAATTCTTCAAGCTATTTTTTTATATGTAGAAACAGGTCTTAGACCTAATAATATTCACCAATACTATAAGGGCATATAAAAGCTAAGGACATAAACAGTAATAAGTAGCTTATTTTCTCTGTAAGTTATTCAGTAGAAAATTATTAGTCTAGGCAAGCCCATGGCCCTCACTCATGGAGTTTAACACCAACAAAGTGCTTGCAATATTTTCTCAGATGATTTAGAAATTCTCTTGGCAGATCATGCTAATCACCAATGATTTTAGCCCACCCTGTGAGAAGCTCTCCATTAAAACATCCTCATGTCTAATACAGTCATTAAAATCCTCACATCTCATTTCCCATTTGGCTTTGAATAAATCTATTTCTAAAGGTTAAAAATATGCAATGAGCCAAGAAAAAATTAGAGATAACTGGGTTAGAGTATATTCTGAATTTTAAAAATTGTTATAAACTTTTTAATAGTTAATAAAAACAATCTAATAAAATATATAAAGTAAAGCATTGAAATCTTATATAATAACATTTATACAGCATTTTAAGGTTTATAGAGAGCTTTACAAATGTTATCTTATTTGATTCTCACAAGAACCCTATGAGATAGGTGCAATTATTATTGTATTTCAAGTATTTGCTATATTTATAATAATGTTCTATGATTTCCTCATTTTACATATAAGGAAACTAAGTCCCACAGAACTAAAATGACTTTCCCAGGGTCACACAATTAGTAAATGTCTGAGGTAGAATTCAAATTCAGTTCTTCCCAATTCGAAGTCCAATATTTTATCTACTGCTCCACCTAGTATTTGACAACCCCCCCCCCTCCCCAAACCAATACCAAAACCAAAACAACCCAGCATGCGAAATGGTGGGACTAAATGAATTAGAAAACAATCAAAGGGAATAGTTTTGTTCCAGTTCCCCTTTCAGGTCTATCTAAAGTTTTGCTAACCCTGGTCTATTTCCTTCCTTCCTTCCTTCCTTTCCTTCATTTATAGTCACTGTATGTGACTATAATTCTGGTTCTGCTGATGAAACTCTGTATCAATTTTTAAAGGTCTACTATTTGTCTTTTTTTTTAAAAGCTAGTATCATAATATTCTATAATATGTGTGTGGATCTGTCATTTCAACACATACTGACTGGCTCACTTCACTGTTCAGTGGACTTAGGTTACTCCTCAAGACTACACTAAGATACCACAATATGCCTCAAAAATTCTCCAATTATTAGACATATAGAAGTTTCCTTTTGCTATTAGTATTGCTTTTTAAAAAATTTTAGAAGCATTGATTTATTGTTCTGCAAAATACTTTTATCTTTGTATAATCTAGTTCATAGATGGTTTGCAATGGTTTCTTCTATTTGTGGGATAAATTAAAAATGTCTCTCCTTTCTATTATTGAGGCAAATACTTTATTCCTCCTTTTCCTCCTAAGATATATATATATAACTGATCCAACTATAATTTATTGTGGTGTATGGACTCAAACCCATTTCTTACCATAGTTATCTAGTTGTTTTAGCTTAAAGAAATTAGTGACTCTATTCCCCAGTCTTTTTTTTTTTTTTTTTTGCAGGGCTAGGGGGTTTAGTGACTTGCCCAAGGTTACACAGCTAGTAAGTGTCAAGTGTCTAAGGCCGGATTTGAACTCAGGTACTCCTGAATCCAGGGCCGGTGCTTTATCCACTGTGCCACCTAGCTGCCCCTCCCCAGTCTTTTTAAGGTGTGAGTTTATCAAACACTAATCTTTTAAAATAAACATTGCTTTAAATATATCACTTTTCTATTTTGTTCCATTACTTGATTCTTTTTCCAGTACCAGGCTTTTAAAATACATACATACATATACATATACATACATACATACATATACATATATATATATATATATATATATATACACACACTTTACAATCCAGTTATAATTCAACCCAGTTTCTGTTCATCTCACACAATACTCCATCTCTCGACTTTGGGTCTTTGGAATGGCTTACTCATACCTGGAATACTTTCCCTCTTTTTCTCCACCTGCTACCTTCTTTGGCTTTCTTCAGGACTCAGTTCAAATCTCCTCTTTGGAGGTCTTTCCAAGTCATCAATTCCCCAATGAGAGAGAGAGAGAGAGAGAGAGAGAGAGAGAGAGAGAGAGAGAGAGAGAGAGAGAGAGAGAGAGAGAGAGAGAAACTTAAGAGCATTAAGAAATAGAACTTCTGAAGGGTGAACAGGAAATCTCCCCAGAGGAGGAAAGCTGTCCCGAAACTTGTCCTTTGATTTCTAGTACCTGCAAATCTAGAGACTACTATGAGTAGACTTCTCTGGTGAGATCATTCTTGTCTTGATGAAGCTAAGATTTTTCCTTCCTTACAAATCAAAGAACTCATTTACTCTGTTCTAGTGTGTTGTCTAGGACAAAGCTTCTTAAACTGTGGGTTATGACCCCATATAGGGTCGTATAACTGAATGTGGGGGTTGCAAAAAATTTGTCAGTAAATGTTTGATTTGTATACCTATTTTATATACCTATATATCCTGGGTTGAGTAAAAATGTCTTGGGTGAAAAGGGGTCATGAGTCGAAAAAGTTTAAGAAGCCCTGGTCTAAGGCAGCTGGGTGGCACAGTGGATAGAGGCCTGGAGTCAGGAGGACCTGAGTACAAACCAGACCTCAGATACTAGCTATGTGACTCTGGGCAAGTCATTTAACCCCATTTACCTCAGTTTCCTCATCTGTAAAATGAATTAGAGAAGGAAATGGCAAACCACTCCAGGATCTTTGGCAAGAAAATCCCAAATTGAGTCAAGAAGGGTTGGACATGACTGAGAAGTGATTGGATTAATAACAAGAAGTTTGCTGTCTACCTTATTATGTATGACTTTTCCAAATTCTATTTACTGCTTACTTTGATAACCAGGTTTACTAGCTATCCTTGACTGTTGTTTGTGTACCAAGGATGGCAGGACTGGGAGGAAGCTAAACTGGTAAGAGTAAGTTAGCTGTCATTCTTCTCTTTAGCATGACCAGGGAAAATGTTTTTTTTTCTCTCCCAAGACTCCTAAAGAAGAGTATTATACTCTGAGACCAGAAATATTTGAGGTAGATAGATATTGTTCTAATTCAGTAGCTCTCCTGGAGATAAGCAAGTGAAAGAATAAGCACAAGTGAAAGAGTGAGCTTCTAATCACAAACTTCTTTCTCCCTACATAGTCAGAAATCTGTCTTCTTTGTGAATGGGGTCAGCTAGATCCCAGACCAGGTTTCTAGCTAGCAATGCCACATGTGGACCAGCCATGTCTGTATTACATAACAACCACATGTAAGTGCTCTGAGAGTTCTCACATTTTGTTAGCATCTGTTTTATCTTTGTTGCTTTAAATATTTATCTCTTTGACTGGAAGGCTTGTTTGTTGCTGAAGACTTTTCAAAATCTGTTCACATCTCAGATATCTACCTCCTTCCTGACCAGGTAGGAAAAATTAGAGCTGGAAGGGGCCCAAACTCTGACTTCGTGGCCCATACTTTAAATTTTTCTAAATATTGTATCCCACTTTCTTTGTTTCTCTTTGTGATCTACTTTTTTCTCCAAGCTCATAGTATTTTTTTCTTATTGTCATAAGGATAGAATTTCATTATGACATGTGTAGGCATGTTAAACTTGGGTTCTTATTTGTTGTCCTTAGATAGGAATTTCTGTTTGTCTTTGGCAGGTTTTTTTAAAATTGATGTTGAGAAATTTTCTTGGACAATTTCCTGAAATATGGCATTTGGGGTTTTCCCCCCCTAAATACTCTGAAATATCTATAATCTTGAGGTTGTTTTGACAATCTGTCCTCCAACTCTATTAATTGGATCCACAATTATTCCAGTGGGATGGGATGAGACTGGACCTGTTCCCTTGCTGGTATTGTGAACTAAAGCAGATCACCACTGCTCATGGACACCTTCTCTGCAACTTGTTGTCTTACAGTTAGTTGCCTGGAACACTGAGGGGTTAAGCTACCTGCCCAAGATCCACACAACCAGTATGTTGAGAAACAGAACTTGAATCCAGGACTAGTTTTCTACCTAATATATCATGCTGTCTCTCATAGTTGATCTTCTTGGAAACAAAACAAAACACCCATGTTTTCCATGAGGAGGAACAATTGAGTGACTTTTTTGAATCTGTGTGAATACTCTAAATTATGCAAAATTCTATGTTTTGTTGAAGTCTTCCATTGGTTGCTTCTATGAATATTTTTTAAGATTTCCTATCCTCTTGCATTAGTAAGTTTCTTTATTTTTTGTTTTTTATTTAATTTTGTTGTAGGGTTTATTTTGCTTTCTTTCTTAGTACCAAGAGTTCTTAATTTCTTTCACTGTGTTTATCCATTTGAGGATATATCTCAGAGTATCTTGCTTAATTTCCCCCATCTCCTTTGTTTCCAGTAGGCAGTTTATCTCACTCAATTGCTGTATGATATTCTAAAAAATAAAGTAGTACCGATACTTTGTTTTGCTCATTTTAATTTTGGTTAGTTTTCTCAAGTGCTTTTTTTTTGGGGGGGGGTGAAGCAACTGGGGTTAAGTGACTTGCCCAGGGTCACACAGCTAGTAAGTGTTAAGTGTCTGAGGCTGGATTTGAACTCAGGTTCTCCTGAATCCAGGGCCAGTGCTCTATCCACTGCACCACCTAGCTGCCCCTCTCAAGTGCTTTTAAAGTTATTTTTATCCTCTTTGGTGTTTCTATTTGTTGTTTTTCTTGCCTCTCTTCAGTTTTCCTACTTCAATATTTTGGATGCATTTATTAACCCGTTACTTACTATGTGCCAGGGACTGTGCTAAATCCTGGGAATATAAAGAAAGGCAAAAAACCTCTGCCCTTATTAACTCATATTCTAATGAAGGAGACAATGTGAAAATAAGATGTAAACAACATATAGACAGAATATATAAGAGGTCATCTCAAAGGCAAGGTGCTACACTAGCATCTGGAACAGGGGTTCTTCTCCTTTGCTGTATCATGGACTCTCTTGGGAGTCTGATGAAGTCTATGTATCCTTTCTCAAAATAATGTTTTATTTTTTTAAGTAATAAGCATTTTTATTTATAATTTGGGGTTACTATTTTTTGTCTCCTTCCCTCCCTCCTCCCCCCCTTCCCCAAGGCAGTAAGGAAATACGTTATACATGTAGAATTATGTAAAACATTACCATATCAGTCATTTTGTATAAGAAAACTTGAATAAAAGAAAAAAATGAAAGTGAAAAATAGCACGCTTCGGTCTGCGTTCCATCAATATCAGTTCTTTCTTTGGAGGTGGATAGTATGTTTCATCAATAGTCCTTCAGGATTGTCTTGGATCATTGTATTGCTGAAAAGAGTTGTCATTCACAGTTCTTCATCCAACAATATTGCTGCCTCTGTGCACAATGTTCTCTCGGTACTGCTCTCTTCACTATACATCAGTTCATAAAAGTCCAGGCCTTTCTGAAATCATTCTTCTTGTCATTTCTTATAGCGCAATAATATTCCATCACCATCATGTACCACAGCTTGTTTAGCCATTCCCTAATTGATGGGCATTCCTTTGATTTCCAAGAATAATAATTTAGATGAATAAATAATAATTTAATAATTAATAATAATTTATATGAATAAATAGGATGATTACATATGTATAAAATAAAAAGTCCATGGATCTGGAGGGACCAGGGAAGACCTCCCACAGAGGGTGGGCTTTGAGCAGAGACTAGAAGGAAACCATGGGAAATAGGAGGCAGAAGAGATGAAGAACATTCCTGGCCTGAAGTAGAACCAGCACAGAGGTACATGCCAAGCTTCAGAAACTTTAGAGAATATTGTTACAAGAGGTAGTAAATAGAATTGGAACCATGGGGAGGAGGTGTAAAACTCTTATTAGATGTCTGACAAGTAAAATACAATTCTATCTATTTTTCCAGTCCTGTTTTTAATATCATGAAGTTTCATTCTATCTGCTTACCCTTAGAATTTTAATATTTCTTCTGAAGTTTCTATGAAATCAACAAGGCAGTTTTACTTGGAGAATTGGTCACAAACAAACCAACCACCGAAGAAAAAAAATGGAATGGTCAAATATTTCACAATTTCTACAATAAACAATTGACAAGTCAATTGCTTTCTAATATGTTACCATATCACTTTGAGAATGTCATGATTTTGTAACTTAAAAGCCATAGTACATAGGAAAAGTCAGAGAAACCGCGAGACTTTTGCTTTCAGGTCTACCTCTAATTTATGGCATTCTGGAATGTGATTAGTCTACCAAAAAAAGCAACATTATCAGTTATGGCGAAGGTATTCTAAATGATATTTGTAAAGTAATTCAAATTGATTTGTGTGGCCATGTCACTCCCCTGCTCAAAACTCTGTGGTGACTTCCTGTTCACTGTCCTGACATTTAAGGCCCTACACAATCTAACTCCAATACACATTTCTAGTCTGACTTCATACACTTTATATTCCATTCAAATTGTACTATTTAGCTGATCCCTGAACTAGACAAGCTGAGAGAGGAACACTTTGTCTGGATCTCTCCTTTGTTCCCCACCATACTCTAACATGGGTTATGCATATCTGTTTATGTTTTATATTCCAATACACCTCTCTCAGTAGAATGTAAACTCCTTAAGGTCAGGGACCTTGTTTTATTTATTTATTTATTATTGTTGTTGTTGTTTTAATCTTCGTAACTTCAGTTTAATAAATCTATATTGAATTTGTATAAGTAAGATATTTAATAAATGCAAAAGAATATAAAATAGGGTAGGATGTGTGTGTGTCTATGCTTGTGTGTATATGGGGTCAGGGAAAGGGTGAGTAATTCAAGAAGAGTCTGAGTCATTATTAAAGTAACACCCTAAAAGATTACTAATGGTATAATTCATAAAATACTTTTGTGAGTTGGTTAAAAGATCAGAAACGAAAAATCTTATGACTTTTTAGGCAGCATCTATATGACCGTAAAGGAATGTTTAGTAAAGAAAAAAAGCATAGTTGATACTGTATATGGTTGGTTAGCTGAAAAAGAGGTATATCAAACAACTTTCAGCCTGAGAACCAATGTATTCACATTTGGCTATAAATACTATATTTGGGGTTCTCTATGATCTAGGAGTGTACTAGGCTAAATGGTAGAGTGATTTGAAGTTTCCTTAAGATTCCACATCTACTAACTACTTTGAGATATGAATAAATTTTAATTCCTGGTTATTATGGTCAGATAAGGCATTATCATCTGATTGTAGGGTGAATTGGGGGTAATAGGGAGAGAAGGTTTGACCAAAGGCTTTCATCTCTTTGAGGAGACACCATGGTGTTGTGGAGAGAGGAAACCTTAAGTGTGGGTCCTGGATTTTCAACTTATTGGCTTTGTGACCTTAGACAAGTTAGAACTATTCTCAGCCTCAGGGTCCTCATCTGTAAAAATCAGGATAATAATTAATTCATTATATGCCTTTCATGACTGTTGTGAGTATCTAATAAGATAGAAGCACAGTTTCTAGCCAACCAATTCATTTTCCAATAGTGGAATCTATACTACTGGAGGCACCAGGGATGAATCTATCCTCTTCATTTCAAAACACAAGCAAAACCCTAAATAGATGCTATCCTCTCATAAGTTCAAGTTAATTGGAGAACTCCCTTAATCAATCCCTTATAGATAGACATCATTTTAAAGGAAGCTTTTTCTTAATTTGTAGCACTCTCTCTGGGGCTGTTTGTCTAACTGTGTACTCTCCCTCAAAAACTAGCATCCCAAGAAGATACAGCTGACTACTTTTGCCCCTCAGGGTTCTGAAAGTGACCCTGGGTGGTTGCTACAGATAAAGATTTACTATAGATAAAAGTGACTTGCCCCACATTCAGGATATGAGTTATGGGCATATGAGGTAATGACCACATATAAACACCAGTAAAGAATCTAAAGAGATGTCATGTACAAGGTATATACAAGGGGCAAAGAAGTAAATTCCTATATGGGGTCACTAGAAATCCTTTTATTCCTTGATAGCTTCCTCATGAAGTTTTCCTTAGGTATAGCTCTCTGGTAGCCATGTCATTTCCTGTTGGACCTGGCTGCTCCACTGCTCCTAGGCTAAGAAGGGGGAAATACCAGCTGTCACTAGGTTTAATTGCTTCTGGGCTAGGCTGATCAGCTGCCCTCTGAAATTTCGCTTGTCCTTGAGATGCCCACAAAATTGCTGACTGAACCCATCTAGTTCTTTTTTAAATAGTCATTAAAAATTCCCTCATTAGCCATGTTCAAAAAATAAAAAAGAAAGAAAAATAGAGAAAAAGAAGAAAATATGCTTTAATCTGTACTCTGAGTCCATCAGCTTTCTATCTGGAGGTATAAAGCATGTTTCATCATGAGTCCTTTGGATTGTGCTTGGTCATTGTGTTGATAAGTTGTCTTTCAAAGTTGGTTATCTTTACAATATTGTCACTTCATAAATTGTTCTATTTCTGCTCACTTCACTTTACATCAGTTCACATAAGTCTTCCTAGGTTTTTTTCTGAAACTATCCCCTTCATTATTTCATACACAATAATAGTATTTGGTCACATTCAGATACCATAACTTGTTCAGCCATTCTCCAATTGATGGACATTCCCTCAGTTTCCAATTCTTTGCAACCTCAAAAAGAAATGCTGTAGCTCCTTTTGTGGTGACTAAGAATTGGAAATCAAAGGGATGCCCATCAATTAGGGAATGGCTAAACAAGTTGTAGTATATGCTTGTAATGTAATATTATTGTGAAATGACAAGCAGGATGATTTCAGAAAAACTTGGAAAGACTTTTATGAGTTGATGCATAGTGAAGTGAACATGAACAGAACCAGGAGAACATTGTACACAGTAACAATAATATTGCTTGATGAAAAACTGTGAATGAACTAGTTATTCTTAGCAATACAATGATCCAAGACCCAAAGGACTAATGATAAAGCATATTATCTACCTCCAGAGAAAAACTGATATTGTTTGAATACAGACTAAAACATGTTATTTTTTACTTTCTTTCATTTAAAAAATTTTATTCGTGTTATATAAAATGACTAATATGGAAATGTTATACATAATTGCACATGTATTACCTATATCTGATTACTATTTCAGGGAGGAAGGGATACAATTTGGAACTTAAAACATTAAATAAAAATGTTAAAAGAAAAGAAATGCTATAAATATACATATGGGTACTTATTGGGTCCTTTTCCTTTCTTTGATCTCTTTGTGGTATAGATCTAGTAGTGGTATTTCTGGGTTTAAAGGTATGGGTCCATTTATCTCAAGGTTGCAGTTTGGTCATCTCCCAACTCCTGGGGTAACTGTTATTACCTTTGGTAGACTTTTCTATGGACTCTCATCACCAGGGTATCTCTGATAAGACCTCTGTATATTTAGAACTCACTACATCACTGCCTGGGCATATCTATCTTGGAGTATTCCACTGCAGATCAAGAAAGAATGAACATAAATGAAACAGGTCCCATTTACTCATAGAGGCAGAGTGGGGAAATTCAGTCAGCTGCCTCTCTTTTACCTAACAGTCAAAGAAGCATTCCTTATTTGGATGCCATGAAAGAGATAGGTAGGTCACACCTACATACACATACAGCCAATTAGATACTTTCTCTCATCACACAGTACCAGGTCTACCAAATTTCCTCGTAGTAGGATTGGAAGCAGCAGAGAATATCTGAATGTGTTCATTCATGTGTTCAAAGACTGGGTGGGTCCTAATTTAGCACCCCTTTCCTTGTCTGCTTGACAACACTTTCAATGTTTGAACACTATTCTGTCTTTCTTAAACATTCTCTTTTTCAAGCTAAATTTCCAAGTTCCTTTCATCATCCTTGTGCAGTATGGTGTTGAGGCCCCATGCCAGCCTGGTTATGGACACTTATAAGTGGTGTGATTTTGAACAAATCACTTAACCCTTCTAGGCCCTAGCTTCCTCATCAATGAAATGAGGAGTTTGAACTTGATGACCTCCAAGGTGCCTTTTAGCTCTAAATCTAAGATCTCTAAATCTTCTCTCCAGTTCACATGTGATTTAGCCAAGGCCATGCAAACAAGGACATTACCTCCTATATTCTGGATAGTGTCTCAATGTGCCTTGAGATGGTGTCAGCTCTTTTGGGTAATGTGCCCTGCTCTTGACTCATAGGGAACCTGCAGCCCACTGAAGGCCCAGTTCTTCTTCTTTTTTTTTTTTTTTGTGAGGCAATTGGGGTTAAGTGACTTGCCCAGGGTCACACAGCTAGTTAAGTGTTAAGTGTCTTAGGCCGGATTTGAACTCAGGTCCTCCTGACTCCAGGGCCGGTGCTCTATCCACTGTGCCACCTAGCTGCCCCAGGCCCAGTTCTTTCCAGATGTATCTTGGGTGTCTCCCCCCATCTTGTACTTGCTAAAGTGCTTTCTGAAACCTTACACTCCAGCTTGCTTTCATTTCATCTTACTGGATTGGGCCTGGTGTTCTAGGCAGCTAAGTTCTTTTGGAGCCTGACTCTGCCCTTCACTGCTGGTCATCTCTTCCATGTACTTACTACTGGCACTTTAAATAAGCATACCCTCCATACTTTCATACAATTCCCTTCTGAAAAGGTTAAAGTCCAGGGCCAAGAACAGATCCCCAGGAATCTACCACAAGAAATCTTCATCCAAGTTGATGCTAACCCATAATTTCTTTGGGTCTCATTCAAGCAGTTTTCAATTACCTATCTATACTATGGGACACCTAGTTGGTACCACAGTACATAGAGTGCCAGACCTGGAGTCAGGATGACTCATCTTTTTCTTTTCTTTTGTGGGGCAATGAGGGTTAAGTGACTTGCCCAGGGTCACACAGCTAGTGTCAAGTGTCTGAGGCTGGATTTGAACTCAGGTCCTCCTGAATCCAAGGCCAGTGCTTTTATCCACTGTGCCACCTAGCTGCCTCCTTAGGATGACTCATCTTACTGAGTTCAAATCTGGCCTTAGACACTTACTAGTTGTGTGACCCTGGGCAAGTCATTTACCCTATTTGTCTGTTTCCTTGTCCCTAAAATGAACTAGAGAAAGAAATGGCAAACCACTCCAGAATCTTTGCAAGGAACCCCCAAATGGGGTCATGAAGAGTTGGACATGACTATGATCAAGTATAGATGAGAGACTCTGTTAATGCTTTGCTGAAATGTAGGCAAATCTTTTACTCACTCCTAAACCCTTTGTCCAGGAACTCTATTTCTAGGCCTCCTTATTGGAGACTACTGTACCCTCTTGCCTGACTGAGGCTGCTATAGTGGAGGGCTTTTAGGTCATGGGACCTAAATGTTAGTAGGACTTTGGAAAATTTTATTTCCTTTCCATTTCCTTTCTACAAAACACAAATGTGTTTTCTGTACACATCCTGGTTCGTGTTTTTGTATTCCAGATAAAGGCCCCCAAGAACAGAAATTATATGGTAGATTGACATATTTGGCTTGAACTAAAGGTTTCTAGAGTGATCAGTGTGTGCTTTCATCCTATTTTAAAGGGAGGAATAGGGAGAGCATTTTGTTAGAATTTCTCCTTTGAGCTTATATTCAAAATGGTATTACAGACATTTGTGTACAAGTCTTATTTCCCCATTAGATAGTGAGATCCATTGGTTATTATTCATCTTTGTATTACCCCCTTCCCACCCAGCTCCCAACTCCACCCCTTCATCCCTAAGCACTTCCACTTTCAGATTGCAGGCACTTAATAACTGCTGGTTGACTTGAATTAAATTTGTCTTACGGGAAAGGTGAAGTGTCTCTACCAGCAACACTGATTTTTTTTATTCAATTCCTTTTTGAGTGGGGTGGTCTTTTTTCTTTGTATGGGTGTAATTTTCAGTTCTTTGTTTCCTGGCAATTTAGGGATTTTCACATTTTACATATAGCACTTTTGGCTATGGCCATGATTTTCTTCAATAGAATTCAGTGGGAAGTTAATTTGCTTGTTCCTTTTAGATAATAAACTGTGGCAGTGTATATATCTAAAATTCATTATTGCAATTTTAGATCCTTCCTCCCCCCAAGTAGAATGTAAGCTCTTTGAGAGCAAGTACTAGAGCTACAAAGAGAGGTAAAAACTGGGTCTCTGCCCTAAAGGAGATTACATTCTAATGGAGAAGACAGCATGCAAATGACAACATAGATATAAAACATATAAACACTGGAAATAACCCTATCAGAAATGGAAATAAAGTTGGTCCAGCATGACATGTTTTTGAATGAAGCAATGTTGGCTTAGTGATCAGGTTCCTTTTTGATATGATCATAAACTATTACTTTAACAATACTGGGTGTTCTAAAACTTTTCCAGGAATCAAAATTAAGCTCGTTGGCTTATAGAGTCTAGGTAAACTACTTAGTAGAGAGCTTTATCAACAGGTCATATGGTCTCACTGAGAACTGACCTGAGTCAGGGAGATAACGATTCAAAGCTTTCCTGCATCACATACTGGCTGAGTGACTCTGGGCAAGTCACTTAATTTCTCAGTGCCCTAGACTCCTGTTCAAGACTACAAGTTGTAGAGAAGTTTACATTCAACCTTGTTATGCACTATACTTGTATGCATATTCTTACTATTATACTTTCTCTGATTTCTGTTTTGCTATTGATTTGGATAAATGAGGATTTCTGTTTTGTTTTACCATTCGCTACCTCCTATGTAGGTTCATTTTGGAAATGGTATTTGGTGGGGAGTTGACTTTGGATATAATTATATATCTTTGGATATAAAGTTTGGGATCCTGATTCCTGAAGAGGAAGGCCTTCACAAGGAGTTCCAAACAACAATGAAATAATAGGTGCTGTCAACCTCCCCCACTTTTAAAATACTAATATAATGGGGGCCCTGGGATTGGTCCTTATGAGTAAGGAAGAGTGCTTAGCCTGATGAAATTCCATGTAAACTTGAGCATGTCTGGACATTCTGACTTACACATATCATATGAAGAGGAATGACTTTTTTGGCTATTGAGACAGAGTTGAGAATGTTAACAAAAGGCACAAACTGAATGATTTGGTTCTTTTTCCTTTTCTGGGGGTAAGAATGAGCAGTTATGGGCTGACTCCTGGTGGGAGAGGGACCTTGGCCCCTTTTTCATCCATTGCCACCATGAAAATATGAACAAATGAACCAGCTATTGCTTCTGCTTGCCTGTCTTTATACCTCTTGGGTGAAGTAGTGTCAGATTCTGCTATGATCTTGTGAACTTTGAAACATTGGGAGAACAAGTCACCAGAAATCCAGAAACCAGAGTCCAGGCCACAGTTTTCAGTCTGCCAGCACAGATCTGAGGAGTGACAGGGATCCAGTCCAGTGGTAGATTGATTGATTGTGTAGCACAGCTGTGAAGTACTTACCACAAGAGGGAGGGAATTGTTCATGGCTATGCCACACTTGGAAGCAAACATGGGGGGGGGGGGTGGTGGGGCGGCAAATGCTTTGTAGAGAGTGCTTTAACTTTGAACCCATTCTCCCTGGGGCCTGAAGTGGTATAGGGGAGAGTTTGTCCTCCAGGTATTGGGGGTGGGGAATTTTTGTACTTATGTTCTTGCTGTATCTTCTCAGTAAATATCCCTTTGTAAAAGCTAATTGTTATTAATTGGTTAAAGTGAAACTGGGGCATTAATAATAGGCAGTCAATACTGAGAAATACATACTGGAATTAGTGCCAGAGCCAACAGTCAGCTAATAAACACTTATTAAGCATTTACTATGAGCCAGGGATTGTATTAAGCACTGGAGATCTTCATCCAATGGCCAACCCACTGTAGTGTTATTGGTTGTTCATTCACACTTTGTTGTTTCATTATTAAGGTAACCCCTTATTGTTCAGGAAAATTCCTAAACATCTCCTTTACACGATTAAAAAAATGTTTCTTTTTCATCTGTTATTGTACACCACCTTCCTCTCCTTTGCAAGTTTTCTTGTAGTGCTTTTTTCCCCCAATTTCATCACAGGCATTTTTATTAACAGATAATTAGAAAAACAGTCATAGTAAAGACCTTTAGTTCATTCTTCTAATAAGCCTGTTGATCTGGTCTTCCCTGTTACCAGTATCTCCACCTTCCACAAAATGTGTAGTCCTTTTCTTCATTGCACCCTGAGAAGATAATTTGAAGGGCCACAAGAAGTTGGTGGCAGCTTTGAAGTGCTTGCCAACAGTGTAGATCTCAGGGATCAAGTCCTCCATGCAGATAATTCCATGTTTACCTAGAGATTTTGCAATAAGGGCATTATCAGTCAGGGCAATTCTGTTTCTTGATCTTGCCATAGCCACATTTGTAAATCAAGTCATTCACAGATTTCAGGTTTGGATAACCCCATGCAATGTATGGTTCCATAATTCTCAGCATGTTAATTGAAGCCTTGTTAAGCTTAACAAACGTGCCTTTCAAGATTTGGAGAAGACAAAGAAGCTGAAATACTTTTTGGACCTTTGGGCTAACACCATTGATACTTCTGATTCTGATCACAAAAGTTAACTTGGGTTCAGCTGATATAGGAGTTGCCAGCTTTTTGTGCCATTCTATCCAGCCAGATTTCATTTCTGTACATCTGTTTGTACTCCTTATGGTAAGTTTTAGCTTTTTCATAGGTAACTTTTCTCCGTATTTTATGGAGCTTTTTTTACAGCCACCTTCTTCTCCAGGGGTTTGGTTTTCAGTATTGCAAAAGCCTTTCGCTTTTTCAGAAGGGATTCTGGAGTAGATGGCACCTTCTTCTTTTCTTCTGCGCCTGCCATGATTCCAGCTGGAAAAAGAGCTCTTTAGTGCTTTTTGATGTGCCCTCTTTTAAAACACCTAAGAGGGTGCTGTGCTCTTACTAGATAAGGAAGAAATTTTTCAACTTTCTCTTAGCAGTAGTCCTGTTGGAGGAGAACTTAGAGCTAGGGGGAAATGGTAGTGGTGGAAATTGAGAGTACCAGCTAGCTGGGTCTTGGTATCTAAAATGTAAAAAGGCTGTCATCCCACATGTAGCCTGGGGGCGTTGTGTGGTTTGAAGGGAGGCAAAATAGACATCTCTAGCTTCTTCTCCCCCCACCTGTCTCCCAGGGAGACCGTTTCTTGCCAAGAAGAGAAGCAAGTGACTGGAGCCAAAGCTTGGCCACTTAGCTTTCCTTAGAGAGAGAGGGTATCAGGTTAGAATTACACCTATTGGTTCCCCCAAATTATTCTCCTAGGGGATGTGATTTTCAGGTTTAACCTAACTTTTGATTATTGTTTCATCAATGTGGATAAAGCTTAGAGGATACAAAGAAAGGCAAAGACAGGCCCTACTCTCAAAGACTTTATAATCAAAGGGGTGGGGGTTGGGAGAGACATGCAGCCATTTATGCAATATGTAGACCATTATGTACAAACAAGACATATAGAAGACAAATAGAATCTCAGAGGGAAGGTGCTACCTTTTGTGAACTGTGAGATTAGCAGTTTACCTAGCTAGGTTTGTTGTTGTTGTCATTACCACAGCTCCTGGACCAGCCAATGCCATCCTAAGGGTTTTCTTGGCAAAGATAGTGGAGTGGTTTGCCATTTCCTTTTCCAATGGATTAAAGCAAATAGAGGTTAAGTGACTTGCCCAGGATCACACAGCCAGTTAAGTGACTGAGGCTGGATTTGAACTCAGGTCTTCCTGACTTCAGGTAGCTGTTCCCTTTAGCCATCTACCTTTGCCAAATTTAGGCTTTGATTCTAAGTCCTCTGCTGGTGGAGCTAGGCATTATTATGGTACCAGTTCTATCTGTTGTTAGGTATTTTCTTTATATATAAATTGAGCTACTACTTCAAGGATAGCCGCTAACCCATACACACTGCATTACCCAAGGGCAGTCCACAGCACATTCTTGAAGTGCTTATTTGAGGGCCCTTTTCTTATCTTTGTTGTTAAATCATCAATTAAAAAGAGACTTTTGATGTTTGTTGCCATCGCACGCACCATGCAAAGCCCATGTCTTGTCCAAGACCTTATGGCATTAATGACATTTGGGAAAAAAATCATTCAATTTTGTTCAACAAAAAGGCTGGGTGGGCGGTGCTTGGGGGATGATTTCCCAACAGTCTTATGACTAGGGACCCCACCTATCAAAACTCACGATCACAGTATGAACGCTGATTTATATTCGGTCCTGGCTTCATAACATATGCATGCTTTCCAAAGCTTCTACTATTTCATTATCTGTTTTTTGTATCATTGGGCAGGATCTTTACAATGAGACACGCTCCAACATATCAAGTACAGTGGCCCTTCTCGGAAAACAGTGATGGGTTGGAATAAGGCCTTTCCGTCAAAAAAAGGCACCCACTCCCAAACCTAATATCTATGCATGCACGCACGCATGTATTTCATATACATATATGTGTATACATATACATATATACATGCATACACACACATATATGCTGTTGTTTCTCTGGGTCGACAATATTCTACAGGCCATTTGGAAGAAGTGGGTGCTTGGCACTCTAGGGGCAGCCATAGAGGTTTTTCGCAAAGGCTTCCAGAGCCCAATGCTGGTTCAATACGCCACGCCCGACGTCTGTCCAACGGACTTTGCTCCTCTTCCCGCCCGCTGCTGGCCTGCCAGCTAGCCAGTCCTGCCGCTATTACAAGTTCCAAGGTGCACTGCGCTTCGGGCGCCTCGCGGGAGACTCCAACTCCCAGTATGCCCCACCCCCAAAGGCTCAGTCTCTTTATTCCGCCCGCCCGCAACATTGCATGCTGGGAACCATAGTTTCTGAGAGCGCCTGCCCCAAGTCATTTACCTCTTACACTTTCCTCAGCTCAAACCTTAGAAGGTGCTATCTCCATTCCTACTCCAATATCGCGGCGAAGGGAGGGAAGGGCCTGTTTTAGAGTACACAGTATTTTCAGTCCCACGGGTCCCCTTCCCGGCCCCCTTTCTCCCCCCCCTCCACCCCCTTCCTTCCGCCCGCGAGCCTTCCACTTCCACACTGACAGTCCCGGCAAGGGTTTCGGGCTGGAAAGAAATCTGGAGAGCACGCGGGAGCGCGCAGGAGAGTGAAGGCCCCAACCGCGCTAAAGCTCCAAGGGCGGGGCGGGTGGAGAGGAGGCCCAGGACGCCGCGGTGGCGCGCACGACTCACGCATGGGCGAGTCACGTGGGACAGCGAGGATCGCAGTGCGCGTGGCCGCGGTGGCCGGTGTGGGGTTGAGTCAGTTGCTAGTGGGGGGGAAAGCGACTGGTCGTCAGACTGCCCGTCCCGCTGGCTGAAGCAGGAAGCGAGCGAGCGGTGAGCCCAGGCTGGTGACTGTGCCCTTCTCACAGCCCCGGCGCTTCGCCATCTCTCCCCTCTCCTCCTCCTTCGGCTCCTCCCACTCTACCTCTCCTGGACAACCCCCCCTCCCCCCCACCCAGGCAAACCGCCGCCTCGGGCGCGCCCCCGCTCCCCCTGCGCTGTCTCTTCGATGGCGGCCGCTGCCGGGGCCATGGCAAAGCACGAGCAGATCCTGCTCCTCGACCCGCCCACAGACCTCAAATTTAAAGGTAGGTAGCGAGGTGGGCCTCGGTGAGGTGAGGGGTGGGGGGAAACTAGACCGTCAGCAACCGCTTCGGGTCTTTTCCCCCCCTTTTCTTTTTTTGGTGGGGGTGGAGGGTTCGGCGAGGAGGAAGGAGCGTCGTCCGCCCCTCTCGCCCTGTTTCCCGTGTTTCTCTCCCGGTCCTCAGCTCTCCTCGTCTTTCTCGGCGTCAGCCTTTCCTGTCCCCTCCCCCGCCCGTTCACACTCACACTCAGTTTCACGCGCGCGCACGCCCAGCTTGTGGCGGGGGCTGGTGGGGGGTGGGGGTGGTGGAGGAGGCCGAGGCCGAGGGAAGGAAAGGCGAGCCGAGCTTGGGGTGCCGGGACTAGGCGCCTTGGCCGCCATCTTGGGATCCCGCCGGGAGGCAGCTTGTGGCTCCTGGGTTCCCGGCGGTCCCTTCTCCCTCCCTCGGCCGCTGCCTGCTCCTGACATTCTTTCTCTGCCCCCGGGGACTGCTGGGCTTTTTCTGGGACGGGCGGGGGAGGCGACCTCGGAGCTGGTGCTCCTGGGGGCTCCAGCCGGGGCGGGGGGTGGCGCATGCCGCTCCGGCGGGCTCGGGCTGGGGCTCGGGGCAGCTTTCATGGACGGTCCGCGCACGGCCGCACCTCCTGGGGCTCGCTCGGCCTTCTCCGAGGCAGGGGGAGCCCATGTTCCCCCAGCGCCCGGTTTTGGGGTCCGCTGTTGCTCGGCTTTATAACTGCCCGTGGGGCAGACCTACGCTGCTCGCCCGAACCTTTCCCTCAGATGAGCCTCCTGGGAAGAGGGGGAGAGAGGTTCGTGATACGGGTTAGTGTGATAGGAGAGAGACAAGCGCATCTCAGCGATTAGGGGGAGGCTCTGGTGTGGATGATTCTTGACCTCTCGTAAGTAGTACACCAGAGGAAAAGAAGCGCATTTTTATTTAGTGTTAGCTCTATGTATGTTTCAGGCAGAGCCGCACCGCCCGTCGTGTCCCCCCCCCCCCCCCCCAGTTTTGCCTAGTTTCTAGCTTGCTGCCTGATTGTCATTTATGTCTTCCAGGATTTGCAATTCCCATAGATACTCAGAAAAGGAAACTTAGGAAAACAGCTTATTTCAGATTTTGTTTTAAAATAGTTTTGTATCAAAACCTTTATTGTTTCTTCCATACTTTAAATAGGGAGGCAGCATGTTAAAGCACTTGGAATCTGAAGGACTTTAGTAGTTATAGGTACCCTGCCATAATTTTTATAGTATTCTTCCATTTAATTGAACACCTATGTGAATTTGGACAGGTCACTGAATACCATTTAGCTTTATTTTTCACATTTGTAAAGTAAGGGAAAAGGATGAATGTCATTATACTATCTAGTCTTCCTTTCACCTCTTAGATCTTCGATGCTTAAGTGGTACAGTTGGCTAGGATTCTTCCAGGTCTTTATCTGGTGACCTTAGGAGACATGTGTCTTAACGTTTGTGTCCCCATTTACAGCGTTGTGGCTTTGAGCTGATCATGTCAGTGAGTTTACCTTACAATTTTAATGAGAGTCACATGCAGTAATACTTGGGTCAGGTATCTTTAGATGCTAGGTGTAAATGAACCTAAAGTTGTAAAAATGCATAAAACTGTAAATGGACCTAAAGTTGAGGAGAATGAATGGACTGAATTACCTTGGAAGTGCTGTCTTCGGTACTATTTTCTACTTGCTGTTCTTAGAAATGCATGTGCTTCTTGGGTATGGATCATTGTTTAGGAGACTTATTGAATGAATGAAAAAACATTTATTAAGTACTAACAGTGTCACAGGCACCCGTGCATTAGGATCAGGGAATTGTGTTTTAGGGATTACACCTAAGGCATAACTTGTTAAATGGTTGAGTCCTGTGCCCTTTTTGGGGGACTCAGAATATTAAATTTCACTTGTATTTTAAAAATTCTACTTAGTTAAAAAAAATTAAAGCATTTCAAAGGGTAAAATGAAACACAATGAATCTGTTATGTTCTGATGTCAGGCCAACAGGAAAACACTTGAATTCTTTCCAGCAACTCTTCACGGGAAAGTTAATATAGCAAGTTGCTTTATATGTCTGGAAAATTAGTTTTATGATGCTGTAGCATTAGGATACTATTACACAAGTAGTGTTTGGCTTTTTTTTTTTACACTAGTTTTATTTCCTGTGCTTCTATAGAAAAGTTATGTAAGCAATTGAGTAAGAGTTTTGTTTCAAGGCAAGCATTAAATTTATTGTTTTGAGGAGTTATGGGACACCCTGGAAAGGACTAGGTTATGTATATGGCATTCATTCATATGGTTTTAGTTGAAAAAAAAAATACTTTTTTCCTGAAAGCCTGAAATTACATCAGTAGTCACCTGTTGTTGAAATATTTTGATGTAATCTATCGTGGTGAATGCTTTTGTGTTTTTTTTTAAACTTTATATTATTGTTTAGGTAGCCTGTATTCCTGAAATAATATTGGCTGTGCAAGATAAATAGTCTCTTGTGCTGGCATCAGCCTTAGAAATCTAGGAAATTAGTATTAGGTGAGAAGCTGCCTTATCGGCAAAGTTGGAAGGTTTCTTATGAGAAAAGTTATAATGTTGTTACTATGATAAAAGGGAATACTCCCCCCAAAGGTGAAAGACCCCTATCATCTTTTGTGTATTCAAAAATGGACTTGTGCTTCTAATGTAATCATAAATGTTTTGAACATTTATGTTATTTTTCAAACTTAGGAGAACAAACATTGTACCTTCACTCCAATAAAAGAATTAATCATTAAAGGTGGATATGTTCAGAGTTTGGCTAGACACCAGGAAAAATGGATAGAGAAAGCTTGTTGTCTAGATTTTGATATACAACCCATAGATCTGGTACATATATATCTTGGACTGACACTGTATGTAAATGTACCTAAATGAGGAGAGTAGACTAGATTACCTTTGATAGATAGATAGATAGATAGTTCTTTTGATAGTCTGAAGTATAAGGCAGCTAGGTGACTCAGTGGGTTAGAGTGCCAGCCTGTAGTTCAGAAGACCTCAGTTCAAATCCTGTCTCAGACACTTGAGAACTGTGTGATCCTGGGCAAGTTACTTAATCTGTTTACCTCAGTTTCCTCATCCTTGCTGGGTTGCTATGAGGATCAAATGAGATAATAATTGTAAAGCACTCAGTAAAGTGCCTGACACATAGTAGGCATGCTAGATGTTAGCTATTTAGTGTTCTGGTGATGCTGTATATAACTGCACATTATGTAATAAATTTAGTGTTTGCCCAAAGGACAGGAGGCACATGATGTGCCTGCTAAAATGAATGATATGGGAGTAAATTATGCTGACAGATGTATGGCGGACCAGTTATACAGTTAAAGCAAGAGACAATTGACAGACAACCTGAATTCTCTGTTGGTGTATCTGTGCAACTTCAAGAGAAAGAAAGGCATATTGAGTGGACCCCCTGTGGTAGACTTACAAATCTATATGCATAAAGGATGGCAATTATGAACGGGTTGAGATCTGCATTTTTGAAGGCAGTATTACTTACATTGAAATTCTGAAGTAGTGCCAAGCTCTGGGAATCCTGAATCCGGAATTCAAATTCTGGCTTTGTTACTTAATACCTCTGTGATCTTGGGCAGATCACTAAACCTCTTTAGATCTCAGTATTCTCTTCTGTAGACTGACAGAGCAAGAGGATATTCAGGTCCTTTCCAACTCTAGATCTGTTATCCTTATTGTCCATTGTGAAAATATGGCCATGTATTAAAACATAGATGGTCTTTGAACTAATTGTGAGAATTTGAAAGCCATTCAGAAGATTTTGATGAACTTTTTAAAGAAGTTGTAACATTTCCATTTGGCTGTTCACTTACGGGTGACTTGTCTTCAAATGGGCAAATACTTATGCATAGACTGATCTTCTGCAAATGGCCAGCATGTTAGAATATTAAATGAAATGGATAGAACAAACTGATGAAATATATGAAATTCCCCATATTTTAATTATCTATTCTATATTTTATATAAAATAAAATTTTTAAATACATTAAACATTTTTTTGCTACAGTTGAAGCTTGAACCTTTAGCAAAAAGAGATGCATTCATTAGGGTTTTGTGTGTTTTTTGGTGGTTCTCCCCCCCCCCCCAAGTCCAGGATGTACTACTTATTCTCCTGCCAGCTAACGTTCAGCTCTCTTTAAGACTTCCAAATAACTTTGGACACTACTCTGTAACTTCTTGTTCATATGTGTGTGTTGACCAGAAGTTAGAGACTAATCCCCTAAGGCACTATATAGGTCTCTTAACCTCTCTGGGCATTGAACTAGATGGGACCCGATGTCCTCTCTAAGTGAAATGCAATTCTGTGAACCAGTCTGTTTCCTAAACTATTGTAAAATTGAGGGGATTGGTTAAATGATTTTTAAAAGTTCTTTGCATTTCTAAAGAGCTAAGATTCTATGGTAGTTGAGCTTGAAAAGACAGGAATTTGGGGGGGGTTATAAAACGGCATAACTCTGGGAAGAACACTTGGTAGAACTTGGTATGAGTTTATCAAAGTTTGGGGTTCAAGTCAAGAGAAAACTAGGTGGTATGGTGCAAAAGTTAAGACCTGAATTCAAATCCAGGTTCAAAGACTTACTAACTAGCTGTGTGGACCTGGGCAAGTCATTTAACTGCTTTCTGCCTCTTTTTCCCTATCTGTAAAATGGGGGTGATGTTAAAACTTACCTCTCAAGATTGTTGTGAGGAAAAAATTACATATTTTTAAATATACAGTGCCTTCTATGTGCCAGGAATGTGATGTGCTTAGTGCTGGAGATGCAAAGAAAGGCAAGAATAGCTGCTGTTTAGAAGAGGTTTACAGTTTAATGGGGGAAACAACATGCACATGTACAAATAAACAAGATACATTTGAGATAATTAACAGAGGGAAGGCACTGACATGAAAGGAAAATGGGAAAGTCTTCTTGCAGAAGGTGAGATTTTAGCTGAGACTTAAAGTAAGCCAGAAAGCAAAGATGAGAAGGGAGAACATTTCAGGCATGGAGGACAACCAGTGAAAATGTTTTGGAATTAGGAGTTGGACTATCTTGTGTGAGGCACAGCAAGGCGGCCAGTATCACTGGATGGTGACTGAGTATTTAGCAAGCTTAAGAAGCTTATTAGCCCATGTGATTATTTTTATAAACACTTTTTTCTCTCAAGTTTTTTTTGACCCCACCACCTAAAAATGGATTTCTTTCCTCTTCCTCTTCCTCTTCCCCTTCCCCTTCCCCTTCCCTTTCTCTTTCCCCTTCCCTTTCCCTTTCCCTTTCCCTTTCCTTTCTTCAGCAGTTGGGGTTAAGTGAATTGCCCAGGGTCACACAGTAAGAGTCTGAGGTCAAATTTGAACTCAGGTCATCCTGACTCCAGGGCTGGTGCTCTCTCTACAGTTCCACCTAGCTGCCTCCAAAATGGTTTTCTTTAAGCAGAACTTTCTTTTTATTAGAAGGATTAAAAGACTGAAATTAATAAAGCTGAGATGGGGAGAATGTCATTGCCCTTTTATTGTCACCCATTTAAACATCCTTCCTTTCTTTTTTCTTTGGGCTGGTTGGGCACCATTGTCTTCCCCCTAATGCATGTTGATCTGTGTGGATATGAGCTGAAGTTACAGTACTTACCTTGCCCTTAGTCTGAACCAAAGGTCCTCAATCCCCCATCCTAAAACTTGAGGGAAGTGCTACTGAACATAGTCACAAACTTTCAGTTACTTGCAAATCATTTTCCTTTCCTTGTTTTTTTTTTTTTTTTTTGTTCTCACGAGCACATCACCTCGATTAAAACAGGGAGGAATTATTGGGCAAGAGAACCTTAAAAAATAGAGAAGCTAATTTTCTTTTTTGATGATTGCTGAGTAACTGAGTCACTTATTTTACTTAGTAAATGGGATTTTTTTTTTTTAATGTGAGGGGGTTGCTTTGGGTCAGGACCCATGTGCTTACATAATTCATTCCTCTCTTAAAGCAAAAATATTGGAAAGTTATGGGAGCAAATAGAGCATTCTACTTTGGGGTATATTTAAATTTTTTGGGAAAAAGGGGTAATCTTATTTATTAAAGAAGCAGAATAGTGATCATAGATGCAGTTATTTAAGTCAGATTTTTTTTCCCTGACTAAATGTAAACACTTTGGGGTAGGGATCTTGTCTTCTTTGGTTCCTGCAGGACCTAGCACATCCTAGCTCTTGATGTTTGTTGAGTTGAATGTAAAGTATACTAGGGATTCTTGGGTATAAATTTTAAAGAGCAGAAAGGTGGTTACTTTAAAACATCCAGTTAGGGAAACTGAAGGTTACAATAAGTAGGTCTTTTCATTTGGGAGCCATTAAATCTCTTTATACCATGAACTTCTGTGCTCAAGTTACTGATGGCAGTCGTTGCTATCTTTGAACTATGAGACTGAGGTACCAAGGTTTTAAGTGAGCCTTCCAAGTTTTAATTACTGAATGCTAGAACTTGGAAGAGAGCCTAAAATGCTAAATTCCTAATATATTCCTCTGTAAGCAGTATTCCTCCTATGTAAAACTTGTTTCCTAATAACACATTAATATGTTGTATATGTAAACAACTTTGTTACTGGAAATTTACGTGTTAGTAGGGCACATGATCTATCTCAAATGGGTGAGTTAGGTAATTTGTTGTTTGCTTGATCGTATGCGTGATATATTCAGGAAAGAATAGCCCCCCTGTTTACTTTTAACATTCACTTTTTGGGGGGGGGGGTGAGGCAACTGGGGTTAAGTGACTTGCCCAGGGTCACACAGCTAGTAAGTGTCAAGTGCCTGAGGCCAGATTTGAACTTAGGTCCTCCTGAATCCAGGGCCAGTGCTTTATACACTGCATCACCTAGCTGCCCCTCCCCTTGTTTACATTTAAAAATGACATTAAGTATTGATTCACCATAATTTTATAAAAGCAGATTAGTAAAAAAGATTTATCTTCAGTTTTCAATTCCATGTTCAAAGACTTCAGTGAGTATACATATCGACTCTGAAATCCAGATGAGAGTACTTCTTAGGCTTCTGTTATGTCAAATCTAAAAGTATGACATACTGAATAATGTATAGTGTTTTAGGGCTGTGCAGATAGTATTAACATTTTGCATTACAATTTAGAATAGCAATTGCTTGAGGTCAGATTTATCCTCCTGTCTTGAAGATCCTATATCAGAGTTGGGATACTGAATTTTTGTCTGGTACTCTGTCTCTTCACATAGACTGCACATTTCTGTGCAGGTTATTGTTTTACCTTTTAGGCTGATTGTGGATAATCTCCACCTCACCCCCACCTCCACACTCCCCATTTCAGATAGGCTTCACTTCAGGGAAGAACACATTTTTTAATTTCACAAAATAACACCATAGAATCATAGAATTTTGGAGTTGAAGAAGGGACTTTAAGATCCTCTAAGTTCAGCAGTTCTCAAATTTTTTGGTCTTAGGAGGATCACTTTATACTCTTAAAAATTATTGAGAACCCTAAAGAGCTTTTGGTTATATGAGTTATAGCTATTGATATTTTCCACATTAGAAATTGAAACTGATAATTTAAAAATTATTTTATCGTTTAAAATAATAAGCCCACTACATGTCAACATAAATAGCATTTTTTGGGGGGAGGGCAGTGAGGGTTAAGTGACTTGCTCAGGGTCACACAGCTATGAGTGTCAAGTATCTGAGGCTGGATTTGAATTCAGGTCCTCCTGAATCCATGGCCAGTGCTTCATCCATTGTACCACCTAGCAGACCCCGTAATTAGCATTTTAATGAAAAAAAAAAAACAACCCAAAACTTTTCAGATCAAAAAAACCATTTAGTGAGAAGTGGAATTGTTTTACATATTTTTTCAAATCTCTTTAATGTTATCATCAGCTTCTGCATTCACTTCTTGATATGTTGGTTTGTTTAAAGTATATGAAGTAAATTTGGCCTCACACAGTTATATAGTTAGACAAGGAAGTAAATATAGTAAATAAAGCAAATAAGTAAAATATAGTAAATAAAATAAATATATTTTATAGTAAATAAAATAAAATATGGTAAATAAGTAAAATAGTAAAAAAAAAGCTGCTTATTATTAGGAAAATAGTTTTGACTTCAAAGTCTGGGGTTCCCCTAGAGATCCTAGGATCGCATTTTGAGAACCAGTGCTCTAGACCAACAAATTCATTAGGAACAGTTTCAGGGAGGTGAAATAAATGACTTTTGTAGTCATGTGGTGAGTTAATGGAAGAGCTTGTAGTAGAAGGCATGTTTCCTGATATTCTTTCCCATATACAACATTGACCTCAGTATCTTTTTTTAAAAAAACACCAGTGGAAAGGATCTTTTCTAAGAAGCTATTCGTTGATTTTTGGCTTAAGATGATGGTATTGACAAATATATTGTATGTACCAACTGTATGAATCTTAGTTGATTAGCCCTATTCAGCCCTGTAGGAGTGTAGAGTTTTAGTTGCTAAAATGAGATATAATGCTGAAATATTTAAATAATTTAGGTATTTTGAAATATGTCATAATATTAAAGGGATTTAAAATATTTTATGACCCATAGTAGGCATTCATAAATTATTGCTGGTGATGATGGATTTTTTTGGATTTGGGACAATGGGACTGAAAAAGAAATCAAGTTCTTAAGCTATAGAAACCAAAGTAGAATAGTAATTGGAGTATTAACCGAAATGCTATTCTCTCTCCCAAAGCTAATGAACTAACATTAGTAAACAAAAAATTTCTCCTTAAACTTGATAAATACACATAATCATCAATGTGAAGCATGCATACATGTAGAACATTTGCATAGAGGGGCACAGATGTGACCAGGGAAACACATATGGAGCAACTTGTACCTCCAGTTTGCAAGGCAGTCATATCTTCTGGCCTGTTATAACACTGCTTTTTTTCCAGACCAAACTATTTGCCAGGCAAATAGTTTATTTACACATATTCTGTATCATACACTGCTTTGCCGGATGCATTGTCTCTAATGAATGTTACTCTGCCAGATTTCATTGTCTCTGCCAGGAACTGTTCTGCTTTGTACATTGTCTCTACTAGGTGTGTAGTTTCTACTTACTGTAGGCAGGTACATGATTTTGGAGCTTTTCCCTGCTTTTAGCTTCTGGTTACAGTTTAAAGTCCTTCATCATTGTGCTGTCTCTTTTTCATGGGAAGGGTGGACTCTGCCATGCTCTTTTAAATTTTTTTATCTATCTATCTATCTATCATCTATCTATCTATCTATCTATCTATCTATCTATCTATCTATCTATCTATCTATCTATCTATCTATCTATCTATCTATCTATCATCTATCTATCTATCTATCAGGATTAAGTGACTTGCCCAGGGTCACACAGCTAAGTGTCAAGTGTCTGAGGTCAGACCTGAAGGTCCTCCTGAATCCAGCTGCACCAACATGCTCTTTTAAATTCAAGTTCCAATACTTTTGATATTTTAATAGCTTTTAGAAAAGTGGCTGTACTTAGCTTGCTTTCCCACCTAAAGGAGTAGGCTTTTAAATTTCTTTTGAGGCTTAGCTAGAAGGCTTTCCAGTCACAGAGCCCCAGACCGCTGGATATGTTATTCTTCAAGCTCTATACTACTAATATAGTGGCAACGTTTGTACTAGGCTCCAGTGTGGCACTTTTGGTGAATAACCCTACATTAAAGTTCCATGAAATATGATTATTATACAAGTGCTGAATATATTAAACTTCATATAGATTTTTTAAAATTCTCATTAAAATTGTAAGATAAACGTTTGAATTGTTTAATTTAAGTTTAACTTGAATACTTTTTCAGTGATCTGGCAGATAATTTAGAAAATATGCAGTGACCAAAGGTGGGGTGGGTAGATGAGATTTTCTTGTGAGTGTTTTCTAATCTTTTTGGAACTTAAGATACCAGAGGACCTATGCACTGAAGGGGACATCTCATTTCCATTCCTTTGATTTTGTATTTGGCACCTCCCGAACTTAGAGCTTTTGCACATGAGTGCTTAAGAATTGTCTTTTCATTTTTCTCTCTCTATGATTTCAGTTTCTCTTTTAGTTATGTATGTCTTTGTGTCTCTTTCTCCTCCTTTTTATCTTCATAAATAACATGTTCGTATTGTTCACCTGTTTCAGTTGTGTCTGACTCATTGTGAACCTATTTGGGTTTTCTTATTCTTATTCTCTTCTCCTCTCTTCCCCCTCCCCCCTGCCCTTTCCCTTCGGGTCAATAAGGATTAAGTGACTTGTCCAGGGTCACACAGCTAGTGTCAAGTGTCTGAGGTGGCATTTGAACTCAGGGCCTCCTGAATCCAGGGCCGGTGCTTTATCCACCTAGCTGGCCCCCCTATTTGGGTTTTCTTGACAAAAATACTGATGTGGTTTGCCATTTCCTCTTCCAGCTCATTTTACAGATGAGGAAACTGAGGCAGACAAGGTTAAGTGACTTGCCCAGGGTCACACAGTAAGTGTTGGAGGCCAGATTCAAACTCAGAAAGATGAGTCTTCCTTACTCCACGACTGGCACTCTTATCTGCTGCACTCAATACCTAGCTGCCCTTCATAAATACATATCAACTCATCATATCTATACCTACTTAAAATTGAGTCAGTACAAAACTTCCCAGTGAGGTCTGCTTTAGTAAGTCACTGCTTGAGTAGTAAATAATTTTGTGTATGACATTCATGTAATATGTGGAATGGAAAATTGATACCCCACTTTATTTCTATTATTTTACTGTGTATTATTTGTTGTATATTAGTTGTCATATATTACTTTCCCTTAATGTGTGAGCTTGAACTCCCTCTGACCTAACTCCACCTATTAAGTTCCCTTCTTCAGGACTTTTCCAGATAGAAAATTCTAATCAGAAATTAATAACAGGTAAGTTGCATGTTCCCTGTTCTCCCTCAGAAATTGGCAACTATAGAGCTTTCTGGAGGATGTTAGTCCACCTTGTGATAAACTGATATAACTTGGGGTTTATAACCTTAACTCTGACCAATGAAAAGTGAGATATACCTTTGTTATGCCAGATTGATGTCACTGTTTATTTTTGGGTTCCTCTCTGTGACCATAAAAAGCTTTCTTCATTGTCAGATGCATCCTTGGCTACTGAGGAGCCATGATTCCCTTTTGTTGGCAGTTGCTAGCCTTGCTAATAAATAAGTTGGACATTCTTGGAACTTTATTGTCTCAGTTTCTCTTTAGTGTTGATTTTGAAAATCATGACAGTTGATAACTGTGGCAGGACCTGAGTAAGGGACCCTGATCCCCCTGGGTTGGCCTTTTAGAGGAACTTCTTAGAGTGCTCTGGTGACTTGACTGAGGAACTTCTCTGTGAGGGACTGTCCTGGAGGTTGAACTCCCCCTCAGGTTTGACCCAAGTCTTCCTAGTTAAGATAGGATCAAACTTCAGTAAGTTCTTTTAATTGAATTCAGGGATCCAGTATTAGCTTACCAGTTGGAACTCCTCTGAGAATCATCTTTGGGGAATAACAAATCTTTTCAGAAAGATTTAGAGGGACCTCTAGTAGTAGTAGCTAGAGGGACTGAAAGGCCTTCACTAGTTAATCCTTTTGGGAGTGCACTCCCAGGACATTATTGTATTCTCTTTATGCAGATTTTCTTGGTAAACATCTGGGGAAATTTGTAGAGAGAGGTTTACTGGGGCTGAGGCACACTCCTTTGGGACTCCTCAGGAGAATTATGGGACCTAATGATAGCAATAAAAAAAGAATGCTATTTGAAAATGAGAATGAGGGAGCAGAAGCATGCTACTAAATTGGGTGAAATTTGAAACTGTTAAAGATGATTATTTTGACCTAAAATTCCCTTTTTTGGGGGGGGGGATGGGGGTTAAGTGACTTGCCCAGGGTCACACAGCTAGTAAGTGTCAAGTGTCTGAGGCTGAATTTGAACTCAGGTCCTCCTGACTCCAGGGCCAGTGCTTTATCCATTTAGCCACCTAGCTGCCCCCCTAAAATTCCTTTAAATTGTGTAAAATATGGTCTAAACCACAACTTCCCATTTAGAAGGGGATAACTAAGAACAGAGATTTGCAAATTGGTCTCAATAAACCCCAAATTTAACCTAAAGGAGAGGACTTTTAGCTGTACATTAAAGATTCTCTTAAGAAGAGTAGAGTTGGATTTTGAGAGCTAGGGAGGATAAATTTGATCAAAGGTACTTCATTTTTCTCTGCTCTGAATTTTCAAGCTATGGTTTAAGGCAATGACTAGAGAAAGGGAAACTGGTATCAGTGAAATTTCACAGTAGAAAAATTACATTTTAAACTTCTAGCACTTGAAAACTGCCACTTTGAATCTTAAAGTGACAGACCCTGTCATTTAAAGTGCCAGGACCTCATAAATATTTAAATTAAATTAGAAGTGAATTACTGGCTTTTATTCCTTAATGGGCCCTCTATTCTTTATCCTGTCTTATTCTTCCTTCTAATTCTCCTCCTGATATGGAGAGTTCCTTCTCTCCCCTTTTCTTTTTCTCTCCCTACTCTCCCACTATGCAAAGAGTTTACATGCCCCAATGGGTGCCACTTTTTAGCAGGCCCAAGGAGTCTCCCTAGGCTTTTTGGGGGGACATGGAGGTTTGGGCTATCTCCCTTGATCCTTGGCCCCTACTAAGGGAGTTCCAGCCCCCTGTCCAAGCTATGGCTTGCTTTTCCACTTCCTCCTTCTACAAGGTCGTCTAGGACCTGTGCAGGAGGGAATTATAGAGGCCAAGCCAAAACCTCTAAGAATGCTATTACATTGAAAACTCCCTTTCAAGCACTAAGAAATTAGAAATCACGATTCTCTTATTGTATGCTTTTATTGTAACAGGAAGGGCCACCTTGTCAGAGATGGTTAAGAAGTGGAACTTTTCAAAGGTAAAAGGTGGCCTTAGAAAGACCATACCATCTATGGTCATTAGGTATATTTTGCTCTTTGTGTCTGACTTTTGATTTGATGTGCCTGTCTTATGTTGTTTGTGTAAAGCAGAATTACCTTTTCATTTGCCCTGATCAACCAAAGGAAAAAGGAACTTTAAAAGTCTTTTAAAAGGATCTTTTCCCATCTCTCTAACTCTGGCTAGGCTGGAAGGGTGGACAAGAAACTGGGAGAAGCAGCAAGGGGGTCTTTGTTCCCAGTCTCTAGAAGATGATGGTATTGTAAACTTAGAGACTAAATTTTGTTACTGAAATATAAATTTCTAAATTGTGGTTTGAATGTTTTTTAAAAAAGGAAAATTTCTTTTAGTATTAAACGTACTATTAGTGAGCAAATTTAATGCTGTTATAGAATCATATCTTAGACTTTTTGTCACTTTCCCCTGAGAGTGACAGGTTTATTGTTAGCATTCAAAGAAGGAAGGTGATTTCACTGATAAGAGAAAGGAGTTCATCATTTAGGTTGATTTGGTACTTTAAAAACTACCCATTATTAACACTTTCTTAATCAAGAATACAGAGAAGCCTGTTTAAATCAGGGATCAACCTAAGTAAATTCTAATTTGGAATAACATTTGTTTTATCCTTCTATTTGCTTCTGTTCCGCCTGAACAATTAATTACTATGAATGATATAACTGTACTTGTCTACTAGAGACAAAATCACCTGAAGAAAATGGAATGAACTGTACATTTCTAAGCCTTTAAGATAGTATTGCTATTGGGGGCAGCTAGGTGGCACAGTGGGTAGAGTGCCGGCCCTGGATTCAGGAGGACCTGAGTTCAAATTTGGCTTCAGACACTTGACACTAGCTGTGTGACCCTGGGTAAGTCACTTAACCCTCATTGCCCCACCTCCCCAAAAAAGATAGTATTGCAATTAATTGGTTTTGTGTAATAAAATTTTTACTACTTTTAAAGTAAAATTTAGTAGAACAAAGATTTAGTCTGTAGACAGTCTGGAATATGATTAGGGGAAATCAAGAATAGAGAAATTAAGAAAGTAGGAAAAAAGTAAGAGAAGTGGCAGATCAGAATATGGAAATAAAAAAAGGATAGTTTTGAAGGGCTTTAATGGAGGTCCACTGCAGGGATATAAAAAAGAAAGGAAGTTGGTTTAAGCAAGTAGTGATGAGAGAAGGATGAGTAGAAAATTAAAAGAAAGTTGGAGTTTGTTTATACAGACACAGTTGTGAATGGAAGATTCGAAAGTAAAGAATTTTGATAAAGGAGTTTTGAGGAAGGGTTTTGATCCCATTGAGATAAGAGATTTGAGGAATTTTTTTAGAGAAATGCCTCTTTGACAAGTACTGTATGTCTCCTTTTTCCAATCAGTACAAGATTACAAAGGAAAATTCACAGCATTTTTGAAAGGTTAAGCAGAAGTTTCATAAATACTAGTTAATTGATAAAGAAAATATTGTTTTCTTTTGTCTGTTGTAAATAGTTATGGTAGAGGCTTTTGTAAAAACTTTAGTAAGTAGCTTTTCCTGCTGAGGTTACTACTGAGAAGCCTCTGTATAAGGAGAAATGTGCCCTTTATCTTCCCTTTTAAGATGTCCCTGTGGGAAGTTTAGGAAAATAAAAGAAATTGATTTGGCTGTTTGGGTTATTTAAAAGTAAAGAAGCAAAGTAAAAAAAGAAGTAAAGAAACAGTTATGGGAATCTGGGTTTGCTACCACTAACTTTTTGAATGGGAGCTAACTGAAAACAGTGGACCCTTGGGAAAAAATAAGATTTAAATATTGCCATTAGTAATTATGAACCCAGAATTGATTTGGATGAAATTTTTGTTCTGAAACTAAAACAACATGTTCTTTCATTTATATCTGTAGAATCACATAATTGTGAAGCTTATTATACACAGTTGCTGCTGGCTGGTAGAAGAGGATAAATAATAAAACATTTAGACCTTACATGAATTAATGTATATATAATATATGTTTTGGTAATGCTTTGTCTCTTTGAAAAGTGCTTTTTAAAATTAGCAGAAGTCAGAAAATTGCTGATACTTATCAGAAATTCAAATTACAATTGAGAGATCAGAAGTTAAACATTTTAAAGTACTACAGAGGTGCAGGACTCAAAATCTTTAAATTAAGCTTTAAAAATAAGAAAAAGCCTAACATGTGGTAAGCAGTATATAAACTATTGTTGAGTTTAATTACTCCATGCAGGATTAAGATGTGACTAGTGTAAAAGGTAACAAGATAAATGATTTTCTATGTAAGAAAATTTGGAAATGCATTTCACTTGATATTACTTGATTGGTAATAAGTTTTAAATACAACATTGTGTATGTTATTATTGTATTTCTAAAATCTTATATTGTGAAAATTGAGAAACCATTTTGTCAGAACTGCCAATAGAAAGATAACTTACTTCTTTATCTGGAGCTTGTTATCAATTGAACTCTTAAAAAGAATTGACAAAAATGTTTAAAAGCTGTTAAATATTTAGTGGGGTATATTTTGTTTTAAATTATAAAATAATGACAATAATAACTCACCATTGGGAGAAGAGAATAACAACATCCTCTTAGGAGATCCTTGTCTGCGAAGTTTCTTTGGACTTCCTGCTTGAGCTAGGTCATAAGATCTACCAGCCTTGCTGACAGCATGTTGTGAAAGTGCTCCAGTTTGAGGAGTTAATTAGGCTCTCTCCCAGCCAAAGTGGAAAAATTGACAAATTAACTTTAAAGAATGAATTCATGGGGCAGCTAGATGGTACAGTGGATAAAACACCAGCCCTGGATTCAGGAGGACCTGAGTTCAAATATGGCCTTAGACACCTGACACTGTGACCCTGGGCAAGTCACTTAATCTTCATTGTCCCGCTCCCGGGTCCCGGTCCCCCCCCCCCAAATGAATTTTTGAAATGGTATGTGTTAATAATTAATATGTAATGAAGTTACATTTTATCAACTGTATATGTGAACCACTGTTCACTATGAATAAAGCTCCAGAATGAAGTTATTCTTACATGAAGTCTCAATAAAATAGCCTTAATAAATATTACGGCATGGGGAAGCTAGGTGGCGTAGTGGATAAAGCACCAGCCCTGGATTCAGGAGAACCTGACTTCAAATCCAGCCCCAGACACTTGACACTTAGTAACTGTGTAACCTTGGACAAGTTACAACCCTCATTCACCTGCCAAAAACAAGCAAGCAAACAAAAAAAACCCAAATAAATATTACGGCATGAGAAAAATAATGATAACCTCTCTTTAAGCTGTGATGCAAGGTGAAATTTTCTGGGACTTTAATTTTATGTAGTTCAGAGTTTTTGATTTCAGGTATACTTGTAGAATTGCAAAGCTAATAGCTTGCCATTCAAGAGGAATACCTTGTGCTGCCCAGAGGGACTGCAGTCTGAGAACTGCTACAGGTGGATGTCTAGCATCTGGGAAAAGTTGAGGGAACAACCTTGGAAAGGCAAAGGTAAGAATCCTCTTGACTCCATTTCCTGAGTATGCTATTTCCTGTCTGAATGAGAAACTTTACCACCTGGTTAATTGAGCCTAGCTTGTACCTATAAATACTGTGGAACTTTACTGTTTGATTGACTGGCAGACATGACTCATGCTTGAAATAAAATAGAGCTAAGGGAATTTTTTCCCCTTGTTCTGACTTCGTCAGTCTGTGCTTTTAAGGAGTTGGTCTTGATATCATCATTACCATGCCCTTTTCTTTTCATAGCAAATTTTTATAATCAGGGCACACCAACAGTGGAACTCTGTTAATTAATAGATAACCACTGAAATAGAATCTGAGTTAATATCATAGGATGCAAGTATGATAGATCTTACTGTGTTCAATCTGAATTTGATGAATTCCTAGCTTTGCCCCCACCATAGTTATATATTCATGTTAAATTCTTGAAGTATCCCATTCTTTCAGAGTGATATGGGTAGGATAACCTCCTAAGGGGAGAATTAGGTGAGGAATATTAGAAAAGTTTGCAAGCATTAGTAAAAATTTCCTAAGAAGTTGTTTTCTTTAAAAAAAGGGTGTGTGTGTGTGTATACACAAATGTATATGTATGTGATTGGCTTATAATATTTACAGGCCTTGAGTATATTTTAAGTAACAAGTTCTCAAAATTGGATTGAGGATCATTTTATACAGACAATTCTCATTTTATGTAAGTAAACCATTCCTTAGACCTCTAGTAAAGCAGTTTTTATATACTGCAAATTTGCCTGTGGATGTGGGGAAGGGAGAGAAAGGAATGGCACATGGTTCAAGGACATGTGGGGACCAGGGATAGAGAAGTGAGAGGAGGAGCAGGAACATGTGAGGCCAGGGACAACTAAGTGGGAGCCTGGCTAGAATAGAGAGGAAGAACACATTGGGGCAAGGGAGGGACACAGGTTTGGGGGCCAAACAGGGATACAAACAGGAGAAGGTATGTGACATGTAGGGGCTGGAAGAAGAGGCCTGCAAGGGCTGGAGACTTGGGTGGGTGCTGTGGGGCAGAGGTTTCCTCTCACCACTGGTGGTCATCTTTCTGGGATGCCAAGGGGCAGGAAGTGTACAGTAAAGTTAACATAGGTATTTTTTTAGAATGTAGATTTCCTTCAGAATTTTCTTTACTTAAAGTTGAATTTGCATAATGCAACTTGGTGTAAAGTAAGAATTTTACAGTTTTATCTGCTGACATTCAGTTAGTAAAGTTCTGCAGCATTTATAGACTATAAGCTAGGCTCACACTTAACCACACAGGGACATTTCTTGTTCAGAAAGGAAATATCGTGCTTGGGAAACTGAATTAAGAGGATTCTGCCTTTGTCTTTGCAAAGTTCTCCCCTCAACTTTTCACATCCACTTCTAAAATTGCATTGATGATTGAAATTATTTTCCTATTTTGAAATCTCTTTCTGATAATTTTAAGAGAAAAGAGGGCTCATAGATTCTAAGATTCTTCCTTCATTCTGTCCACATCAGGTATAGGATTTAGGTAAAGATAGAAACAGCAAGTGGTATGTAAAAACAAATTCTCAAGTTTCAGGTGATGTACTTATAGATCTATTGTTAACGCAAACTCAATACAATTTAGTACAGCCTTCTGAATTTGGTATTTAGAAGGTTGTACTTAAAGTTTGTATTCAGTTTTCCTACATGCTCTTGGAACTGGAGAGACAAATCTGTCTGGAAGGAGGACCCCCTTCAGAGCTGTCCTGGGAATTTCGTTTCAGAAACACATATGTTGCTTTTCAACTACATCAAGAATTCCTAGCAAACTGGCAGAACTCAACAAAGGACTTTGTTAATACCCTCACTTCATTTTCTCATTTGCTTTTGTACCAAAGGTGACCATGCCTCAAAATTTTTGTCAGGGTGCTGGTAATAGGCTTTAAGTTGTTGAACAGATCACTCATTTTTGGTCTTAAGAAATTGTGCTAAAATTCTTTCACTGCCCAGTATTGCCCATAGCCCTCATTACTTAATCTACTTATTGGGCCCCATAGATTTTGGGTCTTTCACTAGTCCTGTCAAACTACCTCCAAAATCATGGGCGCCTCTTCCTTTTCAGCTACTGAAACATGAAGGGATGATCCCCTCACTCTTACTCACTGCCAGTTTCTCATGGGGCCCTACAGTTAGGTTCCTTGGATGTTCTCCTGACCAGGAGGCATACTAACCCTGCATTTCATAGTTTCTTCTAGTCCTGTGTAAAATGTTGCATTTAATTATTGTTTCCTTTATTTCATGATGTGTATGTGTATCTCCCCTCTCAGCCTGACTACATATATCTATAATCTTCTCTTGCTAATTTAATTCCAATGGATGATGATCATGCCTAATTATATTACTTTGGTTTATACATGGTGATTCATGGGAGACATATCTCCCAAGAAACAAGGGGGAGAAATGTGGAATTGAAAATTGACATCCCACTTTATTTTGTATTTACTGTGTATTGATAATCAGGTTGTCATATATTACTTTCCCTTAATGTGTGAGCTTGAACTCCCTCTGAACTCTTTAAGCTTGTAGCTGTTAATTCCTATCCATTAATTCCACCCATTAAGTTCCCTTCTTTAGGACTTCACAGATACAAAATTCTCTCTCTCTCTTTTTTTTTTTTGTGGGGCAGTGAGGGTTAAGTGACTTGCCCAGGGCAGATACAAAATTCTAATCTTTATTCTAATCAGTCTTTCTATACAGAATCTTTACTGTTTTTCTCCATAGTTCTTAGTGTTCACCATCTCTAGAAATTTGTATGACTGTTTTTATTTGCATACATATTGTGCCCCCTAGTGGAACATAAGCTCTTTGAGGGGAGGAAGTGTTTCATTTTGATTTTTGTATCCATAGTGACTAGTACATAGTTAGAACCTTGCACATAGTCCACTCCATAGCCCCCAAATTATTTTATATTAGTTTTGCATATATGTCCTGCATTTACTGACCTGAGAGCTTGTTATTGCTCTAGTAAAATATAAGCTCTTTGAGACCATGGATTGTCTTGCCTTTGTATTTGTATGCCTTGAGCTGAAAATGGAGCCTGGCAAATAGTAAATGCTTAATAAATGCATGTTGATTGATAGATGCTTAATAAATGTTTGAATTGACCCTAACATAAAGCTTCGTATAACTGGTACTGTCTTTTGTAAAGTCATCTAGATTTTCATACCCAATCAATTTTTCTGAACATATTTGGTGGAAGAGTCTTCATTAAAGACTTGAATGTGAAAGAAATGTACCCTACAAATTTGGAGATCTAAGTAATAGCCTTTTGCTCTCTTTACTAGCTGTGTAGTCTTAAGGCAAACCATTTGATGTTTCTGGAACTTAGTTTCATCTTCTGTATAAAACAAAGGGGCTGAACTATGATTAAGTTTATAAAATGTTATTCTAGTGTTATTCTAGTGTTAATGGTTTTAATGCCTCCTTATCTTCTTTTTCATCAGGAAGACAAACTTTGAACTTTGACACAATTTGCCAATATTGATAACTACAGAATACAGGAGTATAAAGCAGTAGGAGGCAGGGAATAAATCAGGAGAATTTCTTGTAGTTGATTTTTCATTTTTTCAATGTAAAAAAAAATCATTCGGAGTCTAGTTGGGAAATCTGTAATCTGTTGTCACTTTAGACCTAACTTGCTCCAAATAGAACTCATCATCTTCCACCCTCAAAGCAGCTTCTCTGACTCTTGAATGGTACTATTTTTAGAATTAGAGAATCAGAGTGGGAAAGGACCTCTAGAGGCCAAAGGTCAATTTATACAGGAAGAAAAATCATCTCTAAAATCTACCCACTATTCCATTTCTGTGAGGGATGGCCAAGAAGTTAGCCATTCAGTCATACTTCTACTAATGACCTAACAAGTTATGCCAGTTATATTTTTGTATGTGTATGTATAAGAAAATGTTACACAATCATAAAGTATTTAAAATGCAAGCTATCTTTAATTCTTTATTACCAACATATAAGATCAGTTGTTAAGTCTAATTGATTCTTAGTCCATAATATTGCTCCAACTCTTCTGATTTTTTTTGGGGGGGGGGTGAGGCAATTGGGGTTAAGTGACTTGCCCAGGGTCACACAGCTAGTAAGTGTCAAGCATCTGAGGCCAGATTTGAACTCAGGTACTCCTGAATCCAGGGCCAGTGCTCTATCCACTGCGCTACCTAGCTGCCCTGATCTTTTCTTTACTACCTTAGTTTGGCCATTGCATCTGATCTTCCCCATGGAAAGCCTCTTCCTGATAATCTGACCTAGACTGGGCTGTCAGATTCATCTTCCTAATGCACAGCTCTGATGATACCTGTCTGCCTTGATGCTCAAAATCCTTCAATAGGTTTTCATTATTTTCTGAATCAAGTTTTAGTTCAGGATATTATAAAAGTGGTTAATATAGGGAATTTAGCTGAGAGGTAATAAGAGAGTACTTATCTTGATGGGTTCAAGTTACCAGACCCAGATGAATTACTTCTCAAGGTACTGTGAGGGCCAAAATTTGATATACTGAGTGTTATTTGGGTGATTCACCTTAATATTGGGGTCCTGGAAATATGAGGGACCTTTAAGGTTTATCCTCCCCTCTGAATTGCCCTTTTTAGATATTTCTCCCAGGCCAATAAGAAAGGAACCTCTAAGCTTTAGTTCACAAAAGGATGAGATTTTATTACTTGGGAATTAATCAAACAACAAAGGTGAAACTAATAAAAATCAAAGATAAGGAAATAGGAAAATAGAAATACAGATAAATATTATTAACTCTAAGATTAACCCCGACCCTTTCCAATTTAGCTAGTTCAAAGGAATTTAGGGTTTTCTGTAAATAACTCACTGAACCTGGAAGTTTATAGTTGCTGAACAGAGATAGCAGTCGCCTGAGACAGAGCACAAACATGTGCCGAGCACCACCACCACAAGGGCCCAAGCAGAAAAGTCGAGTTCCGGAAAAACCCTCATGTTCTGGAAGCAGCCTGCTTCCCTTCCGGGAACATTCAATCTCTCTTCCCCCAAAAGAGGAGGTTCTTCAAAAATCGGCCTTTGTAACCTCAGGGTGGGCTAGGTGTGGCCCCTCCCAAATGAGTTAGCTAAAAAACAGGAATGTTAATCTTTACCACAATTTTTACCACAGTACTGAAATAACTGGCATGCTCAGCTATTGAGCAATTGTAAAGAATCATGGAGAATAGGAGAGTTAATGGAGAACTGGACTAGCAATTATTCCACATTTCAAAAGAGGGAAGAGTATAGAGTCTTCGAACCATTGCAAATTTTTTAACAAAATTGTTTTAAATTATTTTACTGATAGCTTTAAAAAAAAAAACTACCCTAATTTCCAAATATATCACTCTCTCCTTCCCTCCCCAGAGTCAAAAGGCAAAATTCTAGAATTCATTAAAGTGACAGTTAATGAACATCTAGAAGTGGAAATGGTGATCACAAAGGTAGTAGTATGTCCTCTGCAGGAAGAGGTCATGATGTAGAAAGATCACATGTATATATTAGTATTAATTACAGTGCTTTCTGTGGTAGCAAAAACTGGGAACAAAATAGATGCCCATCTGTTAGGGAATTGTCAAAATGTAATGCACAGTTTTTCAAACTGTGGAGTGTGGCCCTGTGGGGAGGCACATTAATGTAAAAAATTATTGGGTATTTTTAAAGACAATCTTCCCCCTTCTCACCCCATGATAACAAAGTTTGAATCAGTCAGCAAAGGCAAGACTAATTGGTTTGACCTTTTGGTGGGTGACAAAAGTGGGAAGGCTATTGATATTGGCAACATAGTGATAGACTGGGGTAAGGGAGGTTGATTACCCAGGGGAAAGGACGGAGCCACTCCTCATACTGGAGGAAAAGGAAAGAGGATAATGGAAGTTTAGTGTACCCTTCACTTTTCTTGCCCTGTAAATAGGTAGGGCTAGAGTCCATCCTGCCTGCCTACTTTGGAAACGAGGACTATGAATGCTCTTCTCTGCTCTTCCCCTTGGCTAGATTCTGGATCCAAGCCGCCTCTACCTTGTTTTGAAGGAAGGTCCCTAGGCCGGGTTCTGTTTCTGTGGAGGGTGATGGACCTGCTGCTTCTCCTCACCCCTGGTCCCTAGTTCATCCTCATGTGGAGGTTTAAAAATTTTAGGGACTACTTTGAGGGGCAGTATGGTATAGTGGAAAGAGTATACTGAATTTTGAGTCTGTTTCTTGGGTTCCAGTCCTGATTCAGTTACTTATTACTATGTGAGCTTGGGCTCTGTGTCTATTCTTCAACTGTAAGATGATCTTAAAGGATGCCTTCTGTGAGCCTGTATCAGTGATAATGTATTGCTTCATTTTTATTGTATGTTTAAGATTTGTTATAAAATTATGGTAAATTCTTAAATTTATTTGAGCAGAATACAATCATTTGTGTAGAAAAGTGACAATTTTTTTTTTAAAGGAGGAGGGTGCTTTGTTTGGAAACAACTTGAAATGTGCTATTAAAAAGAAAGAACAAGAAAATTAATAGAACCCTGAAGACAGTAAATTCATGTGAAGTGACTAGGAAAACAATAATCAAAATGACAGTAATAATATAAATGGAAAGAATAATAAAACTGAGTGCTATGTCATCATAGTGACCAAGCTTGGCCCAAGGAGAGTTGAAAAAAAATGCACCTTCTTCCTTTATTTCAGGAGTTGGGGACTATGATTGTAGAATATTGTATAAATTGTCAAATACAGATGATATGTTGATTTGACTGAACTATTTTTTTTTAAACTGGAAAAAAGTCTTTGTTACAAGGGAAGGTATTTTGTTTGGAGGAGTGATAAAGTCTAGAAAAAAGTCATCAATAGAAAACTTTTTTTAAAGTGAGGCAGTTGGGGTTAAGTGACTTGCCTAAGGTCACACAGCTAGTAAGTATTAAGTGTCTGAGGTCAGATTTGCACTCGGGTCCTCCTGACTCCAGGGCCAGTGCTCTATCCACTGCGCCACCTAGCTGCCCCAATAGAAAACATTTAAAAAAGAACTTCATAATAACTGACTTTAGGTGTTATTTTTAAACTAGATCTGTGATTTCATTAGTAGTGGGAAAATTCCCTTCTACTAACAGATTTGGTGCCCACTGTGTAACTTTTAAAGTTTTATTTGCCTGTGGCACTGAAAGGTTTTCAAAGTGCTTTGCATCCTCATCTGAACCACAAACCAGTTGTTTGAAGTAGATACTATATAGTTATTTCCAGCTGAGGAAACTAAAGCTCACAGAAGCTAAATGTTTTGCCCATGGTCATGTAGCTGGGAAGCGCCAGAGTTGGCACTTACTCTAGAACTTCGATTTTCAAATCTAGCACTCTGTTTACTATATCATGCTTCGTGTCATTAAATCTTATTTCCATTTTTGATTGATATACTTAGTAGGCAATAGCATTTAGGAGAATTTTATCAATTTTATGCTTGTGTTTGATTTTGATTGAATTTTAAATTTTCATACTCTTTCTCCTTTTTAGCAAAAACATCTGGAGATTATAGTCATCTATAAGGGGGGAATCAATAAGATAATAAACTTTGAGTTGGAAGGGACTTAAAAGTTCATTTTGTCCAACCTTGATTGGGAATCCCTTCTACATAGTCAACAGTTTGGGCTATTTAGCTTCAGTGTGAGTTGGATTTGATTTTTCATGAGGTTGCATTCTCTTCATAACCTTAGTAACTGATTCTGAATAGCTAGTACTCAATAGTTTCTACAATGTAAAGTTGGCAATTTTTTTTCATATTTTTATAATAAAATAATTGTATATAATACGTATAATCTCTCAATTCACCTTACATATTAGCTTCATAGAAATCATTAGGTATTAAAATGGCAAACAATATCCCATCAGAAACTAAAATTTTAATGTTCTACAAGAATTGTACACATGTATTTATATATGGTATAACCATTTCATTTCAGCCAAAAATTTTTGAGTAGTCTTTTTGTGTTTGTACTAGTGGAATTTTATTTCATTTATTTGAAGTTTTTTTTGTTTTGTTTTGTTTTTTTTTTTGCAGGGCAATGAGGGTTAAGTGACTTGCCCAGGGGGTCACACAGCTAGGGTTAAGTGCCTGAATCTGGATTTGAACTCAGGTCCTCCTGAATCCAGGGCCGGTGCTTTATCCACTGTGCCACTTAGCTGCCCGACTAGTGGAATTTAAAATGTAAAATGCACCTGGTTTTTAATAAGTCTAATTTAATCATTTAGGTTAATTCCTGTAGAGTTTAGTATAATTTTTTAGACAGAAAGCTGAATGATTATGGAATCAGTGGGTTTGCAAAAAAAAATTTCAGCATTTTTGTTTCTTTGTGTTGACAAGAAAATTTGTTTTTTATCTGACACAATCCTAATTCAGTTATTTTAATAAAGATATCATAGTTTCCATTCATATAAATGGAGGTTTTGAGAATATAGAAAAATTACTTTTGTATTTAATAAAATGTTTTTCATTAGTTATTTAAAATTTCATAAACTTCTCCCTCTGATTTGGATAGAAAAATGAACATGTATTCTCTGCAGAGGCTGGTCAGCTTTGAATGTTCCTTTTTTTGCTTTTGGATGCTAAAACTACATGGTACTAGTGTCACAAATGCAAACCATGGGAGAGAAGAGCCAAGACTTTGGATAATCCACTAATTGGATAATTAGCCTTTGGATAACTAACCTGACTTAAGCCTAAGGATAACCTGATTGGTAATAGGCTGATTAAAATGTTGAATTTGTTTATATATCAGATATCATCCATATGTTTTAAACTATTCAAATTACATTATAATCACATTGTTAAACAAGCATTTATTAAATGCTTTCTAAATTCCTTTGTTTCTTTTCTGGTATAAAAATAAACCACTAAATCATTTTATTGTTAAGGCAAATGTATTTTTAAAAAAATTCAATAAAATGTTAGGGAATTATAAAAGATTAATGTTAATATTAACAATAAAGTAAAATGTTTCCCCCACTAGTTTTTTTTAAACTGTCATGTAGAGTTCCTTCTGTTTATGCTCTGGTGTTTATCTCCTACCCTGACGATGACTTTGATAATCTCATCTTTTGTTAATAACTTTCATATTAATTTTTTATTCAACATTTTGTAACCATTTTGATCAAAGGGTGCCATCCCACTTTGTAGTGCCTAAAACTTGTTTACAATTTAAAAAATGGATTTAGTTTTCTTAAAATCTGCTTTTAATGCCATCCTAGTTCTTTGTTTTTCTAATTGCAATGCTCCACAAGTCAATTAACCTTACTTTCCCTCACTTTAAGATCAGCAAACTGCTTTTTTCCCCTTTTTATGTTTTTATTCTGTGATTTAAAATTGGAAGGGATTTTAAGCCATTTATTCCACTGATTTTGCAGATGAGAAAACTAAGGTCCTGAAACAAGTGACTTGTCCAAAGTCTTATAGGTAGTAGTAAACGGCAGTGGCAGGATTTGAACCCAGGTCTTTTGATTCTAAATATCTTGTTTTTTTCCTTTTACTTTTTAGTCACTCTTGATACCTTTTTGGATAATCTCAGTATGGGAGTGTACAGTGAATGTTATCTTAATTTTCTTTGTGTACTTAGAACTGTGGGTCATAAATTAAATGAGAACAAATTTAAATATTAATAAAAATAGATGTTCTCAGTATTCTCTTTGGTTTTTATGGATCTTAAAACTTTGGTAAAAGTTTTGCATTTTGTAGGTCCTGAGGTGTAAGACAAACTATACATCTGGTTTCTGTCTAGTACCAGTTTTCAGTAGCCAAAAAGTACTTATTTTTCTTTATGCAGTAGCAAAAATAAAAATTGATTTTAGATATTTATCAAACCAGAAACCCAAGTTGTGTTTCCCAGTTTCTGGGAAAGTTCCTTCATCTTATTATTTAAACCGTAAATGGGTAAGTTAGCACCATATAGGAAAATGTAGAACCAGTATCTATGATTTGATCAATATGATCTAGTGTATTTAAAATTATAGGACATAGTACACAAGTATAGTATATGGTATCTATATATTGAGGATGGTATAACCCTAAATTTCATGGTAGTAGTTCCCAAGATCTGTTTCTATCCACATTTGTTGATTTTTAGGAAAAAAAAGAAACTAAAAGGATGTATTTTTAAAATTAAGAATAGACTTTAAAAAAAAAAAGAATACACCTGATTTTTTTTTAAAAGAACAGAAGCAAATCTGGCAGGAATATGGGGTAGTTTTTTCAGATTTTTCTTATTTGTTTGTTTGTTTTTTTGGTGAGGCGATTGGGGTTAAGTGACTTGCCCAGGGTCACACAGCTAGTAAGTGTTAAGTGTCTGAGGCTGGATTTGAACTCAGGTACTCCTGACTCCAGGGCCAGTGCTCTATCCACTGCGCCATCTAGCTGCCCCCCAGATTTTTCTTATTTGTAAGATTGCTGTTGCTAGCACTTATCTATCATATCTCTTGTCCAGTCTTTTGATTACTCCATGTCTATAAAGGTTAATCTTTACAGTCTTTTCTAAGTTCATAGTCAGAGAAGTCTCCCTGGGAGAGGCAGGATTTGATCGCTTTTTGAAGCCCGTAATAAGTTCAGCATAGAGAAGGATAGGCTATCATAGATTGTTGGGAGAGGGTACAGTATAGGTAAAGTTAAGAGATGAAAATGTTGAGAAGAAACATTTAAGGAGACCTGATTCACTTTTTGGGGAGGAGTATGGAAAAATTAGGGTAGATCTTGATTGTGGACTGTATAACTAAGTCAAGCAGAGAGTTTGTATTTGATGTAATAGCAAAAGTAATTTTAGCTTGTTGATTAGTTGAAATACATGATAAAGAAGGAGGGGAATAAGTGTTTGTATAGAGCTGATTATATGCCAGGTATATAATGCTTACGTGCTTTTTTACAAGTGTTATTTCATTTGTTCCTCACAATAGCTCAGCTAGGTAAGTACTAGTAGTATCCCAATTTGCAAATGAGGAAAGCAGAAGTTAAGTGACATGCCAGGGTCACCCAGCTAGTGTCTGAGGTCAAATTTGAACTCAGGCTTTTTAAAAATTCCAGGCACAGCACTCTATCCAGCTGTTTGATAAATATTGTTTTAGGGAGAGTTTAGATATAGGTAGACCTAAAAGGCTCTTGCTTGCTGCAGTAATACAAGTTTTAGATAATGAGGACCTGGACTGTCAGTGTAAATGGAAAAGAAATGGTGAATCAGAAAATTTGAAGTTGATGAAAGGGAGGATTGTGATTTCAGACAATAATGTACAAGAAAGTAAGATTTCTGATCTTTAACAAAACACACAACTTGGATAACTAAAGTGTTGTTGACTCTACAGCATTTTTTTATTTCTCTTATGCTAAGATTTCCTGTTTTTTAAATTTTTTTTTCTGTGCTAGAGATTTGTATTGGAGCTGTAGGTTTGGAGTTGATATATTACTTGAGATGCTTTTATCAGAGATGGGATTGATGATAGGATGGAGTTTTCTTGCTTGAACTAGTAAAAATGAACTTGAAGATTGGTGCTAGTTTGCATTACTCCTTGTGAAATTTTGATCTTATCAGCAATGTAACAATAATACTGACTTATAGGTTCTTTTTCCAATAGTGGTAGTCAAGAGTTTTGCCTCTTATACATCTCTCTCTCTCTCTCTCTCTCTCTCTCTCTCTCTCTCTCTCTCTCTCTCTCTCTCTCTCTCACTCACACACACACACACACACACACACACACACACACACACACACCCTACAGAAATGTATGCATCCAGAGAAATGAGAGATAGGAAACGGAAAGAGGAAATTAGAGGGAAGGTATAGATTGAGAAAGGCATTCATCCTAAGCGAAACAAAACTCTTAAAGATGTACAAAAACACTTATAGCTTTTTTTGAGGTTGTAAATAATGGGAGTCTCTGGAGAATGGCTGAATAGTTATGTTTTTTATATAAGTGTGGTGTAATACTAATATAATCTGATTTTCGAGAAACCTGGGGAAATTTGTATGAATTGATGCAGAGTGAACAGAACCAGGAGAACAAGTTATATAGTGATAATGATATTGTAAAGATAAACAACTTTGAAAGAATTAGGCACACTGATCAGTATAACAATCAAACTGCTGAACAGTAATGATGAAATCCGCTACCTACGTCTTGATAATGTGGAATTATATGTATATGTATATGTATATTATCATTATTTATTTATTTATTTATATATTTTTTTGCACATGATCAGTGCAGAAATTTGTTTTACTTGACTATACATGTTTGTAACAGGGGTTTTGTTTTTCTTTTGTTTGTACTTGAGAGGGGTATTGGGAAAGAATCAGAAGGTAGAGTTTTTGCTGATTGGAAAAAAATATAATTTAAAAGTAACTGGGTTTTAGGAGTACTCTGTAGTTGTGAAATAAAATGAGTTGGTGATAGTAAGCATACTAAAGGTTTCCTAATGAATGGGACAATTCATTTCTGAACTGTTATAAAAATGAATCACTGTGCATGTTATATTACTCTTGATGTTTAACACTACATAAAGCTACATTATGGTTTCTGAAGCCTAAATTTATTGGAACTTGTTACTTTTATAAATTTCCACATAAGATGGGTTGAGTTTTAGAGAAGTCAAGGTGTTAAATTGTTAAAGTGAATTTGGTCAATGTTGATTTTTTTTTTTTTTTGCTGGATATGATATTTTATTTTTTGATAATAAACATTTTTATTTAAAGTTTTGAGTTCCAAATCCTATCCCTCTCCCCCCACTCGTAAACAATCAGATAAATGTCATACAGTGCAATTATGTAAGATATTTCCATATTAGTAATTTTGTATAAGAAAACTTGAATAAAAGAAAAAATGAAAAAGTAGCATGCTTCAGTCTGTGTTCAATCAGTATCACTTCTCTTTCTCTGGAGATGGTATGCTTCATCATTAGTCCTCTAGGATTGTCTTGGATCATTGTGTTGCTGAGGACTGCTAAGTCATTCACAATTCTTCATCAAACAATATTGCTGTCACTATGCACAGTGTTCTCCTGGTTTTGCTCACTTCACTATACATCAATTTACATAAGTCTTTTCAGTCCTTTCTGAAATCATCCTGCTTGACATTTCTTATAGCACAATAATTAATATTCAGTCACCATCGTATACCAACAGCTTATTTAGCCATGCCCCAATTGATGGGCATTCTGTTGCTTTCCAGTTCTTAGCCACCACAGAGAAAACCTTGCTATAAATATTTTTGTAAAAATAGGTCTTTTCCCTTTTTTGGGGGGGTGGTGGTGGAGGAAGTATAAACCTAGCAGTGGTTTTGCCTAAATCAAGAGGTATGCACAGTTTTATAGCCCTTTGGGCATAGTTCCAAATTGGTCTCCAGAGTGGTTGTATCAGTTCACAACTCCACCAAGAGTGGATTAATGTCCCAGTTTTCCCAAATCTCTTCCAATATCCAATATTTTCCTTTTTTGTTATATTATGTTGAAAGTTTGTTTTAAGGCCTTAATATGGCAATTTGAACCACATATTGTGTATAACTGTTAAATTTATTTTTTAAAGATGCAGCTTTCTATAGTTGAATGAGATTTGTCCTTGAGTCTCATACTGGCTGAAAAATGCTTGCAGTGTTCCAGGCAACTCTCTTTAGATTGTTGCCAAGTAGTTGCTGGTCTTAACTGGTAAAGGTAATTTCTTCATTAGTAGTTTTTCAAACCAATGAAAATCATAGGTCAGGACTAAAGAAGATTCTTTATTAAGTGCCTAAAGGACATGAGGTTGTCTCATTAGCAATTATTGAGTACAGTATTTTGTTTAGATATATACCAAAATTTTTTTGATACAGGCTACCTTGTAGTGAGGTCTTGAACCATTATCCCCAAGAATGGTATGAAGACGATACTGATCTCTGTTTCCAAAGCTTTATGTATTTAGCAGTTGAATTTATTTTTAAAAAATAGATTATCTTAATTTATGAACCACTCAGCTTCTTTTGTCAAAATTTCATGTGGCTACTTTTGCTTTTTAGCCATTTTTAGTTCTTCATAAACATGGGGCCGTATAAGTCAAACCAGTCAATTTTATTATTTAGCAGTTTTGGTGAAAGATATAGTAGTTACCTATAGATAAGTTACCTATAGGTAAGGTTGAAACAATTGACTGATGTTAGGCTTTTAATTATGCTCAGGTATATCTTGTATTTCAATGAACCTTAAAATGGCAGTATTCTGCTCAGGTAGGGAGGTAAGGGAAGTGGGATAATTTTAGAATATTTTTATAACATTGTAAACCAAAAATTGGCCAAAATGTCACATGGTTTTAATGTTCATTAATGGCACTATCCTAAAAATCCACAAGGTGGTGGTGTTTTCTGGTAAAGCAAATGAAACTAAAAGTGGTTGAATTTGCTTAAGCTTTTGAATAGTTAAAAAAAAGAAAGGATGTGAAAGTGAGAGTTTCAGGACATTTGCTTTCTTTGGATTCATCATGACTCTTCCCTTTTCCCTCCTAAAAGCCACATATTTAAGAATTGGAAAGTCTAACTGTAACCCTAGAAGTCATCTGAAAGAATTTTTTTTTTTTAAACGGTACTAAGGCCCAGTGAGGTTGACTTAGTTATCACAAATAATAAGAAGCAGGATCTGTATTTGACTCCAGGCCCTTTGCTTTTAAATCCAGCAATCTTTCTGGTGGACTATGCTCATTTATATTCAGTTAGTTATGATGTCTGCCTTCATATCATCTCCTATTAGTTTTTCAACTAATATAGCATTTTCCTAGTTTAGGCTGTTATTATCTCTCACCTGGACTGTTTACAGTAGTCTCCTGATTGGCCTCTCTGTTTCCAATTTCTCCTCTCCAGAGCTGACAAAATCATCTTTGCAAGGCACAGGTTTCATTATGTTGTGCCTCTATTTGAAAGCCTTCTGTGACTGTATTAAATCTAGGATATTACTTAGGCTGGTATTTAAAGCCTTAAACAGTTTAGAACAGTTTAGCTTCAAACTCGCCGTTGCAGACTTTTCATATAGTTCCCTTTGTATGATATGATTATGGATTTGAGTCAGATTAAACTCTGAGGATAGGGTCTGGAAGGTACCCAGTCCTGACTCAATATAGTTAGTTTAGAAGTTTATTGCTTGTCAAATTCTCACTGTCTCCTTTAAGTTTTATTGCCAATTATTTCTTTGACTTCCCAACATGGCCGAAGATAAATTTTAACCCTGTCATCCTTATCTTTAGAGACAGGGGCCTGGAGAGGGGAGTCAGTGGGAACTGTGAGATCTGAAACATCTGACTCTCACTCCCCTGTTTCCTCTTCCTTTGGTTTGACCTTGTTCCCCCTCCCCTTTTCCCCCTTGCTCCTGGAACACGTATGCATGTCTCCATACATTGATCACGAGCTGAACACGCACCTTGGATGAGACAGGATTGGATGTTAGATTGTGAGCTCATCCACCCTAGGTGTACGTGGGGACAGTCCTTTTCAAGATTACTATAAAAACCTAGAGGATTGGGCATATCTTTGCAAGACTTCAATGTGTAATTGGGTTTTGCCCGTCCTCATGGGGATGTAATAAATCTGTCTCTGCTTGACTTGGTGGTCTCCTCGAGTTATTTGGATAAACTGAAGCAGTTTGTCCCAAACACCTTTAATGTTTTCTTTGTTGCAACCAGTCTTGTTTATTTAGCTTTCCAGTTCTCTACTCAGCTTTTGTAAACACTAACTATCCTTTATTCTTGGAATATAGTCTCTCCTTTTGTCTCTTAGAATTACTAGCTTCCTTACATAGCTTGGAGGTATACTACTCTCCTATATAAACCTGGTTTGTCTGTCGTTCTCCCCCCCCCCCCCCCCCCAACACACGTAGAATGAAAGATCTTTGCTGACAGAACTGCTTCTGTTCTCGGGTCTAATATGGTCCTTGGATGTAGTATAGACCTTAATGAATGTTATGCTGAATTGAATTGAATTACATTAAGTGTAGTAAAACCACTTAGGGGAAAGATAATTTAGCCTTTAAGTAATTTTGCACCAGCTTAGGAGACTTTATTTGTATATTATGTACTCAGTGAGGAACTAATACCTAGAAGTTATGCTGGTTTCAGAGATATATTTAGGCAAACAAAATCCCAAGGTGTGGATTCAGTTAAGCATTTCATAAAGTTCCATTTGGAATATAGTACAATAATTGATAATAGTCATTAAAAAAGAGTAACTTCTTTCTGTTGTCCCCCAAATGATTGGAAACTTTGGCCAAGTTAGGGGTTAAAACTCTTTTATTTGTGTATCCAGAAGTTTATTATATTTTTAGCCATGTTGATTGCTGAAGTTAAATGTTTGGTTATTGTTCAGTTAGCTTTGTTTATTATATTTAAAAGAAATCAAACATTCAATACATGGTCTAAAAAGTTGTTTTATTTTAAACTTTCAGCTTACCTTTAATCATTCCTACTAGTTGAGACAAATTCAGTGTCATATTACATAATCTTATCTGAAACTACAGAATTGCATCCTCTTTTTTTGTTTGCTCTGTTCAGTTTACCAAACATTTATTACCTGATAGTCATCTACGAAGTATAGTGATTAGAGTTCTGAACCTTGATAGGAAGACCCAAGTTTAGATTTGACCTCAAGACAGTTACTAGCTGTGTGGTCCTGGGCAGGTCATTTATTTTCTGTCTTCAGTTTCCTTGTTTGTAAAATGGGGAATGCTACTGCATCTGCCTTCCAGAGTTGTGAGAATAAAATGAGGTAATATTTGTAAAGAACTTTTGCAAACCATAAAATGTTATATGAGTTCTGGTTAGTATAATAATTGTTAATATTGTTGCAATCCCGGCTCTTCAGGAGGTTGCATTTTTCTTGGGGTGTGTGTGTGTGTGTGTGTGTGTGTGTGTGTGTGTGTGTATAAATAAATAATCTGTGCAATTAAGTATAATAAAAGCAGGAAGTGAAGGTGGCAAAGGAAATAAAAGGCAGAGTGCTTTGGAAATATAATTGACTAGCTGGATGTGATCTGAGCTAAACCTTAAAGATGCTTTTTACTTGATTGGAAGATAGCCACAGCATCAGAAAGCACACTAGGTTGTGGGTAACAATGGGCACCCTGCAGATATCCCCTAGGGATTTTCAGTTATTAGTTTAATTAAAAGTTACATAATTATTCAAGTAGTGGTGAAGACTTTGACCCCTCAACTGTGATCAGCTCAGCCCTTTGCTTTGGTGTCTTCCCCCCCCCCCCCCCCCATGATAGGCTGTTTGTTTGTTTTTTCCCTTTTGTCTGGGGGTAGTTTTAAGTTATGTTCAGCTACCATTGGATTACTCGTGCTACGTAGCTCATCACTTTTTGGTGTTTATTCATTAACAAATAGCAGTCTTTAGCTGCTTTGTATTGTGTCATGTAAAACTATATATGGTCGCCCTATTACTGTTCCAAGTTTAGGGAAAATTAGCTGGGGTTTATCATATATTTGTTGCTTAGAAATTAGAGGCTTTAGCACCAGTTTGGGGGCATTAAGTATTTATTAAAACATGTTAAATATTAGTAAAGAGAGCACACATGGCTGCTGATCATAAGCTCTCTGAGAGAAGGATGAGAGGCGGCCCTTACACACTGCTTAAAGCTAATTGGCCAGCATCATTCGGATCTGTTTGTTCACTGGATTTGAGGGTGGTTTGGCACAGTTGTGCTGATGTCAGAGCCCAGAGAACAGATCCTCTGGTGGGAACAAGGCTTTCAGGTGGGTGTGGTTTTGATTGCAGTAACTTCCTTACTCTGGGCTGGCCTTAAGAAAGGTCAGACCAGGCTCTCTAAGTGGGGGGCCTCTGGGAGTCCCAAAACCCCTATTATTAATAATTTTCTTACAATATGTTAACTGCTCTTGAATGGATCATAAATTTTCCATTAAACCATGTCTATCTACACAACTATCTTCTCTGGTCATACTCCAAACTTAGTGCCTGATTTGTTTTGTTTTGTTTTGGTGAGGCAGTTGGGGTTAAGTGACTTGCCCAGGGTCACACAGCTAGTAAGTGTCAAGGGTCTGAGGCCAGATTTGAACTCTGGTCCTCCTGAATTCAGGGCCTGTGCTTTATCCACTGCGCCACCTAGCTGCCCTGCCTGATTTGTTTTTCAGTTTCTTCTCTGTTGATTCTTCATAAGTTATTAAATACAGTATTCTGATTATTATGGAAGTTCACACCATCATGTATGCCATAGATTGTGGATAGTGTCAAAGTAGGGGATGCCAGCCAAGGATATGGACTTTGGGAAGCTTGTGTGTTATAATAGCCATGAGGGCCTGGCAAGAAGCCTGAGAAGCTGGTTAATTGAGTTCTGTTGATGCCATCGATTGGGTTAGTACTCTGTATACCATGATGTAACTGTACCTAAAAGTCAAACAAGAGTGGCATAAGATTGCAGTCTAGCTCTCTTTGAAACCTTCATGATGGGAGGACGATATACTAAGTGGCACTCCATGTTTTGGAAGGTAGAAAGGTGACACAGTGACAAGTGCCCTGGGGCCTGGAGTTAGGAAGATTTAAGTTCAAATCTATTCTTAGACTCTTAGTAGTTGTGTAATCCAGCTGTGTGATCCTAGGCAAGTCACTTAATCCCTTTCTGATGCTTCAGATTCCTCATTTGTACGGTAGGGATAATAGTGCCTACTTCCCTGGGTAGTTGTAAGGATCAGATGAGGTAATGTTTGTAATTTGTTCAGCACAATTCCTGGCACATAGTAGATAATACATTTTTTTTTGTACCATAAGAAATCAAGGTAAAACAAATGAAAAATATCTAGATAACTGGCTTTGTATTGTTCCCTACGGCCCTTACCACTTAAAATTTTTTTTTAAACACAAGGTTCAGCTATCAGTTAGAGGTATTGGGTTGATTGTCACTGAGTAGGTGGGAAAGGAAAGCTAGTCACTGTCTGCCTTCCCTTCTCTTAGGATGCACCTAAAACTGTGCTGGATTTAAGCAATGAGTTAAGGCATCATACCCCAAGACAAAAAAATCCCATGAATATAAGCATCATTCTTCAGTAATTTCCGATTTTTTTTTCCCTTACTCTCTCCATTTTACAGAAAGAGATGAACTTTGGATACTTGGTTCTTAAAGTTTTTGCCTTAAGTATTGACGAATAAGTAGAATATTGGATCTTGCTTGAAATGAACTTTACTGTTTGATCACAAGTGAATTTTGTTGGTCATCTTTTTTCAGATACTCTCTCCTGGGTTTTTGTGACACTGCTCTTCCTTGGTGGTTCTACTTGTCTGACTATTCCTAATTTCTCCTTAATGGAGTATTCTTTATCATGCTTTATAACTGCAGGTGTGTCCTAAGACTAGCACTCTGCTTGATCTCAGTTTCGCTATCTACAAAATGGGATAATAATAGCATCTACCTCCCAAGGTCTTGGTTTTCCTTTAGTGACCTTAGCTCCCAGTTCCCTGACTTATAACTCAGTCAATACAGCAACGAACATTATTAAGTCCTTATTGTATGCCAAGCACTCTGCTTAGTACTGAGGATACAAAGAAAAGCAAAAATGTTCTCCATGACCTTAAGGCACTCACATCTTAGTGGGACAGATAACATACAAACAGCAATGTACATATAAAATATATTGGTTAAATTGGAGGTAATCTTGGAGTTAATGCACTCGGATGGACCAGGGAAGGTCTTTTGCAGAAAGTATGATTTGGTCTGAGACTTGAAGGAAGCCAGGAGTGGAAGAGCACTCTAGTTATGGGGAATAGTCAGGAGATGAGAATAACAAGTAGGGTCATTGCAACTGTATTGTATGTTAGGATAATAAAGTATAAGAAGACTGGAATGGTAGGAAAGGGACTAGGTTATAAAGAACTTTAAAAGCCAGACAGGATTTTATATTTGATTCAGAGGGTTATTGGGAGCATCAAGAGTTTATTATGGAAGGAGGGATGATTTGGTTTAGACTTGTGCTTTGGCAGCTTAGTGGAAGAGGGACTGTAATTGAGTGCTGTGTTCAGCCTTAGTAGTTGTAATAATACCAGCTAGCATTTATGTAGCACTTCAAGCTTTACAAAAATTTTTACAAATATTATCTCATTTTATCCTTCCAAAATCTTGGGAGATAGGTGCCATTATGATCCCACTTTCCAGGTGAGGAAACAGAGTCAGAGGATAAGTGACTTGCCCAGGGTCACAGAACTAAGTGTCAGAGGCCACATTTGAAACCAGATCTTCTTGACTTCAAGTCCAGCACCCCCTAGCTTTCCTAGTTTCATTCCTGATGAGGTCTGTTATTTCTTGCATCATTTACTTATCAGACATTTTGAATTTGCATGTCTCAAAAAAACAGAATTCATTATCTTTCCTCACAAACCCACTCCTCTTGCTAAAAGTAAGTAGTAGATCTATAAACAGTAAATCTCCTTTAGTGTAGTCATTTTTGCTTGTGAACAAATAGATGGAAATGTATTAAAACCCCTACTGTCCTTTGCCCTCCAATTTGACAGCTTGTCAAATTCCATTTTGTTTCAGGGTAATAGACTGAGCTCCAAATATAACTTAGAATAAATTGTTTCATTTGATAGTATCCTATATTTCTTAAATTTGTCAACTTATTCATGTGAAATTTTAATGCTTGAAGTGACCTACTGAAGCAAGTCTTCTTAAGTGTTTGCTTTGTGAAAGGTACCAGGTACCAAGGGTGACGGAGATTAGTAAATCATGGTCTTTGAGGGTGTTTATCTCATTTGATCTTCCAACAACCCTGGGAGGTAGGTGTGTTAAGGGCTAAAATTCTAGCTAGTCTGGGGCAGCTAAGTGGCACAGTGGATAGAGTACCGGCCCTGGAGTCAGGAGTACCTGAGTTCAGATCCGGCCTCAGACACTTGACACTTACTAGCTGTGTGACCCTGGGCGGGTCACTTGACCCCAATTGCCTCACCAAAAAAAAAAAAAATTCTAGCTAGTCTGTCTAAAATATCTAATGAGTGGTCGCCAATAAATTATAAGCTTTAGCAAGAATTAAGCTTTTAAGCATTTATTAAGGAGAATAAGAATTTGGTAAAAGAGAGAAAGGCCTACATTCATCTATCTATTAAAGGGAGAGCACATTTCTAGCTCTGCTCTCCACCAGAGTCCAAAGGAAAGAGAGCGAGACAGAGCGCCAGTCTCTTCCTTCTTCCTCCCACTAGCCAATGTTACTTCCTGATGCCAAAGAAAAGACCCATGGTCTTGCCCTCAGAGACGTTCACCTCATGGCGCAGGTTTCCTTATAATACCTAGCATTTATAGAGTGCTTTAAAGATTTACAAAGCACTTCAAACATATTATTAAATTTAATCTTGTTCACGACCCTGTGGGGGGTAGGTGCTATTGTTTTCCCCACTTTACCCAGAAGAAAACTGAGGCTAAAAGAACTTGTGACTTTAGTGTCCTCATCATTAAAATAAGAGAGGTTGGATTCAATGATGTACTTATATTCCTTCTGTGATTTCATGATCCTTTGACCTTGAGAATTGAGTAGTGGTTGGAATTGGCAGCTACACCAGGACAGTTGTGAAATGTTAATTAGATATCCTGTCTGTCTAAGCTCTGCTGGCACAGGTAGTGCAACAGGAGATTTCTATTTGGAGGTGGTAGAGAGAGGAAGTTGATTTCAGATCTTGGCATCTTTCCAAGGACCATCTCCAGGGTATTAAGTGATTTAGGCTTTACTAAATATCAGGCTAATAATAAAGTTTCTAAGTGATTCTGATATGATGGTAGGTACTAAGCCAGTTAACTTGTAAACTGTGCCAGCCATCTGTGCACAGATGATGGATGCTGGAGGATGAGATTTCTATGCTTTGTACGTTCTTTTGGTCTCTGTGTTTGGTGTTATTACTTAATTTATTACCATGAACTTTCTTTCTTTCTTTCTTTCTTTCTTTCTTTCTTTCTTTCTTTCTTTCTTTCTTTCTTTCTTTCTTTCTTTCTTTCTTTCTTTCTTTCTTTCTTCTTTCTTTCTTTCTTCTTTCTCTTTCTTTTCTCTTTCTTTCTTTCTTTCTTCTTTCTTTCTTTCTTTCTTCTTTCTTTCTTTCTTTCTTTCTTTCTTCCTTCCTTCCTTCCTTCCTTCCTTCCTTCCTTCCTTCCTTCCTTCCTTCCTTCCTTCCTTCCTTCCTTCCTTCCTTCCTTCCTTCCTTTCTTCCTTTCTTCCTTTCTTTCTTTTGCAGGGCAGTGGGGTTAAGTGACTTGCCCAGGGTCATACAGCTAGTAAGTGTCAAGTGTCTGAGGCTGGATTTGAACTCAGGTCCTCCTGAATCCAGGGCCCAAGCTTTATTCACTGCACCACCTAGCTGCCCCTGAAGAGGGACTTTTCTACAGGAGATTTAGGGTTGTTGGAATAGCTTAGAACAGTGATATCAAACTCAGATAGAAGCAGATCCCTACAGGCTGCATATTAACTTAGAAGACCACAAATCAACTTTTAACTGTCTGGTATGGTATTTTTACTTCTTCTGTTAAACATTTCCCAGTTGTGTTTTGATCTGGTTCATGCCATACTCTGGGTTTTTGCCCATAAGGCCAGGCCACAGACTGGTGGCAGCAGTAGAGAGATGCTGCCTAAGAATTTCAGGTATTTTACCTGTTAAGATATAAAGTGAAATCATCTAATTTTGTGGTCTGGTATAATGTTTACATTGCTATTCCTCTTTACTCCTGGAACATTTCTTTATGAGGCATACGTTGTTTTTTAAAATAAAAATTATTTACATTTTGTTGTTTTATTTTTGAATATACTCTTCATTTCTCCCCTATCCAATAAGCCTTTTTTTGTATCAACGATTACAAAAGAGGGGGGAAAGTTTCAGTAAAACTTGCCAATGTATCAATTCAGTATGATAGTAAATGCAGTGTTTACATTGACTTTAAAGAAAATCTCCGTTATAATTGATGTTTATAGGAAAAAATAGCCTTGGATTTGTAGTCAAAGGACTTGGATTAAAATTCCATTTCTCTTCCATTTACTACATGTTGTCCAGTTAACCAGTCTAGACCTCAGTTTCTTCATCTGTAATATGAAGGTGTTTGATTAGATGATGTTTAAAGGTCCTTCCAGCTCTAATCTTACGATTGATTCTATGACTTGGAAGGGAAAAATATTTTTGAGTTGAATTTTGTTTGGGACATGCTGAATTTAGTTCTAAACCACATAAATGTCCACATAAGAAATTTGGGTTATTTATATACATTTCATTGCTCTTTTTATCATCTACATTTCCCAATATATATCTTGTTCTCCCACATAGAGAGCCATTTTTTTACTTTAAAAAAATAGACAAAAAACAATATGGCAAAACTAACCACATCAAGTGTGGTAGTGAGGTAGGTTATCTTCCAATGTTTGTAATTTGGGATTAATCTTGGTCATTATAATTAAAAAAACCCCTTTTACAGTTTTTTGTTCTTTCGTTTACATTATTGTAGTTATTTTGTTTATTATTTTCCTGGTTCTGCTTGCACCTCACTTTAACAGTTCTTTTTATAGTTTAATCTACTAACAAACATTTATTAAGCACAATACTATAGTAAACACTACTAAATTCTGGGAATATAGAGACAAAAATGATACTGTTTCTGCCCTCAAGTAGCTTAGGGGGTGGGGCAAGCACATACACAGGTAAGAAAATAGAAAATGGATACAAAGTAAATACAAAAGTAAAAACTTTTTTGAGGAGGGTTAGGAAATTACTTAATGCTAGGGATTAGTAGAGAATGAGTCCCAGAGCAATTGTGAGTTGCCCAGTGTTACATATCCAGTTAGTGGCAAAGTTAGAGCTGTGATATGTCTTCATACTCCTAGTAATTTTCCTTCTATTATGACGTTTTCATTTTACTTTTTCAGAGTTGTTAAATAAATTTTTTTTTTTTGCTGTGCTGTCAATGAGTGTGTGTGTGTGTTTTTAACTTACAGGCCCCTTCACAGATGTAGTTACTACAAATCTTAAACTTCGAAATCCATCAGACAGAAAAGTATGTTTCAAAGTGAAGACAACAGCACCTCGTCGGTACTGTGTGAGGCCGAACAGTGGAATTATTGATCCAGGGTCGACTGTAACTGTTTCAGGTACTGAATATAATATGATAATGATATAATTTAAATATACTATATATATATATATATATATATATATATATATAGAGAGAGAGAGAGAGAGAGAGAGAGAGAGAGAGAGAGAGAGAGAGAGAGAGAGAGAGAGATAATATTGATGTGGGTTCTACAGATTTGAGTGGTCTACAATTATGTTCATCAGAGCTTTCCAGTTTTTCTGATGATTTTAACAATGATATTACACAGGAACAAACTATTCTACAAAATCACCTTTTCTCTTATTTGTAATGTGACAGACAGTTGGGAGGGAGTGGTAGTCAGAGTTATTTTTGAAAGTCTATAAGCCACATACATCTGTTAACTAAATGTTCTTCATGGTTAAAAAAATTTTTTCCCCCATATTACCTTTGCTAACCAGCCTAGTCTAGATCCAAAGCTTTTGCCTTTTATTAACTTTATTCAGTATGCACTGTATCCATGAAGTATCTTGTTTAGGAACTCAAAATGATTCACTATTACTGACACATCTAAACATCTCTTCCTGTCAGGCTTGTTCAACAGCTGGTCTCAATCTACTACTTTGGTTGCTGATCTTGACCAACAGGGCCACACAGTATTCAAGTAAATCTGCTTGACTTTTCCCAATCTTAACTTTCTCCTTGTCTGTTAGTTTATTTCCTGCTGTCCACAAACACATTCAGGTTTCTCCCATCCTTTAAAAAAAATCTCTCATTTGACCCAGTCATTCTCAAGCTCTTCTATATTTCTTCACTCTCACACAGAAAATTTCCTAGTAAAAACTGCCTATATTTACTGCTTACACTTCTCTCACTTCTCAGCCCCCTTCAGTTTTTCCCCCCACATCAACCACACAACTGACACTTCTCTCCAAAGGTTACTAGTGATTTTTAAATGACTATTTTGATGTCCTTTTCTCAATCTTTTTTTAAAAAAAACTTCTCCAGTATTTGAAACTTGTTGACTAACATTTTCTTTGAGATTCTTACTCCTCCCTTGTTTTTATGAAACTCTTCTTTTGATTTACCTCCTACCTGTTTGAATAACTCAGTCTCATTTGCTGAATTGTCACCCATATCATGCTCCCTGATTTTGAATGTCCCCCAAATTCTTTCCTCATCTCCTTTATATTTTTCTACAAGCTTTGGCAAGCTCATCAGCTTTCATAGCTATAATTTTCTCCTGGGCATACAGTGTTGCACAAATTAATTGGGTGAAAGTAAAATAATTAAATTTATTGACTATTTCAGCTTTTTTTACATCTTTAAAAAACTGTATATATAACATAATCTACGTTTGTGCCAATTTAAAAAATATGATTTGGACACAGTGTTTAATACTTTATGATGAAACCACACTTTTATCACTTTGGATATTAAGTGTTTTTTGTTTGTTTATTGGTGGGGCAATGAGGGTTAAGTGACTTGCCCAGGGTCACACAGCTAGTGAGTTCCAAATTCTCTCCCTCTTGCCAGCCTCTTCTACACCCACTGAGAAGGCAGGCAATATATCAATTATACATGTGAGATGCAATCATTTCCATATTAGCCATATCATGCAAAAAAACCCAACAACAAAAAAAATGAAAAACTATAATTCGCACTCATGAGTTCATCAGTTCATCATGAGTCCTTTGGAATTTTCTTGGATCATTCTATTGATTAGAGTAGCTACTTTCACATTTAATGATTATTATGACATTGCTGTTACTGTGCACACTGATCTGACTTTTCTCACTTCACTTTTCATTAATTCAGATAGGATTTGCCATGTTTTTCTGAAACCATCCCCTTTGTCATTTCTTATAGCACAGTAGGGCTTCACCACAATCATATGCCACAACCTGATCAGCCATTCCCCAATTAATGGGCATCTCTTCAATTTCCATTTCTTTGTTACCACAAAAAGAGCTGTGACCAGGCCCCCTGCTCTCTTGCAAATGCCTTGCTTGTGCTCTTCTCTCCCTGAACTACAACCAGTGCCCTGTTCACTTGTGACTGACCACAAGCGCTTGTCTCCACCTGGGAACAGCTACTTAAAACTGCATATGTACAATATACTAGTCAGTATTACCTATTCCCTTCCTTCCTCCCTTCCTCCCTTCCTTCCTTCCTCCCTTCTTCCCTCTCTCCCATTGTAGCCAAGTTCTGTGGTATCTGTTATGGTGGCTATTAATGGGCTATTTTCTTATTCTTTTCAGTTTAAAGTCTTAAAGCCCTTTAGATTTTGGGGGCCAGTGTGATATAATGAAGAGAGCACTAGCTTTGGATCCAAGAAGACCTTGATTCAAATATGGTCTCTGACACAGGTTAATAACTGTGTAACCCTGAGAGTCAATTAATTCCTGAGTACAATGGGTAATAATCTAAGACTCTAAATTGAAGAGATACCAACCTGCATTGGTAGATGGAATTTCCTTACCTGGAGTTTCCTATACCAATGATATCACAGGTACAGTCCTTATCCTCTATCCCTTGATTAGATTTTTGCAAGAGTCAAGGCAAGTACATTTTTACCAGCCCTTGTTGGGTATACTCTTCTACCTGTTGTGTACCTGACAAAATTAGGTATACATATTAATTATGATGTGATTGAGAAAATACCAGATTATACATTTACATTTTACTACACATTCCTTCTTATACCACAAGGTGGCTCTAGAAGTCAGTTTACCCAGAATATATCAGCACAGTTGGGGACAGGAGGCTGGGGAATGTATGTGATTATTTGGACATTTTCATTAGAATAGTGATTATCTTAGAATTTTTTGATGCTTTTCTTTAGCCAGACATGTTTTTCTAAGTACTAACAATCTTGAATATTTTCCATGACACTAGAATTTTAAGATATGGGGGGGAGGGGATTTGTGTTACTTGAGTACATTATTTCTAATCCATATGTCTTAATTTGGGGAAAAAATAGTATTTAATCAGGAAATGCCAGAAATGGGACCTTAGTAAGTAAACTGTTAGTTTTCACAAATGTTTATTATAAATCAAGACTAAAGGGGAATGATTTAAAATAAAAGCATGAGGTAGAATTTTGAAATTTTGTCTAAATTTCTGTTAACCTTTTTACTACCTAGCCATTCTCCCCCTACCCCGTTTAAAAAAATAAATTTTACTTAAGTTAAATTAAAAGTGTTCCCTAAGGAGTGTTGATTTAGGATATTTAATATTTAACATACATGCATTTGACTTCTCATACCCTTCCTAATCATAAAACATAACATCTAGGATGCACAATAGTATATGTGAGTAGAATAATTTTAAAGTGGGACACAATATAATCTATTCCTTCTTATTCAGTAATGCTACAGCCTTTTGATTATGATCCAAATGAGAAGAGTAAACACAAGTTTATGGTACAGACGATTTTTGCTCCATCAAACACTTCAGATATGGAGGCTGTGGTGAGTACATTCTGTAATGAATTCAATTTTAGGAATCATTTAAATTGTGTAAAATATAAGGCATTAAGAAATATTGTGCGTGTGTGGTCATCCCAGAAAGTGATTTTTAAAACTTCATCATTCACTACCATAGAATTTATTTTAAAATCAAAATTATCGTCAAGTGACCCATCTAATGTATAATTTTAGCCTTTTTTTGATTGTCTTTTGTCTCGGTAACTAGAGTTCCTTTGATTAGTATTGGTGCATATGTGAATGTTAATTTCTTTCATCTAGAGATTTTCCTATTTTAAGGTATTGAGTATGAACTCTCACACTTTTTAGTTTATAGTACTTCCAAAAATGACTTAACTTATAACAAAGTGTTTATGTTCACCAGCTAAGATTATGAGTTACACCAGGTATTTGTTGTAGAGTTTTGTTTCTATTATTTTTTTGCGGTGGTGCAGCTAGGTGCTGCCCATCTATTAATTTTTTAGAATTCTCTTACACTGATATTTTTTGCATTAAAGGTTATAAATATATTGGATTTTGGGGCAGCTAGGTGGCACAGTGGATAAAGCACCGGCCCTGGATTCAGGAGGACCTGAGTTCAAATGCGGCCTCAGACACTTGACACTTGCTAGCTGTGTGACCTTGGGCAAGTGACCTAACCCCCATTGCCTCTCAAGAAAGAAAGAAAGAAAGAAAGAAAGATTTTGGATTTCTAAAGTTTAAGATATATTTTTAAATTTCAGAAATGTAACATACAGAAACTTCTCATTCCTTATCTTCTCTCCAGGAATTCAAAATGATGCTTTTGTGAGCATCTGTCTCTAGCCTTGAGAAAATATTGCTAAAGAGCACCAGGCCTTGTATTTTTTTGGGTGGTGGTGGTAAACTTTTAAATAGAGATACCACTACAGATGCCCTAATTCCTGTTTTCTCACTAGGTATTCTGGTATTTCAGATTAGGTGTAAATGTTTTAGTGTTTTTCACTTTTTGGTAGGAGTACTTAAGTTTTTCTTAAGCTAATTACTTTTTTTTCTTCTTGTATGTGGATCATTGCTAAAGGTGTCTGTTTTCTTTTGATCTTCTGCAAGTCACTTAATCTTACCAGTCCCCGGTTTCCTCATCTGTGAAATGATGAGGTTGGGTAAAATTATTTCTAAAATTTATTGATTGTATTTGTCAGTTCCAGAACAGGATCTTGCAATAGCCGTTTCTTTTCTAATCGTTGATTAGAATGACATGAGAAGCATATTGGTTTTTATCAAAAGTAAAACATCATTGTAAAGCAGAAATTTCTTTTGGGCAAAAAAAAGAGCAATGAAGCAAATCATTGATGCCTGACTTCATGGTGGTAGCATGGTATAGAGGAAAGAACACAGGATTTAGAATTGGGGAACCTATTTGAATTCTAGCTCTTCTACTCTCTCTGCCTCTGTGATACTAGCTATGTTAGATTTGGGCCCCACTCCTGGACCTCACCTTTGCTATCTCCAAAATTAGAAAATTGGACCAGATGTCCTCTGAAGACTTATTTAGCTCTAAATTATGATCGTATGATCTTGTTCTATGTTCTTTATTGTTCTTTTAGTTAATTTGCTGCACTCCTATTTTAGATACTAGGGTCCTAAATTTACTAGTGTTCAAAGGAGCACTTAAAAATAGTATTTTTTCCCCCCCAGAAAATCTGTAAACTTACACAGAAAGGGAGCTCTGGCTTTGTATCCTATGGATTTATCTATATCTATATATATGCCTATCTGTATCAATATATCTTTATATTCAAAGCTATATAATTGAGGAAGATTTTGAACTTTGTAGTATGCATCATACTTTTGCATTCTCTCATAAATCCTGTCTTTAAAACTCAGGCCCTTTATAAAAGCTAATCATTTACATTGATTATTTAGTTTATTAAAGTCTAAAGAAAAATGCCTCAGAATAAGAAGTTTTGGAGGTCTTTCCACCTACTTTTCTTTCCACAAAATGTATTTCTTCCTAAACCTTTATATTTTAAAAAAGAAAAAAAATTATCTGACCTCTAGAATCCTATTACAACCTAAAGTTAATAATTTTCTTTAAGGAATAAGGTCCCAACCAGCAATAAAGTATTTACATAGTTCCCAGACCTGTTCATGTATCTAGAGCAGAGGTTTCAGATCTGTGGCTTGAAACACTTCCTCCAAGTGTGGCTTAAGCTAGATTAAAATGTAATTGGGAAATATTTAACAAAACAGATTAAAATATAATTGGGAAATATTAGCAATAAAAATATAAAATAAGAATAACTAAGTCAATATGTGGCTCTCAGGCATCCTTATGTACAGATTAGTGACCTCTCTTTTTCTATGTGAGTCAAATAACAATGTGCTAGAGGACCCCCATTCTTTAGAGATGGTGAATTCTTGTACAGATTACTCTTATATATCTCTGCTTCCTGCCTCTTAGGTCTATTTACAAGCCACTTCAAATTAAACAAGGGTAATTGTGTATATAGGGAAACAATCTTGAGAAATAATATATGGATATAAAAATTATTAGAAACTTGGATAAATATAGTCTTATACATTGAGTGGCACGCTCAAACTAATTAATTACCCATGGGCTGTTGAGTTTCAAAGGGCAGCTAGGTGGCACAGTGGATAGAACACTGGCCTAGAGTCTGGAAAATCTGAATTTAAATCTGGCCTCAGACATTTATTAGCTATGTAACCCTGGGCAAGTCTCTTCACCCTCTTTGCCTCAGTTTCCTTTTCTGTAAAATGAGCTGGAGAAGGAAATACCACTCCAGTGTCTTTGCCAAGAAAACCCCAGATGGGTCATATGAAGAGTCAGGCATGACTGAAACAACTAAGCAACATTAACAACAAATTTTGTTCAGTCATTTTAGTTGAGACTGACTCTTTGTGATCCCATTTATGATTATCTTGGCAAAGATACTGGTATGGTCTCCCATCCGTTTGACTCTTGGAATGGTTCTTGTTCCTTGAAACTCATCTCAGATATTCTAATCATCCTTGGCCAAGCATCATCTCCCCCAACTCTAGTCCTGCCCCCAAATTAAATCATAGGCAGGCTGGTTCTATTGCAGATATTACCTCACTCTCCTATGGACATCCTCCTATGACAGTTTAGATACCTTTTTCTGTTTTATACCTCTTAGAAGCACAGTTGGTTTATGTTGTCATCATGTTACAGATTTGACTTAAATGGAGATTCTTGAATTTTAAAGACGCTTGTTTACTTTTTTCTAAAAGAAATTGGATTAAAAAAAGAAAAACAGGGCAGCTAGGTGGCACGGTGGATAGAGCACTGGCCCTGGAGTCAGGAGTACCTGGGTTCAAATCCGGCCTCAGACACTTAACAATTACTAGCTGTGTGACCCTAGGCAAGTTACTTAACCCCAATTGCCTCACACAAAAAAAGAAAAACAAATCAAGACTGGATTTTCCTATTTTACCTAGGTTAGAAACTCAGGGGCTACTCACTGTTGTGGTCACTATGGGTTTGGGAGGGGAGCTTGGCTTATTATATTTTCAACTTGGGCTCCTTTTAGGCTACCTGCTGGCCTTCCTGCTCTCAGAGCCTCCCCATATTAATGCTCAACTTAGTTCAGACTCCCAATTGTAGTAGCCTTCTTTAGTCTAGAATTCCCAGGCTTAAGAGATCTCTCAGCTTCTAACTGTCACTAGTAGCAAGAATTATACCCAGCTTAAGAAAAGATTGGAACTCATTCCTAGTGAAAGTAACTCCCATCTTCCTCAGTAAAGGAAAAAAGGGATCTTTTAGTCAAAGAAATACAAATAGGTAATACAAAAATTTATTTTTAACTCGGAACATAATGAATGAATCTTTAAAAAAAAAAATCCAGGGGCAGCTAAGTGGTACAGTGGTAAAGGATAAAGTACTCACTGGTCCTGGATTCAGAAGGACCTGAGTTCAAACCCGACCTCAGACACTTGATACTTACTAGCTGTGTGACCCTGGGCAAGTCACTTAACCCCAATTGCCTCCTCTCCCCCCCCCCCCCCAATCCAAAGCACAGTCACAAAGTGGAATTTTTATATGTCAGGATTTTTCTACTGGAACATGGAATCATTACCTTCTATTCGTTAAAGTCAGGTTATAGTTTATGGTCTGATTGTAGATAGCTTTTGGGTAAAATTATTTGTCAGAATCTTTTTTTTTTTTTTGTCTTGAGCACCAGCTGTGACATTTTGGCATTTTAAAGTCAGACATCAGATGAGTAAAATGAGGTACAGGGAAGTTAAGTAACTTACTCTAATTTATAAGCTAGTAAATAACAGAGCAGACACTAGAATTTAGGTATTTTCACTCTTACCTAGTCAAGTGCCCTTTTCTATTATGTGATATTATATTGGCCCTGGGAGGGAGTAGGGGAGGAAAAGAGAATAAGCATTTTAAGTGCAGAGTACTCTCAGACATTTCTTTTGGATTACTTTGTACCCTTCTCTTTGCATATTTGGAAATTTGGGGAGACTATTCCAACGAGTTTGACATAGCTAAAAGTCCCTGCCAGCCCTAGGTCACATTGCTAGATAGAGCGGTAGAGATCATCAGATTGGTCTAGGGGATGGAAGTTCTTTGTCATGAGTCTTGGATAAGGATGGTGATCAACTATATATTTTTTTACAGCTGCTCATTGAAGACTTTTACGTATTAGGTCCAAAGTATTTCTGGAATTACAAAGGATGTTATCTTCAAGTTCATGATATAATGATTGGCTAAATTATTTTTATAATAAGAGCTTAATAATTTTAAAACTTCAAGGGGACCTTTTATATAGATTGGGAAACCAGAAAGATTGCCTTGAGGCACTGAGCTAGTTATTATGACTAGAATGTAGATCTCCTAAATCTCAAGATTGTATTTTTTTAATAAAAGAATCCTCAGGACATATATTAATAGAAGGTATGTGCCCCATTTTCTATGTTTTTTTTTTAAAGGAATTTGTGTTAGGACCTATCTAGTTTTTCCTCCTTTTCAGAAAATACCAGTTGATATCACAGAGGACACAGAGTTTCAGTGATTCTATGATTGGTTAATTTATTGCCAGAGACCCCAAATTTTAGAGTATTGTTTGGAGAATGAACCAAGTGATTCTAAAAGCTGAGTCCTTATAACTCAGGAGCTTTGAAAACTTGAGATGAATAAAATGGGTGAGGAAAATTGGATAAGTAGTTAGGGATGGAGTAAGGTTGTGATAGAGAGAGGAAGCAATGTTGAGGCATCATCAGCATAAGGAAACACTGAGGAGAGGGTTGTGGATCATAATGTAAGAAAAAGGAGTTTGAAGAGACTGGTTTGTACTTCTATGTTCCTAAGTAGCAAAAGAGAATTAGGTATGCTCTGTATAAACTGGTAGAGCAAAAAGTAAGGCAGTTATATGTTCTAGATTTTCTGGGGCAGTCCTTTTTCAAAAAATAGATTTTTAATGAGACTGTATAAACAATAACCTTTTTCCAAATCAATTATCCCTATACTTTTACTCAGAAAATGTCACTGGTTATCTAAGTAGGTTAACCATATCTATTGGGGGAGGGGGAGAAACTAGAGGAGAAACCTCCAATTATACACTATGATAAACATCAGTAAAACTTATATTTCTATACTCTTATGACTTGGTACTTTATTGTAGTTATCTTGAAAGGGGCATGGATAGTTTTTATGGAAGAGTAGCATTATTTACCTTGTCCATATTATTTAATCAGTACTATAAAAAGACAAAGCTACTGAAAATTAAAAGATACTGACTGGCAATATCTTCTTGAGTGAGTAAATGATGTGGTGAAACTGATACTTTGTGGATTTCAGTTTGTTAGGATAGATTAAGGAGGAAGTGTGTATAGTGCACGGCAGTAGGAATTTGAGGAGACAAATTAGGAGTCTATTGCTAAGGTCTGTCAGAGAGTAGATGAGAGCCTGGGCTAGGGTAATTGTTTAGTAAACATTAATTAAGTGCCTACCACATGCCAGATAATGTGCTAAGTGCTGGGGATACAAATAAGAAAAAAGAAAGGTAGTCTCTGCCTTCAAAGAGCTTTTATAGTATAATAGGAAAAGACACACAACACAAAAGGAAGCTGGAAAGGGGAGGGGGGAATAGGGACACTTTGATCTTGCTGAAGTAGATGGAGAGTAGAGTGAGGTGGCAGTCTTAATTTCTGCCCTCTCTCTATATATAGAGGAATGCTTTGAGGAATTTAGTACTCTGCCTTAGCCTTCCAATTAGAGAGAAGAGGCTGAAAGAGCTAGTATAAGTTAGAAGTCATTAGCTTATCCTGGAAATGGCACCTTGTTTCCTCGAGTTGAGACTAGGCAGAGCTGCACTGAAGATGGAGAATGGAGTAAGCCAGAAGTCCAGTTTCTGCCCTCTATAAAGGAAAGTTTTGGGAGTTGAGAATAGGACGGATTAGAGATGTTGAGGAGATGGAGTTGATAGGACCTGATAAGATCTTGAGTGGGATGTGGGTGAATGAGTGAATTGAGACTTAGTTTTATTTTGTGAACCAAAGTTACTGGAAGAATGGTGTCACCTTCAATAGAAATAAAGAACTCAGGAGGGCTGAGTTTAGGGGGAAAATTTTGTTTTATACTTGCTGAGTTTGAAATGCCTCTGGGAAGTGTCCAGTGGCATCTGCTATTTAAGTTCTCAAGCCACAGTCAAAAAAACCATCAGACAAACGGTTAACTTTTGTCATTCTAAGTACTGGATTATAAATCGATGCTGCTAACCAGGCTGTCCAGTACCTGATGTCTGCCAGATACTACTAGCTTAATCAAGAAGTAACAGCAGTATGTTAATTATTGATCCTGGCTCCTTAAATAACCAGTAGATTGATCAGCAAATATTCAAAGTCCTTTTCACCAAAATATTGGAAGAATCTCAAAGTTGCAACTTTTTTTCCTTACCTCTTTGCTAGGTTTTGATTTGCTTTAGGTTACAGTTTTATTAAGGACAGCAACTTTGAGGAATGTTTTAGAACCACTAGAAATTCAAGATTGAGGTCAATCTGTAGATTTAAGTGGTCATTAGATTATTATTATTTTTTTTTTGGTGGGGCAATGGGGGTTAAGTTACTTTCTCAGGGTCGCATAGCTAGTGCCAAGTATCTGAGGCTGGATTTGAACTCAGGTACTCCTGAATCCAGGGCCAGCACTTTACCACTGTGCCATCTAGCTGCCCTAGATTATTTTAATAATCTTGAAAGAGTACTTAGTCTGTCATAGATTATGTTGGGAGATGATGGTGACTGCGTTTTTGTAACATTTTCATGTGGTTGCATCCATGACAACAGTATACTTACTAGGATCTGAAAATAAACTACTGAATTTAAAAGTTTTTAAATAAAATGTGATGTTTGATGAGTAAACCTCTATCAGATTTGAAAGCTATTTTAACCTCCACACCATGTTATCTGGACTTTTTTTTTTTTTTTTTTTTTTTTTTTTGTGTGGCAATTGGGGTTAAGTGACTTGCCCAAGGTCACACAGCCAGCAAGTGTTAAGTGTCTGAGGCCGGATTTTTTTAACTCAGGTACTCCTGACTCCAGGGCAGGTGCCCTATCCACTGCGCCACCTAGCTGCCCCTGGGCATTCTTGTTAATAAGAATTTTGTATTACTAGAATTTTTTCAAGACAAATTATATATTCCACAATTTTCTTTTTTCCCTACTTGATTATAATTTGTATTTAATTTAAAATGGTTAACTTGACTATTATATTGTTGAAAAGTACTTGGAAGACTTATTATTATTTATATAAACAAAAAGTGTATTACTTAATTCAATAGTTCCACTTGTTATCGATTGAATAATTTCAAGGATTCTTATCATAAAATCTTACTATGCAGAATCTATCTTTGTGTGGTTCAAGTCATCCCACTCCCACAATCTTTTAATATATTTGTTTCTGTAAATTTTAGTTTTTATTTAAAGCATATCTTCCCCTCTTTGGCTAGAAAGGGAGGAAATACTCATCAACATTCCTTTCTAATCTATTTGAAAATTTTAATATATTAGAAAGTTTTAAAATTTTTATTTATTAGACAGTATAATTATGAAGTATTCTCACCTGAACAAAATGACCCCCATTGTATTCATTCTTCTTAGGATATTTAGTCAAGAGTAGGGAAGCACCATTATAATAAGGATCAGTTCTATTGTCTTGGGCTCCTTTCTGCTTTTAGAAATGACCCAAGACTTTAAGACACTTAAAAATTTTTTAGGGAGAATAGACTATAGTTGACCCAATAGCCTCTCAGATTTAGTAGATATCAGCTCATAGCCCAAAAGACTGCATTCTTTTTCTTTGTCTTTTGTCATTTCTAATCCTGACTTGTAGGATCATTCAATCTTTAGTCTTGTTTTATCGCTAGAGAGTAAGAAGCACTGGAATAAAGGCAAAGTTGGCATTATAGAAATAGGCATATAGGACTTTCTGTCTGCTTGTTTAAATTCAATCCTAGAATTGTGGGATAATTTAGCATACATTCTCTGTTTAAGCTTGATCATAACAATTCAAACGTTGACTTCCTTGAAGCTTTAAAACATGTAATTTTAGATGAAAGAAAATATTAATTTTATTTTACATAGTAAAATTTTGGTGTGTATTTTATATGAATTGAGAGAGAATTGTTATTTAAATTTTTGATGTTTGATAATTTCTTTTTAGTGGAAAGAAGCAAAACCTGATGAACTGATGGATTCCAAATTAAGATGTGTATTTGAAATGCCCAATGAAAATGATAAATTGGTAAGTGAATAACATAATTAGTAGCATAACCATGTTCTAAATATTCCAAGCAAGAGGATAAAGTTCTTTATTCTTTTCAAGTTGCTTGTAATGTGTTTGTCTTGTGGTGTTCAGTATGAGAGAAAAAGAATGTGAATGTGTTTTTATTCATCCTTGCATAATGTATATAACTTATATTTTATAGATATTTTGATAAATTTTTTATATTATATACATTCAGAAGGAAAAAAAACACACACCTTATTTTCAGTCATTTGTAGGCATATTCTGCTAAAGAAAGCACTTTGAAGGATTTCTTTAGGTGTATTACAGGATCACGCATTCCCTGAAAGGGCCACATAAAAGAGAAGGAATGTTTCTGAACTCTTTTAAGGTTGTCATATATATTATTGGTTAGCCAGAAAAGAATGAAATGAAGTATTTTAGTGTATATGTGTTTGTGTAAGCTTATCTCCACTTCCCCAAAATAATGATGTGTTAGTGCCCTAAAAAGAGAGAAAACTTTATGTAGATGAGCAGTTTAATAAAACAGTTGACTATTTTAGAAATTTCAGTCATTTTAGGATAGTTGTTAAAATTATTATCTGGTTTTAGGCATTAATATGCAGCCTTAAAGTTAACATTTAATCTTCAAATTAAAGCCTGTAAAAAAGAAATAGCTGGACAATTAGTAACCTTGATTGATTTAGACTTGTAGAGCTTATAAAGATGTTGAAGTCTTTCAGCAGTGCTAAGGTAGGTAACCTTTTCCTTAGCTATATAGATTAGATTATTAGACATTTCTTCCTATATTGAGCTGAAACCTCCTTGCCTTTAGATTCTCCATGTTATTTCTAGTTTTATTCTCTTGAATAAGTATCTGTAAAGTCCTGTAGGCAAGGCTAATTCTCTTTTAAGAACAGAGGCAGTGACATCACCTTAAGGTAGCTGCTCTAAGCTTATTGAAAATATATGAAGAAGGAAATTGTTAAAGAAGTGTCATGTCTTGTTAGGTAAGAAAAGTGGAGCCATCTTCAGAGATGCTGTGGCTGAATCTGTATGATTTTCAGGGCTAGATACAAGTTCTTGGTTTGGTTTTCTTGCTCCCGAAAAAGAGATGAGAAAATGAACCTTCTTCCCTTCTTTGCAGAAGTGAGAGACTGGAGACTGGATGTGGAACATTGCTCAGGTTGTCAGATTCAGCTGATGTGTCGATTAGTTTTGTTGAATTCTTCTCTAAGTGCTGTGCCCCCCCCCCCCCTGCCCCGCCCCATTGTTACAAAGGATATGTCTCTGAGTATATATTTGCAAATTATGATGATGTAGAAAACAATAATAATTTTAAAGGAAGTTACTGGTTTGGTGGCCAGTAGCATAAATTCCAGATCTTAAGCAATTCTTTTTCATGTCACAATCAGTTATCAGATCTTGCCACATTTCTGCCTTTATGTATGTCACCTTTCCCATCCTACCCCCTCTCTTCACTCACATAATTACTACCACCCTTGGTGAGGACCCCCTTTTCCTTGATTATGCAATAACAGCCCCTTAATTTGGCTCACTGCTTCGTCGCCAGTCCATCCTATACATTACTGCCAAAGTTCCTTAAGTGTCAAGCTGATCATGTGACTCCCTTATTTAAAAAACTCCAGTGATTTCCACTGTGCTCTAGGATACAATATTAACAAAGCTATTTAACTTTTAAAGACTTACAACTTCCTCTCTTTCTAGCCTCATTGTATATTTCTCTATCTAGGTCTCCTGTGCTGCTGGTGTGCCTCACCAATATTCTGTGGTCCCGTGCCCGTTCTCCCTCCCCCCCCCCCCCCAATAATATAGCCAAACTGATCTTCTCTCTTTCATACATGACACTTTACCTCTGATGTCTGTGCCTTTGTATTGGTTGTCCTGACCGCCTGGAGTGTATCTCTTTTCTCTCTCTGTCTCATAGAATCGCTTCCTTTAAGATGCAGCACAATCTTTTGCATGAAGCCTTTCTTTATCCCCTCAACTCCACTAGTGCCCTCCCTTCTAAGCTGCCCATATTTAGCATATTTTCATTAACTTTATGTTGTATGAATATATGTGTATTTATACACGTATACATACTTGTTTCTTCCATTAGAATATAAATTTACTGCAAGTAGGGATTGTTTTCATTCTTTATACTTGTATTTCCAGTACCTAGCACAATGAGTGGTACATAATAGGTACTTAATAAAATACATTGTTGATCTGAAGAATGCCTGTTGCCAACATGCCATATTAGTCTACTTGTCATGTTTTAGTTCCCCATTCATTGGGTTTCTCAAGTCTAGCCATGCACGTTTTTTCTGCAGTGGAGGCAAGCTACATGCCCCTACAACTTCTTTCTGTATCCTTATCTCTGTTTCAGTAAGTCCTATTTCCCCTCTTGGCACATTCCATTCTTTCTAGCTTCCCTGGACACTGAGTCCTTTAAAACTACTATAAATTCCCATCTATCCTTTACCTTTTTTTCCCAAATATTTTTTCTTTCTTACTTTAACTGAGATAAGTTTCCCCTGAGATGTCACATCCCATGTAATCCGTATCACTGGATGACATTCATTGTACTCCCATCAACTCAAGGGTTAATCGGAAGGGTTGATATGTACCTTGATTTCCTATTGCCAGACTATTTCTCTGTTAATCTCCTTTAATCTAATTTATTCCCTTTTTTTCAATTATTCCCTTTACAACTTTGTTGCTCCAGCTGGACATCCTACTGGGATTTCTACATATGTCCAAGCTAATCTCATTGTCAGCCTCTTAAATCTGATTTTTAATTTTTTTTAGCTTTAGTCTTTCTGCCTGTGGTACCTCTATTCAAACACTTTGCTCTGTATGAAATTGGGTTGTCTTTGAAAATAGTTTTTAAAAAATAATACAAAAACACTGGACTTAAATAAAAATAAGTAATTTTGTAGTCACGGTTGAAGTAAAGTTATTGTTTGAATATCTGTGAACAGACATTTTCCGCTGAGACAAAGCCAAAAGAGAACGACCCCTCAATGACATTATTAGGTTAATCTTTGGAAAGAACCATATTATTTTGAGATAGTATTACATCAAATTATATTTTTCTTAATTTAAAAGTTACTACAGAAATGCTTAATGGTAGACTGAGCAGATGTTTCTAGGTGGCTTCCAATCTCAGTATGGTAAGATTCTGACTTTGTCATTTTCATAAGATATTGATGATAAAATAATTTTTCGTGAATTTTTCTTTTGATGGAGTTTTTCCAGGACAGGTGTGGGAAAGAGGTCAGCAGAGAAAGTAGTATGAAAGGACCTTGTAGGTTATATAAAAATTTGAATCCTGTAGGGAAAAATTTTGTTCATTATTTATAGTGGATTGCTGGTAAATTATAATCAGGAGTAAGAAAATACTAAGTCGTTATTTTCTATTACACATTGAATTGTAGGCTAAAAGTTAATTCATGAATGAAGTTAAAAACGGGTGTAAAAGGCCAATCAGTGGGGGTGGTTCGTTAAAGCAATAGGAGCAGAAACATGCATATAAATATGATAAACAAGGGTCATGCAGTGGGAATATAAATTTAAGGGGAAGATGGAGAAAACTTAAGAATGTATATCCATGTCTTCTAAGTCATAACTTTTAATAGATATCTTTGTATTATTGCTTATCCATAAATCATGTTTTTTTAAAAAGTAGTGATATTAATGTTCTAAAGACTAATACTTTCTCTGTGGTTTAGTCACTCCCTTATATCATGCAAGAAAAATCTGATGCCTTTGATGCCAGTCTGAGAGTGTGTTTCCCATGCCACCTCAGGGTATATCTACACCAGGGACCGGTTTCACTACTCCAGTCAGCAGCATCACCTCAGTTGCAACACCTGCCAATTATAGCCTGAAGACTGACCCCAGGGCATCACACAGTATGTTCAAACAGCAAAAGCCTAAGGTTTGTTACAGGGAGCTAACAGCTATAGGATTCTACTGGTGTTACTTAAGTTATTGTAGGTAATTGGAAGATAAATTTTCAGAGTATACTTTAAAATGAAACAGGTACAGCTACACACTCAGTTTCATCTATAGTGGAAGCTAATCAAACTGTACAGTCATAGAAAAGTTCACCTTATAAAAAAAAGATAATATCTAAAAGTTGTAACTCATTAACATAAAGCTTTATGATTTAGTGTTTTCCTTATGATAATTTTTCTTCTAGTGCAAAATAAGTAGTTTTTGCAGGTATATGAATGAGAATATTGTTAAATTCACAGAAAAAGCAAAATTTTATATTTTTATAAAATTGGTATGATATTCTAAAATCAAATTTTTATTTCTTCTTCTGGATTGTACCCCTGGCTCTGGTTCTTCCCAGAATATTTTGAGTTCCATATCTGGGTAAATTAGTAGTCATTACAGCATAGACAAACACCTTTAGAATTTAAAAACTGGCAATCTAAAACATCTCACATCATAGAGCAGAATAGCCCTTCAGGAACCAAGAGGCCTTCCTTGAATGGACTTTGTTTAGCTACTTGATACAGAGGAGACATTTTCTCTGTCTTAAAGCTTTCTTTCAAGTATTTAAGATGTTGCTGTGTAAATGATGTGGAGATTTTACTTTAATAAAGGGTTTTAGATTTTAAACATACTCAGCAAAGGTTAATAGTTATATCATTTAACACAATTAAAGGTTAGTTATTTCTTAACATCTGGTATAGGATGACTTGTTTATCATGTGGTAATAGGGCTCACTTATACAACTCATCCAGTAATTTTACATTTCACTTTAAAGGCGTTCAGTTGAACCTTTCAAGATTTATTTGTATGTTAGAGTACCTGGTTATATTTGGCTCAGCAGTCAAAAAGAGGAAAGACATGAGTTAGAACCAGAAGGGACTTTAAATGTGCATCATCTAGCTGAATTCCCCTATTTTATGAAATAGGATAGCGAGGCCCAGAAAAGTAGCTTTCCTCAAATCATATCTTTAGTTAAGTAGCAGAGCCTGAATTTGAACCCAGGTTTTTCAACAACCAAGTTCAGTGCTCTTTACCCACCACAGTGTTTTATACTATATACTATTCTGCCAAGTTTATAAACTTTCTCTCAAAAATCCTGCTGCAGATTTTATTTTTGTTCCTTTTCTCTATCAGTAATGGAACATATGATTCTTTGTTAACCTTTTCAGCATGAGTTTACTTACCAGTTTATCTATTTCAGTTTATCTTCTCCCTTTTCCTACTCTGCCCACTTGTGTCATCATCCCCTGTATTAAGGCATATATCCCAAGTCAGATGTTAAACTTCACAAAATAGCACATGCTCAAAATTAAATTAAGATATGGTTAACATTCTATATGAGATTCTTACAGAATAATTTCTTTTTTTACAAAATACTATTTGAACTGTTTCTTATAGAATATGATTTGAATGGAGATACGGACTTTAAAAAAGATTTTAAAAGGAAGTGTAGAAACACTTAACTGAGTTTTATGTCTCAGATTTAAAAATCAACTAAAATGTATTTTGTACATGCTGTAACCTTACTAATAGATTCTAAGTTCCTTCAGCATAAAGGCTAATACCATTTAATTAAAAGGCATTATTCCCTTATTGCTTAAAACAGTACTCTGCACAGAGTAGGTATTTAAAATAATGAAAAAATGTCTTGTGTACTGTTCAAGTTTCTAAGTACCACTGTCACTAATTCACTCCTGTTTCTTATATAATGGATAAAAAAATGTACTAAGTTTTCCTTTTCATTACCTTTCTGCTAATCTCTGTGGCCGCCTAAATGTCACAAGTGGTTAGGAGCTTGTTAAAATGTGTTTTTCCCTTTCTTTCATCTCGTCTTAATTTGTTCTATTTGAGAAATTCAAGCAGGCCCAAGTTTCTTTTTAACTGGTGTATTTGCCATTTTCAATTTGTATGGAAAGAACTTTTTAATAGCGTTATCTTGGTTATGGTTTTGTAAAATGGTATTTTGCTGTACATATTTCTAAGACTTAAATTTTTTCTCTACTGTTAGAATTTTTTATCATGTTTTTGCTTTTGTTTTGTTTTGCTGGGCAATGAGGATTAAGTGACTTGCCCAGGGTCACACAGCTAGTGTCAAGTGTCTGAGGCTGGATTTGAACTCAGGTCCTTCTGAATCCAGGGTTGGTGCTTTATCCACTGCACCACCTAGCTGCCCCCTATCATTCTGGTTTTTAAAGAATGCAAAATTATAGAGAATCTCTTCATGATGTTTGTCAGCAATTAAGCTTTTTTTACTGTGCTCTTACAGAATACAATTTTTACAACTGAACTGATATATGGTATTGTATAATCTCATTTGATCTAACTTAACATTTTTTTATGATTGGTATGATTTTTAAATTTTGAGCTGGAGGAGACCCCTGAGACTATCTAGTCTGAATCCTTCATTTTATAGTGCAAGTCTCTTTATTTTGAGGAAACTGAGAGTCAAGAAGGTTGTGGGTTTTCTAATGTCACACAGGTAGTAATTGTCAGAAATAAACCCAGGTTCACTGAATCCAGAGTCAATGCCTTTGCACCTGTAACATGTTGGTATTTTGTAATTTATTTACCCCAGTGTAACATAGTTTTAGAATAAAATTCTTATTTTAAGAATATATATTAGCATAGGCTTAATTCCTTTTAAAAACTCTTAAATTGTGAAAAAGCAAGACTTTTAGTTAATAGTAATGACTGTTACTGTCAAGTTAGTGTGGAGAATCTGGATAATTTAGACTGTACTACAGACAAAGATACTAGGCCCTTTGATATCTTAGGATGAAGTAAGTGAAGAACTAAGGTCACAAGCTAGGATCTTAGAGATCTACTTGTACTTCTAGCTGGTAGTATTCACCACATCATTGGTATCAGAGAGTCTGATAGGTTAAAAACCAAAGATCCTGAATCACAGTCATTTAATATATATTTTTATGCATACATACACACACACACACACACACACACACACCTGAATTCATGCCCAATCGTTACATTTTATAGATGAGGGAATTTAGGCCTAGAAAGGTGAAGTGATTAGCATAGATAGTTTCATGTTGGTCAAAGCTAGAACTAGAACCCATGTCTAACTTTCATCATAGTTCAGTATCTCTTATCAGTATAGCATTGCCTTATGCAAGGGTACTCTAATGTCAGTACTGCAAATGTTATTAATGAGTGTTGGAAGAATATATAACCTCATAAGACCAATGGATTTGGAGTTGGAAGGTAGTTCTAATTCTCTTTAAAAAAACAACAGCAAACAAAACCTTTGTGACTTTAGCCTTAGTTTACTGATTTGTAAAATGAGAGACTTAGACTAGATAATTTCTAAGGGTCATTTAAATTCTCAATTCTAGGATCTCTTTAATTTTCATTTTTCAGCCTGATTTTTGGCTTTTATGTTGATAGTTATTTTCATACTCTTCTAAATTCCCTTTTTTATTTACATCTTGCCCTAATTAACATAACTTTTCTTTTTTACCTTCATAAAATTCTCTTAATTACAGGGTAATCGTGGGCAATTATACGGAGACCTTAAGGATAAGGAATCTCTACCTTCCAGAGCTTCATTTTGAGTTCCAGAATTGGGAAAATTAAGAAACTGACCCTCTCTGCTCCCTGCTACCCCATTTCCCTCCCGGTTCAGTTATTAATAGGCTTATTATTTGAGGTCCAATTTTTTACTTAGAACTTTTATTTCCTTTGGCAGTGACCTTAAATAAATAAAAAAAAATTATTTGGGGGTGTCTGTATGTATTACTAATGATTCAGAAGTAATTTGAAATATTTCAGTCTGGTATTTGCTGAAAAAGCAAAACATTAAAATTTGTGGCCTATAAAGAAGCTTAATTTATTTTAAAGCTTTAAAATATATTTGTAATATTTGCAGATTGATATGGAGCCTAGCAAAGCTCTTCCACTGAATGCATCTAAACAAGATGGACCTATGCCAAAACCACATAGTGTTTCACTCAATGATACCGAAACAAGAAAACTAGTGGAAGAGTGTAAAAGACTTCAGGGAGAAATGATGAAATTATCAGAAGAAAATCGACACCTGAGAGTAAGTTTTATATTTTAAAATGTATTTATGAAAGAGCTTAAAGTGGTCATAAAATTAAGTGCTTTTTATTTAAAGAACTACTAAACATTTTCATTTTATTTTAGATATTATTTGTAACTTACAGACCTATTTATTGTAATCTTTTTTTTTTGAGGTTTCTAATATGTTTGCTCAGTTCTATTTAACATAATTTTTTAAATCTAAAAGAGTTTTGACATTTTGAGTGTTTTTTCTTAAGAGTTCTTGTAATTCTGGGGCAGCTAGGTGGCGCAGTGGATAAAGCACCGGCGCTGGATTCAGGAGTTCCTGAGTTCAAATCCGGCCTCAGACACTTGACACTTACTAGCTGTGTGACCTTGGGCAAGTCACTTAACCCCCATTGCCCTGCAAAAAAAAAAAGAGTTCTTGTAATTCTAATGATTCCATGAAGGATATAATTATCTCAAGATTTGTTTTCATTTCCATGGTATGCCTTGACAGTTGTCACAGCGGTTTAAAATTTCATACATGTTTGTATTAAGGAGATTGTTATTGGATCAAGGTTTCACATCCTGTCCTGGAGGATCTCGAATTTTTATGGACCATTCACTGAGAATCTAAAATTAACTATGAACCTATAGTCCTGACACTTTATTTATTTGAGATTAAATTAATTCTTTTGCACTGTATTTTTTGTTAATTTGTTCTAAAAGTGTGCTTCAGCAGTCATAATAACAGGCTACTATTAAGCTTGGGTTTTGATACTCTGAAAGCCACTTCTAATGGCCATTTGTAGAGGTAGGTCATTGTCAGCATTTTGTTCTATTGTCTTGGTCATTGTTCCATGGTGCATTGGATATAAGAGGAATTTTTCATTTCAGGGATTGGTTGAATTAAGTTTAAAGGTTGATATCTATCTTTGCATTAAATTAAAAGTTAATTTACAAATGTAGAATTTGCAAGTAAAATATTGAAGTTCTGTATAAGTGTTTGGATTAAATTGTTTCTACTAACTTGTGACAAGTGGCTCATTTTTCTATTAATATATTCACTGGAATGAATAAGTTAAATGAGTATATATCTGCAAACTGCTAACATACAATTAGTTAATAAACAAAATAGTTTCTTATTAACAATGTACAGGTAAATGAAATATAAGAACTGTTTAAGTACACGAAGTAATACTGTATTAGAATGCACTTTAGATCTGGAATCAGGACTAGGTTTGAGGCTTAGGTCTGTTCTTTACCAGGTATTTGACCCTAGGCAAATCACTTAATTTCTCAGTTTCCTCATCTATAAATAGACCAAATGTCTTCTGAGACAGCATCCCTGTTTTTGTTGAGGATATCACTGGCCACCTAGTAACTCAGGTTCACAATCTTAAGTCCTCCTTGGCTGATGCTTCATTTGCCCTCATGTCAGTTGCTAAGTGTCCTTGAGGCTAACACTACTGTAAGCCCGCAACACCAATATTCCTGGGCCAGAAAAATGATTCACTCTTCTTTTTGTTGGTTATCTCACCCAAAATTTGTCTTAATGTAGTTTTTAAAAGTTGCTTAGAGGGTTGTATTGGGAGAACTTGGCAAAAATGCTTACTCTGTATCCCACAATAGGTTGTCATTTCTTGCACAATAGTATTCCATTACATTCATATAACACAGCTTATTCAGCCATCCACCAGTTGATGGGTATCCCCTCAATTTTCAGTTCTTTGTCACCACAAAAAGAGCTGCTATAAATTTTTTTGTACGTGTAGGTTCTTTGTCTTTTTTATGATCTCTCTGAGATACAGGCCTAGTAGTAGTATTCATGAATCGAAGGGTATGCAATTAAGTTGCCCTTTGATAATAGTTTCAAATTGCTTTCCAGAATGACTTGGATTAGTTCACAACTCTAAAAACAATGCATTGGTGTGTCTCAATTTCCCCACATCTTCTCCATCATTTATTATTTTCCTTTTCTGTCACATTAGCCAATTTGATAGGTGTGAGGAGGTGCCTGAAAGTTGTTTTAATTTGCATTTCTCTACTCAGAAGTGTTTGGAGCAGGGCAGAAGCAAGCAGTATGGAAGACTCTTTTTTAGGTTCTATTTTTGTATGTGGAAATGTCCCTTTTTTGATGTTTAAGTTTAGAATTTAAAAATTAAATTTAAAAAATTATCTCCCTTATCTTCTTTGCAGGGGTATGGGATTCTGGGACTCCTGCCCCCCTCCCCAAATTATCAGTTTAATTGTGGCTGAAAGACTTTTTTTTCCCCTTCTTTTTACAATGCTCTTCTCCTGGGAAATTTTTACACAACCCTGGCTATATAGGTATATGAAATAGGTGTACATAACTTTTTACTGTTGCCAAATTTTTCGCAACTCCATGTGGGATGACAGCCCACAGTTAAGAAGCTAGGACTTAGAGCATTTCTTCTTATGATTATAGATAGTTTTGATTTCTTTGTTTGAAAATTGCCTGTTCATATCCTTTGACCTTGCTTCATTGAATGCTAATTTGTGTCACAAATTGAGATTCAGAACTTGAGGTGTGTCACAACCTCAGTGAGCTGGTATTCCTCTATCTAAAAAGGAGAGGAATGGAATGAAACTGAAAAGCATTTGTTAAACACTTTGTGTGAAACACTGTGCTAATAAGTACTGCAGATACAAATAGAAAATCTAGACAATCTTTGCTCTCAGATTGCTCATGTTCTAATTGGGGCTGATGACACATAAGGGGGGGGTGTAATCAATTCGTAGGGATAATGATACCTGCTCATGGGCTGTTGTGAAGAACAAGTTAGATAATGAGTAAAACTCTGCAACCATATAAAGAGCTACATAGATGTTAATTATTGCATCATTTTTCTATTTTTTGATAATAGCTACCGTTTATGGAGGTCTTAGATAAGTGTTCAAAGTACTTTACTTAGATGATGAGTAATTTAGGAGTTTAGGTGCATTTTTTTTTCTAGAATGGCTAAATATTTTTGTTGCAGTAAAGATTGAAGGGAGTTAAAGGAGTCTTGATATAATATAACCCAAAAGATAACAGCTTTTCATCTCTGATACAGCCTGTAGTGCAAATTAAAGAAGATAACTCTGCATACTTTGAAATTAGCTTTCTATTGACATGGAAATAACTATAAAGATCTTTTTGGGAGAAAATGGGCAATGTATTAATTTAATGGGATTTTTGGATTATATGTGAGACATGATATTTAAAATTTTATTTCAATTTCATTTTAATTGAGGCCCAAGAAGTTTGTAGGAGGCAGCTAGGTGGCACAGTAGATAAAACACCACCCCTTGATTTAGGAGGACCTGAATTTAAATCTGGCCTCAGACACTTGACACTTACTAGCTGTGTGAGCCTGGGCAAGTCACTTAACCCTCATTGCCCCACTGCGTGCACCCCCCGCACCCCAAAAAACAAAAGTTTTGTCAAAGGGATTTTTGATAATGAATTTTGAAAACCATTTATATTGATAAAATATAAACCTTTCTACGTTACCCTCATTTTTCAAGTCTTTTTGTAAGCATTCATATGAATTTATTAAAACTTAAAATTTTATTAAGACTCTTGGGACATCATGTATATTCTCCTCCAGAGAGCCAATCTTATAATAGAGCATTGTAAAAAGAAGGGGAAAAAAAAAGTCTTTCAGCCACAATTAAACTGATAATTTGGGGAGGGGGGTGGGAGTCCCAGAATCCCATACCCCTGCAAAGAAGATAAGGGAGATAATTTTTTAAATTTAATTTTAAAATTCTAAACTTAAACATCAAAAAAGGGATATTTCCACATACAAAAATAGAACCTAAAAAGAGTCTTCCATACTGCTTGCTTCTGAATAAAATTATATAATAAATTGAACCTTTGGGGCAGCTAGGTGGCGCAGTGAATAGAGCACTGACCCTGGAGTCAGGAGGACCTGAGTTCAAGTCCAGCCTCAGACACTTAACACTTACTAGTTGTGTGACCCTGGGCAAGTCACTTAACCCCAATTGCCTCACCAAAAATAAAATAAAAATAAGATAATGTCTCCTCCCCCCCCCCCCCAAAAAAAAAAAAAAGAAACCAAAAGTGTCACCTTCTTATCTGGGTTTTCTGTTCCCTTCTGTGTGCTTTTAAAAAAATATTTCAAGGGGGCAGCTAGATGGCGCAGTGGTTAAAGCGCTGGCCCTGGATTCAGGAGTACCTGAGTTCAAATCCAGCCTCAGACACTTCACACTTACTAGCTATGTGGCCCTGGGCAAGTCACTTAACCCCCATTGCCCCACAAAAAAAAAATATTTCAGTGGCAGGAAATATATTTTTTTCATTTTTCTTTGGGATTAGGCTTGATTATTATAATTCCAAACCATTCAGTTTCATTGTTTCTTTGTGTTCTTCTTATTCATTTCTTACAGGAATAATATTTACATCATTTATATATTGTAATAAGCTTAGCCATTCCCCAAGTGATGGAAATCTTCTTTGTTTCTGGTTCTTTTGCTATTAATAAAGGAATAGTTATAATATCGTACATAATGAACCCTTTCTCTGTATCTTTGTAGTACATGGACCTAAATATAAATTCCTAGCAGTTTGGGTCAAAGCATTGTGAGATTAAAATTGGATATTAGATCATAAATCTCCCCTACTTAACCTTTTCCTTAATGGCTGACTAGGAATCGCCGGTGCCAGAATGCTCTGTTTAGGGTGATCTGGACCTGGCTCTCAACTGCCTCTGTGAGAGTTCTCCAGTCTGGACATTGTGTCAGAAAGTATCTGCGTATTTCTGGCAGTGAATTATAAACAAATGTGTTGAGAACGATATAGGAATCTCTTAAATCTACTGGATCCAATCTGGTGTACTATCTAGCGGCCTCACAAAGTCTATCATAAAATCTGTTTGGTCTTTCATTAGCCTCCTGAGGTAGGCTTAAAAATTTCTGCCAGTTCATCAACGATTTCTTTCTTTGTTTCTTTCTCTCTCTCTTTCTCTCTTTCTCTTTCTTTCTCTCTCTCTCTCTCTCTCTCTCTCTCTCTCTCTCTCTCTCTCTCTCTCTCTTCTTTCTTTCTTTCTTTTTTTCTCTTTCTTTCTTTCTTTCTTTCTTTCTTTCTTTCTTTCTTTCTTTCTTTCTTTCTTCCTTCCTTCCTTCCTTCCTTCCTTCCTTCCTTCCTTCCTTCCTTCCTTCCTTCCTTCCTTCCTTCCTTCCTTCCTTCCTTCCTTCCTTCCTTCCTTCCTTCCATTCCTTCCATTCCTTCCATTCCATCCATTCCATCCATCCATTCCTTCCGTCAATTGGGGTTAAGTGACTTGTCCAGGGTCACACAGCTAGTAAGTGTTAAGTGTCTGAGCCTGGATTTAAACTCAGGTCCTCCTGACTCCAGGGCCGTGTAAGGGCTAAAAGTCTAGCTAATCTGTCTAAAATATCTAATGAGTGGTCACCAATAAATTATAAGCTTTAGCAAGAGTTAGACTTTTAAGCATTTATTAAGGAGAATAAGAATTTGGTGAAGAGAGAAAGGCCTAGATTCATCTATCTGTCAAAGGGAGAGCGCATCTTTAGCTCCACTCTCCACCAGAGTCCTCACAGAAGAGAGTGAGAGCGCCAGCCTCACTCCCTCATTCCTTTCTCCCACAAGCAAACCACTTCCTGATGCCAAAGAAAAGCCACATGTCTTGCCCTCAGACGCCTTCTCCTCATGGTGGAGCTTTCCTAAAGTAAGTCTCCAGCAGGTGGCGTCATTCCAATCGTTACAGCCAGTGCTCTATCCACTGTGCCACCTAGCTGCCCCACATCAACGATTTCTTAACGTAATTTTAGATTGTTTTCCAGAGTGGTTGGGTCAGTTCACAGTTCACAACTAAAAAAGTGTAATTAGTTTGCCTCTACAACCCTTCTTTAACTGTGGATATTCCCTTCCTGTCATTTTTGCCGATTTTCTGGGTCTAATAAGAAACCTAAAGTTGTTTGTAGCAATCTTGGTTGCCTAACAGTTTGGCATTTTTCAATTTTTGGCAGTTTTTTGTTGTTGTTCATAGTCTTTGATCACTTAACTATTGAGAAATGGCTATGTGAGGTTGTTTATCAGATTCATCAGAGATAATTGCGGCAAATCCCATCCCCCTTCCAAATTAATAGTTTTCCTTTTTTATCCTATTTTGCATTGGTTTTTTCTTGAAAAAAATTTTTAGTGTGATTAAAATGAACACTTTTTATTTTTTCTCATCACCTCTCTTCCATGTTTAGTTAAGTTCCTTCCATGTTTAGTTCATCCTCTAGCCATTGCTGCCAAAGTACCTATCTTGTTCTCTTTGTTGTGGAACTATTCAGGTCACATATTCATTGTAGTATGGAGGGGTAAGATGTTGGTTTAATCCTAATTCCTGCTAAACTGCTTTTCAGTTTTCATAGCAGTTCTTTTCAGATAGGGAGTTCTTTCCCAAATAATTTGTTCCTAGGTTTATCAAACATTGTGTCATCTGGTCCATTTGTTTATGATTGGTTTTTATGTAGTCTGTTTCACTGATCTTCTTTTATATTTTTTAACCAAGTAGTTTTGATGATTACTGCTTTATAGCATAATTTGAGGTTCAATTCTTCCTTCATTTCTGTTTCTTTTAGCATTTCACTAGAGCTTTTCTTCCTCCAAATCCACTTATTATTTTGTCTTTTTTTAATAAAGTACTTCCTTAATAGTTAGATTTGGTATAGTAGCAAACCTGTAAATTAATTTAGATAGTATTATTTTGGTATGCCCTATCAGTAAGCACTGCACATTCTTCCAATTATGTGTCATTTATTACTTCTTTAAAGTGTTTTAAAATTGTCTGGTAGTAAATTAATGAACATCTTTTTAACATGGTTTTTGTGGGTTTTTTTGTTTTTGTTTTTCTTTTTTTGCAGGATGAAGGTTTAAGGCTCAGAAAGGTAGCACATGCAGATAAATCTGGATCAAGCTCAGCCATGTCTTTCAGAGAGAATGTCACCAGTCCTCTTCCTTCACTTCTTGTTGTAATTGCAGCCATTTTCATTGGATTCTTTCTAGGGAAATTCATCTTGTAGAGTGAAGCATGCAGAGTGCTGTTTCCTTTTTTTTTTTCTTGACCAGAAAAAGATTTGTTTACCTACCACTTCATTGGTAGTATGGCCCACGGTGACCATTTTCTTTGTGTACAGCGTCATAATAGGCTTTGCCTTTAATGATCTCTCACGGTTAGAAAACACAATAAAAACAAACTGTTCGGCTTCTGGACAAATTGTATATTATCAGATCATCAATAGCAGGTGTCAGTTGCACATTCAGTCCTTTATGAAATTCATAAATAAAGAATTGTTCTTTCTTTGTGGTTTTAATAAGAGTTCAAGAATTGTTCAGAGTCTTGTAAATGTTATTTTAATAATCCCTTTAAATTTTATCTGTTGCTGTTACCTCTTGAAATATGATTTATTTAGATTGCTAATCCCACTCATTCAGGAATATGCCAAGAGGTGTTCTGTGGGGAAATGGTGCCTCTTACAGTGTAAATTTTCTCCTTTACCTTTGCTAATATCATGGCAGAATTTTTCTTATCCCTTGTTGAGGCAGTTGTTGACTGAGTTTTTCATCCTTACAATCCTGTCCCATGGTATTTAACATAAAAAAATAAAACTGTTAACAGATTCTTGCTGGGTAGCCTGTTTGTGTCTCTTGTATCATTAGAAGGGGATACCTAAGAATTATTTTGTGTATAACAATTTGAGACTAGTAATGCATTACCTCTGCACTTAAGCTTATTTATTTGGCTTATTCTGATATTTGTAATTAAATCTGGAAGAGAAAAAAAAACACAAAATGAAACATGTTCTTATAAGGAAAGGAAAGTGATGATAAATTTTGTTGCTGCTTTCAGTGTTATGGACGATGATAGTCTATCTTCACCATGATCATTTGAAGCACAAAAATCTATGGGGAGAAAAGCATTTTAATTATAGTAAAATTATGCTTATGTTTAAATGTCTGTATTGCATTGAATGTGCCACTGTCCTATCAGTTTCTTTTGGTGTCTTCCCGAAGGAGACTAATTCTCCTTTATTATAGTCAAGTACTTTAAAGCCACGATAATCATTTTTTATCAACTTTATAACTTATTTTAAAATATTAAAGCTAGGTGTATTTCCCTCTCAATTTTACACGCAAAATAAATTTCCACAATGGAAAGTTTTAAAGATTCTTCCTGAAAAATGAATTAACAACTCTTCGCAAATTTGTTAACCACGTAAACAAACCATTCTCAATTTAAGAATGCATTTATGGGGTCTGATACTTTTCTGCACCTAGTCTTCTGTCTTCATTTCATTCATATTAATTGTAGGTAATAATAGAGCAAGAAAACAGTAATTGGAACTGATTGTAAGGTAGTACATCTGAATCTTAATAAATGAATATGTGATTTTTTTTTTAATGTGCCTAAGTGAAAGTGAAGCATATTAGTCTTCCTGGCTTGTGGGACTTGATGTGGTGCAGTGAAGTATATTAGGCCTGGTTCAAAATGCACATTTTATAAGTTGAGTGTGAAATTTTCTAGAGAAGACAGTATTTTGGTTCCTTTGATTTCCAGTTTTCTTTAATGGACAGATCACATGTATCAATGTTATTATTATTGCTCTCTGGTAACTTCTTGCCTGTGTGCAAAGACAACCATGAAATGTACAAGTAATACTTAACTTTCACCATTAGCATGCAACCGCAAGATACTTCCATGGTGTATGCTCTACTCTCTTTGTACAAGTTTCCTCCCATTCTGATAACTGGAAAAGCATGCTTAAGAGGTTTACATTTTCATTACATAAATTTGAAAGCATAATCCCTTGGCCTAAAGTTCTGTGTTTTTAACTTTAAATTGGTGATATTTATATATTAATACCTGATACTTCACAAGCCCCCCCCGCCCCCAAAAGTTAAATGTCACAGAGAATGCAATGAAATTCTGGAGGTTATGGAACAGAATTATACGTTTTTGAAGAGAACATAGAAATCATTAGGACAACACAATCCCTTCATTTTACATGGGACAACTAAGACCAAAGGAGGCTAATTAAACTCCCTGAGGTCATAAAAGTTAGATCCACCTGAATGGGGTGGATTCTGTGTCTGAGACTTAGGTCTTCTTATTCCCAGGCCAGTGCTGTTTCCAATACTTTAGTAAACAGTGGTTTCATCATAATGGGAGAGAAGAATTAAAATAATTAGTGTGAGATTCTATTTTAATGGGTATATCGGTAGTTTCATATTAATGGTGGATTTGTATTACAAATATCTTTGTTTAATAGTCTGAGATATAGGTTTGACCTCATTGCTTATCTTAGGAATGACCACCTGACATGGTATCAAAACTTATGAAATTGAATCTATTTTTAAATGGCTAATATATAAGATTAATTACACAATGGGTGATCATGCACTATTATGTGGTTTAGGAAGCATCAACAAAATAAATGTGCACATAGGCATCTTAACCCAGTTTATATACCACAAGGTGCTTTAATAATGTAGCGGGGGACTGTCTCTTGGTTTCTAGTAAACTCTTCATAGCTGTATAAAAAAATGTAATGCTCATTTATTTTGCTATCAGGAGTTACCTTGAAAAAGTCCAACTGTTTAGTGAATTATGGAATATGGATTAAATTGTTTGTCTTTGTTCCTTACATGTTTAGATTTTTTTTTGCTTTGCCTGCTTACTTGTGTATGTAAGCATGGGGAAATACATCATTGCTAATAGTTAGACTTACAACCAAGTGACTTAAGGCCTTAAGTTCATGTTATGCTAAATGCACTACTTTCTTTCATTCTTTCTATAATTAATGTACCCTAACTATGCCCATTTTCTTGTATTTACAAGAAACATATGATTTGTATTCTGAATGTGTAGTATGTTTTTAAAGTTTTTTTAAAGATGCTGAAATGGCACTTAGAAAAAAAATGTAGTGTAAAAGGTTCAGAAATCCTGGCAAATGAAAATTATATTCTTAATCCCTGAAGTAGTTTAGATCAGTATTTACCTTGTCATTAAAACTGGTATTATCTGGTGAGGGGGATGTTTTTAGAATGTGATCTCTTAAAATGTGCCACTTAGAAAAACAAATTTTGACAAGACCAAAATCATTCTTGTGGGATACACTGCAAAATTGTACTCTCCTCCTCACTTTAGATGCATTCAGTTAATAGTATGCCCAGAGCTTGTCACACCTAGCAAATGATCTTGGTGTGTGCAGTTTAAAACAAAACAAAACAAAAAACTTGCCCATTGTCAGAATTATAGGTAAAGATAAATGCTTACCAGATGGAAAACAACAAAATAAGTAGGTAATGAATCTTTATTTTCTAGCTTCCAGGGGGATATCAAACAACTGAGTGAATAAATAAACTATTAAAAATAGTGGTGGAGTCTGATTTTCCTTTTTTAAAGAAAAAATGCATCAAAACCTGATTATGCACTACTGCAAAAATGTTTGGTTAGCTGCATTCCTATAAAATATAGCTTTTGGTCTAGTCAATTGTTTCATTGTTTAGGGAGTGTTTTCAATCTTCCAGAGAGAGAGAGAGAGAGTGTGTGTGTGTGTGTGTCTGCTTGTGAGGATATTTTTCTATCCAGTGGCCTTGTCTTTTGGGAATGCTTAGTCTCTTCAGAATGCTTGAATTTAGTGCCATCTGCAGGTAAAAAAAAAGGAAATTATTTTTCCTTAATTCTTAAGACACTTTTAAGTGTAATAGTTATGTTTCATCAGCAAAACTTCATTGACCTTCATTTATCAGAACTGCTTCCTTACCTAAATAGAGATAAATGTGGTCAATTTTTGGTTAGGAAACACTTGTATTATTAACATAGGAAACAATATGATTGTATAAGACTTGGAGAACAAATATCCAAATGCACTCTTTTTATGTAAGCTTTTTGGTGTTTAAGATATTTAAGTGATAGATATAGTTTTACTTCTCAAAGTGATGACAGCATTTAATTTATTAGCGATGTAGCTTTGGAGCCAGAAAGACGTGTTCAAGTCTTAATGATACTGAGTGACCCAGGGCAAGTCTCAGCTTTAAGTAATATTTATATCCAGTTACAGATCTAGCTTCTTATAGGGAATTTGCTCATCAGGAGTTCTTTATACCAGTGAACTCAGACCTATCAGATACCCCTCTTGTTCACCCTGCCCACCCTACCCCACGTTGCATTTTCAGGAGTCTCTTCCCTAAGATTCAGATGTCTAGGTGACCACTTAGGGTTATTGGAAATTAAAGGTTATTTGTTCTTGTAATAAGTTTTGTTTAAACTTATTATTAAACTTCTAATGTATAGGAAGAAGGGTGATGTATATCATAATGCTGAATGTTTGAAAATAAGTACATTTTAAAATTTGTACTTAAAACCCAATAAGTATTGTTTTTACTATCACCTTTATAACCTAAAGTGGTTGTTAGGGCCTATTTTCTTTCATATGGTTTCTTTCTCCCACTTGTATATTTCTCAAAATTTGGTACTTAAGATGTTAAGAACCCTCAGCTTGTTAGGTTCTGTTAAAACTAATTTTTTTCCATTCTGGTTTCAGATCGGTTTTTACCTTTGCAGTAAGAGTTACCATGTTTTTCTGATGCTTGTAGGTTCGAAACTAAAGGTAGGAATAGTTTTTCCCTCTTTGTGAGAACACTGGACCCAAGTCGTCTGTCATTTTATCTTTGCTCCGTTCCCCTCTCAAAAAATAAGCAACTAGCCCTAGAAAAAAAAAAAAACAAAAGAAAAATCATAACATTTTATATTATGAAGTATTGTAATGTGGTGCCAAAAGAGGATAGGAAATCTCTGAAAATATTTTAAAGCAATGAAGAGGAAGGAAAAGGTGGATTAGAATCTAATCCAGAGAGGGTGCAGCTAGGTGGTGCAGTGGATAAAGCACTGGCCCTGGGATTCACTTGACACTAGAGTGTGTGTGTGTGTGTGTGTGTGTGTGTGTGTGTGTGTGTGTGTGTGTGTGTATCTAATCCAGAGGTGTCAGGCAGCCCACATATTGCCCTCAACACTCCCAAGTGTGTTCTGAACTAGATGAAAATGTAGCTCCTGATTTTAATAAAATGTGTGTTTGTGTTAGGTGTGTGTAGTTTTCTAAGTTAATGTGTAACCTGAAGAATGTATAGTTTAGTGGCTTCTATTTCTGTTTCTATTTGAGTTTCACACCACCAAACTAGATGACTCTGTAAGGGTCTTTACATAAAGCTTCTTATGATCATTTCAAGTTATTTTTTTTTTCATGATTAGTGACTAGTGGCCTAAAAACAGCATTAAGAAGTGACTGCAAGTAATTACTTATGAAATACTTTAAGGTTTATAAAGTACTTTATACAATATCCTTATTTTGCACATGAGGAAACCAAAGGTCAAATGGTAAATGACAACTAGTAATTACCTTTTCCCCCTCGTTTCCATTCAGTCAAACCATTAAATACATTACCTCCATGGTACTATGTAGGCAATGGGGATACAAAGACAATTGCTTCCACATTCTACTGGGGGGAACATGTATAGAAGTAAATACAATATATATGGATATACAAAATAATTTTGGGGGAGGAGTACTGATAATTGGGGAATCAGGAAAGGCCTCTTGTGTACTAGCTTTGAAGGTAGGTTGGGACAGGGTAAAGGGGAGAGCACATGGAACCAGAAAGATTGAGTGTCATGAGAATCAGCAAGTAGATCAAGTTGGCTGAATGTAGAGTATGAAAGAGAATAATGTATGTGGTAAGTCTAAAAGATGTGCTAGATTAATATGGGCTTGAAGTGACAACTATAGGAGTTTGTATTTTGTGAGGCAATAGAGAAAAAGCTGAAGTTTCTTTAAAAAGTAATGGTGTGGGGCAGCTAGATGGCGCAGTGGCTAGAGCGCCGGCCCTGGATTCAGGAGGACCTGAGTTCAAATCTGGCCTCAGACACTTAACACTTACTAGCTGTGTGACCCTAGGCAAGTCACTTAACCCCAATTGCCTCACTAAAAAAAAAAAAAGTAATGGTGCTTGGGGCAGCTAGGTGGTGTAGTGGATAGAGCACCAGCCTTGGATTCAGGAGGATCTGAGTTCAAATCCGACCTCAGACACTTAACACTTACTAGCTGTGTAACCCTGGGCAAGTCACTTAACCCCAATTGCCTCACCAAAAAAAAAAAATAAATAATAATAATGGTTCTTTAGGACTATTTGCCAGTCCTGTAGCAGATGAGTTGAAAAGGGGAAATTAAGTACTTAAGTGTGTACTTTTGAATTGCAATAGAGGTGATTTAAGTTAAAGTGGTTATAATTTGTCATCCAGTGATAGATGAGAAATGATGTAGAGGTAGAAACTATAATTTGAGAGGATGAGGGAGAAAAGAATAGATGACTGCTAAATTATTAACTTGGTTAACTGGAAGAATAGTGGTACTTTGGACAGATAACAAGTTAGAGATGAATAGGTTTAGGAAGGAAGAGTTGGGTTTTTTGTTTCTTTTTGACATGTTGAGTTTGATCTGCCATCTAGGTGGAGATTTCCAGCAAGCATTTTGAAGATTTTAGACGAGCTCAGGAGAAAGGAGATAGATAATGTAGATTTGGGAGTCATCTGCATGGAGATAGCTGATAAGATCACCAGAGTAGTGTAGAGTATCCAAGACAGAGCTCTAAGGTACACCCACAGGTAATGGGGCAGAGGCCAGAACATGGATCACACTGCAGTTTCCTGAAAAGCCAAAAAGGAGAGTATACTGTTAAATATGGCAGAGAAGTCAAGGAAGAAGGCTGAGAAAAGGTCATTGGATTTAGCAATTAAAGAGACTAGTCTTTTTATCTCCCCTTTCATCTCCTCCCCTCTCCTGATTTATTACAAGAGCATCAAGATACTGTGTTCTTTTTTTTTAGTGAGACAATTGGGGTTAAGTGACTTGCCCAGGGTCACACAGCTAGTAAGTGTTAAGTGTCTGAGGCTGGATTTGAACTCAGGTACTCCTGACTCCAGGGCCGGTGCTCTATCCACTGCGCCATCTAGCTGCCCCAAGATCCTGTATTCTGAGGTGATGTAGCTGTATAGTAAGAGCCAATTTTAAAATTAAAAAAAAATTTTTTTTGCTGGGTAGTGAGGGTTAAGTGACTTGCCCAGGGTCACACAGCCAGTAAGTCAAGTGTTTGAGGCCAGATTTGAACTCAAGTCCTGAATCCAGGGCTGGTAATTTATCCATTGTGCCACCTAGTTGCTCTGAGCCAATTTTAAAATCCTGTATTCTGAGGTGACATAGCTTTATAGTAAGAGCCAAATTTAAAATGGTACTGTTATAAGGGGAGTAGATGATTAAATATCAGATTGAGAGAAATGAATGGGAAGGAGCTTGCAACTGTTCAAAATCAAATTCTCAACATGAAACAATAGGAAGTTAGATTAGCCAAGAACCATCATTATACTCAATATAGTAAAAATTTCAGTACAGCATAAGAGGAAGAACTAGCTCTTGTTGAATAAAGTTAATCGTGTAAGAAGACATTAAATTTACCTTTGCAGTATTAGAAAGTTTGCTAAACAAATGGAAAAGTATAAAAACAGGAGAATGCCTTTAAGAAAACACTACTCCCTCTGCCTACCTTAGGTTTGCCTGAAACCTTCGCAAACAATTGATACTGGACCTGTGATTTCATGTTAAGGAACTCTTGTCTCAATGTTACTATGACTTTGAACATGTAAAATGGAGCACTCATCCAAACTGTTTATAAAAGATAATGAGAAATATCTCATTCTATAAACAAATTATTGGAACAAATGTAATTTGCAATGACCCACTTGATTTCCTTAGTGTAAATGTCAGCACAGGGTAAGGCAATTTGAGTTTCCTGAACCTGGATCACAGAGTATTAGGACTGGAAGGGACATTATAATCCATCTAGTTTTAACCCCTTCATTTTACTGAAATGGAAACCGAGGTTCAGGGAAGTGAAATGATTTACCAAACTTCATAAATTGAGAAAGTGGCAGTATTGACTCAAATCCAGGCCTTTTGACTAAATGCATACCTCTTTCCATCACACTGCCTCTTTCCTTTCAAAACAATGACAAAAAAATTCTTGAATATCTTTTGTTTTTACATCATATAAATTATCTGACATATGCCGACATATCCCTCCCATCCCTGAGAAAGCCATCCCTTAAAGAATAATAAAAAAACAGTTTAGCAAAATTAACCATCAAAAGTCTGACACAGTGTGCTATTAGCCCCCCACTTCTACAAAGAAGGCAGAAAGAAATTTTTTTTAAAAACCCAAACATCAGTGAACATAGTTTTATTGTTCATTTCAGCCCTGCCCAACTCTTCATAACCCTGTGTACTATACTGTCCATGGAGTTTTCTTGGCAAAGATATTGGAGCAATTTGTCATTCCCTTCTCCAGTAGATTAAGGGAAAGCCATTCATAAATTGTAGTTTCTCAAACAGGATAGGCAAAGGGGTATTGTGAGGCTCAAAGGAGGTAATGGAGATAAATATTTTGCAGACCTTAAAGCTCTATATAATTGACAGTTAATGTTAGTCTACTGTCACCAGTCTGTTGAGCTATATATTGTACTGCTGAGCTTAAGTAATGTTTATAGAGCAATACGGGGTGTGCTGGTAAATATTTAATAACCCGGTTCTCTGAGAAAAAAATATATGCATATACACACATTACATTTAATCTGCATTATTAACATTTTCTTATGTCCAGAGAATCAGCAAAACAATAAATCAAGTTCTGATTTGTAGCACTCAACTTTCATGAGTCTTTAAGATCCCTGGAGGTAGGTCTCTTCAGATTTTAATGGAATATTATTCATAATTAATAATTACAATTCCATTTTGAACCTATATAGTACCAGTTTATTGCTGAATAAATCTACTTCAACTACATAGTTCTGAATTCTTAGTTTTACTCCTTTATAGGTATTGTTTTCCATTGACTTTTGTATTGCTTGATCACGTCTCTTGTGTGATATTTTACAGTATCATCATATTGCCCATAGTGACTATGTTAGCTTGCTATGCTAACCACTTCAAATTATTAGGCTTTATAAGAAATCTTTTTCTCCCTATCAAGCTGCTTTCCAACTAGGAAACTAACCAGGGAGACTTAACAGATGAAGTACATATTTTGAGAGCAGGAAGAATGGAGAATACATCCCAAACTTAGGATGCTACTTACATAGTTTCACACACTCATTTAACAGATGAGAAAGCAATGACTGAAAGGTTGTGGCTTGCTCGGCATTTCATAGCTAGTGAAAGTCAAACTCAGACAAGTACCCTGATCTTTTGATTCTCAAAGTCCCTTATACTCCCTGGTTGGTCAATTCTGAGTAGCCATCCCAGTTAGGAGTCTAATGTTCAGTCTGGAGAGGACCTAAATATGATTTAGTCTTATACCTTCATGCTATCGATTAGTAATTTGAATTGCAGAGTACTGAAATGATATATCCAAATTCACACAGGTTGTAAGTGATAGAAGTAGGATTTAAATGTAGGTCTTTTAATTCCAAATTTGGTTCTATCTCCACCATACCATGCTACCCCATAAAGATCCACTTTATGAACTATACTGTGGGGTTAGGAAACTGGTATGAATTTACACTCATCATAGGAAGCTGATTTTTAAATAACCCCTTTATAAGAACTTTTTTTCTCTCTCTTGGGTTGCCTTTTTCATAAAAGAAGAATGAAGAATGTCCAATTTTTGAGGGTTCCATTTAATTGGATTCAGATATGTTTTGCTTCTCTTTCCTTATAGTCAGAATATTTTTTAGCAGTATTGCATATAAGTAGAACAGTTTTCAGGAAGGCTACTTAGAGGGATCTTAAACCTGATTCTGGGCCAGATTGTGATACAATGCTTTATAGCGCATTTTGGGGAAGACTAGGTAAATGAGACGTTGAGTAGCTTACACAGTCATGATGAAGTAGAAAGAAGGCTGGATTTGCAGTTAGAGAACCAGGATTAGAATATTGGTGATACTACCACTTTGACTTTGGGCAAATCACTTTACTGCTCTGGGACTCACTTCCTCATCTATGTGTAATTTGGGGTAACAGGTCCCTCCTGACGCAAAAAGGTGGGTTTACTTTGGGGTCCTCTTTTTTTCTTTGGCTCATCTGGCCCAACCCACATAAAATGTGAGAATGTCAGTATCTGGTATTATCAAAAGCTGGGTACACTTTGGGGACCTCTTTTTCTTTGGCTTATCTGAGCTAATCCAGGTGAAACCTTAGAGGTTAGTATTTGTTTTTATCAGTTCTCCCTTACAAGTAGTCAGGCTCACAAGGCATCAGACACAGAACTTTTTTTTTGGACACAGTAAAGTGGGAAGAGAACAAGAATTTATTAAGTACCTACTATGTGCTCAACGCTGTACAAATCAAATTTCATTTGATTCTCAACAACCCTGTAAGTTAGGTCCTATTATCATCCCTATTATACATTTGAGGAAACCAAGGCAGACAAAAGTTAAGTGACTTGCCAGGGTCAATGTGCTGGTAAGTATCTGATACTCAATTTGAATCCAGGTCCAGAACTCTATATACTGCCTCTAAAGAGCAGTAAAGGCTATATAGAAAGGACTGATACCCAAGACTAAAGATAATGAAGAACTTCTCAGTCCCCCAACATCACATTTGCAGTAATCTTACATTTTCTCACGATGATTTATACAATCCTCCACGCTAAGAGTACTACACAGGGTAAGGACTCCCTATCAAAGGGAAAGAACTTAGTCACATGGGAAATTTACCCAATATAGCTGGGAGAGGAGAAAAATAGAGACTTGGTTGAGGGGATATGTATAAAGGTTGTCACAGTACTTGAGATCATTTGTAATGTGGGTCTGGGAGGGGATGGTGTTATATAGTAGAAGTCAAGACAAGTCAAGCCAACAAGCATTTATTAGGCACCTACTATATGCTAGACATGTACTAGCATAGAGTACTAGGGATATGAAGTAAGGCAAAAACAAGCAAAAAAAAAAAGGCAAAAAGCAAAAAAATCTCTCAGATCACAAGTCATAATGGGCATGCAAGCAACTATGTAGAAACATGATATTGGAGATAATCCCAGGTGGAAGGCACTATCAAAGATGATCAGGAAAAGCTGTTTGCAGAAGATGGCATTTTAGTTAAGCCTAAGAGAGAGAATTACAGGTATGAGGAACAGCCAGTGAAAATATGCAGAGGAGGGGGCAGCTAGATGGCACAGTGAATAGAGCACTGGCCTTGGATTCAGGAGGACCTGAGTTCAAATCTGGCCTCAGACACTTAACACTTACTAGCTGTGTGACCCTGGGCAAGTCACTTAACCCCAATTGCCTTACTAAAAAAAGAAGATATGCAGAGGAATAGCAAGGCCTGTTACTAGATCAGGCTATATGGAAAGGAGTAAGGTATAAGAAGATTGGAAAGAGGAAAGGATAAGAATTTATGTAACACCTACTTTGTTCCAGGCACATATCATCACCACCATCATCTCCATTCTCATCCCAGAGAGAAGAATCTTCTCACTAGTAATGGAGGAAGAACTAAATAGCAGGTGATAAGAGCCACACAGACAGTGGAAGTCTAATTACTGGAGGGAAGAATGTGGTCCAGAGGTTACGGTGTGTCATAGAATGAATGAATGAAAGGAAGAAAGAAAGAAAAAGAAAACATTCCTTAAGCACTGTGTGTCAAGACCTGTTGCAAGCACTTGGAATTGTCCCTGGCTCTCAGGGAACTCACATTCTACTTAGGGGAGAAGAATACTTATAGGAAGGCTCAGTTGCTGGGCAGATAGAAAAACTAGAGTTCCTAAAGGAGTCAGGGGTAGGACAAATGGTAAGGACCAGGCGTCCTTGGGATGCCTTGGCATGTCTGTCCTCTAAGTCAGGAGTCTTGAAGAGACTGCCCAACCTCCATTGGGATGGAGGGAGAGGCCCAGAATGGGGGGAGGAGTCTAGTCTCAATCTGGAAGAAGTAGGGTTGGGAAAAGGGAAAGGGGATTGAGCAGAGGAGAAAGCCAAGATGAGGTTTTGCTGGGATTCTGCTCACCTCAGAGCAGAGTCTGTAGGCTCCTGGAGAGGGCAAGACCCATGGAAAGGGACTCTTTATTTTGAATGGGTGTGAATCCTTTTAGTGTTCTCTATTTTGTAACTAAAACCAGTCTTGTGTTTGATACCTCCTTAGCTTGAATACTGGTAAAAGGAGCTGATGGTCATCCTTTTGGGGAAGTGTCAGATACTGACAATCCTAGGTTTCACTTGGGTGATAACACATGAGCTAGAGAAATTGTAAGAAGTACCCAAAAGTGTACTCAGGCCTTTCATTTCAAGCAGAGGTGGTGGTGGTTTGTTTTTTGTTCCCAAAGAGGACCATGATATTGGAAGGTGATGTCATGACTTCCAGTGAATTGGATTTAAGTGAAACAGGGCTGTGCAAAGTCACCAACATCACTTTCTATTCCAGAACCGTCTGGATCCAGTGGCAAGATTGATATCAGGACGACTAGAGATGGCCCCAGATGTTTAAGGCAATTGGGGTTAAGTGGCTTGAACGCAGAAGTAAGATGTAAAACAAGGGAGGGGGTGGAGTTATCCTAGGTGCTCTCCTCTCAACTCTAAAAAGCCTAGGATTCCTTACACAATGATCATACTAATAGTTCTAAGGAGTTCTGTAAATCATTTAACATTCTATATGATTCTCACAATAGCCCTTTGAGGTAGTGCAAGCACGTTTTAGAAGGGAGGGAACCAAAGCTCAGAGTTTAAGTGACTTGCTAAAAATACACAGGTATTAAAAGACCTGAACTAGAAAGTCAGTCCTGTGTCTTCTGGCTCCAAGTGAAGTATCACTATACATTTATCTTTCACTACCACCATTTAGTTCAAAGGTATAATCTTCTCCTGTTGTCATGTGATGCAAGTGGAAAGAGCTCTGAACTGAAGAGAAGGATAGGATCAAACCTTCACCCACCCATGATGGCATCAATGTCAGCAGAGGCACCTCCTACTATCAGCAATAACACCTGGAAGATGTGTCAGCTGTTTACTCATTTTACAGAGGCAGTAGCTGCTGCTATTGGAACTTGCTGTTTGTACAGCCTACAGGTGAAAAGGATGTTTCTGCATTGTGACAGTCGTCAGGAGATAGGTTTTCACGAGTTTTGAGAACTCAGTTCAGTCTCTTAAGTTTTGTTTTAAACCTCAGGGCAGCAAAGTTTCATGGTGGTTCAGTTCAGAGTCCACAAGTAACGAGAGATTGGAAGCCACTGATTTAACTACAAGGAACAAGACTAAATGTAATAATAATGCCAGTTAAGGTCATGGGGAAAGTCCTTTGTATATAGGCAAACGTTACGCATTTTGATCACAGCACATGGAACTGGCCATGATCTGAAACATTTTATTCCATGTCATTCTTCTAAGTGCTCGAGGAGTTGAATTGGATTTGAATTAGAGAGTATAATGTCATCCACAAACTGGACCTTCAGAAGAAACAATTTATGGGGCACCATCCTTCCATTGGAGTCTATACTGTCCATCTTCCATGACAGTGACTGACACATTTGAGTGTATATCTTCCTGTTTTATGTCTCACTTGATATCCATAACCAAAGGCTAAGTGATCTCTGTTGTTACGTCTTTCAGGGTACCTTGCATGCTTTAGACACATGCATGAGGGAAATCCTTCAAGGTGGCCTTTTGCTCTACTGAATCAAATGAGCTTTATAATCAACCCCAAAATAAGCACATTGAGTTCTTGTATTCTTTGCACCTTTTAATCGACTGTGTGACTGAAAAGATAAAGTCTGCTATAAGGTCACATTTACACATGTTTTCTCATGTTTTCATTAAGGATACTCCCGCTGTGTGATTATCCTTAAACGTTGTAAGAGATTGGAAGGTAGGTATATGGTTCAGCACTTATTGATACTTTATTGATAGCCATTTTCAACAATAATAGTAATGGTGGTGATGATGATCATTTGAAAGAATATATTCCTTTCTGTAACTTTTTTTTGGGGTGGGGCAATGAGGATTAAGTGACTTGACCAAGGTCACATAGCTAGTAAGTGTCAAGTGTCTGAGGCTGGATTTGAACACCGGTCATCCTGAATCCAGGGCTGGTGCTTTATCCACTGTACCACCTAGCTGCCCTCTCCTTTCTATAACTTCAATCTGAGGAAGTACCTACACTAGTCACGCTCACTGCCAATCTAGCTCAGCAACTCATTCTCTTAAATTATTTCCACTTTGCCCATACATAGGTACCTTGCTCCACTGCCTGCCCCCTAGATTTTTTAGCTCACCTTTGTCTTCCTCCATTAGAATTTAAGCTCCACAAGGGCAGGAAGAATCTTTTTGCTTGTATTATATTCCCAGTTTTAGCATAGTCCCTGGCATATAGTAAGTGCTTTTAAAAAAACTGCTCATCTCTAATCTAATCCCATAATCCACATATAAGAAAAGCCAAATGGATAAATGCCTATTTTTTCATATTTTGGACACTCTGTGTTGCTAATCTATCAGTTTATTTTGACCATATGCTGTGGATCACCAATGAAGAGGGCCCAGAATTGAAAAGGAGCAAGACAGCAGGCTGTACTGAATTTGGGAATTTATGCCATGCTTTTGATGACCCCCAAGCTTCTTCCTGACGCTAAATGCCCACCTATCTTTTAATACCAATCTGGTGATGCTATGTAGGTGAAAGTCATGAAGTGCTACAATCTCCAAAGCATTAAAGTGGTAAGTCACTCATAGGATACTGGGGAGCCACCTTGTGGGTGTTAGTGGGCTGCAACACATCCTTAGCTAAGAGTCGTTCAGGAGTAGGGTAAAAGTTCATCTTCAGAGAGAAGTATCACTGAAAAAGGGAGGAGATTGGTCATGTAAACAAGAGTAAGGGATAAGCAATGGGGAATATATTTGCATTTTTTATATATCCAGACAGGAAGGCTTCCAGATCCAGAATGTATCTCCTGTAGGGAATTTATGGAGGGACAAGGACAAGAATCACCCCAAATAAGAAGGCAAGACTAGGTTGGCTAGTGAATTCTCTGTTGGAAAGAGTCCCGTGATCACAAAGCAAGTGAAGTATTAACATGTTCTTCTTCCTACATGTGCCCTCTTCACCACCAGCTGAAATAGCAACAAGCCCCCCCCCCCCGCAAATACCATGCTACATGATATTGCAGATAAAAGCATTTCTTTATTAGTCTTGTGTACCACCTCTGTTTGGATCTGTGCTCGTTTTCTAGAGCTGGGGATCTAAGCCAAGCATTTTCAACCTGGGATCCATGAATTTGGCGTTAAAATATTTTGATATCTGTTTTTCAATATAATTGGTTTAATTGATAATTCTATATATTTTATTTTATGCTTTTAAAAACCTTAGTCTGAGAGGACTTCATAGGCTTCACCAGACTGTGGAAGGGGTTTATGACAAAAGAAGCGAACACTAGTCTAAACTCACCTGGTTTCCTATCTTTAACACCTTTCGACTGAAGAACATTCAATTCTCTCATTGTAGACTATGGACTGGGTCATTTTTCTTTTCTAGTTATCTGTATTTTTCTTAGTGGGTAACTTCACATAATGATGGGTGACTGAATATTTTTGTTTGTATCTGTATATTGATACATGACAATTGTACATGAAAATAGAAAACTGCATTTTTATATGAATTGTTAAAAGTATTTAATCAAGAGCCAATTAAAATAACAAAAGCTGACAAGAAAAAATAGGATAAATGATTAGCTATTCCCCAGTTCTGTGCAACACTTCAAATTATGAACGTTGATTGCATTCATACAGACAAGAAGTCTGGGTCAAGGAAAGAATGATGCTATTATTATTCTGTTAAAGCCTTTTCAGGAACGCAACTTTTTAAAACTGGAAATTTGTTGTGTTGCTGTTTTTTTTAAGCAAATATGTACAATCATTTGAGATTGAAAATTTATATAATACAGAAAATACCAGTATATGGTGATATTACTATATATCTGAACTATAAAGCCAAACAAGCAATACTTTAAAATGCTTAGTATTTTGCTAGTAAATATAGTAACTCAATGTTTTAAAAAGGGAAAAAAAGAAAACTTGATCAAACTAGAAAAATATGTCAAAAAACATTGGCCAAGGTTTATACAAAATGTTTAATAAAAATGCTCCCATTTATCCATACCATTGCCAGCAGGTTTAAGAAGAAAATCTGGCTGCACTAATAATTGATTAAATTGATCTGACTTGTATACTTGTATCATATATACAAAAACGCATTTGTGTGTATATAGACATATATAGCTCATAATTCTCAAATAATGCATATCTAGGAAGCTTCAGCTACTCTATAAATTTTTTAAGTCAATACATACCAATAGTATCTCAATCAATATTTGAAAATTGGAATTCGCTAAAAGTAAAAAAAGTTAGCAGTTACATTCATAATGAATGCTCTACCACATTTTCATAGCACTTTTAACTCCAGAGAGCAAAATGTTAATTCTGTAAATATGGTCTTCAGTGTAGATTACAACAAAAAAACCCTGCTGGGTAACTTGCTTATGCAACTATGTGGTTTCCTAGTGGAGGTGCCCTTCCTCACACTGCACATCATACTTTTGAAAGCTTCAGGGCTATACCAGAAGGTGCCGACAATCCTAGTATCCCTCTTCAGAGCATGTCTTTGGCTGCTGCTTTGGCCTGGTGGAACTCTTCCTGTCTCCCAATGTTTGGCAAAAAAATACCTCATCTATATTTTCATTAATGTTATGTGTTTTCTAAATTATTGGTGCTAAACTGTATTCTCTAAAATTATTGCTACTTATATATTAATGGATATTGCACCCATTTGGCACTAAGCATTTATTAATTAATATCATATATACCAGTAAAGAATTGACCATGTGTCTCCGTAGCTTCCTCATAGCCTTAGACCTTCAGGCCTAGGTACCTACATACCCCTAAGCCAGAGAGCTAGCAGAAAGGGCACGAAGAGAGCAAAAGAGTGACCCTGGTGTAGTCAGTTTTATCCTTAGATAGAGGTGGGTCACCATACACTGATCTAAGCTAATTGGTTATAGCTTCAATCAGTTCCATTGATTGATATGACTTGAGAGTGGTCTAGAGAGGGCAAATTTCTGAGGCTAGGTGTGATTCTTCCCCTAGCTAAACAAAAGAATCAACCTGTATTTCCTTTGTTCCCCTGGGCTCTTCCCAGGAACTGAACTAAAGTTTCTGGGGTGAGGGGGAGAGAGCAATTAGACTGATATCTCGATGTTCCCTAGAAATCCATTATTAATAATTATTTTCTCATAATTCTTTATTCCAGATAAGTTAATATTACTGGATTTTAAGGACAAGAAAAGTGGGCTATGTGGGAGGGACAGCACTGAATGACTTTTATAATATGCAATGGTCAGAGTGTGCATTTAGAAAGAATTGTTTTTTAAATTTACCTAAAAATTTTTTTCCAATTACATGTAGAGATTTTTTTCGAGTTCCAAATTTTTCTCCCACCCTTCACTCCGTCCCCCCTTCCCAAAGTCAACAAACAATCTAATATAGGTTATAGATTACAGTCATGTTAAACATATTTCCACATTAGTCATGTTGTAAGAGAAGAATCAGAATAAAAGGAAAAAAAAACTCAAGAAAGAATAAACAACACAAAACAACAACAAAAGGCAAAATAGTCTTCAGTCTGCGTTCAGAATCCATAGTTTTTTTTTCTGAATATGGAGAGCATTTTCCACTATAAATCTTTTGGCATTGTTTTGGGTCATTGTATTACTGAGAAGAGTTACGTCTATCACAGTTGATCATCACATAGTATGGTTGATACTGTGTATAATGTTCTCCTGGTTCTGCTTATTTCACTCAGCATCAATTCATATAAGTCTTTCCAGGTTTTTCTGAAATCTATCTGCTTATCATTTCCTATAGCGCAATAGTATTCTATTACATTCATGTACCACAACTTGTTCAGCCATTCCCTAATTGATGGGCATCCTCTCAATGTCTAATTCTTTGCCACCACAAAAAGAGCAGCTATAAATATTTTTCATACATGTGGGTCCTTTTCCTTTTTTATGATCTTTTGGAGATATAGACCTAATAGTGGTATTACTGGGTCAAAGGGTATGTACAGTTTTATATCCTTTTGGCCATAGAATAATTTTTAATCAATCTTCTTACTAAAAGTCTTTGTTTTTGAAAAATTATAGTCAGATTATAGGCAACTAATAAGACCCTCTTACTGTTAAAGTAGTAAACAGATAAATATCTTTTAATTGGCATATAGTGAGCATGGCTGATTAGGTGCTTTATTAATTGGAGCTCAGTAAGATCATTGTAAAAACTCGATGTTACCACCAGATGGCAATATTATTATTCTTAATTTCTTTTTTCCAGAAATGGGGGAGAAAACCCTCAAAACAAAGAGGGCTCTTAATTTGCTTGTTCCCTTTATTAGCTAATGAGTTTCTTAAAGAAACTTTTCAACTATCTAAAATAATTAAATTGTGAATTCATTATGTAATTGCAGCTGTAGAAGTATTTTGAATTTGAAAAGAGAATCGGGAAATCTGTATTCCTTCTCCCTGGCTCCCCCCTTTCCCCACCCTAAAAGACATTTGATAAATACTTGGATTCTTCATTTTTACAAAATTGAGATAAGAATAAAGATTAATGAGAGTAAGTGTGGTGGATTAGAAAGTACACTGGACTTTGGATTTAGAACACTTGGGTTCTAATTATAGCTTTGCAACCATAGGTTAAGTCACAACCTTTAATCCCCTCATTTGTAATAAGGTATAATAACTTGAGAATTATATCTGTCTCTCCCTCAAGGTGCTAGTTGGGAAAGCGATTTGTAAACCATAAAGTACTTGAGAAATGTGAACTATTGTTGTTGTTTCCACTTTTGAATTTTTCTAGTACCATTTATCTGTATGCCTCAGGGAAGGTTGAAGACTTTTTTTTTAAAAGAATATCTCACATTAGTGTGAGGCATTATAAAACTATTTTCTCTTCTAATGCATACACACACTCGAGTGCACACACACATACACCCCTCCCCTTACACATACTGTCTGCGTAATGCTGGGAAGGTGACAACCTCTCAATGCCCAGGAAATTCTCAAAAACCTGCATTAGTAGAAGGAGTTTCCTCATCTGGGAATTCTTACACAAGTAGAACCACAGTATAATCTTTATTTCTATCTTTTATCCCTGTTTGAACTTAGTTAAAGTAGTTTAAATCTAGATTGTTACTTTTTCTCACTATTTGGGCAGCATTCAGATAGACCAAATTATTTGGAAAGTTTGTGTGCATAGTTTTAACACATATATGTATAGAAAGATCACTGAGATTTGCACTGACTAGAATCTAGCTTGAAAGTTGGGGATTTTGGTGCTGGCAGACATACAAAATAATTGCAAACATATGGTATGGGGGATGGGGCTGAGGCCTGATGGTCTTGCATGTTCAACTAGTCCTTTTGTTTTTGCCTCAGACTTATTTGTATGTCAACCAGGGAGCATCATGGGAGTTGAGAGGATCCTTGTCATCCTAATTTCTACGTGGCTCCATTTTGTTTTATTAGGAGAGTCCATGAAATGGTTTTGCATAAGCAGCTGACAACCAGAGATTTAACTGGAGTTAAAAGGAATTTTCTATTCCAAGATCAGATAGTTGTCTGAGTTTAGGGATTGCAAGTTGGTACCAGGAGATAAGCTCGCAAAAGAAGAGACTTTGATGTGTTCACTCCTACCATCCAACAAATTGTTAGTTTCTTGACAATTGAAGATTAAGTATTTCAATTCTTTAGGTATTTTTGATTGTCACTGTGTATACTCTATTCACTAATGCTGGTTGTTAACCTTGTGTTTTAGTAGATGCTGTTCATGTATTATTGTGACTGAAAAAAATTCTTCATTTGGTGACCCATCTTCTGACCTTAGCTAAATTGGTCCTCAGACGAAAGATAATGCAGTCCTTTGCTAGATCTGTGCTTGATGCCTTATCAGCTTGGAACAACCTGACAGAACTTATGCTTCACTATTATAGCTTGCAGGAGCCCAGGGTTCATTTTTTTACATGGTACACTGGAGTCGATTTTTAAAATGGAGAATAAGTATAAATAAGTATTACAGATGATGATGATGAAGACTATAATGATGACAACAACAATGACAACAACAACTTACATTTAAGAATTCACTTAGGGAATCAGGTTACCAGTTTGAGCTATGGCTAGGCAAATAGCACTGGCTTATGAATTAAAGTCACAGAACCCTTGAACCAGTGAGTCACAGAATTTAAGAACTAGAAGGAACCTCACAAGTCATCTGGTTTTACTCCCTCATTTTATAGATGAAGAAAAAGAGCCCATAGAGATAACAGGTAGCTGATAATAGGAATAGTTGGAAACCTGTGGGCAGAAGCAAAAAGTCAAGCATAGAAGGGACTCTGGTTCTAGGGAAAAGAAAAAGAGATGGCAAGCTTTAGATAAAAGCATTCTAGTACTGTGGATAACTCCCTAGGTGCGAAGTTACTCTGACACTACAGAACTTTTGTCCCCAGTACTCAAGAATATTTAGTTGGTTCCATCCTTGACAGCTATTCAATGAACCTCAATCCTTTCTGCTTTCTTTTTCATCCTTGGAAATGAGAAATCAAACTCATTCCTATAAGAACTCTCAGTCTGTGTATTTCAAAGAGGGCCATGTCTTTGGTCCTGATAGAGGGCTACACTGGTTTGTTCATGTTCTCTGGAGGCACGTCAGACTGCCAGGGCATGATAGAGTATCTTGTTCTTCTTTTCATCGATGCATTCACCTGTTATTTCCCTGGGCCGAGAGGAGTGAATATGCTGCTTTTGAAAATAGCTGGATATTCATTAAAGAGGCATGTAGTACAAAAGACGCTGGCAGAAAACCCTGAGTTGGAATCTGGATAAAGACCCTGGGCAAGTCATTTAACCCATTTGCATCTCAGTTTCTTCATTTGTAAAGTAGAGATCGTGACACTTGTATTAGTTACCTCAAAGGATTGTTGTGAGTATATCACTTTATCAATTGTGTGATGTTACTGAATTTGTTATTGAACTGAATTATAAAACTTAGTCTTTGTTCCTAAGAAGTATCTTAGTAAGGGACCCAAGACTAAAATTCCCCAAATTCAAATAGTCTGAAGTAAGCAATGTAACTCAGTACTGAATTGTCATATGCGTAAGCAGAGAAGTTCATAGGAAATGAAGATAAACGAGTTTCTGGAAATTTCAGGTAAAATGAATGGACTGATTTACTATTGGGAAGCATCATATTTCATGCAACATTATGGAAATAGCCAGGTGGTGTTCAAGGATTTTTGTTCTGTGGAATCAATCAAGAACTTTGTGATAATTTTCTTCATTATTCACTGTGATACCTTAAGGTAGGCCACTCTTCCTCCTTTTAATACTCAGATATACCTGGACATTACCGACAATACTGTTAATTTGGATTGGGTAACTGGGACTTTTCCCCAGGATGCTAAGATTTAGAGCAATACTTATACTCTTTTAGTGGTATAGGAACAACTCAACTTAGCACCTAATTAGTAAGGATAATTAATATGAGAAGCTTCCAAATGGAAAGTTTTCCTCTTTCTTCAAATTCCCAGTTTCTTCATGTGGCCTATTCTTTTATATGGCCCAGCCCCATCATCACCTTACCTCTGAAGTGGATTCTTCAGCAGTGTCCTATGAATTTCTCATGGGGCATGGTCTTAGGGTCTCTACTTTGAACTAAATTTATCTTTAAAAGTTTAGAGGCACATTTCATGCCACTTTTTTATCGCATCAAAGTGATAACTCTGATGCCCAGTGACCATTGCAAGGTTTTATGACAAGTTAAGAAGATTTCATCTTCTTGGGGAGCCTTCTCTGGATATGCTGTGGGTGCTTTGAGGGCTGCCTGTGCCTGGAAATGTCCACAAATAAATTTCCTCATCTGGTGAGTCACCTATGGGTGGGGAAGTTTTCTACTTTTATGTTTGTTGGAAAGATGGACAAAGATTTCCTTCATGCTGAGTCATTCTTTCACACAAGTATGGGAATAGGGATTTGACACTTTTGTGGGGGTGGCAGGCAGATTTGAAGATGATTCTCTAGCTCCTCCTCAGAATCTTCACTATCCTGGTTACCCTTCCTTAGATATGTTCCTGATAGCTAACATCCCTTTTAAAATATGACAGCCAGAGCTGAATATGATGCTCCAGGTCAATAATCAATAAGTATTTATTAAGAATCTACTATGTACTAGGTACTATGTAAGAGACATTGGGGATACAAGTACAAAAAATGAAACAATCTCATAAGAAGCTTACTTTTTTTTTGGAAAGCAACATGTTGAATTCACTATATGGTCAAAAAGAAAAGCAAGCTTCTTACAATAGAGACTTGAGAGAGAGAGAGAGAGAGAGAGAGAGAGAGAGAGAGAGATTTGCACAGTCCCCTTTCTCTGCTCTACAATGCACATGGACATGCCTGTTCTGCCTAATGTTTGCTAAGCCCAGAGCAACAAAATAAAATATAATAGAAAAATGAATGGTAGAAAAAAGAAAAGAGTGTGGCCTGGCACCAGATTGTAAAGGACTCTAAATGTCAAATAGAGGAGCTATTAACAGAGAAGTAAGTGAGGAGCTACAGAAGCTTATGATCCTATTATTCAAATGGACATTATAAGAAATTGGGGTTTTGGTTTCTTTAACTAATTGTAATGTTGCATAATCAGGCTATTTTGGGAGCAGAAAACCTCAACTTTTATATCAATGGGCTACTATTGAAGGTAGAAAGCTCCCTATCATTCCAATGGGTTGGAAGACCATTGGTTGGATATTCATTTGTCAGGAATATTACAGAGTTGATTCTCATCTGAATACACTCCTTTGGGACCTCTCCACCATGCCCCGGGAAGCTCATTATTGGGTAACCTCATCATTCTGTAAGATTTCATTAGCCTTAGTATCAGAGAGGCAGCCTCTAATCAGAGAGATAGAGGGTGGGGCCGTGAATTCCCAACCTTCATTTAAGGGGATATCTCAACTCAAAAATCTCTTCATTTCTCACCTGGCTGTTCTTTGGGGTTTCTCTGCCTGACTTCTCCACCCTGCCCTGGTGTTTAAGTACTTAGCCCCCTTTTCAGCTTCTTTTTGTGTGTTATCTTCCCCTAATTGATTATAAGCTCCTTGAGGGCAGAGAGTGTCTTTCTTAGTAGATGCTTGACAAATGTGCTTGACTGACAATTGACTACTATTTCATAGGAACTGAATAAGATGACTTCTCAGGTTCTTGCCAATCCTCTCTGAGATTCTGTGAATTTATGGATGATACTGTGATGGCCTTCTCTATTACAGGGTCATAGACAACATCTAACTAAGGTCTAGGTTACATTTATATTCTGAAAAGGAGACAAATAGTCTATTTAAGGATATGTATATATATATATGTATATATATAGTATAAGTATAAAGCAAATAATTACAAGTTAATAAAAATAGCTAAATACAAGGTACTTTGGAAGTAGGGAGATCACTAACAGTTGGGGAGCTCAGGAAAAACAAGTTGTGTTTTTTTTCCCCTTTGGTGAGGCAATTGGGGTTAAGTGACTTGCCCAGGGTCACACAGCTAGTAAGTGTTAAGTGTCTGAGGTCGGATTTGAACTCAGGTCCTCCTGAATCCAGAGCCGGTGCTCTATCCACGGTGCCACCTAGCTGCCCTGCAAGTTGTGTTTTAAAGGAAGAGAAGGATTTCATGAGAGGGAGTACATTCCATGCATGTAGGACAGGCAGTGCAAAAGAATGGACACTGATGGATTGTCATGTGTGAGGAGCCAAGGGAATCCCAATTTGTTTGTATTAGAGAGTGTGGGAGCAGGAGTTACGTCCAATGAGTCCAAAAAGATGGGATGGGACTAGGTTGTGAAAGGCTTTAACAGCTAAACAGAGGAGTTTGTTTTATTCTGGAGCTAATAGGAAATCAGTGTTACACAGAAAGATCTACACTTTCAGAAAATTACTTTAGCATCATCAGTGTGTAGGAGAAGGAGGGACTCAAGGTGGGGAGACCAATGAGAAGGTGGCTATGATAAACTAAGCAAGAGGTGATGAGGACCTGAACTAAGGGGGTGGCTATGTGGAATGAGAGAAGAAGCCAGATGGCAGAGAGAGAAGATGGAAGTAGAAGCAGCATGATTTGGGAAATGATTGGATACGTGGGCTTATGGTGAGGAGTTCAGGTTAATGCTGAGGTTACAAACCTGGGATATGAGAAAGATGGTGGTAACTCTGGAAGAAATACAGTAGTTGTTTTGGGGGACAGATAATGACTTTAGTTCATTGGCTTTGAGATATCTCCAGAACATACAGTTGGAAATGTCCAATAGGCGATGGTTGATGTGGGAGAATTTGTGGCTGGATATACATATCTGTGTGTCATCTGCACAGAAATGATCACTAAGCCTTTTGGAGCTGATAATGCTATTGAGAGAAAGGAGAGAGAGAAAGGAGAGAAGAGCCTAGGAGAGAACCCCAGGGAACAACCAAAGTTAGAAAGTATGATATGGATGATGCTCCAGATAGGGTTTGAGCAGTATGTGGTACAGTGGTAGGTATACAGGTATACAATTACTAGCTATGTGACCCTGGGCAAGTCATTTAACCCTGTTTGCCTCAGTTTCCTTACCTGTAGTTTATATATTTAAGCGACTTGCCTAGGATCACAAAGCTAGTGTTTTGTGGTAGGTGTGTACACACATACATTCGTGTATATGTGCACATACTATCATATACAGATGATATATAGCATATATATGTATATGTAAATATTTTTGTGTATATTTTTATATATACATATATTTACTATATATAGAAATAATGCTTATATGCACTCATGAGTTTATACAGTGTATTTGCATATGCATGTATAGGTATGTATAGCACATATATAGAAAGTATATGTACATATACTGACATATGCAACACACATATCTGCTGTGTGTATACTACATATACATACCAATTTACAAAATAATATAATAATTATAAATGCACATATACATGTGTACATATGTTTTATAGATATTTATTTTACAGATAAAACTAGCTGTGTGATCCTGGGCAAGTCACTTAGATATATAAAATGTATCATATGTATTGCCCATACTATACCAGGCACTAATCTGGCTGCATGTTTAGGACATTATACATATCACACATTCTAATGTTTGGTGTTTCCCAAGGTCCTGCCCTCTTCTCTTCTCCAGCTACTCTTTCGATGTCTGCATTGCTCTCATTATACTGAGCCCACATTGTGCAAACCACATTTGGAATATTGTTAGGTTTTGGTTGTCCCATTTTAAAAAGGGACATCAGCAAACAGAAGCACATCCAGAGAAGAGGAGTATGAATGTTAAAGGATCTAGAGACTGTCATAAAAGGTATAATTGAAGGAGGTAGGGAAATATCTGGCAGCTATGGGGCACAGTGGATTGAGTGCTGGGCCTGGAGTCAGCAAAACATATCTTCAAGTTCAAATCTCACCTTACACAATTACTAGCTAGGTGACCCTAGATAAGTCACTTAACACTGTCTCAGTTTCCTCATCTGTAAAATGATCTGGAGAAGGAAATGGAAATTCACTCCAGTATCTTGGCCAAGAAAACCCCAAATTGGGGCATGAAGAATCAAATGATTGAAAATGACTAAACAACAAAAGGGAATTGTCCCTTCTGCTTTGTCAAATCTCAATTCCCACACTTCTGTCCAAGCATGACTCAGAATGAAGATAATTTTTTTCCCAACAAATACAACAGCAGCAAACCTCTTTTGTATAAACAAGTTTTGAAAATGAAACACACACACATACATGCATGCACATACATATATACATGTATGTATAAACAAGTTTCTGAAAATTGAATTTATATGTATATACACACATTCAATTTTCAGAAATTTGTTTATCTTTGTTTACTGGGAATTCCTTTGGTTGCCCATACCATACATTTTCAAATTAAATTACATTGCTTGTTTCTAATTGTTTACCTGCTGGGAACTTCATGTGTGACAGTTAGGTTCGAGTTCCCTACTGAGAAGCAGATGCCAAATTTTATATCTCAATTCAGTGACAAAGTTTATACAACAGTGAAATCACAGCTCTGCAACTTATAGTCTTGGAGAGTTGCCTGGAAGCATTGGAAGCTTAAGTGACTTGTCTAGTGCCACATGGCTATGTCCAAGAGATAGAGAGCGAGAGCAAGAGCGAGAGAGAGAGAGAGAGAGAGAGAGAGAGAGAGAGAGAGAGAGAGAGAGGACTCAAATGCAGATCTTCCTGGCCGTAAGGCCAATCCTCTATTCACTCTGCCATATTGTTTCTAGGGTGCTGGTAGTAATAGTGGCAGTGGTAGTTTGTTACTTCCCTTCAAGTTGACACTGTCTCTGACTCATTGATACTTCCAACATTTCCATATTTCAAGGTATCTGTCATCTCTTCTAAACTACTAGGGAATAATATTATTTCTCTGTCCTAATATTGTTGGTTTTGTCCTTTGTTCAGAGATGACCATCACATCAGGGAGGTGATGTGATGACTTGTGGTGAATAGGATTCAGTGCTTCTGTGTTTTGGGAGTGGGGCAAAGCCCATATCACCAGAAGAGGGAGAAATTAGGTTAGAGCAGAGGAAGGAAGTCTATCTGGGGAAAGGGCTGGTACTGGAAGGAGAAAAGATGTCTTTATTATCTACATTTCTTAGTGAAGTGGTATAATGGAAAGAACCCTGAACTTGGATTTGGGTCCAAGTTTTGGCATCTACAGTTTTACCAGCTGGATCAAGCTGCAACTTTGGGCAAAGTGTGAAATCCATCTAAATTTCAGTTTTCTTGATGGGCTGTGATAAAGTATTTTGTAAAATATAATACCCCATAGAAATGTGGGTTGTTATTGTCCAGCACCCAGTACAATACCCTGCAAACAGCAAATGCTTAAGAAATGTTTGTTTAATTGACCTCAGCTGAGCTCCACTGGAGTTTTAAAAGGACATTCCTTTTTTTAGAAAAAGGTGCCTTAGAATCAGACCTGGATTCTTCAAGGATTATATGATGTAAATATGTACAAATTAATCTGAATAATACAGAAAGGGAGCCAGATATTCTCCAACCTAAGTTCAGAAAGTTAGTGAAACTAACATAATTAGGGTTTAAAGGCAACTCCTCACCTAGAAGCAAAGTTGGCTTTAGGGGTGGGCCCAAGGTTCAAACTCGGAAACTTATGACAAGTGTTTCAGAATAGAACAGGGTGAACTGGTTTGGATGTGGAAGCAAAGTTCCCCACCAAGTCTGGATTTAAAAATTCCTAGAAATAACCTTAATTTGCAGACCAAGAAAACATCCTCCTCAGCAGGGTGACAGTCTTGTGTGCAGTGGGAGATAGTGCACCTGCCAAGGGCAACTGATTTGTTTGTGACATGTAAAACACTTTAAAGCTGAAATTTCTCTTTTGTGCTCAGTGTGTGTGTGTGTGTGTGTGTGTGTGTGTGTGTAGTCTGTGATAGCAGGATATTGGGATGACAAGACACCCAGCGTCTTGCTGTACTAAACTTTGAAAAGCTTGGAAATCTCCAATCCTTTCACCTTGTGGAAATTTATTTTGATTTGGTGACCCTACCTTTGGGCTGAGATTGGAAAGCCTTAGGCCCTCAGGGTCTCTTCCTCTCCCCCTCTGCTTCAGCTGAGCCCAAAAGCCCCTTGGGCTGTACAAGATGCCAGGTCAGACAGCTGGGGGAGAAAAAGCCCCCAGCTCCCTGGGACCTGAGCGGAGGTATCTGAGAGATGCTGGGCTCTGGTGTGGCCTGTGCTGGGGCCTGTGCTGGGGCCTGTGCTGGGGTGTGTGAGGCTCAAGCACAGCCCACCACCACCACCAGCTGCAGCCCTGGCTAGCGGATTAGCTTGGTCTGTGGGGGCTCAAAAAGGGGGGGGGCGCGGACAAGGATGGAGGAGTTCGGTTTGGACAAGGAGACAGGGGGCTGAGAAGAGGTCAAATGGCGGTTGACGAGATTAGAAAGGAGAGAGGGGGGAGGACAGCAACGCAGGACTAGGAGCAAAGGCAGCAGAAGACAGACTGAACAGGAGGCAGCGGAGAGGTCAGCACAGGGTATAGGTTGGAGAAAGTGAAGATTAAGAAGAGTTAGAATAAAGTACAAAGTACCTGAGTGCCCTGAGGTGAGCGGCTAAGGCCCTTATTGTATTCAAGAAGTTCTAAGTGCAGCAGGTGGGAAAGAGATGCAGTGGAAAGAGACCTCAGGAAAGCAGCCAGGTTGTACATTTTATTTCCCCGTATTCATAATTTTAAATAGTATCTCACAAATAAACTCTGCTTTGATTATTTAGTTAAGAGGCTTCTTAATATTTTGCTTATTAATTTGGGAGTGGAGCAGTGTGGTGGAACTTTATAAATGGCCCACATTAAATTAATAGCAGTCAGATAGCCAGCTAGTCAACAGTCCCAGATTAGTCACCCCAGTCAGTTTAGTCCCCCCAAATTTAGGCTAGTCAATTTAAAAATATTTTACAACCTAAAATGGAAAAAAAAAGAGCAAACACAGAGTCAAAGGCCTGAGTTCCATTTCGTGGGATTACATGTTGGCCTCAAAGGGGAGAAGGCTCAACGCCTCTCCCTTGACATTATATCTCATCAGGTACCAGCAGTGAAGACACTAGACTGAGAGAGAGCAGATAGAGAGCCTCTAAATATCTTTCAAGGAGAAATCAATGGCATCTTCAGGACTTGATGCATAGAATTAGTCACAGAATGTTTGCATTTTAAGACCCCTAGAGACCATCGAGTATAACCTCCTATCTTTCTATATTCCCTATCAGATTGCCTTTTGAGCCTCTGCTTGAGCAGAGCAGTGAGGAGAAGCCTGCCATTTTGGGAGGCCAACCATTTCACCTTTGTATAAGTCTTATTACTATTAGAACTATATTTTCCTTATATTAAGCTGAGATGCAATTTCCTCTAATGTTTACCCGCTGGTTTTAGTTTGACCCCAAGAGAAAAATTAGCTTAAGTCTAATACTTCTCTCACATAATAGACTTTCAAATATAGGTATAAAGCTATCCTGTCCTCCACATTTTCTCTTCTCCAGGATAAACATCCCTTATTCCTTCAACTATTTCTCCTATGACATGGTTTTCAGACCCTATGAGATTCTGATTTCCTCTCCTTGCATGTACTTCTGCATTCTTTTTTTTTTCTTTTTTTTTTTTTAGGCAATGGGGGTTAAGTGACTTGCCCATGGTCACACAGCTAGTAAGTGTCAAGTGTCTGAGGCCAGATTTGAACTCAGATACTCCTGAATCCAGGGCCGGTGCTTTAACCACTGTGCCATCTAGCTGCCCCCCTTGCATGTACTTCTGATTGTTAATATCTCTCTTAAAATGTTGCACATGAAACTCCAGAGCATGGGGAGGTGTTACTTCCTTTAATCTGAACCCTACATTTTTCTTATACATTATTACTTCAGTGGACTTGTGAATCCATTGATGGGAAATGTTCTCTAATGGTCCAGATAAAAATCCATCTACAATTTGGCATCTTGGGCAACTGCTGTCCTTGTCTTCCCACAAATTCTCCATAAAGGATCCCTTTATACTAAAACAAGAGCACACTTGGGGGCAGCAGCAGCAACTTTAGGAACTCTCAGCCCAGAGATAGTAAGGGGATTTGACAACTGCTCAGAAAGAGATTACATGGCACCCTTTGTTGACACTGGGTATAGCTGGTGCTAACTGGCAACTCTATTGACCATACACAGTTCTGGGTCAAAGTTCCAGGGTGGAGAGAAATCTGGTGGTTGGTCACAAGGGAACAAGAGTCCTGGTCCCAGTTCTAAGGCAAAAAGGAACACTAGTGCTTGTGTCTAAAGGGGATCAGGTCCCCCCCTTCGTAAAGACCAGAGTGAAGACGAGGAGAGCAGTGACTATAACTTCTCCAGGGTCATGCCACCTTGGAAGCACTGAAAACTTGCAGAACCACAGATAGTTCTGAAAATATGAAAATAGCAACATGAAAAAGCCCAAAGCTTGTGTCCCCCCAACCTCCACTGCCAGGTGAGCAGAACCCATGAAGTTCAAAGTCAAGAAATAGATTGAAAAAATGACCAAACAACAGCAAAAAAAAAGAACTTGACCAAAAAATGCTACTACAGTGGCAAGGGAAGACAACAGTGTAAAAACAGCTAAAAACAAAATCTCAAAGAAAAATTCTAATTGGACACAAGTCCAACAAGATTTAAAGGAAGCATTAAAGAAAGATAAGAGTCATAGAGGAAAGATTGGGGGAAAATGAGAGAATGCAAGGAAAATTATGAAAATACAATCAATAGCTTGGTAAAAGAGGTACAAAAATACTAAAGAAAATAATACCTTAAAAACAGAATTGACCTAATAGGAAAACAAGGCACAAAAATTCACTGAAGAAAAGAACTCCTTAAAAAAATAGAACAGGCCAAATCAAAAAGGAGGTACAAAAATTCACCGAAGAAACGAATTCCTTAAAAAGCAGAATAACTCAAATGGAAAAAAAAAAAAGACCTACAATTTCATTGAAGAAAACAATTCCTTAAAAATTAGATTTGGGCAAGTGGAAACCAATAACCCCATGAGACACAAGAAACAATAAAACAAAGTTAAAAGAATGAAAAAATAGAAGAAAATGTGAAATATCTCATTGGAAAAATACTGGCCTGGAAAAGAGATTGTGAAGAGATAATTTAAGACAATTCCAAAGAACTCATGATTGAAAATGTTCTCCAAATCTAGAAAAAAGAACTGTGGATTTTGAATTAAGATTAAACCATACTGTTTCTACTTCTTTGTTGTTTTTTTTTGAGGTTTTCCCCTTTTGTTCTGATTCTTCTTTCACAACATGACTAATGCATAAATATGTTTAATAAGATTGTACATATATAAACTATATCAGATTGCTTTCTGTCTTGGGGAGGGGAGAGGGAAGGGAGGGAGGGAGAAAAATTTGTAATCCAAAATCTTATGAAAACAAATGTTGAAAACTATTTTTACATGTAACTGGAAAATAATAAAATACTTTTATGATAAAAAGAATTATTGGACTATCTGAAAGCCATGATCAAAGAAAGAGCTTATTACAAGGAATCATCAAAGAAAACTACATAAAGAGTTGCTGAAAAAAATGGGGTTGTTCAATTTAAGAAGAGAAGATTTGGGGATGACATGATTGCTTTCTTCAGTAATTTGAAGAGAAAACCTTTTGGGTCAATAAGGGATTGGACTTTTTCTACTTGCTACAAGCAGGTGGCACAAGAAGTAATAGGCAGCAGCTGCAGGGAAGACAGGAGTCATGAGATTATAATGTTGTGATAGATATGAAAACACTTTGGCCAGCTAGTGGAATGAGGCAAAGGGAAGACATTAAGAGTGATGGAGGGATTCATGGTGGAATTCTGATGATGATGTCTAGTTTAGGCTGAAGACTTTGGCAGCAGGGCCTAGGACTTTGGGTCCTAAGAAGAGAAGAGGGCATGACTCCATGAAGAAAATAGCCTGGAAAATAAAATTTGACAAAGGAAGGCTGTTTGAGAGTAGAGGCTGTTTTTACCAAGGTCATTTGATCTGTTTGATGAGAAGAGATCTTAAAACTTGAGGAATTATTCTTTGATCTAAATGCCCTGAAAGGATTTTGGATTGATGGCCGAGACCCCTGTCAATCTATTTTTTTGGACACTTTTGTGTTAGGAGAGGGGTGGTGGGGAGAGACAGAGACAGAGACAGAGACACAGATACAGAGACAGAGGCAGAGGCAGAGACAGACAGAGGCAGAGACAGACAGAGAGAGACAGGGACAAAAAGACACAGAGAGGAGACAGACAGAAAGAGAAAAAGAAGCAGAGAGATAAGAGATATGGCGAAATGAAAACTTACATACCTACAGAAGCCTTAAGAAGAAAAAACTCCCTTTATAATTGGTTGTAAGATAATTTTCAAATTATCAGCCTTTCTTAGAGGGGAGACCAAAGGGAAGAGACAGTGTGTCATAACTCATTCTTTTCAGCAGCCAGGCCATTACTCTCCTTCCTCAGGGAAGAAAAAATTCTAATCTCCCTCTGCTAAGATCACAGAAAAGCTATTCATAATTTTTTTCCCCTAAGAATTGGTACAATTTAAGACCCTGCTCAGGATAAGCCTTACCAATGAGTCAGAAGGAGGACTGACCTCTCAGTTATAGGGAAATTTAGCCAGCCCTGGGGGCACCTTGCCAGGGAGAGTCAGGGGGGAGCTATGCACAGTTGTAGCCTGTTCTCCCAAAGCTGGAAAAAGCAAAGTGTTCATTCACACACGCCAGTTGAAGTTGAGGCAGAACATTTTTCATTCCAATTTTCAGAAACCTTTGAATTTTTGCTTTTCCAAAGAAAAAAACTGGGGAGGTCAGTACAGGAGGGAAGCAGGAAAGCCTGTGGAATTCAGCTCTTTCTCTTATTGAAATTCAATATTAATTGAATTCAAATCAATTCAAGAATTTCTGAAGAGGCTGATCCAATACTTTAAGGATCTACAATATCTTTTGGTAAAGGTCTGCCCTCCATTGACGCAGAGAACAACCTTTTGATAACTTAGTAAATGATCTCTGAGATTTGCTGGGGCTGAAAATGTCATTGCCCAACAGCCACCCGAGTAATGTAACTTTCTGAGCTTATTCAGGCTGGTCCTTAGAAAACAGACATATAGCTCAATGCCAGACCCATACTTAAAAAAAATAATTTCACTTTTTTCAAAGAACAAAAAATATTTTCTTTCCCTTCCACCACCTCCTCCATCTCCATTAGGAAAAAAGAAAAAATGAAATCCTTGTAACAAATATGCATAATCAAACAAAACAAGATTCCTACATTGGCCATGTCCAATAATGTGTGTCTCATTTTGCATCTTGTATCCATCTTGGTCATTACAACTTTTCAGCATAAGTTTTTTTTCATTTGTTTCTGTTCTTTCCATTTTCATTTTTTTGGTACTGACTGTATATATCGTTTGCTTGGTTCTGCTTACTTCACTTTGCATCACTGCGTGAGAATGTGGCTGTTCTGTATTTGTCTTATTCATCACTTCTTAAAATATAATACTGTGACATTACATTCAAATACCATAATTTGTTTAGCCATTCCTCCAGTCAATGGGTATCTCTTGTTTCCAGTTCTCAGCTACCTCAAAAAGTGTTCCTCTAAGTATTTTGATATATATGAGACCTTCCTTCCTTTTTTTGTCATTAAGTGTATACTTAAGAATGAGACTTTTGGGTCAAAGAATATGGGCACTTTAATTCCTAATAATGCAAAAAGCCACTCTTTCTATGTTTGGATTAATTCACAGATCCTTAATTTGTGGTTTACTTACACAAACTGTCTTCTGGTCATACTGTAATTATGGCTGTAGATAAAACAGTCCTGTCAATATATTTCAAATTTAAAAGGATTCCATTACAAAATAAGTTTGAGGCAGCTAGGTGGCACAGTGGATAAAGTACCAGCCTTGGATTCAGGAGGACCTGAGTTCAAATCCGGCCTCAGACACTTGACACTTGCTAGCTGTGTGACCCTGGGCAAGTCACTTAACCCTCATTGCCCTGCAAAAATCTATATCTATATCTATATCTATATCTATATCTATATCTATATCTATATCTATATCTATATCTATATCTACATCTACATCTACATCTATATCTACATCTCTCTATACCCATATCTATATCTGTATCATCTATATATCTATATCTAAGTTTAGTAAACACTGAACTAGTGTAAGCCTTCTAAAAAGAACCTTGTTGGATATAACAGGCTGATGAACTTCACAAATGTACTTCACAGCAGTGCCAACACAGCAAAGCAAGAAGGTGTGGCTAATGTTATCATCATAAAGAAAGGCTATCTTGGTAGAAGCTGGGTGAAATACTACTGCTTTGTTGATAGTGAATTCCCATGTTGACTTCATTGGCTTTGGATTATTGTTATGAAACCCTTTTGTCATTCTTGTATAGTCCTTAGGTGTGAATGATGATGATGACGATGATAGATGACTTTTATGTCATTGTTGTTCCATTGTTTCAGTTGTGTCTAATTCTTCATGACTCCATTTAGGATTTTCTTGGTAAAGATACCAGAGTGGTTTGCATTTCCTTAACTGAGGCAAACAGGGTTAAGTGACTTGCTCAAGGTCACAAAGCTAGTAAGTGTCTAAGGCTGGATTATACAGCACCTTAAAATTTGTGAAGCTTTTTATAGATATAAAGGATGAATTCTTGGGCTCTATTTCCCACAATGCTTGGGCATAAAAGTTTCACTCTTCATATTCATAGGACTACATTTCCTAGAAGGTTGTTTATTATTCTGCAGTGAGGCAATGTCAGTTGGTACTAACTCTGGGAAAGGAGTGTGGTTTTAGAATGTGAATGGTTTTGGGGCAGCTAGGTGGTGCAGTGGATAGAGCACCGGCCCTGGAGTCAGGAGGACCTGAGTTCAAATTTGGCCTCAGACACTTAACACTTACTAGCTGTGTGACCCTGGGTAAGTCACTTAACCCCAATTGCCTCACCAAAAAAAGAAAGAAAGAAAGAAAGTCCGGTACAAGCAGCATCACATATGGGAACAGAAAAAAAGGAAATCACTTGAAGAGTAAATGAGTGGTATGGATTTGGGCAGCGTTTGTACACCTCTAGCATCCTATCACCACCATGATGATGGCTGTGAGAGGTATAACTAGAGGCTTCAGTATTTATCCAGTCTTCAGGAATTAGTACTCTCTAATTTACTACACTGAGGTGAAATGTCATGTTAATTAAGCAGAGTGGCTTCAATGAAAAGTTTAATGGTATTCCTCTGGAGGTTTGGGAGATGATAGTCACTTGTTTGTGAATGGTAAGAATATTTGCCATCTGATTCATTTAATTTTATGTACCTCCTGTTTTACATTTTATATTACATAATGTTTTACATTCTGTAAATGCCTTTTACTTTTGAATTCATGTGTCATTTGGCATAACCTGTCAAACAGATGTATGGGTAGGGGCTTGATCTATGGTTTAAAATACACACTGACAGACCTTTGAACCTAAGCAGTTCAAAAATGTTTCTAGACATAAATTATTTCATTTAAGTCTCAAAAACAACCCCATTTTATAGGTGAGAAAACTGTCTCAGAGGTTTTAAGTGACTTTCCTATGTTCCAGCAGCTAATAAAACTTTGAGGTAGATTTTGAATCCCTATCTTCCTAACTCCAAGTTCAGCATTCTATTCCCTAAACCATCAGCTTTAGCTTGACATAGAAAGGGATTTCATTAATTTCCTTGGATGCTAACTTGGACTTTCCTTTCTATCCCAAAAGGGAGAGTCTCTCATATGGCTCCTGTTAACTGCCCATAATCATCCACACCCATCAGCTCCATCCTTTTAATGGATGAAGAGCTGGCAGCAGGTTCTTAGAATAAAGACTGATACAATCTCTCAGCTATAGAGACGCCCACAGATGCTATATAGGGAACTTGATCATCAACATGGTGACAGTTCACAATAGGCCTGAAAGCCACACCGAGTTTTGGGAAAATACCTTATGTTGTTATTCTATATGAATAGTCTATTGAGTATGTGTGTATATTGTACTAATACATATGCATATATATATATCTATATGTATGTATATGTATAGAAAGAAATGGATAAGAGCAACACAGTCCAATGTATCTTGCAGCACACACTTTTCTTATACCTTGTACAAGTGTGGTATTTCATATACTTAGGGGAGGGGAAAAAAGATTCCCTCCCACTCCTCCACCACTCCCAAACTAGGTGATGTTTTCACAGAAAGTAAGGGACATATAACAGAAGGAGATGAAGTGTTAAATTAAGGGCAAAGATAAGTCTATGCCCTATTGTTGCTTTATTAAGTATGGTGGAGTATTCTTTGATGGAATTTGAAGGGATATTTTCCATTGACTGGCTAGAGATTGGCTGTGGCCTGATAGCCCTCAAAAGACAAGCCTGACAGCCTTAAGCATCAGTTGAGGCATTTAAGGCAGGAAAGTCCCATCCAGGGCCCAGGACATTTTGCAGCAGAATTACTTAGCCAATAGGAGATATCACATCCACCAGGGATCAGAGACATATTATTTAGGGAGATAAACACAGAGGCAATTGAATCATTCAAGGCAGGAAACATCTTTAAGAAACATGATCCCTGGCAGTAGGGAAGAGAGCCAATTACAGTCAAGGGAGAATTAGCTCTGGAAATTTGGAACTGACCTGAAGAGGGGAATACACTCAGGAAGCCTAGCTGACTAACCTGCCTAGTTAAGATGTTGCAGCTATTGGAGATCAGAGAGAGGCCATTTTGAGAAGAGAATGGCATTGCAGAACCAGAGGTGTAACTTTCCTTACCCACATGTGTGCTTCACTCCAATGTGCTTTAAATTTATTCCTATTTTTCCCACGGATGCTGTGTTTTTGAAGGATCTTATGCCCCAGGTTTGTGGGGGAAACATTTTATAGCTGGTATTCTTACTATACAATCTTGGTAAATATCTTTGCTCTGGGGCGATTGTGTCTTTTAGATGATTATTAAAGTCAAGTTCACTGATGGGGGGTTTGACCTATAAAGTATCCTGGAACCTGTGAGAACAGTTACTTTCCTGGGGCCCAACCTGCAAATCTGTGAATGCTGAGTGAGGGCAGGGGGAAGGGCACCCTTGTGCATTTATAAAATCGTCAGAAACATGTTACTCCTCCTACATGTGATTCGATGATCACAGCACTTACCATGAGAGTTGCCGAACAGTCTACATGTTCAAACACATACGGAAGCAGTCAATTTCTGTAGCCCACCATTGACGGACAGCTGCTTTGTCAGGTGCCAGATATTTGATGGCAACAAGTAGTACAGAAGATTTTGGTGGGAACATAAATTCTCTACTCTTTTCTCAAATCATGGGGAGAACAGAGGGGTCAGAGATGGTTCACTGAGCATGGAATGTACTGACAAGTTCTACCGTGGTTGGGGAATGTCTGGTGGTTAGTGCAATGTTATTCACAGGAAGTAGGTAGAGGTTCATTCCATTGAATGGACTTGGCCCATGGACTGCTCTGTTCTTAAAAAAAAAAAGATACAAACAATTACTGAATGAATTTAACATGTCAATGTGTTTCCCATTTCCAATTCTTTGGTACTTAGAAGGTTGAGAGGCACATAAAGAACTGAGGAGTAGTAGGTGTGACAGCCACAAGCCACAAAAAAAGGTTGTTTTCTAAAATCATGGCAGAATATCAACAGCACCATGTTTCTTCTGCCTGCCAGGAGTTACAAGCATAAGTTACACCCGTTGCTTATATTCTCACTATGCTCAGCTGTAATCACAGGCATCTGGTGCCTTGCTTTGGAATTAGTGTGCTATTAGCCATGATATAAAAGCTAAATGTATTTATTCGACACAACATTTTATGGGCTCTGGATTCTAACTTTCCCATACGTATATTTTTGTGCCAGGACCACATGTGTTATGTCATTTTTGATACCACTGTAAAATGTCTTTTACAGGATGCAGAGCTTGTTAAGATGTTAAATCTTCTGTAAATGAACAGGAAAAATCATAGAGCCAACTTTCTTCCATTAGTGGGAGTAGAGCAGTACAAAGAAACTAGCAGGGAAATAGAAGGTTTAGGCTCTCCCTTGGCTGCATAACTGACTGTACTGTGGCAGTTTGCATATACTTGGGAGCTTATCTGGCTCAGCTTTATCTTCACTTAAATATTTTGAAGGAGGAAACAATGAGCATGCCCTCTTTCAGCTCAAGGGTAATCAGGGGAGAAGTTCTGTACTAACAAGAAGAAAGAGATAGAGGTGGAAGTGTGCCTGTCTGTGGATAGACACATGCGCCTTCCTGACCCAACCTGTGAGCCTTGAAGTGCCCGGTCTCTGCTGTTCACCAGAAATAATGATGCTAAGTCACTGAGTGCAAGGAAATGAATTCACCTTTTATTGAGTCTCTAAATGACCCTAAGATAAAAAATTGTCCAGCATATAGACCCAGATGACTTTATGGGAAAACTAATTAAGCTGTCCTAAACAAAAGAAACAAATCTTGAATGGTGATGAACCTTCCTGAGTTCCATGTGTTCATCCTTCCTGTTGACTTCCCATTTCCTTTAGCATAAAATGCACATTCCTTAGCTTGGCATTTAAGGCCCTCCGCAGTTTGGCTCTCACTTAACTTTCTAGACATTTTCATATTATTCCCCCTAATAAACTCTACCTTCTAGACAAAATAGATTACTAGCTGTTGCCCAGACTTAACTCTCCGTCTTCCTTCTCCATGCATTTGGTTTTTTTCCCCATGCATTTGTATAAGCCATTTCCCAAATTTATCATCTTCATCATTGTCTTTCTTCAATGCCCATCTCACAGGGCCTTGCTCCTCTCTCTATAAAGCTAGTTCTTGGTGTTCCCTCTCCATTCAGTTTTCCATGTACTACATTTATTTGTCTGCATGTCGTATACTCCAGTAGAAGGTAAGATACTTGAGAGCAGGGACTTTTTTTTTTGGTTGGTTGTTTTGTTTTTGTGTCTCCTTTGTCTAGCATAGTGTTTTTGACATAGTTGATGCTCAACATGCTTATTAGATTTAATTGCATTGTAATGATTGAATCCCACCATTTATTTTTCACTTTCTTTCATGGCACTAAATGAAATTAATCAATCAGTAGGGTGTCTCTCAACAATTCAATTCAACAATCGTTTATTAAGCACAGATTATGTGGAAGGTACCATGTTACTCCAGAAGGACACAAATATGACAAATATCATAGTTACTGCATGTAAAGAACTTAACTTATTGAGTATATCAGTATATCATATGATCATCTATTGTTGGAGGTGAGGCTACCAGATCTACAAAGACCACAATTCTCCCCCCAAAATGGTCACTCAACCATTACTGGAAGACTTCCACTGAAGGGGAATCTATTATTACCTCTGGAAGCAATCTGGTCCACTTTTGGATAGCTTTGCTTGCCAGGAAGTTTTTTCTTACATTCTTACATTGAACTCAAATTTGCCTTTCTGAAACTTGGACTCATTTTTCTCTTCATTCTCTCCTTTGGTCATGGCATACTAGATAAAGCACTGCACTTGGAGTTAGAGAGATCTGGGCTTAAATTCTATTTCAGAGACTCACTAGCTATGTGATCCTGGCCAAGGCACTTAATCTCTGTGATCCTCAGTTTCCTCATTTGTAAAATGGGGATAATAATGGCAACTACATCACAAGTTTGTTATGAAGGCTCAAATGGAATTAATATGTATAAGTGAACACTCTCTGGCTCCGCCCTTCCAGAGCTAGAGAAGCTACATCTCCCCCTTAGAGTTCTAGGAGTATATATTATATTATATAGATTCCTTGTGCTATTAGCTTAATCCCTCTTTCCAGTGGAGGCCTCCCATAGTTAGACACCAAATGACTAGCACCCCCAGTTCCATTTAATCAATTAATTCTGATTAGCTTTTACAAAGATAATTTTACTTTGGGGCTACAGCAAGAACAGAAGCACAGATATTTTCCTAGCACTCTGGGACCATACTCTTCCACATCTCACCTTTGGCCCTGGGCTGAGCGGGCTCAGGTTTAGGATGGTTTCTACATCCCATGGGTCCCAACAAATTAACATCCAAATGAGTCATTGATGCCAGCGAGGCCTGGTCTCAGCTACTGCTGGGCTGGGTCACTGCTTCATAGTGGACTAGCTGACTAAAATCCCTGGCATTAGCTCCACTACTGGAGCTCCTAGTAGCTTGTTCCTCTGACCTTTCAAAATCCACAAAGTCGTAGCCTCCAATATACTTCACTTAAAATGAAAGAATGAATTCTGAGACTAAGGAACACATTCATAATCCACATGGCAACCTCACATGGGGAAGGCCTAAAGCCTTTCCCCTTGTAGCATCGGCTCTCTTCCATCTCTAAAATGCCATCAGGAAGAAATCAATTGAGGAGAAAGTTTTGGTTGACTAGTGCCTTTTGAATGCTCCTCCAATTCTGTCTATGCATCCAATCAAAGAGGGCTTTTATTTACCATGTGGTTAGCACATACCACTATCAGTTATGGGTTGTTTATTTTAAAAATCTAAACAAACAAACAAATAATTTTGATGTAAATAAGTGTTTTCCCCAATTACAAGTACAGATAGTTTTCAGCATTCATTTTAAATAAGATTTTGTGTCCCAATTTTTCTTCTTCCCTCCTTCCCTTTCCTCTCCCCTCCCCAAGATGGCAAGCATACATGTGCAATCATGTTAAACATATTTCCATATTAGTTATGTTGTGAAAGAAGAAACAGAAGAAAAGGAAAAAAAACAAAGAAAGAGAAAATAGTTTGCTTTGATCTGCATTCAGACTCTAGTTCTTTCTGTGGATGTGAAGAACATTTTTCATCATGAGTCTTTTGGAATTGTCTTGGATCCTTGTATTTCAGAGAAGAGTTAAGTCTATAATAGTTGATCATTGCACAATGTTGCTGTTACTATGTATAATGTTCTTCTGGATCTGTTCACTTAACTCAGCATCAGTTCATGTAGCTCTTTTCAGGTTTTTCTGAAATAGTTATGGAATGTTTACACATGCTTCAAAACACAGGTGGGGATTGCATCAGACAGGTGATCAGCTTGGTCATGTTGGGCTTATCAGCCAGTTCCCTGATTTTTATATGTAAGTGTATGTAAGTGTGTGTATTTATCTATCTATCTATATATGTATGCACACATACATATATATGTATGTGTATATATATATACATACACACACACATATATATATGCATATATATATATAATGTAAAAAACATAAAGGAATTTGGAAACCCTAAAGCAATGTATAATGACTTCATGATTATATTGGCAGTTCACAGCAGAGAAAGAAATCACAATTGCTTCTTGGCCTTAATGTCTAGGAACTATAAACCTTTTACTTAGGATAGAATAGCAAAGTAAGTGTAGAGAGAAAAATCCCTCTTTCGCTCCTTCCCCCTACACACAAAGGGAAGCAGTCTTCCATAGATTCCCATGCCATGTGCAAGAGAGTATACCTTTGTATAACTCACACAGCTTGGGTGGCATCCAGACCAGAGAACCTCTGATGACTCAGTTTCTCCATTGCTGCTTCTCTGCAATTCTACTCCTCTGCAGTGGCTAGTATTGTCTGTCATTTGCTGCTTCTTCAAAGAAGCAATGGCCTGATTTCTCTCTCTGCTCCCCCCCCCCCCAATAGAACTGCTGCTGCTATCTGGGGCTAGTTTTCTTTTCTTATGAGCTTTGGCTGGCTACTGTAGCTGCCTTCGGCTTCTGGGACTTTCCTTTTTCTTCACTAAGGTTTTCATTCTTCTGTGAGACTGACCAAAACATGCCTGGGCTAATCAACTTATTTTTAGCTCTTTTTGTTAGTAATTTCATTAGCCATACACAGCCCGCACAGAAAAAGGTCAAGATCTCTCAAACCTTCCCCTCCCCCAACTACACTTTCTCCCCATTAGGAAGAATTCTCTCCTCCCCAAGGTCTTTTTTATTTTTGGATAAGAAAATTCCCATCAACTCCTGTTAAGTACCTGGAAATTAGACTAGGGCCATTCAAATTATCCTGGAGCTTTGACAAGCCACAAGGAATCTATAAGCAGCAAAGGGGTCAGATGAAATTAGTGCTTTGCCTTTAATTCCTATCACTAAATCCAAATTATTGTCCCAGATCAAGGAAGGGAGGAAGAACTTTCCATTTGAGTATGCACGGAAATAGACCGAGCAAAGGTACAGTGGGCATGGTATATGTTGGGGACAATATAGTAAGGAGAAACCACCTAATAATGGAAGTAAAAGGTAACTAACTATAGTAAGTAATTGATGTTTTTGGAGCATGAAAGACTAACTCTATTCTACACTCTTCTATGGAGAATCGTATTAGGGGAAAATAACATCAGAAAGGCATGAAGGGGCTGTCAGATTTTCCTCATATACCATAAGGTGCTGGAGAGAGGAAATTTTGCACTTTTTCACTGCATAGTAGTTGTTGGGTGGGGGTAAAGCCCATGCTTTCTTTTTTTTTAGTGAGGCAATTGGGGTTAAGTGACTTGCCCAGGGTCACACAGTTAGTAAGTGTTAAGTGTCTGAGGTCGGATCTGAACTCAGGTCCTCCTGACTCCAGGGCTGGTGCTCTATCCACTGCGCCATCTAGCTGCCCCAACCCCATGCTTTCTAAAGGGAAAGAGTTCAAATGGTACCATGTAAGAGTTGCTCTCTCCATACTCCTGCCAAGCACAAACATCCAGAAGAAATCAATCACATTTTAATTTCCATTTCTACCTTTAAGGGGAACTGAGTGGGTTAAGCATCTTGTTCTCTGAGTCATAATGAGTCTTTTTAGGACTTTGTTTTTCTTCCTCCTTCCTCTTTGAAAATATATCCCACTCAAGCTCCCCATGGGGGGAAATATTCTTTGCTACTGATGGAGAAATGCAACTACTCGTTCACCACTTACATTGAGAATTGCTAGAAGAAATAGAAATCACTGTTCTTGAACCTCAGATTATACCAGATGTTCTAAGATCTCAGCTACCTCTGACATTCTATGATTTTATGGTTTTTAATCAGATTCTGACCCTCTCAGGCTCTCCTTACATACTCCAAGACATATGAGCCTTACAACTCAAGACATAATTATTTCACTTTGCTAATGAGTTAAGTCTAGTCTAGTCACAAGCAACGAGAAAGACAAACCCTGCCCTTTGAGTCTCTTCCATTCTGATGGGGGGGGGGAGAAGGGGGAAGACAATATTTAAAAGGGAGTGGTAAAGGATGGGGAGGAGAGGAGTTACTTGAGTGAGGGGGCATGGTAGAAAAAGAAGTCTGGAGAGAGGAGTGCGTTGGACTGGAATGAAAGAGTGAACATGGATGGCCTTTGGGTTCTTCCTTAAAATGGAGGTTCTGGGAGGAACTGATCAATCAGAGGAAAGGGATATTGGAGTGGAGGAATCTTCCAGTATGACAGGGTCGCAGGGTAGAAGGGTCTTTCAGAAGGAGAAGGCTAGCTGGGGGAGTCAGGAACAAGGCTTGGAGTAGAATGAAGTTTTAAGTTGGAACCATACTAATAACCTTTCTAGATCTAGTCAGGAGTAGTTCATATGACTGCTTTTTATTGGACTGAATGGAATAGTCATTCAATTAATTCAGAATGGTCTTAATTATTGATTTGAATGATAAAGGGCATTAAGAAATAGACTAAATGGAGCATCATCAATTTATCACAAATTTTAGAAAACACATCTCCAAAGATCTACCTATTTGACAGGTAATATTACCTTCCCATTTTGTTTACTATGTATAAAATACAACATGTCATATCAGATTGGGAGAAGCTTCAATAAAGGGATGATTCATTGGTTATGTCATAATGAGTCATCTGAGTCACTGATAATAACAACTCATTTCTAGGACACTTTTAGGTTATAAAATGCTTTCCTTATAGCAACGCTATAGGTAGTGTAAATATTATTATCCTCTTTCTGCAAATAGGCTAATTAAGGCTTGCTGAGGGTAATACAAGTTGGATGGGGGCTGACTCACGCTCACAACTTCTGGACTCCAAGTACAGGAATTGGCACTTCAACTTTGAACTTAGGCCATTTGACTCTAAAACATTGCATGAATCACCTTTGTTTTTTATTCTATTTAAATCTTAATGGCACATATTATTTTTACAACTTTTTGATAGACTTCACTTTCTGCTAAAATCAGGGGATTAAAAAAAAAAAACACATGGTACCAGGTTTTTTTTCTTCAATTCATCATTGTTTAGAAAAATTACCAAGAGTTTTACCAGCTGTTTGTCTCTTTTGGTTTTAAAGCTACAGCAAGTAGAGTCCACAGAGCCAAAGGCAGACAGTTTTAGATGTCATTGAGGGGAACTTGGTACTGAGAGTACTTTTTATCTGAGCAAACAGAACATTGCAGAGCAAACATATCCTTTTTGCACACATTTTCTCCAATGTTATTTTATTAGAGGGTTGATATAACTGTTTCTAAGTGTAAATAAGGCAGGCTGGGCAGCTCTGACATATTTACCTTAGGCTTGAAGACAAATAAGTTTATTTTCCTCACTGACTTTTCACTTGGAATGATTATCCATCCATTGCAGGGAAAGGAACTTGGCATCTCTCCCATTGCCGTTTGGTTTTCCTCTTTTCACACCCCTGATTCTTTAGGATCCATCCATGGGGCCTAATGACACAAGAGGGAAAATAGCCCTGGTTTTCCATTCCCCAGAGCTGGGATTCCTTTGATGTGTGTGGATTCTGGGCAAAACTAGCCAAGATAAGTAACTGAAAAAATTCTGTGTGTGGTTTTTTTAACCCTCATTCTTTTGAAAACTGGCAAATGCAAACTTTGGGGAAAAAATCCTTCTTGGGGAAACTATCCTTTAAGCTGGCAGGAATGAAATTTATCTAAAGCAGCACTCAGATTCCTTTATGAACAGAGATCATAAGGTTTGACTATTGTTATGGATGATGCTTGGCTCTCCTATCTGTGCAGACCATATTCTGCTTTCTCCATTTTTGCTCTAACTCAAGGGTACCCTTTCCTTCCTCATTTAATATGGTGACCATCTGGTTCAATTCAATCTGATGCTGCTTTAGATAAATTTCTAGATCTAGAGCTGGGAGGGAACTCAGAGACCATCTAGTTCAAAACTCCCATTTTACAGTTGAAGAAATTGAGGCCCAGGATGGTTAGCCTAAGGTCACATAGGTGGTAAAAATGCGAGGTAGGATGTGAATCCAGGTCCTCTGATTTGAGTCAGCATTATTTCTTTTACCACTGTTCCCATATTGCCTCCAATTCAGTTGAGTTCAATTCAATTTATGGGTCTTATATACCCAATATAACAGAAGAATAACAATGTGGAATTATAAAATTAGGGAATCTCATCCTTGGAAAATACCCATACCCTTAGCTGAATCATGAAAACCCTCAATAAATTGATTATTTCCTCATACTGTTCCAGGCACTGGGGATACAAGATGAAAAAAATGTCACAGTACCTGACCTCAAAGAGCTTACATTCTACTGGTGTAATAAAACATGCATACAAATAAAAATGATCAAGATAAAACATGAGAGAAGCAATGGAGAGATGAAGATAAGGTTCTCTTTATATGGGCCTTGTAGGAAGATTTCAGTAAATCAGATGAAGAGGGGGTATGTTGCAATCATAGGGGCAAATTCACTGAGAAAGAAATTGAGGAGCTAAAAAATAGTAGTCCAGTTTGGCTTGAAAATAGTGCACATGAGGGGACCTTAAAAGCCATTTCCTCAAATCTTCTCATTTTACAGATAAAGAAACGGCTGCTCAGGGAGGCTAAGTTACTTACACGAAGGAGCATAGTGTAAAATAAGGCTAGAGAGGTAGATTTGAAGCTAGATTATGAAGAGGTTTAAACAGCACCCTAAAGAATCTTTTTACCTTACAGGCAAAGGGAACCCCTAAAGGCAGACAAGTCACAAGGTAAGAAATGTGAATGAGGAAGATTATTTTGTTAGCTCTGTGAAGGATGGATTGGAGAGGAGAGATCGGAGGCAAGGAGACTAGTTAGAAACTTTTATAATAGACCAGATGTGAGGGGAAAAACAATCCTCTTCTTAATAATTCTCAGGAACTCAGCAGTGATGTGACAAAGGCTTTTTTATTTTCTTCTCATGAAAAGGAGGCACCCTAGTGTGCAGCTAGTGGGTGCAAAGAAAGGGGGCTCTCAGGCCCTGTTTTATACCCTAGTTCCTAATGCAAATGGACCCTCTCCTTTTTCATCATTGGTCCTATTACTCAAGGGTTACAATCTACACGCAAAAACTAGCTAATCGGAACACAGTATTCCCATCCCTCTTCCTTATATGGACACGACTCTAGAGCGGACCTTATTGAGAACAGGGCTTCTTGAACCATGTGATTTTGTTAGCCTGAGGAGGAGGAGGGGATCTGAGACCTTTGTCCTACGAACAGGTCAGGAGAAGTATGATTGACTGTTATATTCTCCTTGAGAGGAGACAACTACCCATTTTCTCACACCAGACAAGAGGTGATGAAGGCCTGAACTGAAGTAGTGGCAATGTGAGTGTCTGACATGGGCAAGAATGGACTTGGTGAACAATTAGCTGTTGGCACTATGAGAGATATTTTTTCTAGTCTCTTCCTCCTGTACCACCCTCCCTCTCCTTTCTAATTACCTTGCAGCATTTACTGTCTTGTCATCTTGCTTTGCTTCTCCCTAGGCAAAAATTGAATGTTTATATATACCTTTGGGGGCATAGAATTCTTAGGATAGTGATCTAATAGGCTCATTGACCCTACAGGGTGAGGGATCTACTGTGTCATCCTTTTCAAGTAGAGTATTTACATTTTAAAAGAGGACTGAGGGGGCAGCTATGTGGCACAGTGGATAAAGCACTGGCCCTGGATTCAGGAGGACCTGAGTTCAAATCTGGCCTCAGACACTTGACACTTACTAGCTGTGTGACCCTGGGCAAGTCACTTAACCCTCATTCCCCTGCTGCCCCCCCCCCCCCAAACAAAAAGAGGACTGACTGCTCACCTATGGTAGGGCAGCTAGATGGTGCCATAGATAGATCACCAGGCTGGGAGTCAGGAAGACCTGAGTTCAAATCTGGCATCATATACTTACAAGCTATGTGACCCGGAGCAAGTCACTTAACACTGTTTACCTCAGTTTCCTCATCTGTAAAATGGGACAGAGACTGCAATGATACAGCACTGGTCCAGGTAGACTCAGTCTTCATTCTCTGCATATGGAAATGCATCTGGTCAGAAGGTGTGATGAGTCAGAAAGGTGTGTTGATTTGCATGATAATGAGATATCTGTGAAGTTTGAGGAGGCACTGACTCCTAGCAGCCTGGCTCTTTTAGGTCTATATAACAAGGAAGTTGCATTAATGGCTCAAGACCTAGTTCTCTGGACAAATCAACTCATGCAGATAGCTTTTAGGTAAAAACAAGCCTGGCAAGTGTGACAGGGACCCTAGTAGATGATGCTCCTACCATACCTTACCCCTTAGTGGCAAAGGTCCTCGAGATCTTCTACTGGGTTGTCTACAATTTACATGGCCTTAGGTCTGGAATTAGACAACTTTGACTTTAGGAATGAAAGAGGCCTAGATAGAGAGGGATAGAGACCTATTTACAGTAATTTGTTATACCAACCTGTGGTATATTGAAACTGTGATGTGTAGTCATGATGTGGAAGAGATAACTGTAAGAAAGCAACATGATTGTCTCCTGAAGGAATGCTGTATCGGGTGGGGTGGGGAGGAACTGATTAAAGAGGACAATGAAGACTAGAATTCCTAGGCTTCACTTCTCCACTTTGGAAGGACTAAGTTCCAGATCTTCCAAATGATGAGTGATGTTGGGGGCAATTCACAGTGGATCTCCTGATGGAAAGTGTTGATGATGAGCAGGAGCAGTACCCAGAACATCAGGGCTACAGCACAGATGGTCCTAATATCAAATCCTTATTGTATGTCAGGGGTCATCTGTGGTAAGGGAGCCAAGATGTCATTACTTTCTTCCATATAGCCAGTCATGGTTTTAGGGTTGATATTGAGACTTGCCCTCTACCTTAATATTTTCTGGCCCACTAGTCAGGATTTCCTTTTCTCTCATATGAACTCTTTAGAGGCCTCTGCTGAGGGATTGTCTCTTTCTTCCATGGGCTGGACAAGGTTTATTTCTTCTTTTCATCTAGGATTTAGGAATTGGCACCAAATCATTTCAAGGATCTTCTTTACTTCAGATAAATACACATTTATGCATAATAATGTGGAGATAATTTTACCTCCCCTCTATCAATAAGAAGCAAGGAACTTGCCAAAAATTCTCCTCCATGTTTCCCCAAATCTTTCCTGGGAAGGAATTATCCAAGCCATCTTGGAGCAAAAGAGATCTGCTATTTGAGGGGCACTTGAATAATTTCCCTGGGATATGTAGAGTCTCCTGAGCACACCAAGACCTTAAGGCCTGGGTGACTTTTTGCAGGAGATGCAATAAAAAAGAGCCAGAAAAGGTTGCCTGGAACTATGTTCAAAAGCTTTATCAGATCTGGATACCAGATCCAAGAAATTCTTGGACTGAAGAGCCTCTCCTTTCCTGGAAAGCACCATTGGTTTCTGGAATCACCTAGGTCCTTTCTTTTCTTTTTTTTAAATTATAAAAGTATTTTATTATTTTCCAGTTACATGTAGAGATAGTTTTAAACATTTGTTTTTATAAGATTTCTAGTTTCAAATTTTTCTTCCTCCCTCCCCTCCCTAAGACAGCAAGTAATCTGATATAGGTTATATATGTACAATAACATTAATCATATTTCTGCATTCGTCATGTTATAAGAGAAGAATCAGAGCAAAAAGGAAAACCCTCAAAAAAGAAAAACAACACCACCCAAAATAAAAGAAATAGTATGGTTCAATCTGCATCCATATTCCATAGCTCTTTTTTTTTTCTTTTCTGGATTTGGAGAGCCTTTTCCATCATGAGTACTTTGGCACTATCTCGAACCATTCTAGGTCCTTTCTAAGCTTCGTGTTCTCCAAAATTTGACTGAGCAGGTTGGACTCCTTTCCTTGGCCCTTATGTGGACCACCATCCAATCTAGGACCTCTCGACCATGATCTTCTCTGGTATTGTCAGCATATGTCAGTGACGTAGTGGTATAAATCAATGCCTTCAGGAAGGTAGGCCTATTTTTGATCTCTGCCCATTAGGCTGTGGGAAGGAAGAGGTAGAGTTTAGGTAGCCTTGGGGAAGGATGGTAAAGTTAAACTGTAGTCTTCCCAGGAAAAAGGGAACTATACTTGATTGGTCTCCACCACAGGATTAGAGAAAAAGTCATTAGTGACATTGACAATACCATACCACTATCCCATGGCCTATGCTACCTAGTCTACCACATTGGTGAGGTCAGGAATGGCCTCAATGATTGGTGTGGCAACTTTCTCTATCTCCCGTCAGTCTACTCTAAGTTGTTATGTGCCATCTGTCTTCCTCATTAGCTTCCCAGGGTTATTGTAAGAGAAGCCAGTGAAATGATGTACTTCAGACTCCTTCATTTTGATCACTAGGGAAGTATTGGTTGCCCTTCCCATTGGTTGCTTGATATCATTTGGTGCTATGCCTCCTCCCACCATCCCCAGAGCTCCTATTTACATGAATAGCCATATTTACCAGAGAAGTCAATAAAGGTGGCTTGATCTTCCACTCATGTTTCATTGGGACATCTTCCCATGTTTGTAATGTAAAGTGACAGAGGAGTCTATGACTAAAGTTTAGATCCACTCAGTTGGGACCATGCCCAGAAAGCAGGTAGAATTTATTTGCCACTGATGCTGGCTTAGTAAGAGGGAGTCAATAGCTATGCTGGGGTAGCATAGATCTAGTTCATTGGTGGTGAAACCCCTCTCACTTTCTGATCTGCAGCTTCCCTAACCTCAGGGAAGAAATCATTCTCTGGAGGTGATAAGGGTAGTCCAAGGCTTACAACCCACTGTGGCAGCTTCTCAGTTTTCATTCTTACTGTCACTCATCTTTTCCTTTAGAGTCCTGATCTTAGGAGGATTCAACATATTTTCCAGTAAAACTTCTGGTTTGGAGACCATACTTCCCACCAGCAGCCTGTTGGTTCCCATTCTCAGAAACATTATCTCTTTAACTTTGCAATTACTAGCTCCATGAGTGAGTTAGCCTTTCAAGCAGGGTCCTTAGAAACCAAGAATTCTGTTTTTAGTTGTAAAATGAACCCAGACAGTTTTACTTTTATTTTTCTTATGCTGGCTATACAACTTTTCCAGGATTGTTAACAATACCCTGGGAATGTGTGACTTGGTGCTATCTTGGTCTTCCATATTTATCAGCCATCAGACTAATTCCACTCAATCACTGGGGGATCTCTGTCCCATTGAGAAGAATTTTGATATGTTTACAGAAGGGCTTAGCCAGGCCATCACATCTGATCTTTGGAATGGCCCAGTGTCCTCCATGTCCTCCATTTCAACTATGATAGCTACAATGTCATTATAATAAAATCTTGCTCATTCATGCCAAGAGGAGTTTTTAAAAAACTGCAAGATAGGGAAGATAAGACTGGATGATAGTTATAAAAATAGCTATGAAATCAACATGAGTCAACATAGTAACATGATAGTCAAAAAAACTAATGCATGCTTAGGATGAGAGAGGGACAATATCTGGAATACAGTATTGCCTCAGAACACACCTGGAATATTCATTTCTAGGCATTACTGGAACCAGTTAAGAGGAAGACAATGAAAATATTAAAAGTACTGGAGACCATGTCATAAGAGACATGTAGCCTGAACAAGAGATGGCTTAGAGGGGACTTGAGAGCTATTTTATGTATTTTGAGGATTATCATAGGGGAGAGAGATTAGATTTGTTTCCCTTGGCCCCAGAAGGCAGAAGTAGGTGCATTGGGTGGAAGTTTCAGAAAGGCTGATTTTCTACTCTAAATAAGGAAAAATTTCCTAACAATTACAGCTGTCCAAATGTGGAATGGGATATTCTGGGAGGAAGTGAGTTCTTCATCACTAGAAATCTTTTGAACAAAGTCTGAATGACCACTTTTGGTAATGTCATAGAGGATGTTCCGCTAAGCTAAAAGTTGAACTAGATGACCTCTGAGTTCCCTTCCAACTCTGATTGAGATTCTGTGAATTTATTTATTCTTTTCCTGAGTTTACTGGGCAAACTTTTCCTGGCCCAGTGCTCTTCATTGTCTCCATTTAGTCTCGTTTGGTATTCTTTCTAGACAGCTGTTTCATTTCACTTGATTGTGGCCCCATTTTCATTAAAATTGAATCAGTTCCAGGCTAATCTTGGTAAAGCAAGGAAATGATTGTTTTCAAGGTAACTATTTTCTATTGTGTGATAAATTGACTTCTACAGTGGAACGCCATTTAGATACTAGAAAAGGGGATAGAAAAGTGTTTCCCTGAGGAGTTCACTTCTATAAAGAGGGTTTGGAAATGGGTAGAATGTTCAAAACAGGATCTGACTCATAAATATTCAAGTTTATAGGTGCCCCAATTGCCCAAGCCCCTGGAAATCTTTTTTAAAAATGAAAAAAAAAATTCACCTGCATTCAACTACCTTGAGTTTTGGTATAACAAAATAATATGGCTGGAGAAAGAACAAATTAGCTTGATAATGTAAAAAAAGAAAAGAAAAAGAAAGAAAACAGTTGACTGAGAGTAAGATCTGGGTTCTAATTGTGTCTTCTCTACTATTTAGCTGTGTGATCTGAGGCAAGTCACTTGACTCCTATTTTTCTCATTTGTAAAATGAGGGCATTGTAATTCTTTATAAAGTCCCTTCCAGTTTTGAGTGATCCTAGCTTGAAAGTCCAAAGAACTAAATAAAACCTTTAAAGGTCCCTGAAAATGGCCATAGAGAGAGCTTAAAAATGGAAGACAAACTAAGAGAATCCCATGAGGTTGCTGACTGTGTGTTTGGAATGAAAGAAAGGGGTAGATTTCATCATTTGTTCAGAAACTAGTAGACTTCTGTTCTAAAAATGAGCAATTAGATTATCAATCACATGACTGTTAGTGTCCTATTATAACCTCTATCTAGAAAAGGATCAGTACAGAGATGGAAAACTAAGTGTTTTGAGTGAGAATTTTGTTATAGGTTACTTTATACACTTAATTAATTGATTCTAGTTCTCTCGTTTGAGTGTGGGACTTCCTCCAGAGTCTCAGAAGAAAAAGTCACAGAATCCCAGCATATATATGATCATGACTCTATTCAAACCTTTTCGGTGGTTGCCTGTTGCTTACCAAGTAAGATTTAAGGCTTTCCACAACCTGTTTCCACCTTGCCTTTCTAGCTTTATTTTATGTTATTCTCCTCCATGAATTCTACAATTCAGCCAAATCAGATTATTCTCTGTCTTCAAACATATTCTGCACTATCTTATCCCCAACCCCTTGTTCACAATATTTCCTTTTCTTGAGATGTTCTTCCTTTCTCTCTTTGCCTATTGGATTCCTATACATCCTTTAAAACTTGATTCAAATACCATATCCTCTACAAATCTTTTCTGCTCTCCTGAGGTGGCAATTACTTTTCCCCTTTCTCCTCCTACAGCACTTAGGTTTGGACTTTTCAAAGAATATATACAATATTATATATTGTAATTATTGTGTTTATGTCTTTTCTTCAAAACGGTAATAATGATTCCTACCATCTCTCCTAAGTAGAACAAAGTATGATGTCCCAATATAAAAGTAAGTTGGTTCAAAACAGTTTATTAATGTACATGGATGACATCAAATTATGTGGCTCCACTGAAAAATACATTAAATATTTCCTTCATCTTGTGGAATCTTTTGCCAATAATATAAAAATCTTATTTGACTCAGTAAATGTAAAATTCTTAGCACGTACCAAGGAAAATAGAGAGTAAGGGCTTCAAACTAGAATCCAGATGTCAAATTTAATCAATGGATGAAGGAGATAAGCTATAAATACCTTGTTCCCTCCCCCCCCTCCACCCTGGGCCAAACATATTGAATATAAGGACTTCAAGGATAAGACTGTAACTGAATATATCAAGAGACTTATTGGTATCCTGAAATCAAAACTGAATAGGCTTAACACTAATACCAATGCAACACCAGTCTTAATGTGTACTTTTAGATCTGTAAAATGGACCATAACAGATTTGGAAAAATATTTTCACAAAAATTTAATATTAATTTAATAATTAAAAACTAATATAATATTGATGAAACACAAAACAAATTACTCTAAAGTAACTATATAGAAAGATGAATACTTTCTCCTCCCAAAAGAATGATAGACAGTCTTAGAACACATGATAGTTCAAAACATTAAGGAAATATTTTTGTAATGAATAGGTGTCATTTCACAAAGAAATAGTCAAAGCTGACATTACATACACACCATTAGATCTGTTGGATGTAATTGAAAGTGGTTTATCTCCAAAAGGAGCTTATGAAATGGCCAACATCCAAGAATGGGATCAAAAGGCTCTCTGTGGTCAATATCCACATGAACTCAGCCAATGATATGTCGACAGAGAAGGATGAAACAATGGGCTGAATGGTATGGAAATGGAGGAGTTTATGATGGCAATTAAGGATCAGGTCATTGCCGCCAGAAATTACAGAAGATTCCTCCCTGGAATTCACACTTAGTAATATAGAAAGATGATTAATGGAAAGGGTACAAACTGTGTAGCACATAACTGTAGGATTATTAAAGTTTAGTACCTATCAAAGACCTAGCAAGATATTACCTAGAAGCTAGAATTATTTGTTAGAAGTTTGCTATCTTCTATAGATTATCAGATGGAATGTCCTTAGCTTCAAATAAAGATCTCAAAATACTTGAGAACTCAACTATGTCCAAGTGTACTAGGAGTGGGATGTTATCATAGACCAACCTATTTTTTTCACAATTGCCCGGATACAACCACAATTCTTGAAATTTGGAAATAGTGTTTTTATTAGATGTCACCATACCAAATAGTCATAATTTCTAAGCTATATAATTAAAAACTTAAAAAATATAGAAACCTTAAAGAGGACATAAGAATCATGTGGGAACAGAGGTGTATGTTATCCCAATAGTCCTGACTGCTACTGTAGTTGTATTTATTTATTCTGTATATACTTATATATGTATATTTTGTCCTAAAGATGTAAAATCCTTGAGATTAGTGATTTACCACCTCCCCCACTTTTTTGGTCTTTGTATCCCTAGCATATGCCTGGCACATGCTAGGCCTTTTATTATTTGTTGATTGACTGATTGATTGTACAAAGGGTGCTTTTTCTGAGCTTTCAGAGTATAAGCTTATGCCTAATCCTTTGATTTGAATAAAGTAAAGCAGTTACTTTATCCACCCAGTAGTAATCTTGTTATTTTTTCGTTGTGTCTGACTCTTTATGACCCCATTTTGGGTATTTTTATTTTTGCAAAGATACTGGAATGGTTTGCCATTTCCTTCTTCAGCTTATTTTACAGATGAGGAACTAAGGCAAATGGGGTTAAGTGATTTGCCCAGAGTCACACAGCTAATATCTGAGGCTGGATTTGAATTTAGATCTTCCTGACTCCAGGCCCTATGTTCTACCCACTGTGCAACCTAGCTGCCCAGTGATCTATCTGTATAGTACTTTATAGGACTTTAAACAAAAATGAATAATAGCAGGATAGCAACTGATCTGAGGACCCTTTCTATCTGAACTCTATCAACAAAAATTTTAAAAAAATGATCATAATGTTATTATCATAATGATGATAATAACAACATTAACAGATACCAATCTAGCACTTTAGGATGTATTAAGTGCTTTATATTTAGCTTCTTATTTGATCCTCACTTTAGCTCTATGAGGGCTGTGCTTCAGAATATGTTGAATAGTGGGAAAAGTACTCAACTTTAAGATAAGAGAGAACTGGGTTCAAATTCTGTCCCTGACATCTGCTTAGTTGGGTCTTCTCAGACAAATCTCAACCTCTTGGAGCCTCAAGTATCCTTATCTATAAAAGAGAAATAAAAATATTCCTAGTATTTTCTTCACAAGGTTGTTGTGAGGCTTATATGAGGTAATATAAGTTCAAAGGGGGTGGGGCTGGTGGGCAGTCTGATCAGCCTGCTTGGCCCATGCATTCCTCCACATTTTGGAGACTAGGACCTGTTTTTGGTGTCTTGATGATAAGTAATGGAAGCCCTCTGGAGAGATTTAGAGCTTTTGTAGACATCCTCTAACTGGTTCCAGTTTGTTAGCCATGTGATGAGGAAGATCCTCTTTCCTTGGTCATGGCCCACCAGATAGAGCTGGGGGAGGCTCAAAAGGCATCAGTCAAACAAAACCTGTCGTTTCTCTTTGGCTGATGTCATCTTGCCTTTTTTGTTTGTCTGTTTGTTCAGTCACCTCTGATTCTTTGAGACCCCATTTGGGGTTTTCTTGGCAAAGATACTGGAGTGGGTTAGCCATTTTCTTCTTCAGTTCATTTTACAGATGAGGAAACTGAGGCAAACAGGGTTAAGAGACTTGCCCAGAGCCATACATTCAATAAGCCTCTGAGGCCAGATTTGAACTGAGGAAGAGAAATCTTTTTTATTCCAGGCCTGGCGCTTTATCCACTGTGCCACCTAGTCAACAGCATTTTAATGAGAGAGGAGAGACAATACCACAAGAGAAGAGGCCTCTGGGCTTTCCCATCTGAAGATGACATATGGGCAATGAGTAAAGGCTTCCTTTCTTTATCTTAACATTTGTTCTTTCACTTTAGGTGAAGGAGATTAGAAGTTACATATGTATGACCTTATGAATTTTGAAAGGTCAGAGAATCAGAGAGCAGAGTCTATATACGGATTTGTAGCCAGCTGGTTCAGTCCCAGTGACAGCTGAGACAAGGAAGGACTCACTCAGGAATGATGCTTCATTTCTCTGTGAGCTTGATGGAGCCAGTACAGTAGAGACTGTATTAAGTTTGAGCCTGCTCTACTGAGAGATAGAAGAGAGCATGCCCCGGGACTGTTGCAGAGGAATGTTTGTACTTCTGTCCTTGCTTTATCTTTGAAGTAAATATTCCTTGCAGAACCTAGCTCTGGGACAGTGAACCAGAACATATATATTTAAAACACTTTTCACATCTTAAAGCGTTATATAAATGTCAATTATTATAAGGATGTGAATTCCGTGAGAACAGATTGTCTTGCTTTTCTATTTGTATCCCTGGCACTTAGCACAATGCTTAGGATATAGTAAACGTCTAGTAAATGCTTTTTTCATTCATTGTTCATTCAAGAATTAATTCTTCCCTTTTACAGGTGAAAAAATGGACTTAGAGAAGTTAGGAAGTTAATTTATGGTCACATAACTAATAAGTGTCATGGGTGGGACTTGAACCCAGGGCTTTTCTGAGTCCAAGTCCAGCCATTTGAGAGTTGGTATTCTGTTTTATCTAAGCTTTGTATTTCCATCAGAATTTTACACAGTTACCTACATATAGTATAAATGTCTTTTGGATGAACGAATAAATCCCAGAACTGGAGGAAACTAGAGTAGGCATCTGGTCCAAACATAAATTAGGAATTCTATCTAAAACATCCTTTTTTTGGTGGGGCAATGAGGGTTAAGTGACTTGCCCAAGGTCACACAGCTAGTAAGTGTCAAGTGTCTGAGGCAGGATTTGAACTCAGATCCTCCTGAATCCAGGGCTGGTGCTTTATCCACTGCACTACCTAGCTGCCCCCTAAAATATTCTTAATAAGTGGTTATCTAGGCAGGACTTGAACATTTCTCATGATAAAGAGACTGCTACCTCTTTAGGCAGTAAATGCCATTTTTGGTAGCACTGATCATTAGGAAATTCTTCCAAATATTTCTGGTAGCTCCCTCCTATATCCCTCGAACTGAAAACTGAGGAGAGACAAGATTTCCTGGAGCCAGTTGGCCTCAGAGGCCATATGCCACATAATTTTCCTACGTTGCTTTAAAAGTGGCACAGGAAAGCTATTTTGGGGTATAGCTATTGTAATAGAGACAGAATCTTGCTCGACTGGGTAACTCCTGGATTACAAAGCTGCCAACTTTGCCCTCGCCCCACCTCATTTACAGGGCTATCCAGCCTTGTTTGCTCTTAGGTATTTTAGTCACACTGCAAGTAAGCATAGTGATGGAGGAAGGGCACGCTGCTTTTGGCCACCATCTATTCCTCAGAGACGGGAGCGGGGGTGAGGAAGTTGGGGTAAAGGGAAGGTGAGGTGGGTAGGGAGATCCTACCAAGGGCTAACAATAGTTTGCAGAATAGAACAGGTGGTTTCTTTCCCATTTTTCTTAAAGCAAAGCTTTTTGAGATGCATTTAATGTGTTGTACCATTCAAGCTATCACTAGGATGAGGTTTGGCCAAATATAAGGACAGTAGCTGTCCCATTTTTCTTTTCCAGAAGTCTCTCCCATCTTCTGGGCTGTAGACTGGGGAAATGGCTCCTATTGTCACCATCCCCTTGGAGGACCAGTGATTAATACTTCATGGGCCCCAAGAATCCTGGGGCACCTTCTAGCCTTGAAGGCAAGAATAAGTGGGTAGATGGCATGAGTATAATTAATAACCAGTTTGGACCTAAAAAAAAAAAAACAGAGAAGGGAAGAAAAAAAAAGAGACAAATGGAGCATTTTTTAAAAAGTACAAAACCAAGCACCATTTATGTGGACACTATAATTATTACTATGCTGAATTAATGAGCTTTATTCTCTCCTTTTTGGCTAGAAGAACACAAAAATCCCAATGAAAGGAAACAGATGTAGTTGCTTTGAGCATTTCCAAAGGAAACTGCAGTAAAATATGAAACCTTGCCATATAAAAGCCTGATGTGTAATGGAGATGTTCTGATATTGTTTTCTCTTGCCAGCTGTGTGTAAGTGGGGGTTGGTGCCTCTGGCCAAGAGGTCCTCCCACATCAGAGCACTAACAACAACAAAGCAATGGAAAGACTTGGGGAAAAACCTCTCTAACATTACCTCTAACTGCATTTGATTTTCCTTTAAACAAAGACCATACATGAGGAATGAGTCCAAAGAAGAACATTTAGGTTTGTAATTAAAAAATGATTTATTGAAAGAGGGAATAGAGGAGGGATAATCAGATGAGCGATCTTTGGTGATCAATCTTTCCCTGCCTCCCCACCCCAGCTCAGTTAGCAGGCAAGACCTCCAGCTCACCCCACTGGGCAGCCTCAGAGGCAGGCTCAGGGCAGTGTTTCTGTGGTCCCAGGAAAGTTCTCAAATCAGGTTCCCTTTGATCGAAGTCTTAATAGATTTGCAACATAATTGAATAATTATAAGTTTTGGGTTTTTTTTTAAATGAAGAAGGAGGCTGATTCTTCATCCTGTGGCTTGGAGGTTGGAGGGGAAACTCTCTGGCACTCTTTGTGGGAGAAGGACAACAAGTGTCCCTCCAGTCTGTGGAGAGTTTTCTCCACTAGGGAGCTTGAGAAATCAAATGTTGGGACATAAAACACTTTGCAAGCCTTAAAGGGCTATGTCTTTAGTGCTTAGCATAGTTCCTGGTACAGAGTAAGTGCTTGTTGTTGTTCAGTTGACTCCTAGTGACTCCATTTGGGGTTTTCTTGGCACAGATACTGCAAGTGGTTTCCATTTCCTTCTCCAGCTCATTTTACAGATGAGGAAACTGAGTCAAATAGGGTTAGATGATTGATTAGGGTGATACAGCTAGTAAGTGTCTGAGACCAGATTTAAACACAGGAAGATGAGTCTTCCTGATTTCAGGCCTGGCATTTTATCCACTGTGCCACTTAACTGCTTCATATAGGTGCTTAGTAAATGCTCATTGACTGAGTGGAGTTTCCTCAGTTAAGATTTCCCTATGTCAATGAAATCACAGTCTCTATTCCTATCATTCCTAATAGGATCATATATTCAGAAACTGGAAGGGGCCTTAGCCCATCCCCCTCATTTTGAAGATAAGAATATTGAGATTTTTTTTTTCTTTTTTAGTGAGGCAATTGGGGTTAAGTGACTTGCCCAGAGTCACACAGCTAGTAAGTGTGTGTTAAGTGTCTGAGGCTGGATTTGAACTCAGGTACTCCTGACTCCAGGGCCGGTGCTCTATCCACTGCGCCACCTAGCTGCCTGGAAAATATTGAGATTTAAAGAGGGTGGATGGGGGGCAGCCAGGTGGTGCAGTGGATAAAGCACCGGTCCTGGATTCAGGAGGACCTGAGTTCAAATATGACCTCAGACACTTGACACTTACTAGCTGTGTGACCCTGGGCAAGTCACTTAACCCCCATTGCCCTGCAAAAATAAATAAATAAATGGAAATTTAAAGAGCGCAGATGATTTACTTGTCACAGCAATAGTTAGTAGCAGAGCTAAGTTTTGAACTCAGACCCTCTGACTCAAAATCCAATTATCTTTCCATGCTACTATTGTTATTGTTGTTGGGAGAGTGTAGCCCCTGCATCTGGAACTGCAAAATCAGGGTGGTCACTGGTCTGAAAGATGCATGATGAATCCTTCAGACTGCTTGGATTATCCTAAGTATCCTGGATTAGTGATGGCCTGAGAGGAAGACAGGTAATTGACCAAATGAAATGAATTCTCAGTTTCAGCTCCATTTAGCATTTCACCCAATATTATATTTGTTCCATGCTATTTCATTTCACAATAACACTCAGAGGAATTGGATGATTTTAAGAGGTGAATCCTGAAACACTAAAAGCTATCAGCAAGATATACATTAGGTTCAATTTTTGTCTTCACTGTCTATCTTGAAATAAAATGGCAGTCAACAAAAATTTTAAATGCACATCCCTTTCATTATTTTTACTGGGTTTAGTGAAATTTGACATTTGGCTCAGTGGGTAAAGTGTTGGATTTAGAGTTAAGGAGGATGAGTTCAAATCTGGTCTCAGATACTTACTAGCTGTGTGACCCTGGGCAAGTCACTTAACCTTCATTGCCCTAAAAAAAAAGAAAAAAAAGCCAAATTGGCCAAATGGAAAAGGAGGTACAAAAGTTCTCTGAAGAAAATAACTCCTTAAAAATTAGGATTGAGCAAATGGAAGAGAATGAGGGATAAACAACAACAATAATTTCCTGGCAATAACTTTTTTGCTACTTTTTTTTTAAACTAATAAACACTTTTATTTATAGTTTTGAGCTCCGGTTTTTATCCTTCCTTCCCTCCCTCTCCTCCCTCCTCCCTGAGGCAGTAAGCAATCAGATATAGGTTATACATGCATGGTTATGCAAAACATTACCACATTAGTTATTTTTTTTCAAGAAAACTTGAATAAAGGAAAAAAAAGTAAAAGTAAAAAATAGCAAGTTTCAATCTGTGTTCCATCAATATCAGTTCTTTCTTTGGATATGGTTAGTATGTTTCATCAATAGTCCTTTGAGGTTGTCTTGGATCATTGTATTGCTAAGAACAGTTGTTATTCACAGTTCTTCATCCAACAATATTGCTGTCTCTATGCACAGTGTTCTCTTGGTTCTGCTCACTTCACTATATGTCAATATATACAAGTCTTTCCAGGCCTTTCTGAAATCATTCTGCTTGTCATTTCTTATAGCACAATAATATTCCATCACCATCATACACCACAGCTTGTTTAGCCATTCCCCAATTGATGGGCATTCCTTTGCTTGTTACTTCTTAATGCACAAGTCATCATCGATTCTTTGGAGATTGTACAATTCCATAATTTGTGCAGGCATACAGGATCATTGGAATTATATTGGGGCTAAAAGAATGAGTATTTGTTTCAGGAACATAAAGAGAACATTGAACATTTATTTAACACAACAAAATCAAAATAACAGAAACCATAAATTCAAGGCATTCATGCCAGTTACATTTAAAAAATCTAAATGAAGTGGGACAGAACAAGCAATATAGTAGGACTTTCTCCCTTGTGATAGCAATGTAAAAGTGAGAGACATTCTCTCACTCCAGTAATTCCAACAAACATGATAGAATTTAAAATGCTGAGTCTGATTCTCTGAACTAGAGGTTAGGTCGTTGTCAACTGGCAAAAGAAAATGCTCTAAGTATTCCCATGGAGTTGCAGAACGTTGTCACTTCGTAGGAATTGCAGAAGTAACTGGTAAAAATACTTTTTTCCACTGACAAGGATAAGTTAGTTTTTAAGGTAAAGAGAATAAATGTAGCAGGGGGGAATTCCCTGGGGAAAACCATTTTCTTGATTTCCATCTCAGAAAAATGTGGGGTGAATAAAAATACATGAGAGGGAAAATACTGTACATTAGTTTAATAGGGTAATCATTTCTAATACTATCCCTGGGAAGTAGGTTAGCACCAATAAACAAAGGGATTGTCCTTTGCACTTTAAGATTGCCTAGGGTATTGGACTGAATTATTCTGATTTTTTAGGTGATCTGAATAGTTTTCCCTGTTTATATGTTCTTGGCTTCCTTGGTTTAGGGGAAGAGGAAAGTTAGATACTTACTAATTAGGTAGGAATGTAAGCAGATCAAACAAAGAGGTTTACTCTACTGCTCCTCAAGTAATGAATAGACTTCCTGATTTGCTCAGTGAGTCTGGAGTTACAGTCTAGGTAAATCAGCTGAGTCCAGCGTGACTAGGTGTATGAATCCCTAATTAGTCTGAGGATGTTCTAAGTTGGAAGCTGATGTTTTATTTGGGTGATGGGGCTCAAGACAGGTAGATGTTTTGAGATTAAAGGAAAATCTTGGGGCCAAGCTAGTTCAAAGAAACTGTAATTAGGTAGAATAATTTAGAAAGTTTAGGCACTACTCAGCATAAGAGTAGGGAGTTTTCTTATATAGCCTTCCTTCTGAGATTGTCTTTCATTTATTCTGTATATATCTTGTATTTACCTAGTTATGCATGTATGTCTCTTCCATTTGGTTGTGAATTCTCTGAAGGCAGGGACAGTTTTAGCCTGCCTTTGTATTTGCAGAGTTTAGCAAAGTGCCTGGCACATGAATTGATAAACATTTATTAAGTGCCTACTAGGTATCGGGCACTGTTCTAAGCATATAGTATTTAATAAATTCTTATTGATAGATTGATTATGGGTATTTCTAGGTATCTTATTCTAGATTTTTTTTTAGAAATTGTATCTTTTTCCTCTCCCTTGTAACTAACCCTAGAAAATGCTTACTTCTGGCCTGTGGTATACATTTGCTATAGGGTGGGGGGGTGGGGAGAGAGGGAACTTGGTGCTAGGACTAGACAGCAAGATACAGGGGAGGCAGGTAGTTTGATCAGATGTGAAAGATGCTTAAACCTAGGAAGTCAGGGAATTTCAGGGCCCAAAAGAATTCAGGTTTAGTGCTTTGACTTAAGGTTCAGTTGAGTAGGAAGGTTTAGAAAGTGGCATAAGATAAAAGGCCTTGGGTGGTGATTTTATTGAATTTGGGTTTTTGAGGCACCTTGGATCAGTTCCATGCCCTAGAAAGTTGATTGAGTTCAGCAAGGCTAGAGATTCAATTGGCAGTGTAGGGCCATGGGTTAGAAAAATTAACTTTAAAATAAGGGCAATACCAGATGTGCAGCAATCAGAGGAGACACTTCACATTCAACTAAGCAGGATAGAAAAGATGGGTCTGGATGAGAGACAAAGAGTCTGGGCTAGAGTTCCAAGACTTTCAGGAAAGGGGGTGAGATGGGTAAGTCATCTGGTGCAGTCAGACTAAAACCTTAAAGGGATAAGCTCTGCTCTCCTATAGGAGAGCAGATCAGTGAGGGCTATCTCATCTAGGGAGCCAGAAGCAAGACCAGACTCATTTAAACTCATTGTTTGGGCATACAGAAAGCTCCCCTGAGGGCAGTGGGGGCATCGGTCAAGGTTAAAAGAATTTTGGAACCAGAACTAAGGCTTGGAAAATTGGGTTGCCAAAGTTCCAGACACCTTCGGCTTTCCTTAACTAAAATCCCCGACTTGAGACTAAGTGCAGAGATATAAGACTGTGAACTGAGATAACATCTAGCAGGCTAACTCTGGGAATATGATTAAAAGTGAAGAGTTGGCCAAAGAGGAAAAAAAAAAAAAACTAAGAAGGAGCAAAGCCAAGTCCCTTGGGAGTGTGTAAGGAAAGCCAGGATTGACTGAAAAGACCTGTACATACTTTCCAACTTCTTTCTTTATGATACCAACTCTGTATTTCCTTGTAGAACTTCAGAATAACCCACTTTAAAACATCTAAGGAGGACATTGCACTGTTTTCAGGAATTTGAGAAGAGATGGCATATATTTGTTCTTTTCCTCAGATAGGACTGGGATATTTAGGATCCAATTGAGGGAGAACATAGCTAGAAACCTCAGCAGGGCACATATAAGCCAAGTGTAGGTTTGCCGTTGGAGAAGAGTTGTGCAATGGGTAGGTCACAATGTGGCAGCAGTAGCCCCATAGGCTCCCGCCATTGTCCCAAAGGCCATGATTGTATGTGGAGGTCTACGTGGAAGAGGAATTAGGCATATTCTATTTATCTTCAGAAGGCAGGACCAATGGGCCTAAGTTGGAGACATTTTGGCTCAGTATAAGAACTTTTTTACAGTTAGAACTTTTTGAAAAACTAGTGGGCTGCCTAATGAAGTAGTGAATTCTCCATCCCTGGAAGTGTTCATGAAGGGTATGGATGATGAAAACTCATAGATGTTATAAGGAAGACTTTTGCTTGGGGTAGGAAGCTGGACTAGAGGACTTCTAAGGTCTCTTCTAACTCTTAATATTCTTTTGTTCAGTCCTTTCAGTCATGTCTGACCCCATTTGGGATTTTCTTGGCAAAGATACTGGAATGGTTTGCCATTTTCTTCTCCAGCCCATTTTATAGGTGAAGAAACTGAGGCAAACAAGACTATGTGACTTTCCCAGGGTCTCACAGCTAGTAAGCATCTGAGGTCAGATTTGAATTTAGGAAGATGAGTCCACTGTGCCGCCTAGTGCCCTATTCTGCACTTAGTTTCTGTATTCTGTACCTCTCTATCAGGAGGTGAGTAGCATTTGCATCATTAGTCCTCTGGAATCATGGTTGGTCATTACCCTGATCAGGGTACCTTAGTCTTTCTTTTTGTCTTTAGGATATTGCCATTATTGTATAAATTGTTTTCCTGATTCTGTTCACTTTACGTTGAGTCAGTTTATACATGTCTTCTCAGGTTTGTCTAAAATGATCCCCTTCATGATTTTTTATAGCCCAATATTTTTCTGTCATGTTTGCATATTATAACTTGATGAGCCATTCTCCAATTAATGAGGACCTCCTCAGATTCCCATTCTTTACTACCTCAAAAAAACCACAAATATTTTTGTATATATCCTTAAATATTTTGTACATCCTTTGCTTTGCTTGGCACATCCCTCTCTTAAGCTACTTTGCCTCTAATTCTTCCTTCTTTCTTCTCCTCTTTCCTTTCTATTTCACTGATGAATGAAATGCGTTTCTGTACTCAACTCTGTGTGTGTATGTGTGTGTTCTCTCTTTTGCCCAGTTCAGATGAAAGTGAGGTTCAAGTGTCACCTGCTCTTTCTACTTCCTCCTTTTTTGTATAGACTTCTACTTGCATACTCAGATTAGGATAATTTTCCTGAACTTTTCTTTCTTCCTCCATTGCCAGTGTATTCCTCTTCCCTTATCTTTCCATTTTTCTCTTATGATCATCAAGACATAACACAACAATTCCTTGGCCTTCTATTTAATTAGTTTCTTCTATGACCCCTAGTGTTTAGAGGAGATACATATTATCTTCCCATATTTGAATGTAAGCAGTTTATCCCTATTTAGGGTCTTATAATTGTTCATTTGCATTTGCTTTTTTAGGTTTCTCTTAATTCCTGTATTTGAACTTCATAGTTTCTATGAAGCTTTGGTCTTTTCATCAGGATTGCTTGGAAGGTTTCTATTTCAATAAAGATTCATTTTTCATTTTTCATTTTTGTAAGGTTATCCTCAATTTTTCTGGGTAAGTAATTCTTCCCTGTAAGTCTATGTCCTTTGTCCTAGAATATCATGTCCTTTTCTAGAATATCTATGTCCTTTTGCCTTCTAGAATATCATATTCCAAGCTCTTTGCTTCTTTCTTCTTTCTTTCAAGTGGTGGCTGCTAAATAATGTGTGAGCCTGACTATCCAGTACTTGAAGTTTTTCTTTCTGTCTCTTTGCTGTTTTTTTTCCTTTGACCTGGAAACTCTGAATTTTGGCTATAAATGTTCCTGGGAGTTTTCGTTTTGGGGTTGACAGCCCTACCAACAGACTTTAATTTCTCAGGACCAGCCTAGCTAAAGATAGAGGGGCTCATCACCAATAGGCTGACCATCAGTAATGAATTCATTGGCCAAAGAAACACATGAAACAAAGGAAGGATAATACAAAATGTCATGTATGGTTTACTTGAATGTCTTTAATGACAATGGCAGAATAGCAAAAAAAGGAAGCAAAGTGTGTTAGAAATCAAAGTGTTTAGGCGGAGCACACTGGATAAAGCACTGGGCCTGGATTGAGGAGGACCTGAGTTCAAATCCTACCTCAGACACTTGACACTTACTAGCTGTGTGACTCTGGGCAAGTCACTTAACCCTTATTGCCCTGCAAAAAAAAGAAAGAAAGAAAAGAAAGAAATCAAAGTGTTTAACTGTCTATAAACATCACTTCAACGGATGATACTCCAAATCTGAGATCCTTAATTGGTGACCAATGAATAATTTAATATGTTAGTAGCATGTTTGGCAGTCAAAAACTTTTTGTTGTATCAAAGAACTGGAAATAAAAATGTGTACCCATCCATGGGGAGTGGCTGAACAATTATGGTAGATAAATGTAATAGACTCTTATTGCCCAATAAAAAATTATGAAAGACATGGCTTGAGAAAAACCTGGGAAAATTTGTATGAATGGATACAGAATGAAGTGAATAGAGCCAGGAGAACAACTTACATAATGACAAAAATGATGCAAAGGAAAGCAATTTTTAAAAAATACTTAAAGAACTCTGACCAAGTAAATGTCTAACAGTGATTAAGTAGGCCTCCCACATCTTGATAGAGAGGCAATAGGCTAAAAGTGCTAAATAAGGCAGTGATCTTCAGACACTTTCAGTCTGTGAAATTGTTTTGCTTGACTGATTTTATTATTACAAGAGAGCTCTTATTTATTGGGGGCAAATTGTTAGGGAAGGACAATGGGTAAATTATGATAGTGATTCAAAATTATTATTATTATTATTATTATTATTAATAATAACAACCTTTGGTTCAAAGTCCTTTATATGTTTGTTGATACTTGTTAAGTTCATAATTTTAAAGAAAGAAAATGTAATTAAATTTCTATCTTCTAAAGAGCATCTCCATTGCTGCCTTCTCTATGAAGTTTTTACTAGTTCTCTTTAGCATATAACAACTTTCTCTTTTTTTCTCCCCCACCACATTTACTTCTCTAATCAACATATAATTTGTATATATTCTATTCCCCTAGCAAATTGGAAGCTCTGTGAAGTCAGAGAGTGGATCATATTTTAACTTTGTGTGATAATTGCCCCTCAGCTTCCTTACTTGTCAAGCGTGCTGACAGTCAATATTTCTTGAGAAGTCATGGGTCTGATGATCTTATAGCATGGGACAATATCATCAGAATACCTGGGTTCAAGCCACAGCCCTGCAACTTACCATGTGACCATGGACAAATCCCTTCACTTCACTGAGCCTCAGTTTGCTAATCAGTAAAATGGGGATAATAATAATACACATTCCATCTCCCAATGTGGTTGTGAAGAAAGCTTTTCGTTAGGGGCAATACACTCTAAATGAGAACTATTGCTACTCTTGCTCAGCCTGGCAAAGCAGAGCATATTGATTGGCTCCATCTGGAAGTTTAAGTGCTTGATTTCATACCTGTCACTGCCATTTAAGTCAGGGCTCCCACTGGCAAACACGTCCTGGGTTCAACCAGCCAGCAGATGAAACCACGGAAATGGAAACCAATGGCCCCAGGAGGAAATCCTGAAGCATCATTGTTACATTAAAGTCAAATCAAATTAAAGAGGACACTGGGCATCGTGTGTGTGTGTGTGTGTGTGTGTGTGTGTGTGTGTGTGTGTGTGTGTGTGTGTGTAGGGATAGGGCAAAGGGTGGTGATAAGTAATGGAAAAGAAATTGGAGTAGAGAAAAATTGAGGTAGATTTATTTTGACAGTATGAAGGCCCCGTAACTATAACATTATAAATCGCTGTTTTTCAGAGGAATTTAGCTTCGACATAAGCCTGCCTTGTGTACAAAAACATTACCTAGAAATTAGAGAAGGCAAAACGATGCCTCCTATAAATAGGGTGATTTTTGTGGGTGCAAGAGACTTGGGAGTTTTGGGGCTCAGCACTTCAGGAGGCTGGACTTAAGGCTTCATTTCATTTCCAAGAGAAACTTCGAATGAAAAAATTCAGAACAACTCGCAGACTTCTAGAACTACCGAGTACCCATGAACTCCCACTGAGCTGAGGAGGATTGAATGGAAGTTTCCTTTACGGGCACGTGCTAGACAGACATAGGAGAGTCTCCATAACGCCGGATTTCTCTGGACCATCCAAGCAGAAGAAATTAGAGGGTAGCAAGGAGACAGAGACACCTAGGTCTTCTTCCTCTGACTCTTACTGGGAATAATAATCTTATATAAGACAGGCACTGAAACAAATCATAGAGAGTCAGCTCAAGGCAACATTTCAGATTCAGTGAATTTTATCTTCATCACACACTTTTCCTATTGCCTGTTCTTTGTCATTCTCCAACCCCTATCTACCCACTTCCTAGTGGGAAAATCCATCTCTACATGCTGTTTATCTTCTTTTTTTTCCCTTCCCCTATCCAAATTTACTTCTAGTAAAAGATGCTACACTGTGGCTGATCACAGTCTACTCCTGACAGAGTGTAATAGCATTTACATAGCATGTTAAGATTTGCAAAACTCTTTACAAATAAATATTAACCTCACAACAACTCTGGGAAGTAGGTGCTATTATTATTTCTATTTTATATATTAGAAAACTGAGGCAGACCGAGGTTCATACAGCTGTTAAGTCGCTGAGACTGGATTTGAACTGAGGTTTCATTGACTCCAGGTCCAGTCCTTTATCCAATGTGCCACCTAGCTGCCTTGTATTTGCCTTTCAATAGGATCCAAATCCTTAAAAAGAACGAATCATAGATCCCAGAGGCCATAGAGTCTAATATCCCTATTTTATAGAAGATGGAATCGAGGGCCTAGGAAGCTAAGTGACTTTCTCAAAAGCATCAGAGGTAGCATTTGAACCCATATCCTCCAGCTCATTAACATTTTCCCCGTCACTTTCTTAAATCTAGATGAAACAATCAATCAAGTCTCAATTTGTCCTGTTTGCTCATTTGTGAAGTGTAAATGCTCACGCTGAAAACTAATAATCGGTTCTGGCAAGCTGGTGTGAACTGGCTCCAGCATATCCTTGGTTGGGTCCTTCCTATATTTCCACTGCCCTTTATTGAGTATAATTTTCATTGCATTATGATATGAATAGTACACATTTAATATTACTGCATTTCTATATTTGATTGTGAGGCATTTATGCCCTAATACATGGCCTATTTATTTTTTAGTATAGTTTTACTGTCTATTTCCTCCTGTAACTCACTTAACTTCTCTAAGAATTTGGATGCTATACCACTTGGTGCATATATGTTTAGTATTGGTATTACTTTGTTGTCTATGGTATCGTTGGGACCTTCCTGATACTAAACTCTTACAGGGAGTTAGAATGTCCTTTCTTATCTAATGGTAAGGTTATCCCTGAGTTCTTGCACATGTACAGGGCAGAGAAAAACACCTTGTATGCTCATTCTGGACTTGTGACATGTGTGCTCTTTCCTCAGGATGAATGGGACCAAAGGGTTGTGGCAGGAGCAGAGGAACAATCACCAAGCATTCCATACCCCATAATCATAGCGATCTCTTTTGGCTTCTCTTCATCCTCAGACAAGGTCCTAGTACCACAGGACAACTGTCTCATTGGCTTCTGATATTCATCACATTTAATTAAATCAACACGTATTAAGTGCCTACTATATGCAGAGCCATGTACTGGCTCTGGGAGAGATACAAAGTTAAGATATGACACATTCCCTGATGTCATGGAGCTTTCAGTTAAATTACTTACCCAAGATCACAAAGCTAGTTAAATGTCTGAGGGAGCAAAGACAAATAAGAAGGTCAGTTAGTTAATAAGCATTTATTAATCACCTATTGTGTGCCAGGAATTGTGCCAGATGCTGAGCACTACGCTGGGCACTAGTCTTTCTGACCTGAAGTCCAACATTTTATCCACCGTGTGATCTAGTGGTGTTGTTACTTCTTTCCTGGGGAAGACAGGAAGCTTCGTTTCACAATGATTTCTGATTATGGAAATGTTGAGACACAGAGGGATGACTTATTTTGGAGGTAGAACTATGAGGCCCTAAGCTTCCTTGGTATCTTTCTTCTCCATGGACATTTCCCCCAGTGTTTCTGAAGATTGATATGATGTTTTCTTTTTCTTTTAATTTAAAAATTTTTTAAAAAAATTATTATTCGATGTTTTCTTTTTCTTTAGGAGAAAAGAAGTCTTTTGAAGGAAGGGAGAAACCTTGGAGGGAATGAACTTCCCCTCTGCACTGGATTCTGCATTTTATCATAATTTCCCAGCAAATTGGGGCAGCTACAAAACTTCATGACTGAGTCAAATGAACATTCTGTCACAGGAGAGGAGTGAGAAAAATAAGCTATTTTAGAAAAGAATACCATTTAACTCCCTATGATTCCTTCATAGGAAGATTAACTTCAAAGATTCCACAGGCTGGGTAACAGTGAGGAAGTCTATGAATCCTTGAATTTTATGGCTTGTCTTTGTTGAATATCAGCTCAGGCCAAGATAAAATATTTTGCCCTAGGGTGGAGTGTTGCACAATTGGCTTGTTGCATCCTGGGTCTTTTTACCTTCCCTCTTAAACATCTGGAACAAGTTTGTCAAGATCAGGGAAGTAGCTCATCAGTCTTTCATATTTTTGTGTCCTTAGAGCCCACCTAATTCGCTAGATCTTAGGAATCATAACAATCTTTGATTTTTAGAGTGGGAAGCAACCCTAGACATCATCCAGCCCATTGGTTCTTAATATTTTGTGTGTCTTGATTCCCTTTGGGAGTATAGTGAAGCCTATGGATCCCTTTTTAGAATAATATTTTTAAATGCATAAAGGAAAATAGGATTAGAAAGCAAACCAAAGTTAGTGAAAATAAAGATGTATTTATTTTTCTAATCCAAATTCACAGACCCCTCCCCCTAAAAAAATCTATCTGTAGATGCCAGGTTAAGAACCCCCTGATCTAGTCTCATTCTCTCATTTCACAAATGAAGAAACTGAGGCTCAGAAGGAGGAAATTGCATGTCCAAGGTCACACTGATGGTAGGCAAATGGTAGGAGAGGTTACATTTGTTCTACATACATTATCTATCTGAACCTTGTAGCAACTTTATGAGTTAGGAAGGGCAGATACCATCACCCCCATTTTACATGAGGAAAGGCACAGAAAGACTAAGTGACTTGCCTAAAATCTTTTGGCTAGTAAGTGAAAGAACCAGAGATGATGAATTTGGACCCCTGAATCCTCTGACTCCAGATTTAGTGCTCCAGGAAAGGAATACTTTGTGTAAAAAGGGGAGCTATACCAGGAGTGCAACAATATGACATGGACAATTATAGCTAGCATTTATCTGGTGCCTTAAGGTTTTCATAGAATTTACAAAGATTCTCATTTGATCCTCTAAACAAACCCAGGGATAGGTGGTATTATTATTTCCATTTTACAGATGAAGAAACTAAGGCAGAGGTTAGAGTGACTTGTAATTGTCTGAGGTAGATTTGAACATAGGTCTGTCCTCATGCCAGGCCCAGTTCTCTATTCACGGCACCACCTACATGGGGTTTTTATAATAAGTTAGAGTATAAATGAGGTTGTATCTCAGATTGAATCTCCTCTGATTCTAAGATTTAGTATCTCCTGATTTAAAAAAAAATGGAATAAGACACATGCCCTATTCCTTCATGGGTCAGAGGAAGAGCGAATACTGATGATGACAATGTTTTTTAAAAACGTTTCAAGTTTAGAGGAATCAGGCCACCACATGCCAGATCAATAGCTGCCCCCTTTTGCTAAACACAAATTCCTGCATATCGTGAGGAGAACTGGTCATTTCTTTTCCTAACACTTACTGAAGTAAACCAAAAAAGAAGGTGATTTAAAACAAGACCGTGTGATTATCTAGCTTAGCATAGTTCAAATTCATGGAGATAATAAAATCATGCTAACTACCAGCTCACCCAATGTGTTTTAAGATCACTCACATGCTGTTCTAAACCCATCCTTGGGGCTTTCTCAGGGCTTTATTTTTAGAAGCTTTTCCTGAAGCAGAAATTTACAAATATTACATTTCAATCTTTGATGGGCTTTGTTGAATTTGTCCTTCACTTCATTAGTGCAAGGTCAGAAATAGTGCCGGGGACAGATGTCTGAGGTTTTTGTTGCTGCCTTGTGACAGACTGTTGTAAACACAGAAGAGAACTCATTAACAATAACTTTGGGGGAGAAGGAAGGCATCATGGGATTGGAGCTCAGATTTTTCATTGTCAAGGCCCATATTTTAACCTTTTTGAACTATATCCTGCTCTATGATGTCACCTTTAAAACAAAGAAGAATTATTCTTGTGAATTAAATAAGGATCAGGCATGGCCCTGATGTTGGATTAAATAGCTAGCTTCTCCAAACTCCCCAGCTTTCTCAAGGTACCTTTGGGTTGCCAAGCAGAATTTGATAAATAGTGCTATTTTCCCCCCTCCCCAATTTGCTCCTGTGATAGAATATATAAATCAAAACTTAATGTCCTGTTCTTATTTCTTTATTGCTAAATGTACTAACTATTCTGAAATTCCTGGCACTAGAAAATTAAGATTTCAGAAGAATCCTGAGCTCCTGAAGGCAATGGGAAATTTAACTTGGAGACAGGCAAACTGGTGAAGATGCTCATCTGTTACTTAAGAGAATCCCAGGTATTACGAGATTTTGTGTTCGCATGGCTTCAGGTCTTATAATTTCATTTTATAATGGACTGGAGAATGGCCTTGCTAAGGGTACACTAATGAACACCTCCCCCAAGTAGAACTTAGCAATCAAAGAGTTGAGGCAGAGAGCGATAAAGGGGTGGGGCTAGAGGATTTTGGTTCCACTGTTGACTTGGTTTGCTATTAATTGAATGGATTGACTTGGTCAGATAGTTTTGGTGATGCATCTCAGTTTCCTTACCTATAATATGTGTATCTGTTATTAATAAACATTTATTTGGGGGCAGCTAGGTGGCTCAGTGGATAAAGCACCGGCCCTGGATTCAGGAGGACCTGAGCTCAAATCCGGCCTCAGATACTTGACAAGTTACTAGCTGTGTGACCCTGGGCAAGTCACTTAACCCCCATTGCCCCACAAAACAAAACAAAACAAAAAAACATTTATTTGTCACTTTTTGGCCATGCACATCAATAAAAGGTCATAAGTATTGTCTAATTGGACCTATACTTCTTTCAAAACCAGAAGGGCCAATTTAACCTCTTATCAGGTCATAGATTTAAATCTGGAAGGGACCTTAGAGCTCATTTAGTCTAACTGCCTCATCTTACAGATGAAAACTGAGGGTCAGAGAGGTGAAGTCATTTACAGCTCAGAGATTTAGAGTTGATCAAGAGTTTGGAGATCACCCAGTCCACCTCCTCATTTCATAGTGGAGGAAGCAGATCTGGAGAGGTTAAGTAACTTGCCTGAGGTCACAAAGACATAGGTCAGAGTTGAATCCAGGTCATCTGAATCCAAATCCAGTAATGATTCTACTGTATGATGCTACCTGTCTCTTCTTTCTTAAAGCTAATTGACAAGAGTCCAAACCCCTCAGTAGAACCCTTCCATGTGAGATCTCATGAATCACTTCCAAACACCAATATTCTATTTAGAACTTCATTTTTCACCTAAGTATTCAAGATTACCTTTGAGTGGAACAATAATATTGTGTATAGGACATTGGACTTGGATTCAATAAAACCTGGATTCAAATCCTACCTCAGACACCTGTCAGCTTTGAGATACTGGGCAAATTGTTTTATCTCTTTGTGCCTCAATTTCCTCATCTGTAAAACCAGGGAGTTGGTCTAGATGGCCTTTAAGATCTATACCAGCTATAGATCTGTGGTTCTATAATACAATGTCTAATTGAATGAAATCTGCTTCTCCCAGTACCAATGTTATATCAGGTTCTTTTCTAAGATATATTTGTTCTCCAGTTATAGCTGTTAAGATTTACTGTCATAGTGGCAAGCTGAATGTTCCTACTTCCTCTTTCTGGAATCCTCTACTCATTTAGATAAGACCTATTTCCCTCCAAGACCCATTAAAACCCAGTTCTCTCTTCCCTAAGTTCATAGCTTGGTGCTTTTTATATTTTCTATGTTATTAATGGAATTATTTTCATCCTTAACTTTTTTCTTTATACCTCTATTACCTGACTTTAACTGAAACCGATCTTTCTCCTGATCTCTCTCACATCTCTGTTAGTCCTTGCTATTGGAAGCCACTCCTCCTTGATATATACTATTTACTATAATAAGGAAAGGTTCATTGATTCCTATACTTTTAAATTTTCTTCTAATAGCAATGGGTATTTTTGTCAAACTTTCGGTAACTTTGTCAAAAGCCTTTCCTTCATTGATTGACATAATTATGGAATTTTTATTGTTATTATTTGTAGGGCTTATTATGTTTAAAGTTTTCCTAATATTGAAATAATCCTGCATTTCTGATATAAATCCAACCTGCTCATAGTGGAAAATCTTTTTGATATCTTTCCATAGCCTCTTTGTTGATATTTTTTCTCAATACTTTTACATTGATATTCATTAGGGATATTAGTCTATTGTTTTCTTTCTCTACTCCCCCCCCATTTAAATATACAACCATATTTACCTCATAGAAAGAATTTGGTATGATCTTTTTTCCCTAAATATTTGCAAGCACTTCATGTAATATTGGCATTAATTTTTTTTAAAGTTTGATAGACTTCTTGTGGAAATCTATTTAGTCTTGGGGCTTTTTCCTTTGCAAGTTCATTTATGGCTTAAGTTCTTTTTTTTTCTCCTGAATTCTTTAAATTAACTATTTCTTGTTCTCTTAATCTGGATACTCAAATATCCAAATAGACCAATGGTCTCATCAGTTTGAGAATTTCCTCCAGTGGTGTGGGTCACAAATCATCCATAACTGTCCAATCTATGCAGTACTCCTCCATGTACTTCCAGAAGGTCTAACACAGTATGAATGAGGCCTTTCTCACCTTGTCCCAACATTGCAAAAGTGCAAGGGGAATACTATAGCCATCCACCTGTCATCCACTCTTGTTCTCTGACCAGACTATCTTCTCTTTCTGTCATACAATTCCTTGATGATATTTTTGTTCTTTGGAGCTCCTTGTAGGTGCTATGTTGAAACTTGTTCACACTCACTAGGCCCCTTTCCATTGCTCTCTTTCTAATGCTGTTCTTTGGAGGCAGTTTTTTGAGTCTTAGTGCCATACAATAAAGTGAACATTAAGCCAGTTCATCTGTATATTTCATATTTTTTGTAAATACTTATCCATCTTACTAAAGTTATAAGTTTTGTGACATAAATTGGGCAAATACTTTTTAACATTTTCCCTTATTTTCTCTTAATTTGCTCTGATTTTTTTTCTTTTTCTTTTTTTTTTTCCCCATGGGGCAATGAGGATTAAGTGGCTTACCCAGGGTCACACAGCTAGTAAGTGTCAAGTGTCAGAGGTCAGATTTGAACTCAGGTCCTCCAGAATCCAGGGCTAGTGCTTTATCCACTGTGCCATCTAGCTGTTCTGTTTTCATTTTTAATGTTGACAATTTGGTTTTCCTTTCTTTTTAAACCAGATTAACTCATACTTTATCAATTTTATTAGTTTTTTCAAAACCTACTAGTTTTATTTATAAATTCAATGTTTA